>NC_045631.1:0-1200000 GCF_009829155.1 Mustela erminea
TAGTGAAAAGAATTAGGTATTGTTAAAGCACAAATGCAGGGGATAGAAGTTATGGTACAGAAGAGGGAAGGGCAACCATATGGCAGAGTAGAATAAAGTAGCTCAGGAAGAAATTAGTCATATCCAGATATTATAAGGCATGTGGGGTTGGCAGGGAGAGCATGAGAAATCATGAGAGCAGAGAGAGAAAATGGACCAGGCGGGAGAGGTTTATAACATTTTAACATCTAAGGTAAGCATATGCAAAGCAGAATAGGGAAAGAAATAAAAGTTTTTATAAGACTCAATACATAAGGAATAATGTGGAGGACACTGGGAGATGGAGAGAAGTGTGCTGGGGGAAATCGGAGGGAGAGACAAACCATGAGAGACTGTGGACTCTGAGAAACAAACTGAGGGTTTTGAAGAGGAGGGTGGCAGGTGGTTGGGTGAGCCCAGTGGTGGGTATTAAGGAGGGAATTTATTGCATGAAGCATTGGGTGTGGTGCATAAACAATGAATTTTGGATCACTGAAAATAAATTAAAAGAAAAAAAAAAGACTGACTACAGACATGGACCTCAGTGTAACACAGATATGGAACTCACTGTAATACCAGCCACTTCCCACCGACACACACAAACTATGATAATAATAAATAATAATGCAATTAAGAAAATTGCCTGCCAAATAATTTTTCCTCTTTATTATTATTATTATTATTATTTTATTTTTAAAGTTTTTATTTAAATTCCAGTTAGTTAAAATAAGGCTAATATTAGTTTCAGGTGTACAATATAGTGATCAACACTGCCATACAATGGCTTAAATAAAAAAATGAAAAGGGGCGCCTGGGTGGCTCAGTGGTTTAAGCCGCTGCCTTCGGCTCAGGTCATGATCTCAGGGTCCTGGGATCGGGTCCCGCATCGGGCTCTCTGCTCGGCAGAGAGCCTGCTTCCCTCTCTCTCTCTCTCTGCCTGCCTCTCCATCTACTTGTGATTTCTCTCTGTCAAATAAATAAATAAAATCTTTAAAAAAAAATGAAAAAAAAAATTTAAAGATTTTATTTTTAAACAACCTCTACACCCAAGGTGGATTTCAAATGTACAACCCCAAGATCAAGAGTTACATGTTTTACTGACTGATCCAGCCAGGCACCCCAACAAATAAAAATTTTATAAAATTGTTGAGTTTGTGGGAGTCTCATTTGCTCAGTCAGTTAAGTGTCTGCCTTTGGCTCAGATCATGATCTCAAGAGTCCTGGGATCGAGCCCCATATTGCTCATGCTCTCTCTCTCTCTCTCTCTCTCTCTCTCTCTGGCTTTTGCTCTCAAATAAATAAATAAAATATTTTTTAAAAAAATTGTTGAGTTTGTTTAACTAGTTTTAAACTAGTAGACAGAGATGAAGATAAAGTATGATGTCATGGCAGGGAAAAATACAACTTACACATTTTAAAAATAAAATGTGCAATGCAAGTTACATCACTTCTTTTATCACCACACTGGGACTTTCCCTACTGAGTTGTTGTAATGTAAGGACCTATTTTATATTTTTATATTTTAGCAAGAGGCTTTCATTGAGGTTAACCCTTAAACTGTCCTTGCTCCCCTTCCCCCAGGAGATTCACTTAAAAACAAGTCCTGGAAATCAGCTCCAGGTAACAAAGCCCATATACAAGGGTGGGTCAGGCCAGGTGGAGACATCAATCAGCGGGGGTGGGGGTGGGGGTGGGGGGCGGTGTTTGCATTTTGTCTCCCTAGATACTAAGGAGTATGCCCCACTCCTACACCCTTTGGGAACCTTTTTGGCACCAATCCTAATCAAGGTGTAATAGGCTGGGTCAAATGTCTATACTAGGGTAAATTGAACCTCAATTGGTCACCTAGCCTCACTGTGGAGTTTCCTGTGTGTGTTAAAATCTCATTGGTCACCTGTGCGTGGCCAGGCCTGACTGCATGGCCTTTGCCCTTAAAAGCTAGACTGTGAAACAGAGAAGGGTTGCCTTCTCTCGTAAGAGGTGTGGCCCCGAACGTTCGGTTAGATTCTTGATGCTTGGCATGAAATAAAGCTTTGCTTGACCTTCGCTTTACATCAGTCTCGCTCCTATAATCATAGACCCATTATTGGGGCATAACAGTATTAATCTTATAGTTATAAGTCCACAATGCATCCATCATCCATCCTACCCCTTTACATTCCCCTTTGGACAGACCCATGATCTAGAACAAGCCTTATTTTATAGTGCCTTGTAGGAGATTTTTGCTGCTGCCTAAATTGCCTACTTTTCTCTCACCATTACCACGGAAATTGGGTCCACTGAAACAAAGGGGTAGTGTAAGAAATTAACAACTTCCATAAATCTCTTTAAATAATAAAGTATAAGATAGTGATACCTTTTTTTTTCTGCCACATAACCAATTCTTGCAAGAATAAGGTCATATAAGAGAATTTACAACACATGCTAGCATTATCCTACTGGACCCAGATCATTTGTATGTTTCTCTGTCTCTGAGAAATGTAGTTATTTACATGACTGAAACCTACAAATTGTTTGATATAACTACTAATATCACCTACATTATTTTAAAGCCTGTTTAAGGCTTCTGAAATACATAGGTTTTGTAAACACTTATTAAGCATCTTGTATATATCAAACACTTAAAAAATCTCTGCTTTAAAAAAAACAAAAACAAAAAAACTCTACCTCAATGGAACTTTGAGTCTGAAAAAGATACAGGCAATATACAAGGCAACAGATAGAATAATTACATATTTGATTATATACTCCCAGGATGTTACATTAAATTGATGTGAAAATGATGAGAAGGATCTGAATTTCTTGTCAAAAATTTTTGCCTTAAAAAGAAATTGATATTTAGGGAAAGTTGTTACCGAAAGAGGTCCTGTGTCAACCAAAAATGTTAAACCATGATCTGACTAAATTTTCCAGTTGTGATCATTGCTTTGTTTAGCTCTCTTATATTAAGACTGAATTTAGTAATTCAGTTTCAGATTTCAGTAAGTTTTTTTTAAAGATTTTATTTATTTATTAGAGAGAGAGTGGGCGGGGAGGGGCAGAGGGAGAGGAAGAACCAGACTCCTTGTTGAGCAGGCAGCTGATGCAGGACTGGATCCTAGTACCCTGGCATCATGACCTAAGCTGAAGGCAGACACTTAACCAAGTGAGCCACCCAGGCACTCTAGACTGTAAACTTCTTAAAGGTAAAAAAGTTTATTCTTCTAGTAGTTCCACAGACATTTCTAACATCCATAAGAAAGCATGTACTGATGTAAAATGCCAGCAAATCAAATTATTAAAAAAAAAAAAAAGAAAGAACAGATATATCTAGATAAAGAGAAAAACAGAAAATCTAAGAATACATTGAATTATTAAAGCAAAGAGTGGAAGAAGAGAAAATAAATATGAAATAGAAATTTCCACTAAAAGAAAATAATTGAATAAGGCAGGAGATTTAGAAAATTATTATGACAGACTTGAGAAAAAAATAAAATAGGAATTTTTAGAAAATAGCAATGAATGAAAAGGTAAATTGTTCCTACCTCTATAATATTAGCTGTTTGTTGTTGTTGTTGTTGCTAATTTACCTATTTAAGCTAATAAACAAAGAAAGGTTTCACTTAGGGATAAGATTTCTATATATATATAGAAATCTTATAGAAATATATATAGAGTCTACGGCCATACCACCCTGAACGCGCCCGATCTCGGCTGATCTCTGGAAGCTAAGCAGGGTCGGGCCTGGTTAGTACTTGGATGGGAGAAATATATATAGAAATATATATATATATATATATATATATATATATATATATGTGTATATATATATATATATATACACACATATATATATATTTTTTTTCCATTTAGGGATAAGGTTTCTATATATATATATATTTTAATTGTTAGAAAATGTGTCACAGAAAGTGTTTAAACTTTAAGATACAGATGCAACATGTAACGAACTACATTGTTTGAACGTCTAATTTGTAAATGCTCTTAGAGGAAACTTGGTGGAAATGTCCTTATGTGGTTGTGTTTCTGGAACTAAGTATATTTATTAATAAGGAATAGTTTAAAATTATGAAATGACCAGGAGTGGACAATTTTCCTAATCCTATTAGCTCTTTGCAGCTCTTTTATTAGCCCCCTTTAGGAATATCAGCTTTATTTATCTAATTACATTTTATATTAATGTGCTTTTGACTTTTGGCCTTTTTCTTCCTTCTGTTCTTTTTTTTCCCCCCTAAATTACATGTTTCTGTTTAGCAGCTACTATCAATTCTTTGATATGAATTCTCAACATCAATTTACTAACTCCAGAGATGAAGCAGCATCAATATTTAGAAGCTAAGAATACAAAGCCTTGGGCATCTGGATGGCTCAGTCAGTTAAGCATCTGCCTTCAACTCAGGTGGTGATCCCAGGGTCCTGGGATGGAACCCCAGGTTGAACTTTCTGCTCAGCTGGGAGCCTACTTCTCCCTCTCCCTCTGCCTGCAGCTCCCTTTGCTTGTGTTCTCCCTCTCTTTGTCAACTAAATAAAATAAAATAAAATAATGTAAACAATACATTTATTTATTTATTAAAATGCAATTATTACACAATACATAATGTATATCATAATTATAATAATGATTAAATAATTTATTAAATATTTATATAAAATATATCAATTTAATTAAATAAATATTTTTAGAATTTAAAATATTTCAAATTTAGATTATTAAATATTAAATCATTAATTTAATAAATAAATATCTAAAAGTAATTAAATATAATAATTTATTTATTAAAATGAATAAAATAATGTTAAGTCATTATCTGAGCATGTATTTTTAAATAGTCTAATTAAAAAAACGATCTAATAAGGTCTAAATACATTGTGTTCAGATATTTATACAAGTTAACCCAGACACTCAACCCACAGACAGTTTCAAAACATTTGTTTTTATCTACTACTCAAAATACGATTGTAATGTATTTATTTATAACTTGGACATAGCAAGGAAACTTGGAGGAAAGGGAGACATTTGCTTTTAATATTTGAAAATTATTTTGTTGATTTAAAAAAAATAAAAACCTTAACACAGGAACATTTCTTCTTAAATAACACTGTGAAGTTTCTGAGTCGCATTCTATTAAAAATGCTGATAAAATGGCCTCAGTTACTCATTTAAATCATCAGCTGAATGGGTAACAAATGAAGTAGAGAGCTTTTTAATTATTTATGAATGTATTGCTTGTGGATGGAGTGCCACATAGAGTTACCTCTCTTTTTGGCTTTGTTTTGTGAGCAGCAGTGGAGTCCATGAATGAGATTAAACATAAGGACATTCACAGAAATTCTTAATGACCTTCTGGGGAAGGGCAGTAAGTGCAAGGAAAAACTGCAGCAAGACTAATTACAAATTTCAAGTGGTCATCGCTTAATTATAGAAGCTTTTAAGTTCAAGTAATATATCTTTTTTATGAGCCTATCATATTGTATTAATTACCACAAACTGCACTCTTGAACACTTATCTTTTCACATATTTCTTATTCTTAGAACTTAAAATTACCCTTACAATTGATAAGTAAATGGATTTTACTGACAATGCATTTATTTACATAAATAAATAATGCTATTTATATATATATATAAACAATTGAATATGTGTATGTGTTCAATGAAATTTTTTTTCAAATTAACATCTTAATTCTACCACATTGGTTACAAATAGATACAGACTTTATAGATTCATCAAATATTTTATTCTCAAATTTATATCTCCTTTGTGAAGTAAATGAAACTGTATATATTAAATATAATCCTATCACATGTAACAGTTACTAGTGCATCCCAGGACATACATAGGTCAGGTCCTACTCAAGGCATCACGGATAACTGGACTTAACTTTCTATCCTAGGAGTCTTCTATATATTTCTGTGGCTTTTATACTACAATTAGGAGGAAGAATTCTTTTGCTAAAAGCTTCCAAATGACTATGTGAATAGATTATTTGTAGACCAGTGATATAATATTATAGTTTAATATGTAAAGCACGATAAAATAAAATGCTATTGCCATATTTAACTTGTTCAGTAAAGCATTCATTTAGTTATCAAGCATTCATTTTCTTTTTTTTTAAGATTTTATTTATTTATTTGACAGACAGAGATCACAAGTAGACAGAGAGGCAGGCAGAGAGAAAGGAAGGGAAGCAGGGTCCCTGCTGAGCAGAGAGCCTGATGTGGGGCTCTATCCCAGGACTCTGGGATCATGACCTGAGCAGAAGGCAGAGGCTTTAATGCACCGAGCCACCCAAGAGCCCCAAGCATTCATTTTCTTTATACAGAAGAGATAGAACAATATTATATAGTAGAAAATACAGTAAATAATCTAGAAACCTTGATCATTTTGTTTTGGCAATTTTAGAACATAAAATTAGCTAAAGCTCAAGTGCAAGTTATATTTGTATCATAGGAGGAAAAGTTAATTAAAAGTTTGTTTATTACCATAGTTTAACACTTCAACAAAATGATAACGAGTCAAAAATTAATGAATATATGAAGTATACAATAAAAACAATAATCTTGAGTGTATGTAACTCACTGTAGGTATTGATAGGCTAGAAGTCAAAGAGAAAGTATCTATAGGGTTTGTTCAGTTCCATGCTCATCAGATTAATAGGCTTTCTCATATTGCTTCTTTCACCACATTAATTTGTCTAATGAAGTTTTCAAGAGTTAAAGACAGTGATAGGTTCATGGCTGGAGAGAAGGTACAGAATCTAAGATAGTTCAGCAGTGCTTATTATTTAAGAGAAAGACAGTGTGGGAGGTGAGGGGTGGAAGGAAAGGGATAAGAAGAGAGAATCTTAAGCAACCTCCTTGCCCAGCACAGAGCCTATAGGGGCTTCATCTCATCGCCCTGAGATAACAACCTGAGCTGAAATCAAGAGTCAGATGCTTATCTAATTGAGTCACCCAAGTGCACCATTTTTTTCCCTGTATCTTTATTTTCATCTCTTTCTGTAACTGAGCTTCCCTTCAAAATCAGGACTTGCATACACAACCTAAATAATTATTTTGGGATTTGATCACGTGGAAGAGGAGAGAATGAGAAGAGCTAAGTGGTCCAGAAGAAACATATATGAGTTCAGACTGAGTGGATTATGATTGTAGACAACTGAGCATCAATCCTAATGCACAGAATACATCTCAGAATTATTTTCCTGAAACAAGAAAGAATCTGTTTAACCCACTGGCTTCTGCATCCTATCCACAGTGGTTAAAATTCATCCCAGAAGTAATTAATGTCCCCGACTTTACTATTACTGGGCATGAGAGAGGAGCTGAGTGGGCTTGGTCAGTGTCCCACCTAATGAAAGGCAGAGCAGATTCAGGCAAAAAAAAAATTATTAGTTCTTTCCAAATTAGATTTAATGGGATTCTATTTTTCATTTATGAATTCATTTTACATTTTATATTTTATCAATTTTTCTAAGCTTTGGCCAATATTCACTGCATTTTTGAATAGCTTTTATCTATTATTGTAAATCATTTTTCTGCTACATTTGTTTAGTCATGGTTATACATTTCTTCTTCCAAGTTTTTCAGATATGTGATATCAATTTCCAAATAAATTATTTAAAATGTTAATTTTTTATACTAAACTTCTATGAAAAACGTTGATATATGTATTATGGCATATTGTTCACCTTTTAACTTATTTTTAAAAATGTGAATGTGCCTTGGCAAATACATATTGTTTCTTTTTATGTTTATGTAGATTCTTCATAATTTATGGTTCATATTTTTTAATAATTTTCCTACTGCCAATTAATAGATTATTTTCCATTACATTGTCTAATTTGCTATTGCCATTATAAGTAAAAAGCATCTGGAAATCTATATCCCTGTCCAGTTTCCTCAAATCACTCATTATTTTCAGGATCTAGTTGGATTTTCTTATGGGTTCCAAGTGGACAAGCTTTTGACGGTGCTAATTATTATTTCTGTTTCTGACTTCCTGCATTTACCAGCTTCAGGGTTCATTTTTAAAAATTATGATGAAATGAGGCATCATATTCTTATTCTCAACTTCATTAATAATGATATTAGTGTAACATGTCCTACAAGATAATAGATACATGTAAAATAATTTCATTGACCAAAAAAGTGGTGGAAAATGTAAATAAAACACAGTGGAAGCCAACTAGTCACTTCAAGTTGAGCTATTTTTTCCCCCTTTATCTCCCTGTCTCTTTAATTTCCTGTAGCACATTCCTACAAAGTATTTTAAGGTGTTTTATATGCACATACATAGAGATCATTATGGAGTCTAACTTTAATAATTCCTTGTCAGTTTCAAATATTTTAAGTATTGTTCATTCCTATGTCAGTTGTCTATTAACTTTTTCTCCACACTGTACTTAATTGCAAGGAAATATTTAATTTTAATATAAATTAATTAATCAAGTTAATAAATATTTTTACCTTATGGATTTAACTTTGATGCTTATTTTTTAATTTTTTTAACTTTTAAAATTTTATTTATTGAGAGAGAGAGAGAAGAACAAGCACAAGCAAGGGAAGCTGCAGAGGGAGAGGGAAAAGAAGAAGCAGGTTCCCCACCAAGCAGGGAGTCAAGCTCAGTCTCAGGGCCTTGGGATCATGATCTGAGGTGAAGGCAGAGGCTTAGCTGACTGAGCCAATGAGTCTAACTATTATCTTTGATATTTAAGAAAATACTTTATCATCTCTAATTGATCCCCTATGTCACAAATATAGTTTTCTCTATGGTGATATTAATTTTGTCGTAAAATTAGACTCTTTTTCTAGAAGCATTCTTTTTAATTTTTTAATTTTTATACACATATATTTTTATCCCCAGGGGTACAGGTCTGTGAATCGCCAGGTTTACACACTTCACAGCACTCACCAAAGCACATACCCTCCCCAATGTCCATAATGCCACCGCCCTTCCCCCAACCCCCCTCCCACCAGCAACCCTCAGTTTGTTTTGTGAGATTAAGAGTCACTTATGGTTTGTCTCCCTCCCAATCCCATCTTGTTTCATTGATTCTTCTCCTACCCACTTAAGCCCCCATGTTGCATCACCACTTCTTCATATCAGGGAGATCATATGATAGTTGTCTTTCTCTGCTTGACTTATTTCGCTAAGCATGATACACTCTAGTTCCATCCATGTTGTCGCAAATGGCAAGATTTCATTTCTTTTGATGGCTGCATAGTATTCCATTGTGTATATATACCACATCTTCTTTTTTTTTAAAAGATTTTATTTATTTATTTGACAGAGAGAAATCACAAGTATTCAGAGACGCAGGCAGAGAGAGAGAGAGAGGGAAGCAGGCTCCCCGCTGAGTAGAGAGCCTGATGCGGGACTCGATCCCAGGACCCTGAGATCATGACCTGAGCCGAAGGCAGCGGCTTAAACCACTGAGTCACCCAGGTGCCCATATACCACATCTTCTTGATCCATTCATCTGTTGATGGACATCTAGGTTCTTTCCATAGTTTGGCTATTGTGGACATTGGTGCTATAAACATTCAGGTGCACGTGCCCTTTTGGAACACTACATTTGTATCTTTAGGGTAAATACCCAGTAGTGCAATTGCTGGGTCATAGGGCAGTTCTATTCTCAACATTTTGAGGAACCTCCATACTGTTTTCCAGAGCGATTGCACCAGCTTGCATTCCCACCAACAGTGTAGGAGGGTTCCCCTTTCTCCGCATCCTCGCCAGCATCTGTCATTTCCTGACTTGTTGATTTTAGCCATTCTGACTGGTGTGAGGTGATATCTCATTGTGGTTTTGATCTGTATTTCCCTGATGCTGAGTGATATGGAGCACTTTTTCATTGTCTGTTGGCCATTTGCATGTCTTCTTTGTAGAAATTTCTGTTCATGTCCTCTGCCCATTTCTTGATTGGATTATTTGTTCTTTGGGTATTGAGTTTGCTAAGTTCTTTATAGATTCTGGACACTAGTCCTTTATCTGATATGTCATTTGCAAATATCTTCTCCCATTCTGTCAGTTGTCTTTTGATTTTATTAACTGCTTCCTTTGCTGTGCAAAAGCTTTTGATCTTGGTGAAATCCCAATAGTTCATTTTTGCCCGTGCTTCGCTTGCCTTTGGCGATGTTCCTAGGAGGATGTTGTTGCGGCTGAGGTCAAAGTGGTTGCTGCCTGTGTTCTCCTCAAGGATTTTGATGGATTCCTTTCACACATTGAGGTCCTTCATCCATTTTGAGTCTATTTTCGTGTGTGGTGTAAGGAAATGGTCCAATTTCATTTTTCTGCATGTGGCTGTCCAATTTTCCCAACACCTTTTACTGAAGAGGCTGTCTTTTTTCCATTGGACATTCTTTCCTGCATTGTCGAAGATTAGTTGACCATAGAGTTGAGGGTCTATTTCTGGGCTCTCTATTCTGTCCCATTGATCTATGTGTCTGTTTTTGTGCCAGTACCATGCTGGCTTGATGATGACAGCTTTGTAATAGAGCTTGAAGTCCGGAATTGTGATGCCACCAACTTTAGCTTTCTTTTAATATCCCTTTGGCTATTCGAGGTCTTTTCTGGTTCCATATAAATTTTAGAATTATTTGTTCCGTTTCTTTAAAAAAGATGGATGTTACTTTGATAGGAATTGCATTAAATGTGTAGATTGCTTTAGGTAGCATTGACATTTTCACAATATTTATTCTTCCAATCCAGGAGCATGGAACATTTTTCCATTTCTTTGTGTCTTCCTCAATTTCTTTCATGAGTACTTTAGAGTTTTCTGAGTATAGATTCTGTGCCTCTTTGGTTAGGTTTATTCCTAGGTATCTTATGGTTTTGGGTGCAATTGTAAATGGGATTGACTCCTTAATTTCTCTTTCTTCTGTCTTGTTGTTGGTGTAGAGAAATGCAACTGATTTCTGTGCATTGATTTTATATCCTGACACTTTACTGAATTCCTGTACAAGTTCTAGCAGTTTTGGAGTGGAGTCTTTTGGGTTTTCCACATATAGTATCATATCATCTGCGAAGAGTGATAGTTTGACTTCTTCTTTGCCTATTTGGATGCCTTTAATTTCCTTTTGTTTTCTGATTGCTGAGGTTAGGACTTCTAGTACTATGTTGAATAGCAGTGGTGATAATGGACATCCCTGGCGTGTTCCTGACCTTAGCAGAAACGTTTTCAGTTTTTCTCCATTGAGAATGATATTTGAGGTGGGTTTTTCATAGATGGCTTTGATGATATGGAGGTATGTGCCCTCTATCTCTACACTTTGAAGTGTTTTGATCAGGAAGGGATGTTGTACTTTGTCAAATGCTTTTTCAGCATCTATTGAGAGTATCATATGGTTCTTGTTCTTTCTTTTATTGATGTGTTGTATCACATTGACTGATTTGCGGATGTTGAACCAACCTTGCAGCCCTGGAATAAATCCCACTTGGTCGTGGTGAATAATCCTTTTAATGTACTGTTGAATCCTATTGGCTAGTATTTTGGTGAGAATTTTCGCATCTGTGTTCATCAAGGATATTGGTCTATAGCTCTCTTTTTTGATGGGATCCTTGTCTGGTTTGGGGATCAAGGTGATGCTGGCCTCATAAAATGAGTTTGGAAGTTTTCCTTCCATTTCTATTTTTTGGAACAGTTTCAGGAGCATAGGAATTAGTTCTTCTTTAAATGTTTGGTAGAATTTCCCCAGGAAGCCGTCTGGCCTGGGCTTTTGTTTGTTTGGAGATTTTTAATGACTGTTTCAATCTCCTTACTGGTTATGGGTCTGTTCAGGCTTTCTATTTCTTCCTGGTTCAGTTGTGGTAGTTTATATGTTTCTAGGAATTTATCCATTTCTTCCAGATTGTCAAATTTGTTGGCGTGGAGTTGCTCATAGTATGTTCTTATAATAGTTTGTATTTCTTTGGTGTTGTGATCTCTCCTCCTTCATTCACGATTTTATTTATTTGGGTCCTTTCTCTTTTCTTTTTGATAAGTCTGGCCAGGGGTTTATCAATTTTATTAATTCTTTCAAAGAACCAGCTCCTAGTTTCGTTGATTTGCTCTATTGGTTTTTTTGGTTTCTATTTCATTGATTTCTGCTCTGATCTTTATGATTTCTCTTCTCCTGCTGGGCTTAGGGTTTCTTTCTTGTTCTTTCTCCAGCTCCTTTAGGTGTAGGGTTAGGTTGTGTACCTGAGACCTTTCTTGTTTCTTGAAAAAGGCTTGTACCGCTATATATTTTCCTCTCAGGACTGCCTTTGTTATGTCCCACAGATTTTGAACCGTTGTATTTTCATTATCATTTGTTTCCATGATTTTTTTCAATTCTTCTCTTGTGGTTGAGTTTTAGCTTCAGAGCATTGTGGTCTGAAAATATATAGGGAATGATCCCAATCTTTTGATACCGGTTGAGTCCTGATTTAGGACCGAGCATGTGATCTATTCTGGAGAATGTTCCATGTGCACTAGAGAAGAATGTGTATTCTGGTCCTTTGGGATGAAATGTTCTGAATATATCTGTGATGTCCATCTGGTCCAGTGTGTCGTTTAAGGCCTTTATTTCCTTGCTGATCTTTTGCTTGGATGATCTGTCCATTTCAGTGAGGGGAGTGTTAAAGTCCCCTACTATTATTGTATTATTGTTGATGTGTTTCTTTGATTTTGTTAGTAATTGGTTTATATAGTTGGCTGCTCCAACATTGGGGGCATAGATATTTAAGATTGTTAGATCTTCCTGTTGGACAGACCCTTTGAGTATGATATAGTGTCCTTCCTCATCTCTTATTATAGTCTTCGGCTTAAAATCTAATTGATCTGATATAAGGATTGCCACTCCCGCTTTCTTCTGATGTCCATTAGCATGGTAAATTCTTTTCCACCCCCTCACTTTAAATCTGGAGGTGTCTTCAGGCTTAAAATGAGTTTCTTGGAGGCAACATATAGATGGGTTTTGTTTTTTTATCTGTTCTGATACCCTGTGTCTTTTGAGTGGGGCATTTAGCCCATTCACATTCAGGGTAACTATTGAGAGATATGAATTTAGTGCCATTGTATTGCCTGTAAGGTGACTGTTACTGTATATTGTCTCTGTTCCTTACTGATCTACCACTTGTAGGCTCTCTCTTTGCTTAGAGGACGCTTTTCACTATTTCCTGTAGAGCTGGTTTGGTGTTTGCAAATTCTTTCAGTTTTTGTTTGTCCTGGAAGCTTTTAATCTCTCCTTCTATTTTCAATGATAGCCTGGCTGGATATAGTATTCTTGGCTGCATGTTTTTCTCGTTTAGTGCTCTGAAAATATCATGCCAGCTCTTTCTGGCCTGCCAGGTCTCTGTGGATAAGTCAGCTGCCAATCTAATATTTTTACCATTGTATGTTACAGTCTTCTTTTCCCGGGCTGCTTTCAGGATTTTCTCTTTGTCACTGAGACTTGTAAATTTTACTATTAGGTGACGGGGTGTGGGCCTATTCTTATTGATTTTGAAGGGTGTTCTCTGAACCTCCTGAATTTTGATGCTCGTTCCTTTTGCCATATTGGGGAAATTCTCCCTAATAATTCTCTTCAGAAGAATACCTTCTGCTCCCCTCTCTCTTTCTTCTTCTTCTGGAATCCCAATTATTCTAATGTTGTTTCGTCTTATGGTGTCACTTATCTCTCGAATTCTCCCCTCGTGGTCCAGTAGCTGTTTGTCCCTCTTTTGCTCAGCTTCTTTATTCTCTGTCATTTGGTCTTCTATATCACTAATTCTTTCTTCTGCCTCACTTATCCTAGCAGTGAGAGCCTCCATTTTTGATTGCACCTCGTTAATAGCTTTTTTGATTTCAACTTGGTTAGATTTCAGTTCTTTTATTTCTCCAGAAAGGGCTTTTATATCTCCCGAGAGTGTTTCTCTAATATCTTCCATGCCTTTTTCAAGCCCGGCTAGAATCTTGAGAATTGTCATTCTGAACTCTAGATCTGACATATTACCAATGTCTGTATTGATTAGGTCCCTAGCCTTCGGTACTGCCTCTTGTTCTTTTTTTTGTGTTGAATTTTTCTGTCTTGTCATTTTGTCCAGATAAGAGTATATGAAGGAGCAAGTAAAATACTAAAAGGGTGGCAACAACCCCAGGAAAATATGCTTTAACCAAATTAGAAGAGATCTCAAATCGTGAGGGGGGAGAAAGGGGATAGAAAGAGGTTCAAAAAGGAAGAAAGAAAAAAAAAGAAAAAAGAAAAGAAAAGAATTTTAAAAAAAAGAAAACAAATAAGAAAAATATAAAAAAGAAAAAATATATATATTGGACAAACTAGTTAAAAAACGTTAAAAAAGAAAAAGGTAAAAGTTAAAAAAAATTTACCAGAAGGCGAGCAAAAAAACAAAAAATGAAAAAGAAAAAAATTAAATTAACTGCAAGACTAAAAAAAAAAATCACAAGTAAAAACCATGAGTTCCGTGCTTTGCTTTCTCCTCCTCTGGAATTCTGCTGCTCTCCTTGGTATTGAAACCGCACTCCTTGGTAGGTGAACTTGGTCTTGGCTGGATTTCTTGATGATCTTCTGGGGGAAGGGCCTGGTGTAGTGATTCTCAAGTTGAGAATCTCAAAGATTCTCTTTGCCCCAGGCGGAATTGCACCGCCCTTATCAGGGGCCGGGGTGAGTAATCCGCTCGGGTTTGCTTTCAGGAGCTTTTGTTCCCTGAGCGCTTTCCGTAGAGTTCCGGAGGACGGGGAATACAAATGGCAGCCTCCTGGTCTCCCGCCCGGAGGAGCCGAGAGCCCAGGGCCCAACTCCTCAGTGCGCCCTCAGAGAACAGCACCCAGTTACTCCCGTCTGCCTGACCTCCGGCCGCGCTCCGAGCTCACCAAGCCTGCGACTGTCGGCTCTGTCTCTGTAGCCGGCTTTCCCGTTCCAATACCCACAAGCTCTGCGACACTCAGACACCCCCAATCCTTCTGCGACCCTGCGGGACCTGAGGCCACGCTGACCCCGCGTGGGCTTTGCCCCGGTTTAGCCTCTGGAGCGATGTCCCTCAGCGGAACAGACTTTTAAAAGTGCTGATTTTGTGCGCCGTTGCTCCGCCGCTTGCCGGGAGCCTGCCCCTCCCCCCGGGGTCTATCTTCCCGTTGCTTTGGGTTCACGTCTCCGCTGGTCCTACCTTTCAGAAAGTGGTTGTTTTTCTGTTTCCAGAATTGCTGTTCTTCTTCTCTTTGATCTGCCGATGGATATTCAGGTGTTTGCAATCTTTAGATAAGCTATCTAGCTGATCTCCGGCTAGCTTAAGTAGTCTCAGCCTGCTACTTCTCCGCCATCTTGACTCCTCCTCCCAAATTAAAGTATGTTAAAAAAATAATATAAGGTTAGATAAAAACTAAGTAGAAAATTCCTAGGAGAAACCAAAATAACCAATAAAAATATGATAAGGTGCTCAACCTTGTAAAAATAAGAGAAATACTGGGGCGCCTGGGTGGCTCAGTGTGTTAAAACCTCTGCTTTTGGCTCAGGTCATGTTCCCAGGTTCCTGGAATTGAGCCCCACATCGGGCTCTCTGCTCAGCGGGGAACCTGGTTCCCTTCCTCTCTCTCTGCCTACTTGTGATCTCTGTCAAATAAATAAAATCTTTAAAAATAAATAAATAAATAAATAAAAACTTTTAAAAATGTAAGAGAAATACAAATTAAAGTATTAGTGAGCTAGCAGACTGACAAAACGTTAAAAGCTTGCCAATATCAAATATGGGCAAAATTGCAAAGAAACAGGTCTTCTTACAGTGTGGGAATGTAACGTGATAATGGTCACATTGGAGTGTGTTGGCCTAAAATTGCTAAATTTGCTAAAATTGACCTAATATATCCGTTACACGTGATACAAGGAGGAATGCATAAGAATGTTGTTTGCAGCATTGTTTGTAACAGTAAATATTAGAAACAATATAAATGGCAACCAACAGGAGGATGAATAAATATATAATATAATCATGCAAGATAATATTTTACAGAAGTTAGCAAAAATAAGCTAAAACTTTTTAAATGAAAAAGAAAACAAGTTGCACAGTGATATGAGGGGTAGACACAAGCCAATCTATGTTCTCTATAACTACATGTACAATTTTTTAAAAAATGGATGTATGTCAACTTTACCTTATGACCAAGGTAGAGTAACAGGAAGCAGATTTACCCTTTTACCTGAAATAAGAACAAAAACCCCAAGTAAAATATATGAAACAAGAGTTTTTAAGGCACTACACAACAGATAAAAAATGTCAATGATTTCTAAGAGCCAGGATATAAGCAAGACAGCTTACTGTCTTAAGGGAATTTCCCAGTTGCAGTGCAGAGAACGGGAATACAGACAAATCCCTAGGACTCCCTAATGTGAAGAGATGAAGCTAGAAGTCACAGGACAGAATGCTATAGAGACTTCACAGAAGGTTCCTCAGAGATCCATGGAATGTCTCTCTTGACTACTCAGCATAACATTTACTGATGGAGGCATTCATGTTGGAATGACCCAGAGTTGGAGAAAGGATGATTAGAGGGACGATGCCAGACAGTTAGAGGGGACAATGAGTGGTGCTCACTCAGAGCCACGAATAGTGCTTAGTCCTACTAACAGGACTAGAAAAACCTTCTATTTCATAGGAATTTGGCAGAGTTCACACAGGAGTCTTGCCTCAGTAGTAGAGAAGAATTAGGAGAATAATTATCCCTGGACTGATGGAGCGCTGCCCCATTTCCACCCAACAAATCTTAAAAGCAAGACCCCAAAAGGATCAAACTCTTTTCAAGTAACTTAGCTGCATCCTGAAAAACTCAATAAACACAAATATAGAAATACAAAAATATCCAATACCCAACAAGGGACATGCACAGACTATGACATAAATATGAACGTAATAATTGATTTTGTTTATCCATTTTACACAATTAACTGGTGGTTAGCATATTTGAAATAGATATGAGACTTTTCCTGTCTGAGATTGTATACCAACCATTCCTTTGTGTCACACTGTTTTGATCTCTTTTAAAAGGAAAATAGTTTCATGCTATTGTCAATTATTTTTATCCAATCAGGTTTTCTTTGGGGAACTGGGGAGCATTAGGAAGAGAGGAAATAATGAAGAGGAACAAGGAAGTGCACCGAGAGGGAAGGTAGAGGGCACCAAAGGCAAACACAAGTACAGAGGACCTGTGCATGAGCCATCTCAAACCAACATCTGTTCCAGCAGTTTCAGGGGAAGAAACGTGTACTTTTTTTTTTTAATTCAAAAGCCAATTTTATTTCTATGATAGACAAAACATTATACATAACAGGATAATATAAGGCAAAAGCTGCCTTTTGAGAGTTTTGGTGACATTTATGTGTCTGAAACGTGTACTTTTTTATCACTAAGTTATAGTTGACACAATTAGCATGGAGAAAAATTTAATTCAGTCGAAACAGAAGGGGAAGCTTAAGTTGCACATTGTAGAATATAATTTCTCATAGATTAACAGAATTTAATTGACCTTCCTTTTGTGATTATTAAGAACTTGCATTTTAGAAATGCATATCACCAGCATTTCCATACAAACTTTCTCAGTTTCAGGACTCCTTACTTCTTCTTCTTCTTCTTTTTTTTTTTTTAAAGATTTTATTTATTTATTTGACAGACAGAGCACAACTAGGCAGAGAGACAAGCAGAAGGAGAGAGAGAAACAGGCTCACCACTGAGCAGAGAGTCTGACGTGTGGCTCAATCCCAGGACTCTGGGATCATGACCTGAGCCGAAGGCAGTGGCTTAACTGACTGAGCCGCCCTGGAGCCCCAAGGACTCCTTACTATTCAGTTGAGAGAATGGGGTGTCACTTAACTTGTTTCAACAGGCACCTCTTTATGATACTCAGACATTTTCCATTTCAATCAGTGCAAAGACTTGCAAGTGTTGAAAGAGGACTACTAATCCTCATGTGTCTCCTCCCCCAACCTCCTTTCCCAACCAAAAGATCCAATCAGTCATGAATATTATAGTCATTTTCTTAATCGATTTTGGGATTAGGGGTTTATAGATGTGAACTTGGATATAAAAAGAAAATAATCCAAAGAAGAATAATTTCAAGTGCGTGAAGATAATCATTTCAGCTGAAGTATAACTAAGAAATAAAGGAAGAGTAGATGCACCTTCGTGTTCAATAATAGAGTGGTTGAATTATGATACCTTAATGATGATCACAAAAGTATACTGATACAACAATAAAATCATTATTTTGCTTTCAAATACTTAAAGCTTTATAATGGCCAGCATGGAGCCTGAAAGTCATCCCCACTCCTCCCTGACAACAAGTAAAAAGCTCAACAAACTGGAAAGTCAACAGCCCTCCTTAGATCCATCAGGGAAGTGGGGTCACAGGGCAAAGCACTGCCTTCAAACATTGGAGAAATCAACAGGCCCGTATAGAGAAGATTACAATCTACCAGAACAGAAAGCCACACACAGAAACCTTCACTGGAATTCGTAGGAAGGCAGGAAAACCTGGACTATAATTGTTCAGTTGCTGAAGGCTCAGTGTGGGTTTCTGAGAAATAAAAACTCCAGGGGGCAGGGGGATGGGGAACCACACATTTTTAGGAATTTTACCTCATGAGTTTGACCAGGTTCTCACAGTGACTATCAGTAGCAAGAAGTGAATTGGAATCATTTTGAAATACTCAGAGCATTCTGTTATTAAAAAGGCTTCCCTCTCAGAGGAACTATTCTACCAGAGTCTAAACTCCTGGTGTTTTATCACAGCCTAACCAACCCAGAGGAAGGAAATGTCCAACCTCAGCTGGCTCTCACCTTCCACATGGGGGAAAGGAAAGACCCAAGTCCAACCTACCCTAGCAATTTTGTCTCATCTCGGGGCAAAAGTGGACTGAGAAGCATTTGTGAGGTTCACAGTCCAGAGACACAGACTCACCAGAAGACTGAAACCAAGTAATAGGACTACAGAATGCTTCCTCACCCCGACACTCACCACCACATTACTAAAGGCTGGCGTATGAGAGGCCTATGTGCGACAGTTCCTTTTACCTGGCACATCATGTCTGGCTATCAAGAAAAAGTTACAAGGCATACTAAAAAGGCAACACAATTTGAAGAACCAGCAATGGCAAGATTGTTGGAATTATCAACCAGAGAACTGAAAACTCTGATCAATATGGTATGGGCTCTAATGGATACAGTGGACATCAGGCAAGAGTGGATTGACAACTTAAGTAGGAAGAAGTAAGTTCTCAAAAGAAAAATTTTTTAAATCCTAGGGGGAAAAAAACACTGTAGCAGAAATAAAGAATGCCTCTGATGGGCTCATTAGCATATGGGATATGGCTGAGGAGAAAAATTCAGAGCTTAGGATAAGACAGTAGAAAATTCCAAAATGGAAGAGAAAAGGTAAAGAAGATAGAAAAAGAAAGTAGAACAAAATATTCTGGAACTGAGATGTAGCTACAAAAGTTTTAACATACATGTAATGGGAATATCAGAAGAAGAGGGAAAGAAACAAAAGAAAAATTTGAAGTGATAATGATTGAGATCTGCAAGGTCCTTTGCCTTGTAAAGGTGACATATTTATCGGTTCTGGGGTTGTGGACAGGGACAACTCTGAGAAATATTTCATGTACAAGAGTGGAGCACCCGGATTGACAGTGACAACAGATTTTACCCACTAAGGGTAAGATACCTCTGTGAGAATAAATGTGGGGTGCTGACAACCAAAGATGGATAAGGCATGCCAGGAATCCTAATCAGCATGTGTCATTACAAAAATTTTTTAAAAATCACACTTCTATATACTTTGTTTTTTCTCTAACTGTTCTTTTGAAAACACTAATTGTCTATTATGTATCAGTTATGCTAGAACTCAGATGAATCTCACAATATCCCTAGACTCTCAATGCCTTGCAGTCTATTGCATTCAGAAAAAAAAAATAAGCCAAGGATCAAGTTTTGAAAATGCATTATTTTTGTCTAATAGTAAATCGGAGTTTGCATTAAATAATTTAGGCAGACAACCAGAGACCAAATATGACTTCCTTAGATAAATTACACTTATCAAATTTAACAAATCCTAAACACAGCCCAGCACCTATGCCTTACAAAAAACACTTACACAGTAAAACATGCACATGCGCGCACACACACACACTCCTAGACTTGAATATTTAGAAGAAACCCAGTTTGGGCATGGTCTGAGCATTGTTGAAAAGTGTGTGCTAAAAGAAAAACCTATCATAATTGTGGAGCTGCCTACCTTTTTTTTAAAAAAGATTTATTTATTTAGTTTAGAGAGAGAGAGCAGAGGAGAAGGACAGAGGGTGAGGAAGAAAGAGTCCCAAGCAGACTTTCTGCAAAGCACAGAGCTCAGTGTGGGGCTCCATCTCATGACCCTGAGATAGACCTGAGTTGAAACCAAGTCAGCCACTTAACTGATGCAGCCACACAGGCATCCCTACTTTTCTAACATCTTCTGTGGTTTGTTTTCCAATTTTGCAAGCCCTTATCATGGGATTTATCTATTGTAGTTGTTACAGACTGTTTATGTTCTTCAGAATTCATATGTTTAAAATCCTAATCTCCACTGTAATGGTATTAGGAAATAGGGTCTTTGGGAAGTAATTAGGTCAGGAGGGTAGATTTTTCATTAATGGAATCAGTGCCCTTAAGTAACCCCAAAGAACTCTCTTGTTCTCTTTCTACCATGTGAGGAGAATAAAGAGAAGCCAGCAGTCTGCAATCTTAAAAAGGGTACACACCAGAACTTGATCATGCTGGTACCAGTATCTGGGACTTCCATCCTCCAGAACTGTGAGAAATATATTTCATAAACCACCCAGATTATGAAACTTTGTTAAAGCAGCTGGGATTAAGACACAGTCAATCGAACCTGCAACACAATTATTTTCTATTCAACCTGCTGTTGTATAAAGATACAAGTTTTACAGGAGAGTTCTCTGAAATCAAGATTTAACACATTGTCTTGAAAAATACAGACTTGTGGGGTGCCTGGATGGCTCAGTGGGTTAAAGCTTCTGCCTTTGGCTTGGGTCATGATCTCAGGGTCCTGGGATCGAGCCCCACACATTGGGCTCTTGGCTCAGCAGGGAGCCTGCTTCCCTTCCTCTCTCTCTCTGCCTGCCTCTCTGCCTACTTGTGATCTCTGTCTGTCAAATAGATAAATAAAATCTTAAAAAAGAAAAAAATACAGAGTTGTAATAATGGTTTTAATAAATTGGACTGAAATTAATTGAAATGAATTGAAGCAAAAGGTAAAATATGGTCAGATTATAGAACATTTAGGAATTAGTTTTTTTTAAAGCAGCAAATAGCAGAGTAACAATTCTAGAAATATTAATCTGCAAGTAGTGTAAATAGAGAAAGAAAGAAAAATTGAGATTGGAAAGTAAGGTTCCAATAGAATATTGTTGAGAAAAAGCAAGAGACAAAATTAGCACTGTGGCTTTGCAAATGAGATATTGCTAACTTTGAGACCACCTTTTACAAACTATACTCACTCTTGAAAATATTGCTTAGGTCAATTTGTTCAAGAAGAGTTGTATCCCAACATATGGATAAAAAGAAAAATGTAGTCCAGATGTCAGTCTGCACAGCAGCATCAGAAGAATCTTTCTGCTGTTACTATGTTTAATTCTTCTTCGTAGGACTCCAATTACATTTTCAAGTTGTTTAATTTAGTCTAATTTTATGAATTTACTTTAAAGTTCTTTCTGGGAGTTCTCCAGACAGTCTCATGAAGTCTTTTGTAGCTAATGAGTGATAAAAAAATCATTTGTTGTTATAGGTGACAAGAATATTTTTCAACATATTGTTAGTCCAGTGATGTCATCACATTTTGATTATTTGATTCCCCTTGGTCCTTATAACCATTACCATGGAAATAGGAAAAATATTTTGATTGGTTAGAAAAGTATATAGGAGAACATTATTTCTTTCCAATTTTGTTCTTCAGCCAAAAGTGATTGAAATAGTTTGTAGGACTTGTGTCATCTCTCATGTTTAACTCTACACTGAAGTAAATAAATTAAGTCTTATGCTATCTCTGGAAAGTAGGTATTTCCTGTGCTTATTTACTTGTTATTAAAAAAAAGGAAAAAAGAAAAAATTATTGGGGCACCTGGGTGGCTCAGTGGGTTAAGCCTCTGCCTTCAGCTCAGGTCATGATCCCGGGGTCCTGGGATCGAGCCCCGCATCAGGCTCTCTGCTTGGCGGGGAGCCTGCTTCCCTCTCTCTCTCTCTGCCTCCCTCTCTCTCTCTGCCTGCCTCTCTGCCTCCTTGTGAGTTCTCTCTCTCTGTCAAATAAATAAGTAAAATCCCAAGAAAATATTTTATTTATCTATTTTAGAAAGAGAGAGAAATGGCAGGGAGGAACAAAGGGGAAGAGACAAACGGACTCTGCTCTGAGTGCAGAATCCAAACGCTGGTTTGATCCCAGGACCTGAGATCATAACCTGAGCTTAAATCAGGAGTCAGATGCTTAACCAACTGGAGTCACCCAGGCACCCCATATTTGCTTTTTTTTTCTTTTTTGTATAGTTTAATCTTACTGTTGACTAAAGCAGTGCTAAAGAAGGAAATGTATGCTTAAATGAGCTTTAAACTTAGAAACAATGTTTTTTGTAAAATAAGCATGGATTGTATTTTGAAATTTATATGAAGTACAACTGGGTGTTATGGAAGAGTTTGTTAATGGATATATATGTTCCACAGGAAGAACAATGCTAAGTTTGCTTGTCAGCTGAAATCCTGCTCAAATTTCTCCCACATGAAATAGCAGCTAATAATTGTAGGAGGAACAATAGAATTGGAAAAATCTCTGTTTCACAAAAACCACTGTAATAATTTATTCAGGAAAGAATCATGAATTGATGTTAAAGAACTGAGCCAGAGATTGTTGAACAGGCTATTTACATAGCTTCAAATTATTGCCTCGTAGATTAATCATTCATTACAAAGGGAAATTGTCTACCTTTATGATACAACAATCAGACAGCTACCGTTTTAATTAGGTGATGAAACTTAAGATTAACAAAAATGAAACAAATTGACGTCACATGCTGAAGGTGTGTTACCTTGAGAATAATGTAACATCACCTACAAGATATGTTTGTAAAAAAAAAAAAGGGGGGGAATCTGAACCTAATTATTTATGAGGAAAAAAATCAAGTTAGCCAAATTGAGGGATATTTTGAAAAACAAATGACCTGGAAGTTTAAAAATATAGCCATGCTATCAAAGAAATAAAATCAATCAAGCAAGCAAGTGAACTGGTAAATGATTCTGGATTTAAAGAGATTCAAAAGAGATGCCATTGATTAGGCCCTGGTTTGGATAAAAAAAAAGAAGCTTAAAAGGCATTATTAAACTGATTAGAAACTTAGGATATGGACTCAAAGTGAAATAGCTGCATTGTTTCAGTATTCAGCATATTTAGTGTGGTCACTCTGGTCAGACATCAGTGTGGAGTATGTGACTTTAATACAGAAGGACATTCTTTGGCCTTGTATTTATTTATAGTTACAAACTTATCTTTGGGCTTTGTTCCATTCCAAATTTCTACGAGGTGGTGTACTTCCCCTTTCCTTTGCACCTTACTGAAATTTAGTTTCCAGCGCTTCCACTCCATGAATCTCCTGCCACTCGCCATAAATCCAGTGGAATTATTTCCATGTTTTTCATTTCTCTCCTCCATACCCAACACCCCTTCTAAACTTCCTTTGTTCTTAATTTCTGGGATACTATTATCTCCTCGTTTGCCTTTTAGTTGTCTGTTTTTCTCTGGCTCTCTTTCTCAGTTTTTGGCTAGTTTCTTTGTTCACTTATGAAAGTAGATATTTCTGAGGATATTTTTGTCACTACACGTTTCTTCACACTTTTCATATTCTTCTTGGCTTTTTTTTTTTAATTAGGCTCCAACATTTGTACTCTTACTTTTGTAAATATAATTCTTGATCAACATAGATTACTTACACTTACCTTCAGATCTGTACATCTAAATACCACCAGCAGTATCTACCTAATATTGTAAGACCCACTCAAGTTTAATAGATCCAACAATGACTTTGTTATTTTATACCCACATTGAATTATTTTATTAATTTCTTATTCACATAACATCCTACCTGTTTACTTAAAACATTGATAACCTACCAGATTCTCCCAATTAACCCTCCATTCACTTTAAATTAATCTCTGATCCCTGCAATTATAGCTTCAGAATATCACACACACTCTCTCTCTCTCTCTCTCTCTCAATCCCTCTTGCCCATCACCATAGACAATGGCTAAGTCCACTGATTGTCTACCTTCTTTGGACAACAGTAATGATAGTCTTATGTTTGGCTCCACCTGCTCTTTTATCCCCAGTCTACCACAAGACTGATCTTTCTTCCATATGTATCTTATTTTTCACTGCTCTCATCAAGATTGTCCTTTTACACCTCATAGTCTTCAGAACAAAAACACTTTAAATTTCTATGCAAAGCATTTGACATGATTCGTCATCTGCCTTGTGAATACTAATCCAGACTTATTTTCACCTGTTTCATTACTCTACACTTGAACAATACTTGTGTTTCTTTGAACGATGTTTTCTCATGTCTTAAGCCTCCACATTTATAGTTCTTTCTTTTCTTTATTTTTTAAAGATTTTATTTTGTCAGATACAGAGAGAGAGAGAAAGAGAGAGAGAGAGGGGGCACACACACAGCAGGGGGATTGGAGGCAGAAACAGGTTCCCCAATGAGCAAGGTGCCTGATTCAGGATGTGATCCCAGAACTCTGGGATCATAACCTGAGCCCAAGGCAATGCTTAACCAACTGAGCCACCCAGGCATCCCTTGCAGTTGTTTCTGGTTGGACATTCCTTCCTGAGATCTCATCTAATGAAAGCTTTCCCAAGTTTAGTCAGAGGCTGCCTTCTCTGAGAAACCTGTTTTGGCTTCCAGGGGCACATTTCGTCACTACTTATGCTCTTATGGCTTGTCTAGATTTCCATGATTCCAGCAAATACATTATTAGATAATAGTAGTTATTTTACATATCCATTTCCTAAGCTGAGAACAACTTTATATTAAAAAAAAAGTAAGTCTCTCTTTCTTCCTGTAGACCTTTTAATTTAATGTATTTATATGTATTAATTTATAATTTATAATTGTATAAATTAAATATATACATTTATAAATGTATAAATTAAATATATACATTTATAAACATATATATGCATATATCCAGACCTATTATGTCTTAATCCAAAGCAATTCATTAATAAACAAATAAATTAAATTTTATTTTTTAAACTACCCTGAATTTATCATTAGAGGTCAAGTTGTTTGAAATAGTTTTTCAGTGTTTTAAGCAGTTATAACTATAGTAGTTACTGCCTAGTGTGAACTGATTGGTGTCTTTTGGAGACACACAACAGATTCAGGCTGGCAGAGAACATATATAACATTACATGCATTGATAATATGATACCCACTCATAGGAAGCACAAAGGAATTCACTGGATATTGTTCAATCTCTGTTTTATTCATTTATTCATTCAGATATTATCAGCCTTGTTTTAGATATAGAATCAAAAGACAGAGTAACTTTTGCGAAGTCATGACTTACCTTTAATCATTTAGAATCACAACACAAATCAGTATTACCGTGAGAATAAGGCACTCAACTTTAATTTAATGTGTCTCTAAATCGCAATAGCTTCCCATCTCATCTGTTAGAAGCAATTTATAAAGATAGATTCTATTGGTCATTTTGGCAGCCTACTTAGTTTTTAAATTGCATGAATGGTGTTATTACAATAACACTTATTTTTATGATGATAGTAATTCATGCCAAATTTAGAACATTTGCTGAAAGATTTTAACTAAGGTCACCTTAAAGATAACGGTTAACACTTTGGTTTACTTTCTCAAATTTCTTTTTCAAGAACCTGTACTGCAGTGGAAAAACCAATGGGCTTTGTGGTCAAAAGTGCATTTTAATCTTGGATCCAACTGCATGATATTTGGCAAGTTACTTAGCCACTCCATGAGTTGGGTCTCTTTAAGATGGCGATAATAATAATACTTACATCATAGTTTCATTTTGAACATTAGACAACATTATAAATAAATATACATACATTATACATATATGTAAATTTATATATTTATAAATTAATACATATAAATTTAATTTATAAATTAAAACATATATACATATATGTGCATATATATGTATATATATTACATGTATATCATATATATATGATAGGTATGTGTGCATGTGTGTGTGTGGATATAAAATTGTAAAGTCTCAGAACAGAGTCTAGAATTGCATAAACAATCAATAAATACTGGCAGTTTTTGCATAATTTTAAAATTTCTTGGTGATGGTCTACACATGCTATTTTATACAGTGATTTATTTATTTCAAATAGTAACCTAGGCTTTTTCATGCACCATGAACATGTTCCAGCATTTGGAATACTATTAGAGATATATGTCTTATCAAAAATATAATAAAATAAAACCCCCCTTGTTCCTGAAATACTCTCTGTATACAGTCATTAAATTTTAAGTTTTACATTGAAATTAAGTTCTATAATTTGGTAAATGCTGGTTTGAAAAGAAGTTTTAGCACATGGAATAGAAGAATCTCTTTCATATGTTACCTAATATTATTTGTTTCTGTTTTTTAATTTTTAAAATTTTTAATTCAATCTGAAAACATACACACACAAACATACACAAACACTCTCTCTTTCTCTCTCTTTCACACATATACCCTTACAAATATGTGTATTCCAAATAGTGTGCAGCATGTTTAGTGATATAAAGATGAATTTACTGTCTCTGCCACCAAAACTGCTTAAAATGTAGTGAGGCTTTGATGTGCATCAACAATAATGACAATAATAAATACTGTGGATTATATTCCATTCATTTTGCTAGGTCTTTAGGTGTATATATTATCTAATCTAACTTTTAGTTATAATAGTGGAATTGGCATTATTATCTTATATTACCAAATTAAAAAACCAAGTAACAAAATAATTTGTCCATAGTTGTATACCTTAGGAAGCAGTTACCATGACACCAAAGTTGGGTGGTTGGACAGCTCAGCAGTTAAGCATCTGCTTCAGCTCCAGTCATGCTCCCTGGGTCCTGGATTGAGCCCTTATCAGGCTCCCTTTCTCCTTCTGCCTCTGTACTCTCTCTCTCATGCTCTCTCTCTCTCTCTCTCTCTCTCTCTCTCAAATGAATAAATAAAATATTTTTTAAAAACCCATGACACCAAAGTCTATCAAGTTAGCTCTACTGTGTCATTTTAGTAGATTGAGAGGGAGCCTAGCTATAACAGAGGTATTATTTGGTTGCCAGGGAACCATGAAAAGGGAGCATCCAACCATGGGGGAGGAAATTGAGAAGTCTTCATGTATGCAATAGTATTTTAAGTGATATTTGATAAAAGTGTTATGGTTAAATAGGAGGCAAAAACAAACAAAAAAGGTATGCCAGGAGATTCTTGCTTATTAATTCAATTGAAGGAATTGTTACATGTTTTGGTTTCCTAAGAAAAGATTTAGTAAACAACATAAAGAATCATCTGGTGATCTAAAACCATATTCACATTTCCTGATATGGAATTCAAACATTGTAGCTAGTAAAATATGTAAAAACAGAGGGTTTGCCTAAACAATGTGTAGTGTATACAGTATACAATGTGTAGTGTATACAGTAATACTTAGACAAATCAGGGAAAATCATATCCATATTTGTCCACTCTCTGGTTTCACTGGCCTACAATATCTTGAGAATTATACATCTCTTTAACTTCAATTTGCTCATGGAAGCATTACTTGCCCTAAATGAATGTGACTTTGGTTGGAAAGGAAGAATTCAATTTTCTATACTTGGTTTTCTCAGCTGAGAAATGAAACTATGTAATAAAATGTGTTGCACCTGATATTTAGAGAGGAAATTTGATTAACATAAACATTTTTATGGGCCAGTTTTGTATGTTAAATTCGTGATCACACATGTTTTATTGCCAAGTTGGTGTAACAAATCTCTCAGATGCCAATACCATCTGGCCATCTATGCCCACTTGCGAATTCCATGTGTCATTTTGTACCTGCCGTAGTTCCATATTCATGCTGCTCAGCATCTGCCCTGAGTTAAATGCCTCCTTTACAAATCACAATTAATGGGAACATCCTGAGTTGTGAGTTAAGAATTTGTGAAAAAAAAAATCGTCACACATCCCCAAATATAACCTGAGATGTCATTGAACAGATGTTGAACTGAAGTTAAGTGTGATAATATAAAGAAACAAACATACTGTATCTTGCTGAGTTGACTAGCTTCATTTTATTTCTATTCCCTATTTCCATGATAACTGTTTAAGAACTTTTTTCATAATGCATTTTAGGAACTAACAGTGGTATAAAGAGTGTAAGTGGCAGCATAAAAGTACAATTGGAACACAAGTTTATCTGTTTTCTAAATTAGGCAAGGAAAAAAATTTCAGAATCGCTGGCTCTTACAGTCCTTCTTCCTTGCTTTGGAAGCCTATAGAGACATTTTTTGAGCTCTTTAGAAATGTGAATTATTTTCAATGGGTTCTAAAGCTGGTATTTCCACTTTTAACTTGTTAGGCAGCCACTCAGCAGCCAGAACCATTTAATTAGCACCCACTGTATACAAATCATTTTCAAGGTTCAAAAAAGTATAAAATATATATTGTCTTTAGGAGTTTACAAAATGAAAGCATACTGGAAAGTTAAGTTTTATCAAATACAAAAAACATGGTTAGTATGATTCCTGAAGTGAGACTCTAGGGATCAGAACTACAAAGTTAAAGTTATGCTGGGTGCACATCATGGCAAATTAAACTGTGAGTTACATGTTAAAAAAATCAAATGTAAGCTTGGGGTTAAACAATTATAAATTCAGAAAGTATAGTTATGATATTAGCTCTATTAATCCTTTTTGAAATTCTCCTTCAAAAAGGTAAGATGACCTGGTAGAGGAGGTGTGTGTCAAGTTTTTCCATGGAAACCTTATCATTATACCTGTATGCTTCCTGGACAAAGATGCATTTGTGCTGTTTTTGTGGGACAAAAACTAATTTAACATGAGGAAACATCAGGCAAAACCAAGTTGAGGAACATTCTGAAAAATGACTGACAGGTATACTCAAAAAGTGTCAAGGTCATATAAGAAAGGAAGGATTAAAGAAGAATAAGGAGACATAACTCAATGCAATGTGTGATCCTGAATTGAAGTCAGGGTTAAAAAGAGACGTTAGGTGACAATTGATAAAATTTTGATAAGGTAGATTGACTATTTATGATATTTTATCACAGCTATATTTCTGTGATTGATAATTGTTCTTTGCTTAAGTAAGATGGTAATCATTGGGAGAGCTGAGTAAAAGATTATATGAATTTTTTGTACTATAGTTTTTGTAATTTTTTGGTAAGCATATTATTTTACAATAAAAAGTGAAATAAAAATTAAAAACATTTTATGTATATTTTAAATCCAAACTTAAAAATATTTAAATAAATATTGATGTCTAGTTAATTATTTGAATTCTAAAATATATAAGGTGATAGTAGTAATCTGTGATTTACCATAAATATGGTAAACACACACACAGTGACTTAATAGATGGAAGGAACAATGGAAGTCAATAAATCAAGTGTAATACAATATTAATGGTATAATCTGCATGGTTGGTGTAAAGATGCTTTCTGTAAGATGTTGCAATCTTTGCTATATATTTTTTAAGTTATCATAAATAAAAAGTTGCAGAAAAAGATAATAGTTATAATATTGAAACATCCAATAACAAACTGGAAGTTAGATTAATTCATGCAAAGAATGTCATTTATTTCATTTTGCTGCATTTATCAAAGATGTTTTTGCTTTGTTCTGTTTTGTCTTTCATGCTTGGTGAACACAATATACTGCTTCACCCACAAGTAAGTACCTTCACAGAAGAAGGAATTCACTTTATTTTACTCTTCATCTATTGTTGGGATTTCATTCTCAAAATTGTCCTTTATTTATTTTCCCGCATTGCTGACCTACTTCAGAAATACTGTATTATTCCCTGAACCTTGTATCATACCTAAATATCACTGTTGGGAATATATGCTCCAACTAGTGAATGTATTATTTTCCAGAGCAAACATTTTATTTCTATATTTATATGAATAAAACTGTGGACAAGTATGAAAGTTGTAAAATAGTCTCTAAAAAATTCCTCTTGTAAGTAAGTTTATTTACTTGAATATTCAATTCTTTTTTATTTTATTTATTTATTTATTTATTTATTTGACAGAGAGAGATCACAAGTAGGCAGAGAGGCAGGCAGAGAGAGAGGAAGGGAAACAGGCTCCCTGCTGAGCAGAGAGCCTGATGCGGGGCTGGATCCCAGGGTCCTGGGATTATGACCTGAGCCGAAGGGCAGAGACTGTAATCCACTGAGCCATACAGGTGCCCCTGAATACTCAATTCTTATTACACAATATAAACTTTACATAAATGATTTGATTATCATTACCCAAGTTACTAAAAGACTATGTGAAAAAAAAATCTGAAGAAAATACAACATATTTTGCAAACACATTTTTTTAAAGATTTTCTTTTATTTATTTGACACAGAGAGAGAGATCACAAGTAGGCAGAGAGAGAGGAGGAAGCGGGCTCCCTGCAGGGAGCCTGATACGGGGCTCAATCACAGGACACTGAGATCATGACCCAAGCCAAAGGCAGAGGCTTAACCCACTGAGCCACCCAGGTGCCCCGCAAACACATTTTTTGAAGGAATTTTTCAGGGTTGACCCTGGGATGATGAATTGGGATATTTTGTAAATTATATCACTTTCAATAATTTGGGTTGCACTTAGAGTCTAAATTTTGCAGTAATGTTTATGTAACATACTGTGACTTATCTCTTTGTCAAACCATTTTCAAGATTTGGTATTAAGCATACAACCTTATGCTACTTGGGTTTAAAACATACTTAATCCTATTCTAAAAATGTTACACAATTTATTTCTTTACTTTTTACAGCTTATGGGGTGGGGTGGGGCTGACTTATGGCAATCCTCATTTTACTGGACCCAGAGTTTAAAGGACTTTTCAAGTTTCTAAAGCCATTATTTAGCAGAAACAGACTTTTACACCAAGTCAATATAACCCTTGAACTCTTAAATGTTCAGTAGAATTGTTAGTTCTTGAAACCATACGTTCTTCATTTTTTTCCCTAAAACTTTCCCATACATGAGTTTTTCAGTCATTATTTGTCTTTTTGAAGAATACTATGTTTTCAAATAATCATGCCAGGAAGGATAAATGGGCAATAATAATCTTACAAATCCTTTTATATTTTTATAATATTATTCTATCTTTTCCATTTGAAGAGATACTTTATTATTACAATAATACCAACATTGAATCCTACTATTAGTATAATAACAGGCAATTGACCTGCCTGAAATCAGTCTTCATCTACAAATGATAAAACTGATATCCATCTAATCCATAGGATTGCTTTAAGAATTTAATTATAGGGGCACCTGGGTGGCTTATTAGGTTAAAGCCTCTGCCTCCGGCTCAGGTCATGATCCCAGAGTCCTGGGATCAAGCCCACATCAGGCTCTTTGCTCAGTGGGGAGTCTGCTTCCCCCTCTCTCTCTGCCTGCCTCTCTGCCTACTTGTGATCTCTCTGTCAAATAAATAAATAAAATCTTTAAAAAAATAATTTAATTATATATCCTAATGAAGAAGACATGTAATCAACTGTAGATCACAATAATTATTTTTCCAATGTATTATTATCTTTGTCCATAAAAGTAACACAGCTGTTGTTCTCATTATTTTCATTAATATCTTGGTAGAGAATTCTTCAGTTATCCCTCAAAACTCTCAAAAGTTTCTCCATTTGCTTCAGGTAATGTAAATAATAGAATTCTGAAATCCTTTGTTTTTTGTTTTGAAGATAATTTTGTCTCTACCTTCTATTGTTCCCTGGACACTACCTACAGAAAATTTTCCTCTGTTTTTCTTTATTCTTTTTTTTCTTTTCCCCACCATGATGCATTTATGTATGGCTTGTTTATAAATTTTATATTTAATATTTTTACACTATACACTAAGAACTATTATTTTTAATTAAGGAAAATTTTCCTTTATTTTAAGTATCATAATTGCTTTTATTTAAATTGATATAGATGCTTCTCATAATATTTTTCACAGGCTGTATTTAAAATTTCTCACCTAAATATCTGGCACCCACTTTTTTTTCATTCCAAGTTGTTTTTTTTTTTAATTTTTTATTTTTTATAAACATATGTTTTTATCCCCAGGGGTACAGGTCTGTGAATCACCAGGTTTACACACTTCACAGCACTCACCAAAGCACATACCCTCTCCAGTGTCCATAATCCCACCCCCTTCTCCCAAACCCCCTCCCCCCAGCAACCCTCAGTTTGTTCTGTGAGATTAAGGTTCACTTATGGTTTGTCTCCCTCCCAATCCCATCTTGTTTCATTTATTCTTCTCCTACCCACTTAAGCCCCCATGTTGCATCACCACTTCCTCATATCAGGGAGATCATATGATAGTTGTCTTTCTCTGCTTGACTTATTTCACTAAGCATGATATGCTCTAGTTCCATCCACATCATCACAAATGGCAAGATTTCATTTCTTTTGATGGCTGCATAGTATTCCATTGTGTATATATACCACATCTTCTTGATCCATTCATCTGTTGATGGACATCTAGGTTCTTTCCATAATTTGGCTATTGTGGACATTGCTGCTATAAACATTCGGGTGCACGTGCCCCTTTGGATCACTACGTTTGTATCTTTAGGGTAAATACCCAATAGTGCAATTGCTGGGTCATAGGGCAGTTCTATTTTCAACATTTTGAGGAACCTCCATGCTGTTTTCCAGAGTGGCTGCACCAGCTTGCATTCCCACCAACAGTGTAGGAGGGTTCCCCTTTCTCCGCATCCTCGCCAGCATCTGTCATTTCCTGACTTATTGATTTTAGCCATTCTGACTGGTGTGAGGTGATATCTCATTGTGGTTTTGATTTGTATTTCCCTGATGCCGAGTGATATGGAGCACTTTTTCATGTGTCTGTTGGCCATCTCGATGTCTTCTTTGCAGAAATGTCTGTTCATGTCCTCTGCCCATTTCTTGATTGGATTATTTATTCTTTGGGTGTTGAGTTTGCTAAGTTCTTTATAGATTCTGGACACTAGTCCTTTATCTGATATGTCGTTTGCAAATATCTTCTCCCATTCTGTCAGTTGTCTTTTGATTTTGTTAACTGTTTCCTTTGCTGTGCAAAAGCTTTTGATCTTGATGAAATCCCAATAGTTCATTTTTGCCCTTGCTTCCCTTGCCTTTGGCGATGTTCCTAGGAAGATATTGTTGCGGCTGAGGTCGAAGAGGTTGCTGCCTGTGTTCTCCTCAAGGATTTTGATGGATTCCTTTCGCACATTGAGGTCCTTTATCCATTTTGAGTCTATTTTTGTGTGTGGTGTAAGGAAATGGTCCAATTTCATTTTTCTGCATGTGGCTGTCCAATTTTCCCAGCACCATTTATTGAAGAGGCTGTCTTTTTTCCATTGGACATTCTTTCCTGCTTTGTCGAAGATTAGTTGACTGTAGAGTTGAGGGTCTATTTCTGGGCTCTCTATTCTGTTCCATTGATCTATGTGTCTGTTTTTGTGCCAGTACCATGCTGTCTTGATGATGACAGCTTTGTAATAGAGCTGGAAGTCCGGAATTGTGATGCCACCAACGTTGGCTTTCTTTTTCAATATCCCTTTGGCTATTCGAGGTCTTTTCTGGTTCCATATAAATTTTAGAATTATTTGTTCCATTTCTTTGAAAAAGATGGATGGTACTTTGATAGGAATTGCATTAAATGTGTAGATTGCTTTAGGTAGCATTGACATTTTCACAATATTTATTTTTCCAATCCAGGAGCATGGAACGTTTTTCCATTTCTTTGTGTCTTCCTCAATTTCTTTCATGAGTACTTTATAGTTTTCTGAGTATAGATTCTGTGCCTCTTTGGTTAGGTTTATTCCTAGGTATCTTATGGTTTTGGGTGCAATTGTAAATGGGATTGACTCCTTAATTTCTCTTTCTTCTGTCTTGCTGTTGGTGTACAGAAATGCAACTGATTTCGGTGCATTGATTTTATATCCTGACACTTTACTGAATTCCTGTATAAGTTCTAGCAGTTTTGGAGTGGAGTCTTTTGGGTTTTCCACATATAGTATCATATCATCTGCGAAGAGTGATAATTTGACTTCTTCTTTGCCGATTTGGATGCCTTTAATTTCCTTTTGTTGTCTGATTGCTGAGGCTAGGACCTCTAGTACTATGTTGAATAGCAGTGGTAATAATGGACATCCTTGCCGTGTTCCTGACCATAGCGGAAAAGCTTTCAGTTTTTCTCCATTGAGAATGATATTTACGGTGGGTTTTTCGTAGATGGCTTTGATGATATTGAGGTATGTGCCCTCTATCCCTACACTTTGAAGAGTTTTGATCAGGAAGGGATGCTGTACTTTGTCAAATGCCTTTTCAGCATCTATTGAGAGTATCATGTGGTTCTTGTTCTTTCTTTTATTGATGTGTTGTATCACATTGACTGATTTGCGGATGTTGAACCAACCTTGCAGCCCTGGAATACATCCCACTTGGTCGTGGTGAATAATCCTTTTAATGTACTGTTGAATCCTATTGGCTAGTATTTTGTTGAGTATTTTCGCATCTGTGTTCATCAAGGATATTGGTCTATAGCTCTCTTTTTTGATGGGATCCTTGTCTGGTTTTGGGATCAAGGTGATGCTAGCCTCATAAAATGAGTTTGGAAGTTTTCCTTCCATTTCTATTTTTTGGAACAGTTTCAGGAGCATAGGAATTAGTTCTTCTTTAAATGTTTGGTAGAATTCCCCCGGGAAGCCGTCTGGCCCTGGGCTTTTGTTTGTTTGGAGATTTTTAATGACTGTTTCAATCTCCTTACTGGTTATGGGTCTGTTCAGGCTTTCTATTTCTTCCTGGTTCAGTTGTGGTAGTTTATATGTTTCTAGGAATGCATCCATTTCTTCCAGATTGTCAAATTTATTGGCGTAGAGTTGCTCATAGTATGTTCTTATAATAGTTTGTATTTCTTTGGTGTTGTGATCTCTCCTCCTTCATTCACGATTTTATTTATTTGGGTCCTTTCTCTTTTCTTTTTGATAAGTCTGGCCAGGGGTTTATCAATTTTATTAATTCTTTCAAAGAACCAGCTCCTAGTTTCATTGATTTGTTCTATTGTTTTTTTGGTTTCTATTTCATTGATTTCTGCTCTGATCTTTATGATTTCTCTTCTCCTGCTTGGCTTAGGGTTTCTTTCTTGTTCTTTCTCCAGCTCCTTTAGGTGTAGGGTTAGGTTGTGTACCTGAGACTTTTCTTGTTTTTTGAGAAAGGCTTGAACCGCTATATATTTTCCTCTCAGGACTGCCTTTGTTGTGTCCCACAGATTTTGAACCGTTGTATTTTCATTATCATTTGTTTCCATGATTTTTTTCAATTCTTCTTTAATTTCCCGGTTGACCCATTCATTCTTTAGAAGGATGCTGTTTAGTCTCCATGTATTTGGGTTCTTTCCAAACTTCCTTTTGTGGTTGAGTTCTAGGTTTAGAGCATTGTGGTCTGAAAATATGCAGGGAATGATCCCAATCTTTTGATACCGGTTGAGTCCTGATTTAGGACGCAGGATGTGATCTATTCTGGAGAATGTTCCATGTGCACTAGAGAAGAATGTGTATTCTGTTGCTTTGGGATGAAATGTTCTGAATATATCTGTGATGTCCATCTGGTCCAGTGTGTCGTTTAAGGCCTTTATTTCCTTGCTGATCTTTTGCTTGGATGACCTGTCCATTTCAGTGAGGGGAGTGTTAAAGTCCCCTACTGTTATTGTATTATTGTTGATGTGTTTCTTTGATTTTGTTAGTAATTGGTTTATATAGTTGGCTGCTCCCACGTTGGGGGCATAGATATTTAAGATTGTTAGATCTTCTTGTTGGACAGACCCTTTGAGTATGATATAGTGTCCTTCCTCATCTCTTATTATAGTCTTTGGCTTAAAATCTAATTGATCTGATATAAGGATTGCCACTCCCGCTTTCTTCTGATGTCCATTAGCATGGTAAATTCTTTTCCACCCCCTCACTTTAAATCTGGAGGTGTCTTCAGGCTTAAAATGAGTTTCTTGGAGGCAACATATAGATGGGTTTTGTTTTTTTTCCATTCTGATAGCCTGTGTCTTTTGACAGGGGCATTTAGCCCATTCACATTCAGGGTAACTATTGAGAGATATGAATTTAGTGCCATTGTATTGCCTGTAAGGTGACTGTTACTGTATATTGTCTCTGTTCCTTTCTGATCTACCACTTGTAGGCTCTCTCTTTGCTTAGAGGACCGCTTTCAATATTTCCTGTAGAGCTGGTTTGGTGTTTGCAAATTCTTTCAGTTTTTGTTTGTCCTGGAAGCTTTTAATCTCTCCTTCTATTTTCAATGATAGCCTGGCTGGATATAGTATTCTTGGCTGCATGTTTTTCTCGTTTAGTGCTCTGAAAATATCATGCCAGCTCTTTCTGGCCTGCCAGGTCTCTGTGGATAAGTCAGCTGACAATCTAATATTTTTACCATTGTATGTTACAGACTTTTTTTCCCGGGCTGCTTTCAGGATTTTCTCTTTGTCACTGAGACTTGTAAATTTTACTATTAGGTGACGGGGTGTGGGCCTATTCTTATTGATTTTGAGGGGCGTTCTCTGAACCTCCTGAATTTTGATGCTCGTTCCCTTTGCCATATTGGGGAAATTCTCCCCAATAATTCTCTCCAGTATACCTTCTGCTCCCCTCTCTCTTTCTTCTTCTTCTGGAATCCCAATTATTCTAATGTTGTTTCGTCTTATGGTGTCACTTATCTCTCGAATTCTCCCCTCGTGGTCCAGTAGCTGTTTGTCCCTCTTTTGCTCAGCTTCTTTATTCTCTGTATTTTGGTCTTCTATATCACTAATTCTTTCTTCTGCCTCACTTATCCTAGCAGTGAGAGCCTCCATTTTTGATTGCACCTCATTAATAGCTTTTTTGATTTCCACTTGGTTAGATTTTAGTTCTTTTATTTCTCCAGAAGGGCTTTTATATCTCTCGAGAGGGTTTCTCTAATATCTTCCATGCCTTTTTCAAGCCCGGCTAGAACCTTGAGAATTGTCATTCTGAACTCTAGATCTGACATATTACCAATGTCTGTATTGATTAGGTCCCTAGCCTTCGGTACTGCCTCTTGTTCTTTTTTTTGTGTTGAATTTTTCTGTCTTGTCATTTTGTCCAGATAAGAGTATATGAAGGAGCAAGGAAAATACTAAAAGGGTGCAACAACCCCAGAAAAATATGCTTTAACCAAATTAGAAGAGATCCCTAATTTTGAGGGGGGAGAAAGGGGATAAAAAGAGGTTCAAAAAAGGAAGAAAGAAAAAAAAAGAAAAAAGAAAAAGAAAATGAAAAGAAAAAAAAATAAGAAAAATATAAAAAAGAAAAAAATATATATATTAGATAAACTGGTTAAAAAACGTTAAAAAAGAAAAAGGTAAAAGTTAAAAAAAAAATTTACCAGAAGGTGAGGAAAAAAACAAAAAATGAAAACGCAAAAAAATTAAATTAACTGCAAGACTAAAAAAAATCACAGGGAAAAAGCCATGAGTTCCGTGCTTTGCTTTCTCCTCCTCTGGAATTCTGCTGTTCTCCTTGGTATTGAAACCGCCGTCCTTGGTTAGTGAACTTGGTCTCGGCTGGATTTCTTGATGATCATCTGGGGGAGGGGCCTGTTGTAGTGATTCTCAAGTGTCTTTGCCCCAGGCGGAATTGCACCGCCCTTATCAGGGGCCAGGGTGAGTAATCCACTCGGGTTTGCTTTCAGGAGCTTTTGTTCCCTGAGCGCTTTCCGCAGAGTTCTGGAGGACGGGGAATACAAATGGCGGCCTCCTGGTCTCCGGCCCGGAGGAGCCAAGAGCCCGGGGCCCCACTCCTCAGTGCGCCCTCAGAGAACAGCGCCCAGTTACTCCCGTCTGCCTGACCTCCGGCCGCGCTCCGAGCTCACCGAGCCTGCGACCGGTTCAAGGTAACACCGAGCTGTGAGCTTACTGTCGGCTCTGTCTCTGTAGCCGGCTTTCCCGTTCCAATACCCACAAGCTCTGCGACACTCAGACATCCCCGATCCTTCTGTGTCCTTCGGGACCTGAGGCCACGCTGACCCCGTGTGGGCTTCGCCCCGGTTTAGCCTCTGGAGCGATGTCCCTCAGCGGAACAGACTTTTAAAAGTCCTGATTTTGTGCGCCGTTGCTCCGCCGCTTGCCGGGAGCCGGCCCCTCCCTCCGGGGTCTATCTTCCCATCGCTTTGGATTCACTTCTCCGCCGGTCCTACCTTTCAGAAAGTGGTTGTTTTTCTGTTTCCAGAATTTCTGCTCTTCTTCTCTTCGATCTGCCGATGGATTTTCAGGTGTTTGCAATCTTTAGATAAGCTATCTAGCTGACCTCCGGCTAGCTGTAGTAGTCTCAGCCTGCTACTTCTCCGCCATCTTGACTCCTCCTCCTCATTCCAAGTTTTTATTTAAATTCCAGTTAGTTAACATACAGTGTAATATTAGTTTTAGGTGTAGAAATTAGTGATTCATCGTTGACATACAACATCCAGTGCTCATCACAACAAGTGCCCTCCTTAATCTCCACCACCCATTTAACCCATCTCCTCAACCATCTCCCCTCTAGCAACCTTCAGTTTGTTCTCTATATTTAAGAGTCTGTTTTATGGTTTGTCTTTCTCTTTTTTCCTCCCTATGTTTATTTGTTTTGTTTCTTAAATTCCACAGTCATATGGTATTTGTTTTTCTCTGACTTAATTTACATAGCATAACACTCTCTGGCTCCATCCACATCATTACAAATAACAAGATTTCATTCTTTTTGATGGCTGAATAATATTTCATTCACACACACACACACACACACACACACACACCCCACATTTATTTATCCATTCATCAGTCAATGGACATTTGGGTTCTTTCCATAATGTTGGTATTTTTAAAATTTTTTTCTTTTTTTTAAAATTTAAATTCAATTAACTAACATATAATGTATTATTAGTTTCAGAGGTATAGATCAGTGATTCATCAGTCTTATATAATACCCAGTGCTCATTATATCATGGCCCCCCCTTAATGTCTATCACCCAGTTATCCCACTCCCCACCTCCCACCCCTCTTCCAGCAACTCTGTTTGTTTCCTATGATTAAGAATCTCTTATGGTTTGTCTCCCTCTCTGGTTTCATCTTGTTTTATTTTTTTTTTTCTCTCTTCTCCTATAATCCTCTGTTTTGTTTCTTAAATTCTACTTATCAGTGTGATCATATGATGATTTTGTTTCTCCAATTGACTTATTTTGCTTAGCATAGTATGCTCTAGTTCCATCCATATTGTTGTAAATGGCAAAATGGCAAGATTTCTTTTTTGGATGGCTGAGTATGTATATTTTATATATATTATATCTATATATATATAGATAGATAGATAGATAGCTATATATATGATCACATCTTTATCCATTAATCTGCTGAAGGACATCTGGGCTATTGTGGACATTGCTTCTATAAACATTGAGGTGCTGGTGACTCTTCAGATCACTACGTTTGTATCTTTGGGGTAAATACCAAGTAGTGTAATTCATGGGTGATAGGGTAGCTCTACTTTCAACTTTTAGAGGAAACTCTGTACTGTTTTCCAGAGTGGTTGACCCAGCTTGCATTCCCACCAACAGTGCAAGATGGTTCCCCTTTCTCCACATCCTCACCAATATCTGTCAATTCCTGGCTTGTTAATTTTAGCCATTCTGATTAGTATGAGGTAGTATCTCATTGATGCCAAGTGATGTTGAGCATTTTTTCATGTGCCTGTTTGCCATTTGTATATCTCCTTTGGAGAAATGTCTATTCATGCCTTCTGCCCATTTCTTAATTGGATTATTTGTTCTTAGGTGTTGAGTTTGATAAGTTCTTTATACTAGCCCTTTATCTGATACATCATTTACAAATATCTTCTCCCATTCTGTTGGTTGTCTTTTGGTTTTGTTGACTGTTTCCTTTGCTGTGCAAAAGTCTTTTGTCTTGATGAAGTCCCAATAGTTCACTTTTGCCTTTGTCTTCTATACCACTAATTCTCTCTTCTGCCTCATTTATCCTAGCAGTTAGAGCCTCCTTTTTTTATTGCATCTCATTAATAGACTTTTTAATTTCAACTTAGTTAAATTTTAGTTGTTTTATTTCTCCAGAAATGGATTCTCTAGTGTCTTCTATGCTTTTTTTTTTCCCCTATGCTTCCCTTTTTCTATGCTTTTTATCTGTATCTTCTAAATATACAAGCTGGTATCTTTAGAATCATTATTCTGAACTTTAGTTCCAACATCTTACTAGTGTCTGTATTGATTAGGTCCCTGGCAGTCAGTACTGCCTCTTGTTCTCTTTTTTCAAGTTATTTTTTCCATTTTGTCATTCTGTCAGAGAATAGATGAACAAGAGAGCAAAATTCTAAAATGGCAACAATGACCTCAGAGAAATATACACTAAAAAAATAGAAGGGACACAAAACCAAAAATAAATGAATAAACTTTTTAAAAACAATAGGAAAGAAAAATAAAAGAGAGAATACAATCAGATAGATGAACCAAGTAATACAATTGCTCTTGTATGTATTTTGGTCTGTTTGTTAGAAAATTAGATCCCAAAATTGTAATGAAAGAAAACTTGTATATGTACAAAAATACAATTAAATATAATGAAAGGATAGAATGTAACTGAAGAAATGAAAATTAAAAGACAAGAAAAAAAACAACATAAACAACAACAGTAACAGTAAAAAGATAAGGGATATAAATAGGTGAACAGAACAGAACAATACACTATATCCTGAGTTTATTTTGGTCAATTTGTTAGAAGAAATTACATCTCAAAATTGTAAAGAAAGAAAAACTTGTATAGATATATATCTTATATATATGTATAAATATGATATATATATATATAACTTACATATATCAAAATAAAAGTAAATATGTTGAAAGGATAGAATATAACTATGAAGATGAGAATAAAAAAAGATGAAAATTTTAAAAAGTCTTCAACAAAACAAAAAAGAAAACAAAAAAAGCAAAACAAATACAAAACAAAACAAAAAAAGAGAATATGATCGACAGATGAATAGACCAGAGCCATACACTAGATTTTGGGTCTATGTTGGTCTGTTAGAAGAAACTGCATCCCAAAATTGTAAAGAAAGAAAACCTCATGTATATGTACAAAAATAAGATAAAATACAATGAAGGAATAGAATGTAAATGTAAAAATGGAAATTGAAAAGAAGATTTAGAAGAGAGAATTGATAAAATAAGAAATTGTTTGAAAAAGGAAAGAGAAAAAGATTTTTAAAAGTTAAAATTGAAAGATGAAAGAGTCATGGCTGGGGGCAGGGGACAAGCATAAATTCTTTTTTTTTTTTAATTTTTTATTTTTTATAAACATATGTTTTTATCCCCAGGGGTACAGGTCTGTGAATCACCAGGTTTACACACTTCACAGCACTCACCAAAGCACATAACCCTCCCCAATGTCCATAATCCCACCCCCTTCTCCCAACCCCCCTCCCCCCAGCAACCCTCAGTTTGTTTTGTGAGATTAAGAGTCACTTATGGTTTGTCTCCCTCCCAATTCCATCGTGTTTCATTGATTCTTCTTCTACCCACTTAAGCCCCCATGTTGCATCACCACTTCCTCATATCAGGGAGATCATATGATAGTTGTCTTTCTCTGCTTGACTTATTTCACTAAGCATGATATGCTCTAGTTCCATCCACATCATCACAAATGGCAAGATTTCATTTCTTTTGATGGCTGCATAGTATTCCATTGTGTATATATACCACATCTTCTTGATCCATTCATCTGTTGATGGACATCTAGGTTTTTTCCATAGTTTGGCTATTGTGGACATTGCTGCTATAAACATTCGGGTGCACATGCCCCTTTGGATCACTACGTTAGTATCTTTAGGGTAAATACCCAGTAGTGCAATTGCTGGGTCATAGGGCAGTTCTATTTTCAACATTTTGAGGAACCTCCATGCTGTTTTCCAGAGTGGCTGCACCAGCTTGCATTCCCACCAACAGTGTAGGAGGGTTCCCCTTTCTCCGCATCCTCGCCAGCATCTGTCATTTCCTGACTTATTGATTTTAGCCATTCTGACTGGTGTGAGGTGATATCTCATTGTGGTTTTGATTTGTATTTCCCTGATGCCGAGTGATATGGAGCATTTTTTCATGTGTCTGTTGGCCATCTCGATGTCTTCTTTGCAGAAATGTCTGTTCATGTCCTCTGCCCATTTCTTGATTGGATTATTTGTTCTTTGGGTGTTGAGTTTGCTAAGTTCTTCATAGATTCTGGACACTAGTCCTTTATCTGATATGTCGTTTGCAAATATCTTCTCCCATTCTGTCAGTTGTCTTTTGATTTTGTTAACTGTTTCCTTTGCTGTGCAAAAGCTTTTGATCTTGATGAAATCCCAATAGCTATTCAACATAGTACTAGAGGTCCTAGCCTCAGCAATCAGACAACAAAAGGAAATTAAAGGCATCCAAATCGGCAAAGAAGAAGTCAAATTATCACTCTTCGCAGATGATATGATACTATATGTGGAAAACCCAAAAGCCTCCACTCCAAAACTGCTAGAACTTATACAGGAATTCAGTGAAGTGGCAAGCATGAATTCTATGTGCTTTATTTTCCTGGACCTGGAGTTTTGCAGTTCTCATTGATTTGTAAACTTGGTCTTGCTGAACGTTCTTGCTGATCTTCTTGCAGAGGGCCTGTTGCTTTGATTCTTGAGTTTATTTGCCCTGGGAAGGATTGCACCACCCTGGCCAGGGGGGCAGGCCAAATAATCTGCTTCAGATTGCTGTATGTTGATTTTTTTCTTCCTTGAAGGCTTTCTGCTGAACTTTAGAGGATAAGAATAAAAATGGCAATTTCCCAATCTCTGGTCCTGGAACCAAGAGCTAGGGGTCCAACTCCCCAGTACAACCTGAAAGAAGAACAGTCAATCACGTCTGTCTTCCTGGTCTCTCTCACACTCCATGCTCAACCAGCCTGTGACTTGAGAGTTTCTATCTCAGGCACATGGCCCTGTTTTGAGTCTCCAAACCCTGCAGACTCCTGTGGCTCACTTCTATGCTGCTCCTCCTTCTGGGGGCAAAGGGAGGGTCTTGCTTATTTTGCCACTTGTTGGGTCCCTACTCACACAGCATTGGCCCAACTGTGTATGGTTTGTGTTTTACGACAACCCTGAGCTGAGATCCCATTCCTGGCCTTACTGATTGCAACCATCTTCTCCACTCCAATGCCTGGAAAATCTGTAGCACTCAGGTATCCTCCATCTTCCTGTGACCCTAAGGATTCTTTGACCACATGATCCCAGCTAGGGTCCTGCCTCCACTTAACCATCTGGGCAACATCCCTAACTGGGGCAGACTTCTTAGAGTTCTGATTTTGTGCTCTGCTAATATATCACCTTCTGGCAGCCAGTTTATGGAGGCTTCTTCCGCCCATGGTCTATCTTCCCATGTAGTGCCTCAAATTCACTTCTCTACACTCCTAACTTGCAGAAAGTGGTCACTTTTCTATTTGTAAAGTTGAAGGTATTCTTTTCTTAGATCTCCAGTTGAGTTCCATAGGTGTTCAGAATGATTTGATAGTTATCTAGTAGAATTCCTGGTATCAGATGAAAATAAGGTCTCCTATTCCTCCTACATATTGGACTCCTCCCCCTAATGGTGCTATTGTTGATAATGCTGCTATAAACATCAGGGTGCATGTCCATGTCTCCTTCAAATCAGTATTTTTATATCCTTTGGGTAAATATTAGTAGTACAATTGCTGGGTTATAGGGTATTTTTATATTTTACCAGTCATTTTTCATTTTGAATATCTAATAAAATAGTTTTCAGTAACTCAGTAGGACTTTTAAAGTGGCCCATTTCTACTTTGTTTTTTCTTTAACAATTAAAAAAAATGCTACTGCTTATATAATGCTTATCACATGTCAGCTGGCATTCTGAATGTTTTGTTTTTATTAATCTAGTTTAACACCTTGCAAGAAATAGTAAATTAAAAACCTTGAGTTTATCAGTATACTGGGTATGTACACTGCCCTTGTCTCCCTTCAATGTCTATTTTGCTTTTGATAAAATGATAAAATTAGCTATTATATAGATTTCATAGTCAGAAGATAACTGGTAGACTCTGCTTACCTATTGAGGTTGTGTGATTTACTTTTCCTTTTGCAAATTGATTCACTCATGAAAAAGAGAGAATTTACTTATTTGTTTTTTGTTTATCCTGAATTTATCTTCGATTAAAGAAAGCTATAAAAACAATATAGAAAACTGTTTTGTACCACTCTTTCTTAGGCTAAGAATAGCATCTTACAAAACCTTAGTAACTTGATCAAGACAAAGAATTTCACATTGATTCAATACAATTAACTACACTACAGACCTTATTGAAATATCAACAATGTTCCTCCTAGTGATTCTTTCTTTTTTTCCAGGATCTTATGCAGAATCCCACAGTCCATGTAATTGTCACCTCTCTTTTATTTCCTTCTATTCATCACATTTTATCAATCTTGGCTTGTCTTTAATGATCTTGTTATTTGTGAAAAGCAGTAGTCAGATATTTTGTTAAATGTCCCTGAATTTGTGTTTGTCTGATATTTTCACCTGATTTGGATGAAATTATTTATTTTGGGGCAAAAATACCATAGAAACTATAGTGGATTCTTCTTGATGTATCATGTTCACAATGTGACTTGCTTTTTATTACCTGTGATGTCAACTTATCATTGGGTTAAGGTGGTATCTGCTGGTTGAGAATTTATGTCTTAAGGGATCTGAGATGGGAAAATGTTTTTCAAAAAGCAGGACTTGAAAAGTTTACCTTCCTTGACCCTTTGTGTTAGCTCACCTCACTTTCAAAGTGGGAATGAGACAAGATGCACGTACAAGACTATTTCCATAATCTCCACATTAGAGCAACCCTCCCCATCTCCCACACACTTTATCCTATCTTTATTGTGAAACCAAAGCCATAACAGAGAGAGGATGAAGACAGAGTGGTTCAGGTTAGGCATGGAGGCATAGAAGAAACAAATGTATATCAAAGATGTCCAAAACATGCTATTCATAAGAATAACTTGGGGAACTTTTTGAATCCAGTGTCCTGAGAACATTCCATGAATATCCAGATTCATTTCATCTGGTCCAGATCTGAAAGCCACCCCTCTAATTAGAACAGCAACAGCTAAGGGAAAAATAAATACCAGGGCTGTGTGATGAATAAGAAAATAACAAGGAAAGGCCTCTGGTTTCCTGGCTCGTGCAAGTCCTTTGACAAATGCAGTGTCACAAGGTTGTGTAGGGCTGAGAGAGTAAGAGAATCTTCCTCTATGAACCCTATTTATTTCCTCAATTTTGGCACTGATCTTTTTTCCCATTATTTTTAATAGAGATTTTAATTGGTAACCTTCATAACATTCGAACTTTATTTTATTGACCAGAAAGTTGCCATAAGAGATGCAGCAATGCTGTTAGTTGAGACAAAAATACGCTGGGGGGAAAATAAAGCTTTATAAGCACCCATACGAATTATTTGTTATTGTTGAATATAACAAAAATAAATCCATTAGTGAATAACAAGTTTTGTTTTCTAAATCTGAGTTGAGTACAATATTTGAGTTGAGTACAATAACTGATGTTCTGAAATCTCACTATAGCAATACGAAATCCTCTCAGCTTAAATAAAGTATGGTTTCTTCAAATCTGGTTCAGGAATTCTGTTTGTATAGGTCATAGGCTTATCATTAGGACTAATTGCTTAAAGAGAATCTGACAAGGGAAAGGGGATAGTTAGAACTAAGCAAAAATGATTTCTGAGGGCAAAGAATGTTTCAGATGAAAGTCAGAGTTCAATAACATTTTATTTCCGAGAATTAGAATTAATGTAATTTTATTAAAATATGTTTTATGATTTTAAAGTAAATAACTCCATCTATTCATTCTTTTACACACACACACAAACACACTCTTCCATTAAGTGTCTTAAAATAAGAAATGTTTCCTTAATTCTTACCAAGTTGGAAATTAACATGAGTAGTGAAAGCAAATTGATAGTTATAATTTATTATTTTTATTTATAAAACAATTTCAAAGTATTCAATAATAATTGACACTCAAGTATTTTTATCAAGGGAATTATATATGGATAGAAATATTAATACACAAAAGCAATTACAAAACATTATTTTCCATTATTTTAGTGCAGAATAATACCATATACTACTCATATTTTCCTTATGTACCTGCCCATTACTTTCGAATATCTATTTGCTAAATTCTTGTTACATTTCCAGGTTTTCCCCCTCTCTTTTGAACTGCTAGAACTTATTCTTTTATGTCTTCTTTTACCATATCTTTGTTACAGAATTAACTATAGGATTAAGGTATCACAAAATGATTTTTTTAATGAAAGCTTTTATACCTTAAAATATTACAGCATAACAAATATATCTGTCTTTTTCTTTTCCCCATATAAACTTCTACTGCCTAACCCTAGTGACACATCTTCCATGAGACAGAAATTTTCTTGCCAGTTCAGATGTGTTTAAGAATTATTGAACTCCTAAATACCTTCATTTTTATTGTCCAGTCACTGATAATTTTTTTTTGGTCATTTGTTCCAATTTGTCCCTGAATAACTACTAGATCTTGGTGATTAGTTAATTAAGCTCTTCTCCTATAATGAACAATTCTAGAAGATTTAGTGGAGGTAATCTTCTACACCTTTATGTTGACACTGCTTGTGTATTTTGAAGCTTTATTTTAGATTTCTCTTAGTGAAAAATCAGTAAAGTATAGGGAAAAATTACCTTGATTCTGATATTATTTGTTCATATCTTCATATAACTACTCATTTCTGTATGATTTGGTGTAAAGGGCTTATCCCTCTGATGTTTTGTTTTTGAAACTAAGATATTTGTTATGATAATTAATTGAGATAACAAATGTAAAACTTATAGCATAATATCTAGGCCATAGTAAGTGTTCAGTAAGTATTAATATATTTTCCAGATTATTTCAGCTGCTTACTAAGGAGCCCAAAATTTAATACTATGGACTACAAATAACTATAAAGAACTACTTACTTAATACTAAGAACTACAAAGAGCAGAGCAGCATATGTGGTGTTCAACAATTATGGCATGCAAGGAAGCAATGTCAGCAAGCAATGTGAAGTTGTGTGCAAGCCATGAAAGTTGTGCTGATGAGCTCTGGATATGCAGCAGTGACCTAGGTAAAGCCTTTCCTTAAGTAGTGAACTTTGCAAAGTTTGGGTATAGAAAAAATCCTAAAAACACAATGAATAAATTTCAAAGTATATAACCAACTTTACTGCACAATAAACTTTTTAGAAGTATACAAATATGAAGTACAGTTTGTAAACTAGATGAACTTACTTCAAACAACTTAACTCAACAATATTTATTACACCTCTGTATTATAAAGGGCAACATCCACAAGAAACCTAAAATATTCAAATTTAACAAAATCCTTGTATAATCTCTTCTGGATTTATCACATGTTGCTTTCCACCAATAAATATATGTCTTATTTTGCCTTTAATGTTATACGTCTGTATTTAACTTCTATCATTTTTGCTCAAATTGTTCAGTTTGCTCTTTTTCCTTATTTCTGTTGGGAGAAATCCTTTAAATTTCCCCATAGCCTTAAAAGGTCATGAGTGATTAAAATGTCCTTAAAGTTCAAAAACACCATGATAGACTTTTATAAAACCATAGGGTGGTATAAAAAACAAGAGTTTACAACCCATGATAGAATGGTTCTTAATATGTCTGAAAGAACAAGAGTGGATTTTCCAACTATGGAGATTCTGATATCTTTCTGCTTTTGTAGACAGCAACAAATGAACTAAATGTGGGGGGGAAAAAAGAATAAGAGATGGAGAGACAAATAAAAATATTTGTGTGTGTGTGTGTGTGTACATGCATGCATGTGTGCACACATGATATAAACATAGAAGTGGAAAAATACAGAACAAGGACCACTGGTAATAAAAAAAAATACAAAGATGATTACTTCATATTGAAATTAGTGCCACCTTAATATGTATAACATTTTTTGGCCTGAGTTTCTCAAATAATGAAAAATCTGAAAAAATTCTCAAATAATGAAAAATAGTGAAAAAGATAATAATACTTAACATTTATAGACCTATAGATTTACACTAACAGTTTATACATGAAGATCAACTAACTTAATGTTTCTAAGTAATGAGTCTTATTAAATACTCTAAGAGTCATAGAATACATTTAATTCATCCATGGGATTTTAGAAATGTTTGTTCAGGCATCAGTTTCTTATATTTAGTTCATTTTATTTAGTAAGCCAATGTGTCATAAAAATAGATTATGTTTTGGTCATATCAGCTTATAATTTTATAGAGAAAAAGTGGGTTGTATACATTTTCAAATGATATATACAGAAAAAGTGTTGTGTGTGCAATAACAAAAATCTCTGCTGTTCTCAGTTTTCAAAGGAAAATCTTATGATTAAACATCCTGAGGCATTTTTCCCACAGTTATCCAATGTTACTTATTTATTTATTTGGCTCTCAGTATATTGTAGCCCTTTGTGTATATCTATAAATTTCGAAATTGTTTTTACCCAAGGATGTAAACTCATCTCACAATATTTTCTGGAATGTTGAGTAATAATTTAAATTGTGATAAACTATAGTAATATATCAAGATATAAGTCATGATTGTTGACAAATTATTTATGTTTAAGAAGGAAGATAAACTTTCAGTGTATACGACAGTGTTGACAAATGTAGAAAATAATCAACCTAGAATTTAGGGTAAGAGTTGAAGCCGAATATTTAAAAAATTCTTACATGCATTCAAAATACTCAACACATATGACACTCCACCTGATAACTCAATATTTTCCTCATAAAGAGCTCATGTAAATTCAAAAAATACATTAAATTTATGGGGGTGAACAATGCATTTATGGGGAAATACTGCATAGTCAATGCTTGAAATAAAATTATGGTTTTTTACCTTATAATCTCATATAAAAGTATAAAATATAAAATTTATCATAAAATTTATATTAGATAATACTTAATAATACTTAATGTCCCATGCCTTCTTATTTACTTTTACTATTTTCTTTTTCCCATGTTGTTATTTCTGTGCATTTTATAAATAAAAATATCCATCATAAATTTGAAGGTATTGAACAAAAGAAAAGTTATTCCTAGCATGTCTAGTACAATGTATGTTTAAGAACATTTGGATGCGTGAGAACACTCTAGGTTATAGCTAATTTTTGGCAGAACAGAAATACAAATTCAAGACTCATGAACTGTAGTTCTCAATCATTTTCTATATAAATTATCACTATTTTTAAAGTAACTTTAAATCATGGAACATTGTGTGAGGAATTCTTCTGAATTGTAGTTTTCAAATATAAAAATTATTTCAGGACAAAAGCATGTTTAGGTTGATTTTGATTATGCTAGTAAGTTAATGTTTTGGCAACTCAGTAGGCTTAGGATCATTGTTTTTGACTGACAAACAACCAGAAATTTTTATGGACTCAAAATTGCTTATTGAAAGCGCATACCCATATGATTAAGATGGCATAATTCTATGTTAATTTCCTTTTTTACATAGATTTCCTGAAGAAAAGAGATAAGTATTATTTACAGTCTTCTCATACATGCACAACACTCTTTGGGGGTCTTATGTAAACATACAGGCACAACACTCTTTGAGGGTCTTATGTAAACAGACATGTTAGAATATGAAAAAAAAAAGAAAAGGAGTTTGAGGCATACTGAGGTGTTACAGCAAAGATTAACAATATTGGTGATGATGATGACCACAATATTTATAGTTTTCTTTTTTTAACTCTAAATTGAATACTTTCCCAAGACTTTTGTCTCCAATATCTCTTTCATTTATTCAACTATCTTTTGATGTTGTTATTGTTAATTCAATTTACAAATTATTAAACTGGGTCACCAAGAGGTGAGTGACTCATCTCAGGTCACACTGCTAGTTATTGGTAGAGCTGGGATTTGGACTCCGGTAGCACTAACTCAAAGACCCACACTCTTCACCACATGACAGTACCATCTCTCATTAATTATATGGCCTACAGGAGTTGTAAGAGAGAACAGAGGCAGGGCGCCTGGATGGCTCAGTGGGTTAAAGACTCTGCCTTCGGCTTGGGTCATGGTCCCGGGGTCCTGGGATCGAGCCTTACATCAGGCTCTCTGCTCGGTGGGGAGCCTGCTTCCTCCAATCCCTCTCTCTGTCTACTTGTGATTTCTGTCTGTCAAATAAATAAAGAAAAATCTAAAAAAAAAAAAAGAGAGAGAGAGAGAGAGAACAGAGTCCACTGATATGTTTATTTGGCCAAAACATTTGTTATAATAATTATAGCACTCATGTGACGCTTTCATTCATGTTTTGTACAATAATGAGCAGCACCTTATTGTGGCCAAATGTACTCAGGAAAAAAAAAGAGAGAGAGAGAGAAAGAAAGAGAAAGATTCTGCAGCCTTTTAAGTTTTTAAACAGCTCTATTTACTTACATTTTCTTCATTTCCTGTGTCAGGTTCTGAAATAATATATTTTTTAGAACACAAAAGCTTTTTGGAATTCAAAGTAATATAGCTAGAAAACGATTTATTAAGTGTCGATTGTGTACCAGGCAATGTGCCAGTTAAATTACTTGTCTTATTTTATTTTCATCAATCCATACTCTAGAGGTAAAATTAACTCAATTATAAGGTAAAGAAAGAGACCAAGAGAAGTTCAGTCACTTACACTAAGATTTAAGATTAAATTTCTGGTAAGTGGAAAATTCTACAATTGTGCCAATGCATATATAATTCCAAACACTTTTACTACTGTCAGTATCACTCAGTGATGAAACTCAAATTATCTATATTTGAATTTCCAGCTCAAGTGAACCTCATGTCAAAGATCATGCCATGAACCAATACATATGAAGCCACTCTTCACAAACCACAAAAGCAATATTCTAAAGAACCTCACAAACCTAGTAGAAGAGATAGAGAAGATTAAATGTACATACATATAAACAATTTTATAAGGTCAAAATGACAAATGCTACAATAATGACAGAGATATAATGATAGTGATTTCTTCATTGTAACTCAGATCATTGAAACATAAATGCTGGAAAGAATAATGCACAATAAATCATCCTGATATACATATTCTTTCCTATCTCCTTAATAGTGTTATTAAATCTATATATTTCTGTACCTTTAAAAACTACTTTATGAAGTTATAAGCATGTTTTAGCTAGAAGAGTAGAAATTGGAGCAAAAATGGCATTGTACTTGTATTTTATTTTGACATAAACCCAACATTTCAAAATGTACATATATTTATCAGAGTCCCAGAACCACCAATATCCTCTGATGGAAGCCCTGAGGACATATGAAGACTGAAAAATTAAAACAATAATAAGTAGACATGATTAGATTACATGTGAAGAAAAAAGAGATCTTACCCTGTTTAGAACACCAGGTTAAATGAATTACATTTCTTCAGTTTTATAACATATTTACAAACATTACTCTGTTATTTGTTTGGAAGACACAACTGACAGAGGTGTGTAGGAAGAAGATTTTGAGATTGGATATATCTATATATCTATATATAGATATATAGATATGGCTACAGTTACTCAGTATAATTATAAAAAGTTATACTTCTATACACACCTTTTGTAGAAGGTACTCCTAAACACAGTCTTCTCTGAAGTTCTAGGAAAGAACTAGTGGGACTTATTGTGCCAGATGGGTACCCTGACACATAGGGTTAGATTTTAGGGAATGTTGATTCTCATGAATCTGGCTATATTCCTGGGGTAGGTAAATGAGGTTACATCACACAGACTAAGAAGAGAGAGATGAAGAAGTAGAATTACTTTAGATCCTGATGTCCTTCCAGTCCTTAGCTCCCAGTTCTTAGAGTCCAAAATATATTTAGATTCTGTGACATCGTGTTGTCTTGCTAACATTTATTGCACAACAACTATAAGGCAGGTTTGCTGATTTTACACAGGAGGAAACAAAAACTAAGAGTGTGTAGACACTGCGACAAATTTTTCAGAACAAATAAATAGGAACCAGAGTTCAGAAAAGTTAGCTTTCATACTCATACTTAAAATGGTTGGTCTATGATTCTTCTCAATCTCACAAAATCAATGTTTCTCTCCTATTAATATTGTATATTCCCTTGAAACTGAACATTTCAAACCAAACAAAATTTTGCAAGAAGAATGAGAAAAGGAGTAAGAATACAATGCTGGATAATCTTACACTTCTAGTTGTGAATGACAGAAGGATTTTCTGAAAAGGAGAAAATTTAAAGGATGCCTGAATATATGAACCAAAGGATAAGATTAAAAAACACAGTCACATTCAGTACTGCCCTGAATCAGTGAGGTCATCTATGCAGTCATTTTTCCAGCCTCTGCATTTGGGTTTAAGCTGGAACATTATAGGATATTCCCCTATGATACAGAAAGAAGAAAAAAATATCCCTTATAGAAGGGGTAGAAGTCCATCTTTATTTTAATGAAAGCACAGAAAATGTGTGAAAACAGGGCAAGCACGTGTGAGTTATCATCAGTGCTTGTGCCACAAGTTCCAGTTCAGCAGTTATAACCATAACTCTGATTCTCCCTATTTTAACTATGAATTCACATCTACATCTCTTCCTTTCTCCTCCCTGCCAGCTTTGGAATGTCCCTTCTTAGGGTTATCACCCTCCATTCTCATTGAATAAGGTCAAATAAAGCAATGTTTCATTCATCTGGGTGGGGGGATTTCTGGTCATGAAACTATCTGAAAGGTTATCAATCTTTCCCCTACTCCCTGACTCTTCTGCTGACAGGCTTAATCAACAATGTTGACTGCTCTGTGAATGACAGCTTCAAATTCTCCAAAGGAAAGACATCTCTCCACTCAATGCATCTCAATGTAGCACATGCTCATAGAGCTAATCTTGCCTATCACAGTGAATTCTGTAGGTTACTAAGCTCATAATTAAAAGTCTTCACTAATGACATGGTAATTGTTTTAATGGATTTCCAATGAAGTGTGAAGTTCCCTGCTGATATGTCAACAAAATATGAAGCATTGTGAGAAAATGATGTAAAGCTTCATAGAATTTAGAGTTAGAAGAGACCTTAAAATTATCTAGGGTAACCTTTCCATAATAGAAAAGAGGGAACAAGCCCCAGAGACGTGAAGTGTGTTGCTGAAGGTCATTACATGAAGTGGAAACTCTGTCTTCTTAGTACAGTGATTTGTTTCCATCTCACTGCTTATTAGTTTTGACCAGCTTTTTATTTATATTGTTGCTGTTATCAAGAAACCCTTGCCTTCAAGTTTTTCATGTTATCAGTGGCAACATTTAAATAATATTAATTAAACATTTAAATTGTATCAATAAAAGAGTACATATAAAATAGTTTTTATTACATTACTTTTGCGGGAAGATTGCAAAGGTGACTTTGGGGTTGAAAATCTACAGAGCTGAGAATTTCTTGGTTGGGCGCCTCCAGAATAAATATCTTGAGAAGTCAATGAACCAGGATAGATTTGAGGAAATCTTAGTGTAATCTCATAGTTAGAAGCATGGTACATAAAGTAACTAAAATTTGTTTATATTTGTATAATATTAAAATGCTTAAAAATATTTTCAGATATTTTAGTCTTGCAACTGTGAGACAAAATAGGCTAGATATCAGAACTTTTCAGAGCAGAAAATCGAGGAAAAGTTAAGCAGTTTATGAAGCAAAGCCAAAACATGGATTCCTCCCTTGAAGTGCAAGCCATGCAAAGTGACATAGGTTACAGATACACAGAACCTATATAAGACCTAGTTTCAATTCATAATCATTAGTGAAGGAATATGACTTTCTCCAGTGTGAAGTCATATTATATTTCTTAGATCTAAGTGAAGACGATGGGAATTTTATTTTGCTTTATCTTTGATCACCAAATAATAGTTTCTATTATTGATTCAGAAATGCTTCCACAACATGAGATAGTTTGAGTATTCCTTACAAGCCTTTGGAATTTCAAAAATTACAAGTTCAAGTCAAAGGTTGTGCAATCAACTATTTCCAAAGTAGGTTAAAATATATATTCTCCAGGAATTTACAGATACTTGTCAGTTTCCCAAAGAATTTAACAGATAATTGGCACCAACTCTAGGAAATACAAGCCCCAAAGAATTAAAATTGGTAAGAATATTAGCTCTATTAACCTACTGTGAGTTTCATTGGAAGACAGGAATAATACTGTTCTTACCTATCTTCGTTTCAGTAGCATTCTAAGAATGATAATTATCATTAACATTTTTTTTTGCAATGTAAGACAACATTTAAATGCAAAATACTCTTCTTATCACTGTGCTGGTACCCTAACTCATGTATAGAGTAAGCAATGTTACTGTTCCTTTACTTATATCTAGTTTTCGATGGTGTCTCATGCTGTTAAGCTAACTGTTAGATGGTTTCATTTTCCCACTTGATGAGGGAAAGTGATGTTAATTTTAATTGGATTGCTGTATTTCATTACTTTGTTAATTCCACTCTTTATATTTCTTTTCTGATAGATTTTATCACAAATCAGCTTCAAATAGACTTTATAATGGAGCTTCTTCTATGGTTTGCCAAATGTAATATTATAAACTTGGAGGATCTGTTGAAGTTCTTGAATGAAATGAAAAAGGAAAAAGAAAAAAAAAATGTGTTACGTTTGATTGCATTATACAGCCTAATAAAGTAGATATTCTCCAAAAGATAAAAATCCAGTGTCCTTACATTCTGTTCAATGCACCTTCTTCCTTTAGGCACAGATGGTCCCAAAATGTACAAAAGCACCAACTACCTTCTGGCTAGCTACATGTGCTTTGTCCTATCTTGATTCATCTTAAATTCTTTATCTTTATTGGAATTACCACATTTAACAAGTGACTCTATTAAACACTGAGGAGAAAATAACCCACATGATTAAGTTTATAAAACAAGTAAGAAAATATGAAATACATTTCAAATGTTATATAATCGTGTGACGTGGATACATTATATTGTCATGTAGTGTCACTCAAATTCAGGGGTGTGGACTTTACAATACTAGAGCCCTTCTCAAAGATAGGCACAAGGCCCTATGATAAGTCTGCATCTCACACAGAATAGCTGAAAAGGGGCTCAGCAAAATTGCTGGATATGGGCACAGGCCACTTCTGTTGGATGGTTCTCAGGCATAGGCAGCAAAGGGTTTTCATTAGCCCAATTCACCCTTCCCCACCACACACACACACACACACACACACACACACACACACAGGAAGCTCCTCAATATGACATCTGATATTCATCTTGTCGAGCAATGTCTACTCCTACCTATGTCTTCATTCAGCTTTGGTATAGTTGCCTAGAACATGCTAGGCTATAATGAATGACTCTGCTCCTTTCATTCTAGAAACTGAAAATCCTTGTAAGCTTAGGGTTGACTCACCTAGAATAACCAAGACCCTTTTCAAAATATTAAAAACAAATCTCATCAATGCACCATGGTTTTTATAAATCATGAGAAAATTTTACATAACTTTTCACTGTTTTTCAAAAACTTCTTCAAGAAATAATAAAATATTGAAATTCTCAAATATCTTCTCCTAACTTTTTCCTCTAATCAAAACCTTTAGCATGTACACTGAACCGGAAAGAGAGGAAAGTGATTGTGGTCAATTGCAAAAATGATTGCAATTCTTTGTAGTTTGTCCCTGGAACCTATTTCTTCTCTGCCGGAATCTAAATTGGCTGTGTGTTCAGTTTTGTCCAATAGCTATGGCATAGAATTGCTTTGTATTAATTCTAAATCTAAGCCCCAAAGGTTTGCGTGTCTCTGCTCTCACTCTTTGCATTCTGAAATAGTCACATGAAGAATAGGCTAGCCTGCTGCAGGGTCTTAGACTCAACTTGCAGCTGATCTGTAGTTTACTGCAGCTTCTTGAGGGAGTGCAGCAAGATCCACCAACCTAGCTCAGCTCAACAAAATGCCCAGCTAAACCCAGACCCATTTTGCAAGCCGCAGAATAGCAAACTAAAATATTGTTGTCATTTCATGACAACAAATTTTCAGTGAATGGATGTATGACAATATGCAATGGATATATTGAGTAGGTCCAGAATTCCTAAGGCTTGCACTGTATAAATACTCAGGTCTCTCAAAGATGTCTAATGTAAGCAAAGAGCAAGGCAAAATCTCTTCTCTTCTCCACACTGAAAAAAAAAATAAAAAAAAGAATAAATGAAGGTACTTTCTTTTAGAAAAAAAAATATTTAATAGAAATGTACTCAAATGGTGTCTGTGTGTCTCAGTCAGTTGGGTGTCTGTTTTGGCTCAGGTCACGATCCCAGAGACCTGGGATCAAGCCCTGCATCAGGTACATCAGGTTCCCTGCTTGGTGGGGATTCTGTTTCTCTTTCTGCCACTCACCCCACTTGTGCTTTCTTTCTCTCTCTCTCTCAAATAAATAAATAAATAAATCATAAAAAACAATTTAAATAGAAAATAACATTTTAAAAATTAAAAAAATAGGGGTACCTGGGTGGCTCAGCCCATTAAGCATCTGCCTTCAGCTCAGGTCATGATCCCAGGTTTGGGACTGAGCCCTGCATCTGGCTCCCTGCTGAGCAGGAAGCCTGCTTCTCCCTCTCCCTCTGTCTGCTGCTCCCCTGCTTGTGCTCTTTCTCTCTCTCTCTCTCTGTCAAATAAATGAATAAAGAAAATATTTTTTAAAAAAACTAAAATTAAAAAAATAATAATATATCAATTTAGAATATATTGTCTACAAATTGATAGTAACATTCCAAAGATTTCTGAAATAAATTTCTGAGAGCTTAATCAGTTTAATTTCATGGAAGCATAATACTGGACAATGACACAAAGCAAAAACCTTCACTGTGAGACTGACACTCTGTAAGTTAAGAGTGTACAGTATTATATAAAGTACAAGGACTTTATATTAATGTACAACAGTAAGTCTAAAAAATTCAGTGAAAGTACAAGGGGAATTTAGGTGAGGAGACTCTTACTATATAAACTGGAAATTGCTTATGATGATAGTTAATCAACTCCATTTGCACCAGTGGTGTAATGGGATATTTAATACTGGAAAGTTCTCAGAGTTCAGGTTTTCTATTCCCTCTAAACAATACTCTCTCAGTTAATCTAACTCCTTGATGGGAAATACCAGTAGTTGCTTGAGTCTTTTGAAGTACCCAACTATCAACTGGCAAAGGTTTCCTAAGAAAGTGAGAACCAGGAAGAATAAAAATTCTTTGCACTGTTATATTGTAGTGTCTGGATACTGTTCTTCCAGAAAATTTCCCCCAAATTAACAGCCAACTATAACATTTTATAGGTAGGGTAATATGTAAAGGTTGTTATTTAAGGATCTTTAAAAAGAATGAGAGTGGATCATTAAACCCTGAAAATGACAAACCATTCCATTGATAAGTTCATAACAAAACTTTCCTGAAAAAGAAAAGATTGTCATTAAATGTAATAAGTTGTTGATCATCATGAATCTATTGAATGTCAGCATTTTTAAACTTGGGAAGTTGCTACTCATTCCTAATGGCAAGTAAATGGCTGAATAGACTGAAAAATTAACAACTCTTCTTGGAACCATGGGAGAAGGAAGGACACCAGGCAAACTGCCAATACCAAGATCAAAGAGACAAACATGTGAATATAGGGAGTCAAAGTTTATGGGAGCAGAGCAAAAATAACCCAAAGATTCAGTGCGAGGGCAGGAAAACCTGAACTGTAATTGACAAGTTGCTGGAATCTTAGTGCAGATGAGTCTGAGTTAAGAACTCCAGGAGGACCCAGTTATGGGGAGGCCCCCAAAGTATTAGGAGATTTACCTTCAGGAACTTGTCCAGGTTCCCACAGTATAAACTAGAGAAAAAACACTTCATGCTCTGGAAGAGGGACAGAAAAAGGAACATTTAAATATATACCAGAGCACTCTGTTCTTCTTAACAAGGTCTGACCTCAGGAAAAGCTAGTTAACCACAGTTTAACCTGCTGGAGTATTTTTAGAATTTAAAGATTTGGGGAAAAAAAACATACCCAATTCCAGCCTCCCTAGTCATCCTCTTCCATGTAAGAGGAGAAAAGATAAAACAGAAAAACTTTTCAACTTCATAGTTCAGAAGCATAAGTTCACTAAAAGACAGGCTGGATCATAGGATTATAGAACACTTCCCTTCCCCCACACATCATCACCACATTAAAGACCTCTTTACAGCAATTCCTTTTACCCAGGACATCATATCCAACTACCAACAAAAAAATTACAGATCATAACAAAAAATATATATATATGCATATATATATATACACACATATATACATGTATGTATGTGTGAGTCTGTGTGTCTATATACATATATATACATGTATATATATGTATATATTCAATAAAAATTACAGGTCACATAACAAAAGATATATATGTGCATGTGTGTGTGTACGTATATACATGTATGTATGTATGTATGTATACGTACACACACACATATATGTTTTGTTATGATCTGGGTGCATACACACACACACACACATACACATACACATCCCTACACAATTTGTAGAGAAAAACTTCAGAAGCTCACATGGCAAGAATATTGGAATTACTAAACTGGGGATTAAAAACAATTATGATTAATGTGATAATGGCTCTAATAATAAAGCAGACAATGTGCAAGAGAAGATGAGCAATATAAGCAGAGAGATGGAAATACTATGAAAGAATGAAAAGCAGTGCTAGAAACAAAACAAAACAAAACACTGAAACAGAAATGAAAAATGTCTTTGAAGACTTATTAGTAGACTGGACTTGAGGAAAGAATATCTGAGCTTGAAGGTCTATAAATAGAAATTTCAAAAACAAAAAAGCAAAGATAGCAAAGACTGGAAAAAAAAAAAGAACAGAATTTCCAAGAATAGTGGGGCAAGTATAAAAGGTGTAACATTTGCATAGTGAGAATACAAAATCCAACACCTTTTCATGACAAAAATAATTCCAATAAAATAAAAATAGAGGGTAGTTTCCTCAGATGGTAAAGAATATCTACAAAAACCTACAGTTAAATACTTCATGGTGAGAAACTTCCCCATTAAGATCAGGTACAAGGCAGGAATGTTTGGTTTCACTATTCCTTTCAAACATCATACTTGAAGTTCTAACTAATTCAATAAGTAAAGAAAATAGAATATAGATAACAATATTATATTATAATAATTTAACTTCTTATGAGACTAGATTTTAGCTCTTCCTACCACACCCACACCCCTGATAGTTATGTGACATAGTAGAGGTGCTAACTGTTACAAAAGTGGCAATCATATTACAATATATAAATGTATGAAATGGATATATTTTACACCTTAAATTTACACAATGTTATATGATAAATGTGTCTCAATAAAAACAAATAAATGGTATACGGAGGTGAAAGAAGAAATAAAAATCTTTGTCCACACATGACATGATTCTCTATGTAGAATATCCAAAAGAATCAACAGAAAACATCTTGTAACTAATAAGTGATTATAGCAAAGTTGCAGGATACAAGGTTAATATATAGAAATCAATCACTTTTTTTTTTACATACCAGCAATGAACAAATAGAAATTGAAATTAAAAACATAATACCATTTACATTAGCTTTTCCTTAAAATGGAATAGGAATAAATCTAAGATTTATTTGAGAAAAACTATAAAAAACCATAAACTTCTGATGAACAAAATCAAAGAAGAACTAATTAAATAGAGAGATATTCTTTGTTCATACATTGGAAGATTCAATATGGTGAAGATGTCACTTCTGTCCAACCTGATCTACAGATTAAATGCACTCCCAATCAAAATCTCAGCAAGTTATTTTGGAATATTGACAAACTAATTCTAAAATTGCTGTTTTTTTAAAGTTTAAATTCAATCAGCCAACATATAGTACATCATTAGTTTCTAATGCAGTGTTCAATAATTCATCAGTTGCATATAACACCCAGTGCTGATCATATCACATGTCCTTCTTAGTGCCTATCACCCAATTGTCCCATCCCCCCACCTATCCCCCATTCTGCAACCCTTAGCTAGTTTCCCAAGGCCAAGAGTCTCTAATTTTCTCTCTCTCTGATTTCTTCCCATTCAGTTTTCCCTCCCTTCCCCTATGATCCTGTGCACTATTTCTTACATTCCATATGAATAAAATCATATGATAATTGTCTTTCTCTGATTGACTTATTTCACTTAACATAATACCCTCCAGTTCCATCTACATCGATGTAATTGGTAAGTATTCATTCTTTTTGATGGCTGAATAATATCCTATTGTATATATAAACCACATCTTTATCCATTCATCCACCAAAGGACATCTCAGCTCCTTCTACAGTTTGGCTATTTTGGATGCTATGAACATTGGGTGCAGGTGTCCCTTTGTTTCATAATATCTGTATCTTTGGGATAAATACCTAGTAGTATGGTTGCTTAGGTCATAGAGTAGCTCTATTTTTAACTTCTTGAGGAACTTACATCCTGTTTTCCAGAATGACTGTACCAGCTTGCATTCCCACAAATAGTGTAAAAGAGTTTCCCTTTCTCCACATCCTCACCATCATTTGTTATTTTCTGTTTTGTTAATTTTAGCCATTTTAACTGGCGTAAGGTGGTATTTTCCTGACGACAAGTGATGAGAATTTTTTCATGTATCTGTTGGCCATTTGTATGTCTTCTTGGGAGAAATGTCTGTTCATGTCTTCTGCCCATTTCCTAACTGGATTATTTGGTTTTGGGTATTGAGTTTGATAAGTTCTTCATAGACCTTGGACCCCAGCCCTTTATCTGATATGTCATTTGCAAATATCTTCTCCCATTCCATAGGTTGCCTTTTAGTTTTGTTGACTGTTTCCTTTGTTGTGCAGAAGATTTTATTTTAAAGATGCCCCAATAGTTCATTTTTCTTTTGTTTCCTTTGCCTTTAAAGATGAATCTTGTAAGAAGTTGCTGCAACTGAGGTTGATCTGAAGTTTTTACTGAAAGAGAAAAGACTAAGCATAGCCAGCACAGTATTGAAAGGGAATAAAGTTGGGGGACTAATGCAACCCAATTTCAAGACTTACTGGCATGCCATCGCAATCAAGACAGTATGATTTCAGCAAAGGAATAAGCAGCTAGATGTATGGAATAGAATAGAGGGCCTAAAAAAAGGTCCACATAAATACCTCACAAATATAGCCTAGAAATCTTTGAAAAGGGAAAAAAAGGCAATAAAATGGAGCAAAAATAGTCCTTCAACAAAAATGCTGGAACAACTGGACATCTATGTGAGAAAATAAATAAATAAATAAATAACCTAGGCCTTCCATCTGTCACAAAAATTAACTCAAAATTGACCACAGATCAAAATGGCAAACATAAAACTATATAATTCCTAGGAGATAGGAAAAAAAAAAAAAAAAAAAGATGATTATTTTGGAGATGACAGTGACTTTTTAGGTAGGATAATGAGATATGAAATAATTGAAAAACTATAGTAAACTAAAATTAAAATCCTCTACTCTGTAGAAGACAGTATCAAGAGAATGAGAAGGGAAACCACGGACTGTATGAAAATATTTGCAAAAGACACATCTGATAAAAGACTGTCATCCAAAATACACAAAGAACTCTTAAAACTCAACATTAGAAAGTTAGCAACCTGGGTTAAAAACAAGAAAATGGTTTAGGGAATCAATAGACACCTCACCAAAGAAGATATTCAGATGGCAAGCAAGTTTTTATTTTATATTATTTTTTTAAAAAGATTATTTATTTATTTGAGAGAGAGAGAGAGCATGAGCTGGAGGGAGAGGGAGAAGCAGGATCCCTGCCTAGCAGGGGTGGGGTTGGATCCTAGGACCTTGAGATCATGATCTGAGCCAAAGGCAGATGCTTAACTGACTGAGCCATTCAGGCACCCCAGCAAGAAAGCCTTTAAAAAGATGTTCAACATCATATGCCTTCAGGGGAAATGAAAATTAAAACAAAAATGAAATACTACTCTATACTTATTAGAATGGAAAAAATCTGAAATACTGCCAACACCAAATGCTGGGGAGAATGTGGAACAATAGGAACTCCCATGAACTCTAGTAGGAATACAAAATGCTATAAACACTTTATAAAATAGTGGTTGATTATGGCTCTTTTTTATAAAACCGAACATACTTTCACCATATGTTGTGGCAATTGTGTCCCTTGGTATTTACCCCCTAATTTGAAGACTTCTGTCCACACAAAAACCTGTACATGAATGTTTATAGTGGTTGTATGCATAATTGCTAAACCTTAGAAATAAATAAGATGTCCTTTCATAGGTGAATGGTTTTTAAAACACCTGTTTATATGCAGATGGGTATTACTTAGAGCTAAATAAAAAAAATGAGCCTTCAAGCCATGAAAAAAACATAGATGAATTCTAAGTGCATATTCCTAAGTGAATGAAGCCAATCTGAAAAGTCTACATACTCTGTTTCCAACTAATTAATATTCAATAAATACGGAGACAGTAAAAGAACAGTGGCTATCAGAGGTTTTGTGTAGTGAGAGAACATGAACAGATTGACCACAGAGGATTTTTAGAGCAGTGAAAGGATTCTGTATGATACCATAATGATAGATACATATTATTATACAATTGTCTGAACCTATAGAATGTAAAAGACTAAGAGTGAGCTATAATACAAACTATGGACTTTGGATGATTACGGTGTGTCAATGTAGTACATCAACTATTATTAATATGCCCACTCTGGTGGGGGATGCTGATAAAGCCGAAGGATAAGCATGTGTGAGATCAGGAGGCATATGGAAAATCAAGCAATCTCTCTCTCTCTCTCTCTCTCTCTCTCTCTCTCTTTTAAAGTAATCTACACCCAATCTGGGGCTTGAATTTCCAACCCCAAGATCGAGAGTCACAAGTTCTACCGACCTGGCTAGCCAGGTGTCCCTGGGAAATCTCTTCTGCTCAGTTTTACTGTGAATCTTATACAGTTTAAAACCAAAACCAAAACAAAGCACAAAAGCTTTTGCTTATTGTTCTACATTTCCTGTTTCAAAGCTATTCCAAACCAGGAGTGACCCCATTCTCTGCCCTAAGCTTAATCTTGGTTATGTTTAAATAAGCGATGAGGTAAACAATTATTTTTTTCAGAGGAAATATAAAACCTGAACTTCATGTCAAAAGAGTTGCTAAAACAAAAAATAAACAACAACAACAAAAATCAGTCTCTCTACTTCTAAGAGTTTTTTCTTGGTTTATATATTTCTCTTTTCCCTTCTCTCTCCTCTATTCCCTTTCTTCCTCCCTTTCTCCCTTCTTTCCTCCCTCCCTCCCTTTCTTCTTCCCTTCCTTATTTTCTTCCCTCCCTCCTTTTTCTTCTTTCCCTCATTATCCAAGAAGTTCTGGATCTCCACACTCAGGGAGTCTAATACAGGGGCTAAAGTTTTATGTTTATACAAGTTATATATAATATAGAAACATTATATGTATATAGTTTTATGAAATAATTATTTTATTATAGTTTTATGATATGATCAAATATTATTTTATTCTTAAAAAAGAAATATATATATCTATACATTTCTGTGAAAAAGAGGTTTTATGAGGGGGTTCTTTTTGAGCTAATAAAAAGGGTTTTTGAGAACATTCACAAAGGGCAGCATCCTTCTCTTTCTTACCTTTTCCATTAGAAAAGAAATTATGGTTTTCTTTTTTTTAGAGGAAGAGAGAGCAGGGGAGGGGCAGACGGAGAGAGAGAATCTCAAACAGGATCCATGTTCAACATGAGCATGATGCAGAATTGATCTCAAGACCCTGAGATCATGACTGGAGCTGAAATCAAAAGTCAGACACTTAACGAATTGAGCCACCCAGGTGCCCCTAGAAAAGAAGTTTCAAATCAAAATATGATAATTTGAGCTCTTTCACTGGATCTGTTACTAGTTCTGAGAGCTACATTTAATACTCCTTGTACTTTCCCTTGTAATTCAGCCAGGCTTCATGTGGGAAAGAAAAGATCCAAATTTATCTTAAGAAAACAAGAATGGGAAGGGTGCCTATTGCTTTTAATAAGAAAACTAGAACCATATGAAAAAGAAAAAGGACATTATTTCTGTATGGGTTAATTGAATGACTAAAGACAAAACGTGTGTCATTGAAGTTGTGCTTATTTCATACAAGCAATAACTTTCACTGGTGGGAAGAGAGACTAAGAATTGGGTCACTTGTATTTATTCTCCTTCTTGGAAGTGCTTATTCTCTTTGAGTCCAAAAAGTTTGAGAAGAAAATATACATAGTCAGATGGCCCAGATTGAAGAAACTGCTCAAAGTAACAGGAACCAAAGAAAAGTGAAGAGGTAAAACTTTTTCCAGTGGGAGGAGTTAGAAGTTTCCTTAAAAAAGATTGTGAGGTAAAGGTTCTGAAAGATGAAAAGAGGACTCTATGTGAATGGGGAGATACCAGAGAAGTCAGACAAAGGTCAGGATTGTGAATTGATAATTCTGTCATTGCCAAAGCATAAGACTAGAGATCTCTCTTTATTCTATACATGAAATTGTAAATGGAGTTGTCTACATTACCAATTTATTTAGGCTTTATTCCTAATACATACGTTTGTGATAGCCTTGGCCTTTCTATGAATACTTTATATTTATAATATGTATGTGACATAATTTGGAGCATGAATTTCCATGGAAGTTGTTGGGACAAGAGGTGGGGGGGTGAGATAATAACTCTAATTTTCAGGAAATCCCTTTTTTTTTTTTTTTAAGATTTTATTTATTTATCTGACAGACAGAGATCCAAGTAGGCAGAGAGGCAGGCAGAGAGAGAGGAGGAAGCAGGCTCCCTGCTGAGCACAGAGCCCGACGTGGAACTCGATCCCACGACCCTGGGATCATGACCTGAGCCAAGGACAGAGGCTTTAACCCACTGAGCCACCCAGGTGCCCAATTTCCAGAAAATTCTTGAGGAAAAAGAAGATGATACAACTTTGTCTCTTTTTATTAGATATAACTTGGTATATTCCAGTGTCATTTAGAATGACATAATAATTGACAGATAGGATAACTCTAGTGAAGTCGAGTTTTCTTGTAAATTTATTGATAGCCTCATTGCTGCCTACTTGAAGGTTAATAATGGTTTTTCTGGACGAGAAGTGTGACTTCTGCACAACCAAGTCAAAATAATGATCAACCAAGTCTTCAGATATAAATGGGCAAACAGACAATATTCTGTTTTATCCAGACAGCCTACCTTCTCTTGTCACCAAATCCATTCCCAGATGGATACATTGAACAGCAATAAAATCAATTTCCTTTTTTAGCTCCAGCAAAGTACCTCTTACCTTCAAGCATAGAAAGTCAACACAAAAATGTAAAATTATCATTTTACACCCCACCTGCTATTATTAGCAAATGTACATTCAGCAATATGTTGTCTTGATGCTTAAGACTAGCACCTTGGTGGCTCAGTCAGTTAAGCATCTGCCTTCACCTTGGGTCATGATCCTAGGGTCCTGGGATCAAGCACCACATTGGGCTCCTTACTCAGCAGAGAGCCTGCTTCTCCCTCTGCTTGCCAGTCTCCCTGCTTGTGCTTGCTCTCTCTCCCCACCCTCTTGTGTCAAATAAATAAAGAAAATCTTAAGAAAAAAAAGAAAAGAAAAAAAAAGGAAAGGAAAAAAAACAACTAGCAAAGGATAATTTGCTTTTTAAATTTGGGAATTTGCCATGTTCTTATTAATTTAATAATTAAAACTTACTTTAAAATGTGTTATATATTTCACACAATTAGAAATACTAACATTGTCAGATACAGTTCAACATAAAAATGAAAGATGTCCAAAACAAGTTAGGCTAAATAACATGTATTCCAATTGGGCAGGTTTTAGCCTTTATGATAGGTGATATCTGACATTACTGTCAATTATAAAACTTCTCTCATTAAGCTCAATTGCAAATAGAAAAAGATAAGTTCACCCTTGAAAATATTCATTAAAAATGTGTCTCTAGTAATGTTGATCATTATTTTCTAGTCCTTCCTTCAAAGTCAATAGGCACACCCAGGTGCCTGTTACACTTAGTTTTCTTTGGTTGCCTTTACCTCAGTAGGGAATTGTGCAATGTCACAACAATGAAGGGAACAAGGGTTTGCACAGCACGCTTTACTGTGATCTGGGGTAATATTATCTACAGCCCAGAGATATGTGGGAGTGGCAAAAGAAGTTTTTCAACAGGGGCTGGAATGGAGCCAAAGCTCAGGGACTTGTAAGTCACATAAACAATTTTGTTTTTCTCAAAGAACAATGGAAAGCCATTTTAGGGTGTATTTTTTTTAACTTTTTAAAAAAGATTTTATTTATTTATTTGACAGAGGGAGACACAGTGAGAGGGAACACAAGCAGGGAGAGTTGGAGAGGGAGAAGCAGGCTTCCCACTGAGCAGAGAGTCCAGTGGGGCCTGAATGAGGGGCACAATGAAGGGCTCCATCCCAGGACCCTGAGATCATGACCTGAGCCAAAAGGCAAATGCTTAATGTCTGAGCCACATGAAACTGTCATGATCAATATTTATTTAAAAAGGACATTTCTGCATATACTGGAGAGAGTGGTTTGGAAGGATAGCCAGGTCTCATCCAGGAAGACATTTAGAAGCAAAGGCAGTAGTGTAGGTAAGAGGTAGTACTGGCTTATGAGTTTGGTTATAATGGAAAGGAATAGAAATTTGAGATACTTAGGAATTATTAGCAAAAATAGTTTCTGTGATATGGTGATCTGAGCTAGTGTAACACATTTCAGATAAGTCCTAATCCTTACTTTTACATGGATTGTGTTATTATTGAGGTCAGGAATGCAGAAGACCTCCTTTAGAAGAGAATAGCATGAGTTTTGTATGGATTTGTGGAGTTTGAGGTTCCTGAATTTTTAAATGTATATTGTATAGTAGAAGTAGAATACATGGGTCTGGGGATAAGAAATTTAGATTGGTGGGGGGAAGGGGAGCATTGAAAATTATTGATATACTCAGATGCCAACCTGAGGGATAAAACTCCCTAATTTCTTGACTGAATTTGCATTCATTTCATTGTTAGTGAAAATAGCCTTTACAAAATATTTGTTTATTATTTTTTATTAGAATTGCTACACCATATGTTATAGTTATTTTTATTGAGTATAATTTTTCTATTGATGCATATCAAAATAGAACAATGTTTGGCATTCAGTGCTTATTTGTTAAATTGAAATAATGAACTTTTATAACTAAGCCTTTATACCATGTATTTATAATATATCTCATAATACATTTATTTACTTAAACTTTAATTGTAATTTATTTGTACCATGAGTGTTGGGTGTTTGATATAAATATCTATAAAACTCTAGGCTTAGAACTTTTGGAGACAGAATTTTAACTAGATTTGCTCTTTCTTTTATGGTTTTATTTTACACGTTTTTGTTTTAAATCTCAGTGTTCTGAATTCCAAAAGTATCAATATTTTTTCAGTAATTTCAGTAATTTAATATTAATGAAAAATACATAGAATTTTGATAAAACTATTATCTAGGACACCTGGGTGGTTCAGTGGGTTAAGTCTCTGCCTTCGGCTCAGGTCATGATCTCAGCATCCTGGTATCCAAGCCCTGCATTGGGCTCCCTGCTTGGCAGGGAGCCTGCTCCCCCTGCAACCGCCTGCCTCTCTGCTTACTTGTTATCTCTCTCTCTGTCAAATAAATAAATAAAATCTTTAGAAAAATGTTGTTATCTCTTTAATATTGTCATTAAATACATTTTTCTCATTTGAAGTGAAATTATTTGCATGTGTATGTTTTGATCAGGTGGTCAGAATCTAATTAATTATACAGATTTTTTTTTAAGAACAAGACCATAGTTTTATGTATTTATTTTACAGTTTTTATTTTCAGGTTCTTCCTTAATTTATATATTTCATGCAGTTATCCTCAGTTTTTTTTTTAAGAACCTACTTAAAAAGTTATGGTTATCATTTAATTTAAATATTTACAACATTAATTCTATTAATATTGGGTTAATAACATATTTAACACTCTAAGTTTTATTTGAACAGATTTATGCCCATGTAACATGGATTTTAATATGTGCTATTTTTAACTTCCATTATTTCCTAGTCAAAAATAACTTTACATTTTCTTTACAATTTAAATGATGTTTAGAAGATTGTTAAATTTTTTCAAGTAATTATGTTTTTATAGTATTGATTTGTATTGATTTCTGGGTTTCATACTTTTTTGTTAGAACAAATTATATCTAATTTTTATACTTTTTGACACTTAAAATTTTTATCTTGTTAGGCAATGTATGCTGGTGTCTGTGAATGTTTATATATATATATTATGAGGATAACATCATTTTATTGTGTACATTTTGATCTCATTAATTATTAGGTCAGAGAGGGACTTGGAAAATGAAAGAAACATGTAACAAACAATGGGAAAAAAGTACAATCTAACTATACTATTCATTTTCCCATTTTTACTGAGTTGAACTTAATAAACAGGTATGAAAATGGATCAATGAACTAAGTGACGTCTTGTAAATATACTTAAAGTTTTATAATATCACGTTTATATTATATTTATATAAAACAAAGTTTTATAAATAGCACAACAATTTATATATAGCCTGCCTTAATTAACAAGTCATTTGGAAATAGACAGTTGGCTGGTATTGGCATTCTCTTGGTTCTATCAGTCTTGTGATTGCCACAGATTCAGGTATTAATTTATGTTCAAGGCAGGAAGAAAGCAGGAATCTGTCTCTTTAATATATTAGGGAAGCTAAAGCTTTCCTAGCATGCCTACAGTAGAGTTCCACACAGATTTCATTGTCCAGGGTCATGGTACATACTTATTCTTATCTTAAAACATTTCACTTTTCAAACTATATATTGAGGTTGTGAAGAAAGGAATGGGAATTATCTAACCAATGAGCTGTGGGTTGGAACTCTTTTTAATGTGTGCTGCATTGAAACAAATTAAATTGATATTCTAGTTACATATGTTCCTGAACCTTATCATAACTTTGGAGAAATAAGGACAAAGCATGGAGGAGAAATTGTTATTTCAACACAATTTAATAAATACTCATTTAACATCCACTATATGCTATAAAAATATTTATTTCTGTGTGAGCAAAACGATAGCTAAAATAAGTCTCTTAGTTCAATTCTCCTAAATGACTATTCTTTTGCAAATGATTTCACATGAGACATTTTGTGCACTAAGTGAAAATAAAGAAAGTTTCTTCACCCTATTTTGTCTTTATTTCTCCAAAGTGCATTCGCAAAATAAATAGTTTATAATACTGTTATCTTACTTGAATAAGAAGAAATATGCAATGTTAATGTAACATAAATGCTTAATTTCACTTCAGCCAGAACACTGCAAATGTATCTAGCAACTCTTCTGCCTCACTGGTATTTTAAAAGTCTGAATACTCAGTACTTTTCACAATTTGCTGATCACTTAGAATAATATATTCATCAAATAAGTGTACGCTTGGTTCAGCACCAAATGGCAAATTCAAAAAGGAGGTATTAGAAAATCTCTTTAAAATGTTTGCAAATGGTACATATAAATTTTTCTTGTTCCCTCATTTATCACCTTGATGAGTTGCTATACATATCCATCTAGGAAACCACCTAAGAATAGTGGCTTAATCACATCTTATATAAGTGTGTGTGTGTGTGTGTGTGTGTGTGTGTGTGCACGCACGCACACACATGTGTGGTTATAGTTTAATTTCATTCATCCAAGAAGCACCAAATATATATTTTTATCTTCAGAAATATGTAAAGATTCATAGATTAATGAGACATTGGGACTATTCTTATGGAATGACAAATTTGGAAAAATAAATATTTGAAACCAAGGGATTAGTTTGATAAGGGTGATACTAGTTGATTATTTAAAGCACAGTTTGACAAGTATCCAAATCACATTACTCAGTTGTTTAGTGACTTGAAAGTAGTGGACATTCTGAAATGAGACATATTTTATTTCAAATGATCTAGTGTTGTAATTATATCCTTTAAGCCCTTCCTTTACCCCTAGGGTATATAAAAATCACAGAGAAGATTGAAATGATATGGTTTCTTCATTTTCCTTATATGTATATGTTTTTAATATTAAGAAGGTCTTAGTAACGCTGTTAAATTATCAGTTAATTTTTTTAATCAATATCCTCTATGTCCCCTTAAACTATATTCCACACTAACCGTGTTTTGTCTTTTTGTTTCACAGACTATAATTGTTATTGTTGTTGAATTTGGAAAAGGTGAATTGAATAAAAATAGTGACCTGGAGTTACTTATTGTCATCTGTGCAATTCAATTTTTTAAGTAAAGAAGAAAATCTATCTAGTAAATGAAAAATAGTTTCTCATTCTTAGTTTATTTTGAAGAAAGAAAGGCTACAAAAATGCTAAACAATATATAACTGGCTGGAATTTGAAAATTCTCCTCAAAGGAGTCACCAAATATTGATTTTCATTTCATTTCAATTAACAACATAAAAAGAACAAGGCACATCTTCTGATTATCTTCACATATTCTGGTTCTAAAACCATACATCTCCTTCAATTCAAGAAACCTTGGGATAGACGCATGATTTCTTTCCAACAGAAATAACTGTCCAAATAAATGTGTTAAACTGGTGTGCTCACTTAAAGAAAGGTTTCCAGCTGATACAGGCGATAGTTCTAGCTGATATGTTTGATTGCTCTCATGTAGGCAATTATAAAGCCAGAAGAAGAAGCACATAGAATCTGACTTCCAACCACAGCCTGACTGAGGGTATGCTCAAATGTGACAGTCTTTGATGGAGGACACTTGTAGTGAAAATCTGCTAAAATAAACCTAGAAAGAAAATAGCAAGAGTGATTATTCAGAAACACACACGCTCGTGTGCTCACACACACACACACACAGGCAAAGAACAAAGGGACACTGACTAAAACTGGAAACATGGATTAGATTTTTCATAGAATGTCTCTAGGTCAATTTTATTTCTACTTATAAAGTTCTATGTTCTCTATCTTCATCTCCTCTCCCTCCTTACTTTTATACATCCACTTAAGGTTTACTGCCTTCACCAAGAAAGTGCTCAATAAGCTGTCCATGTTTAAGATAAGCATAGTAGGGGAAAAAGGTTTTTCTCCCAGCTACCATTTATCACAGTCCACTGAATTAGTGAAAATTGGGTAAACTAGGCAGAATTTGTATTTTTTAAAAAATTTATGCTGTTCATTTGATTTTATTTTGAGTTTGATATTTCACAAATTATAACCTGATAGATTATAAAGAAAAGATATAATAGACACCTCTCAGTATTTTATTTATAATATGAACTTCTGAAACATTTCCTATAAACATATAAAACAAGACCATTTAGCAGGAGAAAATACTAGCTTATATTCTCAATTATATTATAAGTAGCTTAAGCTTTCCAGTTTTTATATGTATTTGTTGCTGTTGTTGTTTTGCTTATATGATGTCACTATATTATTCTTAATGTGATATATTAATTTTTACTGATATTTCTCACATAGAATTTAATGAATGGAAAACTCCACTGTTTTGGAGTATAGAGCATGAACTATGTCAGGCAATTCTGTAAATCTCATTCTTAACTTTTATTTCTATGCCTGAGTTCAGAAGCCAAAACAAGCATTGAAAATAGAATGAGGAGAATTTCATATTTTCAAAAAATAACCTAGTGGTTAAAATCAAATGTAAAAAACACCAGAATATAAAATAAATTTTGAGATTTTGCAAACGGCTAAAACTATAATAATCCACTGAAGCCCTGACATAAAGTATTCTCACAAATAAAGGTTAAAAGATGGCACCTTCAGCATTTTCTGAAGGCACATTATGTCTGGGTAAATATATGAAACCATCAAAATGAATAGGAGCCCCATGTGTCAGCTTAAATTAGTTGGCCATCCCACTTTTGGAGTTGTTGCTCATCATGAACTGACATTTTCCATCATTTGCAACTGACAGGAAAAAATACCGAGAAATGACCTCAATATGTTGGTTTGTAGAACCACAGAGCATGAAAATTCCAGCTGGTGCTGATCTGAACCAATGAATGCAATAGGGATAAATGCTTTCATGTCAACTTTAATGGGATTCTTTGGCCATATGTAGAAGAAACAGTTGTAAAGTTTTTCACAAAGCTAAAGTAAGAAAAAATAAGGAAAGGTAATGTTTACAGGAGAATCACACTCCAAATACAGCCTTGTTCAATAGTCACCATGTAGTGTACCTCACTTGATGGTAGTAGTATCCATGTGTATGCTTGTGGTCCATTTTCAAGTAGGTGGTTTTATAAAGGAAACATGGGAATTAACAGCATTAAGTTAATAAGGACATAAAAATGATTATCCCACTATTATGAAGATCTGAAATTCATCTTTGATTTTTCCAGGAGAGTAAATACCTATTTCACAGCCACAAATATCTATAAAGGTATCTTGCTCTGCATGTTATTGTAACTAATTTTACCACTTAGGAAACAAAGGCAGAGGAAAATTATTGTGAAAGATATACCTGATAATGATAATTATTGATGGACCAACTGAGACCAATTTCTGAATTCCATAAATTCTTAGCCAGGAGTTTTGTATTGCAAAATGTGACTGCTCTTCAGAAAATATGCTTGTTTAATTGCTATAAGAAGTTAGGAAGAAAGCAGTTTTTTTTTTAATATACAATTAACAGTAAGAACAACACTTAGGTTTTAAACAGAAGAATCTCTAAATACACTGATTCTGTTCACCACTGTATAAGATTGGATCACAGAAATTTTCTCCAAATTGTCATTACTTATGCTTATGGCTAGGTTTATATCTACATGGTAAGTAATGTAGTAACAAATGCCATGGTTTCTTTGTTTACCCACAGAACATTTTGATTTTGATTAATGGATTTTAGTGCCACATTAATATTATCATGCCTGATTTGAAGTTTTAAACTATTACTCATCCTTATAACTAAAAATATCTTGGCATATATTATTTCATCTTTGACCTTGATTTTCGGTAGAACAGTATTTTATAGAATGGATTGAGGATTAAAATGTATTCTTGGCATTACATAGGCAACATATTATTTTCATTTTGAAGCTATGTAAAATTTCAATGACTCATAAATCTATACATGGCTCCCTATGGTATAGAAGTTATGATGAACCTTCTAAGAAATTTAGGCATATGGTGTTAATATATGACCTGTCATACTGCACTGTATTATAGATTAAGCAGGACGAGTTTCTGGTAAGTTTCTATAGAAATTTAATGTAGTATTCAATAAAAAATCTATCAAAAGTTTTTAATTCACAAAAATATAGCTTTTTTGTATTTCTGTGCAGTTTTATAAATAGAATAAATGTTGAGATTGAATAAAAATGATGAAAACAAAGAAATAAATTTAACAACTGCTTTTAAGATGAAATATGCATTCTTTTACTTTGAAATTGTCCTGATAATGTTTATTTATGGTGCTGTCCAGTTCACAGAAAGCCATAAAACTTACATAAAGTAGTGAAGCAGACAAACTTTTCTTCAGGAACTCTCACTTTTACTGATTTTGATATTGAAAAATGCCTCTTTTTTTGTCAACTGCTATGTTGTCTCACTCAAGACTTCTTAGTGACATGTTGCATTTGATGCTTTTTTCTTATATTTTTATCAATATCAGAATGACACATTTTTTCTCAAGTATACCATAAAAAAATCAGACTTGAAAAACATTTTCAACACTATGTCTGACATCTGAATTTTGAGTATTTAATCTCAAATCTTTTAGTTCTGAGATATTTTATTAACTATTTCATTGTTATGAATCTCAGTTTCCTTGTCTTTGGAATAGGTGTAAAAGTCATCACCAGACAAAGTTGTATTGATAACTAAAACATAATAGCAGCAAGTAAATAACTTATATAGAAAATTTGAACTTGTAGCCATTTACACTTTGTAGCGGTGGATTAGTTTAATTCCAAAAATCCATAATTGTTCCATTATGTCATGTGTGGCACAGACTTGTTATATGTCTATTAATTCCCTGACTACAAGCATGGGGCACATTATTAATGTCAAAGTTGTCTTTTCTGGTGAACTTTGAAATAATGCTAGAATCTTTTTCTGCAACTGTATATTAGAGTTGTCACAAGAAAAAAGAATGTCAAGAAAAGCAAGATTAATATATGCACTATATCCTGCCAACATTCTCCAAATTTTCCTTGTCACTTCCTAAATAAAAATGTATTTTTAATAGAAAAAATGTTGAAGTAAAGATAGTATTTCATTAATCCTTTAATCAGTCTCTATTCTTCCTAAGTGATTTTTTTATTCCACAATTTTTAAACCTCAAGAATCTTTATTGTCATGTGTTATGTGTTTATTGTTTTGTGAAGCAGGACACTTAGCAGAGTGTCAGAAGTCCATTTCTCACCAGTTTAATGGGGGAAAAATAAATTCATTTTCTCATGATATAGAATATATGGAATAGGGGTGCAACACTGATTTTAGGATTTGAAGCAATGTCATTAGGATTCTGTTTCTTCTCTGTCTTCCATTTGTTTCCCTTTTCTTCTGAGGTGTATTATCCATTAGCAGTGAACATGTTTCTAGAAAGTCCCAGGCTTTTATAATTTTAAGGGTTATGACCTCAGTAGTAAGTTCTCATTTTCTCTAGCAGCCTCATAATATCTGGAAAGGGAACCTGACTCTATGCAGGTCATAAACCAACTCCTGGACCAATCCCTGTGTTCAGGGTGATAACATACCCCTGGACCTGCAAGTCACTTCTATGATTTACTCAACAAGAACACAGAAGACAGTTCACTACTCCCCCTCCAATAAAAGAAGTCCATTTTAACACAATAAGAGGGAAAATGACCACTTCTAGTCTTCTTAAAAATCTCATTACTAATTTATTTTTCATAAAGCAATGAAACATTTTTATTGAGAAAAGCCATGTAAAAAAATATTGGGAAGATAGAACCTTTTAAATCATTGATTTTAGCAGTTTATCAGTGACTTTGTTTTTCAAAATGTACAAATTCTCCACTGTGGAATTGTCTTGCTCTTGTAATATATGCCCTTCCCTATACCACTTAAGGAATCTAGACAGTAATATAACCAGTTACAGATTGAGTGTGTTAAGTAGGCAGAGGCAAGCAGAGAGAGAGAGAGGAGGAAGCAGACTCCCATTGGAGCAGATAACTTGATGTGGGGCTCAATCCAGGACCCTGGGATCATGACCTAAGCTGAAGGCAGAGGCTTTAACCCACTGAGCCACCCAGGTGCCCCTAAATTTTCTATATAAGTTAAAGACTAAATGTCTTTTTTTTTTTTTTTTAAGATTTTACTTATTTGACAGACAGAGATCCCAGGTAGGCAGAGAGGCAGCCAGAGAGAGAGGGGAAGGCAGGCTCCCTGCCAAGCAGAGAGCCCAATGTGGGGCTCGATCCCAGGACTCTGGGACCATGACCTGAGCTGAAGGCAGGGGCCTTAACTAATTAAGACACCCAGGCACCCCTAAATGTCTTTTTATATATATGAATACACACCCATAAATACTCATGTACTAATTATTAAAATATACTCCTGAAAAAAAATATATATATATACTCCTGGTTGAAAAGACTATCCAGTGAAAAAAAGACACCCTCTTCAGCAAAAAGTGTTAGGAAAACTGGATAGCACATGCAAAAGAATGAAACTGGACAACGTTCTTATACCATACACAAAAATAAGTTCAAAATGGATTAAAGACTTAAATGTGAGACAGAAAACAATTAAAATCCTAGAAGAGAATATAGGCAGTAACTTCTTTGACATCAGCCACAGCAGCTTCCCACTACATATGTCTTCTGAGACAAGGGGAAGAAAAGTAAAAGTAAAGAAGTGGGACTTCATCAAAATTAAAAGCAAAAACAAAACAAAACAAAAAAACTCTGCAAAGCAAAGGATGCAATCAACAAAATTAAAAAGCAATCTGTGCAACAGGAGAAGATATTTGAAAATGAAATATCTATTAAAAGATTAATATTCAGGGCGCCTGGGTGGCTCAGTGGGTTGGGCCGCTGCCTTCGGCTCGGGTCATGGTCTCGGGGTCCTGAGACAGGGTCCCACATCGGGCTCTCTGCTCAGCGGGGAGCCTGCTTCCTCCTCTCTCTCTCTGCCTGCCTCTCTGCCTACTTGTGATCTCTCTGTCAAATAAATAAACAAAAATCTTAAAAAAAAAAAAGATTAATATTCAGAGGAGTCAAGATGGCGGAGAAGTAGCAGGCTGAGACTACTTCAGGTAGCAGGAGATCAGCTAGATAGCTTATCTAAAGATTGCAAACACCTGCAAATCCATTGGCAGATCGAAGAGAAGAAGAACAGCAATTCTAGAAAAACAACCACTTTCTGAAAGGTAGGACTGGTGGAGACGTGAATCCAAAGCGATGGGAAGATAGACCCCAGGGGGAGGGGCCGGCTCCCGGCAAGCGGCGGAGCAAGGGAGCGCAAAATCAGGACTTTTAAAAGTCTGTTCCACTGAGGGACATCGCTCCAGAGGCTAAACCGGGGTGAAACCCACGCGAGGTCAGCGTGGCCTCAGGTCCTGCAGGGTCACAGAAGGATCGGGGGTGTCTGAGTGTCGCAGAGCTTGTGGGTATTGGAACGCGAAAGCTGGCTACAGAGACAGAGCTGACAGTAAGCTCGCAGCTCGGTGTTACCTTGAACCAGCCATGGGCTCGATGAGCTCGGAGCGAGGCCGGAAGTCAGGCAGACGGGAGTAAATGGGTGCTGTTCTCTGAGGGCGCACTGAGGAGTGGGGCCCCGGGCTCTCGGCTCCTCCGGGCCGGAGACCAGGAGGCCGCCATTTGTATTCCCGTCCTCCGGAAATCTATGGAAAGTGCTCAGGGAACAAAAGCTCCTGAAAGCAAACCCGAGCGGATTACTCACCCCGGCCCCTGATAAGGGCGGTGCAATTCCGCCTGGGGCAAAGACACTTGAGAATCACTACACCAGGCCCTTCCCCCAGAAGATCAACAAGAAATCCAGCCAAGACCAAGTTCACCTACCAAGGGGTGCGGTTTCAATACCAAGGAGAGCAGCAGAATTCCAGAGGAGGAGAAAGCAAAGCACGGAACTCATGGCTTTCACCCTGTGATTTTTTTAGTCTTGCAGTTAATTTAATTTTTTGCTTTTCCATTTTTTGTTTTTTTGCTCGCCTTCTGGTAAATTTTTTTTTAACTTTTACCTTTTTCTTTTTTAACGTTTTTTAACTAGTTTGTCCAATATATATATATTTTTCTTTTAATATTTTTCTTTATTCGTTTTCTTCTTTTTTAATTCTTTTCTTTTTTTTCTTTCTTCCTTTTTGAACCTCTTTCTATCCCCTTTCTCCCCCCTCACGATTTGAGATCTCTTCTGATTTGGTTAAAGCATATTTTCCTGGGGTTGTTGCCACCCTTTTAGTATTTTACTTGCTCCTTCATATACTCTTATCTGGACAAAATGACAAGACAGAAAAATTCAACACAAAAAAAAGAACAAGAGGCAGTACCGAAGGCTAGGGACCTAATCAATACAGACATTGGTAATATGTCAGATCTAGAGTTCAGAATGACAATTCTCAAGGTTCTAGCCGGGCTCAAAAAAGGCATGGAAGATATTAGAGAAACCCTCTCGGGAGATATAAAAGCCCTTTCTGGAGAAATAAAAGAACTGAAATCTAACCAAGTTGAAATCAAAAAAGCTATTAATGAGGTGCAATCAAAAATGGAGGCTCTCACTGCTAGGATAAATGAGGCAGAAGAAAGAATTAGTGATACAGAAGACCAAATGACAGAGAATAAAGAAGCTGAGCAAAAGAGGGACAAACAGCTACTGGACCACGAGGGGAGAATTCGAGAGATAAGTGACACCATAAGACGAAACAACATTAGAATAATTGGGATTCCAGAAGAAGAAGAAAGAGAGAGGGGAGCAGAAGGTATACTGGAGAGAATTATTGGGGAAAATTTCCCCAATATGGCAAAGGGAATGAGCATCAAAATTCAGGAGGTTCAGAGAACGCCCCTCAAAATCAATAAGAATAGGCCCACACCCCATCACCTAATAGTAAAATTTACAAGTCTCAGTGACAAAGAGAAAATCCTGAAAGCAGCCCGGGAAAAAAAGTCTGTAACATAAAATGGTAAAAATATTAGATTGGCAGCTGACTTATCCACAGAGACCTGGCAGGCCAGAAAGAGCTGGCATGATATTTTCAGAGCACTAAACGAGAAAAACATGCAGCCAAGAATACTATATCCAGCTAGGCTATCACTGAAAATAGAAGGATACATTAAAAGCTTCCAGGACGAACAAAAAATGAAAGAATTTGCAAACACCAAACCAGCTCTACAGGAAATATTGAAAGCGGTCCTCTAAGCAAAGAGAGAGCATACAAGTGGTAGATCAGAAAGGAACAGAGACCATATACAGTAACAGTCACCTTACAGGCAATACAATGGCACTAAATTCATATCTCTCAATAGTTACCCTGAATGTGAATGGGCTAAATGCCCCTGTCAAAAGACACAGGCTATCAGAATGGATAAAAAAACAAAACCCATCTATATGTTGCCTCCAAGAAACTCATTTTAAGCCCGAAGACACCTCCAGATTTAAAGTGAGGGGGTGGAAAAGAATTTACCATGCTAATGGACATCAGAAGAAAGCAGGAGTGGCAATCCTTATATCAGATCAATTAGATTTTAAGCTGAAGACTATAATAAGAGATGAGGAAAGACACTATATCATACTCAAAGGGTCTGTCCAACAAGAAGATCTAACAATTTTAAATATCTATGCCCCCAACGTGGGAGCAGCCAACTATATAAACCAATTAATAACAAAATCAAAGAAACACATCAACAATAATACAATAATAGTAGGGGACTTTAACACTTCCCTGACTGAAATGGACAGATCATCCAAGCAAAAGATCAACAAGGAAATAAAGGCCTTAAATGACACACTGGACCAGATGGACATCACAGATATATTCAGAACATTTCATCCCAAAGCAACAGAATACACATTTTTCTCTAGTGCACATGGAACATTCTCCAGAATAGATCACATGCTCGGTCCTAAATGAGGACTCAACTGATATCAAAAGATTGGGATCATTCCCTGCATATTTTCAGACCACAATGCTCTGAAGCTAGAACTCAACCACAAGAGGAAGTTTGGAAAGAACCCAAATACATGGAAACTAAACAGCATCCTTCTAAACAATGAATGGGTCAACCGGGAAATTAAAGAAGATTGAAAAAAATCATGGAAACAAATGATAATGAAAATACAATGGTTCAAAATCTTTGGGACACAACAAAGGCAGTCCTGAGAGGAAAATATATAGCGGTACAAGCCTTTCTCAAGAAACAAGAAAGGTCTCAGGTACACAACCTAACCCTACACCTAAAGGAGCTGGAGAAAGAACAAGAAAGAAACCCTAACCCCAGCAGGAGAAGAGAAATCATAAAGATCAGAGTAGAAATCAATCAAATAGAAACCAAAAAGACTATAGAGCAAATCAACGAAACTAGGAGCTGGTTCTTTGAAAGAATTAATAAAATTGATAAACCCCTGGCCAGACTTATCAAAAAGAAAAGAGAAAGGACCGAAATAAATAAAATCATGAATGAAAGAGGAGAGATCACAACTAACACCAAAGAAATACAAACTATTATAAGAACATACTATGAGCAACTCCACGCCAACAAATTTGACAATCTGGAAGAAATGGATGCATTCCTAGAAACATATAAACTACCACAACAGAACCAGGAAGAAGTAGAAAGCCTGAACAGACCCATAACCAGTAAGGAGATTGAAACAGTCATTAAAAATCTCCAAACAAACAAAAGCCCAGGGCCAGATGGCTTCCCGGGGGAATTCTACCAAACATTTAAAGAAGAACTAATTCCTATGCTCCTGAAACTGTTCCAAAAAATAGAAATGGAAGGAAAACTTCCAAACTCATTTTATGAGGCCAGCATCACCTTGATCCCCAAACCAGACAAGGATCCCATCAAAAAAGAGAGCTATAGACCAATATCCTTGATGAACACAGATGCGAAAATACTCAACAAAATACTAGCCAATAGGATTCAACAGTACATTAAAAGGATTATTCACCACGACCAAGTGGGATTTATTCCAGGGCTGCAAGGTTGGTTCAACATCCGCAAATCAGTCAATGTGATACAACACATCAATAAAAGAAAGAACAAGAACCATATGATACTCTCCATAGATGCTGAAAAAGCATTTGACAAAGTACAGCATCCCTTCCTGATCAAAACTCTTCAAAGTGTAGGGATAGAGGGCACATACCTCAATATCATCAAAGCCATCTACGAAAAACCCACCGCAAATATCATTCTCAATGGAGAAAAACTGAAAGCTTTTCCGCTAAGGTCAGGAACACGGCAGGGATGTCCATTATCACCACTGCTATTCAACATAGTACTAGAGGTCCTAGCCTCAGCAATCAGACAACAAAAGGAAATTAAAGGCATCCAAATCGGCAAAGAAGAAGGCAAATTATCACTCTTCACAGATGATATGATACTATATGTGGAAAACCCAAAAGACTCCACTCCAAAACTGCTAGAACTTATACAGGAATTCGGTAAAGTGTCAGGATTTAAAATCAATGCACAGAAATCAGTTGCATTTCTCTACACCAACAGCAAGACAGAAGAAAGAGAAATTAAGGAGTCAATCCCATTTACAATTGCACCCAAAACCATAAGATACCTAGGAATAAACCTAACCAAAGAGGCACAGAATCTATACTCAGAAAACTATAAAGTCCTCATGAAAGAAATTGAGGAAGACACAAAGAAATGGAAAAGTATTCCATGCTCCTGGATTGGAAGAATAAATATTGTGAAAATGTCTATGCTACCTAAAGCAATCTACACATTTAATGCAATTCCTATCAAAGTACCATCCATCTTTTTCAAAGAAATGGAACAAATAATTCTAAAATTTATATGGAACCAGAAAAGACCTCGAATAGCCAAAGGGATATTGAAAAAGAAAGCCAACGTTGGTGGCATCACAATTCCGGACTTCCAGCTCTATTACAAAGCTGTCATCATCAAGACAGCATGGTACTGGCACAAAAACAGACACATAGATCAATGGAACAGAATAGAGAGCCCAGAAATAGACCCTCAACTCTACAGTCAACTAATCTTCGACAAAGCAGGAAAGAATGTCCAATGGAAAAAAGACAGCCTCTTCAATAAATGGTGCTGGGACAATTGGACAGCCACATGCAGAAAAATGAAATTGGACCATTTCCTTACACCACACACAAAAATAGACTCAAAATGGATGAAGGACCTCAATGTGAGAAAGGAATCCATCAAAATCCTTGAGGAGAACACAGGCAGCAACCTCTTCGACCTCCGCCGCAGCAACATCTTCCTAGGAACAACGCCAAAGGCAAGGGAAGCAAGGGCAAAAATGAACTATTGGGATTTCATCAAGATCAAAATCTTTTGCACAGCAAAGGAAACAGTTAACAAAATCAAAAGACAACTGACAGAATGGGAGAAGATATTTGCAAATGACATATCAGATAAAGGACTAGTGTCCAGAATCTATAAAGAACTTAGCAAACTCAACACCCAAAGAACAAATAATCCAATCAAGAAATGGGCAGAGGACATGAACAGACATTTCTGCAAAGAAGACATCCAGATGGCCAACAGACACATGAAAAAGTGCTCCATATCACTCGGCATCAGGGAAATACAAATCAAAACCACAATGAGATATCACCTCACACCAGTCAGAATGGCTAAAATCAACAAGTCAGGAAATGACAGATGCTGGCGAGGATGCGGAGAAAGGGGAACCCTCCTCCACTGTTGGTGGGAATGCAAGCTGTTGCAGCCACTCTGGAAAACAGCATGGAGGTTCCTCAAAATGTTGAAAATAGAACTGCCCTATGACCCAGCAATTGCACTATTGGGTATTTACCTTAAAGATACAAACGTAGTGATCCAAAGGGGCACGTGCATCCGAATGTTTATAGCAGCAATGTCCACAATAGCCAAACTATGGAAAGAACCTAGATGTCCATCAACAGATGAATGGATCAAGAAGAAGTGGTATATATACACAATGGAATACTATGCAGCCATCAAAAGAAATGAAATCTTGCCATTTGCGACAACATGGATGGAAATAGAGCGTATCATGCTTAGTGAAATAATCAAGCAGAGAAAGACAACTATCATATGATCTCCCTGATATGAGGAAGTGGTGATGCAACATGGGGGCTTAAGTCGGTAGGAGAAGAATAAATGAAACAAGATGGGATTGGGAGGGAGACAAACCATAAGTGACTCTTAATCTCACAAAACAAACTGAGGGTTGCTGGGGGGAGGGGGTTTGGGAGAAGGGGGTGGGATTATGGACATTGGGGAGGGTATGTGCTTTGGTGAGTGCTGTGAAGTGTGTAAACCTGGTGATTCACAGACCTGTACCCCTGGGGATAAAAATATATGTTTATAAAAAATAAAAAATTAAATAAAATAAATAAAATAAAATAAATCTGGAAGAGTTTGATCTGTTTACTATTTAGTGAAAGGCTCAAGTGAAGACAGCAGGAGAGATGAGTTAGAAGTCCATTTGACTAAGCTATGCAGGAAATGATGGTGTATTTAACTATGGAGATGTCGGTGAAAGTAGGAAGAATTTTACATAGCATGAACATGATTTGTAGTCAGGTTAAGAGAAGACAGAAACAAGACAAAGAGAGAAATGAGGTACAACTCATAGGTTATTGATGAGAACAATTGGTGCATACAAGTTTCATATACCAAAATAGGGGAAATGCAAAGTCAAAGACTGGAAGAAATGGGCTAAGAATCAAAATGTTACTTTGATATATTGGATTTGACATGCTATTAGAGATTCTCAAGAAGTTATGTAGCAAGCAGTAGAATTCAGAGGGTAGATCTGAATGGGAGATAACAATATCAGTTTCCATATCTTTGATTAACAGTAAAGCTTACACTGTAGAGTACCTTATAAGTCTGTGTTAAGAACTGTGCCTTTTCCCCTGGATTATAAGATGTCATTATCAAGTTTCAAGAATGAATGCAATATAATTGGAATTGTCTCTTGACTCCTATGTTTACAACTGAAGGACAACAAGTATGGAAGCTGGGATATCAGAAGAAAAATATGTCAGTGTTGGTGGCTGACAGATCTAATGTGGGTTGTGAGAGACAGAGAGGTGAAAAAGAAGACTCCAGTTGTGAGTCTGAGTCACCCACACTCACAGAATTTTTTCATTTTCTGAGAGGAAGAATATTGTAAGGAGAGTTTAATTTTGGATATGGTAAGTTTAAGAAGCCTAGTGGATATCCAGATGAAATGTCAAAGAGATAAACAGTATATAAATCTGAGATGCAGAAATGAAGGGCAGCCTACAGATGTTTTTTATTTTTTTATTTTTTTTATTTTTTAAGATTTTATTTCTTTATCGGGGGGGGGGGGGAGAGCGAGCACAGGCAGACAGAATGGCAGACAGAGGCAGAGGGAGAAGCAGGCTCCCTGCCAAGCAAGGAGCCCGATGTGGGACTCGATCCCAGGATGCTGGGATCATGACCTGAGCCGAAGGCAGCTGCTCAACCAACTAAGCCACCCAGGCGTCCCCAGATGTTTTTTTTAAAAGCATGGTACAGGAGGAAATTTTCAAGGGAGTGGTCACAGACTGAGAAGAGGAAAGAACCAAGAACTGAGCCTATCAACAATACAATGTTTGCAGAGTGGAGTAATAATAAAAGCCAGGGAAGGAACTAAGACAAAGTAACCAAGTTTCTGTGAGAAACAAGAAGTATTGATTAGTGTAAACAGAACAGACATCTGCCAGAATGAGAACCTAACCTAATAACAAACAGAGTGATCTTTCAGAAAGTTGCTCAGGTATCTCAAATGTTTAAAACTATTTTTCATTATTGTGTACTGCAAAGTTGTGTGTCTTCTATTTTGGCGAGCACTATCATGTCTCCCATCTAAGAAATCTTAGAATCAGGGTGCGGGGTGGCTCCGTAGGTTAAGACGTCAGCCTTCAGCTAAGGTCATGATCCTGGGGCTCTGGGATAAAGAACCACATCGGGTTCCAAGCTCAGTGGAGTGCTTGTTTCTCCCTCTCTCTTTGCCTGCTGCTCTGCCTACTTGTGTGCTCTCTCTATCTCTCTCCCAAATAAATAAATAAAGTCTTAAAAAAAAAAGAAATCTTAGAACCATCCTCTTCCTTATCTTCTGAACTTCCCAGGTGCAGTTAGTCAGATCCATTTTTCATCAGGGTGAACAATCTCTCCCATTACAGAATGGATCACATTATCACTTCTCACCTGTACTGCATTAATCTTAAAATGATTGTTCTTTTTCTCTACATTTCCTGTACATAGCTTGTCATAGCTAAATCTACTCCAATGTTTGTTTGTATCTAACTTTTGAAAGTGGGATTGCAGGATATTATGGCATAGGCTTCACAACTGTGTTCTCTTCCTTGGTCTCTGCTCAATACATCCTCTCTTTTGTCTATGTAAATTTGATCATGGTTCTCCCTTTCAATGGGCCCTCATCATTTTCATCATAAATCTTAACTTTAATTGGGCTTTTAGTGTCTTCTGCCATCTGCCCCTGGCTTACCTTTCTGATCTCTTGACATTTTCTTACATTATACAATCAACATTGTTAACTATTTTGTGGTTTCCTAAATGCATGATACTCTTTCCAATCTATATTCTTTTGAATGCACAACCCCTGCTATATAGACTGACCTTCATGTGGGCTCATTTTCCAAGATTATTTCAAATGTCAACGAGTTTATGATGAATATCTTGAAATTCACAGACAAAATTAGGTTCTCCCCTCATCCCTAAATTGTTAATGATACATTTTGGATGGTGAAAAAACACTTTGTCAACTTCCTCAATTTGCATTATTTGAGAAAAAAAGATAATGCTGTTTTTTACTTTCAGATCCCTAAAATATGGTCAGGAACATAGTAAGCACAAGTACATCTTGAGAAAGAAGGAAATAGGAGAAGAAGGAGTTATCCAGGAAAGGAAAGGAGGAAATTCTCTATGAGTACTTCAAATTCATTTAAATTAAATTGGATGTGCAAGTGAAATTTATGATTTTGTGTTTACCAGACCTCCATCTGTAATGTGGATTTTCATATTCTCTGCTTCTTTTATGACTTTTTATTGACTAATTGGATACTACATTGTTTGAGATTTATTTAAAACTATGCCAGCAGTATATTATGGAAGAGGAAAAATATTTTCTCTACCTTATTATGTTCTTTTACTTATTCTATTAGTTAAATTGGCATTAGGAAGATTAATAGGGGGAAATCATTTATTTATTTATTTATTTATTTATTTATTTATTTATTTATTTTACTGGAGGGAACAAACTGAATTTTGTATGTGCATTGTCCCACAAAGTGTTGAGAGTTTCAAAGACAATCATGCAATTGAGGCATATGTGCTATCCTGAGCTAAGGGGTAGAGTGTAAGGGTCTGGAGCATTTAAAAAAAAAAAGAAAGAAAGAAAAAAAAAAAGTGAAAAACAATTACAGGGGGATGAAAAGACCAAACAGTTCCTGTGAGTTCCAGCAGCTTACCAAACCTAGCCTCGTCTTTGTGGTTATCTCTAGTGATAGCTCTATTCCTAGAGTAGGCCCTCTATCTAAATTCTTTGAGGCATTTAAAGTAAGGTGGGCTACAGCTCTTACTTTGTCTTTTCAGTCTTGGTTGTCTTCAGCTCAAAATTATCCACATGCCAAAGTAGCACATTTTGGAGAGGTTTGTTGTGAACCCCATATATATTTGTATTTGTATGTATTTATGTGTGTATCAGTCTGAACTGCAATACCTGCTATTTGTTCTAATCAGGGAATTAGTCTCAGGGGAGTCATCTACAATTCAATCAGAAAGTTCATACTCTGAAGGGATAGTGACATAAATATTTCAGTTATCTTTACCACCAAAGCTTTGCTAATTCTATAGCAAATATTAGAAATCAGTTTTGATTTATGATATCAGAAGCTTATTAATTATCAGAACAAATTTTAGAAATAGACTATCATAGGTAAAAATTATTGGTGCTCAGGGCATGTAGATTAGCCACATTTTTTTAGAGACAGTTTTCACTATTGCCTATAGGGAAACTAAGGGTCTGGACACTTAGGGATGGTGCATAGGAGTTACTTCAAAATGTTTTCTGTATCTAGATCTTGATTTATTGGATTCTGGTTGCCTCATTCTGTTAGCTAAATCCTGCATCCAAAATATTATTGTATCTGACATAAATAACCTTTTCATGAAAAGTATGTTAGGAAAAGCTGAAACAATGGATAGATGGAATTTCATCATTTTATTGGACAAGTGAGAGCATCCTTCTTCCTAGTAAATATTTATTTAATAAATCTTCTTATATGCAGCAGAATTTAGTTGGTGATGAGATTTTGGGAAAGTGACTAACTCTCATCTAATGTTCACTTTGGCAGCTGCCATTATTAAGAGTTGTCAAGACCAAATTGGCTTGAGTCAGCCTGAAACACTGAGCTCGTGTGAAAGTTCCTGAGCAAAAGCTCTGTGTAAGGGCCGGATGAGCAGAAAGAGAGATGACAGAACTTGGAAACAAAGTGTTTGACAGTCGCTGACTCTGTTGATGAAGACAAGTGTGCTTGCCAAGGAGTTCTTTTACAAATGTGCTGAGGTGTTCCGTAGCAGACAAACAAAACTTTCAAAGCTTAGGCAAGATAGAAAACCCTTCAATATAATGAGAATGAATCCCTTCTATGTGATTTAGCTCCATATCCTCTCCTCTGTCTCAACAGACCATAGAGAAAAATTGTTCAAAGAAACAGAGACTTGAACATCCAAAGATTAATTATTCCTGGTCTAGATCTTTTCCATCACTTAACTTCTCTCAAACGTAGGCATTATAGCCTGTAATAAAAAAAATATGTATATATTCCAGTTGCTTATTTGATATAACCTGTCTCAAGAGAGATTGCAAACTCTCTCTCAAGTTTGCTGGGATATATGAAGGACTCTTGACAAGGTATTGGAATTAGAGGATATGATAATAAACTGACATTTTTCTCTTAGCCCCTATGAAGAGGTGTCTTTGCAGAATAAAATGCAATGATATCCTGAGAAAGCAGGATCTGTCCTAGGAATTCCACATTTGCATGAGCCAGGTGCCTTGATGAAACTTAGCTTGTTTCCTGATGTACTGTGAATCTTCCCTTTCACCAATCTTCAGTCACAGCTCCCTCAGCATTACGCTCTGTGTAACTGGTGTTGTTTTAGACTGTGCTGAGAATTATTCACTTCTCCCCACTTAGGGACTTCCAGTTATCTCCCCAAAACAAAACACATAAACAAACAAACAAAAAGCCAGCAAAACCTTCATTAATTATGACAGAAGAAAATGAAGGGTGAAATTTAACATTATGACTCTGTCACCTTACACAGTTGTTGGTGTTCTGATGTTCCACAGTGTTCTCTAAACATGTATTGATGAGTTATTACATCTAATCATTAACATATCACCACAGTTGGTTTTTGTCACAGTTTTGAATTCTAACACAGTATGATTAACATACAAATGCTACAGAGCATGACTAGACCATGCATAAATTAATGGTAATACACCATGTGGAAAAATTCTTGTCCACTCCAATGTAACCTCCATTGAGGCAGAACAATGTATCCATTGCTACAGCAGTCAGAAAAATGCTTGTCCCCAGATGTTCACATTCTAACCACAGAAATGTGGAAATATCTTACCTTGAGTGGATAGAGGAACTTTGCTGATGTGAATGGCATTGAGATGGGAGATTACCCAGGTTTGCCCCTTCTAATCACATGTGTCCTGAAAAGTAGAAAACCATTTCAGGCTGTGGTCAGTGAGAGAGAGAGATGTGACTCCTGAAAAAAGGCCAGAAATGTATGATATTGCTGGCTTTAGAGATGTAGTAAAGAGGCCACGATATGAAGGTGGCTTTTAGAAGCTGAAAAAGACAAGAAAACATATTCTTTCCTGAAGTTTCTATGGGATAAATAAATAAATGAATAAATATCAGGCCTACTGACACCTTGGTAGTTGATGAGACTATTTTGGGCTTCTGACAATCAGGACTGTAAGATAATAAACTTCTTTTGTTTTAAATGACTAAGTTTGTGGTAGTTTATTTGTTGGACAAGTAACAGAAAAGACCAACGGCTTACAAAAAATAGAAAATCAGTAACTGTGGAATGAATGAGTGAATGAAGCCATCACGGAGCTACATAGAATTCCTCAGTATTATAAAGCACAATCTAATGTCTAGAGTACTAGAATGTTTTCATTGCAGTTCTCTATCGGACTGTATGAAATTGTGTTTAACTCATTTGTTGTAGTTATCTAACATTTTAATTATGATTTTATTTAATTAAATTTTCTCTTATATTCTTGACTCAAAAATCTGTTATTTTTTGGTTTACTGAATGGATGAATAAGTGTTATTTGCATCTGAATTATGCTCATCACAATTTCAGGAATTCCTATAGAGCTGAATACTCCTATACTAATATCTTGTAATTTATAAATATACATATATAATGTATATGTACTAGAAATTAGAAATTAGTTTTCTAAGCACTGAACAAGTTTTGCCTGAATATTTGACGTTTGTATATTCTTAGGTCTCCACTAGGACACAGTACTGGATACACCAAAGGGAATCAATAAATGCTTATTGAAAATTGATTAAAATTATATTTAAGTTCCATAGTCATGCACTTCAATTTCTCCTTTGTATGTAAAATCAACCCTGGGCCTCTCTCAAATTTTCCTATATTCATATGGCCAAACTCCAACTCTGTTTAAATCGAACTCTGTACCTAAACTTCCTCCCACAACCATTCTCACTGTGTATTCATGTTTATTTATCTCAAACAGGCTGTTAATATTGCTTGGTAAGCATATCCTGGGCTGTAGTGCATTAATTCCTCCAAAATCTTAAGCCATTTCTCTCCTCTCCCCAACTATTCAACACCTCATTCTTTTTCTCTACTTTCACCTGGTGACTGTATTTCCTAGTTTATCACATGTGACTCATAGGCTCAGTGTCATCATCGGTCTGTATTTCCTAGTTTAATGAAGAAATTAAAATAACTGGAAAAGAACATCCACCCAATTACACTTGTGCCCATATCCCTACAAAACCAATCTGTTCCTATGAATGAAAATCAGCCAAGGCTAAACCTTCATTTTAAACTTAAAAAAGAAAAAAAAATATTTACTTTAGAGAGAGAGGGAGTGCACAAGGAGGGTCAGTGGTAGAGGGAGAAAGAGAATCCCAAGCAGACTCTATGCCAAGCATGGAGCTCAATGCCAGGTTCAATGTTTTGACCCCTAAAACATGACCTCAGCTGCTACCAAGAGTTGGAGATTTAACCTCCTGAGCTATCCAGGCACCCTTCACTACTTAACTTTCTATACATTTTATTTGAGTTGTCTGTCATCTATACTGTCTATCCCCAATTATGATGAAATTAACTGGGGTGCAGGGATTTTTTTTTTCTTTTACTCTCTTCTGTTGACACAATTCGAGAGCTTGGATTCTCAGTAAAACTTGGATGAGGGGCACCTGGGTGACTCCATCAGTTAAGCGTCTGACTCTTGATTTCGGCTCAGATCATGATCTGGGAAGTGAGATTGAGCCTCGTGTTGGGCTCTGAGCTCAGTGGGGAGTCTGCTTAAGATTCTCTCTCTTCCTCTTTCCCTCCTCCTGCTCTCCCTGCTTCTCTCCTTGTCTAAAATAAATAAATTAATTTAAAAAATAAATCTTGGATGAAAGGATGAATAAACCACCATAAAGAAAAAGGATATGTAAACTTTACTAATCACTTTCCAACATGTTGCTGACAAAAAGCACCAGAATAAAAAATATGGTTTCAACTCTTTTATGTCAGATATATAAATAGATATAGTACTTCAAAGGAGAAGTTGAACTTCTCTTAGTCTTAATATCTTCATATTTAAAATGGAGAAAATTAACTTTCCAATATTCCCTTTATTTGAATACAATACAAGGGAAAATATGTTATTACCATAGCATACAGAAATTAGTTAATCTTCTTAACAGTCCCATTACTTTGGTAGGTCAGCTATTTTAATTCAAAGCAAAAAAAAAAAAGAAAAATAATTCAAGACATAGAGAATAATTATTATCATCACCGCCTATGGAGTAGTTATGGGAAAGGCACTGGGAAGGGCTCTTCATACCTAACATAAGATATGTATACATTTCCAGTCCAGATACTTCTCTACTCAGCCTGGCCACACCACTGACAGAGGAGAGCTCAGAGACAAAGATGAAATACTGATTACCTGTGTAGGGTCTTTCTAGACTCCAGTTTTCCTTGAATAAAATTATCTTCTCTGTCCAGTCGTTGTATTCAGGAATAATCTCACTACCAAACGACTAACATCACGAAGTCACTGTGATTGTAAAATCAGACTTCCATCCTGCTTCCTTAAGCAAAGTTGATAAAGTAAACTCAGAAGAGCCTTTCACATGACATTTGTCCCTTGTTTCTGCTCCCTTCACATAAGCTTCTATATCGATTTCCTTCACAAATCTGTAAGGGAGTGCAGTACAGGCACTGTATCTTATTCATTCTTGTTTTTGGTCCAGGAATCCCCTGCTTTTTGGAAGTTCCCATCAGGCCACTTTGCTTTTTACCAAAGACCCAGATGAATAGCTATTTTTCACTAACTGAAGAAAATGCAAAGAGGAATTTCACGTTTATATTAAAATGAAAAGGGAAAAAGCAAAAATAACATATAGCGTTTGTTTTGCTGCAATCTGTTTTAGGGGCAGCACACGTCCTGAGAAACTGGAGCTGCCCCACCCAGCTCCTTTCTTGGGAACTACCATCAGCATCTCAGCATCAAGCCCCTGTGTCTGTGTGTCTTGAACTGTGCCTGTGAGCATCTGTGCTTTGTCTTGATGATTATGTACATCCATTAGCAAGATATGTCCTAAGGTAGTAAGAAAGTGTAAGAGGGTTAGGATTTTTTGTTTTTGTTTTTATTTTGAGTCTGGGAATGCTCAAAAATGTTTCCATATAAATTGATGATAATTGCTTCTTCACTTTACTCTATTTCTAGTTTACAAAAGATTTCATAAGAATGCTCTACTTTCAGAGAGTGGGGGAAACCTGTATTTGGAAAACAGCCTGGAATATAATCGGCATTGATTCATATTTGCTGAATGAATAACTGTTTCCTGCATCTGAGTTATGTTCATCACAATTTCAGGAGGCCAAATAGAGCTGAATATATTCTACCCTATACTAATGTCCTATAATTTCATATAGTTTTAAAATTTCACAAGATTTTCAAAGTTCCCATTTCTTTTCTTTCTACAAATTACATTTACTTCTATACTTAATGCAAAAAATCAGCATTTTTTTGTTTTAATAATGTAAACATCATAATGTTCTCTATAAATAAACTATAATTATAATGAGTGGTGTTTAGAAAAGATATGCTGCTTTAACCAGGATATTCATTTTCCTATATAAGATGAATGTGTGTTTACATACTTATTTTGAATATGGCTGCAAATTCTACACTTATTTGTATATCCAAATTATAAGTAGTAACATTCAAGATGCAAAATGAACAAACCTCTTTAAAAAATTTTAAAGAGAGAGGAAAAGAGCTTTATTTGAGTCCGACAGCTGGCTGAGATACACAGTCTTCACAAAGAGGAGAGTGCTCCAGAGAGGGAACATTTGGTGCATGTATGTTTTTTTACATAAAGAATTACAAATCATCATGACAAAAGACATCCTAGAAAGTTACAGAATTTATCTTATGTTTTTAGTATGTATGAGCAAGGCCACTATGACTTTAATCTTATGGAAACCAGGAGGGTTTTTTGTTTATTTGTTTTTCTTAATGTTTGAAATGCTCCTTTTTCGTTGCTTTTTTTTTCCCTTTCTTTTTTGAACTAAACAGACATACAATGTATACTCTGAGTGGAAATAGGGCCCATGCTTTGAGGTTTTGCTGATTCATTTTGACCTTGGTCAATATTAAACTACAACTTTCCTGGGACCCCAGGAACAGGGCTTAAAAACATTAAGTTTTGAAAATTTCCTTTATCAACACAGGGATACAATTATACCTTTGATAGGATAAATGCTTAATTCCTTATGGAAGAAACTATATTTGTGAGAAAGAATAATAATTAAACAAGAACTTAAATGTCCATAAAGCACTTTGAGAGTCTTATTCAGAGATGTCTCCCATTTGCCGAATTATTTTGGTTTGTAACAACTTTTTGATTCCATTTTAAAATGAGAAGTACATTTTTAATCCTTATAAAAACCAAAAGAGATATGTACAATTATCCCTATTATGCCCACAATGAAACAAACTCAATGAATTATGTTTTCTCCTTAGGTTGTATCCCTCTCCAGTGTGATAAAGATGAGATTCAAATTCCCATTTACTAAACCCAAATCAAATTCTAAATCATTATAACAAGCTGTCTGCTTAAAATTTAGTGAGTGCTTATCACTGAGCAATCAATTTCAAGCTCACTCTTTCTTTCCTTCTTTAAGATTTCATTTATTTCTTTGACACACACAGAGAGAGAGAGCACAAGCAGGGGAAGTGGCAGGCAGAGGAAGAAGAAGAAGCAGACTCCCCGCAGAGTAGGGGAGCCCGATGTGGGACTCCATCCCAGGAGTCCAGAATCATGACCTGAGCCGAAGGCTCAGACATAACACTAGACATATAATCTCATCAGGCAGATGATGAGATGAAGGATTAATTAAGCAGGCTAAATAATTGTTTAGTATCATTTTGTTAGTCTTACTTACAAGGTGTTATAATTCAAGTTTGTCTTACTAATAATCCTGTGTATTTAATCACAACATGTTAAAATATCATATGGATCACTTTCATAAAAATTCTCTGAAAAACATGCTTCTTATTACATTTCAAGGCTCTGGGCATTCTGAGATTATTGTTTGCTTTTCAATCTTGTTTTGGTTGGATGTTACATTAAAGTATCTGAATGCTGAATTCTAATTTCTTTTTTCAGGACCAGAAGATAAATTGCTTTTGAAGTAATGCAATTCTATCATTGCAAATTGTCGGGATAAAATATAGTTATATACATTTACCATATTTAGTAATATATTTAGTATGTGTAGAAACCTTAGATCCCATGAAAATGTAAGCTGTCATATTATCAGCTTGGTCCTCCAAGTGGATTAAAGGCAGTTTATAATGTTGGGATGTATGTTGTAAGGGTCTTCATCAATTACATTTCAGGATAGGTGTTAGCAATGAATTAGTAAAGAGAATTCTAAACTTGGGAGTTATATTCTCAGATTCATGTTTCAGCTCTGTCATTTACTAGGTCTAAATTTTCAGAAGATCGTTTTCTTTTTCTGGGCCTAGATAATCTGTTTTCTTGCTTGCTTGTTTTTATTTATCTGTTTGTTTTTCATCTGTCAAAGGGGCTGTCTTGAGCTGGTGATCTAGAGGTTCCTTTTTACCGATAGTCCCTGACATCACAATGTTGTACGGAAAACATTCTGCTAGGTCAATATTAGTAAAGCCGAATGAATATAAATGTTCTGTTCATTCTCCATGCACACTCTGGAAATCATGAGTAATGAATACTAAACTCACATTTCTTATTTATGTATTTCTTGATCTCATTTTGTGGATATTCCCTTTGCAATAGCCTCTGGGCACATTTACAGGATTTAATAAGAAGAGAGACGATATCTGCAATCTTAATTGTATAGCAGAATGATAAACTCACAGACGGAAAGCTTGTCTTGTAAATTTAATTTCCTCTAAGCTTGTTAGGAAGACTATACCAGAGAATATAACAGCTCTCATCTCAAGTCATTGTATTACATGAACTTTTCAATCCCCATGTCAACTAGTATTAATACATTTAAAGGCACATTGCCTGTTTTAGAAGAAGAGATGTGATATGCATTTTAGCTTGATTTAAGATACTTCTGTGTGGCTTATATCTGCTATGGACCTATTTGAGCTCTGTGCATTAAATAGATTTTAATAAGTTGAACTTAGATAATGTCTAATTGCCATTAGTATTTGCATTCCTGAGGCCATGACAGATAATTCAATTTTCCATTACTTAAAAGCAATTGCTTTGTCCCATAACTAGGTTTACTGCACATGGAGAAAAACCTTAAGCATTCTAGGTGCTTCTTAATATCAGTGTAGATAATTATGTTTTCATTTTATTTTAAATGATGCTTGTTCATATTTTTCATGGATTTCCATATTGCAATCATCATTGGGCTGATGTCTGCTTACAATATAATAGTTGATTAACACAAGAAAAAAATAAAACTATTTCTATTAATAATATCAATTTTTTCTATACTTGTAGAAGTCCAGAAAAGGCAAATAAAAGCACTGACATAAGATAGTCTGTGTAAGGATAGAGTGAAGATAAAAGAAAGAAAATTCAGATGTGATAAACATTATCATGGGAAAAGTAGTAGCCTGTTTTTATAGATAACATTTTCATTTAACTTCCGCCAAAACTCAATGTGATGATAAATTATATACTTTTATGATTAAGAAACTAAAAACTGGCCCAGTTGTTAAGCTTCTGCTTATGGCTCAGGTCATGATCCTAGTGTCCTAGGATCAAACCCTGCATTGGGCTCCCCACTCAGTGAGGAACTTGCTTCTCCCACTCCTCTGCCTGCTTCTCCCCCTATTTGTGCTCACTCTTTCTCTCTGTCAAATAAATAAATAAATAAAACTGTTTAAAAAAAGTAAAAGAAAAACTAAAATCTGGGAAATTATGTTGTATGAGTTGTATGCTCAATGTCAAAGGTTTGTTGAAAATGCTAACTGTTGAAAATGCTAGCTGTTGAAAATGCTAACTGATAATCAGTTGTGACACTGGTACTTCCAACATACCACACACATTTTGTTATGTTTCCTGTTGCAATGTGAAGCCCATGTTCTTTCCCACAGAATCTGGGGTCTTTGACTTCTTGACCATTGAATGTGACAGTCTTCCATTTTCTGGTTCCAGATTTCAAGAGATTGACTTGAACTGTCAATCTCATCACTGTCATTTCCTGCTTGTAGAACAGTTGTTCTTGGATATGTGAGCCATTATTTTAAAATTCCAGTTATTCTGCTAGAGAGACCATTTAGAGAATTTCTGAGACCTAAGGAGAAGAAACACCTAAATGATACCAGTTTCACCCAATCTCTACAAAGTAATGTACAGAGTAGCCCAGTCTTCAGCTGTGTGTGACACAAGGACTCCATGAAAGCCATGTAAACAAAAAAATCATGCAACTGAGCTCTGCCTGAATTTCTAGCTCTCCCAGATCTGAACTGTAATAAAATGACATTTATACCACTAAGTTTCTGATATTTTGAGAAGCAGGTATTGATAAATAGGACAGACACCAGAGCACATGTTCGTTCCAAGATAAAATTGTGTTGGGGCGCCGGGGTGGCTCAGTGGGTTAAGCCGCTGCCTTCGGCTCAGGTCATGATCTCAGAGTCCTGGGATCGAGTCCCACATCGGGCTCTCTGCTCAGCAGGGAGCCTGCTTCCTCCTCTCTCTCTGCCTGCCTCTCTGCCTACTTGTGATCTCTCTCTGTCAAATAAATAAATAAAATCTTTAAAAAAAAAATTGTGTTACCTGTGGAAGAAAAAAATATGATAATAATTTTTCCAATTAAAAGGAAGTTTGAAAGGAATTATTGCCATTTATAAAATTAGAAAAATATGGTTAGAATGAATATAAATTCTACAAAATTCCAAATTATAAAATTGCAGAGAGCTATTTCATCCTAAAAAAAAATTAAGAACTTTAAAAAAAGGCCTTATTAAAAAAATAAATAAATAAATAAAAATTTAAGAAGGTCTTATTAAACATATGGTGAGGCAAACAAAAATAAGAATGCTATATATTATATATATTTTGTGAAGTTATGGAAGTTCAAGCACTAGATAATCAATTTGAAAGCAACATAAAGGGAAACTACCATATTATCCTAAGATATTTTAGCACCGTTCTTAGATGCACATTATTGCCTAAATTTATCTCACAAAATGTAGTATATCAAGTAATCATTAACTATTTATTGAGGAAAGCTTGAAATTAAGACATATAACTGACAAGCCTTGAAGATCAGTTAGCTCATAGACTACCTCCAGGCTCTTACTACTCATATCTAGTATGTACTGCTTCTAAATAATCTTCCAAAAGGTCAGTCTGATCATGTCATCGTCCTGCTCAAAAACTTCTATGATTCTCCTTTGGCTGTAGGAGAAAAAGAAAATATTTGGTTGCCCATGGATTATTTTACATAACTTTTTCTCCTTTAACTATTCTAGAATAAATTCTTATTTTTCCTTTCTCCTTACACACACACACACACAAAATACAAAATACACAATACTAGAGAAGAGACATGATATCATAATAATAACTTTCATTAATATCATAAAAAAGGGGAAAGTAATATGAGAAACACCCAGCAGCCTATGATCCTTAAGAATAATTGAATTATGCCAGACAGGTATTGTGATTAACCTACAGGTTAGCAATGGAAGAAATTTCTTTACTAAACCCTGCATCTGCTGAAGGAGAAGAACTAGATATTCTACTTTTTGGCTATCATGTATAAAACTGCTGTGGCTTTCGTGTATGTTTTTTTTTTCTTTGTTGTTTTGCTTTGTTTTGTTTTTCTTTAAAAAAATTTTTTTTTTAATTTGAGAGAGATAGAGAACACAAGTAAGCAGGGTAGGGGCACAGAGAAAGAAAAAAAAAAAAACCTTAAGCGGACTCCCTGCTGAGCACAGAGCCCAAAACAGGACTTCATCCTAGGACCTTAAGGTCATGAACTGAGCCAAAATCAAGATTTGGGGGCTTAACCAACTGAGCCACCCAGGCACACCCCAGGTTTTTGTATGAACATAAAATTTTATGTATCTGTTTTAAATGGCCAAAGTTGTAGTTTAAAGATGCATGGTACTTACATATTTTGTGTGTGTGTATGTATCATACATTGTTGTTTAAAAAAAAAAAACCTGCCCAAGTATTTTCCAGAATGTCTATCCATTTTAAATTCCACCAGTAATATATTTGTTTTTCCTACCCTAATATTTGATGATGTCACTATTTTTTTTTAAATTTTAGTCATTCTAATAGATGTGTGGTGATACCTCATTATGGTTTTAATTTTCATTGTGTGGTTATCTTCATTGAAGTATTTCTTCATAACTTTTGTTCACTTTCTAATAACACTGTTTTTGGTTTTGTTGTTGTGGGTTTGTTTTTAGTTCTTCAGGTATTTTAGATACTTGCCTTTCGTCAGATATGTGGCTTGCAAGTATTTTCTGCAAGTAATTTTTTCAATCCTTTTAACAGAACCTTTCACAGGGTAAGTCCAATTTACCGGTTTCCTTTTATGTTCTGTGCCTTTAAGTCACTCAAAGAATTCCCTGCCTGGTTCTAGATCCCAAAGATTTTCTCCTGTTTTTTTGTTTGTTTTTTTCTGTTTTGTTTTCTAAATGTCTTATAGTTTGAAATCCCATTAAGGTTATGATTCACTTGACTTAAATTTCATATGATGTATGAAACTTAATTTAAGTGACTCCCTCACCCCCTTCTGTGAATGTCAAATTGCTACAGTACCGTTTCTTGAAAAGTATATTGTTCTTCCATTGGGGATGGGTTATTGATGTCAAAGTCCCTACTTGGTCTTGACTGATATTGGTTTGGGGAAGGAAATTAAGAGGAAAGGGAGAGTTTACAGACTGACAAGAATGACAGTCCTGGCTCCTTATTTAGTCATCCCTGACACCACCCCAATGGAAAAATTAGGCTGCTTCCTTATGATCCATAAATGTTCTCTATTTGACCTTTGTGATTATGGGTAGAAGTGGAGCCAGATATTTTTCTATGCTACTTGCTTGTACCATACCAGTGTTTTATAAAACTTTTCCAACTTGAAAGTTTCTGCCATTTCCTGATCCTTTGGCTAGAGTTCAGGCTGTTGGGAATTTTTTTTTTTTCTTCTTTGAATCCATTAGTGTAGAAAAATATAGAAAAAAATCTAAAAATATATATAACAGTCCTGAATAAACAGACGCCAATACTTCAGAATAAAAAAAAAAACAGGAATTTGCACTATATTAAATAAAAATAGACTGCATGACACAATATATAAAAACCAAAGTCAATAACCATAACATATAAAGATTATCAGTTATGCAGATTATGGACAAAGAAATACTGAAAATATGATACCAAGAGTTCTTATAAAGTATTTGGAAAAAATGGTCAAATAGAATAACATGTTCAAAAAATATGAATAAATATATAGGAACTATAAAATCCAAAAGCTAAAATAAACAGATGGAAAGGTTTTCAAGTTCTAAGTATGGTAAAAATAGATTATTCAAATAATCAATCATAAACAAATTTAAAACAGGTACAGCTCCTATTAATTTCCAGGATGGTAAAATCTATTAAAGTAAAATATAAATATAAATATATATCTCTTCAATCAGCAATCTCCCTAATGAATATGGTTCATGACATCAAGTTTTATATTATGAAAAGACAATAAACTCTATATAAATTCTATATTTACAAGTGTAACAGAGAATATATTTGTAACAGGGAATACGGGTACATATGTGATTCATATACAGTTGATTTTCATTATTTATGGATTCATCCACTCACTAAAATTATTGTAACTCAAAATCAATATTCAGCTTTCACAGTCATTTACAAACATAGGCAAAGCTGTGAAAATTTGAGTTGCCCAACATACAAGTTCTCCTATGGGTGGAAAACAAAGTATTGTTTGGTCACCTTGTTTCAGCTCAGATTTCAGGGTTTTTTTTCCCCCATGGCTTATTAAGTACCATATTTTTTGCATTTTATTGTGCTTTTTAAAAAAGACTTATTTATTTATTTATTTATTTTGAGAGAGAGAGAGAGAGAAACTGCGCACAGGAGTTGGGAGAGGGACAGAGGACAAGCATTTCAAGCAGACTTCTTGCTGAACCCGGAGCCCCTCACATTGCAGGTCTTGATCCTAGTACCCATGAGATTATAACCTGATCAGAAACCAAGAGTCAGATGCTTAACTGACTGAACCCCCCAGGTGCTCCTGTGCTGTTTTTGTTTGTTTGTTTGTTTGTTTGTTTTATTTTGATTTTCACTGTTTGTTTATTTATTTTTTAAACATTTTTTTAAAGATTTTATTTATTTGTCAGAGAGAGAGAGAGAGTGAGAACACAAGCAGGAGAGCGGCAAGCAGATGCAGAAGGGAAGCAGGCTCCCTGCTGAGCAAGGAACACAATGCAGGACTCTGTCCAAGGACTCTGGGATCATGACCTGAGCAGAGCACAGCTGCTTAACCAACTGAGCCACCCAGTCATCCTATGATTTCACTGTTTAAAATGGCATCGAAGTGTAGTATCAAAAGTGTAAGGTTTCCAAAGTGCAAGATGGGTGTGATGTGCCTTACAGAGTGTGTTAGGTAGGGTTTTTTCAGATACAAAGTATGGTGCTTTTGGTCATTAATTCAATGTTAATGAATTTAACAAAGTATATTAAATAAAATGTCTTCAAACATACAAAAAACAAGATTATGGGTTGATTGGTTGACAAAAATGTGAACAGAGACTCCTAGGGAACCTAATGCTGTATTTCACCTAGGAGCAATGTTCATTATTCACTAACTTAAGTGATATCTCAAGGGTGATAGAGAAAGACCAACAGACAAAAATGACACAGAATTGCAAGGGGTAGAAAATGGTAAATATATCAAAATGCTCTTCAAATTAAACATTTTAATGAACATATTTGCCATATAACTGACTATATTGAAAATTGAAATATTGAAATATAAAGAAAACTGCTAGAGATGAAGATATGAATATGTATATGTATGTATATATGGATGTATATATACTTATGTTTTTGTTTGGTCTGGGAAATATCATATATATTAGATATAACATATTTATATTATATGACTATTATAATATAATTTTATGAATTATATAATAATTTATATACATATTTTTTATAAAAGCCAAGCAAATGCATCCCATGTTAAATTTCTCTGTTAACTAGCTAGATGACCAAGCTCAAACCATTTCATTTCTATCAGGTTCAGTTTCCTCAAATGCATAATTAGGGGATTTATCTAGTTACTATCACTTTTCCATGTCCTTATAACAATTGTGTAGAATGTCTTCTAAAAGATTATCAGCTAAACCAAAAGGGATTTTAACCATCTTTGCCATAGATTTTCTGCATTAATAAATTTCAGTTCTTACTGACTTTTTTCAAACATTTTAGTTAAAGTGTGTATAAATACTCTTAACTCCTATTTTTGTTTCTCAAAAGAAAAACGGAACTGTTTATTATGCCCATGTATCTCCACAGGAAAAAGTAAATTCTGGTATGTATTTAAAATCTAAATGGCAAAAGAATGTACACATACATAGGAAAACAAACAAACAAACAAAATTTGATACCCCCAGTAGAACAATTCCCTAGCTATTTACTAAGTTACTGTTCCTTTTTCTGAAGCAGATTTTTTCAGTAGATCACTTAACCAGGCATGAAATTCATGCAATGCCTGGAATTGAAACACAGGCAGAGTATCTTGGTGTTCTAATTTTCTGTGGGTTTTCTAGTCCAAACTTCTTTATCCTGAGGTTCCTAGAGTTGTTCTGATGCTTCCATTAGACTGAAATCCCATTTTCTTTCCATAAAAGTGCCTTTTGGGGCTCCTGGGTGGCTCAGTGGGTTAGAGCCTTTGTCTTCAGCTCAGGTCATGATCCCAGAGTCCTGGGATTGAGCCCTGCATCGGGCTCTCTGCTCAGCGGGGAGCCCGTTTCCCTTCCTCTCTCTCTCCCTGCTTTTCTGCCTACTTGTGATCTCTGTCTGTCAAATAAATAAATAAAATCTTTTTAAAAAACTGTCTTTTTTACTAAAAATGGTTTTGGTGGGTTTTGATGACTTGCAACAAAGTGTTGTGACTAACACAAAAATTAATATCCTGTACTTTGTTTTACAAATTTTATTTTTCTAGTTTCTGTGTCTGCTCTATTAGAAATTATTTATGTAATATAAATTCTTTGTTTTAAAATCTTCTGTTTCCAAAACCAGGATTAATGTGTTTTATTACTTGAAATCTTGTTTCAGATATCTTACATGGATTTATGTCATATAAAAGTGATAATCATCTGTGATAATTATTCAGCACCAGCAAAGAGAAGTACATATATAATTCATATTTGTAAAGTTATTTATAATTTATAGTGTAGCATACAACCTAATGCTTAATTTATCATATAGCATATATTTTTCATAATTTATGATATAGCATATAATGCATGCATACAATATTTGGATGTTGTTCACTCAATTTTTAAAACCTCAAATGGTAATGTCTAATACACTTAGAATTGAATAAGACATCATTCAGAAATTCCCAATTAAAATAAATCTTTCATTGTTTTATATCATGGCTATAATGAAGAATCTGGATTTTCTATCTCTATGAGTGAGCATAATAATGGAACCTCAGTGCTGACATGTACAATGTCTTGCTGTTTCTTTGAGGAAAAACACTGTTTTCAACTAAATAAAATACAACTCTGTTTTGATGGCAAAGGTAAAGAAAGTTAAATATTAAATTTATGATCAGGTTCTGAAAAATTATATTTCACACACCTAGGATTTTCAAAATTGGATAATTTAATCATATCACTAACAGATGACTTGATTTCTCGGATACATTTTTGTTGACTCTTACATGCTTTAATACTAATACCAGACTTCAGTATCTTATTAATTATTTTACTTTCTGCCATGTGATAATATGCTTGCTTTAAATGAATCAAACGATATTTTAATATTTGGCAAGATAGCAGGCATCTGATTTTGGACTTACTCTTTGTGAAATTAATTATACTTAATAAAACATGATAGCTAAATCACTCAATGTATTAAATATTTATAATCAAGATTTGGAAAAACAAAAGAAAACCCATGGAAGTCAGTGGGTATAAAGGAAAATTAGCCTTCATTTAGCCTCTAGCCATAATACTTCTATTGGCAGTTGTCGTCTGCCAACTTCTATTGAAGTACCTTGTCTATATATTTATTTAAAAAACAATCAGATGAGTTGTTATATGCTTTGCCAAGATACAATGGTGTAGACGTAAGTGCAGCACATACAAACATAAATAACACGTGCACATATTATCCTAAAGTGTCGGGGTCGCGCCCCTAAGATGGCGCCGACTACATAGCCAAGGAGCACGGACAGCCTAAAAACATCCGCTCCTGGCCACATGTGACCTCGTGCTTGTCACATGAACACTGTATGCCACCACTGCCTATGAGCCCCAGATACCTCCTGTTCACGTGAACGCCTCTGTGATTGGCTGTATACCTCCTGTTCACGTGAACACCTCGGTGATTGGCTGTTATGCCCATATAAGGCATGGGACCTTGCCCCTAGGGAGGAAGGAAAAAGATTGACCAGGGAATAAACAAGAGCTTGTGCATCGACGTGTGTGTGTTGGTGTTGCGTCATCTCTCGCAGGCAGGGAGGGCGCAACACTAAAAAATTTCAAAGTAGTTTATGGCTTACCTGATAAGATATAGGCGTGTAAATTTACAAGTTCATAAAACTGTAATTCAAGTGTAGCTGGGCTCCTATGCAACTGTTGCATTTTCTTTCTCTTTCTTTCTCTCTTTCTTTCTTTCTTTTTCAATCTATACTTGGGGAAGTAATTCTTATTAAGTAATCTATTCTTGTTAAGATTAGATGACTAGAAAACAACCTTAAAAGATAAGACTCAGAATTATAAATCCTATTGAAATGTCAAGGAATTGCAAGAAAATTATTTTCTTTGTACATCAGGTGATAGCACAGTATTTATAATAGGTGTTTAAATAGATACATAAACAGATAAATAATTTCTGTTCTTTCTCAAATGATGGTCTCTGGCCACTAGCTACATCACTGCATTACCTTCTACCTTACTCTTTCCCTGTCCGTAAATAGCATCTGAAGTTACTCTTCCTTCCTAAATAATTCAGTACTGTCTTTCTGCTTGCATATGCATCGGAGCAAAACAAAAGTTGTATAGTTATTGGCAAAACCCAGGATTCTAGGAAAGCTGTCAATTGATTATGCTCTGTATCCTAAGTATCTTAAGACTGATATCACCTTCAATATATTCTTTTATTATGGGGATGGGGTGGAAGAGTAGTGAAAATTTGAATGCTAAGAAAAACAGGGTGTTTCACTTTATGTGTATTCAGTACATCATATTTGCTGGAAAAAAAAAACACTTTGAACTGGACACATTATAGAATTGTATATAGAGGGTACATTTAGCTGCATGTAGAGCTGAGATTATTTCCCAGCAAAGAAAAGTGACAATTGAATTGCGAGCCAGTATTTACCCCTTGACACTTGACTGAAAACTCTTTAAGGCATTATCCGTATTTCATTCACTTTTATATTATGTACTATCATAACACCTACAAAATAAAAATGGATGTTACAATATTTATGTGGATGAAAAGAAAGAGAAATAACTATACTCTCAGGGGCCTCTTTTCAATTATCTTGTTGGATTTAATGGTTCGTTATTTAACTGGGAAGGTCACTTGCTTCGACATGATGTATTTTGGAGTATATTCAGGGAGTGCCTGAAAGTGGGAAAGAAGTCTTCACGGGACTCTGGCACTTCTCCATCTCTTCTGACAAAAACATGGTGTTATTAATTTCTTGCTGTGGTTACAGCAAGATTTGCTGTAAGATTTGCATACCCATTGTATGTGTGTGTGTTGTGTATGTTGTGATAAAATCAAAGGAGTGATATGCCATTACTTTTGCCACATTATATGGGTCAGCAGAAAGTCACAGACCCAGCTCAGCTCAGAAGAAGGGGATTATGATCACCTTAAGGTATGTTTGTCACAGGTTATAACAACTTCTTCCCAGACTATTCTTTGTAAAAGACATCTGAATAGCAAACAGCCTTGGAAGAAATAGTGATTTCCTCAAGGACAGAGGTTAGATTTGTTTCCTGAGCTAGATAATAAACACAATGCATTGCTTCAGGGCAATGGTTGGACAGAATCGCTTTGGCTCTTTTAAAATATTATGGTCTCTTATTCTCAGTGTCCCTCAACTGTGACAAACGCATGGTGTGCATGACATGACCGCGGCCTGTCTGTATTGTAGGCCTGGGATTCGAAGTGTGTGTCAGGATCATGCTCCGCTTTGATGATTTGCTAGGACTCACAAGACTCAGAAGTTGTTATATTCATGGTTATAGTTTATTAAAGCTAATAGATACAGAGTAGAATCAACAAAGAGAAACAGCCCTGGGGCAAAATCTGAAGGAAAACAGTCCCAAACTTCTAAGCACAAAGTCTGGAGGAAATCAGGCTGCCCCCTCCTGGTGGAGTCACAGAGAACACACTAGTTCTTCCAGGAGCAGTGTGTGACAATACGGGAAAAGTGCTACCAATCAGGGAGATTCCTATGAGTTTGGATGTACAGAGTTTAAATTGAGTTTTGGTCATGGAGGGGTACAGTACCTGGGTGACCACCCTCAGTTACTCAAATGGAAGGCCCTTGGATAAAAAGCCGATGTTCACCATAAATCACATTGCTAAGCACAAATTATCTGGACAGACTGGTATAGCATGTCCCCAGGCCTCAAGCATACAGAAACACTTAAATGGAACATTCCAAGAGCTCAGTTCCCAGCAGGAAACCAAGAATCCTGAAAATAGTGGTTTTTTTTTTTTTAGGAATGTACAGAGTTTGAACAAACCCATGCCTGCTGAGTTACTCCTTCTCCTCAGGGTGAGGGTTTGGCGGGGGGGGGGGGGGGGGGGGGCGGTGGGGAGGGATGGGGGGCAAAAGGAACCAATGCTAATATGAAGCTCACACGTCTGTGTGTGACACCATGATTAACAGAATCCTTTGTCTCAGAGCAACTGCTGCAATTGAACATGTCCTCTTACAAGCAAGGAAAAATTCCAGACCCTTCATAGCTCTTGATGGACAGTCACACAATCCTGAATGAATAGAGCATAAGGTAGGACCCCGTGCTACCCATCTCATGTGTGAAGTAGCCTCGTTTTACCCAAGTAGTTTTTGCTCATCAGCTGAACACTATTTCAAAATTATATATTAATTTAAAAAGTTTTTTTTCCAAGTAATTTTTTTTTAAGATTTTATTTATTTATTAGAGAGACAGAGAGAGAGCATAAGCAGGCTGAGCAGCAGGCAGAGAGAGAGAGTGGAAGATCTTGATCCCAGGACTCTGGGATGATCCCCAGGACCCCGGGACAATCCCCAGGACCCAAGGATCATGACCTGAGCCAAAGGCAGCCACTTAACCTACAGAGCAACCCAGGCATCCCTCAAGTAAGGTATTTAATTGCAGTACAGCAAATAAAGTAGCATGGATTAGTTTGCATTTATAATTGTAAATGAAAGTACGTTCTTGCCCTTCAATATTTTATTTCCAGTTGTACAGTATGTAAATGGTAGATTCTATTATGTAATGCATACTGCATCTAGCTATTTAGTAGAATTTTATTTAGCTTCTTATTTCATTGAACTATAAAACAATAGATGCAAATTATACTATGTACAAGATAATATATTTTTATATTTAATTAAGAACAACCATTATGGAAAAAAATAATTGCCTTTGGACATTTTGTAAATTTTGTTGGTTCCTTTTTTTTTCCTGAAGAGAGAGTTTCCTTCTGTACTTTGAGATGAAACAACATATCATAAATCTTAAAAAATACGTATTTCACTAAGCATAATACCCTCTAGTTCCATCCACGTCGTTGCAAATGGCAAGATTTCATTTCTTTCGATGGCTGCATAGTATTCCATTGTTTATATATACCACATAGTCTTTATCCATTCATCTGTTGATGGACATCTAGGTTCTTTCCATAGTTTGGCTATTGTGAACACGAAATAATTCAATCAGAGAAAGACAACTATCATATGATCTCCCTGATATGAGGAATTGGAGGTTCAAATTGGGGGGGGGGGGGTGGGAGGTAGGAAAAGAATAAATGAAACAAGATGGGATTGGGAGGGAGACAAATCATGAGTGACTCTTAATCTCACAAAACAAACTGAGGGTTGCTGTGGGGAGGGGGGTTGGGAGAGGGGGTTGGGGTTATGGACATTGGGGAGGGTAGGTGCTATGGTGAGTGCTGTGAAGTGTGTAAACCTAGCGATTCACAGACCTGTACCCCTGGGGATAAAAATACGTTATATGTTTATACAAAAATAAAAAAAAATTTAAAAAAAAGAAATATGTATTTAACTTATTTGGACCTTGATATCATAGGAGTTTTTCCCCTCCACTTCCCAGTAACTCTGTCAAAATGTCTAGTTAGGGAGGGGGCGAGGTCATCTCTTTTATTGGTGATATACTTACCCACAGATGTCTAACATATCTGCAAGTCTTTGGGGCATGGCTCTAACTACTCTTTCATATGGATTATCTTTTCATAGATGTTTGTATTGCAAATAGTCTTGAAAGATATAACAATTGCTTTTAGAACAAAAGGCAGGTATGCTTAATGACCATTACAAAACATTCTGGTCCCCTACACTTAGAATTCTTCTCCTTTAACAAACCCATGACATATGCAGGTCTCTCCTGGCCCTCTTGTATAACCCTGTAGAAACTAGAAGCTAAAGAAATGCAAATGCAAAAAATAAAAATAAAAGTGCTGATATCCTCCTGGCTAACACTATTGCTGTCATGAGTAAACTCTTCTTAGTCTATATTCTGCAACACCCTTAAAACCGTAGGCTAACTTGTTAGATTGCAAGTAGGTAAAATCTTATACACTTCACAGTGTATCAGTGGTCTTCACACTTTGTCTTATGACAGGTCATGTTACTCAACACATTGAGTCTCAGTAGCAATAATGACACTTAAAGTTAACAAGGCAGAGTAACCTCTTAGCCCTGTAATATTTGACTTTAACCTGACTAAACACATTTACATAGGTAAAGGTAGAAAATAACAACACTAAGACGTGGGGAAGGAGGGCTTATCAGAACTGAAGAATAGAAGAAAGCCACTTTGGGATATAAAGCAAGGTGCATGCAGAAGGATACTTTTGATGGGACAGTTTAACCCAGGCAAACAAATCAACAAGCCGAATGAGGAAGAATGTCTGTCCTGAGGAGATTAGGCATAATAAGACATGTTTATACAGGCTATTGAATTCATGAATCGGTTGATTCAGTCTGCGCATTGGCTGTCTATGGCCCTCAAAATCCATCTTCCCCTTATCGCCTTCTAAAATGGAGAACATCTCACAGCCAAGAGTTATACTGTGATACGCTTAGGAACAATGAGATGCACACTGAATTACCTGTGAAAGGAGTCCCCTATTATAAAAGACACGTCTCAATCAAAGGTCTTTTGTTATTAGTATTTCCTTGATATTCATGCTTGGAAAAAGGAAATTAATTATAGTAGAAATATTTAAGATAAATTTTACAAGTTTCAAATTAAAGAGCAAGAAAATTTAAAAAGACTTAAATAATTACTGTTAGCCTTGAGTATGTGTTACATGAGAAAACTAGATCCAAGTGAAATCCTGGTAGATAAGAAAGAATTAAATCATGGGGAAATCACCGAGATTTCCTCTTCTTATTTTGCCTATTGAAAGTATCAGGAGATCTACCATAGTTTGTTTTTGTGTACTTCCAAACCCAAGGCCACAAAAACATACACACAAAATAAAAAGCCAAAGCAATATTAAGATGTCATACAGTAATTCAATTTGAGTACATTTAGTAAGAAAATATGTTCTAAGATCTTCAATATTTTTATTTCTCCAAAGATTATTCTGGTTTGCATAAATTATTGGACCTGGATTTGTGAATACCAAACTGGGCTTTCCTGGTGTGAAAATCTTAATTATTGAACTATATAAATGAGTGTCTCTTTTCTGCTTATTAACATACTGGCTGTGTTAGTTTATTTTATGAAGAAAAATGCTGGTCAGAAGATATGAGATTTGGTCTATTTCATGTTTATATACCTCATTCTGTAATAATTAATACATGCACACTTCGCTAAGGTTGCATGACAAAATACCACACACTGTATGGTTTAAACTACAAAAATTGATTTTCTCTTAGTTCTGGAAGCTAGAAGCCCAAGATCAAAGTGTCAACAGGTTTGTTTTCTTCTGAGACTTCTTTTCTTGGCAAACAGAAGACTGCCTTCTAACGGTGTCCTCACACAGCCTTTCTCCATGCACGCACCCCCTGAAGTCCTTTCTTTTTTCTTCTTCTTTTTTTTTTAAATTAATTTATTTATTTTAGGGAGAGAGAGAACATGAAGGGAGTAGAGCAGAAGGAGAGAGAGAATCTCAAGCAGACCCTGTGCTCAGCACCAAATCTAAGACAGGGATCAATCCCAGGACAGGTGAGATCATGACCTGAACTGAAAGTAAGAGTCCAGGGCTCAGCCAACCGAGCCATCCAGATGTCATGAAGTATCTGCTTTTTATAAGTAAACCAGTCCAGTTGGATTAGGAACCAACTCTAACAGCCTCATTCTAATTTGTTCTCCTCTTTAAAGACTTTTTATCTCCAAGATAGTCATATTCTGAAGTTTTGGGGTTAGGGTCCTAGAGCATGAATTTTGAGCTGATAAATAAACTATATATGTATAATAAAATTCTTCTAGAGAAAGCTGTTCTTTCAATTTTCTTTGGTCTTATCAACTCTGAATAAATGCAAAATAACCAACACAGTGCCTGAAAAATTGCAATTCAAACCCTGAACTGTGATGAATTCACCAGGGAAATACCCACATTGTGAATCCTTGACGTTTAGTTAGCAAGCCAGAATGCCCTTAAAAGCACCCAAATATTCCTGCCCCTTGTATTAAAATTCTAGTGTACAGATTTAAAAAAAAAAAAAAAAAAAATATATATATATATATATATATATATATATATATATATATATATATGTTTCAAGTTATGGTGTGCCTTTCAGCAAGAAGTACTATTCCAATCCCCCTAAATAAACAAAGCAATTAGCTTTCTACAATTTTGTTTCTCCTAGTTTCAAATTAGGTTCATTTACATTTTGTCTTCTGCTAATGTGCATTTATTTCTGTCCTTTGCATAGTTTGGCAGCAAAGGATAGAAGCAATACAGCAATATATAAACTAGCTTATAAAATCATTTTTATTTTCACAAGACATCATGTGGCCATTGAATGAGCAGTTGGTAGTAAGGTTTCATCAGACAATATTTATTTCCTTGGTCTGCTTGAATATGCTCTTTTTTTTGTGAGGTAAATAATTTATACATAAAATCCAATCTATACATAAAATTCAATTGTTCTCCTGAAACCTGAGGAGAAAGAAAAATAAACGTCCAATGAAAGTAAGCTGTGAATGTAGCACAGTCCCAAAGGTTTATTATTATTATTATTTTATTTTTTAAAGATTTTACTTATGTATTTTGAGAGAGAAAGAGAGCAGCGCAAAAGCAGAGGGAGAGAGAGAATCTTAAGCAGACTCCATGCTGAGCATGGAACCTGACATGGAGCATGGTCTCACTATTCCCAGATCATAACCTGAGCCGAAATCAAGATTCTGGCACTTGGGGAGAGGCACCTGGGGCTTAGTCATTTAAGCATCTTCCTGCAGCTCAGGAGTCCCACACGGGGATCCCTACTTGCTGGGGTGTCAGCATCTCCCTCTATTCTTCCCCCATGCTTGTGCTCTCTCTCTCTCTCTCTCTCTCAAATAAATAAACCCTTACTGTGAAAATATTGAGAGTGAATCTAATGTTTAAAAGGGCCAAAAATAAACTGAGTTAGCCCTGAACAGCTCTTTTTTTTTTTTTAGTTGAAGGTGCCTTGCTATGACTATTGGATTATTCTAAAATTACAACCAATGTAACATATCTCTGTCCTTTAGTGAGGACACAGATCAGCCTTAAATACAACTACACACACACACACACACACACACACACACACACACACACCTTTGAATCAAGAATCAGAAAACACAATTCTAGTCCTGGTTCTGTCATTTGTCTGGTTTGAGAAATTCGTTAAATAAAAAAAAATCAATAAAATCTAAAGACTACGAAGCAAACCAATTTGGGCCTTAATTGTCTCATTTTTAAAATAATGAAATATAAGCTCTACTCTCAAAAATCCTTTTCAAATTCAAAATCTATTACTGCCAAGAAGGAACTTCCAGAACAAACAGGACATGAAAATAAATAGCTTTAACTTTTTTTCCCTCCAACCCTCCAATTTCCTACCAGATTCTTCCACTGTGTGAAGCTTGCTGGGGAGGAAAAAAATGTATATGGCCTTTAAGTCTCTTCTAGCTGGACTAAGAGTTAAATGGATATGAGACAAATTAACAGGAAAAAATAAAATTTAATTATATAGTTAATTTCTTTCTCTCCCATAAAGATACAAGAGGCTTCCCAACGGTCAGACAATGGTGGCTTATATGCCATCCTGAGCTAAGGAGAAGAGAATGGGTTTCTGGGACATTAATAGGTGGAAGACAATTCATAGGAAGATGTGGAGAACAAATGTTTGTAAAAAAATAAAAGAAAGAGTTTGTCATGCCATACTGAGACAATAGAACATAGAGAGGAATTTTAACAAACAGACTGGGGTAAATTCCTTCCTGTATACCACCCCTAGTTCATATTATAATGTAGCTATCTGTGATGGTAACTGTCTTTCTGGAGCAGGTCCTCTATCTAAATTATTTTTTGGCTGTAAGTGGGAAGGTGAAAATTCATCCTGAGTCCTTTGGTATTTAATTATTTTCAGCTCAAAATAATCTCTATGCAAAAGTGGAATATTTCAAGGTGGCCTTCCCTTGGCCCCTACAGCTCCACATTTCAGTCATCTGCAGAAGGTCCTGGTAATGCTACCTATAGGGGTCCACCTCCCTGGATGCAAAGTAAGTGCTTAAAATTTAAATGATAAATCTGGGGTGGGGGAGAAAGAGGGAGCCAGATGATGAAACACTTGTGTAATTGGCAAAACCATAGTCTTAGTGAATTCTACTCTCTACCTATTCCTCACCTGAATTTAGCTGGAGGAAAACCTTTAAAAACCACAATGAATAGAAGCATTTAAATTAATGAAGTCTATCTTCTGTGAACCCTTATTGTGGAAGGAAATCATACTGTACTCTTTCTAATCCATCAGTTTGCCAATATGCCTGATTCTTTTCCAGACTTTCTTTTTTTTTTCCTTTTACATTTTTAATATCTCCTCTCCTTCTTCATTCTTATTTTTAATAACTTTGCTTCATACTTCCATGAAAGATTGTAGGGTTCAGAAAATAATTTCTATAGACTTCTACCACTTCATTCATCTTTTAGTATCTGCAGTCATCTACTGCTCCTTTCCCCTTAACTACCTTAATTTGGTGAATCATCGTATTGCTTATCACTATCTATAGCCAGTCTTTTGCCTTTGGGTTAGATCTTGTCTGATCATATATACTTAGAACCTTTGCTCCAGAAATTCTCCCTTCCCCCTTATACATTGTCAAAATTTACTCCCCAGTGGACTATTATTATCAGCATATAAAAATGTTATTTTATTTCATAGTTATGTGAACTTTCAGCAGGATTTGATAAAAATCACTCATTCTATGTGTAGCAAAGAATTTGGCTTTGCCAAAGGAGTGGTGTGGTCTTTGTCCACTGCTTAGGGGAGATAATCTTAAATCCTTGGCACTTCCTGAATGATAAGAATGTCTTTATTTTTCTTGATAGGCTCTGGGGCTACACCTGATAATTTATGCTAACAAGGTGATTAGTGGTGATACCAGCTGAATCCCCAGGGAATAGAAGACTGGACACTGAGTTCAACCGTGTGGAAAAACAATCAATTATTCTTACAATGATTCACCAATAAAAAGTCTTGGACACTGAAGCTCCATGAGTTTCTCTGGTCAGAAATATTCTTTGCGTACTGTTACACATCAATGTCAGGAAAGTAAGTTGTCCAGAGGACAATGGGAATTTCACATGTGGGAACCTCCCAGACTCTGCCCAATGTACATCTCTACTTGACTGATTTTAATGTATACCTTCCCTCTAATAAACCATGACTGTATGTAATAGCTTTCAGTGAGTTCCATAAACTTCTAGTGAATTATTGCAACTGTGTGTGGTTTAGGGACCACCCCCTCCCCCCTCCAATTTACAATCAGGGTTAGAAGTGATGACAGTTTTTAGGAACTGTTCTCTTAGACCTTGCAGTTTGGATAATGCTGGGCATGCTTCTTTGACAGTACTTTCTTCACTTTACATCCAAGGCACCAGGTTTTAATGGTTCTCCTCCTATTGTGTTCACTCCAGTCCAGGTTCTTTTCAGGTTTTTTTCTTCTCTCCCTTACACTCTAATATTGTAGTATTCTCAGGCTAATTATTTTTCCCCTTCTCCTTCTTTCTATGTATAGTGTCTCTTTCATGATGTAATCCAGTTTTAAGAGCTTAAATATCATCTGTTTGTCAATGTACTAATGATAGATCTTCAGGTTGTCCTCTCCCCTTAAACCCAGAATGGTATATATTGTGGCTTAATTAACACATCTGCTTAGAAATATGACAGATTTTGAAATTTAACACATCCATATGAACATCAGATCTCTACTTCCCTAACTACACCTCAACCCTTAAATTGCTTATTTATGGTTTTCTTCAACTAAGTAGATATTAAGACAACATTTGAGTTACTCTAGTAAAAAATATAAAGAATGAGATTACATTGAACTCTGCTTAGTCTTTCATGTGAAAATTGTCAAAAGAGATTTTATCCTCAAAATGTATTCAGGATCTGATAGTTTTTGTTTGTTTGTTTGTTTTGTTTTGTTTTACTGCATTCATTGTTATCAACTCATCATCTCTTTTCTTGGTCACTGTGAAAATAGAGTATTTTTCAACAGGTGGCTTCCTTGACTAATCTACTTAACCTAATCTCAAAGATGGAGTCAGAGTAATTTTTGAAAGAAAAATCAGGTCACATCCTTCCTCTGCTCAAAACCTACCAGTGGCCTCTATTTCATTTAGAGAAAAAAACCAGTGTGTATGAAGACCAACATCTGCTACATGATATGCCTCAATATTTACTCTCAGATCTCATGATTGACTAATATTTCCCTCACATTGTCTTCCTTGTTCTAATGCTCATTGAAAGTGATAGGTCTACTTTCACCTTAGCTGCTGTGCATTGACAGAGACACTCTTCTCCCTTATGTTCGGAAGGCCAATCCCTTGTCTCCTTTCAGTTTTTTGTCAAATGTCTATTTTTCATAACTAATCTTTTTAATCTACTTAAAAATGTATCTGTATCCCATGGCTAGGGCTATAAATGTCCCTCATCATTGATTACATTTTATGGCCTCTTCTAAAGCACTTTTCATGTTGCAAAATATAATGTGACTTATTGGGCACCTGGGTGGCTCAGTGGGTTAAGCCGCTGCCTTTGGCTCAGGTCATGATCCCAGGTCCTGGGATCGAGTCCCACATCGGGCTCTCTGCTCAGCGGGGAGCCTGCTTCCTCCTCTCTCTCTGCCTGCCTCTCCGTCTACTTGTGATTTCTGTCTGTCAAATAAATAAATAAAAATCTTTAAAAAAAAAAAAAAAAAAAAAAAAAATAATGTGACTTATTTATAGCTTCTTGTTTGTATCTCCCATTAGAATTCCAGCTCCAGGATCTAAGGGTCCTTGTCTAGTTAGCTTTTGATAAATATAACCAATGTCAATGTTCTTCTCTTGTCATGGTCACAAGCACAAAAATTCAAGTTTATTACTTACTGTCCTCTATCTTAGAATATCTGCTTCTCCCAGCTCAATGCAAGTTTGAGAGTGAAGACAGAGTCTCTTAAACAATCAATTTCTGACCTCAGTTTTTTTTTTTTTTTGGTTGTTGTTGTTTGTTTTGTTTTGTTTTGTTTTAATTTCCCTTTTCTTTTCCTATTTTTCCCTCTTTTTTTTAAATAAACACTTTAAAGTTCCAAATTATGGGTATAAATCTGCACTGTAAGATGCAAGAATACCTTCTTTAGAAAATCTAAATTTGTTCCATCTATTTCTGCACACGGATACATCCCAGCCTAATTTTATCTCTCTCTCTCTTTCTCTTTCAGGAATTTACTTTTAAAAAGTAAAAAAGAAAAACAGAAAATTACAACATTCTTAATTTTCCTAACATTTGCCTCAGTGTTTTAGCTTTATTCACATTTGGTCTGCGCTCTAGGGCTAACAGACATGGTAGAATTTACTAGTGTTTACCAATATATATGGTTTCTTCCCTTTCAATTTATCTTTAAAATTGCACATCCCACCCCCAGAAATTAAACAGTGCCATGAGAGTTTTCTGTTTTTAATGCAAATTAAGCAAATTTTACTTAAGTCATGCCTATAGGTAGAAGAGCTATTAAATAATACCCACTTCTCCTTTCCTGCATTAATATGGAATTACCCTCAAATCTATGTGGTGTGAAATGTGAAAAATAGCTGCTTAGAACCAAATATGAAATTTTCTCCCATAATAAACACTTACTGTATTGAAATACTGAGATTTTATTGTTTCTGTTTTGTAGCATGATCTAGCCAATCCCTATTGAAACAGTTGGAAACAATTTAACTAAATATTTTGCCAAGACATTAAAGATTTCTAGCTTTCCAAACTATAACCTTCATATCTTCACTGACCTCCTTCTATAGAAAGACAGTAAAAACATTTTAGATTCTTTCTTAAGTAGCACAAACTGCTTATTTCATCTGTTGTTTGGGTCAATTAAAAAAAAAAAAAAAACCTCCTTCCATGTTCTAATATTCCAGACAGGAAAATACATTATATGATCACTCCACCAATAATAGAAGATAAAATTCCTGATGTCACTTCTGATTGTAACAGAAAGGAAGAAGAAAATCAGAAAGGAGCATGTCTTCATTCCCTAAAGGTATTTCCCATAAGATAAACAGAAAACCTTTTATGATGTCTTGTTGGCAAAATACTAATCACGTCACCCTACCAAGATGCAAGATGAGCTGAGAACCACACTTTTTATTCTAGTTGAGCTTGTGCTAGGGTAAATTATTGTGTGTCCTATTGATAAGAATAGGAGAACAGGTACTGGCAGGAATATATACTTCTCAACTTTAAAAATCAATAGACCAAATTTGATGAAAATTATTTTTTCTGATTTGTAGCTGTATTATTTATATATGTCTCAAAGCACTGGATTAGGGGTGTTGTCTTTTAGAGTAAAATTCAAAAGTTGTCTTTGATTAGACTAAATTTTCCTTGAGGTTACAGAATATATTATTTCCTCTGGCAGGTTTGTATATGTTCTAGAACAAGTTCTTACAGATTTACTCATTAAGATAAAAAGTACACATGTAGTATTTTACCAAGCATGATTTGGAACATTTAAATTTAGTGCAGCAATTATTTTGGGGACTCTAATAAATGTGTAAAATATCTTTACAGCAATTGTGGAAAATATAAAACAAAAAGCTTGTGCCTTGTTTATTGCTTCTTATTTTCTTATTTACAGTCAAGCCTCTAAATATCTGGAAATGTAAATGTCTGGGAAAATAAAAGCTCCTTAGTGTGGGAAAATGCTGTTAGAATAAGCTAAAGTCAACATTTTCCCCTAATGTGTACATCATATTTTATAGGTTAGTTTTAAATTCTAATAAAAACAGGTATAATAATCACTTAACTCTCTATAAATGTCTATGATTATTTATATTTCTCGGATTATCCTGACTTTTGTTTAACTGAAGTTCAGAAATCTATTAACAAAAGAAGTAGATTTTATTTTTTGTAAAAGACCTGTCTAATTCAATAATCTTCTAGATGCATCCTTTATTTCCAGCCAATCCACTAAAAATACAATGATTTGTATAAGTAGGAGAAAAATAAATTGTTACAAATTTTTGCTTCAAACTATATTTTTAAAAAAGCCTGTAATTGCACTACTGGGTATTTACCCCAAAGATACTGATGTAGTGAAAAGAAGGACCATCTGTACCCCAATGTTCATAGCAGCAATGACCATGGTCGCCAAAAATGTGGAAAAAATCAAGCTGTCCTTCAACAGATAAATGGATAAAGAAGATATGGTCTATATATACAATAGAATATTATGCCTCCATCAGAAAGGATGAATACCCAACTTTTGTATCAACATGGATGGGACTGAAGAGATTATGCTGAGTGAAATAAGTCAAGCAGAGAGAGTCAAGTATCATATGGTTTCACTTGTGGATCATAAGGAATAACACAGAGAACATGGGGAGATGCAGAGTAGAAGTGAGATAGGGGAAATCGGAGGGGGAGACAAACCATGACATACTGTGGACTCTGAGAAACAGAGGGTTTTAGAAGGGAGGGGGTGGGGGGCTGAGTGAGCCTGGTGGTGGGTATTATGGGGGGCACGGATTGCATGAAGCACTGGTGTGGTGCATAAACAATGAATTCTGGAACACTGAAAAGAAAAAAATGGGGAAAAAAGCTTATTATGCACATTTTCAAATCTTTGGAATAAGGAAACAAGCATTGTAGTTTTGGAATAGAGGGCAGATATTATGATAAATGATTTGAAGTGCTCAAGGAATGAATTTTGGATTTAGATAGACTGTGTGGTGTCATTTCTAAGCTCTGTCCTTTGTGACTTTGTCCACAGTCATTATCACGTATAAAACTTAGCTTTCCTTCTTGATTGAGAAAGGGTTATTGATTGAGTAGTAAAAATATAAAAGTGTGAAAGTGTATAAAAAGTCCAGCATGAAGTCTTTAATAGACACTTGCTATTACTATTATTATATCAATAGCCTAGAAAAAGATCATTATAACAATGCAAATTCTATTAGGAAACATACATAAACTCTTGAACATTATCTGCAAACTCACTGAAATAGCTTTGTCCTACTAAGCAGACGTATGAGGGCACTCACTTGTGCAAGCAATGGTAATTAACCGAGCATTCCAATTCTATTATAGAGTCTTACATCCTTCATCAGAAATACTGGAGGAGGATATGCTCTCTTGATTTCTGAAAAAAGGCATTCATCCCATGCTTACTTCAGAAGATTGATTGGGTGTGGATGCTTCATTTCCTTTAGAAGAGATCAAATTAGCGATTAACTCATTCACAGGTAGAAACAGCCTGAGTTTAGTGAAGCTTTATAAGGTCTTACCTGGTGAAAAATTAGTAATTGCCACAATAATAGATGAGGCTAAATAAAGGATTTGCCCTGAAGCAGGGAAAAACATGATTATAAATATATACTTTTAACAAAAAATAGGATGGCATTGTTGTTTGATGTGTTTTAAAATTATGTTTGAAAGAACATTGGCTTCTAAGGTATAATTCTAACATATAATTAAACACGTATAGAAAGGAAGTTGTCATTTCAGCCTATTAGTGTTAAAAGAAATGCAGCTTTTATTGTCATGTGATAAGAAAATTACATTGTAAATTTCATTATTAGTCAAAACAACTCTCAAATATAAAAGAGAGAGAGAGAGAGAGAGAGAGAAAAGAGAAGAAAAAAAGAAAGAAAGAAAAAAAAAAAGGAAAGCTTCTGAAGTTGACAAGAACTAAATAGAGCAAATTGCCCTGTAATGAAAATTGGAGACAGCTCTGTATTTATAAAATGAAATAACTGTTTCAATTTAAGATGTTCAAGCTGTCTTTTGTGATAATTTAATTAATTTTTGTTTCTTATTGGCATCCTATGTTTATTGTTCTCTTATAGACTCAATGTGTCTTTCCAAAATGTATTTAAGTTGAAATCCTATCCCCAATGTGATATTAGGACATGTGGCCTTTGGAATAATTGGGATTACACGGTCAGAAAGATGGAGCCCTCACCAATGGGATGAGTGTCCCTTTTAAGAGCCACAAAAGAGTTTTCTTCCCATCTCTGTTCTCCACCTTGGAAGGAAGCAAGGAGAAACTGATCATCTGTAGCTCAGAAGAGGGGCCTCACCAGAAATCATCATGCTGGCACCCCAGTTTGAGATTCCAGCCTCCAGAACCACAAGAAATAAATTTCTGTTGTCTGTAAACCACCCATTCTATGGTAGATTGTTATAGCAGCCAAACTGAATAAAACTAAGATATCTCCTTTATGCTCTTAGCTTCTTTTCCTCTAATTCCCACTGAGTGAAATCAGTCCAGTCAATTAAGTTCCTAACCACATTTCTTGGCCATGATTCCCTTACTGTCCCCTATACTTGGCATATTTTTCTTTTTGTGTTATAAATCCTCTGATTTCCTGTATCTCTTCTTAGTATTTCTATTGTGGGATTAATTATGCTATTCTAATGAAGCTTTAATTTTTTAAACCTTCAAAGTCTGTTATGTGATACAAAGCTGTAAAATCAAATAACTTCCTGCTGGCTTCTGCTCTCCATTTCTCTAGGTTGAATAATGCTCTCAGTGGGACAAAAAGGTAAGCATTCAAGTAGGTCAGGGATTTCCTTACAAATAGCATTGCCACTCTATTGCTCCACTATAGAAAATAACAAGAGCATGTTTTTATCTGATTGTGAAGCCTTTGGCATCTTCTGTACACTTTCAAGGCTGCAGGCCACTGTGGAATAGGTTGAATTAATCTCTTTAGGTTTAAGCTTATTTATCAGAAAGGAAGAAGGCTGTATGCTAAAGTCTTAGGTCAAGCCCTCTGCTTGCACTCCTCCTTCCACCTTCATACAACTGAAATGTGACTTAATAATGTTTTTACACACTGAATAATGCTTCACAGCTGCCTTATGATGGCAAAGCACAGTAAGACATTGTGTAAATGTTGAGAGATATAATACTATTAATCCAGGTATGAGTCCAGGAGCAAGAGTGTAGAAAGATTTAACAGATTTTTGGGAATTCAGTGAATAATGAAGTATAAATGTTGTTCAGTGTTTAAAATATATATATATATGCACACATATATGCTGCCTATATATAAATTCAGATTTCAGGTAGAACCATAATCCAAAATTCTGAGAGTAGAAATGAGATACAGTCTCACCAATTATTTCTAGAAAAAAAAGAAAGAAATAGTGTTAAATGATATGATGTCTTTGAAGTGCTTGACAGTTTCCACCTGTTACATGCAGTTGATTTCCTATTTTTTTCTTTCTTTCTTTTTCTTTTCTTTTTTTTTTTTTACAATTTTATTTATTTGAGAGAGAGAGAGAGAGAACAGGAATGGGAGGGTAAAGAAAGAGAGAGAGAAAAGCAGACCCCCAATTGAGCAGAGAGCTTGAGGCAGGATTCCTTCCTAGGACCCTAAGAACATGACCTGAGCCAAAGGCAGACGTGCAACTGACTGAGCCACCCTGGTGCCCAGATGTCGTGTTTTCGAAGTGTAGGCAGTAGAAATGAATGACATATTTGTCAGAGCCGTGGTTGTCAATGTTAATTAGGTGAGTGTGGTTTTAGACAAATTCACCAAGTTTGCAAGATTAATCCTTGAACCATTACTTTTTAAGACTCTTTCAAGTCAGGACATCTCCCCTCATTGTCCCTAAAGCCTGCTCTAGATCACCTCTTTCTCCATTCCTATCATTTACTTCCTTCTCTCCACCTGTGTCTTTCTGCGAATATTTACTGAAAACACACTATGGAGAGTCATTACATGCAAAAATGGTAAGTATACAACTCTTGTCCCCCCAAAATAAAATAAAAACTGGCTAATGATGTATATATTAATAGGAAAGATATATACCAACATGAAAAATGTCATCAATTTTTAAGTAGTAAATGCTTTTGGACAATAGAAAAATGAATAAAAAGACTTATGAAAATGGAATGTGAGCATCAGAAATTATTCACAGAAAGAAGATCAATTATAAGGATCATTTGGAATTAACTATGAAGCTTATTAAAATGTGAATTTCTGGGCCAACTTCAGAGATTTTTGGAAGTATAGATAGAACTCAATAATCTGCATGTTTGGGGCACCTGGGTGGCTCAGTGGGTTAAGCCTCTGCCTTCGGCTCAGGTCATGATCTCAGGGTTCTGGGATCGAGCCCCACATCGGGCTCTCTGCTCAGCAGGGAGCCTGCTTCTTCCTCTCCCTCTGCCTGCCTCTCTGCCTGCTTGTGATCTCTATCTGTCAAATAAATAAATAAAATCTTAAAAAAAATAATAATCTGCATGTTTAACATGTAATAGAGATCAATAATAATAATAATGATGATGATGATGATGGCTAACTCACAACTGAGAGCTTATTAATAAGGAAAGGCATTCTGATTAATCTATCAATCATGATCTCAGGCTCTGATTTAAGTTCTGTTGTATTGTTGGGGTGAGTATGTTAATTATTGTGGAAAGGAACTACCCAATAGAAACATTAAGGAAGAACATGTAGAAAAGTATTACATCAACAGACTGTTTTCAAATGATGTTAAGTAACCACCACCCCTATTGTCAGTCAATAGCAATGACTTATTCTCCTAGATCGGTGTTGGTTTCATCTGGCCAGTTCTGCTTTGGGTTATAGTGACTGGGCTGCACAGTCCTTATTTTAAAAAGCAGTCTTGAGAGGTAGCAGCTACATAAGGAAAGTTCTAAATTCTTATAGTAATTGTCTGAAGCTTAAGAGATAAGCACAATTACATCTTTTTCAGGTGAGCCACCATCACACTGGCCAAGACAAGCCAAACTGTGGAGACCAATATTAGTTGGGTGCTGTATGTGTCAAGGTCACTTAGCAGTTGGAATCCACACTAGTTATTCAACAATAATTTAACAAAGACTTGATGAGGTTTGGAGGTGTTTTCTAGATAATAGAAGGACTCAGGTCCACACCTAGAGAACAAAAAGAGGAGTTTCAGATAGCTGAAATCTATAAACATAGATGAGTGGCCCTATAATGGATTGAACTATGTTCCCCAAAATCACTGGTGGAAGCCTATGGAGATAAGGCCTTTAATGAGGGCGTTAAATGAGTTAAATGAGTTTGGAAGGGGCCCTAATTCAATATGACTGTTGTCATTATAAGTAGAGGAAGAAGGTACCAGGGATGTTCATGTACAGAAGAAGGTCCATGTGAGGACACAGCAAGAAGGTGGCCATATGTAAAACAAGGAAAGAGGTCTCATGAGAAATCCATCCTTTCAGCACCTTGATCTTGGATTTCTAGCCTCCAGAACTGTGAGCAGGTACGGATCTGTGTTTAAGCCATCCAGTCTATGATGTTTTGTTATGGCAGCCCCAGCAGGACTAGCAAGGCCCTGTAGAGCTGAAATTCAGAGTTCTGAGGAGGTCCCGTTCATCTCAATTCTGAGGAATATTTCCTCTGAACATGTGATACACTTCTGAGGATGAGTATAATTTTGATAACATAATAAATATTTCACATTTCGTGAAGTCATGTAACATCAAAATTATTCTGCAATTTTTTTTGAAACTGTACAAGTGTATTTTTTTATTTGATTTTATTTTTTCAGTGTTCCAAGATTCATTATTTATGCACCACACCCAGTGCTCCATGCAATACGTGCCCTCCTTAATACCCACCACCAGGCTTGCCCATCGCCCCACCCCACCCTCACCCCTTCAAAACCCACATTTTGTTTCTCAGAGTCCACAGTCTTTCATGATTCCTTTATCCTTCTGATTTTCTGCCAACTCATTTCTCCTCGCCTTCTTCCAATGTCCTCCATATTGGTTTCCTTGAATGCATGGATTTATATGAAAATTATATTCAATAATTATTTAATTTTAGAGATAAATATTGTGGTTTTATTTTGCTCAAAGAAACTGTCAATTGATATTCAAAAATAAATAAAATAAAGTAGGGGGAAAATAAAAATATTAGTATAATTCATTGTTTTATGTAAGAATACCTAATACTTCAAATATTACTAATTACACAATAATACTTGGATATATCTTCCTTCTTAATAAGACAATATTATAATAAATTTGCAGAGATGCTAACTAAGTGGAATGAAAATGGAATGCTGAATGTTTTTAAAATTCAGGCAAATAATTTTACTGATGATAAATACATTCAGCCTAAAGTAATAACAGAAGCCAGTGGGAAATTTGAAGGAAGCCACTAGAGGACTCATTGTTCTCTGATGGTGGATCTGACTAATAAATGGAAAAACTACCAAAATAACAGTAGCTTACATCTGGGAAGCCCGCAAAAGAAGCCATACAAATGGTGTCCAATATAATGTGAACAGTTGTAAATTTTTGAATATTTGTAAAAATGTTTTTAAAAATTTTATTACTATAGAAAGTTTATAATCACCATTACCTACGACACATTACAGCACATGTCTTAGAGTTTTCAGGAAAGCTTTATTCTGAATGTTAAAGGGTACCTAGCAAATGATTCCAAGAGCTGTAAACCATGAGGTTAACTGGAATAAACTATAAAAGAATTTAAATATTTTGCACAAAATCATTAAAAAATCACTAAAAAATGCTTAGAGTAAACATTAGACAACTTGCTTTTAAAAATCCTTTTCCACCAAACATTTACTCTTGGGTTAATTCCTGTCTCCCACCCACTGACTCTTCACTTGTTAGTCTCCTGATTTCCTATCCCTTCTTTTTGTTACTTTCTTCTCCTCTCGCTCTCCCAGCAAGAAACACAAATTTACCTGTTTTTGTCCTACAAAGCTTTTGCAAGTTCTCTGCTGTTTTCCTGCTCACATTTAAATTCTACATTAAGTAAGTTATCACAGTGTATTTTACAAGAAAACCCAATTTCATTACTTAAGAAATAATGGTGCCAAACAGTGGTATGCTGGAATCATATCATACATATTACATGTACGTCTCCCAACTCTACAGTTTGGTGATGTTGCTCTGGCAGCTTTCAATCAGTGCACCTGTATGTGGGGGGGTTGGGGAGGTAAATAATGGAAATGAGAAAGCAAGGGCTTTCTATGTCTTCTGGAGTTGTTCAATATATACCAGCATTGCACTGGAGCTACTTGCTGTATTAAATGATATTAACAATAATGATAGAATTACTTAACATTTACAGGTTTATTATGGAACAAAAACCTAAATACTGTATATATCTTAAATCAATTAATACCCAGAATAATCATCTGGGATATGTACTAGAATTATCCTTATTAAAAGATGATGATGCTGAGGTCAGAGATTGATCTCATTGAAGTTAAGTCTTCTGGAGAAGCAATATGAACCTTTGCCTCACCCAAAGTCTGCGCGCACAAAGTTAGGATATTGGAGAGGGAATGTCTGGGAGTAATAAGAACTGAGTTTAATTTCCTCTATTTCATCCTTACCCTTTGACCTTGGGTAGTTTATTTTCAGTCTAAGTTTCTCCAAATAAAAGACCTATCATCTAGGATGGTTTGAGAAATAGTTTTGTAAAACTATAAAGTGCCTTCATTAATCTAAATATGTAATATGTTTGGGAATTTTAGCAAAAATTTAAGTAAACTAAAATTTCAATTAAAAAAATTTGCTAAAATTGGGACTCCTGAATGGCACAGTCAGTCAAGCATCCACTCTTGGTTTTATCTTATCTTGTGATCTCAGGGTTGTGAGATCAAGCCCTGCATTGGGCTCTGTGCTTAGGGCAGAGTCGGCTTGAGATCATTGTCCTCTCTCTCTGCCCTTCCCATTCATGCTCTCTCTCTTTTTAAAATAAAGAAATAAATCTTTTAAAAAATATTGTGTTAAAATTTAAGGGAATTCATATATAAATGGATATACACACATATGTGGATACACACACACACACACACACACACAAACATTCATATACATACTTTTGGTTCTTTTTTTTTTAAAGATTTTTATTTATTTATTTCACAGACAGAGATCACAAGTCAGACAGAGATCACAAGTAGGAAGAGAGGCAGGCAGAATGAGAGGGAGCAACAGGCTCCTTGATGAGCAGAGAGCCCAATGCGGGGCTTGATCCCAGGACACTGGGATCATGACCTGAGCCGAAGGCAGAGGCTTTAACCCACTGAGCCACCCAGGCACCCCTTTGGTTCTGTTTTAATGGAAAACTGTAATACATTCCCTAAACAATGGGCTACTTACAACTTATGGGCTACTTACAACCAGGCACAATTATCAAAAGAAGGAAATTCCATGCATCTCCATATTCCTTTACTCTGCCATATTACTGTGGCCCCTCACCACCACCTCGTGGCACACAGTCTCTTCTTTGCTGTCCTCCTGCTGTTCCCTTGCAGTGTATTCAATACATTTCTTTTGTTCTGTCTTGGGTGAATTCTTTCACCTCCCATTGCACTAGCCCTCCCCAGCCGGTACACCCCAGAAATTACTTAGTAAGATGTTCACCTCCATTTTTGGTCTGGTCTGGTTTGTGACTCTATGGATATAGTCATGGAAATGCTGAAAGGTGCTATTAATCTCCTAGGTAATTCCCACAAGTTTGTTATTTTCTTTTTTCTTTTCTGTTACTGAGCATGTCACTCAAACCTCAGTATAACATAGTGATATAAATAGACTAATTAAAAGAACCATGGTAAGGAAAGGAATTCCACAGGAAGTAAGAAGTTTTAATAAATTCTGAAGCTAATTAGAGCAAAGATTTCCCAAAAAAGTATATCAGAAAGAAATATAAATCAAGTTTGTTGAAACATGGTCTAAAAGAGTTTAGTTTGTTATTAACATGGTCTGAAGAGTGAATTATTTTGATCTGATAATGTAAACAAGAATTTAATGTGTTTTTTTCTTTTTTATTGGCAATAGAGTGAAATTTTAAAAAAATTAAAAATTAGGTAAAAATTGACACCTAATAAAAAATTAAGTAAAAATTGAAGATATTTTTTTCATGTTTTTCAAAAACCCACAAAATGACAAAAGCATTGAATGATAAAGACAAATTTATTTTCTCATAAAAGTAGGTGTTACAACAGCCCTAACCTCCAGATGGTGAACTTCATATTGTGATATACAGAGTTATATACAAGGATACTAGATTCTATAACTACTTCTTTAGATTTTACACAACACCTACATCTCTGCAAGGTTATTAACATATTAGCCACTGAGGTAAACTAGTTTGAGAAATACCAAGAGCTTGGTCATGAATGTATTAAGTCTTTCAAGTGTATTAGACATTCAAAGGGAGCCATTGATTTTATAAAGGAAATTGTACAGTTGAAAATTCAGGAAGTATGCCAGAGTTTAAATTACACATTAAAAGTGAATCGCTTCTATTCAATCTCATGTGAAAACATAGATTTGTTGATGGAAATGTGAGAAAAAAAAATGTAAAAACTACCAGAAAAATAGTTTAAAGCTGTGGATTTTCCAAGTAAATTTTCTCAAATTTTAATAAAGAAATAATTCTGATACTACTGAAAATATTCCAGAGCACAAAAACATTGGAAAAGATTCTAATTAAATTTTGGATTCAAAAAAAAAAATTTTGGATTCAAGCTTTTCTATAAATACCAAAATTTCTAAAAAGTAACACAATCAAAACACAAAATCAGACACCATAGACTCAGTTTACTAAAAAAACAACACAAAACACTTACCAAACATTTGGCAATTTGAATTCATGATTTTATGTATAAAATTCTATAATTCCAAGGTTTTTATTACAAATGTATGTATATAATTCACTCTGAACAATAAATCAAAAAGAAAAAAATGAATAAACTCCATAAATTATAAATGTCTTCTGATGTTTAATTGGGAATCAATGCTGACTTTCATTTAATGAAACAAGAACAGATGGATTCTTATTTAGTACATGGATATACATAGATATATTATAGGGATATAGATATATAAATAATTAAATGTCAGCTGCATTCTAAATGGAGAATTACTAATCTTTCCATCAAAGTGTAGGACAGCACAAGGATATCTATGCTGATCTTTATCACTTAACATTTTTCTGGGTGTACTAGTCAAGAAATTTTGATATGAAAAGTAAATATGATACAAATATTATACAGGAAAAAGCAAAATTATCATTATTTTCACATGATAAGACTGAATATCTAAAAAATATAAAGGAATCAATGAGAAACATTTTTAAATAAGAAAATGCAGTATTTAAGTAAAAACACCACTGACTTCTAGCAATTTTTTAAAGCTGTATAAAATTGAAAAGAGAAAATCTCATTTTACTAGAAAAAATGTAAAATCACCAGGAATGAATTACTAAAATAAGTGTGGAGCACAAATGGAGATAAATTTACAACTCTGTTGGATAGGAAAAAGACTTGAATTCAGAAGCTATGAAGAACAAGATTAATAAATCTGACTACATAAAACATAATCTTCATAGAAAGGAGGTAAGATACTGCAAAACATGAATTATAAAGTGATAATTACACTTCCAGTTCATATGGAAAAGTGCTAAGTTCATGAGTACATACAGTGCTTTTAAGATTAATATACCATTAGACAAAATAGGAAAAAAAATATAAGCAGACAGTTCACAGAGTACACAAATACCATGAAACAATATTTAACATTAATTACTCAATAAAATACATGGTAACACATCAATAAATAGTTATTTAACTTAAATTGGTGAAGTTTGATACTAGAACATTTTGAAAGATTTTGACTAGTACAATCACAAATCTATAACATTTTTATAATATTTTGGCAACATCTATCAACATAAACATGTATAAAAAATCATTTTCAATGAATGAATTCTACAGGTAATCTCACATAAATTCACAAATATATACACCATATAGATAAATTTCACTGACCACTGTAATAAAAAAAAAGTAACATGACTATCATAACATTGGTTAATTAAATTATGGTAGACTTATAAAATAATATAAAATTCACCCATTAAGAATAAAGAGTTGTATCCATGAATGGTCTGAATAGTAGTTGAGTTATCAGCACTGTAATAATAGTGATTTTGTGGTTTTGTTAATGAACTTGTTCAGATACTGGTTTTATATGATTGGGTAAAGTAGGTAAAGTATACTCTAAAATATTCTGTGCTATATTTACTACATGTAAATTTGTATTTATGTGCAATAAAAATTTAAAAAATCCAGATGGTCTGATATGGAAGGATGAACAATATAATTTAAAGTATAAATATAAATGGATTATATATTCTGTATATAAATATATAAATATATAAATATCTTATATATACTATATGTGTTTGTTGGTCTGAAGCAACAGGAAATCCCTTTTGGAGAAACAATGCCATGTAGATCTCAAATTTTTCGTAGACTTTTCATACATGATGTGGCATCTATTAAAAATTTACCAAATACTGGACAGGACTGGAAGAGATTATGCTGAGCGAAATAAGTCAAGCAGAGAGAGTCAATTATCATATGGTTTCACTTATTTGTGGAGCATAACAAATAGCATGGCGGACATGGGGAGATGGTGAGAAGGGAGATGAGGGAAACTGGAAGGGGAGATGAACCATGAGAGACTATGGACTCTGAAAAATAATCTGAGGGTTTTGAAGGGGTAGGGGTGGGGGGTTGGGGGAGCCAGGTGGTGGGTATTATGGAGGGCATGTATTGCATGGAGCACTGGGGTGTGGGTGCATAAACAATGAACTCTGTATGCTGAAAAGAAATAAATTTTTAAAAATTACCAAATACTGCAGGGAAAATAAAACCCATGATTTATAAACCCAAGTTAGAAGACAAAAGCAGAAAATAAAGACAAATTCATAAGAAAACTGGAGATGTCATGTATATTTAATATGTACATGGACTAGAGTACAAGATAAATTAAACTATATGTAGGTAATCTAATGATCATTATTGTAATAAGAAATACCTTAGCATACTGAGAATTTTATATATAGGTTTCATAACAGTTTAGTCATAGCTAAAAAGGTGATAAGTAAAGATAGATAGATGATAGATCAGAAAAAAATGATGATTGAAGCATTTGAGAAAATAACGGAAAAAATCCAAAGTTAGCATATGATATATGGCACACAATGAAGATATCTTATGGGAAATTTGAGAGTTATGTATCATGAGCAATGGAAAGGTAATGAGAGAGAGAGAGAGAGAGGTGGGGAAGAAAAGAGAAAGAGAATTAGAAACAATATTTTAAAAGCTAACAGACAAAAATATTGACAGTGATCAGACACATCAAAACACAATTTAAACAATGCTATAAACCACAAGCATAAAAATACACAAAGAAAGCCATGTCCAGGAAAATAACAGCAGAATTGCTGAAAGTCAAAGACAAGGAGAAAACTTTAAAAGAAATCAGAAGTCAAAGTGACAACTATTTTCAACAAATCAGCCATAAGGCTGACAGCTTTGATGGAAAACGGAATTAATGGGAAAGACAAAGTAAACAAACTTTTTGTAGTTCTGAGAAAATACCCCTTGAATTATAATTCTGTAGCCCTCCCCCCAAAAAAACCATTAAAACTGAAAGCAAAATAATGATTTGTTTATACAAATATTGAAAGAAACTATCTTTAATAAGATATAATAAGATATCTTTAAAAGCATGACTTTTTAAAATATTTTATTTAATTATTGACAGAGATCACAAGTAGGCAGAAAGGCAGGTGGGGAGGTGAGCAGGCTCCCTGCAGAGCAGAGAGTCTGATGCAGGGCTCTACAGGATTCTGCAGGTCTCCATCCCAGGACCCTGAGATCAGGATCCTCGCCGAAGGCAGAGGCTTAACCCACTGAGCCACACAGGTGCCCCAAAAGAAACTATCTCTAACAAACACTAAATGATATGAATTTTCAAACAGAATGATAGTAATGCTCTTTGGTAAAAGTATGGAAATGTAGGAAAGAATAAAGAACAGTACAGAGTGAAGTTCATTATTTTCTTCATTTGAGAAATAGCCCTAACCATCCAAGCCTTTAGTTGCCACCACTCTAATTAGTTAGCAGACATCAACAAGGAAGCAAGACCTCCACCAGCAAAAGACTGAGTCACTGAAAGCTCAGATGACAGCAGTTTTTTACCCAAAAAAGTATTTTAATTAATATACCTACACTTTTAGATATAACATTATTTCACACTTAGGAGAGTATAGTATAAATATAACTTTTATATGCACTGGAAAATTAAAAAAAATTTGACTCTCATTACTGTAATGTTCACTTTATTGTGGTGGTTTGAAACTAAACCTGCAACACCTCTGAGTAATGCTTGTATGTGGAATGAGAATAAAAGGAAGGAAGGAAGGAAGAAAGTACAGAGGGAGGGAGGTAAGGAAGAAGGAGGGAGAGAAGGCAGGCAGGAAGGAAGGAAAGTAGGAAGGAAGGCAGGCAGGCAGGCAGCCAAGCTCAAGCTGTGTATACAGAGAACAGACTGGTGGTTGCCAGAGAAGGAGGTACAGGAAGGGAGATGTAGAGGAAGAATGAATTTTTGTTGTTGTTGTTGTTGTTAAGTTTAAATAAATTTTAAAAAATGAAATAAAATAGAATAAAATAAAATAAAACCCAACAATAAGTGAATAGAAAAAAGAAAAGGGAAATTAAGGTCACTCTTTGAACCAGGGATGTTAAACAAACAATTTCAAAGTAAAGAGATTATTTGGATTATCTGAATACACCTAAACCCAGAAGACAAGAGAGGAAGAGTGGGTAATAGAGCTGGCATCATAAGAACCCACTGACCTTTGCTGGGTTCAATTTTCAAGAAAAAGGCCACAAACCTAGAAATTCTCTCTAAAGCTGTAAAAGACAAGAAAATGGATTCTCCCTTAGAGGTTTCAAAGATAAATGTAGCTGGTGAGATGCACTGTGGCTTCTGATCTGCAGAACTGTATGATAATAAGTATGTGCTGTTTCAAGCCTTTAGGTTTGGGTTAACTTGGTACAGAACCAATATGAAATCTTTAAAATATTTTATTGTCCTCAGCAAAATGATCTAAAATTATTTGAAAAATCAACCACACAAGTGATTCAATTGTATTTTAATCTTCCAAATGCATTTTGATAGTGATTTATCAGCATATTATACATTTAGAAAGAAATTAATATTTTAAAATTCAAAAAGAAGCTACATAAACAACACTTCAGAAAGGTCAATGGTAAATATGTGAGGAGAGAGATACTTTATTAATTAACGAATTTATTATTCATTCTTTACTAGACATGAATTTATTATATTTGATACCCAACCACAGACTACTAGCATTCTGATTTAGTTTATTATTACATCTAAGTTAAAGGATTTATGTATAATACATGTACTAAATTTTGATATTATATAGCTGTTTAGCAACTTCTATTTTCCTGCTAAGATATGTGCGATTTTATTCTCTTTGATGTTGAAGAAAATCTATAGTGAGATCCAGTTTTCTTTAAAAAAATTTTTTTTAGAGATATAGCTTATTATTCATGGACTCTGGACTAGAAACAAATTCAAATAGATTCAGCATTCAGATCAGTTGCAGCATATATATTTTTAGGTGATAACATTTTATTAAAAAGTTTTCTGAAAGAGCTTAGAAAAAAATAACACTTGAAGAATAATACCAATTCATATGAATTAATAAAAAGAAAGCCTAAACTTGGTAGGATATTTTTGTGACATAGAAATGGTTTATTTTTATAATATGCTCCAAATTAATTCACTGTTCTTATGCTTGTTATTCAATCTTAATATATATCAATATTGTTTGCCGATATTAGCATAAATTTATCAAATTATGTATTAATTATGTATTAATCAGTGGCAGAAGTTGCCTGTTTGTTCCAACTTATAAAACACATTATTCTTCTTATTAAACACATACATTTACTTAATATTTACTAATATTTACTTAATAATAAATTAATAATAAATGATAAATCATTGACAAAACTTCCTTTGAAAAAACTAAAATGATGGTCTAGTGTTATCTAACAGGGTCCAAATTTGATCTTGCGGCTTCCATAATATTTTCAGCATTCTTTATATTAAACAACCCATCAATTTCACTTTTTAAAAATCCTATTAGAAGAGAAAACATGTTTCTCTTATTTTTTGTTTGTTTGTTTATTACAGTTAAGCCTTTGCTACCAGTAAGTTGCAATCTTTAAACACTGACTGATCAGAATGAAAAAAATACAGGAACAAGGACATGTACAGAGGCTTCGGGAAGACCCTTGAAGAAATTACAGTTGACCTTTGAACAATTTGGATATGAACTGCATTGGTCCTCTAATAGGTGGATATTTTTTTTTTTTACGTTACAAATACAGTACTGCAAATGTGTTTTTTCTTACAATTTAATAATAATATTTTCTAGCTTATTTTATTATAAGAATACAGTATATAACACATATAGAAAATATGTGTTAATACACTATGTTATTGGTAAAGCTTCTGACCAGCAGTAGACTATTAGTAGTTAAGATTTGGTGGGAGTCAAAAGCTGTATGTAAATTTTCGACTGTGTGGGGTATTGGTTCTCTTAACCCCCACATTGCTCAAAAATTAACTGGATTTACATCTGGAAATTTAAATAACTTTGAAGTTTTAATAAAATGAGGTTTGTGTCAGTGCTAAAAACATTGTATCTTGGCTCTTGACAACCACACAATAAAGAATTAGAGATCAATGCCCAAAGTGAAAGCAGAAGGCAGGTTTATTAAAGCAACAGCACACTCTCTAAGGGAGAGCAGGTGGTATTCCGTGAGGTGGAGCTGGCCCTTACTTTGTTTTGGGATTGGATATTTCTTGGTCTTTTTGAAGTGGGAGGACCTTCAACATGCAGTGGATTGATCTCTAATGGAGGCTGCTTCCAATCATTTGGGGGACTCCTACCACAGGTTGGGAAGAGGAGTTGTTGTTGTCATTTTTATTTTATTTTTTTCAGGGTTCCAAAATTCACTGTTTATGCACCACACCCAGTGCTCCATGCAATATGTGCCCTCCATAACTCCCATTAACAGGCTTACCCAACCCTCTGCCCCCTCCCCTCAAAACTCTCAGTTTGTTTCTCAGAGTCTCTCATGGTTTGTCTCCCCCTCCAATTTCCCCCCACTCACTTCTCCTCTTGATCACCCAGTGTCTTCTGTGTTATTCTTTATGCTCCACAATTAAGTGAAACCATGTGAAAATTGACAATCTTTGCTTGACTTATTTCACTCAGGATAATTTCCTCCAGTCCCGTCCATGTTGATACAAAAGTTGGGTATCCTTCCTTTCAGAAGGAAGCATAATACTCCATTGTAAAAATGGATCATATCTTCTTTATCCGTTCATCCATTGAAGGTCATCTTGGTTCTTTCCAAAGTTTAATGACTGTGGCCATTGCTGCTATAAACATTAGGGTACAGATGTCCCTTCTTTTCACTGCATCTGTTTCTTAGGGGTAAATACTCAGTAGTGCAATTGCAGGGTCGTAGGGTAGCTCTAATTTTAATTTCTTAAGGAGTCTCTACACTGTATCCCAAAGTAGCTGCACCAACTGGCATTCTCAACAATAGTGTAAGAGGGTTCCCCATTCTCCACATCCTCTCCAACACTTGTTGTTTATTGCCTTGTTAATTTTGGCCATTCTAACTGTGTAAGGTGGTATCCCAACGTGCTTTTGGTTTGAATCTCCCTGATGGCTAATGATGATGAACATTTTTTCATGCATCTGTTTGCCATTTGTATGTCTTCTTCGGAGAAGTGTCTGTTCATGTCTTCTGACCATTTTTTGACATGATTATCTGTTTTGTGTATGTTGAGTTTGAGGAGTTCTTTATAGATCTTGGATATCAGCCCTTTATCTGTAATGTCATTTGTGAAAATCTTCTCCCATTCCGTGGGTTGTCTCTTCATTTTGTTGACTGTTTCTTTGCTGTGCAGAAACTTTTAATCTTGATGAAGTCCCAAAAGTTCATTTTTGCTTTTGTTTCCTTTGTCTTTGGGGACATGGATTGAAAGAATTTGCTGTGGCCAGTGTCCAAGAGGTTACTGCCTATGTTCTCCTCTAGGATTTTGATAGATTCCTGCCTCATGTTGAGGTCTTTTGTCCATTTTGAATTTATCTGTATGTATGGTATAAGAGAATGGTTGAGTGTCATTCTTCCATACATAGCTGTCCAATTTTTCCAGCACCATTGATTGAAGAGGCTGTCTTTTTTCCAATGTATAATTTTCTCTGCTTTGTCAAAGATTTTTTGACCATAGAGTTGATGGTCCATATCTGGGCACTCTACTCTGTTCCACTGGTCTACATGTCTGTTTTTATGCCAGTAGCATGCTGTCTTGGTGAACACAGCTTTGTAGTAAAGCTTGAAATTAGACAACATGAAGCCCCCAGTTTTACTTTTTCTTTTTCAACATTCCCTTAGCATTTCAGGGTCTCTTCTGGTTCCATACAAATTGTTTGGAATTATTTGTTGTTGTTTGTTCCAGCTCTTTGAAAAGTTCCAGTGGAATTTTGATCAGGATAGCACTGGAAGTATAGATGGCTCTAGGCAGTATAGACATTTTCACAATGTTTATTCTTCCAATTCATGCACGTGGAATGATCTTCATTTTTTTTTGTGACTTCTTCAGTTTCTTTCATGAGTATTCTGTAGTTCCTCAAGTACAGATCCTTTACCTCTCTGGTGATGTTTATTCCAAGGTATTTTATGGTTCTTGGTGCTATAGGAAATGGAATCAATTCTCTAATTTCCCTTTCTATGGAAATCAACTGATTTCTGTACATTAATTTTGTATCCTGCCACATTACTGAATTGCTGTTATGACTTCTAGTAGTTGGGGGGTGGAGTCTTTTGGGTTTTCTATATAAAGTATCATGTCATCTGCAAAGAGAGAGAGTTTGACTTATTTTTTGCCAATTCGAATACCTTTTATTTCTTTGTGTTGTCTGATTGTTGTTTCTAGGACTTTTAGTACTGTGTTGAATAACAGGGTTTAGAGTGGACATCCTTGTTGTGTTCCTGATTTCAATTGGTAGGCTGTCAGCTTTTCCCGTTTGAGGATGATATTCGCTATGGGTTTTTCATAGATAGATTTTATGAAGTTGAGGAATGTTCCCTCTATCCCTGTACTTTGAAGTGTTTTAATCAGGAGTGGATGCTGTATCTTGCCAAATGCTTTTTCTACATCAATTGAGAGGACCATGTGCTTATTCTCTCTTCTTTTATTGATTTGTTTTATCACATTTACTGATTTGTGAATGTTAAACTACCCTTGTATCCCATGGATAAATCCCACCTGGTCGTGGTGGATAATCTTTTTAGTGTACTGTTGGATCCTATTAGCTAGGATCTTGTTGAGAATCTTGGCATCCATATTCATCAGGGGTATTGGTCTGAAATTCTCCTTTTGGATGGTGTCTTTGCCTGGTTTGGGGATCAGAGTAATGCTGGCTTCATAGAAAGAGTCTGGAAGTTTTCCTTCTGTTTCTATTTTTGGAAGCAGCTTCAGAATAATAGGTGTTATTTCTTCTTGGAAAGTTTAGTAGAATTCTCCAGGGAATTCACCAGGTCCTGGGCTCTTGTTTTTTGGGAGGTCTTTGATGACTGCTTCGATCTCCTAACTAGATATTGGTCTATTCAGGTTGTCAGTTTCTTCCTGATTCAGTTTTGGAAGTTTATAGGTTCCTAGGAATGCATCTATTTTGTCTAGGTTGCTTAACTTACTGTCATATAACTCTTTCAACTGTTGATAATAATTTCTGATGATTGTTTCTATTTCCTTGCTATTAGTCATGATCTTTCCCTTTTCATTCATAATTTTATTAATTTAGGTATTCTCTCTTTTCTTTTGGATTATTTTGGCCAGTAGTTTATCAGTCTTATTGATTCTTTCAAAATTCAGCTTCTAGTTTCATTGATGTGTTCTACTGTATCTCTAATTTCTATCTCATTGATCTCTGCTTTAATCTTGATTATTTCCCTTCTTGCATGTGGGTTTGGCTTAATTTGTTATTGATTCTCCAGGTCTTTAAGGTGTAAAGAGAGTTGGTTTATTCTGGAGTTTTCAATTTTTTTGAGGGAGCCTGGTTGGAAGAGTTGTTTTTTACCTTAAAAGGTTTGTTCTGGAACCATCATGGCAACTCTTTTCCATGGGGATGGCAATGCAAATGCATTATGATAGATCTAGGGGTTACTCTGGGGTAGAGGTAGAAGAGGAGAGAACATTTTCAGTACCAGTGTCTCCTGGTTTGTTAGGCCCAGGGTCTCAGAAGTCACAAAGTCGGGAGGTTGTGCCCTCAGTCTTCTAATGTGTAACCCATTTTTCACCATCCTTGCCTCTAACTCATCTCTCACTGTCCACACATTCAGATATAGGGGAATATTGATTGACAAAATATTAATTGCCAAATAACAGTAGTTGGAGAATAAGAAAAATGCAGGCACCTGATTATATAATATTACTTAAATAAAATATGTTTTTATAAGTGCTATTGGAAGTAAATTCCTCAATACTTTAATCACACAGAATGATGGAATCCTAGATTTTTTTTTCTTGTATTTACTAAGAAAATGATCATGCCTCAAGTATATTAAAATGGAATAGGGAAAATTAAAAATTGTTTTAAGTTGATTTGCGTGTGTTGTGCGTATGTGAGAGAGAAAGAGAAAGAGAGAAAAAAAGAGAAAGGGAAAGACAGAGAGATGGCTGCAGTGAATTGATGAGTTGCAGGATAGATTTTAAAGTTTTGTCTTTTGCTTTCTACATTTCCTTTTCCTTAGGTTCAAGAGAACAATCAGTAATATCTCAGATGCCTGCTGGTAACATCAGCAGAAAGAGTTAGAGGTTCCCAGAAAATTAAAGATGAGATATAGTTTTCCTGACATAAGAAAAGTCATTTTTGTCCCCAGATATTTTCAATGATCTACAATATTTTCAAGTACCTGTGTACTTGCCCAAGCACACTTCTTCCAAAACTTCCTGGGAGGTTCTTACTGAAGGAGCAGAAGGCTGGCTGGGACAAAGCAAAAGCTGGCGTCTTGCACCCCCTCTTCACCCGCTCCCCTCCATATGTGTAGCATTCCTCAGGCACCCCTGACTGCCATAAAATGATAAATAGTTAACTTGCAGAAATCACAGTCCTGCAGGGTAGGAGTCTCCCTTGGTTTGCAAATGTCCTTGAGATTTAGAACAAAGAAGTTACCTTACATTAGATAGCAGGAATGTAACATTCTACCAGGAGACTCCCAATTGTCTTTATGTTAGTGCCTCATTAGAGGGAAAGTGGCCTTGGCTTGATAGTAACCAGGCCTTCAATATCCTGATAGTGCTTTTTTTTCACATGCGTGGGCTAACCGGCCAGTTTCTGCTTCTGTAAGATTGCTTTGTCTGCTTTCGCGCGCGGGTCCCCTGACCCAATCCACTGACGCCAAGTATGCCTGTTCAAACTACCAATCAATCAGCTCAGCCCCAACCAAAACTTGTTTGTATCTGTCTATAAAAATCCTGCACTGACCCAGATCCGGACCTCTCGGCGTTATCGGCAACGAGTGGCGCAGAGGTCCAGGTTCGAACCTGCAATAAATGACCCTTGCTGATTGGCTTTGACTCACGTCTCTGGTGGTCTTTTAAGGTGGGGGTAATATTCAATTGGCATTTCATTACAAAGAAATGCAAAAACCTCACTAGTTAAGGATTTTGAGGGAACAAGGCAATGGGAAAACTAACAGTCACCACCAGACCAGGAAATAGCCTAAGCTATTGAGACAATAAATCAGTGGTAAAACTCCTAGTGCTATTTCAAAAGTAATCAAGGCTTTGCATTCCTTGTCCCAGAAAATGAGCCCAAGACCCCGTCTAGTTTATATCTGCTCTTGAAGCCTGCAGAGTCCCTTTCCCTTGTCCAACAGTTACCTCTGCTTTATTCTAACGTTGAAGTTTCTGCCCTCGGTGGAATACAAGCTTCATTCAGGTGAACATGCAATACATATTGCACAAATACATATGTGGATGTGCATGCAACCACAACCTGATGACCAACCATACACGGGATAATAAAACTCTCCCTTCTGAATATTCATCTTAAATACTAAATAAAAATCTCTCTCCTGTTCAAACAGTCAAGGCTTTGGAACTTATTCCCTGTGATCTCCTTGTATGTTGTAAACAAAGATTCCTTTGTTTGACAACTCCACCTGTTTCTGTGATTCACCAAAGACTGACCTCAGTTAGTTCCGTTACTGTAATGGCTTTCACTACTCTGATTCTACCTCAGCAAGTCTCCAAATTTAACTATTTTTTTCTCCCAATTCTGCATGTTCTGGCTTTAAACTGCAACTCTGAAGAGATGATTTGCTTGTTTAAAAAAAAATCAAGAAAAGGGAGTAGTAGTCAACATTGTTACTTGGAACTTCCTGCCCTAAGGGGCTCTCCTGTTGTTTCTCTTTGACTTCCTGGACTAAAACGACAGAAATTTGGCAATACATCACTCCCCAATCCAGATTACTGACAGAACAGTTTATACTCTTAGAAAAATATTAGTTTAGGGCACCTGGGTGGCTCAGTGGGTTAAGCCGCTGCCTTTGGCTCAGGTCATGATCTCAGGGTGCTGGGATCGAGTCCCGCATCGGGCTCTCTGCTCAGCAGGGAGCCTGCTTCCTCCTCTCTCTCTCTGCCTCTCTGCCTACTTGTAATCTCTCTCTGTCAAATAAATAAATAAAATCTTTTAAAAAAAAAGAAAAGAAAAGAAAAATATTAGTTTAAAAGATCACATAATTAAATACTTAAGCATGTAGTGTAATATTGTGGTTTACAAGAAATATATTTTGGTCATCTGAATATTTGGTTTTCAACCATGGCTACTGACTCCAGCTCCTAAAACTCTTGGAATTTCCTATGATAAGGGTGAGAGAGGTTTGTTTTGTTATGTTAATGAAGTGACCTTCAGACCTCACTCAAGGGCAAGGGCTGTTTGCCTGAAGGACCAACCACTTGGTGAAAGCCTTTATAACTTTTTCCCCAACATGCCTCCCCTTCCCCCCAATTCAGGATTATCTGGGGAGGGAAGAGGAGCTGGAGATTAGATCAGCAAATGACTATGATTTAGTCAGTCAGGACTATGTCATGAAGCCTCCACAGAAAACCTGAAAGGACTGGGTTCAGAAAGCTTTTAGTTTGTTACATGTATGAAAAGGCAGGAAGAGTGGCAGTCTTACAGAAGGTAATAGAAGCTCTGTGCCCATTCTCCATACCTTGCCCTGTGTACTTCTTTATCTAGCTATTGATTTAAATCTTCTACTATATCTTTTAATAAGCTGGCAAACATAAATTAAGTATTTTTCTGAGTTTTGTGAGTCCCTGTAGCAAATTAAAAGAACGTAAGAAGTAGGCCACTGGGACCTCCAACCTGTAGTTGCTCAGTCACAAGCACAGGTAATAACCTGGGGCCTACAGTGAGACTGGCATCTGAGGTGGGGTTGGAGATAGTCTTGGAGGACTGATCCCTTAACTGATGAAATCTTACGCTATGTTCAGGTAGATAGTGTCAGAATTTAGTTGAATTCTTGGAGATCCTGCTGTTGTCTGAAAATTATTTGGCATTGTTGGTATGATGTCCTAAAACCCAAAAAGATATAGCTACCTCAAAATAAGAATAAGGTTGACAGCTTATATATAATAAGTGAGTATATCAGGGATTTAAAATATACCCAATAAATAGTGTAAGGAAATAAGGAAAGATTTTGAAATAAAAACAAGAATAAGAACCTAGTGGTACTAATAGATTAAATATATGTAATCTAGTTGAATTAAGAATACAATGGATAGAATACGTAATGGATTCAATAGAGATAAGAAGTCACTTAAGGATATAGTCATCTGGATACCAGCAAAGCATTAAAATTATCAATATAAAAGAGGTGTAAGATGTAGGTGATGTGTGTGGAACAAAAGCTAGAGAAAAAATTAGATTTCCTTACTACTCATAGCCTGTTGACAAGTCCTTGAAGTTCCTCTGGGGACTCAGCTGCTTCCATGTGGACACATCCACTCAGGGCAAAAGCATTCTTAGTCCACCCCCCAGGATACTGAAAATCTACTTTCACATGTAAAAATTACTTTGGAAACTTCTTTATCTCTACTCCCCACCCCTGCCCTCAAGATATACATTGGCAATCATCTCCCAAGCATATACCCACTGATACACATCAGAAGAGTCTCTTCCCTGAGTTTTTTACTAAATAGTAATAAATGACCTTTCCCTAACAATAGCTAGCCCCCTCAAGGTCCTGGAAACCTTGTTTATAAAATACCTTGGAGGCGTGTGTATCCCTAACCTCCTCCCAAATTGAAAGTATATAATCAGCCACTCTTTATGACCCCTCTCTCTCTCTCTCTACACCAAATAAATAAATAAAATAAAATAAATGACTTTTTTTTAATGAAAGAAGAAAAAAGGAAAGAAATATTTGAATATTAATGTACATCTGTTTCTCAAGCATAAAATAGTCAAGACACTGGATTAAAACTTACATATAAAAAAAGAAAGAAAATATTCATAATTATAGTTGACTCTATGAATCCCAAACTAGGGCATACATACCAAAGGAAAAAAAAAAATCATAAGTGTTAGAGAGAAAAATAAATAATTCATTAATAAAGAAACAAGAATCAGACTGACAAAAAATTTTTAAATAACATCAGATATAAAAAAGAATGAAGTAATAGCTTTATTATCTTGAAAAAAATAATCACAAATGTAAACTTTTAGATCCTTATAAAATGTCATTGGAATAGGAAGGCATAATAAAAAAAAAAACATTTTCAGGAATACAGACCACAGATAATTTGCCTTAATTTGTGTGGGCAGCACTTAAATACTAATATTATTTTAACAATTAAAATGTACTCTATGACCTATGGGGTGGGGGAAAAGAGGATGACCAAGTCATCTTGAAATAATTCAGTCTTATGAAAAAAGTAAAAAGATAGAAAAAAAGGCTTGAAGAAAAGAGAGATAAAACATATGCATAATAAAAATAAATAAATAAATAAACAACTGGAGTGCCTGGGTGACTTAGTCGGTTCAAGTGTCTGCCTTCAGCTCAGGTGATGATCCCAGGGTCCTGGTATTGAGCCCTGCATCAGGCTCCCTGCTCAGTGGAGAGTCTGCTTCTCCCTCCCATTGAGAAAAAAAATTTTACTTATTTATTTGAGAGAGATAATCTTTAAATTTTACTTATTTATTTGAGAGAGAGAGAGAAAAGAAAAACATGCACACAGCAGGGGAAATAACAGAGGGAGAGGGAGAAGCACCCTACTGAGCAGGGAACCCCCTGCGGGGCTCTATCCCAGGACCCGGGTATTATGACCTGAGCTATAGGTAGACACTTAACTAAGCCACTCAGGTACCCCAATGAATACAATCTTTAAAAATAATAATAATAATAAAGAAATAATATTTCAGATAGTATGATTTTTTTTTAATGTAAGACTTGGTATAAAAACAGGATGACATACTTGTCTAATTATAGCAAAAGACTTTGATAAGTTTAGATGCAGTAGTACATAAAAAATTTAACTTCTTTCATTAACTGATAATTTAATTAGATTAAATTAAGAGACATCAAAAATTAGAGAATCTAATAGTCCTGATCTATTAAGAAATGTAGCCATCCTGACCCCAAAACAATAGTCTTCAGTAAGTATATAAGCATAAGTTGAACGTTTACACAAGCAGGCCATTATTTAGGCCAGAAGTATATGCCAATAAATTCCTAGAGTTAAATATCAGGCTATATTTTCCAAGAATAAGGCAATAAAATTAGAAAACAATGACCAAAATATTAAATTCATATAATTGGAAGTTAACTTCATACCTAAAAAGAAATAATACAGCTAATTCAGAAATTTTGTTGCATATCAAGGAGATCATATGATAGTTGTCTTTCTCCGCTTGACTTATTTCACTAAGCATGATACGCTCTAGTTCCATCCATGTTGTCGCAAATGGCAAGATTTCATTTCTTTTGATGGCTGCATAGTATTCCATTGTGTATATATACCACTTCTTCTTGATCCATTCATCTGTTGATGGACATCTAGGTTCGTTCCATAGTTTGGCTATTGTGGACATTGCTTCTATAAACATTTGGGTGCACGTGCCCCTTCGGATCACTACGTTAGTATCTTTAGGGCAAATACCCAATAGTGCAATTGCTGGGTCATAGGGCAGTTCTATTTTCAACATTTTGAGGAACCTCCATGCTGTTTTCCAGAGTGGCTGCACCAGCTTGCATTCCCACCAACAGTGTAGGAGGGTTCCCCTTTCTCCGCATCCTTGCCAGCATCTGTCATTTCCTGACTTGTTGATTTTAGCCATTCTGACTGGTGTGAGGTGATATCTCATTGTGCTTTTGATTTGTATTTCCCTGATGCCGAGTGATATGGAGCACTTTTTCATGTGTCTGTTGGCCATCTGGATGTCTTCTTTGCAGAAATGTCTGTTCATGTCCTCTGCCCATTTCTTGATTGGATTATTTGTTCTTTGGGTGTTGAGTTTGCTAAGTTCTTTATAGATTTTGGACACTAGTCCTTTATCTGATATGTTGTTTGCAAATATCTTCTCCCATTCTGTCAGTTGTCTTTTGATTTTGTTAACGGTTTCCTTTGCTGTGCAAAAGCTTTTGATCTTGATGAAATCCCAATAGTTCATTTTTGCCCTTGCTTCCCTTGCCTTTGGCGTTGTTCCTGGGAAGATGTTGCTGCGGCGGAGGTCGAAGAGGTTGCTGCCTGTGTTCTCCTCAAGGATTTTGATGGATTCCTTTCGCACATTGAGGTCCTTCATCCATTTTGAGTCTATTTTTGTGTGGGGTGTAAGGAAATGGTCCAATTTCATTTTTCTGCATGTGGCTGTTCAATTTTCCCAGCACCATTTATTGAAGAAGCTGTCTTTTTTCCACTGGACATTCTTTCCTGCTTTGTGGAAGATTAGTTGACCATAGAGTTGAGGGTCTATTTCTGGGCTCTCTATTCTGTTCCATTGATCTATGTGTCTGTTTTTGTGTAGGTACCATGCTGTCTTGAAGATGACAGCTTTGTAATAGAGTTGAAGTCCGGAATTGTGATGCCACCAACTTTGGCTTTCTTTTTCAATATCCCTTTGGCTATTCGAGGTCTTTTCTGGTTCCATATAAATTTTAGAATTATTTGTTCCATTTCTTTGAAAAAGATGGATGGTACTTTGATAGGAATTGCATTAAATGTGTAGATTGCTTTAGGTAGCATAGACATTTTCACAATATTTATTCTTCCAATCCAGGAGCATGGAACATTTTTCCATTTCTTTGAGTCTTCCTCAATTTCGTTCATGAGGACTTTATAGTTTTCTGAGTATAGATTCTTAGCCTCTTTGGTTAGGTTTATTCCTAGGTATCTTATGGTTTGGGGTGCAATTATAAATGGGATTGACTCCTTAATTTCTCTTTCTTCTGTCTTGTTGTTGGTGTAGAGAAATGCAACTGATTTCTGTGCATTGATTTTATATCCTGACACTTTACTGAATTCCTGTACAAGTTCTACCAGTTTTGGAGTGGAGTCTTTTGTGTTTTCCACATATAGTATCATATTATCTGTGAAGAGTGATAATTTGACTTCTTCTTTGCTAATTTGGATGCCTTTAATTTCCTTTTGTTGTCTGCTTGCTGAGGCTAGGACTTCTAGTACTATGTTGAATAGCAGTGGTGATAATGGACATCCCTGGCGTGTTCCTGACTTTAGCAGAAAAACTTTCAGTTTTTCTCCATTGAGAATGATATTTGCGGTGGGTTTTTCATAGATGGCTTTGATGATATTGAGGTATGTGCCCTCTATCCCTACACTTTGAAGAGTTTTGATCAGGAAGGGATGCTGTACTTTGTCAAATGCTTTTTCAGCATCTATTGAGAGTATCATATGGTTCTTGTTATTTCTTTTAATGATGTGTTGTATCACATTGACTGATTTGCGGATGTTGAACCAACCTGGCAGCCCTGGAATAAATCCCACTTGGTCGTGGTGAATAATCCTTTTAATGTACTGTTGAATCCTATTGGCTAGTATTTTGTTGAGTATTTTCGCATCTGTGTCCATCAAGGATATTGGTCTATAGCTCTCTTTTTTGATGGGATCCTTGTCTGGTTTTGGGATCAAGGTGATGCTGGTCTCATAAAATGAGTTTGGAAGTTTTCCTTCCATTTCTATTTTTTGGAACAGTTTCAGGAGAATAGGAATTAGTTCTTCTTTAAATGTTTGGTAGAATTCCCCCGGGCAGCTCTCTGGCCCTGGGCTTTTGTTTGTTTGGAGATTTTTAATGACTGTTTCAATCTCCTTACTGGTTATGGGTCTGTTCAGGCTTTCTACTTCTTCCTGGTTCAGTTGTGGTAGTTTATATGTTTCTAGGAATGCATCCATTTCTTCCAGATTGTCAAATTTGTTGGCGTAGAGTTGTTCATAGTATGTTCTTATAATAGTTTGTATTTCTTTGGTGTTAGTTGTGATCTCTCCTCTTTCATTCATGATTTTATTTATTTGGGTCCTTTCTCTATTCTTTTTGATAAGTCTGGCCAGGGGTTTATCAATTTTATTAATTCTTTCAAAGAACCAGCCCCTAGTTTCGTTGATTTGTTCTATTGTTTTTTTGGTTTCTATTTCATTGATTTCTGCTCTGATCTTTATGATTTCTCTTCTCCTGCTGGGCTTAGGGTTTATTTCTTGTTCTTTCTCCAGCTCCTTTAGGTGTAGGGTTAGGTTGTGTACCTGAGACCTTTCTTGTTTCTTGAGAAAGGCTTTTACCGCTATATATTTTCCTCTCAGGACTGCCTTTGTTGTGTCCCAAAGATTTTGAACCGTTGTATTTTCATTATCATTTGTTTCCATGATTTTTTTCAATTCTTCTTTAATTTCCCGGTTGACCCATTCATTCTTTAGAAGGACGCTGTTTAGTCTCCATGTATTTGGGTTCTTTCCAAACTTCCTCTTGTGGTTGAATTCTAGCTTCAGAGCATTGCGGTCTGAAAATATGCAGGAAATGATCCGAATCTTTTGATACTGGTTGATTCCTGATTTAGGACCAAGGATGTGATCTATTCTGGAGAATGTTCCATGTGCACTAGAGAAGAATGTGTATTCTGTTGCTTTGGGATGAAATGTTCTGAATATATCTGTGATGTCCATCTGGTCCAGTGTGTCATTTAAGGCCTTTATTTCCTTGTTGATCTTTTGCTTGGATGATCTGCCCATTTCAGTGAGGGGAGTGTTAAAGTCCCCTACTATTATTGTATTATTGTTGATGTGTTTCTTTGATTTTGTTATTAATTGGTTTATATAGTTGGCTGCTCCCACGTTGAGGGCATAGATATTTAAAATTGTTAGATCTTCTTGTTGGACAGACCCTTTGAGTATGATATAGTGTCCTTCCTCATCTATTATTATAGTCTTTGGCTTAAAATCTAATTGATCTGATATAAGGATTGCCACTCCTGCTTTCTTCTGATGTCCATTAGCATGGTAAATTCTTTTCCACCCCCTCACTTTAAATCTGGAGGTGTCTTCGGGCTTAAAATGAGTTTCTTGGAGGCAACATATAGATGGGTTTTGTTTTTTTATCTGTTCTGATACCCTGTGTCCTTTGATTGGGGCATTTAGCCCATTAACTTTCAGGGTAACTATTGAGAGATATGAATTTAGTGCCATTGTATTGCCTGTAAGGTGACTGTTACTGTATATTGTCTCTGTTCCTTTCTGATCTACCACTTGTAGGCTCTCTCTTTGCTTAGAGGACCCCTTTCAATATTTCCTGTAGAGCTGGTTTGGTGTTTGCAAATTCTTTCAGTTTTTGTTTGTCCTGGAAGGTTTTAATCTCTCCTTCTATTTTCAATGATAGCCTAGCTGGATATAGTATTCTTGGCTGCATATTTTTCTCGTTTAGTGCTCTGAAAATATCATGCCAGCTCTTTCTGGCCTGCCAGGTCTCTGTGGATAAGTCAGCTGCCAATCTAATATTTTTACCATTGTATGTTACAGACTTCTTTTCCCGGGCTGCTTTCAGGATTTTCTCTTTGTCACTAAGTCTTGTAAATTTTACTATTAGGTGACGGGGTGTGGGCCTATTCTTATTGATTTTGAGGGGCGTTCTCTGAACCTCCTGAATTTTGATGCTCGTTCCCTTTGCCATATTGGGGAAATTCTCCCCAATAATTCTCTCCAGTATACCTTCTGCTCCCCTCTCTCTTTCTTCTTCTTCTGGAATCCCAATTATTCTAATGTTGTTTCGTCTTATGGTGTCACTTATCTCTCGAATTCTCCCCTCATGGTCCAGTAGCTGTTTGTCCCTCTTTTGCTCAGCTTCTTTATTCTCTGTCATTTGGTCTTCTATATCGCTAATTCTTTCTTCTGCCTCATTTATCCTAGCAGTGAGAGCCTCCATTTTTGATTGCACCTCATTAATAGCTTTTTTGATTTCCACTTGGTTAGATTTTAGTTCTTTTATTTCTCCAGAAAGGGCTTTTATATCTCCCGAGAGGATTTCTCTAATATCTTCCATGCCTTTTTCGAGCCCAGCTAGAACCTTGAGAATTGTCATTCTGAACTCTAGATTTGACATATTACCAATGTCTGTATTGATTAGGTCCCTAGCCTTCGGTACTGCCTCCTGTTCTTTTTTTTGTGGTGAATTTTTCTGCCTCGTCATTTTGTCCAGCTAAGAGTATATGAAGGAGCAAGTAAAATACTAAAATGGTGGCAACAACCCCAGGAAAATATGCTTTAACCAAGTCAGAAGAGATCCCAAATCATGAGGGGGGAGAAAGGGGATAAAAAGAGGTTCGAAAAGAAAGAAAGAAAAAGAAAAAAAAAGAATTTAAAAAAAGGAAAATGAATAAAGAAAAGTATAAAAAAGAAAAATATATATATTAGATAAACTAGTTTAAAAACGTTAAAAAAGACAAGAGTAAAAATTTAAAAAAAATTTAGCAGAAGAAGAGGGAAAAAAATGAAAAAAAAAATTAAATTAACTGCAAGACTAAAAAATCACAGGGAGAAAGCCATGAGTTCCGTGCTTTGCTTTCTCCTCCTCTGGAATTCTGCTGCTCTCCTTGGTATTGAAACTGCACTCCTTGGTAGGTGAATTTGGTCTTGGCTGGATTTCTTGTTGATCTTCTGGGGGAGGGGCCTGTTGTAGTGATTCTCAAGTGTCTTTGCCCCAGGCGGAATTGCACCACCCTTACCAGGGGCTGGGCTGAGTAATCCGCTCGGGTTTGCTTTCAGGAGCTTTTGTTCCCTGAGTGCTTTCCATAGATTTCTGGAGGACGGGAATACAAATGGCGGCCTCCTGGTCTCCGCCCGGAGGAGCCGAGAGCCCGGGGCCCCACTCCTCAGTGCGCCCTCAGAGAACAGCGCCAATAACTCCCATCTGCCTGACCTCCAGCCACGCTCCGAGCTCACCAAGCCTGTGGCCGGTTCAAGGTAACCCCAAGCTGAGAGCTCACTGTTGGCTCTGTCTCTGTAGCCAGCTTTCCCGTTCTAATACCTGCAAGCTCTGCGACACTCAGACACCCCGATCCTTCTGTGACCCTGCGGGACCTGAGGCCACGCTGACCCCGCGTGGGCTTCGCCCCGGTTTAGCCTCTGGAGCGATGTCCCTCAGTGGAACAGACTTTAAAAGTCCTGATTTTGTGCTCCGTTGTTCTGCCGCTTGCCGGGAGCCTGCCCCTCCCCCCGGGGTCTATCTTCCCGTCGCTTTGGATTCACTGCTCCGCCAGTCCTACCTTTCAGAAAGTGGTTGTTTTTCTTTCTAGAATTGCTGTTCTTCTCTTCAATCTGCCGATGGATTTGCAGGTGTTTGCAATCTTTAGATAAGCTATCTAGCTGATCTCCTGCTTGCTGAAGTAGTCTCAGCCTCCTACTTCTCCGCCATCTTGACTCCTCCCTCCCTTCTTTAGCATGTTGTCCATGTTCATGTGTGGATAATGATTGACCCACTGGTGCACTTCCAGAGTCAGACTCGAAACCCTCCAGTGCCTGTTCATGGATCAGAGGACCCCACGCCCAGAGAAGCAGAGGATGTCCCTCTTTCTCCAGAGCTGGAGAAGGCAGCCACCACCCTGGGGCAGAACCTGGTCCAGGCATATGTTTTCTGAAGCCCCCACTTTCAGTGGGCATTGCTGTGCCTGAGAAAGGCCCCCTCAGCCCCAGAGTCAGGACCCATAAGGGGCTGTCTCCCATCCTGGCCCAGGATCATGAGTAGAAACAATCCTGTCTTTGAGAGGACGGGTCTCCTTCAGGAGCCAGAGAGAGGACTGGTCCCACCCCCTTCCTAAGTCCAGGATGCCCAGGACCCTGTGAGAGCTCTTCATTCGAGGAGGAGTCATGGATAGCGTGTGTGTCTTGTCAGCCCAGCAAGGGAAAGAACCAAACCCCAGTGCTCAGGTTCTAACAGAAGCAGAATTTCAGTGTCCTGCTTGGAGGTAGCCACCAGTGCTGCTGCCCCTCAGAATAATTTGTTACTTAAACTGTGTCGCGAGCAAAACCCCTGCGTCCCGCCAGGAGGTCGCAATGTGTAAAGAAGAGATAGAGAGATGGATATGATGTAACTCACTTGATCTTTATTGGGACGAGGTCCGCACCACTATCGTGGCCCGGTCACAGTCCGCTGACATTGTCACGGAGAAGGAGACGTCGCCTCACAATCTAGACAGAGAGGTCACCGCAGAAGTTGAGACTGAGAACCAGCGAGTGGTTGGCAATGAAACTGTCGGGGCGTCGGTAACACCGGCGATGATGTCCTCCCGACAGGCAACTCGCTTCACCTCAGTCCAACCCGATGCCTCTTTATATACTGTGCTAAGTCTCCTTCATAAACATATTACATCACTTATTTTTCTTATGCTTACACACCAAAAACATACACATGTCATAAACATGTTTTGGTTTATGATATTTCGCACAAGTTAAAATATTTACAACTTGTTACTCCGCACTAATCTTATCACTACACGCATATGGTCTAGGCTTACTTGCTATGAGGTATTTGCTATGAGGTTAGTTTGTTATCACTACACGCATATGGTCTAGACTTACTTGCTATGTGGTTAGTTTGCAATTTGTTCCTGTTTTTCATTTAGTAGGGGTTTGCACTTACTACACATTATTTATTTATTCATTCATTTATTTATTACACTTTATTTATTAAAGGTTCGTACTCACTACAAACTGTAACCCCTGGAGGATTTTACTAGTTACCAAGCACATTTAGATATGGCCTTAAGAAATACATATACTGGCAACAGGTCTTAGGGGAGAAGGACAATATACGACAGTGAAGCTGGGCAGCTGGGGATGCCCGGCTCGCTCAGGGTGGAAGACCGCCCCTTCACAGAAGCCAGGCAGCCAGGAATGCCCCGCCAGCTCAGGGTGGAACAAAAACCTCCTGCTTCCCTTATCCATTATCGCTCCTTTCTCTTCCCAAAAGCGCCCGTTGTTAGTTAGATGAGTCTTTTGAATGTGCTTGTTTAACTATAAATTTGATCCTCCTCCTTGCTTGCCTACAAGATGTGACTAACGTTTGACCTTCATCAATCCTTCTGTTGGCTATTTTCTATCCAATAAAAGTGAGACTGTGGAGTTGCTCATGGCAGCAGTCCTTTTCGACTGTTGTCTCCTGCTCCCAATCTCTTGCAGCTGACTTGTTTGTGCCTAATTCTTCTCTCGTCGCCAACTGGAAGCGGCACACTGGCCCTCTTACGTGGCCTTGGGGGACCCCAGGGAAAGTCTTCCTTGCTCTCCTGCCCTCAGAGTGAAGGGCTGATCCCATGTCCCAGGGTCCCCACCCTGTCCCACTGCTGAAGAAGAGCCACACATGGGGACCTGCTGTCAGGAGTGTGGTCTCCCAGGGGCCTGGTGGCTGCGTGGAAGGGCTAAATGGCTTTGGGAGGAGGGGTGCTCACTGGCAACACTGTTCACCATTCCCCACAGCACTCTGCAATCCAGGTTCTGTGCCCACCACAGGTCAATCACCAGCATCCCATATGTTCCTGCCATAGGAGTGATTGATCATTCAGAATCACCGCATTGCACAGAGGTGGAGAGTGAGGCCCAGAGAGGGGAGGCAAATGGCTCCAGTCACAGCACTGCTCAGCAGAGGGGCTGGAATGCCAGGCCTCCCCAGCCACCATTAGCCCAGCCAGGGATTCCCTGAGCCCAGACCAAGCTCTCCCCTGCCTGCCCGGCCACACACTGGCCCGTGAGCTGGATGATGGGCTGTTCTTGGTTCTAAGGGTGTTGCTGACCAACTAGGAGAGGGAGTCCAGCTGGCTGGACAGGCTGTAGCTACAGGACAGAGTGCCAGTCTGAGCTAGCACAAGCCACACTCTTGCCTCCCTCCAAGAGCCTGCCTGGGAGCTGGAGTCTGGGTGCCCTGGGGGCCAGCACACAACAGGGTCTGTGCAGACCAGGGAGCCATGGCTCCCAGGGAGAGTCCACTCTGCCCTCTCCCTGCTCCTGCCCCACATCACCTCTCCTCACTGTGGGACTCCAGGACCTAAAACCAGGCCCCATAGGGCTGGCTCGGCTCCAACTTGTAATGAGTTTGAAGCCTCCAGGAGCAGCTGAATTTCCTGGGGCTGGAGGGAGGACTGGCTGCAGACAAGGACTGGGCTGGGGGAAATGCAGGCTCTCATGGAGTGTGAAGGATGGAGAAGGAGCTGAGTCCTGGGGCCACTGCTCATGTCTAAAAAGGGCTGAAATCCATGAATTCCCAGAGGGTCCCTCATTAAGGTAACAACGCCCCCACACTCGGGCATCCTGATGGTGGCCCCCTCCTCCCTGTCCTCCTTCCCACCCCTCTGACTCTAGCCAGGGCTGAATCCAGGGACAGGCTAGACCTCTGTCCCAGGATACAACCAGGAAGACAAAGCAGGAGGAGGAGAGGAGAACTGGAAGGGGCGGACTGGTCTTCTCCCTGCCCTCCATTGATTGATCCTCAGTTGGCCTCCACTGATGTCTCCAAGTCCTCTGGCTCAACCCTGCGTTTAGCTGGACCCTGGGAGGGAGTCTGAATTCCAGGCCAGCTGGGTGGGGGGTACTCGGTGACCTTTGCATCGCCAGATGTCCAACCCACCCGGCCTTGCACCCTGAGCCTTGCTTCCCAGGGTAGGCATGGGTCTGGTGCTCAGCAGACTTCAGGGTCACAGAGCACTTGGCAGTGGTGAGGGAACATGGGGGACCAGTCAGGTACGGAGCTATAGGTCGTGTACACATCCACCGCAAGGCTGTGTCATGGTACCGGTGCTGTGTACAGGTCTCCTGTGCACATCTGGCCTTCTTGGAATGGAGATCTGTGTGCCTGGTGCACCTTTCCTCCCCCTCCACCTACCCCTGGAGGAACAGCTAAGTTCAAGCATTTCCATGTCCAATCCTCAGGGACAGTTGGGAACCTGGGGTCAAGAGAGGCAGGGACTGGCCCAGGACAAAAGACGGGTACAGAGTCCAAGGAGCAGAGCTTCCGTCCAGTCCTAGGCCATCCCCGACCCTCCCATGAGGTTTGCTTTGAGGGTGAGAGCCCCTCAGATCCTCGGGGATAGCTACCCACCCCGTCCCATGTGGGGACATGACCTTGGGCATCCCCTGACAGGTAGAGGCATATGTGCTTACACACACACACACCACTCTGACTGCCCAGCTAGGGGTCAGAAGGGGAGTACACCTTGGTAATAAGGTGGGTGACAAGGGGGAAAGAAGAAAGAGGTTGGAGACAGCTGGGCCATGGGGTCAGGGGCATCAGGACTCCTGGCAAGGACCAAGATCCAAAACATGGGGAGGGGAGACAGGACAGGCTGAGGGTCAAGGGTCTCCAAGAGGCCCAGGGCCTTTGCCAGGGTACTGGGTGAGGACAGGGTCTGGGGTCTGGTGTCCATCACCACTCTGGACTACTGGAAGTAGGAAGAGATACCCCTCAGTGTGGACAGGGCTACAACACAAAAGGTCTCCCCTTACTCTTCTATCAATTGGGCCATAGAAACAGGGTATCCCTAGGCTCCCACAGGCTTGTAGAAGAGCTTGTTGGCCTTGAATCTCCAGTCCTGACCCACTGTGCTCCCAGTCTTGGGAAAATGCTTTGTACTCCCCCAAGGTCCTTCTGAGCAGAGGACAGCCTGGAGGCTTGGGGGGCTGACATTGTGGGCTTGCAGAATGTGGCAGAGCACTAGACCTACTGGTCTGGGGATCAAGGTCAGGACCCTTTTGGTGCAGCCTCAGGGTCCCCATTTGGAAGAGGTTCCAGAGTCAGTGCTCTGTTCAGGGTGAGGAGGCCTTAAGAAGGAACCAAGCACCAGCAGAGGAGAGGGAAACAGGGACAAGGGAGGCTTCTGAGGTTTCTCCCATCGCCCCTGGAGCCCACAGATCCTGCTCCTGTGAGACACACAAAAACAGAGACAGAGACAGAGACAGAGATAGAGACTGAACACGGGAGAGAGGAAACCAGGAGAAGTCACAGACTTTCCTCAATCAGCTTGGAACTTATATCCAAACATTTTGTCCCATTCTCACAGTCACACAGGCCATGTACCCTGGGGGGAGAGACTCCACAGGGATGTGTGACCAGGATTTAAGAATGCCCGGGAACCACTGTGGGGACTGCCCAGCACTTGGGCACAGATGAGACCCTTGGGCCTAAACCTAATGGAAGCCCCTGGAAGTCTGTGTCACCAAGGTCAGAATCCATTCACTGCAACCTTTCCACAGGTGATGGGACACAGGCAGGAGGAGGGTGGCTTTGCCTGGATCCCAGAGCAGGTCCAGGCCTCTCTGGGCTGTGGTCCATGTTCCGCCCAGCCCCTGGCTCACCTGTGCATTGCCAAGTGTGCGCACCAGCCTCCTGTATAGAGTATGTCACCCCTGGTGACACCCCTAGAAGTAGAAGCCAGAACACCCCCAATGTGCAGACAGGGAGACTGGGGAGGCCCTGAGAGCCACAGGGTGTGTCTGGAGACACAGTCCTGGGCAGGGGCAGGAGCCCAGTCTGAACTCAGCTCTGTGTCCTCACAGCAGGGAAGACAGCTGCACCCAGGCCTCCCAAGGGCTGTGGGGAGGCTGTGTGGGTGTCACTGTATAAATAGGGCATGGGGCAGAGGGTGAGCCTTGAGCAGTTTGGGGTGGGGGGCCCTCAGGGAGCTCTGGTGTGAGGAGGAAGTCAGGTAAGGAGCCCCCAGGCAGTGGTGACCTCACTTCCCTGACAACAGAGCCCAACAGAATTTGGAACCCACGTATCCAGGGATCCACATTCCAGAGACAACCCCCTGCCCAGCTCATTTCTTTGGAGATCCTCAAGCAAGATGTTCTTGTGTTGCCTACCGAAGTCCAGAAGATGCAGAGAGAGGAGAGCTCACCCACCAAACACTTCCCCTCACTGGGGAGGTCGTGTCAGGGCTCCCCGATGCCTCTGGCCATTTGGCCAGAAGAATCAAAAGGTGACACCGGGAGGCTCAGAGTCAGCCAGCCCCGCTCCTTCTGATCGACCTGTGTAGCCCCAGGTCTCCTCCCCGTGTGTGTGTGTGTGTGTGTGTGTGTGTGTGTGTGTAAAGAGAGCTCATCGGGGGTGGAGACGCCCCAAGCAGGAGCAGACTGATGAGGGGTCAGATGTCTGGTGGGCAGGTCATGTTCACACCCCAGGTTAAGGCTGGCTAGGTGGGACGGGGTGTGCAGGCTGCACCCTTCTGCCCAGGGTTTATCCTTCAGGGACGAGTCACTGACCCAGGTGCAGGGCTGTGCATGCACAGGTCTGCGTGTGATCCGGGAGAAGCTGAAGGACTGGGCAGGAGGACGGTGGGTATGGCCGGGCAGGGCTCTGATGCCTCTTGCACACTTACCGTCTCTGTCTTTGCAGGTCATGGATGAAATAGGAAGGAGGTGGGCAGACACGCACTCCTCCCTGACCCAGGAGTCCCTGGTCCTGGGAAGGCCTCCAGTACCTCCCAGACCACTGCCCCCGGTACTCCCATCGGACTGCAGTCCTGGACACGGGGCCCACGGAGGCCAAGTCCAAGGGTGAGAAGGCTAGGATTGGGTGCCTGTGGCTGTGTGGGGAGGAGTTGGTGCTGTGCCCCACAGGGAGAAACCCCCACGGGCTGGTGTGGGGTCAGGAGCAACGCCTTGACTCAGAGCACCCAGGGGGTGGACTGCAGTTGGGGAGATGTCCCGGTGAGGGTTCCTTCGTGGCTGTGGCTTCTCCGGGAGGCCCTGTCTCTGCAAAGCCACAGGGAGAGGCAGGCCCATGAGTGACCTCCTCTCCTCTCACAGCTACTCCAGCAGAGGAGCTAGACCCACTCCCAATTTCAGCAACTCCGGAGGGGGACGTGGTGACTGGAGACACTTCGGCAGGAGATCAGGAGCCAATAGGTGACCCGGCGCCTGCCCAGGGAGATACTGATGCTGTCCAGGGAGAGCTGGCTCCTGCTCCTGCTCCTGCTCCTGCTCCTGCTCCTGCTCCTGCCCCCACACCTGCTCCTGCCGCTCCCCCTTCCCCTGCCCCTGCCAGAGCTACTCCCATTTCCCCTGCCCTTTCCTGTTCTTCTGTTCTGGCCCCTGACCCAGATCCTCCCTTGGTCCCACCCCTTCCCCGGCCCCTCCCTGTGCCCCTGTTCCTGCCCCAGAGCCAGACACTGCCCCTGCTTCTTCCCCTTCAACTGCCCCCAACCCTTCCCCTGTCCCTGCCAGGACTACTGCCCCTTCCCCTGCCCCTGCCTATGCCTCTGTTCCCACCCCAGACCCAGCCTCTACCCCTTGTTCCTGCTCCTTTCCCTGCCCTTGCCTGTGCTCCTGTTCCTGCCTCTGACCCAGCTCCTGCTCTGGATCCTGCACTGGCCACTACTGCGGACCCTGTCCCCGCCCTGATCCCAACCCCTGCTCCTACACCTGCTCCTGTGGGGCTCCCAGAGCAACATCCAGAGCCCACAACTCTGCGGGAAGGGCTCCCTGTACAATTACCCTCAGTTCCAACCCCTGACCCCGACGTTCCCCCAGAATGTTTCATCCCCACCCCATGTTCTCTCTCTGGTACATATTCACTATTATAGTAGCTTTCCATGTCCTGTATGCGGTCTATTATTTATTTTAAATAAAATTACTTGTTTTCACTTGAACACTTCGTGAGCATGAAGTATATTCCCAGCGCTGTGCCACCACACCACAGAACATCGCTGCAGGATATCTCCTTCCCCAAAGGAGACCCTGAGCCCAAGCCCTCCCTGCCCATTGCTCCCCCAGCCTGGCCCCTCACAACCCTTAAGCTGCTTTCTCTTTCTGTTCCTGTATGTGTTCTGGAGGTTTCTGGAAGTGGAATCACTCGATATGTGCCTTTGTGTCTGCCCAACTATTTTCAAAGGGCACTTGTTTTTTTTCTCTGTTTGACATAGAATTTCCCTTATTTGATGTTGAAATGCTCAATGGATTACAGATGAGATTTAATCATGGGAGTCCTTTTAGGAATTATGGGCAAAATCTTGGGGCCAAGACCCCTGTTCCTGCCGGGACACCACAGTCTGACCCCAGACAGGACATGGCTGTTTCCACCTATGGTTCACACAGAAACTGGGAAAAAGCAGAAAACTGGAAGACACACCACATAGGGCAAAAGCATCACTTACAACCCAAGGCCAGAGAAAAGTTTCCCATGGTTCCACTCTGATCCATGCTCCAAGTCACTGGGTCCCACAGGGACAGAGACCAAACATGCAAGTTCAAGGGGGAGGATAGGCACACAGGGAGTATGTGTCAGGAGATGCAGGAGTTCCCGGGGAATGACTCAGGCAAAGGAAACCCTATGGAAGCAGTGCTGGTCACCCTCAAACCAGCAGGTGTCTGGTCTGGGGAGCAGCAGCCCTGGGGAGAACATGAGGAAGCAGAGGTCCAATGCAGTTCCCCTGGAGAGAAGGGTGACAGGCACCCCTGTCTGGGACAAGAGTGAGCGGCACCCATCCCGGACCACAGGTGCACCTATCACCTAGCAGTGCTCAGCCTGGGACTCACCCCCAGAAGCTCTGGCTTGGTTTTTCACAGATGTATTTTCAGTAGTAGTTGTCTCCAGTGGTGGAGACAGCAGGGAATGGAACAATGTTCATGCCCAAGGAGATGGATGGGATTCTCATCCCAGTCCTCATGACAGAATGTCCTGTAGCTACTATCTCAGTGTTGTCGGGGGCACGGGGTAGGCCCTCCTGAGACCCCATTCCTGCCACCCTGCTCCTGGGAACATCCAGAATTGAGGAGGAGGTGAAGAGGATCCAGGGGACAGCAAGGCCAAGGAGAAGGAAGGTCAGCACTGGGAGGACAGATGGACGTGCCCCAAGCCACCATTTAGGGCCCGAGCTGTGATTCCCTCAGACCTCACCCAAAATAATGGCTCCTGATGTACAGAATGGCTTCTGCGGGTTCACCCCCTCCCTCCCTACCTCATTTATTCACTCCATCATTCATTCCCCCCTCCCCTTCCCCTCTACCTCCCCTTCCTTCCCCGACTCCATCCTCTTCCCTCTCTGCCTCCCTCCCTCCCTCTTTCCCTCACTCCCATTCCCTCATGCCCTCCCTCATTCAGCGGAGGATCTGGGGTCCCTGCTCTGTACTGAGCACTGGGGCTTCATCAGTGAGCCCCCCTCAACCCATGTGGTCATATCCACCATGGGAGGTGACAGGGGGCAGTCCTCAGGGCTTACAATGGTGATGAGTACCAGGAATCTGCTCCTGAAAACAGAGGCCCATTTCACAAAGAAAATAATGGAAAGACACAGGCTTAGCATTCCCTCAAGAAAAATCTAGTCCTGAAAAATGATGAAAAGTAAATATATCCTAGACATCATGCAGTGTGAGTTCTAATGGCCCATACACACTGATTTCTAGAAGCAACAAAGAGTAACTCATTCATTGTTGACTGGGGGTTTGTGATACAACTTTTCTGACCGAATGACAGCATTTCAGCCAACATCTCCAAGATCTCTGAGTTTACCCTAAGGTCTCCGTGATGCTCTGACTCTTCCATCGACCTCCTGGGGAAGCTCAGTCTTGTTGCCTGCCTTGTCTCCTGCCTCTTCTGGGACATTTCCATGGACTCCTACCCCTGACCAGGGCCTTCCCCACCCGGATTCCCCATGCCCTAGGGCCTGGTGTCCAGATCCTGTGCTGGTGCTTTGTGCAAGGCCTGGGTGCTCCCTCTGGGGTCAGTTGGCATCTCCCATGCCGTGGCCTGCATCTTCCTACACTGGGTCTCCTCCGACAAGTTCATGAGGCCAGCCTATGCCCATGTCATGGGCGTGGAAGCATGAGTCCAGAAGGTCCAGATGGTCTGCTCCCTGAGCAGAGGACGGCCTGGGCCTAGGGAGCCTGAGGGAGGACATAGTACACTGAGCCCTCAGGAGAGTGAGCACGGTGGAGGCCTGGCGCTCAAGCCAACTGGAAGACCACACCCCACCCGCATTGGCTCTGCCCCCAGGGCTGGAGGTCATCGGGGTATCTACCCTCCCGTGCTGCAGGCTGGTAGTGACTGGCAGGGGAGGAGGCACCACTGGAGCAGGAGAGAGCCCTCCACAGGGAGAAGGGGGCAGGGGCTCTCCCAGCAGCAGGTGCACTGGGGTGGGCTGAGGGGGCATCAGGAGACAGCAGTGTCTGCAGCTGGGGTCTCCACACAGACCCCCTCTTCAGGCTCAGCACAAGCTTGTCTGGATGTCCTTTGTCCCCCAAACACAAAGTCTGACTCAGGACCTCCCCTCAAGCTCCTACTCCCAATCCTTTGTATTCAGCTCAAGTGACAAGGGCCAATAGGGAGCACCTGGGTGGCTCAGTGGGCTAAGCCTCTGCCTTCAGCTCAGGTCATGATCCCAGGGTCCTGGGATTGAGCCCCACATCGGGCTCTCTGCTGAGTGGGGAGCCTGCTTCTCCCTTACTCTCTGCCTGCCTCTCTGCCTACTTGTGATCTCTCTCTCTCTCTCTCTCTCTCTCTGTCAAATAAATAAATGGAAAAAAATTTTTAATTAAAAAAAAAAAGAAAGTGCCAATAGTTTAGGTGGTGTTGGGTGCACAGAGGCATGTGATTTTTCTGGCCCACACTGTAACACTGCTGGCATTTTAAAGATCTCAGGGCTTTGATTCAAAAACGATAGGATGCCTGGGACTATGGAAAGCTTTCTGAGACATGCCTCTGTGCCCTGCAACCCTCCCATCCCACCAGCTCTGCTTAGAATCCCCCCAGGCCACAGACCCACTGTCTTGGGTCCTCAGACAGCCCAGACAATGTGCCTTCAAAAAGGTGGGGCAACAGGACACACTGCAGATTCCAGCAAATCCCCCTCCCAGAAAGTGCAGGTACCGCTGGACAAGCTCTCTGAAAACAGCCAGGTCAGGGTTCCAGGAAGACACCAGGGCACAGGAGTAACTGAGGAGCATCTGAAGGCAGCCACCTCACTACTGGGAGATTTGGTGGAAGCGAGAAGTCACAGACTTCTGGTCTGGACTTGGTGTTTCCCTCTCCTGAGATGGGGACACCTGTGGTAGGAGCAGGTGGCCAGCTGGTGGGGCATCCAGGCACCTGACATGGACAGATGGGGTAAGTGAGGCCCGAGACCCCTGGGGGATGTTCCTGGCATCTGGACTGAACAGGTCTTCAAAGCTGCAGATTGGTTGGGATCCTCTTCAGGCTGAGAAGGAAGATGAGGGGGGCAGAGGGGACTGAGGAGGCTCGGCTTAAACAGGAAAGGACTGAACCACTCCTTTGGGGGAAAAGTGGGTCAGCTCCAGGTTCATGGGACAGAACGTGAGGCCATTATGCTACATGAAATAAGCCAGTCCCCAAAGGACTGATACTGAAGGACCCCACTTGTGAGGGACAGAGAGCACTGAGTCATAGAGGTGGAAGGAGCTAGTGGGTTCCAGGGCTGGGGTGGGGGAATGGAGGGTTAGGGTTAGGGTGAGTAGAGTTCAGTTTGAGGTGATGACAAAGTTGTGGCAATGCATAGAGGTGGCAGGTCCAGAAGAGTGAACGTACTTAACTGCCACTGAACTGACCCTGAAACATGCTTAACAGTGTCAGTTACGTGTCTGTTACACCACAATAGGAAAGAGTGGGTCAGGGCCATCGTGAGTCCCAGGAGGGCCCTGGAGCAGGAATCCTGTATCTTAGTTCTCACTCTCACACTCTGTCCCTTGTTGGTGACTGAGCTCACAGCAGGCACTCAGTGAATGCTTCCTAAGACACAGCACAGGCAGATGAGGGCACAAGTGCAAACCCACTGGTGGGCAGTGAGGAATACCAACAGGACATACACCCAGACGAAGCCAGTGCCCACTTTTTACAAACACCAGCACAGAAATAGCCATTTAAAACCCAGGCAGGGGGGCGCCTGGGTGGCTCAGTGGGTTAAGCCGCTGCCTTCAGCTCAGGTCATGATCTCAGGGTCCTGGGATCGAGTCCCGCATCGGGCTCTCTGCTCAGCAGGGAGCCTGCTTCCTTCTCTCTCTCTCTCTCTGCCTGCCTCTCAGTGTACTTGTAATTTCTCTCTGTCAAATAAATAAATAAAATCTTTAAAAAAAAAATAAAATAAAACCCAGGCAGGAACCACTTATAACCCAGAGGGTTCCATTCTCCTGAGGCTGATCTAGTGGCCACAGCCAAGCCTCTGGCAGTCAGGGGACTGGGGGTCTGACAGGTGGCTCGGCACACCCTTGACCCTGAAGCCCCATGGGACTGGGAGGGAAGACCCAGCCATGGCCCATTCTGGCTCCAGGGTGACTGCAGGGCCACTCCCAGGCCCACCAAGAAGTGTCTGTTCAGAACCAGGGAGGAAACCCTTTCTCTCGACTGTTCTTTTTAAAGATGATTGCTCAGCATTGACACAGAAAAACATCTGACCTAAAACTGGAGCCATTCACAGCTGCCAGTGACCCAGAAGTTATCAAAATGTGACCACAAAGAGAAGAACTTGTGTCCCCGGGCAGGCCTCCCATATGCAGGTGTGGCTGGGGGCCCTGGACATCTGGGCCTCACAGTCTCCCTCAAGGCGACAGAAGAAGGAACCTGCTCTGATGGCTCCACTGGCAGCATTTCCTGATGGAAATGGGGGCAGCCCCTCACATGTTCCTGGTGTCCAGACGATTCTTGGGCACAGCCATGTATCTCAGCTTCTCCATGATGGGGGAGGTGGGGGTGGGTAGCCCAGTGGCTGTGGGTCCCACAGGTCCTCCAGGGGACAGCGCGGCAGGGACAGCCCAGCATCTGCAGGTCCTGCAGGTCCTCCAGGACAGCCCAGCAGCTGTGGGTCCTACAGGTCCTCCAGGGGACAGCCCAGCCACTGCAGCTCCCTTGGGTCTTCCAGGGATAGCATCTTGGTGAGTTTGTGGTCCAGCAGGTACCTGCTCAGGTGGCTCTTGTCATGCCACATGGCCTCCATCCCATTGGCCAGGCTGACCCCCATTGCATGGTGACGGGCCAAGGTCAGTCAGTGAAACTCCACCACCAATACCCTAAAAAAGGCCCCCATGTAGTAAATGTTGCCCTGATCCCTAGGGATGTAAGCCTGGGACTATGGCTGGCACTCGTAGCTAAATTCCTTGCAGGCTGCCCAGTAGAAACTGGAGTACAGGATGCCCCAAAGAGGGGGGACAGGATCTCCACACCCATGTGGTCACAGAACTTCAGGTCTACGCCTGCACACCAAGTCCTCCACCTCGCGGAGGAAGTGCTGCTCGCAGAAGCAGCTGACCATCACCATGTGCTGCATGGACACAGCCTGCCAGTGCGGGGCACCATAGACCTCGAGGACCACCACCCTCCAGCCCTCCTGGGGGCAGGGGTGGGGGCACAAGGGCCCGGAAGCCAGCTGGTCAGTGAAGATGTAGCAGGTGACCCTGTGTCCCACCATGAGGGGCTTCTCCAGTGCCTTCAAGAACAGGTCCAGGAAGCTATAGGGACAGGGGACAGGGTGTGAAGAGGTTCACTGCCAGAGGCTGGCAGCAGGACCCCAGAGCTGGGGGCTGTGAACATGTACACCTTCTTCAAGGGGGCAGGCTCTGGGCTGTTTTAAGCAACACTCACTCTCCCAGCCTGTCCTGAGTGAGTCTGCCCATGGGGCCTCCCTACCTTTTGCTCCCAGAGATGGGGGCCATCAGTACCCCATCTTACAAAGGGGACCCTAAAGCTTCGAAGGTTGGAAACCCATGCAGCCCTACATTTAAGTGGGGGGAAAGCTCACACACACCCAGCAGGCATGAGCCAGGTCATCAGGGGGCAAACCAAGGCTCAGCCAATGGGGAAGCAAGCCAGATGTGAAGCAGGAGGAGACAACAGTGCTGCTGGCAGAGGCACAGCATATGCAAAGGCTTGGATCCAAGCCTGAGGCACCTGTGGGAAACCACACTCCTTAGTGCCCACAGAACAGAGGGTCCCCGTGGGAGAGGTAAGGCTGGTGGGGGTGGGCAGGAGGGGAGCAAACCACAGATAGGCCCAAAGGTTATGTTCCAAAATGATCACTCTGGTTACTGGAGGAGAATGGGCTCTGTGAAGGTGAGGACAGGGAGACCCTAACCCTAAGGCAATCATAACCCTAACCCCTAACCCTAACCCTAACCCCCATCCTAACCACTAATACCAACCCCAATGAAATCATCACAAAATCAGCGAAATACATTCCTATACCTTTCTTAAAATAAATGTAAGGAGCCTGATCAGGAATATTGCAAAACCAAGAGCTCGTGAATACATTGTGCGCCATAAGCAAGTGTCTCTTCACAAACGTCTCCAGGGTTGTTCAATAGAGTGAAACAATGTTGCATACCACAATGAATGTTTAAGTAAAACCATGTGGTCCTATTAAGTGATGCAGAAAATGTTAACCAAAATCCGATGTCTGTTGAGGATATAAACACTCACGAAAGTAGGAATAAGGGGTAATTTTTTCCATAAATCTACAGCAAACACCATGCACACGTCTGAAAGCTGCCGGCTCCACTTGGAGATCGGGGACAAGGGGGGGACGCTGGTGTTCACAGAACGACAGACACTAGGACCCCACTCGCAGGAGGCGTCTGGGATACACAGTCGGAGGCGGCTTCAGGGCCGAGGGGAAGGGAACTGGGAGTCGGTGTTTCGTGTATACAGTCCCCCTCGGGGAGAACGAGAACGTTCTGGAGAATGACGTGCGAGCATGTGACCTCGGCTGAGGTTGTGGAACTGCCACCTGCCATGTCTGAAGCGGTCCGTGTTGTCATGTTTAGTCACCGTGAAAACACGAAGGATGACGCATGTCACCACGGGCATGGACCCCGAAAACGGCCCCAGTGACATAACGCTATGGCAATGCCACTCAGACTGGAGCCCTCTGTGCCCCTTAAACCCATCCGGGTTGTGCACACAGGGGAGTCTCCGAGCGGCTCCGGAAGGAGAAAACGGGACGGGACCGGAGATGACATGTTGGACAGGGAAGCAGGCGGCGACCGCTGAAGTGGGCCTGCGGTCCGGGTGCCACTGCGGGCGCTGTCAGGGTTTCCTCACCTGGGGTTCCGTGGGGGTTCCGCGGGACAGTGTCGCTGTTTGGGTTAACACGCCCCAAAGCAGCCGGTGCGACGCGGCAGGCCTGGTTAGGAAGCAACAGTTGGGGGTCTGCGTGCGGGGATGACGCGTCTCTGTGGGGCGGGGACAGGGTCCCGCAGATCCAAGGTCACCGCAGAGTACTCGACCCTTCCCAACACCCCCGCGGCACCATGTCGCAGGAGCAGAGATGACGTCGGACTCCGGGAGGGAGGCCGAGCCCGCCGGCTGCAGGTCAGCCGCATGGACGGGCCACTCGCCCTTGCAAGAGGCAGCGGCCGGCCCGAGACTCGCGGGAGGACTGAGTCGGGGCCGAGTCTGGGCGCAGCAGACGCGGCGGGACTCGGGGTCCCAGGTCCCCGAGACGCCCCCACAGCCCGGTCGGAGCCGTGAGGAAGCGGGTCGGGCCTCGGGACGGCGGCCGGGGAGCCGGAGCGGCGGCGGGAAGGGAGCGACTGGTGCTAGGCGTCCGTCCCGGGAGCGACCGTCAGTCCGGGACCCAAGTCAGAAGCAGCCGCGGGAGAGACGCCCCCGTCCCAGCCCGCGGGGAAGCGGCGGTTCACGTCCCGCAGGAAGTCGCCGTCCCCGCAGCTCCGCCGGAGCGTCCCCGTTCCCTGAGCCCGGCCTCTCGTCCTACCGGAACCGGCCTTTCCAGCCGCCGCCTCCTCCGTGAGGTCGCGGTCGCTCCGCGCTTCCAACGCCGCCCGCAGGGACGTGGTTCGCTGCCCGGACGCCGCCCGCCGCCCCCAGACGCGCCCCCAGCCGCCCAGAGCCGGGGCCGCAGCGCGAGGCGACGAGCGGACACACTCACGCCTCAGCGTCCGAGAGTCCACGGCGTGTCCGTGGCCCGGAGCGACCCGCGCAGAGAACCTCGGAGCAGCCTCGTCCGCCGCCACGTACGGAAGAACGAGACACGGGGAGCCCCGACCCGGGAGGGGACAGGACTGTCCTCTCACAGCCGGCGCCGCTCACGACGGACACGGAGGGGTCGCGCGGGGACAGGAGACGCTCGGGGCTCAGGAAACACCCGCTGTCCCCGCCGCCGTCTACACAGTCCGCCGTCGCTCCGAACGCCCAGACTCCGGCGAGCCCCGCGGTGGGTGTGGACGCGGGAAGGACGTGTGGGGCAGAGGCGGGCGGGGCGGGGTGAGCGCGAGCCCCGAGTGGACAGCCGCGCCCGGACCACTGACAGTCTGAGGAGCCGCAGGAGTCGAGTCTGCGGCGCACGGACACAGCCGCGACCCGGAGCGCATCCGAGCCCAGAGCGGGGGGGCCCATAGCCCAGCTCTCAGCCCCGCGGGAGGCCACCGCGCCGCACACAAAGCCACGGAAGCCCCACCGTCTACACAGCACGCCCTTCCTCCGGGGGTCCTGCGAGCATGCGCTCCCTCGGCAGTCCCCGCTCCGGCGTCTTCCGCTCACCTTCTCCAGCCGCGGGTCCTGAGGGGGCTGGACGGCTGTCAGCGTGGACGCCGCTCCGCGTCCTCCACAGCGGTTCTGTCAGCGTGGACGCCGCTCCGCGTCCTCCACAGCGGGTCCTGTCAGCGTGGATACGGCCCCACTGTCCTCCACAGCGGTCCTGTCAGCATGGACGCGGCCCCACTGTCCTCCACAGCGGTCCTGTCAGCGTGGACGCGGCCCCACTGTCCTCCACAGCAGTCCTGTCAGCGTGGACGCGGCCCCACTGTCCTCCACAGCAGTCCTGTCAGCGTGGGAGTGGCCGCACAACCTCCGGAAGCCTCCACAGCAGTCCTGTCAGCGTGGACGCGGCCCCACGTTCTCCACAGCAGAACTGTCAGCGTGGATGCAGCCCCACGTACTCCACAGCGGGTCCTGTTAGCGTGGACGTGGCCCCACGTACTCCACAGCGGGTCCTGTCAGCGTGAACGGGGCCCCACTGTCCTCCACAGCAGTCCTGTCAGCGAGGGAGAACCGCACAACCTCCAGAAGCCTCCACAGCGGGTCCTGAGGCTGCCACCTGTCCCAGCTGCGGCTTCGCGGGCCAGGCTCGGGGCGGAGCTGCGGTCTGGCGCCCTCTGCAGGCGGTGGGGGGCACTGCAGAACTGGGGAGCTCATCCTTCAGTGGAAGCACCTGCTCCCTCCCGGGGTCCCACTGAAGCCATTTCATTCTGGAAATTGCAGCAATATGGAGCCCAAGATGCCCCAACATCTCCAAAAATAGCTCCGGAGCAATGAATTAGAAACAGTGTGGAATGACAACAGTCCCTGACCCAAACGGTGGCACTGAACATGACCCTGGCCCTGACCAGACCCACACACTGACCTCAACTTGCTCTCAAGCCTGGGCCTGACCCAATCCAAGAGCCTAAACCCAGCCCCCAACCCAAACACTGTTCAAAAGAACCAAAAGGTAGAAGCTGTAAATATCCATCAGTGGTGCATGAATAAATGAATTGTGGTGAAGGGGTTTGGGTCTGGGTTCAGGGTCAGGTTCCAGTCAGAGTTCTAGATCAGGCTTTGGGTTTATGGTCAGGGTGAGGATTTACAGTGAGGGGCAAGGGAACAGTTAGAGTTTAGGGCTTTAGGTTTATGATTTAGGGTTTAAGACTCAGGGCTTAGGGGATAAAGTCCAAGGTCAAATTTGGGGTCGGGTTCATGCTGGGATTTGGGCTCAAGGTTCATGGCTCAGAGTTCTGGTAGGGTTTGGGTTCCTGGTTCAAGGCTTGGATCCAGGGCTCAGTTTCAGAGTCCAGGCTTCGCGTTCCATTTCAGGTTTAAGATTCAGGGTTCCAGTTTGGGCTTTAAGGTCAGGTTAGTTTTCAGTGTTAAAGTTAGGGGTTAAGGTTAGGTTTAGGGATGACACATTTTCTTCAGTTGTCATCATGGACCCAAAATTTTTATTGGAAGTTTCTAAATCTGGAATGTATTTCATCTGGGTGTCAGGAGCTGGTTTGGAATTTAGGCTCCCAGTAACTCCCTACTGACAGCATTCTGGTCCTAGAGTCTCCCAGTCACCCAGAACCAGCTTTTGTCTTGGCTCAAACAAACCCTTGGCAGAGAAGGGCGAGCAGCTGCCAAAGTTGGGATGATTTCACAATGATAGAGGTGTGAAACCAAATATTGTGGAACTATTCATGGAAAATGAAACAGGAGATGAATAACTGGTCGACTTCTGATTCTTCCACAATAATAATGACCAAGTCTCCAATAGAATCTGATAATGTTCCCTAGGAAGGCCTATGGTCCTCATTACCAGTACTGAAAGAGGGCCCCTCCCCTGATTTAAAGTAGGAATCACAGCAGGATACTTCCTACTTTGTGTCAAAAATAAAATTTTATTATTTGGATGTTCCAGTGTACAATTTGTGGAAGCCCTGACATGTTCCTCTCTCAAATATGCATCAACACATGGGTAAAATGCAGGCAATGTTGTAATGCACTGCTCATTGGAATACCAAGTACAAGGAGGGATATTAGAAGCAATAAAATGATATCGAATATGAACCTCAGAACAAGCACCCTTTATGGGCACTTAATGAGGATCCCTAACCATGAGATCTAACCTCTCATCCTAGGGAATTCACCCATAAAAATCATCAATAACAATAGCCTGCTGACCGCTGTAACGACCTCACCATTGACCTCTAGGCTTGTATTACACTCTCCAACCACTATGGACACACTTCTCAGCAGTGGAAGGGGACTTGTCCACTCCTGGTGGACTAACTCTTACAGTGAAGCCAAAAAAATCCCACCTCTTGGAAATCCCAGCCATTAGGACACAGTCGCAGAAAGCACACCCAGAACTCAATAAAGGACAGACATCTCATGAAGCGGAGGCTGCAGATCACCCCCACTCCCACAAAGTAGCTCTACAGTGGACTCCAGGTCTGTCCTCTTCCCAGGATCACACGGGGCACCGCGTTCTTCCAAGACGCCATCCTCAGAACAAAACTGTAAACTGTCCTCGTCAGTCCTCTGTGCAGGCTCACAGTGAGCCCTGCGAAAGCCAGACACTTTCTTGAGAGCACTCAGCCTCTCACGCTGATCCTAGTGGATGGAGGGTGCTGCTCTCCCTGACTTCCGCACCAGCAAGAGAAGACTTGGAATGAGTCTTGCCAAACTCCATGCACAGGCATGTTCTTCATCTGCAAAATGATGGACAGTGAAACACCACGGATTCCCCGCACTTCTTGAACCTAGGTAAATCGGAGATACAGCTTGAGCAGAGCTATTATCCCAAACCCCCTACACACACACACACACACACACACACACACACACCTTCCCTTGTGCACTCCATACCCATTTCCATCCACTTTGCTCATTCTCAGCCATTGTCTCTGCAGAGCAGTACAGTAGCACCGAGGTCCTGAGTCTGAGGTACTAGGTGCTAAGCCAGCACCTTGGACCCAGTTACTATCAGAAATTAATATTCATTCTATTAACAGATGTGTCCCAGATCTTGCCTGCATGGCCATTAGAAGAGTCATCACAACAGACGTCCTAACAACTTGTGCCAATCTCCATGGCTCCACTCCCTGCCTCCAGGGATTGGCTCATCCATAGGCATGTCACCTGGTCCCAGCCGATGAGGTGAGAGGAACCTCAGGTCTCAGCCTGCAGAGCCAAGGATGGGGTGGGTCACCCAGGCCAGGGGCTTTTCCATCATGACTGCAGAAGTGGGCTAGGCCAGACCCGTGCCAGTGCCACAGAGGGCCCAGGAAGCTAGGTGTTCCCTACCATTACTGAGGGCTGAAGCAGACTCGTCCTGAAGCCCCCACATGCTAGATCTTCTGCTAACTCAGGAGCACTCGCAATGTGCTCGTAGTCTTGGCCTGAATAAGATGACCACCTGTGTGGGATATACCCCGCAAGATACACTGCCTGGTAACAGGGCCTTACTCAGCCAAAGAATGCCTACATGGAATTCAACCACAGACAAACATGTTGTGGAAGCTCGAGGCCGACAGAGAAACTGGCAGGGGGTGGGGTCCTGAGGCCTTAACTGTTGGTCAATCTCACTATCAGCTTTGTATCCTTTCCAGTGCAGGATCCAGGGTCAGGCAGGATAGATCCCAGTGTCCTCCCACTCTGCTACTGGAAAGGAAGAGCCCTCTCCCCCATCATCCATCATGTTGCAGATCTGGGGTGTGGGCAACTATGGGCCAAATGGGACCTCCCCCCCGTATTCTCTCAACCACTGTGTCTGGAACATTAGTCATGCACGGTCTGTGGCTGCTTTCAAGCCACAATGCAATTAAGAGTGCACTTCTCTTGAAGAGTACTGAGAAATAGAATTGTTGAATTATTACACTGTACACTTGAAACTAAACCATCAATAATACTTGATTAAAAACAACAATAACTTGGGGTACCTGGGGGGCTCAGTGGGTTGAGCCTCTGCCTTCAGCTCAGGTCATGATCCCAGGGTCCTGGGATTGAGCCCCGCATCAGGCTCTCTGCTCAACGGGGAGCCTGCTTCCTCCTTTCTCTCTGCCTGCCTCTCTGCCTACTTGTGATCTCTGTCAAATAAATAAAATGTTAAAAAAAAAAAAACACTCGTGTATCCACACAAATAGACCTTGAAAAAATTATTATTTTTTTCAGCTGGGAGGGATTTACTGGAGAATTTTAATCATGGATTCCTGGCTGAAATGTGTTGTCTTCCCCCCAAATCAGTAATTTTTTTTAACACTTTGCAAACCTACATTCCAAGTTTGGCATGCTCTTTTATTTACATTCCAGGCTTTGAGACAGAAAAATAAGAGCATATCCCTTTATATTTCATTTGGATTTTGCCAACATTCCATAAAAATGGTCATTATTTTTATATATCTTTCTAGCAGGTTCTTTTTTAACTTATTTTATTTAAATTCAATCACTTAACATAGAGTGTATCATTCGTTTCAGAGGTAGAGGTCTGTGATTAATCAGTTGCGTGTACCACCCAGTGCTCATCACATCACGTGCCCCCTCTGTGCCCACCACCCAGGTGCCCCAGCCCCCACCCTCTCCCCTCCAGCCACTCTCAATGGGTTTCTCACAGTTAAGAGTCTCTCAGGGTCTTCTTGCTGATTCCTTAGTGTGCCTGCTTCTAAATTTAGGTCTTTCTTCTAGTGGCACTTAGAGGAACAAATTTCTAAGCTTTTCCTCATGTACTGGTACCTTGCCCAAAGCAGTGATGCTCCAGATCTTCCCCGACATCAGAGTTCTAGACCCTGACCTTTTTAGGCTTCTGGTGGCCAGAAACAGGGACAGTAACAGTAGGTATGCATGGCAAAGGTGAAAAAGAACAAGACATATCCTGGGGTTTCTGATATATTTTTTATGATACAGTTTAAAAGTGAGGAAAATTGTGCTGAAGTATTTTTTCCTGCCCTAAGTTCCTGGCAAACAGAAACGAGGGGACTCGGCCAGCGTGACTAGATCACAGCAGGAGGCTGATTGTTTCCCTTCGCTCTCAAGGCTCCACTTCAAATTGCCTCTGAGGCCTTCGGCTCTTCACTCCTGGGTTGCTGTCAGCGGATGACCTTCAGCATGACCTTCCGCACCTCTGCTCCTGCTCTCCGCGTCCAACCGAAGCACAGTGTAGGGCTCAGGAGGGCCCTGGACCGACTACTCAGAGCGAAGTGACACGGTGAGGAAGGAGAGAGCCAAGATGGGGGCCGCGGGGGCGGGGGCACCCCGTTCTGCCAAGGCTCGCTCTGGCCTCAGGGGATGCGGAGGGCTGACGCTGGGTCCCAGCTGCCACCCCGATTCCCCAAGGCTGTGTGGGGCTCTGGGAAGACGGGTCAGATGCTTCCGGCTGCGGCAAATGGGCCCTGAAGGTCCATGACGTCCAGCCCCCACCAGAATGTCTCCCTAATTCCCAGGAGTCGGCTCCCAGAGAGGAGGGAGAACAGTGACTGGCAAACTAGAGACGCCAGCAAGACTGGGAAGGGGGGGGAGCCAAGACCCCAGGACGGGCAGGCGGCGGCCCCACATTTAGACAGAGGCAGGCCGGGAGGAGCAGCAGCCTAGACCGGAGCCCTGTCTCACTGTGAGCTGTGCAGGGCCTGGGGCCACATCCAGCCATTGAGGACGACCTAGGGGACACCATGTGGCGGCAGACCTCCCAGGAGCCGGCAGTGCAGGAGCACATGGTCCCTGTCCGGGATTCCCACCAACTCCGAGGCCTTGTGATCCCAGCGATTCCAGCCCCTTGGGCTTGGGAGAGACCGAGGAAAAGGCAAGGCAAGGAGGAAAACACCCCACACACAGCTGTACTGTTTTTATATAGAATTTGTATAATATATTTCTCTTCATTTGCACATTTACCCAAAACTTAACATCCTTTTTACAGGCTGAACTCACTCAGCTTGATATAATCAAAATTCTTTCTTTCAAACAAATAAGAAAAATTCAAAATCGTAAACCCGTAAGAAAACAAATTAAAAACGGTGATGAAACCAAGTCACCCCTCCCAGTGCGAGCAATGTCCGTTCGTACAATCTATAGGGTTTGGGTCGGAATCTCTTTATGGATCAGGCACATGTTTTCGCGACACCTTTATTCTCGCCGCTTTTAGCTCCTGCCTGGCAAGTCTGCCTCCGGGAAGGATCAAAGGGAGGCTGGTCTTGGAGGCATCGGCTTCTTGGGGCAGCCGGGAGTCGAGGCAGGTGCGATGTAGGGCAGCCGGCGTGGGGCGGGGAGCAGGGGAGAGCAGCAGCTGCATGCCAGGCGGGACCTGGGCTCGCTCTGTGCAGGGTGGGCAGAGAGACCAGAACAGCCAGGGCGAGGGCAGACAGCAGCGGGTAGAGGCCGGCGTTTACAAAGTCGGCCTCCCAGGGACAGAGAGCCAAGTTGGTGGTCCTGCCCCCATAGGCATGCCCCGCCCTGGCTGTCTGGCCTGGTCAGCAGTCCAGGTCATGAGGGCTGTGGATGGCAGCGAGATGAAGTGGTGATGCACGGTCCTCTCTTCCAGGTCCCCCCTTGGCAGAGCTGGGGCCCCACCACCGGCTCTGTGACCTCCCTCTGCCCTGCGAGACCCGCCGGGTCTGGGCGGTACGGACGTGGGGACTTCTCTGGGGCGGCAGGCAGAGTGGAAGACGAGAATGGGTTTCTACAGCACCACAGTGCCCACCTGTTTGCATCCCGACACCATGGGGGACCAGAGCGGGCCCAGGGCCTCGGGCCTGAGGTCACCAAGTCTCAAGACCTAACCCCTTCCCCCGGTCTCCTTTGGACAGCCCCTCCCAGGACGGCTCCTCGTGCAGCTTGGGGACCTGAGAACCGAGCTCTAGGGCTGGCTGCAGGAGCCGCCACCCCTCGTCCCACTGATGCAGAAGTGCTTCTCCAGGAAGACCCTCCTGAGACCTGTAGCCTTGGGCCCTTCCCACCCAGGCACCCGCAGACAGCAGTCACATGCCAGTGCAGACCCGCTCAGCGTGGGCCTGGCTGTGAGGAGCCTTCCGTGGGCCCCGTGTGGGGGGATGCACTCCGGCCCACACGCCATCCTGAAATGGCCTGAGGCGCTCTTCACACCAACAAGTCCCACAGAAGCTCGTCCACGGCCCGTGTGCCCTCCCAGCCTCACATTCCAAAGCCTGGCTTTGGAAGGAGAGTCTTCAGCACTTCAGGGAGAGACCGGCATCCTAAAAGGGAGAGCAGAAACGGCATTCACTCAAACAGATGCTGTGACGGCGGACCAACAGCCAGGCAAGCACACAGAGTCCCAGGGGTCAAAGTGATGGACTACCGGGACCTCAGATAAGAAATAAAATCATCATATATTCTCTGTTTGGTTTTTGGTTTGGGTTTTTTTTTGTTTGTTTTTTTTTTACTTCTAAAATAAGATCCATCTGATAACACTTCGAGTCTTTAAGTACAGAAGCTTTCCCAAGAGCAGCGTGTCCCCTGGATGACTGTTCCATTGGGCCCCCTGGAGGCCTCACAAGGGAGTCACGTGGTTCTGTTCTGAGAATGTCAGGCGGAAACTGAAACAGGAGAAAACAACAAAACGCAGACGTGCGGGGAGTCGGAGCGAGAGCAATGCCCACGGGCAGCCCACCGGCTGTGACCACGGACACCTGCTCACTGAGGACTTCCGTGAGACGGCCACGTGGGCACCAGCAGGTGGCCATGACGAGCTCTCCCCGGCTTTGGTTGGGGCTGCCCAGTCTCCAGATGCAAGACCGCAAGAAGAGCTCCCAGGCCAGGCTGCCGCTCCAGGTCCTCCTGAGGAAGGCAGCTTGGGGCCAACTCCGGCTTCACAGGAAGGCCATGTGCAGCAGCTCCAGAGACAGAACCCTTTCCAGAGAGGCTCCTTCAGACCTTCCTGGGCTGACCCTCTGAGCAGCCCTGTGGCACTCGCTCCCACATGCCATGATCGTGCCGGCGCGAGCGTGTGACGCGGCTGCTGCTCGGACGCAGGCTGCCTGGCATTCTGCTAGGAATGGGAGTGGGAGCTCAAGGGGGGCCGGGCGTTTTCCTGAATGAGTTCAGATGTCCGTGTGAGCGCTTGTGGACAGACGCCCCCTTTCTGTGCAGGCCACAGCAAAGGCTAGCACTCGACGTTCCAGAGGCCGGTCGCCTTGTTCGGGTAGTTGATGGCCAGGCTGATGGCAGCAATGTTCTGCAGAGCCTGTGGAAGGAGAACCAGTCGTGTGCTCATTTGTTAAGTGTGGACTGGACAAGACCCTCGGCTGAGCACCTCGGCTGAGTATCAATGTTGATACTTGGCTAATGGTTTAGCAGAGGTTTCTGGAGTACACATTTAGTGTATGGAAATTCAAGACAGCTAAAGGGCTGTTTGATTATCATCTCATCTTGCATCGTGATCAATTGGCAAGAAAAGGAGTTTTCAAGATTACATTTCTGGATGCTATCTTTTCAATTAATGTATCTGTAAAAGTTTCTTTGTAAATATTATGTGTTCTGATGTGTCTAAGATTCCAAACAAAATGATCCCTGCACTTCCTCAAGATGTTTAGTGACAGTCTGGTAAGCAGAGCAGTCTGAGCAAGAAATAGGAAATGCAGAAATAGGTTTTGTCTGGTTGCATATAATCTTTGCTCTTTTTAAGCTCTGTGAGCTCTGAAATATATTTTTGGGTTACTTAGTGTGTTTGACAAGACAGCTTGATATTTCTATCAAACAAATGACTTTCATATTGCAACAACCTTTGTAAGAACCACTCAAATAAAATTCTTTTATTTTAAAATAAAAGAATGGGGTGCCCATGATGGGGTGCCCTCACCCAGGGCACCAGCCCAGAGTGAGAAACAGTCGCTCAAGACTCCATGAGAACTGCAAACACAGGGCAGAAACATGACTACTACTCCGAGAGAGGGGCAGGTGTGATGCTGGTGGGCTCGGTGTGCCCGGAGAACATGGGCCGCAGGGCATCTGGGCAAGCTCTTCGGAGAAGGGAAAGAACACAGAGGAGGAGGAGAAGGGGAGAAACGAACAGTGCTAGGCCAAGCGTGGGAGGGTGCCGGGAGGGGGTACCCTGGAGCCAGGCCGAGGCCGCGGTGCGAGCTCAGTGCAGCAAGAACAGGGGAGGCTAGGGGAGGAGGAGGCAGAGTACTGGTCCAGCACAGAGGACATGCCGTGGGGAAGCTCAGCACGAGCCACAGGCAAGGAGACAGGACATGGGGATAGGCAAGAGGGAGGCGCCCACGGGTACATAACACAGAGCTCATGGTGCCACAGGTCATGTCTCAAGTTGTCACTGTGTGTCAGGAAACCAGGGGCGGTGGTGGCAGGGCAGGCAGGGGTCTGTGAGGAGAGAAGGGGGTTTCTACTCTGCCTGCGGGTCTCCAGAGAATGCATGTGAATGCATCTAAGTTGAAGGGGGATTCCTGCGTCTTCCCGGCAAGGCGACCACGTGTTCACGAAGTGGACTTGCCAGGAACCGATGCCCACTCCGCGCGACCCTGGGTGAACCTCCCACTCGTCCAAGTGCAGTGCCCCATCTGCCCAGCACTAGAGGACTGGGCCACAAGCTCGAGGGTACGCGAGGGCACCGTGAGTCTAAGGCTGTCAACGTGTGGTCTGGGCCTGGGGTTCCCGAGACCCTCTCAGGGAGTCTGCGACGTGACAAACACTGTCGCAGTGATGCTAGGACGTTATTCTGCCTTCTTCCCCTCACGCTCCCAAGGGCACCGCGGAGTCCCCCAGAGGCAGCTGGGGCGCCGGCCCTGGCAGATGCAAATCACTGCCATCTGCCTCAAGAATGATTGTATTTTGGAAAATACAGCTGTTTCTCACAGAATGTGTTATTCACATTAACATGGACTGAGTTTATTATTTCTTAAAACGAGCTGGTGTTTGTGTAGAACCCACCAATATAAGCTTTTGGAGATCCTCAGTAACTTCGAAGTGTGAAGGACCCTGGGCCCAAACCTCAGGGGCTCTCCTGCCATGGGAGAAAGTCACATCCGAAAGTGCCTGAAATCGAACTACGGAGCCCTCAGCCCAGCGCTCGAGTTAAAGCGCCTGCTGTTTTGGTTTCAGACACAAATTCTGGCCGGCATCTTGCTGGCCTCTCCAGGCCCACGGTCTTACATGAGCCGCTCCTACGAATGGGTCCAACAACTCTCAGAATGGGCCCAACAACTCTCAGAAGCAGAGGGACAGGGCGGGGACAGAGCTCCGTGTGGACCCTGGAGGCTGGGGGGCTGGGGGGTGGGGCCGGCTGGCTCCAGCGGGGAGAGGGTACCTGTGCCGCGCAGCGGAGAAGGTGGTCGTCTGTGGTTAAGGCCAGCAGGTAATCCTGCAGCAGGCCGAGCTCCTGGAAAGAGGGAAGAGACACCGCGTCACCGGATTAGCACCCGGGGACACCCGCCTGCAGCCACAAAGTCTCGCTCCTCCAGGCACCTCACGGCAGGCCCTCCCTCAGGAGTGGCGGATGGGGCTGGACCAGGAGGAACCCCACACCTGGTTGCAGGGGCGCTCTGGGTCCATTTCCTCATGAGAAAATGACGGTAAGCTAAGGAATTCTGAAAAGACGGCCTTTCGTCTACATTCGGCCGCCCACTCTGCTCACGGAGAAAGAAGAACCCACCCATTTCATTTTCCAGGATTCCCTACTGTCAAGGACTAACAGAAAGCACTTCCTCCCTCCCTGACTCTAGGTCTCCCCAGGGGAGGGCACACAGAGGTGAGGACCTGGACTTCAGGCCACACCCCCGCCCTCCGGCAGCAGAGGAAGCACCAGCAGGACCTCACCTGGGCTCGGTTCTCCGTGACGAAGAACAGCTCCGTGAGGGCGCGGTGCAGGGGCAGCAGGATGCCAGGATGCGTCACGTCCTCCAGCCGGCTATACTCCATGTGCGTGAAGAGCTGCCACAGCGGCTTCAGCAGCGCAAGGTCACAGAGGTCACTGTGGGGGCGGTGGCAGACGGGAGACAGAAGCCAGCTGACGGACTCCCCCACATCCAGCAAAGTCACTACCGTCCCCCAAAATACTCCCCAGTGGCAGAGAGGGAAAGGGGCAGAACCCCCGGAAGCGGGAGACCCTGGAGCCGTCACGTCAATCACGCCTGTCTTTAAACTGGGCGCCGTGAAGAACCTCCCACGGCGGCGGGAAACCCTCGAGATGGACGTTATGTGGAAAAAAGCAGCACGTAAAACCACGCGTACAAAAGAAAACTAAACCCAACTGCGTGTATAGTATCGTGTGCCTATGTCAAAAGCAACAGTGAACAAATACAGAAAATGTTTTCCATGGCTGTCCTTGTCGGTTCCCTAGATTTTCTTTTTTTTTTAAGATTTTATTTATTTGAGAGGTAGAAAGAGAGAGAAGGAGCACAAGAGAGACGCAGGAGCAGAGGAAGCGTCACGCAGGGGGAGGGAGAAGCAGGGTCCCTGCCAAGCAGGGAGCTGGACATGGGACACGATCCCAGGACCCTAGGATCATGAGCTGAGCTGAAGGCAGACACTTCACTGACTGAGCTACCCAGGCGCCCCAAATTTCCTAGATTTTCTGCAATGTTTGTTGCTGCAACAGAGCACAAGAGAAGATTTAAAAGACAGTGATAAGCAATATTCCAATCTTAGCCTCATAAAACACAAGAAATGGGCTAACGAGGGAGCTCTGCCAGAGCCCTTGTAATTCGAGGCCCCGGGTGAGAGACGAACGTTTCTGACTCAGGGGTAAGATGTGCTTTTCATTCCACTTCAACCTCCTTCAGAGAAGAAAAGTTAATGAAGCAAATAATATTCTGGGCCTCACTACATGACTTTATGCATTCATAATCTTAAATTTTGCCTTTTCTCTTTAATGTCCAACTTTCTCCCAGAACAGTAAGTCTTCCTGCGGATCAAGGGGAACGCACGGTTTGATTTCTGGAGACAGTTCTGTAGAACTTCCGGGTCACCATTGGGAGGGACGTCCATGCACCTGCGTGGCTCATACTCCTACCCCGCCCCAGGGCTGCCTTCCCCTCTGCCTGTGCAGTCTCACCCCAGGACTGAGGAAGGCCAGCGACCGTGCAAGCGCCCCCACAATGTGGCCAGGAAGGGCCCCGCCGTCTGAAGACAGTTTCAAACCTATCACTCAACCGGGCACTTCTCGGTGCAAGCAGCTCTCACAGGAACAGAACTGAGCCCCTGCAGGCGAAGCGACCTCCGTACACGGGGACCCAGTGACAACAGCAACCACAGTCCGCTTACCCCCCACACCCCCCGGCTGGCAGCGGCCGACTCCTCTCTGTCAGACTACACAGAGGCCCTGCTGCTGAGGCATCATCCGTCCATTCTGACTGGGACCCTGGGCTTGTCTGGGGTGTCTGGGGAGGGGCCGAGTGGCTCAGCCGCACAAGCATCTGACTCCTGATTTTGGCTCCGGTCATGATCCAGGGACTGCAAGGTGGAGCGCCCCCTTCAGGCTCTGCACTGGGCGTGGAGGCTGCTCAGGATCCCTCTGCACACCAGTCCCCTACCCCCGCCCCCACCCACATGCTCCCTCTCCCTCGCTCTCTCAAAAAGTAAATGCTGGAGGACACTGAACCCTGACAGGCAGGGCTGTGAGTGTGCGGAGGACGTGTGTGACTTGGTTGCCAACACTTGCCCTCCAAGCTGAGGAGCAAGGCGACGCGTCTATAATCCCCACATCTGTTCAGTACTCTGTGCAAGGTCCTGCAAAAGGAGGGGAGGAAGCTTCTAAGGACCGAGAGGAAGAACTAAAACCCCTTCTTGGCCAAGAGCATGACTGTGCTCTGAATAATCCACATGCACACTTAAAGTTAACAAACAGAGCACGGTCCCTGCACACAAAGGAAATACATAGAAATTAATTATATATGAGCAGAAACAGTTAAGAAATAAGAATTCTAAAATAACAGTTACAACAGCATCAAAACCATCAACCACCTAGGGATAAACCAAAAGGGAGCGTTGTGCAGGCTGCCTACACGGAACCCTGTGAGACGTGCCCCAGAGCGGGGCCACGAGGGCTGCAGGGGACAGGCACCAGGACTTCACGGCTGTGGGTCAGGGGCTCAATGCCACAAAGAGCCAAAACCCCATCTGGCGAGAGGAGGCGTGTGCCTGTATGTGTGGACAAAAGCATGTGGCTCAGGGACACTCCGAGGTACCAGAAGTTCTGGCCGGAGCGAAGAGGCAGGAAACAGACACGAGAGGGCATCTGCATTGGAACAGACATACAACAGACCGTGTGCAGACAACAGCCTAGCCAGAGACCCCAAAGGCCACAGAGAAGCAACATTAGCACTAGAAGATGCAGTGAAGTCACAGGGCAGAAGCCAAGGCGGAAAGACCCGCTGCATTTCTACACATTAGCAACGAACTATCAGAAGGAGTATTAGGAAACAAACCCATTTATGATGGGATAAAAAAGAATAAAACATTTAGAAATAAATATTAACAAGAGGTAAAAATGGTCTATCCACGGCAAACTATGGAATGCTGACGAGAGAAACTAGAGAAAACACAGGGAAGTGTAAAAGCATGATCCATGGTCATGGCCAGAAGACCACCGGTGCCAACGGCTGCTGCCCACAGCAAGATACAGCGTCCACGGAGCCCCATACAAATCCCCACGGCATTTCACAGAAACAGGAAAACAGCCATAAAGTCCATGTGGAACTACAGGAGGCCCTGAGTACTCGAACCAATCATCAAAGCACACCTGGAGGCCTCACGCTCTGATTTCCAACCCTAATACAGAGTTACGGTAATCCAAACCATATGGCACCAGAATAAAAACAGGCAGAAAGACTGATGAACAGGACAGGGAGCCCAGAAGTACACACAGGCGTATACGGACCATTAATTCTGACAAAGGTGCCAAGAATACACAATGAGGAAAGGACGGTCTCCTCACCAAATGTGTGGGACAAGCCGGATAGCCTCAAGCAAGGCTGGATCCCTCCCTCATACCACACACAGAATCAATACAAAAGTGATTAAAGACCTGAATGAGACACCTCCAGCTGCAAAACTCCTACAAGAAAACATAAAGGCTAAGCTCCTTGGCATTGGTCTTGGCTACGAGTTTTTTAAAATTTGACACAAAAGCAAGAATTAAGTGGGACTACATCAAACTAAAAAGCTGCAAAGCAAAGGAAACCATCAACAAACGAAAAGGCGATCTACGGAATGGGAGAAAGTACTTGTAAACCACATCCGATAAGTGGTTAATATCCAAAACACACAAGGAACTCATATGACTTGATTTCAAATGAACCTAAAGAACCCAATTAAAATACGGTCCTAGGACCTGAACAGACATTTTCGCAAAGAAGATGTGCAGATGGCCAAAAGACACATGAGAAGATAGGGGCTCACATCACTCATCATCAGGAAATTGAAGCCAGAACGAGATATTGCTTCGCATGTGTGAGGACGGCTATCATCGAAAAGACAGGCGATGACAGCTGTTAGGGAGGACACGGAGAAAGGAGAACTCTGGTGCGTCGCTGGTGGGGACGCAAGCGGCTGTGGCCACTGTGGAGACCAAGATGGCGGTTCCTCGAGTCATTAAAACCACAACTACTGAACAATCCAGCAATCCCACTCCTGGGTTTACAGCCAAAGCCCATGAATCATTACCTCAAAGATACCTGCACACAAACGTTCTCAACAGCCAAGGTATGGAAACACACAGTGTCTCCTGCGGGAAGAGTGGATACAGCCAACATGGTGCACCTACACGCACAACAGACTGTTCTTCACCATGAGATGAAGGAGACCCCGCCGTTCGCAACAACACGGATGGGCCCAGATGGCATTAGGCTCGGTAGAATGAGCCCAAGAGAGACAAACCCCAGGTGATCTTACCTCCACGTGGAAACCAAAACCAACCAATCAAACTCGTCAACACGGAGAACAGAATGAATGGTCACCGGGGCGTGGGGTTAGGGAGGCGGGGAGAGGCCGGTCAGAGAGCAAACGCTCCAGCTGTGAGATGAAGGAGGTCTGAGGGTCTAACACACAATATGGTGATGACAGCTGACAGTGGCGTCCAACGCTGCATCATTTAACAGAAATTTGCTGAAAAGCCAGTTTCAGCAAGAGGGGAGACCCCGGGGCCATCCCACACGACAGAGGCAACCACGTGAGGTGTTCGGTGCATTAACTAACCCGACGGGGGATCTTTCATAGCGTGGACATCCGTGAAACCATCCCCTTCTATGCTTCAGATATATTACAATTTTTTCAGTGATACAGTACTAAAGTGGCCCCGGCAGGAGGAACCAAACAGACGGGGGCTACACAGGAGACCAGACACAGATGCACGGGTGTGTGGACACCTTCTTGGGGACAAAGGTGACCCGGTAGAGTGATGTGAGGGAAAGGTGGTCTGTGGGGTTGGGCAGAGACTCAAGCCCAATGACTAATCCCAACCCGACACCGGACATCATGAACAAAACGCATTCAGGGTGGAACGTAAGCTAGATGTGACAGAGACAACGAGCTTGGAGAACACAGGAAATAATGTCGCGACCCCAAGACAGAGCACAGCGAACACTTCCTAAACAGGACAACAAAAGCACTATTGTTAAAATAAAAAAAAATTAAAAAAAAAGATTGGTAAAGAACCAGAAGCTATTAAAATCAGAAGCTTCTTTCCATCAGACAGCACAGAGAGAGAAGTGACAAGCCCCAGCGTGGAAGAAGGTCCTCACAGCGCGGAACCCCCACACAGGACCCAGGGAGGGCAGCTCACCTGTGGGTGCAGCATCGGACAATCCTCAGGAGCAGGTGGATGGCTTTCAACCGCTGATGCCCAGTCTGGCGACAAGCCACACCCACCAGCCACTCCCAAATTTTGGCCAGGGGCAGGTGCGGAATGACTCTTTCTTCTGACAGCATCTGCTTCAAAATCTCGAACCCTGGCCCACACCCACAAAACATGGACATTTTAGAAACACAAGCTGCTTGAGTTTTCATGAACAGACCAAAACGACTATGACCATACAAATGTTGCCCAAATGATGCCTTTTATAAGAGCAACACGGGACATTTCAGTTTCTCCTTTTTGTAACATGCCCTGTGAAATCTAAGAAGTGTCTTCTGCAGGCCCCACAGGTGGCTCTTCCATCTGTCCACTCACGCTGACCACTGGCTGCCCCAGCACACTCAGCGACGTGTGTGCAAGTCGCAGAGAAAAGTGCCTGCCTTGACTTTAACAAACATCAGTTACATCCCAGAGGGTCCCGCCCAGAAGAGCCTGAGGACGGCGAGAGGAACGCACACACCTGTCTGGAACCGCCCCAGGTGTCCCGCCGTCACAGTGAATTTGTAGCCCCACTCCGTGTTGCTCATGTCCGAGGTGAAGCGGTAGTACAGAGTGTCTCCTGGCCACACAAGAGTCAGAAACAGCTCAGGACGCGGCAGCCAAAGGAAGTCCCACGCTCCTGAGGAAGAAGGCTGAACCCGGGGTGACGCCCTCCCACAACATCCTTCTTCCAAGGACTAAGTGTCAATGCTCCATGGAGTCTAGGGGAGCGAGGACATGGCCACTACCTGGGAGCTCAAAATCCTTCCACTTCTGCTGCGACCCACTGAAGGTGTGTCGGTCCTGCTGGAAGTCGCTACTGCTGGCCATGGCCAGCTCGTCGCAGCCCTCCTCTGTGCTGCACTGCGGGTCGAATTTGACCGACAGGTAGATGGCACCAGGGATGTGGACTTTGTCCTGGGGAAGGACACTTCTGTCATTCCTGAGGGCTCCTCTGGTGCCCTGTCCAGCACCTCTAAGACAAGGGGAATGGGGAGCACAAGCCTGGGTAATAAGACAAAGGGCGGGGGCCTCCATGGCGCGGCCACGTCATCGGGAGCCAGTGCAGCCGGGACCGAGCCCAGGCCCTCATGAGGACCCACTGTCCAAGATGCTGGGGATTCCCTGCGAGGACCTCACCGCAGGAGAAGTGAACTCCTCCTCGCAGGTCGGAAGACTAGGGTGTGGGGACCCCCAGGGTCTGGGGAGGCGGACGGCCGCTTAGAGCGAGTGCTGCGCGGGGGAGGCAGCCACCGCCGGCGCAGAGGAGGTTCTCAGCAGCCCTCACAGGTCCAGCCTGCCGGGCACCCTGGACGTACCTCAAAGTTGGTGTTATTGTTATAGGGGTGTTTCGACTCCCTGACTTGCACCTCCATGCCAGGCTCCTCCATGAACTGGCACGCAGCCAGGGCCATGGTCCCCAGCATGCTCCCTCGGCAGCCCTGGAGCACCTTCCGCAGAATCTGGCAAGACGTGAGGCATGGAGCGTCAGAGCCCAGGGGCGGGAGGAAGGACACGTCCATTCCAACCCGAGGCCCACAAAGGTGCTGGCTTCCCCCTGGTCCCGGCCCCAGCCCTGGAGCGCACTCCTCCAGCCACCTCTTACCACGGGGACCAGGACACCCCCGCCTCAGTCTGCCCTGGAAACCCTACTTCTGGGCATGCTGAGAAGCCACCAGAACTCATCAGAGGTGGTCCCGGACCCTTAGAGTCCCAAGCCAAGCAGGGGAGGGACGCACAGAGAAACAAGGACTGGACAAGGGGACGTGGGCCAAGGAGGCATGGAACTGAGGGCTCCGTGGGGCAAGGATGGGGGAGGCACTTCCAACCGGGGAACAGCTGCAGCAGTGTGGGTGCACCATGTGTGCATGAGCATGCAGGAGGGTGCACCATATGTGGGGGTGCCAAGGGGACAGGGATGAAAAAGGTGGCAGTAAATGTGACTCAAGATCTTTGCCCTTGGAAGCTGGAAGGGGGTGACGAAACATGGTAGCTCAGCCGGAGGCGGCGCCCATGGCTTCCCCGTGCCGCCCCTCCCACCCCGCCCAGACCTGGCTGTGTTCTGCTGTGTGGCTCCTCTGGGTGCATTCACCCTGGGAATCGCCACCCAGCACTATTCTCAAAGATGACGTTGGAGATTTGACTTAAGAATATAACCAGGTGGGGCACCTGGGTGGCTCAGTGGGTTAAGCCTCTGCCTTCGGCTCAGGTCAGGATCCCAGGGTCCTGGGATCGAGCCCCACATTGGGCTCTCTGCTCTGCAGGGAGCCTGCTTCCTCCTCTCTCTCTGCCTGCCTCTCTGCCTACTTGTGATCTCTGTCAGATAAATAAAGAAAAAATCTAAAAAAAAAAAAAAAGAATATAACCAGGGGCGCCTGGGTGGCTCAGTGGGTTAAATCCTCTGCCTTCAGCTCGGGTCGTGATCCCAGGGTCCTGGGATTGAGCCCCGCATCGGGCTCTCTGCTCAGCGGGGACCCTGCTTCCCCCTCTCTCTCTGCCTGCCTCTCTGCTACTTGTGACCTCTGTCAAATAAATAAATAAGATCTTAAAAAGAAGAAAAAAATAGAACCAGAGGCCTGGAAAAGCAGACTGGAATGTGGGGTTAGGCTGCAGAGCCCACAGCTGCCTTCTGAAGGTTGGGGCCTCTGAGTATACTTCCTCAAGACAGAACCCACTCCGGTCACGCTGTGACAGGTGCAACACCCCGGGGCAGACACTCCAGAAATAAGCCCCAAACTCCCTGGACGCTCCCTGTACCATGAGGACAGGCCAGTCAGCCGCAATTCCCCGTGTCCCCTGGACCTGGCACTAGACAAGAAGAGACAGGCCAGGCCAAGCGCACAGTCAGGCTCCGGGGACCACAGTGTCAAGCACCCTCTGCACACCAGGTCTGCCGCACCCCTGCCTGGTCTCTGCTGCCCTCACAGGTGTTGGGGAGCTGCACGCCACCACAGGTGACCCCCTCCAGGGAGGCCCCCGCCAGAGGAAAAAGGTTCAAACGTGGGGGCGGGGGCCGAGGAGGAACCACATGGGCGGTGCCCAGCTCGGCCTGCTAACAATCACCTTTTCCCACTGATGCTTTTCTTCCAGCTGCATGAACATGTCCAGGATGTAGGTCATGTGGGCCGGGCCACTGAGTTCCAGGGTGTCCTCACTCACTGGCACGTGTCCCGGCCAATCGGCAAGCAAGGAGGCCAGCACGTGGCGGGCGTACAGCACGGCTGTGGCCTCGTTGACGCGGAACAGGTAGTCGCGGGCGGCCCGCTTGCTCTTGCTGTTCAGCTCCTTGTGCAGGAGGGCAGCACTCTTGCTGCGCCGCTGCTTGGCGTAGCTCTGCTGCAGCTCACTCTCCGTGCTGGCGATGAGCTTCTGGCTCACGGGGTTCGACTCGGCTGTGGCCTGCTCACAGCGTGTGGGCCGGGCCTGCAAACCCAAGACCACCATTACCACTGCCTGCCCCTCAGCACGGGGTGGGGGCGGGGTCAAGGGGCAGGTGTTTCGCGTTTAAGGTGAAGGCCACCCACCAAGCATGGTAAGATAATCATGTCTGTGTCCACGGCTTTGGCACTCTGCTCCTCCAGCCTCAGACCCCCACTGGGCTGCCACCTCTGAGCCAGGGTCCGAATCCTTTCGTCCGTGGTGAGCTCATCCCCGTCGAACCTGGGGAGAAGGGGCACAAGGCTGGGCACACACATCACAGAAAGTGAAGAGCTCGGCACGCAGTGAAGCCTGGCGGAAAGGCCTCTCCGCGCTACTGTCCTGTTACTGTTCTGCAGTGACATTATCGCCCCGTAGTCTGCAACCCAGACGCGGAGCACTCACTGACTTGCGCACGCAGACGTGCACATACGCCCTGGGGGCAGAGGACGCCAACTGTCCCTCGGGATCTCAGAAACAGAGCTCCTGGAAGCCTCAGCGGGATACCCAGCCCCTCCTCAGCTAGACAGCATGATGCAACTAGGTCCTCTGCCACAGGAGGCCAGTGAACCTTCCCTCAAGCAGCTGGGTTCAGGGTGTCCTCCTCCTTCTACTCTCCGCCACTCCCCAGGCTGGAACACAGGGCTGGGGGTATGGGTAACAACAAACAGGAAGACAATACCCTTGGGGAGACAGGGTCCTTCCCAGAGCAGAGCTGCCTACCCACCCTGGACGGTCCCAAGAAGAGAAACAATTCTATCTTCCTTGACCCACTGTTTCCGGGTGTCTTAGTCACAGCTGCTTAGACTGTGCCCTCCTTCATTTCACAAAGGATTTGAGGCAAAGTATGAGAAGTGCAGAAAAACAGCTTTTTCAAAGAAAAGTTGAATTGGTACTGCATGTAAGTTAGAAGAAGTCAAAACAAGCACATGACGGGGAGATGAATGTGGCCAGTGACGGTCCACAACATTCGGGAGCTGGGCCCAAGCACTAGGCCGAGCTTCCCGGCCCAGAGGAGGGAGTGTTGTTAACTTGGTGATAACCCTTGGGGAAATCCATGAAGATAACGTGCAAATAGCACTCTGGCCGCAGGGCCCAGGACGACGTATGAGAGAAGCCCTGGCGTCCGCTTGATGTCCACTCCCAGAGGGACACGCAGCACAGCTCAGAGAGGATGCATGTAGCGGGGCGGGGCCGGTGTTCACGGCGCTGCACAAAGAACTGAGAACCAGGTCCAGGGGCCGGCCTGGCCTGAGTCTGCCCAGCACGCGCTGGCGGGAGGCCATCATGGCCCTGCCCGGCCCCCATGCTCTCCCCCCGCGCTCCCCTGCTGGCCACACATGTGCCGCAGCTCTGCGCCCCTCACCTCTTCTGAACCTCCAGGAAGAAGGAGTCAGTCCTTTTCATCTGCAGCTCGTAGATGGCCCGGAGGACGTGCAGCGGGGCACGGAGCGCGTCGTGCGCCATCTGGAGGCCACGGGAGGAAGCACAGGAGAGACGGGGCTCAAAAGGGATAAAAGGGTTATTTTCTCAAGTTACCACAGGGTGTAATTTCTGAATCATCAATCCTAAGAGACGGACTGCGGAATCTGCTCTGCGATCATAAATTCACAGGAAAACACAGCACGGTAGCACCGGCAGCCACACGCTATGTTAACATCCACACCCCCACCCACCGCCGGAGCCACTGCCACGCATGCAACTCCAGGCACCGGCACCATGGGCCAGACACACGCCTGCTCCTCTGATCCCCACCCCACTCTCTGCCTCTCCTCCCTGCAGTCCGTGTTCCAGGAAGCGAGTATCCCCAAGGGACATCAGAGAATGCATCTCAGAAGTCACAGGGGACTCCCGGCAGCTAAGGGCTCAAAGGACGAGCAAAAGTGCTTGTGCTCATGTCACAGGAGAGACAATCCAATGCTGTCGGGCCAAAGAGCTTAAAAACGACGGCTGTGAGGATGTCTCCACTCTGGGTCGATTCTGCATAATTCAGACTGAGTCTTCAAGAAATGACCTCTCAGCACGTCAGACTGAGGCACTTTCACATGGAGGCAAACACTCGGTGCGAGCCCAAGAGAACCCGCCCCGTGGTTTCCGCACGGCCCCAGAGCTCACCAAGAAACATATTCGGGTGGGCTCGTCCAGGCTCTCCAGAGGGTCCAGCTTCTTCTGCTCCGGCTCGGTGGGGCTGCTGACCATGCCCTCTACTTCGTCCTCGGGGTCCCCTCGCTCGTCTCGCTCCGGGGCTGTGTGCTCGGCCGAGGTGTGGCTCTCCTTCTTCGAGGAGTACAGCATGATGGACAGAATCTATAGACAGAAAACCAGGCAGGACAGGGCTGCGGGTTCCGTGGATGAGAACATCACACTGATCTTTAACCCTCAAATGGTACAAGGTATTCGACCTTTTTTAATAGATGCAAGCATTCTCAAAAAGAAAGTAAAATTAGTAACAAAAAACACGAGAACATGCTCCATTTGCCTGTAATTGAAGACATACTAACACACACGCCTTGGGGCGGACGACCTAGGCTGGGATCACCTCACGTTTTGGTGAGGGAAAGGAGCTAGAACAACGTCTGCTGACTGTGCCCCAGCCAGCAGCACCCCTTTCAGGAGTAACATCGAGCCTGTTACGCTCGATGAAGCTGACATCCACCTTCGTGTGTCCCTGGCAGCCGCTACGCTGGGGTCATGACCAGTGACTCAGGGAAGCAGCCGCCGCACAGGCCCATGGCGTCTGAGTGCCACACACACGGCACCATCTGTGTTTACACGTGTGCCAGTGACGCCGACGGAAACAACTAGAATAAGGCCGTACAGAAAATACTAATGGTGGTTGTGTTCATGGGTGGAATTTGAAATTTTCTTCCTTTTCTATATTTCACATTTTCTGCAATGTAGTTCTGTTATTTGAATGATTAAAAAAATTAAATTTTACTTTTTTTTTTTTTTAAAGATTTTATTTATTTATTTGACAGAGAGAGATCACAAGCAGGCAGAGAGGCAGGCAGAGAGAGAGGAGGAAGCAGGCTCCCCGCTGAGCAGAGAGCCCGATGCGGAGCTCAATCCCAGGACCCTGAGATCATGACCTGAGCCGAAGGCAGCAGCTTAACCCACTGAGCCACCCAGGAGCCCCAAATTTTACTTTAAAATGTAAAAGGTTTTCCTCAGAATGAGAGCCCAGATGCTCTCCGGGCTTTCCCATACTATATTTCAGCACCATTTCCCGAAAGCTGGCCAACCCCTCGCAGGACGCCAGAGGACGGGCTCTTTGTACACTGGCCTCCGTGTGACAGAGCACAGCCGGCTGCCCTCCCTGAGCATGGCAGCAGCCTCTCCCAGACCCAAGGCCAGCACAGGGTACACACACTCGACACGGAACCTCAGCGATCCCACTGAGAAAAATCTGTGGCCCAGAAGCAATGTAGTGAGATGAAAATGATGGACTAAAATGCTACGTAAAATAAACATAACCAAGGACAAACTCAGAAACAGATTTTAGCTCAAAGGAGTGTCAAAGGGAAATAATAATTCCAGGATACATTTTATCACCGTGAGGTAACGGTCAGCCGCGTGTTTCCATAAACTATTTGTCCTCCGTGTTCTCTGAGCAAACAGCAAATGCATCCTCTCCCTGACAGGGAGGTCAGCTGTAATATCCCTGTTTCCAGCAGGGGACGCAAACCGAAGACACGGTTCCAACGCCTGCCCAGAACGGGTGAGCTCAGGGTAGAGCCCGTCGCGGCTACTGCAGGGGTCGCTCCCAAGCGGGAGGCCTGCCGTGGGCAGCGCACCCATACCTCCAGGTCCCGCAGGAGCCACGTTTTACTGAAACCGGTCCCTTTGCTGCACTTTTTCACCAGGAGCTTCAGCAAATCCGTCTGAAGGAAGGTCGCGTGAGTCTCTTCGAAACCGTGAGCCTGCCAAACAGAAGAGCAATGACCCACAGCCACCTCCCAGGCAGAAGGCACAGGCCCCGTGGGGAGAAGCAAGGCTCTTTCAGAGCCCAGGCTCAGCCTATGGCCCAAGGTCACCACATGGGGAAAATTCCAGAGTCGCAGGAAGGATGACACCCTAAACCTCAGCCCCAACCTGAGCCCGTCCGCTCCCCAACTCAGCCCTGGCAAGACTTTCTGGAGCCCAGGACACCGTGGGCTTTGTCCTACATGAATGAGCTTCCCCAGCGCTCGTCAGACCACATCCTACGTCCCGACTCCTGGCAGATGGGGCGCCACAGACAGCCTGCCCAGTTCTCTGGCCTCACACCCATCTTCCGCAGGATCCTGAAGGCCCACAGGTGCTCTTGCTATCGCTGACAGCCTCACCTCCTCCTGGGCCTGGCTCCCGAGGCTGCATCGCCCTGTCCAGACTCCTCATCTACCACCTCATACTCCACCTCCTCAGACAGGCTGTTTCTGATTCGGCAGTCCTCCTCCTCGTGGGCCCATGTGGCTCTCTGGAAGGCCAGACTGCAAGCCCCACCTCTCGAGATCAGTGCCACGGAGTTCCACATGGCTCCTGGTGCTCAATCAACAGTCATGAAAACAGGGACTCCAAGACAGAAACGGTCTGTGCCCTTGGGGAGTTTGTTTTCTCTTTGCTACTATAACTAAACAACTAAAACAAGAACAGACTGTGGTAAGTGCCTCGGAGGCAACAAACAGCAGCTGCGTGGCCTCGGTCCCCTCAGCAAGAGCACTCAGGGCGGGCCCAGAGCTGCCATCTGTGCGGACCCCTTGTGCTGCCACAGTCCTCCTGTGGCCTCCTGGGCAGTTCTGCCCAAGTCCAGGGAGTCACCAACTTTTATAAGAAACCCTTTTTTCATGGCTACTTCTTTGGGGAACATCGTCCTAAAAAGTGATCGCTTTCCTCCTGTCAGGCCCCTCAGCTAGCAGAAGAACTATCTTCCCCACAGGTCACGGCTTCTGGTCTGCACGCCAGCTTTCATCACCCAGCTCCTCCCGCCCCAACCGTCAAGCCTGTCGCTCTAAGTCCCCTAGCAAGCCGGGCCCCTCTGTCCTCCATTCCCTCTTGCCCTGGCTCAGAGGGGAGTGCAAAACTGTCCCATCCAGTTTCCTCCCGCCTTCCAAGGTCACATGCCCATCAGGTAAACATGCGGTTCCATGAAATAGTACTAAAAAAATACAAAGAGCCAACTACTGGGAAAATTCTGTTTCCTCCTTAGTTATCCTCATGCAAGACCTCAACCACTCCCAAAAATAATCCAGAGCCTTTGGTTAGCCGTCCATCGCGATTAGACGGCACCCGCCTGCAGTACGAGCCCCCCAGACGTCCCATCACAGTGGCTCATCTGCAAGGGGAAGAAGGTCACCATTACCTTCAGCGTTTTGTAGAGTCCTTTGAGGGCGAGAGACAGGACCCAGGTAGCTTCCACGGCCTCAGGACAGTGGCTGTCCACGCTGGTCTGCAGAAGGTGACTGGCGATGAAGGCCAAGTGCTGGGCGTACTGGCTCAGCTGGGCCTGAGAGCCGCTGCACTCCTGTCCCTTCTGCACCAGCTGGTAGTCCTTCACTGCGGCGTTCAGGCAGGCAGGAAGACAAAGGCATGGACAGTTAACGCTCCCAGCAGCCACATCTCTTCCCCCGTGGCGTGCCTTACTGAAGGAAGAGCCGCAGACCCCAACACAGACAGCCCTGCTTCAGCCTTGGCTGTGACCCCTACGGCCAGTTTGCAGGTGAGTGCCGAAGTGGCGTTGGGCCACCCGGCCACCAGGCAACCAGAGACACGATTCACATCCCGCTGCTGTGCGCAAACTGGCCATCTCCAAGTGCTACGGGCACTTCTTCACCGGCGCTGCTCCCAAGCAAGCTGAGACAGACGGGATTAGCTCCTGTCTCGAGCAACCGGACAGTGAAGTGCACGTGAGACCATGGTTTGCAGACAGGAGGTGACCGGCAGTGCAGACTAGGACCCTGACAGAAGGGACAAGAGCCAGAGGACCCCTCCAAAAGCCTGGCTTTCCCGAGACCACTTCCAGGGGCAGAACGGGGACTAGAATCAGAAGCAGAGTCCGGTAGTCTCAGTGAACTGATGAGAAAAAAGGTGAGTCTGGGGAAGTCAAGGCAGCTAGAATTTAGGGGCCAGAATGTCACGAAGAAGGGAGAGGCACAGGGACATAGAGGCTGCGGGGGCCTCGCCAGATAGCCGCACAAGCTTCGTGGCGAGTCTCCGGCAGAGCAGGAGCCACAAGCACGGGAGCACACCACCCAAGAGTGGGAGACGAACGACTCCTGGAGCTCACAGAGGCCTGGGGACCTTCTGGCTCCCCACGCCTGGCATCCTACTGGGTGCTGGCGCACGTGTCCTGTTGGGGGCAAAACGACTATCTGAAGACAGTTGCTCAAATGTTTCTGAATCTGATGGAAACCGTAAATCCACAGACCAACAAGCTCAATAACCCCCAAGAAGAAGAAACAAGAAACTCATGTCGAGGCAAACCCTGAACAAAATGCTAACCCTAAGTGACTAGGTGACTAAGGAGCAGTTCTTAAAAGCAGCCAGCGGGAAAAAGACGCATTTGAAGACAACAGAGAACGACAGCAAACGCTGCAGCTGTAACCACGTAAACCACAAGAAAATGGATCAAAAACCTTAAAAGACTCAAAGAAGGGACTCTTGGCCTAGAATTTTGTAGGCGGCAAAGTCATCTTTCAAAGATAAAGTCAAAATAAATTTTTTTTTTTGGTTTGGTAGGACACACCCACCAAAGCCTATAGCAGGAGACCGCGAGGCAAGAAATGTTCCGGAGTTCTTCAGGCCGAAGCAAGATGGTAGCAGGACGACACCTGCACTTACGCACAGGAACAAAGACCACCAGGAACAATAAGTATGAGAGCAAAGCTTTCTCACTTTAAAACCTTTCTTAAAGTATCTTCTTATTTGTATTATTTTTTATTTTCTAAACAAGAGTTCTTTTTTTTTTTTAAGGATTTCTTTGAGGGAGAGCGAGAAAGAGTGTGTGCGCACACAGACAAGCCAGGGGTGGGGGCGCAGAGGAGGGAGAGTGAGTGTATAAGCAGACTCCCTGCTGAGCACGGAGCCCAACACAGGGCTTGATCCCATGACCCTGAGACCATGACCTGAGCCCAAACTAAGAGTCAGATGCTTAACCCACTGCAACACCCCAGGGGACCCAAAACATCTGACTTTTTAAAGCAGAAATAAATAATGTATTATTTTGAGGTTTATAACACATAGAAGTAAAATGTGTGACAGTAGTAGCATAAGGATGGGGGGACAGAAATATGAAATCTATGTTCCCTCACTATATGTTAAGTGATAGAATACTGTTTAAAGGTAGACAATGACAAGTTAAAGGTGAATATTATAAACCCTAAAGCAACCACTAAAAAATTAAGAGATAAAGTTAAAAATCAACTGTGGAAATAAATAGAGTCATAAAAACAGAACAAAACTTCAATCCAAAAGCAGTAGGAAAAAAGGAACAACAAATGAGGCAAATAGAAAGCAATCGGGAAAATAGCAGATTTAAACTAAATCCCCTTGATAATTGCATTAAAGCTAAGTAGTCTAAACATCTCAATGAAAAAGCAGAGATCGTCAATGTCAACCTGAATTAAAAAAGAAAATTCCACTACATGCCATCGACAAGAAATCCACTTTAAACGGAAAAACACTTACAGGTTAAAGTGAGAGCATCCAAGGGGCACCTGGGTGGCTCAGGTGGTGAAGCGACTGCCTTCAGCTCAGGTCACGATCCCAGGGTCCTGGGATCAAAGCCCACATCAGGCTCCCTGCTCAGTGGGAAGCCTGCTTCTCTCTCTTTTTCTGCCCTCAACTCACTCTCTCTCTTTCTCACTCTATCTTAAATACATAACTAAAATCTTCAAAAAAAAAAAAAATACACTGATGAGTCTCTTCTGAGACCGTCTAGGAGACAAACGAGAGAAGACACAAGGTACCAAATCCAGGAACGAGAGAAAGCTGCTGCTACCCACTCCGGATGAAGAGGAATCAGAGACCTCAATTTAATCCCTAAATAAAGGGAGACATATACAGTGCTCACGGGTAGTGTTATGATGTCATTTCTCTCCAAACAGACATACAGACTCAGTGGTTCTGAGGGAACTATAGGAACTGACAAGCTGATTCTAAAATTTACACAGAAAAGCAGAGAAACTAGACCAGACAAAACAGTGCTGACGGAAAAGTAACGAAGTTGGAGAACCTGATTTGGAGACTTAGCATGAATCTATAATGGTCAGAGAATGTGGTACTCGAGTAAGGACAAATATACAGATTAATCTAATATGACAGAACCCATAAATACACACACACACACACACACACACACACACACACACACGTGGGTCAACTAGTCTCCAACAAAGGTGCCGGGATAATTCCATGGAGAACCAGTCTCATCTGAAACAGTGGAATGTTGACATGCAGCAAAGAGAAAAGACCAAGAGGGAAAAGGAGACCCTTGATGGTCCCTCACGGCACACACAACCGTGGCACAGACGGAGCCTAATGCTGACACTGAATGAGCACAGGGTTTCAGAAGCAGAACAGGGCACGTATGGTGACCTACTCCAGGCTCTTCTGGGGTTGGCACTTAGATGTACTTTCGCTGTTCTACTGATCAAGCACGATGAAAGTGACATGAATGGCAGCACAATTACTCTGAGTTATTTTGCACTCATGTAGCTGACTCCATCATATACTTAGATGGCCCATCAGAAAACAAACCACCAGCCCACGACAACATTAACTGTTCAGACCCTAAAGGTGCCCCCAGAACCTGGGAGCCATATATACAAACTGAGGCATGGCCAGGGCCTTCCAATTTACCCTAATCCCACCACATCACTTTAGAGATGAGGGAAAAGCAGCTCAGGCCATTAAAACTTGTTTTTTTAAAACAACACATGCAGGGCCACGCAGAGATCTGACAGTTTCCTCCTGTTCTTCGAAACAATGAGGCTTAGGACCTGTTTTCCTCTTCCGGGTTTTGACATCGACGATCACAGCCCTGTTCTTCTCTGTGAAGTGCTTCAGGACGATGACGTTATGTGGCTCATTGGCGTTATCCATATACACACAGCGGGTGCCCACGCAGAGAACCTAGAATGTGACAGCGACCAGGAAGGCAACTCAGGAGCACACAGACCCCTGATCAGACCCTCTGGTGGAAACGTGCCCAGCCCCCTCTGCTTGTGCCGCCGACTTCAACAGTGTGCAAGGACGGGCACTCCTGAGTCCAAGGCCTGGTGCATCGGCGGTTTACACACTTGCCGGAGGAAGCCATGTTCTCACGGTCCTCTCTGTCCCAACCATGAGACACGAGGATCAGAAATGAGAGCGAGATGAATGCCAACTGGGGAACAAGGGCACTCTCAAGTCATGTGTGACTCAGTAACTTAGGGACCTGTTACTCAAACTACCGGCTGATAAAACAAACAGCTAAACTGCTAAGAACACAGTCAAACAAACCATCCCACGATCTTGGAAATACACCAATACTGTAAATGCAAATGATGTGGTGAAAGAAAACACCCTCCCAGAGACATGTGCCGAGCCCCCGCTGTGCACACGGAGGGCAGGGAGGCCATGGGACCGGGAGGTGTGGCCCAGCTTCGGAGCCGTGTACCTGCGGGAAGCCGACCAGCACCAGGAGGGTGAAGACGTTGGTGTGCTTCAGCTGGAAAGGCAGCTGCTTGACACAGTGGTCTGTGAAGGTGGCGATAACGTCCCGCCACCGGGGCGTACCGCTGAGCGAGCGCAGGATCTCCGCCATGGAGCACGCCCAGTCCAAGCCCACGCGGCTGGAAGGCAAGAACTCCGTGAGGCAGTAGGGCCGAGGCTCATGCTCGCCCCAGCAGGCCCCCCTCGCGGCACTGAGAACCACACACACCCCTGCGCCCCAGAGCCACACACCCACTCATCTGACAACTCTCAGAATGACGCCTCGGGGACCTCCACACTCAGCATACAGTTAGGGCTGAAAACAGAATCTCTATAAAGGGTCACACACACGTACACACTTGTGCCCACTCATGTTTGAGCACAGAAAAAAGACTGGAGGGAAACATATTCAAACAGCACCAGGTGCAGGCAGGGGCACCCTGGCGGCTCCGTTGGTCAGAACACTGGGGTCGTGGGATCGAGCCCCACATCGGGCTGCACGCTAAGCGTGGAGTCTGCTGGGCTGTCTCCCATTACCCTGCTTACACACTCTCACTCTCTCAAATAAATAAAATCTTAAAAAAAAAAAAAAAAAAGATGGTGCAGCTGGGGTGACTTTTTTCTCCACTTCCGTTTTTCAAATTTGGTGTTCTGGTCAAGTTACTTTATACCAAAAATAGCCCTAATTTCTTCTACCCCAAAGCCTATGCTTACTGCACCAGGAAAAAACCATCAGAATGAACATCATCGAGAGTTCAAGCAGCAGACACTGCAGGACCACACAGCTGTTTTGAGGTGGGTTTCACGGATAATTTCAGCGTCAGCTGACAACTTTGCTAGTAAAACGAATGCTGTTCTCCCAAGAGCGGCCTAGACAATGGCACACTGAACTCAATCAGCAGCCGGACCAGGGGCTTAAAGCAATGAACACCATGGGGGCACAGAGCGCAGGCACTACCTGTCCAGACACACCGCCCCCAGGCTGAAGAGCAGGTGTGTGGTCTTCCAGCCGTCAGGCACAACGGAACTGTCCCCTGAGGCAAACAGGGCGTGCTCCGCGGAGAGGACCGTCACCACCGCGGCATCCACCTCTGCTGGTGAGAGGCGGGCGATCAGCTGGCCGAGGAGCCCCAGTGTGAGGTGGTAGGTCTCGTTCAGATGGCCTGCGTTTGAGATGACAACCTGGAACATGAGTGGAAGGACGCGCTCCAGGGGCATCACGGGCACCGTGGGGTCCTGCCGAGAGAGGGAGAGATGCCAGTTCACCACAGGGTCACGGGAGAACCCCGGTCAACGCCGTGTCAGTCCACGTCCTGGTTAAACCTGGCCGGGGCCGAAGGGCCCGCACCGTGTCCTTCATCGACAGCCACGCACAATCAGGTGGAAACAGACACTCCAGGCATCACCCTCTGACCCAACATCTCACTGATTATGCTTCTCTCGGGGACACACAGGTGATATGAGCACGTGGTTTCAGTACACAGCTTTCCAAAAAACACATTTTTTCCACAAATACCACCACCCTCTTCCAAAAAAGAAAACGCCATTTGTCTCATACCAACTTTAAGGGAGGTAACATGGCCGCTAGCAGCCCCAGAATCCTCTTCTGGGAGCACTCAGCAAACACCTGTTCGGGGCTTCCAGGAACCGCTTTCTCCTCGAGGGGCTTCTGAGACAACACGCCCGCATTTTCAGCATCTGTGAGGGAAAACATCACACCTCCAGATGTTGCCAGCTTCTCTGCGTGAGCAAACAGGCAAGTCTACTGCGGCCTGTCCCCACACTGCCGGAGAACACCCTGGCGCGTTGCTGAACCCGCCCCGCTCTAGGAGGGTGACCATGACCGTCGGAGGTGAATGCGGAGCCCCACCCCGGCCTCCCAACTCGCCCCTCCCCACCGACCTGCTCTTCAGCCTTCCAGCCACCTTTAGTGCCCACACAGCCACCCACTGGTTTCCATGATGTGCCCCCCTCCTGGGTGCAGGCATACCCGAAGCACCCACAGCCACAGCTGGAGCACGGCAGGGGCCAGGGGAGCATCCGAGGGAGGAACCGAGTCCATCCGGACCAGGACGCCGAGGCTGGCGTGGACCAGAGCAGACCGGGCCTGCCCAGGGTGGCCAGACTGCCGCCCGGAAGGCAGAAGAACACGCGCTACACAGAGGGCCATCGGTCCCTTCTGAGAACCGGCCGCACATGGAGCAGGAGGCCAGGTGCTCGGCCCTGCCTCCCTCACGGAGCAGGCGGCTGGGACAGACGCTGCTTCCCAGGCTGCCCTGAGGAGGACACGCTCTAGCACCTCCCTCTCTGGGCTCCATCTCCCTGAAACACAGCTCTGAGCGCAACACTGCTAGCCCAACAGGGAGCTCCGGGCCCCCAGAGCACAGCGACCCAGAGCCCCCCCAGGGCGCCACCCCTTCGTGCCTGTGAATGGACTCTCCCCTGTGTTTTCCTGGGCGTTTCCCACTCTGGGATCTTCGCTCGTGCTGTTCCCTCTGCCCAGAAAGCCCTTCCCACAGCAGATCCTGGCGCAGCTAAGGTCCCTCGCAGCCCAACCTTCACAAGGCTTTCTGGGGATGCCGTCCGTTCCCGTTAGACACCATCGCCACCTGCACCCACCCACCCCTCTCCTGTGGACAGAGTCACGTTCCAGCCTACGGTTACCCATAGCTTGGTCCACACCCTCCCCCCCAGACTGCAGGCTCCGTGAGGGCAGGAGCTACACGTCTGTCTGACTTGGTCCCTGTCGCACTCCCATAGCCCAGCACGGTGCTTGGCACACAGAAGGCACTCAGAAAACTCGGGAATAACAAGGTAGGAAAGCAGGCAAAGTGAAGGAAAGGCGACTTTCGAAGCGTGATCACTACTGTCAGATACAAAGCTGAGAAACCACGATTTCTCGCGGCTGTGAGCCGATTTCAGGCTGTGTGCCACAGACCGCTCAGGGATGGGTCTGTGTGCGATCTAAGACAAAAAAGAGATCAAGGTCATGATGCGAGTCTCCACCTGGACGCCTGGGAGCTGTGCCTCCATCCGCAGGTGAGTTGGAAGCCTGAGTCTGGCACGGAGGACCCTTCGCCAATGACACGCCTTCTTCGTCTGCCTTACTTGCCTGCTTGCTGTCTAAAGGCCCGACTTCCTCTGGACCATCTCTCTTGCCCTGGAAACAAAAGGTAAAGGAATTTAGGTTTCTTCTACAAAAGTTGCCTCATTACTGCTGTGATACAATTTGCATAATCATTGGCTAGTCTTTATAGACTAAATTACTTTTAAATTCCACAAGATAATGTCCCTCATTTCCGATGACAAATCTATGCTCTACTAAGACACTAGTCACTGTATCCATTCTCCAGGCATCTCAAAACGCCCCTGCGGCAGAGCCTGCAGTCCTGTCACCCACAACCCCCGAGACAATCCTCTACTATCTTCCACTTAGCCTTTAGAAACCACGTACGGAAAGTTCTCCCAGGAAGAAGAAAACAGCAAAGGTGTGGAGCTCTTTCTAGCTTACTGAGCCAGCCCACACCTGTGGGAGCTTTATTTTGGCAAGGAGCTTTGTTAAAGGGACTCCTGCTGGAGTAGGGAAGCTTTCTTAAGCTTGAGAGTTGGGCAGTGAGGTGCCCAGGTTGGCCGGATGACAGCCCTTGGGCCAGGGAAAGTCTCCATGATGAGCCTGAAACCTCTTTCTGCAAGAAAAACTGAGGAAATGCTCAAAGGAAAAGGCAGATCAGGATGCAGAAGGCAGGCAGAAGAAGCTTCCACTGGCCAAACATGGGACAGTTTCAGCATCAAAATACTTCCTGAAAAGTAGCAGATTTTAAAGATTTTATTTTTTATTTTTTTATTCATTTGAGACAGAGAGAATGAGAGAGAGAGCAGAAGCAGGGGGAGTGTCAGAGGGAGAAGCAGGTTCTCTGCTAAGCAGAGAGCCCGATGCAGGGCTTGACCCCAGGACCCTGGAGTCCTGACTTGAGCTGAAGGCAAACACTTAACGACTGAGCCCCCAGGCACCCCAGAAGATTTTATTCTTAAATAAGCTCTATGCCAAGATGGACTTCGAACCCACAAGCCCGAGATCAAGAGTCGTGTGCGCTACAGACTGAGCTTTCAACCCACGGAGCGAGACAAGCCACCCCGGTTGCTGGGGTCCGAGCTGATCTAAGTGGACACATGGGGAGCAGAGTGCTCCGGGGCAGCAGATATGCTAGGGGCTCGGAGGGCGACAGCACTGTGTCCAGGCTCAGGGGCGATGGCTGCCTCTGCTGACAACGTCCTCCCTGCCACCACCGTGTGTGGGTAGTTAGAGTGCCGCCCGGACAAGGGGTCTTGTGGTCAGGACGGCAGCACGCGGGACTGGGCTGAGGCCACTGCTGCCTCTCTGGCTGAATGAGGCTGGCACAAGTCTCCAGTTGTCGCCAGCCATCTCTGCCTCTGTCTTCCCCTAAGCACAACGGGATCCCATTGAGCCACCAGTACCACATGGGGGATCCATGAACTAGCCAACGTGACAGAGACGGGACGGAAACATGGGCCACTCCTCAGGCCAAGGCAGGGGTGCCCGCAGCACCACCTCAAGCCTCGGAGGAGGCCTCCCAGAAGCCACGCTGTGCTCTAGCACAAAGCCAACTTTAAAACTGCGATCGCAGGCGGTACCCGCATGCAGGAAGGAAGAAGGCTTTTCTTCCACTTCCGCAGGTGTGTGCAAACCACCGTTGTCTGTTGGGTAGGCAGAAAGCACTCGGGATTACCTGCCTGCTGCCCTCTATAAGAAGAACTCCGGAGCACTTGGGGGGCTCAGCCAGTAAAGCATCTGGCTCTAGGTCTCGGCTCAGGTCGTGATCTCAGGGTTGTGAGATCAATCCCTGCATCAGACTCAGCGCTGGGCATGGAGTCTACCTGGGAGTCCGTCTCCCTCCCCCACTTCCCCTGACCCCCACGCACACACACTCTCTCTGAGAAAATAAAAGCTTCGCATATACAGTGTGCGCCATGGGCCAGGAACTAATCTCCTGGGGTATAGGATCTTCCTTCCTGTAATCCCACCAGAAGGCGGTAACAGGAGCGGTTGACGCTGGCGGGGAACATACAACAGACACTGTTTAAGCATTTTATGCACAGACGCTCGCTGCGGAACACGACACCTCATGGAAGAGGTACCAGTGTTTAGCCCACCTCACAGATGGGAAAGCAGAGTGAGAGGACGGCAGTCACATGCCGAGGACCTGACAGAGCAGGGACTGGAGCCCACAGTCCAGGCCACGAGTCCGTGGCCTTAGCCTCACCGCCCTGCACATGGCTCCCCATCCTGCGCAGTAACGCACACAGACGTACATGGCAGAGCACAGAAGGGCCTGCATGCAACGGGTCCTCCACAGCGCGGACAGCTCTGTCCTCCTCCAGTGCACGGCTGGGCACAGCGACAGGTGGGGCCCGGCGGTCTGGACCAGATTCCCCATCCGGCAGTATACCGAGAAGACACAGAGTTTTCAGACCTATGTGGGCAGCGAGAGAGCGGTCACAGACTTTAGAATGAGGTCATTTTGTGAAAATGCCATAAATCCCTACATGGAGAGATGGCTGGATTTCCAAAAAGCAAACCAACGCACTCCCAGTAGAACCCTCCCTGGCTGTCTACATCTCCTTGGCTCCTGGCGTCAGGCACCAGACGTCTGAGGACCGAGGAACACACGTGCTTCGGGAGCAGCAGAAACCCAGGACACAAGAGGACTGTCCACTCAGAAACCCTAACAGGACAATTCCATAGCGGCCCCCGACAACTCCATGTCTATGTCCCCACTGGCGAGCCTGGGAGCTCTGGCACCGCCCATGTGTGGCCCCACACGGGCCTCATGTCCCCACCATCCTGGAACAGGGAGCCCCGTACTTTGAGAGGGACTCAAACAGCTCCGAAGTGCCGCATGCACACTACGCTCCCCCGGGAAAGTCAAAGATGTTGCAATATTTCGTCAAACGACTCTAGTTCCACGGACTCTAGTTCTCTCACAGAGAACGCGGTTATGTGGAACAAACCTGCACCCCAGGTAAAAACAACGTTCCTCTGGCAAAGCTAAGACCGCCAGGGTCAAATACCAAATTCCACATCCACAGACATTAAGAGCGTTAGTTATTACTTTTTCTTTTCTTTTTTTTTTTTTAAAGGTTTTATTATTTATTTGACAGAGAGAGATCACAAGTAGGCAGAGAGGCAGACAGAGAGAGAGAGAGGAGGAAGCAGGCTCCCTGCTGAGCAGACAGCCCGATGCGGGACTCGATCCCAGGACCCTGAGATCATGACCTGAGCCGAAGGCAGCAGCTTAACCCACTGAGCCACCCAGGCGACCCATTACTTTTTCTTTTTGACCGTCGTGTGACTATCTTAGAGAAACTAAATGCATTTCCGCGCCACAGCTCGTCTCAGACACAGGCGGGCATCTGGCATGGCTCGCAGGCAGGGGAGCGCCTGCTGCAGGAAGCGGGCCAGGCTGCCCGGAAGCAGAAACGGTGTCTCCTTCCGGCACGAGCAGCGGGGCTGGCCAGTCCCCGCGGGAGGACAGTACCTTTTCCCTGGTGGGCCTGCATCAGACAGTCCCCAGCGAGCTGCAGGCATTGGCTGCGCAGGGCGCTGGCGCTGCTGTGCTCCCGGGGGCCCAGCCTCTCCCCGGCCGCGTCCTCCCCGCTGGCCAGGTGTGCGCTGTAGAGTGCCAGGGCAGCGAACAGCAGCCAGGCGTAGTTGTGGACGTACGGCTGGATGAGCCTCTGCCGGTCGCTGATGCGGATGGTCACCATCGGGTGGGCCGTGACGCTGTGCGTGGGCAAGTGGCTGCAAAGGCAAGATGTGTTCATGGCCGACTAGCCTCCATGAGGGCGTGAAGAAAGCCGGGCCTCGGCGGTGTGCGTGGTCCCACAGGGCGCAGGGACCTCCGAGGCTGGGAGAACTGAACATCTCAACACAGAGGAATGAACCAAAAAAACAATGGACTAGCGTTGCAGGGTTTCACACACACACACACACCCCACCACCAACAGGCAAAACACCGTCTACAGAAACTGGTGGGGGCAGGGGGGATTCCTCACTGTGGAATTCTCCCAGTATGACAATACCACTTTGGTAATGTGAAAAAATGCTCATCGTTTTTAGAGGTGGCCATGCAGTATGTACAAGGAAAACGACCAAGAGTCTGCGATTTGCTTTAAAGCCCTTTAGCAAAGAGGAAAAAAGAACATGTTAATCACGCAGAGCAAAATCTTCATAGCTGTTGGGTCTGGATAACGACTATACAGGGGTTCCGGGTCCTCATCTCCTGAGCTGTGGGTACGTCTGAAATCTGTTAGAGCCAAAAGGCTTTCACCACACACACACACACACACACACACACACTCGCACGCACGCACACACGCATGCATGCCCAGTGTCCTGCGGCCGAAAGTCACAAGAGCGTACCCATAGGAGTATTTCTTTGCCGCGTAGCACCCGTAGCAGAGATCAAAGTCATCACACACATTACAGTTCATCCTCCTGCCGATGATCAAACCCTGGCAGTGGTCACAGGTGAACTCCATGCTGACCATCTCGTGGTCGTCTCCATGGCCCTCGGGCTTCACCCCGCCTAGAAAAGAACACGAGGCTGAGGTGGCTTGGGCGCAGGCTCTCAGCGGTGCTCACTTCCAAACACGCACCGACCCAGAAGCAAGGCTCTGCCAGGTTACTGCTCAGGACGTCAAGGGCCATAGGCACTGTCTGGAGACCAGGGCGCTCTGCCCAGGGGCTCTGAGCACACAACTGCTCAGCCATGGTAGCGTGGACCGCCACCGTCTCCCAGCGCCACTGAGTGTGACGGGACGTACCACCAGTTCCCAGCACGACCACCATCTGGCAGAAACAAGTCCATGTGCCCATGGATGAGCTGCCTCCCATGCAACCTGCACTCTGACAAACATCAGGCATCTGCTGTGTGTTCCTCTCAACCAACACTGAGGAGTGACCAGGGTTTTGTTCTTACCTCTTCATTCCAGAATCACAGAGGAAAGCAGACTCCACTACCTCAAACCCCATGAGGGAGGAACCGTGCTCGTGCCCCGTGTGGTCCCAGCCTAACGGAGCTCTGCACCTGCCGCCCACTCCTCGCACCGGGCCCACTTCTGCTCCGGCTGCCGAGAACCTGGTCACTGCTGTGACTGACTCCCTGAGGGAGCTCCTGGGAGGCCAGAGCCTCCTTCCTGCAGCAGCTCTCTGAGGATGTCACCACCCCACTATGTACAGGTCCGCTCAAGGGCCTCAGCCAACTGCCCCAGAGCCCAGCTGTGGGCCCCGGCGGTCTGAGCATTTTGACCTGGACACACCAGCGATACTCAGGCCCGTCCACAGATGGGCTCCGTGCCAGAAGGGGATACATGGCCTTTGCACCCCCCAGCTCTGACTTTCTTCAGGGACCAATCCACATCACGCCTTCCACCTCCTCGCCCAGCTTCCCTCCATAGCGAAGGTTACCTCTCCCAAACTTTTCTAGAACACTCCATATCCCACCTCCGTAACTCAGCACGCACACCCTTGTCCTGGGGCACTGCCCAGACGGTCGCTGGATATTTCCCGACCGGGCCACGCACACACAGCACTCAGCCTACTCACGACTACCTACCCGCCACACCTCAGCACTGACACACCAAGATCGGTCAAAAGTTCCGAGGTCTGCTTTTGTGCGGGGCCTCGGACTCCTTGTACACTCTGCCTGGTCCAGAGAGAACCACCCTCCGGAACTCAGCTGAAGGGCCCTTCGGCACCCGTTTGTGCACAGAGTCCCCACGCCCAGCAGGGTGGCGGGCAGAGGGACGTCAGACACCAGGGCGCGGGTACCTGGGACTTCTCCGCAGCAGGCGGAGAGCAGCCCGGGCAGTACCTCCCCGAGCAGCAGGCAAACAAATGACATGGGCCCGGGGCCCGGCCCGGGGGTCCCTTGGGCACAGCGCGCACCTAGGAAGCAGGTCTTGCAGAGATCCATGTCGCTGCACTGCAGACATCGGTAGCGGTGCCAGGGCGCAATCTCGTCACAGCCATCACAGGAGATGTCCACGTTGAGCAGGTCACAGTAGCGAGCAATGAACATGTGCATCTGTAGGGTGAAATGTAGGCCATTAGCCAAGACACTCCAACACGGCCACGACCCATCAGTCACCTTACACTTCACCACCCACTCCGCGTGGCCCTGGGCCAGGGTGAGAAGAGGGTAGCGCTCGGTGTCAACGCGGGAATCCCCTCAAGTGACCACGCAGAGGGCAGCTGCTCTGATAACCGAGTCAGGGGCTGAGAAAACCCTGCAAGGCACCAGCAGCAGTCAGGAAGGTCCCGGAGATGACTCCATGTTGAGACCTGAGGGCAGACAGGTACCACTGGGTCTGGGTAAGGGCAGTAGGCACACCAGACAAAACTCATAGCACGTTCTACACAAGGCAATGAGAAGCCAGGATGGTGGCCCCTAGGACTGGCAATAACTCGGGTCCTGGGTGTAGAAGGCAGCACAGAGCAGGGGAAAACTGGATCACATGATCACTCTTGAGCGTTGTAGAAAGTTCCTCTGGCTACTGATGGAGAATGGACTGAAGGAGGCAAGACCACATTCGGGGAGACCAGACATGAGAGGGGCTGTCACAGCGGCCCCACGACGGGCTCAGGGTGACATGGCACTGTGAGTAAGAGGGCAGAGAAAGGCAGGCATGTCTGAGAGGCATGAAGGAGACAGAGGAGTGGCACCTTGGGGATGGAGTGGACGCGGAGCAGATGCAGGGTCGCAGAAAGCAGTGCTCGAGAGCAACACCCAGATCTCTAGCTCGGACACTCAGCCAGACAGGGCAGCACTCAAAGACACAGAGACGCTGCCTCAAGAGCACTGTTTTCGCTGGCGCTTAAAGGGGAAACCTTTTGGGGGACAGCAAGAGTGCCGCCCTGAGCAAGCAAGCTTCATGGAAGGTAGCGGCAGGCCTAGGTGCAGGTCCTCCACACAGCCCGGAAGACGGGCAATGACTCACTAAGCGGCGGGACCGTAGCTGACCAAGCGGACAGGCCCCATCAGCCCCCAGGGAGACACTAACGCACCAGAGAGGAAAACGCCCCGTCCGAGCACCGCGGAGGTGCTCCGGGAGCCAAGTCGCTGGCACACAGGAGGCATGCGTTGCTAACAAAAGGAATGACTCTGAGGCAGGAGATGCACCATATGGTGGTGTCGGGGCAACACCTCGTGTGGGGACGGACATGGCAGTCTAACTGCTCGGAGCCTCTGGGCGTCTGAACCACAAGACTCAGGCTGTGTGTGCACGTGGCGGTTCCCGTGCTCTGCGGACAGCCTGGGATGGATACGGGGCTCCACGTTACTCGCCTACAGGAAGAGAGCGTGCTACCCGAGGACACCGGAGCCCAGGCCTTCAGCAACTCTCTCTCTCACCGTAAATTAATACGCCGGCGCCTCCTGTTCCACTTCAGCGCCACGAGCCCACGCTCGGAGAGTCCAGCTCTACAGGAGGGAGCCGCGCGCTCGGAGTCCGGCCAGTACGGGGTTCAGGCCCCCCACTCCCCACCCCGGTCTCCAGAGCAGAGTCGGAGACAGCTGCCTTCCAGGCTGTGCACTGCCACCGGACCTCCCCTACACAGCCCACTGGCATCCCCCCTGCAGACGCTCCTCTCCACACTCCCAGTCACTTCCAATCACCCCACTGAGAGGGCTTACTTTCCTCTGCTTCTCCGGCTCTTCCTGGGCTATTTTTTCATACCAGGCCTCAAACATGCCGTCCTGACACTCGTCCATCCATTCTGAATTCTGCTTGGCATCGGCAAGCTCGTCGTCTTCACTCCACTGGCTGAAAGGAGGACACAGAGAGAGAAAAGAGCACCTTTCCCAATAATCTAGGGAGAGCTGGGTAACACACTCTTTTTGCCCTACGGGTCTCACAGATGGAACATTTCTGAACCTCTGTGGGGAGGATGTGCATTTGGTGCAGAGGATCTGTGGGGCTGCTGACAGAACGTTCCAGTAAGAGGGAGACGCCCTTTCCAGAGCAGACTACAATGGCTGAGGAACTAGAGGCTGAAAGGCTATACCTAGGGGTTTAATTCCCCACATCCACGCATCCTAATGAACCTCAGTGACAGGTGGTCCCAGCATGCCAGAGAGCCAGGAGCCCCAGGGACTGGCTCTCCCACCAGCTGCTCTTCAGCCCGGACCCCACACACACACACACACTAAGCCCTGGCCCTCAGTCTCATTCTAAATAGCTTCATACAGATCATCTCTGGGGCTCCTTTCAGATGCAAAGTCACGAATTCCCATGATTCTGGTTCATAGTTCATTGTAGCAACCAGAATTTTAAATGTGAAAGGATCTGCTCAACCACAAATGCAAACTATTTACCAACCAACACACACACACACTTGTTGACTCCTGCGTCCCCGACAGACTGCCGCCAGGCCTCCTTGCACTCAGCTCTGGGCTGGGCGCTGAGGAACAAGGGGTGGCTGGAGGGGTCCTCCAGAACTACAGGGCCCAGGCGCAGGCTCGTACACCCACCCTGGCTGTGTCCGCGCACAGAGGGCAATGCCAGCATCTGGGACATAAGGAGACAGGTGCAGGTCTAGCTCCGCTTCCAGGATGCCCAGAATGTCTGAGAAAGTGAAGCCTGTGCCAACACTGAGTCACTAACTTCTGGTTCTCTCCCCATGCCTTCCTTTCCCCGTCTCATTCTTTCTTCTCTATGCACACCAGTGGACTTGAGCAGGGTGGAGAGACACACATTTTAAGTGGAAAGGAAAGAAAACCCACATGCTGATTTTTCTCATATCTTAAGTCCTTATAACGTGCAAGAGGTTACACTGGCTAAAGGCCCATACACACAGAACCAAAAAATAAAGAAAAGGATTCTCCGATTCAGAAAGGTAGGCTAGGGTCTCCAAAAATGTTGAGGATCCTCGTCCTCACGATCCCACCACCACCACCACCTCCACACACTTCCATGCACCAGGCACTGTTACCAACCCTGAGAAACACAACTCATTTACCCTTCACAACAATCTGAGGAGGTAGGTACCCAATACTGTCCTCCAGGCCTAAGAAGGAGGAAACGGAGGCACAGTGGGCTCAAATGAGCAGTCCAAAGTCCTCCGGCTGGGCTATGGCAGAGCCGGGATGCACTACGGGGAGGCTAACTCCAGCATCCGGGCCCTGAACCCCTCTGCTCCGGGCACTGCGGGGTGTGGGACTGGGATCTTACCTGATCACACTGTCGTGGACGCTTATATTTTCTTGTGACATCTTCATGAGGAGATGCGGCAACTGAATGTCCACAAAGAAGGCGAGATCGCCGGGTTCCCAGCCCATATCCAAAAAATGCAGCAAGGCCGTCTGCACACAGGACAAGGCAGGCAGCAAGGACCTAAGGACCCCAGGAAGCTGAGCGTTACCAAAGCCGCCGTCCCCAGCCGGGATGACACAGAAGGTAAGTGGGAATCCGGTGTGTCTCCAGGTGAGCTCACACCCCACACAAGCCCTCCTCCAAGGGCAAGAGTCCCGGAAGCATGACGCCACACCTGCCGCAGGGTACTTTATGGTCAAAGAGCGTAAAAATCATGTCCGGTAAGCAGCCGGCCCCAAATTAGCACAGGTCATTCCTTCGGCGCAGACAGAGAAGGAGACCGCCTGATTTCAGGCTCCTGCCAAAATCACCTGCGCGGGATGGCGCTGGGGAACGGCTTCACACACGTCTTAAAGGTGCACGCAATGCGCGAGAAGCTGAAAAGGACAGGTCATCTGTGCTTACGCAAAGCAGGAACTGCCCCCTTGAGAAAGGACAGAGCACACAGGAAAAGGACTGGGACATGTCCGAGTAAGTCCGCGCATGCAACCGGTACTGGGGGGTGACGTCCGTATCACTGCTCGCCCTCTCACCGTGGGCGTCCACACTCTCACCCAGGACGTGCACTTCCAAAGTCAGCAAACACGGAGTGCACGTGGAGACACGCAAACGCGGTACAGTACCTGTCATTTATGCTGCGAAACCCTTTCACCGCCTCGACCAGCAGCAGGACAAACTGGTAGTAAGTGTCGCGAACCTCCTTGTGCAGGCGCGCACCGCAGCCCTCCAAGTGCACGAAGTAGCTGCACACAGAGGGGAGCGGGGTCACATCTCTGCCGGCCGGCAGCGCCTGTGCGGTCTGGACACCCTTCCTGTGCCCAGCGCGCTGTGGAAGAACGCACTGAGAGCCCGGGGCTCGGGGGGAAATGGCATGGCAGCGAGGAGTCGAGGAGTCGCCCGCCGGGGCCAGGGCGCAGACAGGCGAGCATTCCTCCTCCGTAGCTCATCGGGGCCGCCCCCCGACCTTCGCTGCTCACCTCAGCCAGGCCCCTTGGCCCTGGCCCCCCAAACCGATGAGCCCAGCACCAAGCCCGCGGCCCCTCCCACCTCAATCCTTGTGCCCTGGGAGCCTTCAGGGTCCACAGGAACGACTCCCAGGTGTCCCTGCCACAGTCCCTCCAGCCGGACGGGCACTCCTCTGAGATCATCACTACAGGGACAGCAGGACTCCCGAGACCTGGACTCGAGAGCAGCCTGCTCTGCCTCCGACCCCACAGCAGCGGCCTCCATCCCCAGGAGCCCCAACCCATGAGGCTGCCTCACGTGTGGTAGCCGCGCTGAGACCCCGTGGCCCTCACCGTCCTCTCACCCGGGCGACCGCCAACTCCCTGCCACCTCTCCCTCCACAGACTGGCCTGAGAGAGCTCGCGGCGCCCTCAGAACAGCGCGGCGTAGCGGGGGCACTGCACATCAGGCTGACGAGCGTCGCTCTCCACTCAGGACCACGAGGCTCCAAGCTGCACTTGAACAGCCAGTCAGACCAGCCTTCTCACCTCGCACTACTTCAATCCCTCGTGCCTCTCCTCAAACTGCCACGGCTTCCCCTAACCCTTCATGCCTGGCTGAGGACAAGGACAGAAAAACCACAGCGTCCCCCGTCCCGGCACCACCTGACCGGCCCGCACGTCCATCAGCACCACACGGCTCCCGCATGACCTCCCTGGCTCTGCCCAAACCGACCCTCTGCGGCAGCCCCTGCCGTGTGACGGACCCTCTCCTCCTGTGCCCAGTGTGATCGGGACAGACGCCGGCCTGCCAACATATGAAACGCGCCAGCGCCTTATCCTAAAACCCTCAGCAGAGCCCGTGTCTCAGGCAATTCTGCCTTTTCCTCTGCTCCCCTTTAAGGCCAAGGTTCTTGAAATGGTTGTGGTCTCTCCCTACCTTGGACCTCCCACCCAATTTTCCTCTCAACTCAGTCCAGCCAGGCTTTCGGCCCCCAGACAAATCCAGCATGGGCTTCTGTGGCCCCACATCAGCGTTGGACGCAATGGACACATTCTTCTCTTGGCTTCGAAGACCCCATCATGCCCTGGGTTTCCCTCTGGATGGCCTCTCCTGCTCGACCTCCTTAGCTGACCCCTCCTCTACTGCCTGAGCTCTGAATGAAGAGGTGACCCTCGGGCTCAGTCCCGAGCCCGTTCTTGTCTGCCTCTGCATGTTTCTTGGTCATCCAGTCTCATGGCTGTAAACACGGTCTACATGCTAACAGCATCCCTACTCTAGCCCCAGCCCTGGCTTCTTTCTAGAACCTCAGACCCTTACCTTGACGCGCTGGATGCCTTTACTTGGATGTGAGAAAGGCAGGTCAAACTTAACACACCAAAGCAACATCTGATTTCTCACCCCAATCTGTTTCTTCCATTCTCTTCCCCTCAGTAAAATCCACCATGATCCACCAACTGTGGAGCCAAGACCCAGCAGCTCCCGCACTGCGATCCCTTCTGCTCATTCTCCGCACCCCATCCCCAGGTGCGTCCCCGCAGCTCCATCTCCAGAGCAGATCCCGAGTGCCCTCCCTTCTCTCCATCTCCAGGACCACTGCAGGCTCTGGAGCCTGCCGCCTCCCACCTGGCCGGCCGCACCATCTCCGGACTGCTCTGTGTCCACCCACACTTTCCCCTGGAGTGGTCAGATGTGACTTGCATAAGCGTAAGACAGTGTGCTCCTCCTGGGCCTGGGGCTCCCCAGGTTCTCCCACCTACAGCTCAGAACAAAATCCAAACACCTGAAACCCTGCCCTACAAAGTCTGGCATCCTCCGAGCCCCAAATCACTTCCTCTGCTGCTCTCCTGCCATTCCCCCCCACTCAGACACGCCAGTTTTCGCGCTCTTCCTGGGGCCAAGCCCTCACCCTAGGGCCTCTGCGCTGCTCCTTCGGCCTTCAGTGGGCCTCCCTCTGAGCTCACTGGTTACTCATCTCCTGGTTCACAGGCTGACTTCTCAGCGCCATTCCCTGACCCCCAGACTACATCACTGTGCATAAAGCCGTCGTGCCTGGGATGGATACAGTAAGCAGATGGAGGAATGGATGCATCTCCTTTATCATCTGTTTTTCCTCAACACAATACAAGCTCCAGCAGGGGCGCCTGGGGGGGCTCAGTGCGTTACGTGTCTGCTTTCAGCTCAGGTTAGGATCCCCGGGTCCTGGGATCGGGCCCCCCATCAGGCTCTCTGCTCAGTGAGGGAGTCTGCTTCTTCCTCTGCCTCTGCCTGCTGCTCCCCAACTTGTGTACGCATATGCACACTCTCTTTCTCTCAAAAAATAAAATCTTAAAATGAAAGAAAGGATAAAAGCACCATTAGAAGAAGACTCTTGTCTGCCTCATCCACAGCTGCACACCCATCTCCTAGATCGGGGCCTGGCGCCAACACTCAGGCAACAGCAGCTAACTGGCTACCGGAACCACCTTGTGAGGTACTCAGATTAATGTCCTCACTGTGAACAAAAATCCAATCTAGCTCACAGCTTCCAGAAGCCAGCGGGCGGGCGTGGGGACACAGGGAACACAGTCCTCCCTGGTAAAAAAAAAAAAAAAAGCTGATAAACTCACCAGGGGGAATAAACAGGTTTCTGGTATTGCTTACTATAGAAAGAACCCATTTCTCCTTAGGGCAAGAGTACTGACCAAAAATAAGAATTTACATCCCACCCGGAAATAACAGTTACAAATGAAAGATGACTTGGGTTTCCTTAAAGTGACCCATGCCTATCTTCCTTGCACGTGGGTGCGGGGCGGGTTACTCACTTGGTAAACTCCTTCTGGCAGGTCAGCAGCTCCAGCAGGAAGAGCACATATGGCGGGTGGAAGCAGTGGGGCTGTCCGAGGGACTCCAAGCAGTACTGAATGATCCTCAGGACCTCAAGGACACTCTGTGCCTGGGCCTTCCTTAAGGCAAGAACCTTCACAACGCTAAAGACAGAGGTCGAGTCAGGGGCAGCGAGAAAGCGCGAGCAGCACGAGGGTGACGGCAGGAATGCCAGTCCGGAGGGGGTCCGGGCCCTGTCGGCCCCTGCTCAGCCAGCTCGAGGCCCAACCCGAAGCCCGACCCCCCACGCTCACACACTCACTAGTTAGAACGGAACTCTGGTATTTTTACTGCCCCGCAGAGACAAAGCTTTAATTCTCAACGCAGGAAATCATGAAGACATGCAATCCTTCCAGAGACGCAGGCCCGCCAACAATTTTGTCAGAAAACCTCAAATCCTAAGTTTCTCCCAGGATTAATATGAGACACATTTATAAATGATGGCTACGGAAACCAATGCTCCTTTTTTAAAAATCTTCGCATACGTTACTGAGACCTAATAATGTACAAATCTTCAGTCACAAAATGCTTCTTTAAAAGGCAAGCGTAGTCACCCTGTTTTGTCTGGCACGCACTGACACAGATCTTAGTCTGCCCCCCAGATCCTCCTCACTCCCTGCGGTGCGTAGGAGCCCGGCCTGGCCTGGGCACCAGGAGGGACGGTGGCTCACCTGTCGTGGGAGAGGGACTGGTCCTTGATGAAGTCCAGCACGTCCTTCAGCACGGGGTACTTCTCCTTCACAGTGGGCGCTGGCCTGGCTTCCTCCACAGACCGGAAGGAGAGCAGCCGGAGTCGTCCTCGGGCGAAGGGAGGCCGCCGGGCGGGGGCAGAAGGTGACAAGGGCTCTTCGGTGGTGGCAGAGGACAGGTCGGCAGCAGTGGGCCCGCTGCTGGGTGGCAGCTTCGGCTGCACATCCGAGCCAGGACCCCCGTCGCCTGCAGCAGGGGTGCCCACTTCCACAGGCGACACGGAAGCCCGGAAATGCTCCTCGACCACAGAGCTCGTCCTCGGACGCCTGTCCCGTGGCTGGAGGTGATCTGTTTCATCTGCAGCCACCAGCCCGTCACAGCTTTCCTTTGAACTCACTCCCACAGGCAAAAATCTTAGTAACAGGAGACTCTTCTGAATACACTCTTTTGCTGAATGCAGAAAGCAAAGAAGGTAATGGAAAAAAAGTCAAAATTCAACTTATTTACTTTCAGAGAGAAAATAATCTCCTTAAACTCTACAATTTAGGACAAGAAATACCTCCATTAATAAAGTGATATACTTCTCCCTCTGCCCCTCACCCTGTTCTTGTGCTCTCTCATTCTCTCTCACTCCCTCTTAAAATATATATATATATATAATAATAACCTTTTAAGAAAATTAAAAAGGGCACCTGGGTGGCTCAGTCGGTGAAGTGTCTGCCTTCGGCTTGGGTCATGGTCCCCAGGTCCTGGGATTGAGGCCCGTGTAGGGCTCCCTGCTCAGCGGGAAGTCTGCCTCTCCCTCTGCCTCTGCCTCTCCCCCTACTCCTTCTCTCTTTTGCTCGCCCACATTCTCTCACTCAAATAAATAAGCACAATCATCTCGCAGACGGGTCTCCAGCTTCCCAGCACGCGTCCACAGAAGGCTGAGCACACTCACCCAGGCCCTCGGGGTTCACCTCAGCAGCTTCTGACCCGCGCCTTCCTTCTGCCTCATCCCCCAGCGTCATCAGGGACTTCTGCTTCATCTCCAGCTGCAGGGACAATGCGAGCCACACGGTTACAGCATCCAGGCAGGGCTGCAGGGGCAGCCTCACCAAGCTATAATCACACGCACCCAGCACACCACCACAAACGACCGCACCGTCATCGTCCAAATCTGGAGGGCACAGCTGTTTCTGTTGGTCCCAGAAGCAACCCAGGCTTGGAAGCTAATGGTGTATCCACAGCACTGCCTTCTCTTCAACTGTGTGCTGTTTGAGCAGGTGGCGTACCCCTGATCCCACTACTTTAAGAGTCGTGGAGCACACGGCTGGCTCAGTGGGTTAAGCGTCCAACTCTTGATTTCCACTCAGGTCATGTTCTTAGGGTCCCGAGAGCTGCATCAGGCTCTGTGCTCAGCACGAGTCCACTTCTCCTCTCCCTCTGCTCCTCCCCCGCCCCCGTGCTTGTGCATGTGCGTGCTCCCTCCCTCTCTCTCTCTCAAATAAAGAAACAAACTCTTCAAGCAGAATGTACAGCTCTGGAGCTGGGGGCCCTTGCCCAAAGCCGGCCCAGCACAGACAAGGCAGTGCAGGCTACAGAAGTGAATGGCTTGCTAAGGCCACACACCCAGTTTCCTGCACAAGTTAGACCAAAACTCGATCTCGGTGCTACCCTGGGCGGGGACACTTCTAAGTGATGCTGAACCGGCCAGGCAGAGAACAGTGCCCCAAGGGCCAGCACAGGCCACGGTGCTGAAAGCCCAAGCAGACAACCACGTCTGGGAGAGAGGCTGGCACGTTGTCCAGCCGTCAGCAGTCTGTCCTACACTAAACCAGAAACAGGTCAACTGTCCAACCCTTCCCCTTCGAGCGCATATGGTAGCGACTTTATCACTCATTTTCTTACACCGCTACTACTGCCTTGGTTTCTCACAGCACACTGTCGTGACCCTCCTCACACCATCTAGAAGACAACACTGTTTAATTTTTCTGGATAGGACCTGTTCGTTTTGTCTCCATCCACCTATCCAGCAAGTCACTGCCATCACTACGTTCTAACTGCTGTGGAGCCTGGCCAAGCCCCTTTGGTTCCTGGGTTATCTCATGCATTAGACAAATCCTGGCACCAGTGATCTGAAGCTACCTGCATCTCTGGTCTGACATGTGTGCTAGATGGTTTGAGGTTCACAGACTCCTCCAACTCAGTGTCTCAAGCCACCTGTGTGTCCCCACGCTCAGCATGTCCCAGAACAAATTCACTGCTGCCCCACTGCCCACTCCCAACTCCAGGCCATTCTCCCCAGTCTGGCTCAGGCTTCCACGGCCCAGCAAGTCCCCAAGTCGGGAACGTGGGAAGGGTCCTGGAGCCCACCACACCATGGACCACTCACACCAGCCACAGAACCTGCCCACTCTACGCCGAGGGGCAGCTGCCATGCTCATCAAAGAACCGGCTGGTCTCCCGCTCTCAGTCTCACTGCCCGGCCTCCCACTCACAGACGATGCTACCATGTACGAGGCCAGGGAACCACCGTTCTCCAGTGCGGGAAGCCTTCCCTGTGGAACGCGGCCTCGCCGCCATCTACAGCCATCAGTGGCCATCCAGGCCAAGAGGCCCCACGGAGTGGCCCTGGGGTTACTGAGGCTGTTAGGGGCTCACGGACACTCTCAGCACTCCCCACAGAAGGACGTGAAGGATTCTACATTATTTTAGCGCTTTTCATGTCACTGAACTTTAGTAAAAACAAACAGACTAGAGAGCTGCTTCCCTTAACTACGTGAACCCATGGTGGTAACAAAGAACAGAAGGCTGGCTGAGGACAAAGCAAAAGGCTGACACATTGCAAACCAACCCCCACTCCCCCCGCCACTCCTGGGTGGGACATAGGTGACATTCTTGGAATCTCCCACCCATCTTAATGTGAGTTCCTTGCTGGAGGGCAGAACAACCTTGGCATTGGCAAGGCCTCCGGTATCTTGTGGGTCCTCTTTAGCATATGGAAGTCCCACTGAAACCTCCCTTTCCTTACCTCCCCCCACCCCCATGGTACAGAACTGCCACCCCTCACAACCCCAGGGCAGCAGCTCTTCCTGCCCACTGGTCCTGTCCCCGTGACTTAATAAACCACCATTCTGCACCAAAGATATCTCAAGAATCCTTTCCTGGTCATTGGTTCCGGACCTCACTCCACTGACCTCACCTATAATCTAGAACCTCATCAGTGGGAAAATTCACAGCACATACAATCCACATGCAAAGAAAATCTTACCATCCATATTCGAATGCCGTCTGCCAAGCAATAGACCTGGGCAAACTCCTCGCTCAGGGCTGTGCTGCCCCCACTTTTTACTGGGGAGAAGAGAGACGATGAGATTATACTCAGTCAACTCAATTCGGTACTGCAGCGTTAAGCACAAAGTAGCTTCTAACTGTCCTCACACAGAGAAAGGTCTTTCTCCTGATGCTCAGACCTTGCAGGTAAGTGGGTGTGGGGGAGGGGCAGGCCATTAACCCATAAACACCAGTAGTGGGTTCTCTGTGTTACCACAAAGTCATTTTTTTAAGTGAACAACATCTGAAGTGGACATACTATTAAATTGAGTAAAATATTTAAAATAAACATATGAAAGTAAAATACCAAAAATATTAAAAGTAAAATAAAAAGTATTAAAAGTAAGTAAAAATAACTACTAAGATGAAAAAAGTTCACGGTATAAATTTTAAGTGAAAAAAAAAGAGTTTTGAAACAGTGTAAGTACAAAATTACCTACTTAACAACACTTATTAGAAATCTGTGTACATACATGACATATATGATACATATACAGATACATATGCCATATGAATATGCCTAGATAAAAGGGCCAGATAGATACACGGAAAAATGTTAACAGATGTCTTCTTGAACTGGTGAGATTATAACTGGTATTTTAAGGTTTCCTGTACTTTGTAAGTTTCCACATGAACGGATAATATTTTCATAATTAGAAAAATCACAAAGAAGTTGTCTGTTTCAAAGAAAGACCTAGGAGGCTGCTCCTTTCTTGGCTTGTAAGAACCAGAGGATCACAGACCAGAACAGCGAGGGGCTGTCCCGGAGCTGGCAGACAGCTGAGGGCTCAGGGCACATGCGGGCTGCATCACCGGGCTCCTCTGGCACTGGTAACACCGGGAACACTGTAGAGAACCACAGACCTGGCTCTGCCCTTAGGCAGCGCACCACCCAGTTGAAAAACTCCACCCACGTATCTCTAATACAAAAAGGTGGGCCATTTTTAGACAAAGATGAGCAGTTCAGCAAGACAAGCCCCTCCTTCAAGGAGCTCGCCTGCTCAGCAGGACCCAGGAACAGCGCCCAGAGAACAGAAACCAGCTATACTTCCAACCCAGGGCAAGGTTGTTCCGGAAGTGACCTGTATCCAGTTCCCATCAGACTGTGCCTCTCCTGAAATAGGGACGTGCTGTCTGAGTACCATCTGAAAAGGAGCTGGGGATCCTGCAATCAGCCAGAAACTCTCTTTCTCAGCTTTTAGTTCGAGCCTTTCGTCCACTCAGAGTTCCTACAGGTAAACAAGACTGTCCAGCTCTCTTATTACCATTTGATTATGAAAACATACTGGATTTTTTTTAAACCTGGCAGGTCACCTGGTCCCCCACCCCCTAGCAGAGATAGTCTTCCACAGGACACCTGTTTTCACAAACCACCCACTGCCAATGGAGGTTTTACTTATTTGAGCAGCTTCTTCAAGGAAACAGTAAGAACTGAGGAAGGATTAACAGATGTTCTAGAGTCAGGAAATAAACCCTGCACCGTGAAGTCTGAAGAACCGGGTCGTACAGGGCAGCCGCGATTGTCCTCGGAGCACTGACTAAGAGCAGCAGCCGTCCAGGGCCTGCTCTACCGGGGAAAGCACGGTCCCTGCTCAGCTCATGTGCACCATGAAAGCAACACACTCGCAGCTGAAGTGCTGGGGAAAGGCCTAGCTCCTCTTTACGGAGGGCGTGAAACACTTTTCCCTTGAGAGATTATGGGGGGAGAGAGCCCCTCCCTCCCACGGGTCCGGGTCCCAGCGGCTGCTGGCTACACTCACAGGACGCAGCCGGCACTGCGGGTTGGTGGGGGGCGGAATGCAGGGCGGGGGACGCGAGGAACAGAGATGGCGATGAGCGGGCAACCAATCAGGAGGCCTCCAAAAGCTACAAATGCTTTAAGTCTAAAGACAAGAGTGAATACATTTCCCTCCTTGGTCATCAGCACCCTGAATTACCCACACAACTCGGGGTCTGACCAGCATTTCTCAGGATGTCGGAGCTCTCAACTCCCGAGTTTACGGATAAGGGGACGAACGTGCAGAGAGCTTGTCTGACGAACCTGAAGCCACATGACTTCGAGTTCTTGCCCAAGACTATAACCCAAGTTAGGGCCTCCTTCCCTTAAACTTCTTGGCAGTTTTCCATGAGGATTTTGGAGAAAGAAGTGACCTGCTGATTAGGAAACTCAAGGCTACTTGTACATATGACAGTTGTGTAACTATAAACAGGTCATGGATCTTCCGACTGGCAGAGTGGGACTTAAACAGAGCAGGTCTACAGTTGTAGAAACATGTTTGTACTTCAAAATGCTTAGAAATGTTCCCGTAAGATAGGCTTTCTTAAAGCTTAGCAACTGGCCTTCAGATCAGAAATATTCCCTGTAATATAAGTTACCATATTTCTGCAGCTTCTCATACAAGCCTGGAGTACGACACACCAGAGCAGCAAAGGTGGCGTTCACAGCTTGATCAATAGTGGAACCAGCAACTATATCTGTCTTTGGGGCCTGTTTTCTACATGCCTGTATGAATCCTTTGAAAAGTTCTGAAAATGGCCCACAGAAGTTCTGGGCAGGGTCTGACTGTGCAAACTCAAGAAGAAAGTGGTGGCAGGGATCGTCGGGGATATTCTTGACCTGGAACAAAACAACAAGAACACATCGTGTTGAACGCAGGCCTTCACATGACCAAGTCCACCCAACACTGACCAGAACAAAGTAGGACAGAACAGGAAGCTTCACGCCACTGCGCAAACCAGACAGAAACGCGGCTTTAAAAAACCAGGTCAACAAGTAAAACCCTGAGCACACGAACACAAGCACCACCATGGACAGAAAGGTGATCGAGTGCCAAATGCCAGGAAGGGGCACCCAGGAGCCCCCAGGAGAGCTCCCGACAGGCTGAGGTGAAAAGGGAAGCTTGCTGGAGGGTGTGGGCTCTGGACTGGACCCTGAAGACTCCTCCGGCCCCTGAGGAACAAAACTGCCAGCAGACGTGAAGTCTCAGCTGGGGAGCGGCTGAGGGGTAGAGACGTGCCGTGAGAGAAGCCCAGACAGAGCCTTGCCCGGCCCGATGAGGAGCCTGGATCCCACCCTGTGGGCAACGGGAGCCAATAATGGTGTCTGGCCATGGAATAACAAGGTAATTCAGTGGCTAAAAAACCCTGGTAGGGACACCTGGGTGGCTCAGTGGGTTAAGCCACTGCCTTTGGATCCGGTAAGCATCCCAGGGTCCTGGGATCGAGTCTGGCATTGGGCTCTCTGCTAAGCAGGAAACCTGCTTCTCTTTCTGCCTCTGCCTGCCACTCTGCCTGCTTGTACGTGCACTCTCTCTCTCTCTCTCTTTAATAAATAAATACATAAATAAAATCTTCTAAAAAAAACAAAAAACCTGGTAGGTCCCAGTGTGCCAGGGCACGTGCAGGATGAGAGCCTGGAGAAAGATGCAGACGGAGGAGGTGGGAGGAGGTGAACACCCCAGGACAATCCACGGGAATGGTGGTGGACCAGGTGGGAGATGTGAGAACAAGACGGGGAGCCATGGCTCTGTGCCAAGGGAAACAACAATGACAGTGAGAGCAGCAAGCAGCCAGGGGAAGGGCACGTCCACTCCCGAGTGGAGCTGGGACACTGACAAGGAACCACCTAACGGAAGGATGGGGACACAGGAGTGGAGACTGGAGAAGCACCAGGACTATGGACTGATGTTTGGGGAGGTTGTGCACAGATGTGACAGCCAAAGAGAGAAGACGGGACGGTCTTGGTGGGCTGCGGGGACGGGGAGAAAGCCAAAACTCCTCCACTGTAAGGAAGGAAGAACAGGCGAGGCCCACTGAGGAGGCAGGGCCGCGGCTGGAGGTGAGGAGAGGACAGCGGGCTGTCAGGGAGCCGGTGGAAGACAAGCTCTGAAGGAGCCTGGTCTAACAGAGGTCAGGGGAAGGCCGAGGAAGAGCCCCAGGATTCTCAGCCGCCCACGGTGACGTGGGCAGGGATGGAGGTAGAGCACCAGAGCAGAGACGGAGGCAAGGGGGACGGTGAGAGACAACAGGCAGACGTGCCCAGCTCGGGAGTCATCGCAAGCCCAGGTAATAGGCCGCTCTTCCACAGAGAGCACGGAGTGCGCACAAACCGTTGACTCGGACGTCTGGCTCAGCGGCTGCAGAGACACAATCTACCAGCTCGTGCAGGGACTCGGCCAGAGTTCCCGAGCACCGACCACATGACTCGCTGGTCCCTGGGGCCCTCAGAGTGGACACCACGGGAACAAGGGATGGCCCCTGACGTCGGGCCGCTAACGGCTGAGCAGGGGTGAGGACGCCGATAGCAGGGCTCACAGCGGAAGCAGAAGCTATCAGCAAACACTCTGTTCCCGGGAGAAAGACGGCGCAAGTAAATACCTCCTTACTATCCTGGTGCGGGGGAGTGGGCCAGCTCGCTGCTAATCCCAACTCTGGACTCAGCTGATGCCTGAAGACAGGTTTCCACAGCGGGGAGTTCAGGACTGAAGCCATTTTTGCGGGAGGCACCACCATGTCACTCCCGAACTCTGGAAAGAGAAGGAGGCTGGTGAGCCGCTGTGTCTCTCCCATGACACCGAGAGTCTGGGGGCTGGCCAAGACAAGGTTTCGACCACGGGGGTGTTCCGAGGATGTGCCGGGGACCCACCCCCATTTCCCAGCACGGAGCTGTGCTACGTGACGGACATGCACCCCGGATGCACCCCCACAAGAGCACCCTGGGGCGCGGCCCTGCCACGGGCAGCCTCGCTCGCTCGCACCTATGGACCTGCCAGGGCAGGAGGCGAAGTGAGCTGAGACCACGGCCAGGGAAGAGCTGGAGACCGTGGCCAAGTATCTAATGGGGGAAATGTTCACAATTTGCAAAGTTAAGTTTGAAAAAAAAAAGAATTAAATACCCAGCCAGATGTGTTTACGAACAGGCATGAGAAAAAGTCTAGACAGGAATACGTTAGCATGTTAGTCACAGTTCTCTCTGGGCGTTAGGACTAGGAATGACTTTTCTCCTTCATCTCTCTCCATCATGTACCTTCTATGATATTTCCTTTGACAGTCAGAAAAACTCAGGAAAGGAAACAGAAATAAAACATACTAGGAAGTTTTATTCTGTAATTCTCGTTCCTTCGATGCATTTAATAACTAAGTTGAAAAAATCCCTTTAAGACAAAGTCCACGTTCCTGCATGTGACATAAATATTCCCGTGGTTAAAGGATGCATGGCTAATTTACTCTATTTCTGCCTTCCGAGTTTCACAAACAAGAAGCCTCCAAAGCTGCTCTCCAGCCCAGGCATCCTCAGTCCCACTGGGACGTGCATCCAAGTTCACCTCGAAAGTACCTGATGGCCTGGCACTGAGCGGCCCTGGCTGCGGCCTAGTGTGGTCTGCAGGCCCGCGAGGACGGACACCGTCACACCCGCACCCGCCCTCGTGTGGAGCCGACACGCAAGGGACTCACGGTGCACGGACTTGAGCGCCATGCACTGGGCGGCCAGGCGTCCCATCAGTCGGGAAACGAGCAGCTGCAAGTCCAGCGCCCAGGACACGGCCACATCGGGCAGGCCGTAGGCGGTGACGGTGAACTTGTAGCCCCACTCATTGTTGCTGCTGTCAGAGTGGAAGAGGAACTGCAGCCGGGGGCCAGCCTTAAAGGTCACTTTCTAGACACAAGCACAAAAGCCATGAGGTCAAACACGGTTGAGAAAATACCCCTTTGGGGCGAACATTCTTTAAGACTCAGACACTTGCATCCAACATCGGTGTCTATCCTCGCCCTCCAGTCTCACCACACCTGCCCAGGTGACTGGAGGGGCGACTGAAACACAAAGTCCATGACTGCACTGCGTGAAGAAGCAACGGTGGTAGGTTTCTAGACCTCGGACGCCCGTCTGCCCACTGCCTGCTCATCCAGAAATGGTGCTCGTGCTCCCCACTGAGACCACCAGAGAGCACGCCAATGGGGGGAAGCAGCACTTCGCCTGCCCCAGAGACCACACAGTCCTCTGGTGGGCACTGCCGGCTTTCACCACGGGCTCTGGGCCTTCCTGGATCCCTAGCCCCACACACACCAGACAATGTGACAGAAACCAGGGAGAGGCAAACTGTGCTGTGAAGAACCAGACTGTGAGTTAGGAGACCTCCCAGGCCGTCCAGTCTCTGCAGCACCCAAGCAGCTAGAAATAACCCATCAAGTGATGAGCAGGCTGGGTGCTGAAGCACCCTGATCTACAGGACAGGTGGCTGGCTGTCACTGCCAGCTCTGCAGAGCCCTTCCTTTCACAGAGGTGCAGGGGAAGTGCTTCGCTTCCAGACCCCCAGGCCCTGACCAGGAGGGAATCGGAGCAGAAGTGCACACGTCACTCCTTCTGGGAGCGCCACACACCTTGGGCCACTTCTCGGTGCCGACCTTGGTGTCATAGCGTGTTTTTCCTCCTCTGGCGTCAGTGAATTCCAGATAATCATACCTGGGAAGGCATAATCTCCATCACTCTCCTTCTCTCATTTTAACCCGCTGCCGCTTAGGAGAAGACCATGGAGTGTTACCTTTTCTCCGTCTCACACCGCTCATCAAACTCCACCTCAAAGTAGGTTGCCCCCGGGCTCACAAAGACAGACACCTCGTGGCAGTTGTTTTCATAGTTGTGGGCAGACTCCTTTGTCCAGGTATGTAACACCACGGGACACTCCTGCTGCCACGTCTCTGCGTCGAGCTACACACACAAATTAGTCAAGAAACCAAGTGCCGGTCACTCTGTGTCCTGCCACACGGAAAGCTGTGCATCTGGGCCCCAGACAGACGGCGCAGGCACCGGACACACACGGTCGCATGGGCTACAGAGAGCCCCGTGTTCCACCTGCGGACAGGTCAGCGTGCCTCTAGCCCTTAGCAGAGGACATGTGTGTTTTCAGTACAAGATTAGCCTGTTTTCCTGCAAGTCACTACTCGCATGAATTTCCAGTGAGAAGAAACATTGAATTTGGGACCTCGGCAAATCTCAGCCCATCCTCTAGTCTCTCTCCATTTTTTAGTCTTTGCTTTTTCACCTTTAAAATAAGCTTTATAACGTATGCCCTTTCTACTCCCACAGAGTTGTTCCGGGACTCAAAGAAGAAAGTGCAAATCTCTGTGTCCCATAAAGTTAAACAGGGAGAAAATTCTGTTAAATACCCAACCTTCGAATCTGCCTTTCAACACGTCGTGTCTCTTCCGGACTCCAATCTGGTCATTCACCTACCGGGTTCTACACAAGCTCTGGGCTGTGAGAGCGGACCGCCCGCATACAGCCTCCTGGCCATTTGGGCCATGCCCAGTCCCCAGGCCACCACGCACCTTCATCCGCGAACCACTGATACCACGTTGCGGGGAGGCCTTTGGAGGTGGGTCCCCCCCGGTGGTCCCGGCACTCTCAGAGGCTGCAGCACGAGCTCCGGCACCCACCCCGGTTACCTTATTGAGCGGCCCTTCTGGGTCGGCACAGAGCCGCCTCAGCAGCCCCGTCAGCGTGCTGAACTCGCGTAGCAGCGTGCAGTGGGGGACGTCCAACGCACAGAAGTCCAGCAGGAAGATGACCTGAAGGAGATCGATGAGGCCCTCAGTACCTCCTCGGACTCTGCTGGGGCTGCAGCTCACAAAACCCCCTTTCCAGAGACCCTCACTGTGTCTTACCAGTTGACGAGCTGCCATCGAAAACACCGAGTTACATAACTTTTCTACGATGGTTTTTCCACTGTGCTGTGACAAGAGGGATTCTAAAATCACTCTCATGCTTGCCAGAAACTGCCTCACATCTGCCGAAACATAGAGACAGCAGTTAGTATCATGTGCGGGACCCACATCCTTTGCTCGGTCATCATGAAGGACAAAGCCGGAGAGGGTCTCAGGTGCAGTGATAAGAATTCCACATCAGAAGGCCACCGAGTGCCACGGGTATGTTTTCCTCTGCGAGGAAAGGCAGTGCAGATCTCAGGCAAGGATCGCTCTGAAAGGCAGATTTCGGTCTTTGCTACTTTGGGATGAGGTGGATCTTGGCTGAGCAGCCCAGCAGCCAGGGTGAAGTCTCGCTCTGCTCACAACGGGCCCGTCTCAGAAGGCCAGGTCTCAGACCAAACTGCAGGAGCCAGCCCTGGGCCCCGTCAGCAGTCCTGTCACACTGCTGGGAGTCCACGTGCCACACGCGTATTTCTCAGAACCTGGGGAAGGTCACATCATTGTCTGCAGGTTTCTGGGACATGAACAAGAGCATTTTCAGGGTGTGCAAAGACCACAGCAGTGGCCCCATACACCTGAGATTTCACAAGTTCAAGCCTCTCCCATTTGGGTGCCTTGACGAAAGCCCAGATGACGGGCTCTGCTGTACAGTGTGGTGTCACCTGCTGTGTGACAGAGGGCCCCAAGGCGGGAGCGCTGGGCACACCACACACTCACAGCACTCTGGGCAAAAAGACAGGCCACAGAACCCTAGATGAGGAAGGAACCACCACCCAGAGACAGACTAATCTGCCACCCAGGACAGAAAACCCTCTGGGCACTCCCTGCACGAGGCTCCGAAGAGAGCAGCAAGGCCCAAGCAGCCCTGTGCTCTGGCGGGGGTGGGACGGCGTGGCCGGCACTCACACTGCTCCAGCAGGTCGGCGGCACGGCCTCTGGCTGCGGGGTCGGCGCTCTTCAGCTGCAGGAAGCACCAGGAGAGCAGGCTGCCCTGGACGGCCCAGAACAGGGACAGCAGCACGGAGCCAGCCTCCCCTTGGGCACCCGTGAGCACCAGCAGTTCACACTGCGAGAAGCAGACAGAGGACGTTTTCACGGCAGGGGCAGAGCACAGGACATGGGCACAGGCACCCGGGCACGGCAGCCATCCCCGGCCCAGAGCTGTCCGTGTTTCAAATGTGACCGAGAGAAAAGGCAGGTGAAAGCCCCTCTCTCACCCTCCCGCTCTCCAGAGGCTTCCCGCATGGTTTTCACCGTCAGCAGCCTCCCCTTCTGTCCCCTTGGGGTCTCGTCCTACCAGCGACCCCCTCTCTCTTACGCCTGCAAACCCCGTTTCTCTCTAGGCCCTTCCCTGGAGCCTGACATCACACCTATCCCACCTGAAAAGTCATTTTCTGCCCCTCGGTGGCTCTCCAGCCATCAGCTCTGTTCTCACCTGACCTCAAGGAGTAAATTCCTGCACAAAGATACCACAAGCTATGTCCGTCCCACAATCTCCACATAGTTGCCCCCACCTAGAAACAATCCCACTGGCCCTCCAAAGTAACCGGGATACACAGTGGCAAGTTCCTGAGGGGAGTCCCGCACACCAGCGACAAGAGATCAACCGCATTGTGCATGTCCATGTGGACAAGCCTCAGAAACGCTATGTTTCGGATGTGTGCCATGGGACCAGGCCAAACAAGCCTGCTGCACAGGAAAAGCCAGACAGGAAAGATCGGTGTACACCTCACAAGGGCGGCTGCCTCTGCGGGGGAAGGCCTGTGGTGCAGTGGGCATTTCAGCTCTCGGCTCTCCCTCAGTGGCCATACCAGTCCCAGCACTGACTCAGCTCCTGAGTGTCCAGGAGCTCCCGCCATCTCAAGTCCTAGCACGAAGTCACATGTTCCAAGACCACCCCCGGCCCTTCTCCTCTTCAAATACTGGCCCTCTCCATCTTGTCCCTGGCTTTCTGCACAAGCGTGAGCACAGGCGGTGGCAGGAATAGAGGCAGATGGGAGTGGGGCACGGCCACCAGGGCTCAGAGCAAATACGGATGAGCAGCCGGCTGGAGGAGGGGCTTCAGGGAAGACAGAGATGGGCCAGACAGTCTGGAAATGAGACAGAAGGCAGGCAGGAGGCAGTCAGAGAACATGAATGTGACAGCAGCAACCGAGGATGCGGGCATCCGAGTGGGACAGAGACGACCCTGGACTGGAAGTCATACTAGGTGTGCAAGGGCCAGCCCACAGGGTGATCCTGGTTAATGAGAGCCTGGCACTCTCAAAGCTGTCTCCCTGTGTGCAGAGCAGCCAGGAGCGGATGGAACTGTGGCTCTGGCCACGACCCAAAACAGCGGAGCACTGACGGGAGAACCCAAGTAAAGGGCAGAAAGACACTCCAGTTCGGCCACATAAGACACTACCATAAAGTCTCCGTCACTCCACGCTTCTGGCGTGTGGACTGGCCTGGCCCACATCACGCCCCATGCCCCAGTCCATGTTCTGTCCAGAGAGCAGTCCTTGGTCCCCTAGTCACGGGGTCCTGTCGCGTCAGAGTCCCAGGGTGTGCGGTGTCACACAGACTCATAATCCTGTCCCAAGAGGCTCTAAGGCAGGAGCCTGGGCTGGGACCTAGAAACCCAAATTTCTGCCCAAACACCACACTTGACAGGTGGACGACACTGTGAGAAACAGAATCCTTCATGTTGAAAAAAACAAAGTGAAAATTTGAAAGTATCACTAGCACACACAAGAGAGACTATCTTCTCAGACTTGATTAGCATGTGCGTTTCCTAAGGCATCTTAAATTTTTAAAAAACTAAAGCAGTTTTCCACGGAACTCCCTCCCTCCACAGACACAGGCCTAAGTGCTGGGCTCACGGACTGCACCCCAGGGGACATGGCAAAGACCTCCTTCGCGAGGGAAGTCTCAACAAGCACGTCCACACATGGATGGCTCGCTGACTAGCACAGGACTGGACCCAGGAGCTGCGGATCAGGAGCCACGGCAGGCTGGGGACTGTCGGTGCCCATCTGGAACAGCCCCGGGACAAAGATACACCACACTGTGAATGAGGCCAATGGGGGTGGTGCCCGCCATCACCGGGTCACGAGGTGAGGGGAGGTGAAGGGGACCAGGACAATGGGGGCGGCAATCACCGGGCGTGAGGGGAGCGGAGCAGCCACCAGTTACCTCTCGGGCAGCGACGGACAGGAGGGTGCTTGTGACTGCTAGTACTTCAGGGTTGTTCAGGTCGGCCACATCACCCTTCTCAGGCAAGAGCAGGAGGCCACCTGGATCCTTATCACTGAAAGGACAAAAGTCTGTCACGACATGTTGTTTCAGGCACAGCACCTTCATGCTTTTGTCTTAAAAGTTTTCAGAAAAGGATGCAGGATTTCAGTGCTAGTTCTGCGCGTTGTGGAGGAGTCTGGGTCAGGAAAAAGGCAGGTCCCAGCTGGGTCTGGGCCGCTGTCCGTCCCCCATGTCCTGAGTAAGCTCAGGCCGTACACCTCAAGTCCTGAGCAGAGAGTCTGAGGAGTCAGTCTGGTGACTCTATCACTGTGACCACCAGCAAGAAAGACCCCTGATCTCACGGGGGCTAACTGCACAGTCCAGGCTGCACATTCGTGTCTTCAGAAGCTCCCCTAACGAGCTCCGAGGCTCTTTCGTTGCCCCGATCCTCGAATGCAGACCCACTCGCAGCCCTCTGAGTCTGCCCCACTCTAGATACGGCCTCACATGTCAACAGGAGCTTGGGCCCCGCGTTCCCTCCCTTCTTCAAGAGCCTGGGCCTCCAGGAGGGCCGCCTACAGGGCCACTAGCTGCTCCGCCAGGGAAGCACGCACAGATCTCCGAGTCGCCCCCTCCCGGCACACTGCCCTGGCTCAACTCCCGCTCTGTGCTTCTGGGTTCTCAGACCTGAGTACAGGACGCCCAGCTCCTCCAGCTTCAGTCGGCGTCTTTGACCTCAGCATCACCAAGAAATGGGAGCACTCGGAGCTCCTCAGTGGGTGCTGCCCCCAATGGAGGACTAGGCTGTGGCTCAAACTCCTGACAAGGTCATCGCCCCACCACCACCTGACCCATTCCTCTGACCAGTGGCCTCTCCCTCCAGGAATCTGGCTGAGCAGAGGGGACAGAGAGCTAAAGCAAACCTCGCGAACATGGGAGCGACAGAGGGCAGAAAGTGCCAGGAACTCACCTAAAATAGGCGCACAGCGAACGGAAAGTGAGCTGCAGGGACTGCTTGTGCTCCTGTTCGGTGACGTGCTTCTAGAAAACAATGAAGTGCATGGTCAGACACCTGTTCCACGGAATCCCAGAGCCCGGGCAGCACAAAGGGCCACTGGCCCATTCCCGAGCACAGTGCTAGCACACGCTCCGCAGCGCGCCACTAGGCCTGGCCCGGTGCTGGCAGGAGCCGGCTCCCCGTTGCAACAGAAGACGGCAGGCTCACTGCAGGGCACTGCTAAAGCTCCCACAGCCAGGCTTTCACGCGAGAACTCGCGATGCGAACATGTGGCAGGCGGGGCGCTTCTCATCCCTGGGCACAACGCGAGAGCAAAGGGCAGGAACAGCGCATTTCTCTCGAGTATTCTCTCAGCTCTGAAATCGGACCTAAGCTTTCCCAACATAAGCCAGAGCAGCCTAAAGTCACAGTTGTAGGAATCACATCTCTTGACGAGGCTACTGGGCCACTTTAGGATCCCTATCTTAATGCAATAAACGCGCTGAACACCGACTGTCAGGCAAGGTGCTGGAGGGGGTCTCCAGAGCAGTGAAGACCCAGGGCCCTGCCTGGCTCAGGAGGGTGGGAGACGCAAGATGCGCCTTCCGTTCGTCAGCATGAAAAGGGAAAACGGAGCCCCACCACCGCCGTCCATAGGGACGGGTGAAGGGAAAGCGACGGGGCTGCAAACGGATGGCAATGCCATTCGAGAGGTCACGTGTCATCTGCCACTTCTATGTGTGGGACACACTCGAGCAAAGCAAGTCACTGCGAGTGGCCTGGCAAATGCTGCCGGTAAACAAGGAAGATGGGAGTCCTGCCCACAGTCTAGTGGGTCAGGCCAGCAGATGCTGTCCAAGGTCAGGAGTCTGGGTGGAAACTGACCCTTCAGGCTGACATGCAAATTTTGTAGACAGATGAAAACAGCGTAAGATCCTGCCTCATCCCCAAAACCATCCGCAGTCACCTGACCCTAGGACTTGGCCCCATAACACTCTGCGGCTTCTCCCTGTGGCCGGTGTCCCCAGCTGGACTATAGTCCCCTGGCTCCAGAGACCATATTTGGTGCTTTTGTTCCCTCCTTTCTTTCTATGCACCCCATGAAGAATTTACTACATTTGCTAATTAGTTGCTACATTTATAAATGCCTTTTTATGGGCGCCTGGGTGGCTCAATGTTAAGTTAAAGCCTTTGCCTTCAGCTCATCATGACCCCAGGGTCCTGGGATCAAGCCCCACATCAGGCTTTCTGCTCAGCAGGGAGCCTGCTTCCCTCTCTCTCTGCCTGCTGCTCTGCCTACTTGTGATCTATCTCTGTTAAATAAATAAAATCTTGAAAAAAATAAAAAATAAAAATGCTTTTTTAAAATGCTGGATCTATTTTCTTCACTAAGCTCCTACCAATAATTCTACTACTTGCTTGTCTACAGACAATAAAAAACAATCTATAATTCTATCACCTATAAAGAATTATTTATCTTATCCTTTCCGATTATGATTAAAATCTCTCTTCCTTGTCCTACCACACTGGCCAGACCCTCTGACGACCTCCCGAGTAGCAGCGGCCGGTGAGCGTCCGTGTCTTCCTCCTCATTCTGAAAGGGATGCTTCTACGGTCCACCATCCAGCATATTGTTAAAAGTCTGGGGCACACGCCCTCCAGAAGGTTGGGGGAGTTCCTTTCTGCTCTGAGTTTGCTAATGGTTTTATAGTTTTAATCTTCATCAGAATTTAATCTTACTTAAATGTTTTCTGTATTTACTGACATAACTTTTTCCTCTAAACTCACTTACTAATTTTCTAACATTAAACCACCCTTGTATTCCTAGGGTAACTCCCAGTCAGTCAGCACTTTGGATTTTACCGGACCAGTTTACAAATGTTTCGTTAGGCTTTTCTTACAATGTTTACAAGAAAGCCTGACCTGTAAGTCTGCTTCCTTGCCACTCTTTTATGTTTCCATGGTCATGCCACCTCTGAAGCACTGGGAACTCTGGAGCTCTCTGGCCTACATGTGTTCAGCATTGCTCAGAGAAATTTTTTTAAGTTTTTTTTTTTTTTTTTAATACTTTGAGAGAGAGAGAGCACACGCCCATGCATGTGCACCTGGAGGGGGACGGCAGAGAGAGGGATGAGCAGACCCCGTGCTGACCAAAGAGCCTGATCAGAGAGAGAAATTTTTGTTCTCACATTGTCATCGATCTGTTTCCCCCTGTATCACACTCATTTTCCCACAGAAATACTACCTTGAGGACTAAAAATCTGGATCTTTGTACGGGATATTCCACTTGGTAACATACTGCTCATAAACCCTGAGAGCACTTTTCACCGGCCACTCTTGACGTCTGAGTGCAAGGGGAACAGGTCGGTGAGGGCTGCAGTTCCCTGCAGGGAGAATCTGAGACACCTGGGTCTCAGACCTGGGTCTCAGACACCTGGTCAGGGATTTCCTTTGAAATCATGGCGGGGGGGGGGGTAGAGAGAGAGAGAGGATAAGGCAGATCACCAATGAAACAAGAAGAGCCCCAGTTTACAAGTGCCCAACCTGGGGGGCACGTAAGGAGGATGGGGCAGGGGGTATCATATTTCCTCTAGTTTTGTGTTTGTTTTAGACTTCCCCATACCAAAGAAGCGACAACTTTTGAAAAGAATGCTTGGCTGCAGGGAAATCCTGAAGAGGATGGAGGAGACAATATCCCACTTTGTGAGACAACAGGCTACATGAGAGCCTCCCTCTCCTTAAGGGCAGGGGTGGCGCATGGGGCCCTGAGGCGGCTGGGTTAGGATCAGCAGCAGATGCACACCCGGAACACCGAAACCAAGGAGACGCGCAAAGGAAAGAGGGAACCCTAACTGCTATCCCTCCAGATTCCCGACGTGAGTGATTACCATCATGGCGAAGAGATGGTCCCGCCGGCTCTGTCGGTCAGGAAAGAAGACGGCAGCCCCATTGAGAAGGGTATTCCTGACTTCTTGTTTTAACGTTTCCACGGGTGCAGAGTCTCCGTCCACCCTGTCCACCACTGCCAGGAACGAACAACGGCATCAGCGTCACATCCCCCACCCCACTTACAACATCGGTACCCACGCTCGCCAGCCCGTGACTAGCCACCCCGCCGCATAGCGAGGGCCTATGTACGGCAGCACAAGGAAATGCACTGCACCGACGGAAGGGCCATACGTACCAGTTTTCATTTCATTATTTCCCCGCCCTTCTGAGCCGCAACCGGGCAAAGCCTGGACAGTCATTCCACGTGGCCACGTGCTTATTCTCTCCCCTCCCTCCCGTCCCAGTGTCTTCACTACAATGAGGACTGAAGAGTGTGACAGTCATCACTATCAGTGTGACACGCCTGTGGTCAGAAACCAGGAGGAAGGGGCGCCTGGGTGGCTCAGTTGTTAAGCGTTTGCCTTCAGCTCAGGCCATGATGCTCGGGTCCTGGTGATGAAGTCGGATGGGGGGTGGTGTACAAGGCGCCAGCTTTTGCTTTGTCTTCAGCCAGCCTCGTGCTCCCTCATCACTCGTGCTCTCTCATCACTCCCTGCTCTGCGGGAAGCCTGCTTCCCCCTCTCCCCTTTCTGTGCTTGTGTTCCCTCTCTCATGCTCTCTCTCTCTCTCTCTGTCAAATAAATAAATAAAATCTTAAAAAAAAAAAAAAGAGAGAGAGAGAGAGAAAAGAAACCAGAAGGAAGACTCACTAGTGAGAGACTAAATCCTGAACTCAAAATAATGAATCAAAAGAAAATCCAAGGAAACCCTCATTTACCCAAGCAGTGACCCCTCTCCTGGGCTTGCATGAGCACAGAGTCCCTGTTCTTATAGCAAGAGGCCTGGCAGGCTACTAGCACAGGGTCACATTCAAGAAAAGCCCAGGGGCCCCTGTGGGGCTCAGTGAGTTCAGTGTCTGCCTTTGGCTCAGTTCATGATCCCAGGGTCCTGGGATGGGGCCCCGCATCAGGCTCCCTGGCTCCCTGCTCTGTGGGGAGTCTGCCTCTCCTTCTCCCTCTGCCCCTCCCCCCGCTTCTGCTCTCCTGGCTCTCTCTCTCTGTTAAATAGACAAATAAAATCTTTTTTTTTTTTTTTTTTTTTTTTTTTTTTTTTTTTAAAGATTTTATTTATTTATTTGACAGAGAGAGATCACAAGTAGGCAGAGAGGCAGGCAGAGAGAGAGAGAGAGGAGGAAGCAGGCTCCCTGCTGAGCAGAGAGCCCGATGCGGGACTCGATCCCAGGACCCCGAGATCATGACCTGAGCTGAAGGCAGCGGCTTAACCCACTGAGCCACCCAGGCGCCCGACAAATAAAATCTTTAAAAAAAAAAAAAAGTAAAGGCCAGCCCAATCCCTACCGTCACATAAATGTGTGTGGAGCTCCTTGGCGGCCATGGCCCCTGCAGGACTCTGCCGGGGAGCCTTTGCTTGCGGGCAGGCAGCTGGCCCGTCCCTCTGCAGCACGGAGAAGCAGCTCTGGAGGAGACGCAGAAGCAGGGTTTGGGCACAGATGCATTCTTCCCTCGGGCTACAGAAAGGCAAGCACACCAGAGCGTTAAAGGCAGGTTGCTTTTTCCCTCCTAAGCAGTCTAAAAAGGACTCTAGTCTACACAGCAGGCCCAGTAAAAAGAAGGCCAAGGAGAGGAAAAGAGGCAGAATGGAAAGAACCTCACACCCTGCCTGAGTCTGCCCACAGTGGGCCAAGGACACGTGTTTTCGACCCTACTTTTCCACCTATAAAATGAAGGCACACCCCAATGCTTGACCTGACAAAATGTTTGCAGAAACAATGCCCAAAGTATGTTACAGAAACGTGAGGCGCTGTCTTTAACGATAACCAGTTTTCTCAAACGAGAACAGTATAAACCAGGGAGACGTCAAAGAATCTTAGAAAAAAAAATGGACTATTTGGAATATAAAAAATAGCTTTTTCAGTTTTGTTTATATGATTATCACCTTATAATAAAGTCTGACCTACTTTTGCTTTAATTTACTGTAAAAATTCCAGAAGATTTGCAAATCAAGACCCGCGAAGTCCAGAAAAGATTTGTATTTTAAGCCGCTTTCCTTCTGCTGCACCTAAAAAATTATAAAAACCAGAAAAAATAACATTGAAAATGCATTTAGAGAAATATTGGGATGGCTCATTTACCGTTTGATGGGAATGGGTGTAGGCTTCCCACACGGCTGACGCGGACGCTCCCCAGCCCGGAAGCGCGCGAACAACCCTGCCCAGTGTGGCACTTTCTACAGGGCATGTGTACGTGCGCACGCGGAGGTGAGAAAGACGTGCACAGACGCACACGCACCACACGGAGACTCTCAACTCCATACACCGCACCAGGGCACCAGCGAGACGACACAGCAGTGTGCTTGGACCCCCGCCCGAGTTGAAGCTGCCCCAGAGCCCCCGCGGCTCTGCGGCACCCCACCTCCCCTCCCCCAGCCCCGTTTATGTTTCCTGCTGGAACAGGAGAGCTTGAGTAACAAAGACCAAACAGACCGGAGTTAAACTGGGTCTCAGCAACACCAGCACCCCACCATGGGAGGGCGAGAGGCCCCACTGACCCCTGAGCTGAGTGGTGTGCTCTCTACGGTGATGGTGGCGAGAGTCCTCCCCAGAGTGAGCGGTCACTGCGTTCTTACTAGTGACTGTACGAGTGACTGCACAAGTCAGTGTCTGGACCACAGACGGTTTCAAACCCTGACATCCTGGTACCGTTAGTGAGCAAACACAATTGCCTGGACCTTGGAAATAAACTTCCCAGGACTTAAGGGAGTTGGAAATCTCACAATCTTACTCGGTGTCCCCAGACCACCACCAGGCACCACGCGGGGGTCTCCAAGGTCTGTGGGTCTATTCCAGGAAGCGTCACTGTGACGACCACACGTCCTCTGGTGACTGACACCACGGATGCCCAGCACCTCCCGCCCCGGCTCTCCCCACGCCATCCCAGCACCACCATGCCTGCAGCACACATGCCCCTGCACGGGCGTCTCCCTCAACGCCACCATTAAAGTGCCCCACGGGAACGAGGTACCAGGTCATGGGCGAGCTGCTGAGTAAACTGAAGTGTCCTGAGGAGCAGGGTGGCCCCACAGATGCTGTCCTCCCCGTCCTTCCTGCAGAGGGTGCAGACAGCAGGCTGCTCCGCTTCCGCGCTCACTGGCCGCAGATACCCGCTGATGCTGAGGCCCTGCACGCCCAAGCGCTCCGCCGACTCCTGGCGCGTGCACAGGAACTTCACCATCAGGTACTAGAAGGATGGGGACATACAGGGAGAGGGACTCAGAAGCCGGACTACAAACGGAAGGAGATACAGGCCTTTCTGGGACGGTCCCCCGTGACTTCAATGATCTATTAGGTCCCACTCTGTCTAGCATGGGGGCCCAAAAGGAAGCCCAACATCTCGACAAACAGGAAGAAAAACACTCGTGCTGACGAGTCAGGGTTTGGGACCGGTCCCAGTGAGAGAAGTGGCACCACACCCTGTTCAGAGCAAACACGGGCCAAGACACCATGAATCCGAGAAGTGCATCTGCTGTGCAGCCCCGCTGTTGTGGAACAGAAATCAGGCAGAGAGTGAGAGCGGTCAGCACATGCCCTAAAGAACCCTCTCAAAGCCCCCACTGACCCACAGCCCAAGGCCCTGCGCCATCTGCTGGAGGCCAGAGCCACCCTGCAGGCCGCCTGCCAAGCCGACTCCACACTTCTCACAGCGGAAGCTGCTCAGCCGGGTGCCGTCCAGACCCCAGAAGCACTTCCTGAGCGTCTCCTCCCTCCAACCCTGAGGGCAGCTCCTCCTTCTCTCACTGAAGCTGCTCACTGAGGCTGACACGAAGGCTGAGAGAAACGTGGCCCAGACAGAAACGACTGCCCTCCCAGCCACAGAGGCACAGCACTCATGCCCTCGGGCCAGGGTGCTCCCCCCCACCCCCCACCACGGCTGTCCTGCCCCCCATGGCCTAGCCGGACTGCGGGCAACGGCGCCATCACGGGCTTCCAGTGCTCGGCAGCACACCCCCTTTCCTGGGAAACCTGTCCCACTGGCCTGAGGCCCGGGGAGGCGCACTTCCCCTGGATGGTCACAGCCCCCTGTGTCCCTGGATGGTGGCGTCCGTCACGGGGCCCCAGGCTCCGATGGTCCCGGCCCCGGCGCATACGAGCCGTGCCACAGGCAGGGCCAGGGCCAGGGCCGGAGCCGGAGCCAGCGCTGGAGCCGGAGCCAGAGCCGGAGCCGGAGCGGGGAGCAGCCACGTGGGGCAGCCGCAACTCCGCATGGCTTACCTGGGCTACTCTGCACTGCCGCAACTTCACGTCCGCTTCATCCCACTCTTCTTCCAGCTCAAACCAGCCAACGGGGTCATCCTCTCCGAGCTCCTCAGAGGGGCAACCAGCCCTGCAAACACATGGAAATCACAAAACACAGTCCTCTTCCCAAATTCTCAGGGGCCTTAACGACTCAGGCGCCATCCGCGTGGCATTGAACCTGCCACGAGCAGTCGGGTCCCGGGTGTGGAAATGACTTCCGGCCATTTCTCCCCGCTCCTCAGCCTCCTTGGCACCGACATGGGAACAAGTATCAGCTCCAAACAGAATCCGGGAACTAAAGAGAAAGTTTGCTTCTCCAGATAACATGTCTGAAGAACGAGACAGGAAACCAAGGCATCTCAGAAGAGCGACTCATAAATGAGAAACAACAGCCACCATAAGCTTCTGGAAAGATCCCAAGGACAGAGAGGTTCCATTCTTTCCCCAGCTGTGGCCACTACACATACACCCAGCCCGAGGTTCAGCGCACTTGCTACAACTGAAGGGGAAGAGCCAGGGGACTTTCAGATCCTGGAGCTTCAAAAAGGGACGTCAGCCTCCTCACTTTTTCCTGTTCCTGAAAAGGTGCTTCCAGGAAAGCGTCTCAGCCTCAAGGGTAAAGAAGGACAACTCCAGCTACTCTTCTTAAAAATTAGACACTTGAGGGACGCCTGGGTGGCTCAGTTGGTTGGACGACTGCCTTCGGCTCAGGTCATGATCCTGGAGTCCCGGGATCGAGTCCCGCATCGGACTCCCAGCTCCATGGGGAGTCTGCTTCTCTCTCTGACCTTCTCCTCGTTCATGCTCTCTCTCACTGTTTCTCTCTCAAGTAAATAAATAAAATCTTTAATTAATTAATTAAAATAAAAATTAGACACTTGAGTTGTATTCCCTTTTCAGGAAGTCAATAACCCAAGGAGAAAAAGGCAGTCTTTCAAGTAACACTCCTGGAACTTCCCAAGACCTAGTCTGCGGGACAGCTAGCAGCACGTGAGTACTCTGCGCGGAGAAGCACACGCGGGCATTTGTGGCAAGAGGGAGAAGACTAAGGATCCAGAGTAGGTTCTGTAACGGGGAGAAAAAAATGTTCTCTTCTTGACTTAAGACTTTCTTGGCATCAGTCTTTCATGACATAATTAACCCTAAAACCAAGAGGACAGAAGGTATTCTGCCTTAACCCAAAACCATGTCAATGAGTTTCATCAACACCGTGTTTGAGGATTTCTGGATTCACTCTGCGGCAGCCTTTGGGAAAGTCCTGGAGAGGGAGAGACAGATGGCCAGGCATTTGAGAGCACAGAGAGACAACCTGTTGACTACACCCCACAGCAGACAGAAGACAGAAAAGAGAACTGAGTGTCCGTCCTCTTGAGCATGGACAGCGCCAGTCAGCTGGCTCGGGAGCATGCCAACTGACCAATGACCGGCCAGAAGGACAGAAGACAGAAAAAAATGGGAGAAGACAGACACACGTACATTAACCTCTTGATTTCGAAACTGGAGAGACACTGGTAACATGCAGGCCAAGCAAATCAGGATTTCAGAGTAGCTCAGGCTGGAACCAGAGCTAAAAACCACTAAGTGAGGAGTGAAGAGACCTACATCTGGTTAGAAGAAAATCCTACATAAAATGTGAAAGATCTTATTTAACAGGGTTAAGAGAAAAAATTCATCATAATATGTCCCAAGAATGGGACAGAGCTGCTTAAAAACAAGTGTAATCTCTAGTTACCATTAAAAAAAAAAAAAAAAAAAAAAAAGAGGATATATTAGGGGCACCTGGGGGTGCTCAGTGGTTTGAACGCCTGCCTTCTGCTCAGGTCATAATCCTGGGGTCTGGGGATGGAGCCCCCGTCAGGCTCTGTGCTCAGCGGAAAGGCTGCTTCCCCCTCTGCCTGCTGCTCCTGCTCCCTCTCACTCTCTCTCTCTCTCTCAAATAAATAAATAAAATCTTTTTTAGAAAAAAAGGATCTTTTAAGAAGGCACATAGAATGGTGGGGAGGGAGACTCTAGGAATGAAGGAGATTTGTTCCAGTTCACGTGCAGGGCTGCAATCACAGACATAGACTTCTGCTGACCTGCTGTGACCTTCGGCGGAGGGGCAGCAGGCTCTCCACTGGGAGGAACGTCCTGGAGACTAAGGGCCACCAGTGGACGCCCAGCAGAGAGGGAACTACTCCAGACCTGTGCTACTTGGTGTGGTCCATGTGTGGGGACCAGCATTCACCTGAGAGACCCCAACTCTGGGTAAGGGTCTCCACCCAGAACTACTGAAGCAGAACCGGGGACACGCGTACACAGCCAAGCTCAGTGGTATGGCACCGGGTGCAAGGCCACAGCAGCACAGAACCGGGTGCCAGATGTGAAGGCCACCGTTAACTCCAGCTCCCGTCCCCGGAGACAGCAGCACAATCAGCAAGTCCAGGGTTCTGCTCGGTGAGTTTTAACCCGCTACTGTGAATGCAGGAGACCACGCTGCCCAAGGCTCACCAGTGAGCTCTGGGGCTGAATCTGAGAGGTCCGCTTGCAGACTTAATCCAAACGAGCCTGGGTAACACCCGATCCCCCTGCCCACTCCCTACTTCCTTTACTGTCACCCCCTCGGCTTCATGATGACACACGGGGGCCTTCCCGCTGCCCCACTGGCTGTTTCTCAGCTTCCTTTTTATTCTGTGGCCCTTTAAATGCTGGTGCCTCTCAGCATGCTGATCTACAATGTCTCTCTTCTCTTCCCAGCCCACATCCTCTTCCAGAACTCACTTCAATTATCCTTCAAACATCTCTCCTACTGGTACCTTCAGTACCTCTTCCAGCTCCAATGCACTCTCCCAAGGAGCTGCCAAGTATCACCAAGTCTTCCTAGACCTCAAATCCAACAGGACCAACACTGAGCTCATCGGCTTCCCACAGACTGCTTTCCCAAGCTAGTTTCTATCAGAGAAGGGCCCTTCCAGTGTCCCCACCTGGGCCAGCCAAAATCCCAGGCCTCCCCAAAGCCTCCACCACCCCTCCTTCTCTGCTCTACTCTCAGTAACGTCTCTCTGCCAGTTACCAGCTCTCCACCACTGTCCGTGCTGCTCTGGCTGAGGGGACCTAGGCCTCTGGCCACCTCCTCCCTTTCCATTCTGCCTCCATGCTGGCTCTCCCCCAGCCACACTGCACATAGCATGATCCAGACCAGCACCTGTAAAACACACATCTGGCTGCCTTGTTCTCCTCCTCTACGCTCCTCAACACTACACTGGCCACCCAACCTTGCTGAAAGGATACAGTTCTCGCCCTGAGCCAGAGACACAAAGACCTTTAGTGAGCGGGCCACTTGCCGGACCTCTAGTTCCACGTCCCAGCACTCTCCCCCTCGCGATGACTTCAGGCACCTGCGTGCCCCCGAGCCTGCCACAGCTCACCTACGAGGGCTCAGGTCTGCTGTGCTCTCTACTCAGGATCTCCCCTTTAACTGAACACCCTCCTTAGCTCTTAACCCAAACAACACTCCCTCCAGGGTCTTTCCTCCCCGAGCCCCGACCCTTGCCCAGTGCTGACCACTCTGTGACATTGCTGGTCTGATTAGACAGTGAGCGCCACAGAGCAGCGACTGTACCCACTTGTTCCCTGCATCTCTTCTGTGGCGAGCATCAGGCCCCATGCAGAGTGGGTGCTTAAAATACCTCCAGTGAAAGCATGCTTAGGAGGAGGGAGCTTGGGGCAGATCTTAAAACACATCTTCATGGGTGTTGCCAGGAATCAGTGATTGCTCATGGCCACTGGGGATAGGCAAGGGGCACCTGTCTATAGAGACGTGAGCATATTTTGCCATAAGAAAATGCATATAGCCTTATTAACTACAAAGATTTTGATTCTGTTCCTTACCTGCTTTTTACAAATTGCCTGAATTCCTGAAGCTTCCATTTGTCATATTTTTCAAACCTCTTGAAGTGTTCTTCTGCATGGAATTTATCAGAAGAGGAGTTATAGGCAAACACCAACCCACACTGGGCACCAATGCCACCACGTCGAACCTAAAAACACGGAAGGTACAAAAGTCCTGTGGCAGCTGTGTTTCCAAGTAATACAGTTAAATTCATAGAGCTTGAAGCAAATTCAAACCAGCAAAATGATATTTTGAGTTCATTAAGTCGGGAAAACAAAAGAGCTGCTTCCTAAGAAGCAGTGCCTTCTAGTCACACGTCCCCGGACAACGATCTCCTCATCTCTGTGTCCCAGCCCTCTGCTACAGGCCTGGCACAGAATGGTCACCACACGTGCAATGCAAACCAGGGACACAGACTCTGAAATGGAACCCTGTCTTTAAAAATAGCAGTAACGTTGCTTAAAGAAGGGAGTATGAGAATTACCATAATTCTGATCTGTGTAACTTGGAATGCAGATTCAGTTCCTGTAGAAAAAATGGTACTTGCTCTGGTCTTCCCAGTCTCTGTAAGAAACCCTGCAAAAGGAGACACTGAGGTGAGGACAGCCGACCCATGTGTCATAACCCGAAGAACTAAGACCAACCAAGCACACCAGATCTTTTACATGTGGTGGCGGGGAACTAGTCTGCCTGGTATTTTCATAAAAGCAAAAAGAGATATCCCCTCTGCATAGATGCGAGCTCACTGCCAAGGCCCAGGTAACAGACCATGGCTAGGGACAGTCTCCTCGACCACACCAGCAGCCCTGCTCTAACGATCAAGAACACAGTTGATAAAGACTGTGACTTAAATTTGAACAGACATAAGACCAGACAACCAGTTATCTTTTTGTGCCATTCCTAAAACCGTGCCTGATGCCCGACTGCTGACAGAGGACACAGGCCTAGAGCATGACAGAGGGATGATGAGGCTTCTGGAACAGTGTCAGGAAAGCCTGTGCGAGACTCTGAAACAGGTGTTCCGTGGGCACACTCTGCGGGCTACCTCCAGCGCTCACTGCTTGTGAGCAATCTCATGGCTCCATGAACCACACTCGAGTGTTGGTCAGTTTTATGTCTCTCTGTGGACTCCTGCTGGCATTCTTGTTGGTCTGTATGTATCTTATGAATTCTCCCGTGAACTATTCGTAACACCTTACTGGGCCCTCACGAATCAACGACATAAATAAAAGTGTAACTGTTCGCCTTTCATTTGTATGAAAGTCATGGTTTACCTCTTTTGTTGTTGTTAATTATCCTTCAGTAACTCACAAAGAGGTCTGCTGCTAGACCCAGGCTGCCTTTCTCTTCCGCGCCCCTGCAGGTGACAGAACTCACACACATGCCCATGCTGCTGTCCTGGAGACAGGAACGCCTGCAACCTGCCCGTCCGCGCGAGCCCGGAAGACCACGCCCGCGTCCGACGCACCAAACTCTGTCAGCAGAACTGTCTGAACTGGAACCTCCACACATGCAGAACATGTCACCGAACTGGAACCTCCAACATGCAGAACATGTCACCGAAACCAAGAACACGAAACGCACAAGAAACTCACGGCAGAGCAGCTGTGGCAGGACCCGGCCGCTCGGCAGGGACCACGTGTGCATACGTGGGTGGCCGCCAGCCCGCAGCTCGCAGCAGCTAAACCACAACGGCCTCAAGAGAACCAGACTCTCTTTCAGCAGCCCTGCCACCAACACACACCCGAAAGGTTCTCTAAAGGCCAAAATAAACCCACAAAGCCTGAAAGGTAAGCACAGAACTGGCTCTTCCCGTCCTTGGTAAAAAACATGCAGCGGCTCCTGGGATGCCCTCACGCTCCGTCTGTTTGGGTACCATTCCCCCCAGTTTACTCTCTCAAAATGACAGCGAAGAGAATAACCTATCGCAGAGCTGCAGAACTGGACAAATGCACGCCGTCAGTCTCCAGGCAGCACCAGCATCCCTGGCAAGCAGTGGACAGGACCGCCGGCACTCCGGAGGGCCAAGTGCGGGCTCCCTCGGCAGCCGGTGGCCTCTCCAGAATGGGCACCTCCCGGCACTTGGGGAACGTGAAGCCTCCCCATGCAGAGAGCTCCCCGTGTGCCCTGTGCCATGGTGGGCAGTGCGTGGCCTGCATGGCCCTTAGCAGTCCTCAGTGGGACAGGGGAGGGACACGGGGAAGGAAACGTCCCCACGGAGGCTTCACTGCGTGGAGAGGACCACAGCAAGAGTGACCTGCGTGACAGTCCACGGCAGGCGAGGTACGCAGGCAGAGGAGGTGCCTCAGGGAGAAGCACGAATGCAGGGGACACGACAGAGAAGAGGTGACCACCGAGAACATATGTGGCCTGCACCGCTGTGAGGAAGGCCAAGGAGAAAGCAAATCCAAGGCCGGGCAAGGCCGGCCAATGCTCGATAACGGCCAGAAGACTCCCCTTCCTGGGCTGCATCGGCAACGTCCTAAGCAGGGCAGCGAGCGCAAGGCGGCGCGTGCAGGAGACGAACTGGCCGGCCAGCAAGATGGAGGAGAAAGAGACAGACCCCTGATGAGGGAAAGGGCCCGCTACTGCACAGGACAGTACCTCGGCAGCTACCATGCCAACAGCCCACGAGCAGGGAGGTTCCTTCAGACACGCCTGATCCAGAGGCGTCCCGCAGAGAAATACCCTCCTTTCCAGCAGTATCCCACCTCGGATCTGCTGCGTTTCTTAATGCTTTAGGGTAACACCATGGAAAGATGATCTAAATATAAAAGCAATAACTTTTTATCTTCCAAAAGGAAGAGTCCTTGCTTTCCAGCACTCAGCAGTCGTTAGGGGTGACCGACACCCAGCAGAGGACAAGGCCGCGATAAGGAGAGCGGGCAGATGATTCAAGAGCCACAGCCATGCGGGCCGACCTGCTGTGCAGCCCACGCATGCCACGGCCTCCCCACTCCCCGCACGCACATGGACCGACCACTCACCATCTCTGGTCCACGGCTCCACCAGGAGGTTTTCTGGGCCTGACTTCTCTTCTTTCCCTTTGACATCGCAGGCCTGAAGGATCAGCTGAAGAGGTTTACCTGGTCAAAGTGAAGAGAGAATGAGAGCCTTAAGGTGGCGCAGCGTGAAAAATAAAACTATCAGGCACGTCCGTGGGACTGGAGAGCAGGTGGGCAGCGCGGCCGAAGGGAAACGCACCAGCTTCCAGCTGAAACAGAGAAGCAGACACCATCCTTCTCTGCTCTCCTGATGAGACCAAGCAGTTTTATGTCCCTACGTGAGTCCAAGCGGAGGACTCCAGACTAACCACTCCTCAGAAACAAAACACACTATAAGACAGACTGATACCACACATTCAACATGTCTGGGAGAGGGAGCCCCGAAACCCTGTTCTGGAGCCAATAGCTAATTTTATTACAGCTGCGTTTTTGGGTTTTTTGTTGTTTTTTTTTTTTTTTTTTTACAATTGCATTCAAATATATGTAGTATCTTAGGTCTTAGGTCTTGTTTCTTTAATATACCTGCAGATAAATTTTGAAAGTTTCAAGATTTTTAGAAAGTACCATATGCTACAACGACTTGAAAACTTTTCCTTCTTCCTTCGTGTTACTGATACTATAATGAATACCCATTAACCTATAACCCAATCCACAACACTGCCTGTACAAACATTCCGTCCCGCGTCCCTCCCCTCTCCAGTATTCCTGCCCAAACAGCTGCTCATCTGAACTGATAACTTTCCTGGAGGGTATCTTCCAAACACCACAGATCCCTCCCATCCAGCCGTGACTGTTATGAGCTCCCTACCCCACCAAAAAGTGACATTTTCAAATTTAGGGGGCAAACTAGGTTTATAAGACGTCAATTACCTGACCTTAAATACTAAACATAAAATGAATCATTAAGTTGTATTAGGCAAAGGTACCAATATCGTGGCAGAAATAGCACAGTCTGCCCCTATGAGGAGGGGGGCAGAAGGAGACGGGACCCAGTACTGTACTCTGGACAGACACGTCGGCGCAAGAGGCCGGGATGGCACGAGAGTTGTTGCTCACATACCAGCTGACGAGGGTTGGGGGCCCATCCTGAGTCAGCAGGAAAGTGCAAAGGGGGACGGTGGCCGGGCCCAGGCAGGAAAGCGGGGTTGGGCACACAGCCCGCACAGGGAGCAGTCTCACACCAGGATCTTAGTGCCGTGTCTGGGTCAGGGTCCCCCCCCCCAACCAGAAAGGAGGGACTCCAACTTCCCAGCCTCCTGCTGAGCAGAGACGCACCTGCACCTCATTGAGGATGGCTGGTGACCGGCTGACCACAGAGCCCACGTGGTCTGCCCAGCAAATCCTGGAAGTACAGCCTAGGGGACACTTAGGCCCTCTTCTGATAATGCCGTCAAGGAGCCCACAGCCCCCTTCTCCCTGCTGGCCCCTGGAGGAGAGGATATGTTCGGCCCGGAATCACAGGGTTGGTGCGAACCGCCCGAGGAGGTGAGAAAATGCCAGGTTTGCGACGGTGTCAGCGCCTGTCTGTCGCGCCTGCTCATTTACCGTATTTAAGCAGCAGGCTCTGCCTGACGGACGCCATGGAGGCGATGAGGGACGAGGCATCGTACTGCGTGTCCAGGTGCTCGCTGATGGTGCACAAAGAGCTCAGCACTTTGGCAACACTTCCTCTTGCCAGTGCAAAGGCCAGAAGGGTTAGCTCCACCTCAGGAGTCGAGCAGCAGCTGGAAACAAAGAGGAAGAACGTCTCACTTCTTAAAGACGCGAGGAAATCCAGGCAGCCCCACACCCACGTAACTGACCACCATCAGTGAGATCCACCTATCCGATGCTTTCTCTACCTGGGTCACAAATACTCGCTCAAAATCCTCAAGATAACCTACAGGAAAACGAAATCAACCCAGAGGACGAGGACATTAAATCCTCCCCTCTGCGCCATTATTAACCTATAACTAGTAAACAACGCTAATAGCATCAGTTTCAACCAGCCTAGCTTTATAAAGCAAACACAGATGCCACAAGTGAAGGAGCCGCTATGGTAAGGCCCTGCTGCTAACAATGCCAGGGGGCCAGGGGCTCGAGGGCTCACTCCCCCAGGCAGGAGCAACCTGCGCCAGACAGACTCTACTCTTCTGCCGCTCATTAAACACATCGCACTGAAACTCCTGACACTGTCCTGGGGTCTCGGGACCGGGCCTGTGCCCCGACACGGGGCACGGTGGACACAGAACAGAGATGTCGCCACAGCAAGCAGCACATCTGGCAAGCCGGACTAAGGAGCCTCACCAAGGCCCACAGACCACGGCTTGTCCCTATGCAGAGAGGCACATGGGTGCCCGGAGAGGCCATGGGCTGGGGCTCCAGGAAGCCGACAGCTTCTGCACTGGGGTCTCTGAGACACCTGTTACGGCTGCATCAGAGGACCCCCCCACTCCGCCCCCTAAGGTCAGGTGGTGTGGCTACATAATGGAGCTCAGAGGGCTGAACCATGGTTTCACCTTCTCTTCAGTCACTAAACATGAGCCATGTTTAGTGCTGATCTGTAGAAGATTTAGAAAAATGTTTTTAAAGACTTAACAAGCATATAGACCCTCTACCCCCTGCAAGCCCCATCTCATCAACCTTGACTTTACCTAGTTATCCGTATGAGGAAGCTGTCCACTTCTTCTAGAACGTTGGGAGACAGGAAAGTAGAGAAATCTGTAGATCCTGGTGAGAGGGAGAGCGGAGGCATGTGCTGCAGTGCCTTCCTGCAAGTGTGAGACAGAAAGTCAGAACCGACCAGGCAAAACCCTGACTTAATACTGCTCGATGAACACCAAACCATCAGACACCTGCTGGGATCAGTCCCTCATGAATACAGCGTCCCCGCAGAGAGCCTGGGACAAACCAGGCCCTCCCCCAGGAGTCACAGTGCCAAGTCAGTCCGTGGAGTTTCCTTCTTTTTCATTTACTCTCTCTTTTAAGAATCTACCTCCCTCCACAGAGACTTAGTCCAGCCTTCGGGATCTCGTCTTCATTTCATGCAGGGTGGGCAGAAGACACACATCCCTGACAGAAAGAAACCCCAGAGTTCCTAGAAAACGTGACCCTGGAGGCAGAGCAGTGTTTGGCCCAGTAAGAAGCTCATGTCCATGTCCCCTCTTAAGATCCATGGCACCTCAAGACAGGCGACCGGTTCTCTTCCCTCCTGAACAGGAGCACCAGTCAGGACTTCTGCCCCTCCCTGTGTTTCCTGCCTCTCTACCTTAATGTCTGCTTCGGGGCTTCTCTTCTCTCACCTGCTCTTACGCTGATCTCTCCGAATCCCCCGAAAGTTCTCCTGAGTGAGCACACCACAAACAACACGAAGGCATGCAAAAGGAAGTCAAGGCACTACAGCCGGCAGTCCGCTCCAGGTACCAGTCACGAGAACCCCTCAACGGTACTCCTCTCACCCCGACACGGAGACGGCATGGCAAGGCCAACGTGGTGTCACCCCCTCCCTCTCACGCGCCTCCCCGCTCTGCCAGGACCCGCGCAGCCGCACGGAAAGGCAGCTGCTCCGGGAGGCCCAACGCACGTGAGCACACAGCAATTTACCAGACTTATTTCTACTGATACAACACTTTTGTTTCATAATATTCTTTTTATTTTTCCTCATTGATTTTCTTCAAAAAAACTTACAGTAGTTTTAGATCCCTGATATTTAAATATTAGAAGTGAAGACATAACTGCAGATTAATAATTATAACCGTTTAGAAATATAAACTTTAAACATATCCATTGCTCAACAAACTCGGCCTATCTTTACAAAATTAAGGTAGAAAGCTCTTCTTCCGTCCCTTCCTGAGAATTCAGTCCATAAAGGAGGGCTGTACAAGGCAGGCACTCGTGTGTGTCTGAGGGGAGGGCACCGAGGGGCATGAGAAAGGCATGGGAACAAAGGGACAGCCTGGCAGGGAAGGTGAGCACTGAGCAAGGCACCTGGCACTCGGTGAGGGGACCCAACAAGCAGGGCACATGCCCAAGGACGGCCACAGTGACTGCGGGAGTCGGGGTGGAGGGTGAGGGCAGGGGAGATGGAGGCGGGTTACATGGGTAAGTAGGGAGGATGGGCGGCAATTTTGTCATTATCCGAGAAGGGAGGCTCAAACACAAAGAGAAGAAACTGAGAATGAGCACTGCCACTGTCCGCCAACACTGTCCAATGCTGTCGTGCAGGATTAGAGGTGGGAGGGTCAGGCCAAAGCCTAGAAGTCTCAGCACCACAGACACAGAAATGACCACGAGTGTGAATGTGTGTCACGTACACACACACGTGCACACTACTTATAGACAAAGGTGCCCTTTCCCGTGGGGTCTACTCAGGAGGCCTGAGAGGAGCCAGGGGCCCGTGTGTTTCCTGTCGAGCTCCCATTCCCCGCCCAATAGGGCGGCAGCTCCCTGAGACAGCAGGGGATCCAGGACTGGGGCAGGGAGCGTTCGAGGCGGCCCGCAGTATCTTGTTGTTCTCGAAGAAAGTGAGGAAGTGTACCACATTGCCAAGGACATGTCAAAAGGACACAGAGCCAGACCAAAGGGGTTCCTACTGGCCAAATCCGAGCCAACTACACATCAACACTGTGACGTTACAAGCCCGTGACTAACGCGGCATCATGAGTCCACACCAATACAAAGTCTGAGAATGCAGAGGGCGCTTACAGTCTCGAAGCACCTCCTCACCAGACACTTACTAATCGCCACGACAAAAAACCCCACTACGGTGGAAACTCTGGCAGACGCCCCTTGCTTCAAGGGATCAAAGCTGACACGAGCCGCACTAGTAAGAGGACAGGCTAACGTCCCGCGCCCCCGATGGGGTGCAGGAGAACAGACCATCGCTTCCGTGATACTCCTGCCAAAGACACAAACCTACACCGAATCATCAGGCAACATCAGATGAACCGAAACCGAACGATATTCCTGGAGATAACTAACCCTGTAACTTTCAGATGTCAAACTGTCAAAGTCCTGATGGTCAAGAAAGACAGAGGAACTGGTCTATACTGAAGGAGACTAAGCAGACGGGGCAAACGCCAAGCACGGCCTGGGTCCTTCAGCTACACGGGACAGTACAGGGACAGCTTACAGGACCCAAACGGAACCCAAGGAGCAGAAGGCAGCACTGCGTATCACTGAAAACTTCCTGACCCTGCTGGCTGCAGCGAACCTTCTTGCGGACAGGAAATTCGCCTTGAGTCTCTGGGACAACAGGGCACCAGGTGTGCAGAATACCGTCAATAGGCTCAGAAGGAAATGAGAGTTGTTTGCGTCGTACTTGTGGTATTTCTCTAAGTTTCTCATTGATTTTTGAAAAAAGTTTTTAAGCAGGAAGCAAGACAGAGTAAGGACTAACATGACCTCCCACGTAGTACTGCCCGCAGAGCTTCTGGCTGAAAGCCTCACTCTCGAAGTCGTCCAGAGGACCACTATGGTAATCGCTCTCTCGGTGACCGAACTTTAACACGGTACGGGTACTTCCTCGCTTTGAAAGCTGTACATCACTGCTTCCTGCCTTGTTTGTTCCAACTGGGTCTTTCTGCCGTCAGGCTTCTTATTTTTAAATTTTTAATTTTTTTAATAATTTAAATTTTAATTTAATTTTAATTTTTTAATGTTATTTTTAATTTACTTTTGCTTTTTTAATTTTTATTTTTGAAGGTGATCTACATTTACAAATGAATTTTCTGAGTATCTTAGAGAAGGTTTCCTTGAGTTTCTGGAGTTCCAGGGCCGGGGTTCACGCTGGCACATCCCCGCCCAGCCCAGCAGTGTGCCGCCAGGAGTGTCACAGCCCTCGTCTGCAACACAGGGCTAAGTCTTACATGTCTGCTTCACAACAGGGGGAGGTAAGTAATGCCCAGCTTCTGAAGGGGTTGTTCCTGCTCCAAAGTGCTCCCTGAACGTAAGCAACTGTGCCCCCGCGGGGAGGGGGGGAGCAGAACAACACGCATGACCCCCTCCCCAGGCTAGAGGCAAAAGCACAGATAGGAAACACCAGGGCACCCGGGGCTCTGCAGGGGGAGGGAACAGTGAGGGCACCTGGACGGGCGGGAAAGCAGAGAGAGTGACTTACTGCGTGTTGTGCAGCACCGTCTGGACAAAGGCAGGGTTTGTCTCCATGGACGCCGTCACCAGAGAGGTCAGCAGAGACCAGTACCAGATTGCAGAAGCATCTGACACCGAGACCCCAGACTTCTTAACTCTCTGAAAGCCAACAGCCCTCAGACCATGAATTCTAGTGTCACATCCATCGCTAAGACAACGTTTTATGTTAATCTGGACATCTGTCAAGCGCAAACAACAAATTCAGTATAGGATTAACGTCTTCAGTTCCGCAAATGCTAGGCTCCCAACTAAAAGCAAAATAGTAATTCACATTTTGAAAAGAAAATTTTGAGATATACTCTGATGCCGGAAATAAATAACGTGTACAATGCAGCTAGCATACAATAGACTTGTCAGAAAAGCATCGACGAAATGAAGGTAAACTTAGGGGTGACTTAACCCTGTCCACCACAAAGTTTCATAGGAATTTATGCATCCTGAGAATTAAACACAAAGATCATTTTTTAAATCCTGATTCAATACATGGTAAGAAAATTTCTAGAATTTGTGCTAAGGTTCTGAAATTTCGATTTAAAGAGTCGCTATCACACAGCTGTGGTGAGAATTTACTTTTAATAATCAAGTCCAAACAGATGACAACACAGGCATGACTCACTTGTGAGAGCTGTCACAATGTCTTATTTGGGTTGGAGAGGAGAAGGTGACAAGCTAAAAAGGACACAACTGAGAGAAAGGAGCGTCACAGTGTGAGACAGAAAGCATCTACTCCAAAAGCTGAACCACTGTTTTGCCTAGGGACGAGACACAAAGACTCTACCTCCCCAGGCCTCAGTTCCTCTGAGCAAAGTAAGAATACTTCCTTTGGCCCAGGAAAGCATTAGGAGAAATGAGACAAAACATGAAGCATCCCGGCTCCCTGAATGAAAAAAGCCTGGAAGGAAATCACAGAATTGTGATTATTTCCAAAATGCCAGGTGTGAAGTAAGGTTATAATAGTACAAAAATGGAAACAAGCTAAATGTCCAGGAATAAAGGGCTGGTTAAAGTTGAGGCAAGTTCTTACATCGCTAAACAACGGTGTGTAACAACACACGGTGTGACAACGTGCTAAAAAATTTACAAAATGGCATGGAAAGAATTTCACCATTTTGTAAATACGTATACAAATAAATTACATTTTGTGAATACGTATGCACAACCCTACATTTGAAGATGTGTGTGTGTGTGTGCATGCACGCATGTGTACCCACACACACCCTAACAAGTAAAGATCTGGAAGGACCACACTAACATTCACAGTGACAATCCCTGGGTAGTGGGAATTTGAGTAGTTTCTGTTTATCTATATTTTTCTAATTTTTCAGTAAGGAAACAAGAATCGAGTATTTTTAATTTAGAAGGGTTTCCATAACTTTCTACAACAGCGCACAGATGACATAATGGCTACTCCATGTGCACGACGAGAAGCAAATCCAAGCTCCAAACGAAACCTGAGAGTCTCCCCACTGCAGAGGCCTTCCCGTTGACAAGGGCCCCTTCCTTGCCCCCCAGCCCCCCGATCAGCAGGCAGGCTGCCTCGTGGTAGACTCACAGAGCTGACTGATGTTGGCATTCTCCAGCAGAGTCACATAGCCGGTGACATTGCTGGGAATGTGCACGTCGCGAACGTCCTGCAGATCACTGGCACTCCTCCCCACGGCTACTGTCACCTGCTGCGGCATGTAGCTCTGGTCAGTGGCAGCCACCGCTATGGACAAGTGTCGAAGCACAACGTCTGGCTTCATTTTTAAGCTGGAAAACACAGGGAGCACAAACGACAAGTGTTTATACAGATCGAAACTGCCAGCATCCACGAGTCCCATCTCCAAGGTCTTGTATTTGATATCGTCAAAGACCACCTCTCTTAAAAACAGCCAACTAGAAAAGTCCTTCCAACCTTTCTGTCTCTCGAATTTCTTCCAGTTCAAGGTTAATCTTATATTTCCTTTTAAGCTATCAGTAGGCAGGAAAGCATACTAGGAACACCCTAAAAAAATCGCTGTACCTCCAAGAAGCAAATCCTAAACCTCATCCAAAGAACTCAATATACTGAGTTTCTATAAATTAGATGGCAAAAGGTCACAGATACTCTCCATGAGAGAACGAGACAATTATTTCTATCTCTACGAACTGAAATTAGCCCGTCCTCTCAAGAGGCCGGAGAAACTGTAGAAGGCAGCTTCAGAACTTCCAGAAACACCAGGTCACCGCCCCCGGCTCCACCCCAGGGTTCCTGCTCATCCATCCCCTTCCCTCCTCCTCTGCCAAACTGGTCAAGACAGAAGCAGACAGATTTTCTTCATGCACAGAAAGGAGCTTAAGAAGCAAAATCACTTCTGGGGCACCTGGGTGGCTCAGTGGGTTAAGCCTCTGGTCGTGATCAGGTATTGATCTCAGGGTCCTGGGATTGAGCCCCACAGCGGGCTCTCTGCTCAGCAGGGAGCCTGCTTCCCTTCCTCTCTCTGCCTGCCTCTCTGCTTACTTGTGATCTCTCTCCCTCTGTCAAATAAATGAATAAAATCTTAAAAAGAAAAAAGAAGTAAAATCACATCCGACACAAGAAAAGTACTTGCCCACTGTGGTAATTAATCTTCCTGGGAAATTAGTGAAAAAAATCTGAGATCAGTATGATGAGATATCAGTCAAATACTATTTCTTAGGGCAAAAATGAACTATTGGGATTTCATCAAGATCAAAAGCTTTTGCACAGCAAAGGAAACAGTTAACAAAACCAAAAGACAACTGACAGAATGGGAGAAGATATTTGCAAACGACATATCAGATAAAGGGCTAGTGTCCAAAATCCGTAAAGAACTTAGCAAACTCAACGCCCGAAGAACAAATAATCCAATCAAGAAATGGGCAGAAGACATGAACAGATACTTCTGCAAAGAAGACATCCAGATGGCCAACAGACACATGAAAAAGTGCTCCACATCACTCGGCATCAGGGAAATACAAATCAAAACCTCAATGAGCTATCACCTCATACCAGTCAGAATGGCTAAAATTAACAAGTCAGGAAATGACAGATGCTGGCGAGGATGTGGAGAAAGGGGAACCCTCCTACACTGTTGGTGGGAATGCAAGCTGGTGCAACCACTCTAGAAAACAGCATGGAGGTTCCTCAAAATGTTGAAAATAGAACTGCTCTATGACCCAGCAATTGCACTACTGGGTATTTACCCTAAAGATACAAACACAGTGATCCGAAGGGACACGTGCACCCGACTGTTTATAGCAGCAATGTCCACAATAGCCAAATTATGGAAAGAACCTAGCTGTCCATCAACAGATGAATGGATAAAGAAGATGTGGTATATATACACAATGGAATACTATGCAGCCATCAAAAGAAATGAAATTTCTTTTTCGACAACGTGGATGGAACTAGAGGGTATCATGCTTAGCGAAGAAATAAGTCAATGGGAGAAAGACAACTATCATATGATCTCCCTGATATGAAGAAGTGGAGATGCAACATGGGGGGTTAAGGGGGTAGGAGAAGAAGAAACGAAACAAGATGGGATTGGGAGGGAGACAAACCATAAGTGACTCTTAATCTCACAAAACAAACTGAGGGTTGCTGGGGGAGGGGGGCCGGGAGAGAGGGGTGGGGTTATGGACATTGGGAAGGGTATGTGCCATGGTGAGTACTGTGAAGTGTGTAAACCTGGCGATTCACAGACCTGTACCCCTGGGGATAAAAATACATTATATGTTTATTTAAAAAATAAATAAATAAATAAAATTTTTTAAAAAAATACTATTTCTCCCTTAAAATGCCAAGTAAAAAAATTATCCATGTTTATGAATACACGAACCAGGTAGCATGATTTTATGCAATTCCTTTTGCCTTTTTTTTTTTTTTAAGATTTTATTTACAGAGATCACAAGTAGGCAGAGAGGCAGACAAAGAGAGAGGAGGAAGCAGGCTCCCTGCTGAGCAGAGAGCCTGATGTGGGCCTCGATCCCAGGGCCCTGAGATCACCACCCGAGCTGAAGGTAGAGGCCTAACCCACTGAGCCGCCCAGACGCCCCCTTTTTGCTTGATTCTTAAAGCATCTCCACAGACAGTCATTTACAATACAGAAACAACCAGGCAGTTAAGTAGAAAATACTCTAAAATTCACAGAGTGATCTGTGAGCACGCTGTCAGGGTAAGAGAGGGCAAGCAGGAGCCACTCGCACTCTGCACAACTCCTGTGCTAGCACCCACCGGATCCAGTGCGAGCGGGCACTGCCATCCGACTGCCAGTACGATGACGTTTCTCCATTTGTCATCTTGTCAATGTCAGCAGGGTTTGACGAGGTTTCTATGTAAGCGTAACACTTCGCTACTGACTTGAGTTTATCCATCTCCGGGCTTCCGGTTAGATCTCCAGGACTCTCTGCAGGGAAACCAGATGCTATCACGTGACATCTCTTTCACGAAGGCGAAAAAAAAGGTCATTTAAAATATCTAACATAAATACCCTTGATAGTTTGGCCCTGGAAAAATAAATATTCCTTAAAATCTCCTTCCAAAGAAACTTTATAAGGCAGAAGTGTCCGAGGGTTGCTCTATGGGAAAATACTTAAATCACTGATATATTTGCAAGCCACACTAAGAGAAGAAAATGGTTTCTTACAGTTTGAATGGGCATTTCTTTAAATATGTGGGAGACTTAGTAGGCCACTTGTGTTCTGGAGAGCGGCCCGGTCCTACCTTCATCTACTTTCTGCCAGGTTGCAAGCCTTCTCGCTGGTTTGTAGGTTATAAGACACATACACACGCTCGTGACAGGTGCTGCGTACTGTGAGCCAGGCACGTCTCTAGACATCTTCGATGTACTAATTCAGTCCAGAGATGAGGAAACCAAGGCACAGAGAGTTATTAAGTGCCCAAGCTCAGAGTTAGCAAAGAATGCAGTCTGTCATCACACATTAGAAAACAAATTTCTGTTCCCTAGAACACCATTAGAGTTTTGACTGTGCTTTGAGTTTCTGTTCTACAGAACTTTCATAAAATCTAACTTCTTCATATCCAATGGTTTCTGAGTCTCACATCCTGCTTGGCGAGTTCCCTGTGCTAGGAGCTGGGCAGGGTGTGGCTACTCTCTTCCACACTTCAAGTCTCTTTACAGTGGGACTTTCCAATCCACCTGAAATTTGTTTCCATGAATGGAATGGGTTAATAAGAGTCTGGTTTTATTTTTCTCTCCAAATGGCTGACCAGTTGCCCTGACCCCACTTGTTGACTAATTCGCCTTTCCACCATTTGTTACGCCGACTCTCTCTGGTACTCTACTCCCACACACACGTGGGTCTGTTTCCGGACTCAACTATATTCCACGGACTTCTGAGTGAGTCCACACTGCGTGTAGTGGCTTTCCTCAGTGACTCAACGACTCACAGAGTACCTACTATGTGGCCCAGCTCCAAGTGCTAAGGATAATGACATGAACAAGGTAGACACATAGAGAAATCATAATTTTACAACTTCAAGTAGTGCCATTTAGACCATTAAACCTACAAAGGTGATGGTGACCACAAGTGGGGAATGGGGGCGTTAATTAGGTGGGTACTGAGGGAAGGCCTCCCTAAGTCACATCTGAGAGAATGAAGAGAAGCCAGTTGTGGGAAGGAAGGAAGGAATTGGAAGGAGAGAAGGAAGGCGGGAAGGAAGGAGGGAGGAGGAAGGGAGGGAGGGAAGGAGGACAGGCAGGCAGGCTAGTTTCCAGAGCCAAAGGCAGGAAGAGTGCTGGCTCCTACAACTCACAGACGTGTTCAGGAGCCCCCCGCACACGCATGCACGCACCCTTCTCCCTCTGGAGCAGCTGGTCCAAGGACTCCTTGAGAACAGAGGCCCTCATGGCACACACGTTGGCGCAGTGGTCCAGCATGGGGCAGGGCACGGCTGTGCCGGAGAGCCGGTTGCGGTGCAGGAAGCGCAGGATCAGGGACGCGTGCACACCCAGCCCCTCCTTCGACTCTGAGAAGATGTCGATGAAACCTGGGAAGACAAAACCCATGTCTGGTGTTTACAGGAACCCACCACAGCAGTGTTCCACACTCCCGTCCTGGTGGCCTCTCTGAATTGGCTGAATTAAAAGCAGCCATTAAGAATCTTCACTGATATTCTCAGCTTTAATCATTTAAAAATCTAAACAAGTTTTAAGAAATGAACCCGTGGCTGGTGTGTCTGGGTGGCTCAGTCACTTAAGTGGCTGACTCCTGAGGATCTCAGCTCAGGTCTTGACCTCGGGGTCATGAGTTCAAGTCCCACATTGGGCTCCATGTTGGGCACGGAGCCTACGTAAGGAAAAAAAAAGAAAAAAAGACAAAAAAAAGAAATGAGCCAGTGGTAACCCCAATTTAAGCATTCATTTTGGGGTACCTGGCTGGCTCATTTGGTGGACCATGAGCCCCTTGATCCAAGGACTGTGAGTCCAAGCCCCACGGTGGGTTGTTGAGATTACTTCAAAATAAAATTTGACAGAGATCACATGTAGGAAGAGAGGCAGGCAGAGAGAGAAGAGGAAGCTGGCTCCCCGCCGAGCAGAGAGCCCGATCAGGGCCTGACCCCAGGACCCTGAGACCATGACCTGAGCCGAAGGCAGCAGGTTTAATGCAATGAGCCCCCCAGGCACCCCTCAAAATAAAATCTTGAAAAAAAAAATTTAGTTTAGTTTAGTGGAATTTTAGAAAACTTACACTACATTTGCTTCAATCCAAGCTTTAAACGTGTAAGCACTGAGACACCAACTAGGTGGACTAGGAATCAAGTTTATCCCATTAGGAAGTCAACGTGTCACTGCTTTTACACTAAGCTACAGGAGACACGATAATGATGGCGCAGCCACCGCCCTGACCGTACTTCCCGGGGGGCATCTCACAAGGCACAAGGCTCTGCCCCCAGGGCTCCTCCCGTGCCCCCACGTCCTCTCCACGGCAGCTCCCTGGGGTCTGCCTGCTCTGTCCAGCCCTCGGCCACTGCCCAGACCCTGGGCTCAACACTTCCTGCCCGTGCTGACCCACCCAAAGTTCAAGATGAGCTCTCCCTTGGTCTGGCATTAACCCGCCTAACCCTACGAAAACACCAAACACACCAAGTCTCTCTGTTTAAACTCCCCTCGTGGTCTGCACTTGCGGCGTAAGTGCACTGGGATGAACTTCCACAGAGCCGACACCCATCAAAGCAGCACCCGGAGGAATTAAACATGAAACAAACGGGTTGTACTTGAGAAGGAGACTTCACATTGATTTTCAAGACAGAACAGGAGGCTGAGGAGAAGCCGTGTGCCGGAAGCACCCCCAGCACAGCCTGGAGACACCGGGTCCATGTCCCCGTGACTCAGAAGCCGTGGCACCCCTCAGCCTCCTCACACAGCTCTCCTCCCACTGGCAGACCCCACAGCAGCACCACTGTCACGTGAAGGCATGGCTGATGGCACCCCGTGTGCTCGGGACGCCCGTGAGAATACAGACTCTGCCCGTGGAAGGTCACACAAGTCCAGCAAGCACTGAACGCCAGCACAGTGGGGTGACAAAAGGACAAGTCCCAATCTCAGTTAGAAAGAGGGATAAGGAAACCAGTCCCTAGGGACAGGCTAGCCCAGCTTACCATGATAAAACAATTTCTTTAAACTCGTGGTCCATCATAACCTACAACACACGTTCCTGCAACCAAGGTGCCCGTAAGCCAGCCTGAAAGGGGAGAGGAGCAGCGAAGCGGCTTTTCCTGGAGCTCAGACACACTTGTAGACTTGGGGGAAGTCTTTTCTGTTTGCTTTCTAACGAGTCATAACGGACAAGAAAGGAGGATGATTTAACTTGGATTCTGTCTTCTGAGTCCCCAGAAGAAACCAGACAAAAACACAAGTTTTTCATAGATATAATGTAGAAGTATTGCTTAATTTGTACACTACTTGTATTATCACTTAAATTTCAGAGTGACAGCTGACTAATGAAACAAACAAACAAAAAAACCCACTGGGTGCCTACCATATATCAAAGACGTGTAACATGTGAGGACATGGCAGAAAGACAAGGCCGCTGTCCTCATGGAGCACACAGTACAGGAGGAAAGACAGACATTTACAGACAAGTGGGTCATTAATTAATTACAGTGATGCATGAGGCAAAAGACAAATTCAGGATGCACAGAGAACTGGGGCCAGGGACAGTCTCTTGAGGGAGTGAAACAGAGAGACCCTCTCACGACAGAAGTTCGTGAAAATGGCAGAGCTGCCCAAGCGTCAAGGTACTGGGGATGCAAGGAGACGATGACGCAGGAGTGAGTCGGTTTACGCACCTCTGGGGACAGCGGGAGAAGCCCACGCGCTGCACGGGGCCCTCACCCTGCACAGTTATAGCCGGAGGACGGCAGAGCTCACGGGCCACGCGAGCGCGCTCCGGCCTTACCTGGGACAAGGGAGCAGGCCTGCAGCTGCCGGATGGTGTGGCTCAGCTCGCCCTGGAGGTTAGCGCCGCTGGAATGCTTGAGGGCCTCCAGCATGCTCTCGGCGTCCACAGTGCCATCGCCCTCTGCGTCGAACTGGGCAAAGGCCTGCAACGTAAGAGATGAGCCGTGATCGCGGCTGCTCCCGAACCGCGCCTGGTGGGAGCAGGGCACGGGGTCCATTCCCAGCATCTGGAGAACAGATTCAGGACAGTGACTCGCTGCGCTCGCAGAGGCCAAACACAAGCACACAACTGCTACTCCACACACACAATTTTTTCACCTCGCCTCTCTCGCAGGAGGTCAGTCTCCTTCCCCCAAATAACTTGGGAAAGCCAGCAGCATGGCGTCTTCCAGCAGGTGACAGAGTGGACAGAGCGCTTGCACCAGGGACCCGGCTGGGGGTAGCAGCTCGGGGTGAGCGCGGCTTTTCCTTCCAAACACTCCTCAGACACGGACCTAATAGGAAATTTGCCTCCAGCCCAACTGTGTCTGCCCTCCAGCCACAGTCGAGCTTGCTCCCTCTGGCGTGGGGCTGCCTGGGGAACCGGGTACAGAGTGGGATTCGGTCTGAACTGCGGTCTGTCACTAAGCAGCTGTGTGACCATCCACACACCCCTCTACCTCCAGAAGCCCGAGCGCCTTAATCGGAAAGATGGAGCACAGGGCTCCAAACTCACAGCCGCTGTCTGGACCAAGTGGCATCGGAACAGCAGCCAATACGCAGGAAGCGCATCAGAATGCTCTCAAACGTGTGCCGGCCGCCTCCCCTGCGCCCCAAGCCGGCCCCCTCACGTTCTACAGGACTCTCCTCACCAGGGGGACACCTGCCGCATCCCCCAGATCCTAGTCCGTCCGGCAGCAGCGGTTTGTGTCTTCCTGCTGACCTGCTCGCTCACAGACACTCCTCAGCAGGGAGCACTTTGGCAGTCTCCAACCCTCTTCTCGAAGTAATCCTCCCTCTCCCCCAGAACGCCTGCCCTTTCCCGATTTCCCTCATTTGTGGAGCATGGAGATGTCCCACTAAGGCTTCAGGACTGACATGAGCACCCCGATTTCCAGCACAGACCTCCAAACACAGTGCTCGTTAGGGACACGGCAAACCCCTATGCTCAGGTCCATGAACCAGGGCTGGATGCGCAGGCGGCCAGACAGAGCTTCGGGCAACATGTGAGGGAAGGACGCAGCATTCCCCTGGCACTTCCTCAACCCAACAGGATTATCCAAAACCATGACAGGACCAAAGGCTACACTACTCAAAGAATAACGTTCAAAAGGAGGGAAACTATCACCCTGTTCTTCTCTGATTAGGCCCAGTCAGGAAGATGGGCTGGGTCTGACTCCACACCCAAAGGAAATGACATGGAAGGGGTCAGCGGACACAGACCGTGGCAGAGAGAAGACACGGCCTGTGAGGACGGGCACCACAGCACAGGCCTGCAGGGTGAGGAACAGATGCCTGGGATGGGCTGTCCCGAGAAGGGTCAGCGAAAATGAAGGTCATGAGACAGAAATTAGAGCGAAAAAATAAAAATTAATTAATTTCTTTTTAAAAAGATGTTAAGGGCGTCTAGATGGCTCAGTCGGTTAGGTGTCTGCCTTTGGCTCAGGTCACGATCCCGGGGTCCAGGATTCTTGCCCTGCGTTGGGCTCCCTGCTTGGCAGGAGCCTGCTTCTCCCTCCGCCTGCTGCTCCCTCTGCTTGTGCTGTCTGTCTGCCTGTCTGTCTGTCTGTCTCTCTCCTTGACAAATATATAAATCAAATCCTGAAAAAGCACTAACAATAATTTGGAGGAGAAAGTGATGGGGGGTAGATGAGATAAAATTGGCCTGGAGTTGTACGCGCTGGCACTGAAATGTGAGAGATCATTCTAAGCTTACCTCGACTTTCTTATGTTTAAAATTTTCCATTAAACAAACAAACAAATGTAAGACATCCACAGACCCTCCCTCCACTCAATAGCCTGGGGGTTGATTCCTCAGAGAGAGTGGTACAGTCTCCAGACGAGGAAAAGCCTGCACTAGAGCCCACAGAGGTAGGGTTGGAAGACCTGCCCCTGCTCCAGGGCTCCCAGAATGCTAGCAGCCGGACAGAGATGCCAACCCTCCAGGCAAGAGACTGGCAGGTCTTCTCTGGGGCACCAGACAAGGCCCTGAGGACAGACCTGGAGACACTGTACCAGAGGTACAGTAGTATCAGAGGTACCAGAGGGCTCCCCACGGAAGGGCCCAACCTCTTCACCATATACCAAGGCTCAGTGTCACCAACCAGATGCAGGGAGCGCCCACTCTTTAGGTCCCCTTCCTGGACCACTGGACATTTGAGGAAAGGTCTAAGAGGAAACACAGAAACAGCAACTTAGAGAAAAGAAAGGAAAAGGAGAAGTAAATGTGAAAAAGATTATCGTTCATATCTTCAGAGAAATATTTTAAAAGCTATTATTTTAAAGATTTTATTTATTTATTTGATAGAGATCACAAGCAGGCAGAGAGGCAGGCAGAGAGAGAGGGAGAAGCAAGCTCCCTGCTGAGCAGAGAGCCCGATACAGGGCTCGATTCCAGGACCCTGGGATCATGACCCAAGCCGAAGGCAGTGGCTTTAAACCACCGAGCCACCCAGGCGCCCCTAAAAGCTATTTTTAATACCAACTTACTGACATATAATTCACATACCATAAAAATGACCCTTTTAAAGTGTACAACCTTGTGGGTTTGGGTATATTCAGAGTGGGGGAGCTGCCACCAACACCGCCTAATAAAAAGGGACCCTGCATTGTCATGAAAGACCAAGAGACTCCTACTGAAAACAGTCTATTCAGAACACTTTCGTAAGCTCCTGAAAGTTAAAATATCACAGCAAAATGAAAATCTCTCAGCGGATTTGGGAAGATAAATTGACTAGAGTGCCCAGAGAGTAGAGCACAAAGACAAAGTCATGGGAACCAGGCAAGGCAAGACGAAAACCACCAAGAGACCAATCCAGAAATCCAATATCCAAACACTGTGAGTGGTAGAGAAGGAAACACAGAAATGGGATCCAAGATAATTTCGTGCAGCTGAAGGACATGACTGTTGACACCGTAGAGGCTGAACACCCCCCACCCCCAGGGACTAAAGCACATTGTGATCAGATTTTGTAAGACGGAGGGGAAAGAGAAGTTCCTGCTTCCACGGGGAAGACACAACGTCCATGTCAGAGGTCGGGAATCAGGGCCAATTCAGCAGTTATAAGGGAAGCTGGGACAGGAGCAGGGCCTTCAGCATCCTGGGGGGACTCTCTCTCTCACCCAGAAGTTAACACACAGTCAAAACACCACCTACTGCGCAGGAGTGGAAAAGACGTTCTCACCCAGCGAGGCTCTCAGAACAGGAGCCAGTTAACGCTCCCTCACTCGGAAAGCTCCTGGAGGCTGCGGCTGCGCAAACACAGAACGTGCCAAGAAAGGGGAAGACTGGGGTCCAACCGAGAGAGAGAATGAGGTCCCGGTTGCTGGAGATGCTGACAACCTGAAGAACACCAGGACCAGAACGAAGCTGGTTGGGGGCTCTTGAGATGAGCCTCTCGGAGCTGCCATGGGCCTGAGCAGAGCCGGTATGCTGCGAGAGAGGCAGGCTCGGCCGGAAGCCTGCAGAGCAGAGCGGGTGTGCTGCGAGAGAGGCAGGCTCGGGCCGGAAGCCGGCAGTCGCCATTAGTGACAGAAGATCGCGCACAAGAACAGCACCCGCTTAGTCGTCGACCTCAGAGAAAACACAACGCTGTACGAGACAGGGGCCACAGTCGTGGGGTGCTGCACAGCTCAGCCACGTACAGACAGGCACGCCTGTTCTCCCCGACACACCAAGATGAAAGGATCCGCCAGGGGAACGGGAGACGTGCGCACGCGGGCACGGACAGGAAGGCGAAGGTCAGCGAAGGCCTCCCCTTCCGTGGCAGGAAGGAGACGGATGAGGCATGCGACTGAAAACTGACGGAGCCACGTAACCGCGTCGCCCAGGGATGTGCAGGAAACCTGCTTCAGAGCCAGCTGCAGCAGCCAAGGGTGATGCATCCCTGCAGGCCACGGCTTTCGGCATGCGTCACACAGGCTCTGTGCCATACGAGCGATGAGGAAAATCAACAATTCTGAGGGCCCACTTCAAGCACAGGACAGACTGGATGAGTGGCTTCACGACATTTTTAAGTAGCGTAATACTTCCTCCTGTCTAAGGGAACATCTCACGCAGTGAATACATCAACCCTACAAGATTTCTGGGACCATGGGAAAATGTGAACGTGGCCTGGGGGCTAGAGGAGACCAAAGTGAACCCACACAGAAGGGTGAGGACCACAGACAGAACAGCAGGCTGCAGAGGGGAGCTATAGGATGGCCCCATGGTGGCTTACTGTTGTTGTTGTTTCTTGTTTTTGTTTTTAAGGATTTATATATTTATTTGACAGAGATCACAAGTAGGCAGAGAAGCAGGCAGAAAGAGAGGAGGAAACAGGCTCCCCTCCCCCCCCCCCCCCGAGCAGAGAGCCCAATGCGGGGCTCGATCCCAGGACCCTGAGATCATGACCTGAGCTGAAAGCAGAGCTAAACCCACTGAGCTACCCAGGTGCCCCTGCTGTTGTTGTTTTTAAGATTTACCTATTTATTTAGAGACAGAGGGGACAAGTGGGAAGAGGGGGAGAGGGAGAATGCCAAGCAGAGGGGCGCGTATGGGGCTCAGTCGGTTAAGCATCCAACACTTGATTTTGGCTCAGGTCATGATCTCAGTCATGTGACTGAGCCCCACATCAGGCTTTGCACTCAGCATGGAGTGTGTTTAAGATTCTCTCTCTCCCTCTACCCTACCCCTCCTTTCACCCAGTCTCTCTCTCTCTCTCTGTGTCTCAAAGAAAGCATTAAATTAAGTTAAATTACACTAAGGGGGCACCTAGGTGGCTCAGTTGAGCCTCTGCCTTGAGCTCGGGTCATGATTTCAGGGTCCTGGGGTCCAGCCCCACATTGGGCCCCCTGCTCAGTAGTAAGTCCGCTTGCCCCTCTGCTCCTCGCCACTTATTCCCTCTCTCAAATAGGTGAAATCTTTAAAACAAACAAACAAACAAACAACAACAAAAAAACTAAGTACATTAAAAATTGTAAAAAAAAATCTATTGATCTGTCAGTAATTACTGAATATAATAAAAAGAATTTTTAAACAAAGAAAAAGAAAGACATACTGTGTGACAAAAAAAATCAGAACAGCATTGCTAATAGCTTCACCAAATAAATACATCATTTCCCGACGCCTGGAAATTGTCCTTAAAGAAATGTACCGGTTTTCAAATCCAACACTTAACAGCTGGTGTATTTCGCAGGACTTCCTGGAGTCTGGTCTGCTCCTGCGCACACTCAGTCCTCTCTGACAGGCGGACACTGTGCCCCTGAAGCTGAGCCTGGCTCCACGCGTGGGAAAACCGACAGGGCACATCCTTGCCCTCCGAAATGCTCACAGCCTTGGAAAAGAGATCTGCAAACCAACAGCAGCAATGTGACGTGTGCTCATCCCCACAACACAGCTAGAGCATAAACAACCCGGGTGGCTAACAGAACAAGCCCCAGGCAGAGCTCTAAGCCGCACACCGGGAGCAACTCGTATTCTCCTCAGCGACCCTCGAGGTAGGCGCTACCCTTCTACCAGTGAGGAACAGAGAGGCGAAGGATGTTGTTCGAGGTCACAAGGCTGGCAGCCGTAAATCATGGTATCAGGATGTGATCGTGGTATGACTTGGGATCCTACACCATGCGCCACTGTGCCACAAGCTGACAGACGCTCCAGAGGCCAGAAGCCCAAAAAGGACTGGGATACTCGGGGAATGTGGCCCTGAGAAAAACCACCCTTGCACTGAGTTTTGACGAGTAACTAGGAATCTGTGAGCATGTGCAGACGAGGCAGCCATCATAGGAAGAGGGGCCGGAATGTAAGCCTGGACACAGAGAGCAGGAAAGACCGCATGGACTCTCATTCCTGGTGCAGCAGGAGGCAGGGCTGTGGAAGCCAGAGGACAGAGAGCCTGGCCCGTCAGGCTGAGGGGCTCCCATTGCCTAGCAAGGGTACCAGGAGGCCACTGGAAAAGATTGATCATTCCAGATCTACTTAAACCCTCAAACTGGAATGGACCTACCAATGTCTTCACATACAGGCCTTTACATGGCTTGAACTCCTTCTCCGGTGTCTCTGTGACACACACTGGTGATGGGAAGCTCATGTCTTCTGACCAGTTCTGACAGCAAGAACTCTCTTCTCTATATAATGAATGGAAATGCGCCTCCCTAGTGTCACCACCTGTGGGGCCCTTCAGAACACATCCGATCCCTGTGCCCCAGAACAGCCCACGGATCACTGAACACGGGCAACAGGCCCCGAGTCTCCCTCAACCAGTTCTCACTCCACTATGGCTTTAGTCTCATTCCCATGCTGGCTGTCCCCTCTGGGACCCTCCAGTTTGACCTAACCCCAGAGCAGTGTGTCTCAAGTGTCACTGGCTGAGCTACTGTAAGAAATACATTTCAAGGGGGCGCCTGGGTGACTCTGGTGGTTAAGCATCTGCCTTTGGCACAGGTCCCAATCCCAGCGGTTCTGGGATCAAGCCCCATGTTGCCCAACGTCACCCCAAGTTGGGCTCTCTGCTCCGTGGGGAGGCTGCTTCTTCCTCTGACCCTCCCCCTCTCCTCTGTTTGCGCTCTATCTCACTATCTCTGTCACTCAAATAAATAAATAAAATCTTTTTTTAAAAAAAGAAAGAAAGAAATACATTTTGGGGGCATGGTTCAGTCAGTTAAGTATCTGCCTTCTGCTCAGGTCCTGATCCCAGGGTCCTGGGATCCCGCCCCAGGGAGGAACCCACTTCTCCCTCTCCCTCTGCCACAGCTTCGGCTCTTGTGTGTGCCGGCTCTCTCTGTCAAAAATAAAATAAAACAAAACAAAAATAAAATAAAACAAAACAAAAGAAAAAGAAATATATTTCATGCCATGCCCAGGGCCTATAATGCTAATATGCCTCCTGAAACAATGTAAAACTTTCTCTTACTAGATACAATGTACCCTGACATCTTCTATTGCATTCTTTTCTGTTTCATGTTTAATATGCAAGTTAGCCCTCACTAAAGAGAGTCCCAACAGTTTGCAGCTCTGCAGCCTGGGGGGGGGGGTCCTCAAACCCAACTACGTACAGTAGGTCTGGCCTTAACTGTGCAAAGGGAAGCAAGTCGACTTCCTGCTCTCTGGAAACAGAGCACGGCCGCCCATCTCCACGGAGCTGACACCACCTCCACGGAGACTGCATCAACCTTCTGTGCTGCATCTCCCTCCTCTTCTCTGGCCTCAGGCTTCCGCCAACATGCCCATTTGCGTGCCTCGCCACCCATGCCGTAACCACTGAGGCATCGCCCAAGGGCAGGCCCTTGGCCGCGGCATGCGAGAGATGCAGCGTAACACGGGATGGCGCTCAGACCATTCCAACTTAATGTCCTTAACCACGTGTAGGATCAAGAACATGGTACACATGAGAACGTACCAAACCCCTCACAAACCAGAACGGGGCACAGAGCAGCAGAACGCACGCATCGGGCTTCCTACAAAGGCTGCACCCTGGTTCAACCTGGGAGAAACAAGCCATGTGAGAGGTCTGGATCGGGTCGCAGCTCTACCACTTGCTGGCCCAGAGTTTTGCCTCTCTACTTAAGGTCTCAGTTTACCCATCTGTGAGACCACGCTGCATGGTGTCCAAGCACTGGAAGGGCTGTCAGGAGACAGAGTGAACACTCCTGGCGCAGAGCTAGAACAGAGAAGAACACCACCCAGGGCAGGAGGGGCGTGCCAGGCGCTGTTCTAGGGCTTCCACGTGGACAAGTTCCTTGACTCCTCATGCTAACTGTACAAGGTGACAACTAGCACCATGCTCACCCTTCCCGGGGGACGGCTGGGGCACAGAGCAGCTGTGTGACTAATCACACAGCCTGCAGATGGTGGAACCCAGATTTTTCTGTGCACAGTCTGACCCCAGAGCCCAAGTCTGAAACTCAGGCTAAAGAGGAACAGTGGGACAGGAGGACTTACGAAACAGGGAGCTCACTGCTACGGTAAGCGCAGCTGTCCAGGGTATTACAGAAGGGACTCCTTTCCCGGGCAACGGGAGGGGAGAGGCTGCATGCAATGCTTACTAAGGTCCTTCCCAACTCAGATGGTAGACTAGAGCCCAAAGGAGCAGCACTCCCAAAGTCGGCCACACTCTTTCACCCCAATTTGTCTGCACTGCGAGAGCACACACGTGAGCAGGCTGGGGGGAGGAGGGGCAGAGGGAGGAGGAGAAGAGAGAGAATCCCAAGCAGGCTCCACACTGAGCACAGAGCCCCACACAGGGCTCGATCTCATGACCCTGTGGGAATCACAACCTGAACCGAAAGCAAGAGTCAGATACTCAAACGATGGAGCCCCCCAGGCGCTCCTGTGTTACACCTTTCCACTGCATCCCCTCCTTCCTCTGCCTGGCAAATTCTTCTAGCCTCTCAGGCCCTGGTTTGGTGAAGTCTTTCCCAAACTCCATGCTACTGTTAAAGGCTCCCCTGTGGTCCCTGAAAGTGAAATGGGCTTAGGGTGAAGCAAAGGGCTACAGGGGCAAAGGGAGGCAAGGACAAAATTCCCGTGTGCAGGAGAAACTGCGAATGGGCTCAGTCGGCTAAAATGCTCCAGGAGCTGAGAGTGGAAAGTTACACAGACCTAAAGCTTAGCCTCCCGTTTGAGTCTAAAAGCAATGGGGAGCCAATGAAGTTTCTACAGTAAGACAGCGCGTGATGAAGCAGTGTGTTGGAAATCAGGGAAAGGTAAAACAAGGCTGTGGCCTTTCCTCTATAGCTCTTCTTCCCCACAAGAAGCCAATACCATCATCCCCGACACAGCGAAGTACACAGGGTCAAAATAACCCCCAATTCACCCAGAGTCCTTCTCTCCCCCACCGCCTCATCGCCATCCACGGCCATCGCTTGCTGGGCCAGAGTAGAGCAGGCAGCTGGGCAGGGGGCCTCACAGCCAAAGGGCAGGACAAGATCAGGTGGTGCGCTCTACGTGCCAAGCGATGTATAGAACAGGCAACGAGGGCCCAAACCCAGTTATTCAGAATCACGGCACGAGAAAGGTTTGGTCCTGACCAGGTGATGGTGCCAAGGCAGGGAATCTTGAAGAACTGAGAGAAACAAGGTCCACACACAGGACAAGGCAGGTGTCCCATTGGCGTGGGCACACGGCTCGAACAGGGAAACAGAGGCAGAGGAGGTCAGACAGGGAGACTGGCCAGCCCGGGGGTTCTAGGCCCTTCTGAGGAATATGTATTTGTCCTTCAGGCAGTGGGGAGTCTCTGCAGGCCCTGGACTGCGGGCAAGCAATGTCTGCACCTGCTTTATCCTTACTGCACAGACAGGAGTCTCTCACGCTCTGTCTTCAAAGGGTGGAGAATTACATCCGCATAATTCTATTTGCATAGTTCTTGGGCTCAGAGCCATTCTAAACCAGAGGATTAAAACCTTTGACACGATAATGACAAATGGTGTTTTTCCTCTAAATTTCCTCTGCACCAAACACTAAAACCCTTTTCTAGTTTTCCTAAAACTCTATTTAACTGTTCCCTCAAACATCAAAAAATCCCCTACTCCTCCACCGTTGCAGACTGGATATGGGGCACAAGGCCGGAGAATGAGGACGAGACTGTCTTCAGGCTGCTCACCCAACCTGCGGGCCCTGCGGCGGAGCGCTGGCCTGGCCCTGGCCCGGAGACACAGCCGCGCGGAGGCAAGAGGGCAAGGGACAGGGATGGTCCTGCCCTCGCACTGCGCAGCCCAGTGAGTTTCACAGACGAAGCACCAGAGCCAGTACGGCAAATTAATAAAAGAAGACCTAGTTCTCTCAAATTCCCATCTGAAAGCCATCTGCCATCATCCCGTGTTCAGCACCTTTTCCTGCCCAAGACTCTACACGTCTCTGGAGGCATAGCGTACTGAGAGTACAAACACGGAATCTCTAATCTCTGCTGTCAGATAGGGATTTAATTTTAACTCTATTCCCCATCTGCATAAAGGTCAAGCAGATTCTGCTCCCTATGATCAAACCAGAGTCCTTCCCCATGGACCACACCTAGCAGAAGAGAAGGTATGTTCCACTATAAAATGATAAAGCTTCAGACTTTGATCTACAGTACAAGTCCAGCAACTTCTTTAGGGTACCACCTCAAGCAACTAAGTCATGGGAACATGAAGGCAAGATGCCCGTGGGGACATGGATGGCAACACGGATCTGGAGCCCAAGAACCAGCATATGAAACTTGGAAACACTTAGCAGTATAGTCATACTGTATACCGCCGGGGACCATAAAATGAAAGGAGGGAAAAACACACATCATCGTTTTAGTTGCTACTATGAAGGCGTTTTATTAACATCTCCCTTATACCCTTAAACTTAAAGTATCACAACACATCATCACAAGCTTATATTAAAATTAACTAAGACACAGAAATGTCCGCTTACTTACATCCAAGGGCACACTTGTTTTAGAGCACGGAATCATAACCATGGCTAATGCTTATCTTCTTGGACATTTCCCCGTATAATTTCTCCATGCTTACAGATAGGACAACCACTGCGAGTTCTTCCAAATGGCTTTTTAAACCCTGGCTAAGCCTTCACGTGGAGACAGACCTGCTCTTTTCAGCTAACAAGTGCTAACCAGCAGCAAGGGCAGGTCACCAGACTTTAGTACTAGGCCACACCCCTAACCGTCTCCACACCAGGTCTACTAAAGGGGAACAGGCTTCAAGAAAAATACACAATGCTTTTTCTCAAACTGGAATTATTCTTGCTAGGTCTCCCTTAGCATGCAGAGGAAAATTAAAGAATTGAGACAAAAAAAAAAAAAAAAAAATGAGACTAAGTAAAAAGAATCCCAGAGAACCAGGTCCCTAGAGGAGGAAGGCCTGGAGTCAGAGGACTCCACTAGAGTGTTGGCACCAGAACTCACTTTCCCATCCTATTTGAGTCCCTGAACTCTACAGAGCCTTCAGTCTCGTCCTCACTGTGGAGCTGGGGTCACCCACCAGCCTTGCACAGCTGGCCCGAATCACTAGACACCAAGTCTCCGCACACACTGTAGAGAGTGAGGGGAGACAGCCCTGCAGGTGTGAAGAAAACTCCCAGCATGTATTTCGTGAGTTCAGTGTATGGGTACTTAAGACCCTATGACACACCTCTAGGTGGCCCCAGGGATTTTTACAGAAGGAAAATACAAACCTGCAACTTTCCCAAGTCACCAGGTCTTACTGCTGGGCTTCTGAGTCCTTAAGGTTTGTTTCTGCCACACGTGTGACTACGATGACTCTGTGTTTCACAGCGGGGAAGGGACAACCACTCAGGTTTTTCTTCCCACCTATCTCTTTAGTCATGGTGGCTGCACGACCTCGGATTTAACAATGTTCAACAGTCCACGGACTAGCTCTAAGGGACTCAAGTTCTCACGGAGCACACACACACACTTCACAGTGGGAAGAACCGATGGGCTACTTTCTCACGGAACCCCAGCGAACAGATGACTGTATCTCAAGCAGTGTTCTCTCGGACTCCCTGTCTGCGACACCTCCACGTCGCTGCCCATGGACACATTAAGCTCAGCATAGCCAAACCAGAGCCAAACCAGACCAAATCTGGTCTCTCCAGATCTTCCCTGCCTAAAAAAGTTTCTATTCTCAATAATCAGCCCTATCACCTTTCCAGTAATGTTGGAGCCATCCTGAATTCCTTTCCCCTTCTAATTCTCTACTCACACATAAGTCTCAAGGACTGCTTATTTTACTTCCTAAATCACTCTCAAAATTGTTGGTGCCAGGGCCCCTGGGTGGCTCAGTGGGTTAAGGCTTCTGTCTTCAGCTGAGGTCATGATCCCGGGATCCTGGGATCGAGCCTCGCATCGGGCTCTCTGCTAGGTGGGGAGCCTGCCTCCCCTCCTCTCTCTGCCTGCCTCTCTGCCTACTTGTGATCTGTCAAATTAAAAAATAAAATCTTAAAAAAAATTGTTGGTGCCATTTTAGCTGCCACCACCCCAGCCCAAGCCACTCAGTCTCTTACCTAAACTGTCATAATAGCTTCCTAACTGACCTGCTTGGACCCTGCTCCCCTCTCCAACCGGCTCCCTAGAAGGCAGCCACAGCACCATGGATCTGGCTTAAAGCTCTGGTTTGCAAACTCCTAGATGACAGAGGCTGCAAGGCCTCCCCAGGACCTGACTCCTGCCCACTCCTCCAGCTTCGCTCTCTTCCTTTGAGTTCTGGGGTCTAGCCACGTGTGTCACACCACTAATTGGAACAGGGTATCTGTTCTCCTCTTTCTCAGTAATCACATCCTTGTTTTTCAGCTAAATCCATGGCCATGGAATAAAAGTTGTTCCCTGCCTCCCTTGCAGCTCAGTGGGGTCCTGTGGCCGGGCTTGTGCCAACGGGAGGTGAGCTCTGTCCTTAAGAAAGGCGGTGTGGGGGCACCTGGGTGGTTCAGTGGGTTAAGCCTCTGCCTTGGGCTCGGGTCATGGTCTCAGGGTCCTGGGATCGAGCCCCATATCAGGCTCTCTGCTCAGCGGGGAGCCTGCTTCCCCCTCTCTCTCTGCCTGCCTCTCTGCCTGCTTGTGATCTCTCTCTCTGTGTCAAATAAATAAAATCTTAAAAAAAAAAAAAAGAAAGAAAGAAAGGCAGTGTAGCCCTCTCCTCCCATTTCCTTCTCCTGAGGCTGTAATACACAAAGCGACAGCTGAAGGAATCATTCCAGTCACTCGGTGGAAAGCGCCTGTGGAGGAGGACAGCACAAGAACGATGGAGCCAGGTCCCCAGGGGAACGACTGAAGGCCACGTCAAACCTGGACCGTCCACCTGGACTTTTTCCTAAGAAGCTGTTTACTATTTCTTCTGAAGATCTTACTGATTTACCTGACAAAGAGAGCATAGGTGGGCAGAGAGGCAGGCACACTGAGAGGGAGAAGCAGGACACTGGGATCATGACCCGAGCTGAAGGCAGTCGCTTAACCAACTGAGCCCCCAGGCACCCAGAAGCTGGTTTACTACTTTTTTTTTTTTTGACAGACAGAGATCACAAGCAGGCAGAGAGGCAGGCAGAGAGAGAGAGAGGAGGATGCAGGCTCTCCACGGAGCAGACAGCCCGATGCGGGGCTCGATCCCAGGACCCTGGGATCATGACCTGAGCCGAAGGCAGAGGCTTTAACCCACTGAGCCACCCAGGCGCCCCTGGTTTACTATTTTTTTAAATTTTATTTATTTGACAGAGAGAAATAGTGAGAGAGGGAACACAAGAAGGGGGAACGGGAGAGAAAGAAGGAGGCTCCTCCGCTGAGCAGGGAGACCGATGTGGGACTGCATCCCAGGATTCTGGGATCACGACCCGAGCTGAAGGCAGGCACCCCAAGCTTGTTTACCATTTAAACCACTGATGCACTGACCTTTCTGTCCCTTGCAGCAGTTTTGTCTAAGCCTAATACATCACACCTTTCTTCCAAATTCTCCGCTCTCTGGACTTGGACATGTGCATGAGATTTTCTCTCCCTGCTAACCCTCTGCTCCTCCCATGTTATCTATCACCCTTTGGATCTGAGCTGAAATGCGACTTTCCAGGTAATTAAATACTCTTGGTATATTTTTCCTTACACCTTCCTTTGGCTGATACTCACTACGACTATAACTGCTGGGTTCGCGTGAGTCCCCTTCAGTACGACACACCATTTAAGAGTAAGACTCTGCTTTGTCCACTGTCATCCAAGTGCCCAGTAATCAGTGTGTGCCCAACAAATATTTGCTCAATGAACAATATCATAGCCCCCGCGTGATTTCTGGACCACACCTTAAGGACTTCTTGGCCTTGGGCGCTTGGGTGGCACAGTGGGTTAAGCGTCTGACTCCGGCTCAGCTCATGATCTCAGGGTCCCAGGATTGAGCCCTGCATAGGTCTCCCTGCTCGGCTGGGAGTCTGCTTCTCCCTCTGCCCCTCCGCTCTGCTTGTGCTCTCTCACTCTCCCTCTCTCTGTAAGTGAATAAATAAAACACTGTTAAAACGGACTCCTGGCCTTACATTATGGGACTCCTGTCAACTGCTTGTAGCTCTATTTCTGTCAGACATTTCCAATGTAAATACTGTTCCCGCCATTGCCTTCTGGACAATTCTGAAACGTGCCAACTCCTTCAACAGATCTACACAGCTCTTCCCAACACAACTTCATTTTCTCTCAATACATGTAGAGCTAGAGACGAAAGTATTACACGGACTCTTGGAATTAAGAAAAAATACATATGGAGATCCTTCACTAACGAGTATGACCCCATTTTCAAGAACTGGGATGTCTTACCGGTATCTTTTTAAAGAAAATATAAGAAACATACAAACCCTATTTATATGCAAAAAACATTCTTAAAATATTTTAAAAGCCTCTGTTTGTAAAGCGCACATCACTTTCTAATGGCATTACAAGCACCTTCATTGCACCCTTCACGGACGCTGAAGACTCTACGTGGCTTACTCACTCCCACAAATTAAGCATCTATCTGCTGTAACACTGTGGAGTTAAAGAAATGGGTTCCCAAGAAGGAGGCGGTGGGACCTAAGACAAAGAAGCAAACAAACCAAGAGAGCAGAGTGCTAGGGCTTGGGCTGCCAACGAGTCAGTGGGAGACCCTGGAGCAGTTCTCTTTTCACTGTAAAATGAAAGGTACAAATAATACCTAACATCCCTTCTGAGAAAAGAATATTTTGTTTCCATATCAATTTGCTGCTCATGATGCAACAGAGATGATGCTAATGACTGTGCCCAAACCTCGGTCATTACAAGTCCTAGCAGGACGGGTGACACCTGCCCGTCAGCTTCAGGTTACACGGAGGTTTCCATGAGTCTAAAACACGGCTCCTGGACTATCCAGAAACAAGTGTGTACTTTGGAAATGGTAGTTTCGGGGTAGTGAGAATGGGTTTCAGAAGGCGAGCTCTCCAGGCCCGGTTGTCCTGCTCCCACGCTCGCTGGGCGCCCACGCCCGATTCAGAGGGCGCTCTGGACAATCCTCCCGCCGGTACAACACAGTGGCTTCCACCGCCACTCCCTCGATCCCTAGGCCTCCGCCCCGGAGCCCGACAAGGAAGATCCCGCGGGCCGCCGGGGCCGCGTGGGGCAGCAGCACAAACGTCGGCACTGCAACGACCTGCGAAGACTCCAGGGCTTGTCGAGTTCCTCAAACCAAGGACGGCCCCGTCTAGGCTTTCCGCACCCCCAGAAGAGGGTAGAGACTCGCAGCCGTGTCCCGCGGAGTAGAGGACGCGAGCACCGCAAGCTCCAGTCCTCAGAGCCCGCGCACCCCGCGGGGTTCCGCCCCGCCCGTCGAGAGACACCGCCCCGCCCCCGCCCCGCCGTCGCGGGCCGGTCCTCACCTCCTCGAACTGCTCGCCCGAGCAGCCGGCGCCGCGAGCCTCCAGCAGCTCCCGGAACTGCTCCAGGGTGACGGACTCCTCACCGCGGCCCAGCCGCTCCTCCAGCCAGCGCAGCAGCGCGCCGTGGTGCCTGGACACCAGAGACTCGCAGGGCGGAGCGGGCCGCAGCGCCGCCGCCGCCTCTCGCAGTCGGGCCGGCTCCAGCAGCGCAGCGGCGGGCGGCAGCGCCGGAGCCGCGGGGCCCGAGCCGGCAACCGTGCCCGAGTCGGCCGCCCAGCCCTGGTGCGGGCCCCAGCCCTCGCCCCCGGCGGCAGCCCCTTCGTCTTCACTGCTGTGACTCGGAGCGTTCCCCATGGAGTCTCCGTGTCGGGCGTCCGGCTGTGCCGCCGCCGCCGCCTCCCCGCCTCGACCTGTCAACCTCCGGCTGCACCCGGCGGGCGGGGACGGGGAGGGGACGACGGCGGCGGCGACTTCCGGCTTCCTCTCCGTCAAGCGAGGACTGGCGTCGCAAAGGCGCCGTCAGGCCGACTCAGGCAAATGCCGTAAGACAGCGAGGGAGGAGGGCTGCGGCGGCGGGTGGGACCCCGAGTTCCCAGAGGGCCAGTCGGTCCTAACGTCTACGTCATCTGACCGCCCCCTGTGCCGCCATCTTTGTTGGGGGCGGGAACCGGCATGACCGGGCCTTCGCCGGTCGCAGACTCGGTGTCTCTCCACGTTCACTCCCTACGCTGAAAAAAATCGAAGCCAGGGAATGGACCCGGAGAGTGGTCTTTCTTCTAAGCAGGTGTCCCTTCAGTCCCGCCTTGTCCCCTGGGGGGCGCAGACGGGGGCGCGACGCCGTCGCGCCGGTGACGTCGGCCGGGAACGTCACGCCTGCGTCGCCGCTGTCTTGGCAGTGGTGGCGCGGAGGCCGCCTGCCGTGCGAATGCTGCGGCGCGGCGGGCGTGGGCTCCTGCTAGGCCTGGCCGCGGCTGCCGCGGCCGCGGCCGCGGCGGCCCGGTGGCTGGGCTGGTGGAGCGGCCGCGCTGGCCTTCGCCTCTTTGTCCCCGAGGAGCTGGCCCGCTACCGCGGTGGCCCCGGGGACCCGGGCCTCTACCTGGCGTTGCTGGGCCGCGTCTACGATGTGTCCTCCGGCCGGAGGCATTACGAGCCTGGGGCCCACTATAGCGGCTTCGCAGGTACCAGCGGGCCGGCCCTCGGGCTCAGAGGGGCCCCGCTCCGCGCCTCGGGCCCTCCGGGGTCTCGCCAGCCCGGCGCGCCTCGCCCCACCCTGCTTTTCCCGAGCGCCCTCCGCGACGTCGGCTGGAGAGACGGGCCTCCCGCCTGCCGCTGGGGCCGCCCCGCGAGGCCCCGGCGTCTCCGGGAAGGACGCCGCGTCCCCGCCCTCCGAAGCCTGCTCCCGACCCCAGTCGTCTCTCGAGGATGTGCCTGTCCCAAGTCACCTTCCTTTAGCGCTCCCCAGGTCTCCCCAAAAACCGGTGCTCTGGGTGGGACTCGCCCTTGCTTTAAGACGGACGCTCTCCTGTCCGCTGGAGATGCTGAGGCCCGAGCCAGAGAGGGGCTGGTCGCCCCTGCAGGCGCTCAGATCCGGGAAGCTGCGCGCGTGGCAGGCCCGGAGCGCTGGTCGGTGGAAGGTCTCCTGTCCGTGTCCTCCCGCCGCGGGCGTCGGAGCTGATTCGCTGATAAGCTCTGGACCAGGACCACCAGCCGGGGTGGGGGTTGGTGTTGGGACGCTGCCTCTGTTCCCTAAATACGAGGCACCACCTGGCTCCAGGGAGAACTTGGACAGAGAAGGAATTCGGGTCAGCCCATGCTGCCAGGCTCCTCATACGGCCCAGCAAGGAAGGAACTGACCCCAGCGGCACACTGATCTAGCTGGGAGCTGGGCCTGGGGTCAGGGCTCGCTCCCCTGCGGGCTGACGGTGGTCTGTGGGGCCCCGCACAGCCCCGTCAGGGCCAGTTGCAGCTGCGTGGCAGGGTGCGCAAGCGGGAGCGGGAGCCCTTTCATTCCCGGGGTCGCTGCTCTTTGTGCCATGCTCTAGTGTCTGCCAAGTTCGTCTGTGCCCGTCATTCACTCAACATCCACGCCCTGACCCCACCACCGCCCGTCTTTGGCCAGGTGCTAAGGGTCCAGAAGACCATGCTTCCACCACCCACACAGCCCAGCAGGGAGGCAGAGAGGTGCATTCCAGCTGCCGGTGTCTGGATCATGGTCTGTTAAGGTGTAATTCACACAACGTAGAACCCACCCTTTTAAAGCGTATAATTTTGGACGTCTCCATGTAGTCAGAAGGTGTGCAAACATCAGCCCCATCTAATTCCACGAGTTTCTGTCACCCCTGAAAGAAACCCTGTATCCATCACCAGTCCCTGTCCACTCCCTCTGACCCCTGCCCCGACCCCCAGCCCCTGGCAACCACTGTCTGCTTCCCTCTGTTGTGATGATCTGCCTGTTTGGAGAATCACATGCATGTCTGGCTTCCTGCACTTAGCGGCGTTTGCAAAGTTCATCGGGGCTGTATAGTCACCGGTCGGTCCTGCGTTCCGCTTTATGGCCAGGTCATGTTCCATTGTATGCGTGCGTATGCCACGTTTTGTATATTTCATCACCATTTGCTGGACATCTGAGCTATTTCCATTTTTCGCCTGCTACGAAAACTCTGCTGTGAACATCTGTGTGCACATTTCTGTTTGGACGCCTGTTTTCAGTTTTCATGTAGCAACTCTTGGGTTTCACTTTTTGAGACACTGCCGAATTATTACCTAACGTGGCTGTACTCCCACCATCAGTGTAGTAGAGTTTCAGTGTCTCCACATTCTTGCCAAACTGGCCGTCTTCGATTATATCGTTTAATGGGTTTGGTGTGGTAGCCCACTGTGGTTTTGATTACTTGTGTTTCCCTAATAGCTGTGACCTGGAGCATCTTTTGATGTGCTTGTTGACCATCTGTGTGTCTTCCTTGAAGAGATACCTGTTCAAATCCTTTTCCACTTTTTCACTGGGTTGTCTTTTTATTATTGAGCTGTGAGAGTTCTTTATATACTCTGGATACTGACCTTGACCAGATCCCTGGTTTGTGAATATTTTCTTCCCTGCCGTAGGTTATCTTTTCCCTTTCTTTATAGTGTGCTTTAATGCACAAAATTTTAAAATTTTGGTCGAGTTTATTTTTTTTCTTTGTTAGCTTGTGTTTTTGGTGTCCTAGCTAAGAAACCGTCACCTAACCAAAGGGCACACACATTTACACCTGTGTTTTCTAATAACGGTTTTACCGGTTGAGCTCATACATTCATGTCATTGATCTGTTTGAGTTAATTTTATATATGTTGTGAGGTGGGGGTCTGTTTTCATTCTCTGCATGTCGCTGCCCAGTTCTCCAAGCACCATTGGTTGGAAACACTATTCTTTGCCCGTTTGAATTATTGAAAGTAATTAGTGAGAATGGACATACTGAAGACTGGCTGTCAGTGCATGGGTTTCATTCAGCCGGTCCTCACTGACAATTACTAAAGAGGAAGCACCGCCGGACACCGGGGAATCAGTCCTGTGTCGGTGTGTGCTCTGCCGTGATAAAACTTGCAGACCAGTAGAAAAGGCCGACAGTGCATAGTTATGACATCAACAGCCAATGAAGTATTTTTGTGACAGGTGTTACGAGGAAGAAATACTTCTGTTACTGGAGGCACTAACGTAAGAGTGGACGAGGGAGAGGAAGAGGAGCACAGCGTGTGGTTGATATTATCACTGACCCATTTATCCAGCTGTCAGGGAATATCTTTTTTATCAGATATGTAAATCTGAGTAAGCATATAAAAGATTTTCCTAACTGTAAAAAATACATATTGTTAATGAAAATACAGATTTTAGATACATTTTTTTTTTCCCAGCCCAAAAGAATTGGCTAGCATTTCTGCTGTGATCATTCAGATCAGGTCTGATCTGACCTTGGCAGGACCTCACTATAAGCCCTGTGCCGCCACTGGCCACACACGCATCTGTCCAGTGCTTGCTGAGTCACAAAGCCAGTATTAGCTCTTGGCTATTGGCCATAAATGGCTGTCATCATTGTTGGCTCTAGACGCCATCATTATAAGAGTTCTCCTTGCTGCGTAGTGTTTCAAGGGCCCCATTTCTATAGGAAATATTGAGATGCTCAGACATTTTGAAATGGGAACAATTTGGAACTTCTGATTGGACTCAGCGCTCCATTCTATCAAGTGACCCTGGGTTTCAGCTCAGTAGGGAAGCTCAAGGCACACCAGATAGCACATAGACATTTTTCAGGTGACACTCTCTCCCCCTTGACATGGCAAGGCAAGGCTGCTGGCCAGTGCTGTAGGGCCCTGAGTAGCCCGCTGAGGGATCTGGACATCATTCCAGCGCCAGAGGAAGGCACTGAGGATTTTTCAGCAAGAGAATGACATCAGTTCACATTTAAAATACCAATCTCCACGTTGTATGGAGAGAGCGTACGGAGAGCCACTAGGGTTTACTGTAGTAGTTTGGATGAGGGACAGTGGCGGGCTGGGCCTGCTTCGTGGCAGATGCGGAAAGGCAGACTGATGTGGCTACTTAGGAACCTGAAGGACTCGGGGACTGCTGGGATTTGAGGGCTAAAGGAGGTGTCCCTGTCACAGACTGCATTTCTGAACTGAGTATCTGGTTGATAGTTCCTGAGCTATGAAGTTCTAAGAGACATGCAGGTCTCCTGGGGCTGGGGTGCTGATTAGTGGAGGGTGAACATCCCGTTTGTGGAACATCTAGGTAATGTTGAATAGATGATGGGACGTACCACTCTGGAGCTCAGAAGTCTGAGCCGAAGATACCAACCTGGCGACCGCAGGCCTAGAGGTGGTTTTGGAACAGGAGATTGTTGTGTGTGGGGGCACAGTTAGAGCAGGGGAGGTGGGCAAGAATCGAGCCCGAAAGCTGGTAAAAGACATGCCCACGAGGGAGGGGGAGGCCAGGAGCGTTGTGTCGTGGAAGCGGGCATGATCAGCTGTGCCAAGCGCTGCTGAGTGGCCACGACGCCGGGGGTAAGCACCACAGCATGTTGCAGATCCAGGAGCATCTGCGCCAGCGAGGGGGGTAGCTGTTTTTGGAGATTGGGAGTACAGGCTCCCACATGTTTCTCAGAAAATGGGCTCTTGAGTTGGTATGGTGCCTGTGACCAACAGGGTCATCTGTTTGGAAACCTGTCACCTGCAGGCCGAGACGCATCCAGGGCGTTTGTGACTGGGGACTACTCCGAAGCGGGCCTGGTGGACGACGTAGCTGACTTGTCGTTTTCGGAGGTGCTGACCCTTCAAAATTGGCTTTCATTCTACGAGAAGAATTACAAATTCGTTGGTAGGTAATCCCACGGGTCATTTCCATAGATTCCATTCAGTTGTCCCACAGGTTTTTTTGTTTTTGTTTTTGTTTTTTAAGGATTGTATTTATTTGACAGAGAGACACAGCCAGAGAGGGAACACAAGCAGGGGAGTAGGAGAGGAGGTAGTAGGCTCCCGTGGAGCAGGGAGCCTGATACGGGCTCGATCCCAGGACCTTGGGATCATGACCTGAGACAAAGGAAGATGTTCAACGAATGACTGAGCCACCCAGGTGCCCGGTTTTGCAGTTTTTTAAAAGACTTAGAGTTCTTTGGAGATTGGACCAAGGTTTAAAACCCACACAATACCCATGGCATTTTCCCCTTAAACTCTGGTTGTTAGTGTGTCCGTGAGTCTACACTAGGCAGTGTCCGGGACACTTGTTTCCCTCCCTCGTGATTTTGGGAGAAGATGGCCCGGCTGTTTGCTTTGGCCTCTGTGGCACCCAGGCCAGGGGTTGCCTGCAGCATCTCAGACAAGCAGCTCCAGGAACCTGGCTGGGTCCCAGGCATCGGGCTTCCGCACCCAGTCAGGAAGGCTTGAAGCCTACATTTGTGGGCGGTTTTGATAAACACTGTTTTATTTAGCCCTGTCAGGAGCCCAGCCTTAAGTCTGTGTCCATTCTGAAGGAGCGGCCTCCCAAACATTCGTTGAACCAGTTGTGCCCAGCACTACGTGGGTCACCAGCAAGGAGCAAGCAGGGACAGGGTCACGTTCCAAACAGACACCTCACAGTGTCCTAAAGACATGGTAGAGTCTAAACACTAGAGTGCTTTGTCAACACCTAAAATCGGGCTGTTGGGTCCTCTTCCTATCTGGAGCCAATGTGGTCGCGGCTGACTTCCTGGGCAGCGTCAGTGCCCCTCACCAGCCCCGCGGTCTCAGTGGGACATGCTCTTCCTCTGCCCCTAATGCCTCTGACGGCTGCTGTGTCTTGACCACCTGGGTTCCATTTCTGAGAACCTTGGCCTTTGTACAGCTACTCTGCTCCCTCCACATCCAGCTGCCCAGAACCTCCACGGTCCTCTGTGTGTCCAGTCCCCCAGCGCACACACTCGGTTGGCTCCTGTCCTCCCGGCCCGCACACCCCCTTCTGTGTTTCCAGCCGGCTGTCCCAGGTCATTCCTGGAGCCACAGCCACGTGCGCACTAGAGGGACTGGGCACTCTGGGGACCTCCAGGAGGCTGGCTTCTCTCTTTTCCCCGGGAGGTTGCTTGAAATACTGCCAGGTTAGTAAGGAAAGGGACTCCTAACACAGAGAATAAGAATACAGCCCTGAGAGTGGGCACAGGCGGCCCGACCAGGCATGTCCTCCTGGCGTTTGGGGAGCTCTGCCGTGGTTGGTCAGGGTTAGCATGCGTGCAGGCAGGTGGTCAGGGGAGGGCTGCGGACCGGGGTCGGTGTGCACTTGAATGCCTGCCATGGATGAGTGATGGGGACCGGACCCGGGAGGAGCTGAGTGCGGGTCCTACAGTTGTGGGCTCATTCTGCAGGAGGCAGGTGGGGGCAGGATTGCACGGGCCTGGAAGAGCCCCGTCGGGGGAGGGGGCTTACTACCCGCGCACACGATGGTGAGGACAGGAGGGCTACTCGGCAGCCGGAACCCAGCCTCAGGCACATGGGAGGCAGATGAGTCTCTGTGTTCTGGATACGGTGTTGGTTGGGAGCCCTTCCAGTGGTTGACCCCGTTCTCAGGACACGGCTTCTCCAGCTCTTTCTCTGTTGCCTCTAGGACTCCTGCCTCTCTGTGGGTCTCATGGCTAAAACCTAGTATGACCGTTTTGTCGCCAGGCACACACAGATCCTCCGGGGAGGAGGTTTCTGCTAGACCGATTCGGGCTACAGGCTGGGGCTAGCGCCCTGATCCCCCCTGTGTGGCTTAACAAGCGTGGAACACGAGTGCTCTGCACTGGGCTATTTTGAACGCTGGGGCCTTGCTGGGGGTGGGGAATAGACTCGTGAACAAGTAAACCGGCCACACAATTCCAGATAGGGCTGTGTGTAAGTAAAACGGACTGAGTAGTGTTGTGGGGGTGCTTTGTGGCCCCTTTAGAGCAGACCCCAGAGAGGCCTGCCGGAGTGGACGGTGGGTGAGCAGAGCCCTGGACGCAAGGAGCCGGTCCCTTGTGTGTCAATGCAACATGTCTCGCGTGCTTCCAGCACCATGGAGCACTGAGGAAGGAGTCACGTGCGGCTCTGCCCCCCGGGGAAAGTGCCATCTGCACATGGGAAGGGTTGGCGGCCCCCATGTGGGGGAGCCTGCACCTGGAGGCCCACCTCTGCGGGGTCTTGTCAGACATCGAGGGTTCTCAGTCCGGAGCCCGAAACCCTGGGAGCTTGGGCCTCACCATGGGGGTGAGGTGCTGTGTCCCTCCCTCCATGACCCTGACCTCGGCTCTCCCATCCCTGCAGGAAGGGTGACAGGAAAGTTCTATGGAGAGGATGGCCTCCCCACCCCCGCACTGAGCCACGTGGAGGCCATGATCTCCCGAGGCACAGAGGCGAGCCGGCGGGCGCTGGAGGAGAAGCAGACGTTCCCACCGTGCAATGCCGAGTGGAGCTCCAGGAGGGGTGGCCGGCTCTGGTGCTCCCCTGAGAGGTATGCAGGCATCTATGCGGCTTGTCCTATCCGGCTCGGTGATGCCGTAGCCCAGCTGCCCACCCAGGTGGGCTCTTCCAGAGCACAGGTGCTCTGGGGAGCGGGTCTTAACAGTGCCTCGGTGTCTGAGGCTTCTGGGGTTCCTGACAACCAGGAGAGGTTGGGGGGGAACCCGGGTGTGTGTGTGGTTTGCTTGAACTGCCCAGAAACCCGGCCTGGGGATGAGAAGGTCCAAGTAGAGCAGCTCACTTTGGCCTGGTGACCCATCCAAGGCCTCTGTCGCTCCTGGTCCACACAGATCGGGGCTGCCTGCGGCACAAGGGGACAAGGAGGCAGAGCTGGCCTTGGCTCGATGCCCCGAGCCGTGTTCTGGAAACACGGCAACTGCCGAGTGTCTCCGAGAAGCCCTTTCCCGCAGAGATCTGCGAGTGGAGCTCAGTCAGGGCAGATGCCCCAGGGATTAGTCCAGGCTTGTTGGGGAGCTGAAGGAGTAACCAGTGTTTTCTGCCCGAATCATCAGGCCCTTGGGCCCCTTAACTTTGGTGCAGAAGAAGGGCCCCGGCCCCCTGGCCCACACAGCAAGGTTGAAGGGCCTCAAGTGCGAGCCCAGCGCTCCCCGAGAGGGGCCGGGGAGCGCCTCCCTGAGGTGTAAGCTGTGCACATCCATGCGGAGCCCCCTTGCACTCCTGGAGGTGGATCCCTTGTGCGATAAGAACCAACAGCCGGAGCTGCCAGCTCTCCCCAGGCCAGGCCCTGGATCCGTCCCGCTTTCTCCACTCTAGCTCAGGGAGCAGGCCCGAAGGGTCGGGAGGAAAGTTTCTCTCCGGTTCTGAAGAGACAGGGCCTGCTCTCCACAAAGGGGCTCAAGGAACCTGGCCTGCCCACCCGAGGGCCTGTCTGCCAGGCTCGGTGGCCCCCTCTGGCGTCACTGCCGTCCCTGTCCCAGTGAGCCCACCCTGTCCCTCTGCCTTAGCCCCGTCTGTTGTTTTACCTCCCTGCGGAAGCGACAAAGGAGGCCTGAGTTCAGACAGGGACTGGGTATGGAGGGAGGGGGAGGGAGGGAGGGCGAGAGGCACTAGGGTGCCGCTCACAGGCCAGCGGGGGTGAGCCTTCCCCAGGTGTTAGCAGTGCAGGGCCTGAGAAGGCGCAGGGCAGGGCCTGGGAGCGCCGGGACAGGGTGGCAGACTCTGCCCACGGCAGGGGACACTGGAGGAAGTCAGGAGAGACGGAAGGTCAGGGGACGCACGCCGTAGACCCCCGCCTTGGGAAAATGCCAGGTGACCTCCCCCGCTCACCACCCCCAGAGACTCACGAGTTCCTTCTGCTAAGCCGTCGTCTTTGTTCTGTCCTCAGTGGAGGTGTGAGCAGAGACTGGGTCGGGGTCCCCCGGAAGCTGTACAAGCCAGGAGCCAAGGAGCCCCACTGTGTGTGTGTGAGAACCACCGGACCCCCCAGCGGCCAGGCACCTGGCCTCCCCGCGTACACAAACCGTGGGGACTTAGACCACCCCGGCTTGGGCGAGTACACGGGCTGCCCACCCCTGGCCAGCAGCTGCTCCTTCCTGCCATGAGCCGGTGCCCCGGATGGTGGGGAGACACAGAGAACCCTGCCTGGGTCTGGACACTGACACTCCCGTGGCTGAGGCCAGAGCGCTCCAACCTGCCCGGTCTCGGTCAGCTTGTGACCCACTCACCGTCCTTCAGAGCCCTCGGACAGGAGTGCGCCCAGATATGACCCACTCAAAACTATAGGGCCTGCCAGGCCCCCCCAGTCAGGGCCCCAGGGGCACCGGCCAAGGAGGGACAGCATCACTCCCCTGCACCTCAGAGACGGGCAGACGTGTCCAGAGAAGCCCCGGGTCCCCCCGGCTAATCCGAGCCCCAACCTTGCCTCCACCCTGAGCCGAGCCACGTCTAGTTGGAGACGTGGGCAAAACGGGGCAGGCGGATCCGGACACCCCCGAGTGGGTCTGAAGCAATGATGATCTTTCTCTTAAACATTCAGAATTAGGTGGGGGAAGCCTGCTTTTTGACGAGAAAGTGGCTTCAGCGCCGCACTGCCACTCCCCTCCAGGGCCGGCCATCACCCCTATGCCGAGCAGCTGACCAGAGGAGCTTCTTCCTAGGGACCTGCCTGCACCCCCAACCCCTCCTACCTTGCCGCTCTCCCCGCACCCGCCATGCGCCAAACGCTTGCTTCCCTCCCAAAGGAAACGCTTCTCCAACTCTGATGCACCTCCGGCCACCGCTGAACCTGTAAGCTCTAGCATGTGCTCTCAGCCCCCGCCCTGGAATGGCAGGCTGGATTCTGCCTTCCTCACCCCTCGGCCATGCCGGTCCCGGGCTGGCCATGCTTGAGGACCTCCGAGAAACCCTCCCTTGGCTCTTGCCTGATCCCTTTCCTCCCCCAGATGCCCTCTGGGCCCATGAGCGCACCCCCAGGCACCCTGACCCCACGTTTCTAGAATTTGGTCTCCTGGTGATGTCTCCTTGGCCGTATACCCCTTGTCACAACACGTGACGACCCCAGGAGCCTCCCCAGCTCCCAGCTGTCCTTTCTTACCTAGATGCAGCGAGCGTCCGTGTCTTGCCTCCCACACTGCTTTCTGCACTGCTGAGAGCAGTCACCCTGGACGGCTGGGGCATCCCCCCACACACACCTTCAGTGACCTCCCACCATCTGTGCACCCTGGCCTGCCAGCTGGGTTTTGTGTCTATGGCAGTCTTGTTCTGAGATGACATCCTGAGTTTCCCATCAGCAACTCTCCCTGCACAAGGACCGAGGGCTCCCCAGCCTGGTGTCCTGAATCCCCGGTACACAGCCAGGGGTAAGTGCACAGATGGGCAGCACCGAGCAGTGGAGCAGGGCCTCGTGTTCCAGGTTCTTGCCCCGTCTCAGTGCTATGTGTGTCCTTCCATGCCGCTCCGTCCCTGCAGGCACCTGGGTGCCATGGGGGGGAGGGGGGCAGGGGCCAGGGGAGGATCACCTCGTGGAGGGTACAGTGGGCAGCGGGAGACCCGCTAGAGCCCCAGAGGCCATCCTCAGGGAGGGAACAAGGGCCAGTGTGGGGGCTGGCCCAGAGAAGTGCAGACTCTTCCAAAACAAACAAACCCCGCCGTCATCCCAGCTGAGTGCGGCCACGGAGGGCCCCAGGCACCTGCTGCCCCAGCTGCAGGCGGCTCACTTCCTCTTCGCCACCGCCAGGGACTCAACCTTGAAGCGCTCCTCGTGTGCGGCTGCGGGCTCGGGCTTGCTGCGATGAAGCTCGTGCTTCCTGGGGCAGCAGCTCTCCTTCCAGAGGCTGCCCCGGGGCAGAGCTCAGCAGAAGAGGCAGGCCCCCAGGGCAGCTCTGGCGGGGAAGACGGAGGCTCCTGAGGGAAAGGATCCTGGGGGCGGGGGGGGGGGGGGGCTTCATCTATTGTCCAACCTGTCTGCCGGCCCTGGGAGGGCCCAGAGCAGGGGCGCAGCAGAGCTGAGCGGTTCCCCCACGTCTGCATCCCGCCCTCTGGGGCAGGGTTGCCCCCCCGGAGGGAACCATTCCAGACCACTGTCCACCCCCGACTTGTTTAGCTCTGGGACCTGGAAGGCCCCACACACAGGCTGGACCCTGTCTGTCCCAAAATCCATGTTGCCTCTCAGAGCAAGATGAAGCAAACCCTCGCCCCCACCAGAGCCTCCGTCAGCTCCCAGTGGAGGGGACCGTGTGTCCTTGCATCAGAGGAGGGCACACCACCGATTTCTGATGACCTCCTTCGGGGGGACTGTGAGCCAAGAAGGACTGTGGTCACCACTCCCACTCCACAGATGCAGGCAGTAAAGGCCCAGAGGTCAGGGAACTTGCCAGTACTATCAGTGCATCAGGAACAGCGGAATGGAGAGCCAGTGCTCTCCCCCGGCTGGGCAGCTCCAGGACCTATGCCGGCCCAGTTCTCGTGGGTTCACACACCTTCCGACTAGCCTTCCCCTCCAGGGCGGCTGTGAGGGTTACGCGGGCTCGTCCCCTGGAGGCGCTTAACTGTGCCTGTCAGCCATGAGAAAAGCCAGCAGAGAATGAGCTCCATCTCCACAATGGGTCTGAACCCCGGGGGGACAGGCTGTCAGATGGAAGACCAGGAGAGAGAGAGAATGTGTCAGCCCAGCACGCGTGAGGCCCTCAGCTCTGGTCTGCAAGTCCCCGAACTTCCCCAGTGTTCTTGGAATCGGCCCGCTAGACCAGGGCCTGCAGAACCCTGCCTGGGGCCGGGACCGCGGGAGGGGTCGGAGTGGAAGCCTGGCTGCCCAGGCTGACATCGGCCCCAGGCGCGTCCAGGTGGCTGGTCGCTCACGCCTAGCACAGCTACTTTGCGGCCCCGGCCACCAATGTGTTTCTGAAAAGTCCTGGAAATTCCAACTTTCCTAAAGGGTGAGCTACTCAAGAAGTGGGTTCACATGTCAGGAGTCAAAATTCGTTTTTAATGCTTATTGGTATTTCTGCATTAAAAAGTGACTACAAATGTCTTGCTGAAGTTTCCACTTTTTTTTTTTTTTTGAAGTTTCCACTTTAAAGATTTTATTTATTTATTTGACAGAGAGAGATCACAAGTAGGTAGAGAGGCTGGCAGAGAGAGAGGAGGAAGCAGGCTCCCGGCTGAGCAGAGAGCCCGATGCAGGGCCCGATCCCAGGACCCTGAGATCATGACCCGAGCCAAAGGCAGCGGCTTAACCCACTGAGCCACCCAGGCGCTCCTGAAGTTTCCACTTTAAATGCACAATTTTATCTCATTTTATTGTAAGGAATGGTTACAGAAAATGCAGATATCAGTATCTGAAAAATACATTCCATGACACGGACTCCAAGGAACGCCACCAATCGGCGCCTTCCAAGGCCGCCATCCTGCACAGAGCACTGCCCTGCGTGGCAGGAAGCCCAAGGGATCCCCCTGAATGCGTACCTCCTGCTCTTGCCCTGCAACCCCCCTTCCCTCCCGTCGCACAGCTGTCATGGCAACAGCCAGCCAGATGCCTCTGCCACAGGAGGACCAGCCACAAAGCCCAGCGCGTGCCAAGTCAGGTCTCCCCGCTACAAAGCCTGTCTGCCAAGTGCAACAGGTCAGCGCGGGGTTTGTGCCACGGAAGGGAGCGCGCGCGGGCGGCGATCTTCCGGAGAACATCTTTAAGGCTGTGTGACGACTTTGGGGGCTGCTTTAGTGTTCAGTTTGCATCTGGTCAAGCACTGGCTCCTCGCGATTGCTGCATTAAATGACGAAGACAACGTGGCTTCCCAGGCCCTGCCCCCATGGAGAGGCCTGCATGAGGGGAGCAGTCCCGGTCCCAGAAGACCTTCGGTGCCTGTCAGGACCGTGTCCCACTGCCTTGCATGGTACCACTGTCGTCTGGGCGCCCAGTGCACCCCTCGGGTCTAAGCCTCATGCAGCCCCTCCTGAGGTGTGCCCCCCACTTTGTGCCTAAGGACCAGGCCAGCGCAGTCCCAGGCAGCGGGCCAGGCGGGGGCGCGTGCGGAGCAGTGGCTGACCCGCTGGGCCACTGGCCTCCACGCAGGCACGGCCACAGTGACTCGGGGCTGAGGTAGAGGGCCAGCGGGCGTAGGGACCCCATTGCCGGAGCGTGTGTGGCGGGGGGACACCGCGCAGGCCGCAGACCCCAGGCGCAGCACTCGTTCTGCCCCATCGTCCGCCCAGACACCGCCCCAGATCACCAGAACCGGGAAGTCCCAAGTGTAGGCACTTAAGTTGGGAGGCCAGTTCCTGCGCTGGGGGTCGCAGCCAGTTAAGTGAGGCCACGGGCGCACACACGGGCCGAGGCAGAGGTCCCCGTGCAGTGGGCCTGGTGCCAGGCAGAAGGCCGGCAGAGCTGATGCAGTGCAGCACGCGGACGCGCACACGGACCTCGGGGCAACCGGCAGCTCTCTCAAGGACTGCGAGTGAGATGCTGCCGCTAGTAGCTGGGCTACGGGCCGAAGTGACACGGGGACAGCCCTGCAGTTGTAGAGCATGGCCAGTGCCAACAAGGGCAGGGACGTGGGAGCCCCACGGGAAGCTGCCACGGAACCTGCCATGTGCAGCCCAGCGAGCACCCCATGGTCCCCCCGCACAGACAAGGACACAGCGAAGCCATGCGGAACTCCCAAAACGCTTGCCCACTCCGGGGCCGCCCAGCACTCTGCCATCCCCGGACCGGAACAAAGAGGAGCTGGCCTCAGCGTATTTTAGACAGGACTTGAGCACTTAAGTGCAATGAGAGGCAAGACAGCGACTAAAACTGGTAACAGCAGGGCAGGAGCGGGACGTCAGCCCGATCCCTGATGGGTTTCCCATCCTCCGCTCTCCACCCTGATGTGGAAAGAGCGAGCATAAAAGTACCCACTGCCTGGATTCACATCTGAAGCACAATTATCTTACTTTCCAGCTAAAGAACCGGGCTACCTCACGAAGCCCTACTTCCTCGTGGTCCTGCTCTGCTGACCACGGGCCTCACGTGGGCAAGTGTCTGTCAAGACGAGTTGTTCTTCTGCAGAAGTTCTACAGGAAATGTGTCACAGACTTTAGAGGACCAGAGGACTCTTCTGATTCTTTTAAACATTGTGCACAAGCTCATGTTAACATAGAAAGCATATATATCTCATAAATGACAGAAGTATTAAAAAGTAGCACTCCAGCTTATCAGCTTGTTTTATACACACATTTAGGCAACAGACTGTATAAATCTACAGCAACAGAGACGACAGACCACCGTCCAAAAAACAAAGCAAGAAAAGCAGGCTGTTGCTGAGATATTTAGTCCCTTTACACGTACACCCACACTTCATTAGCGCAAAAACAACGTAGTGGTTGCTCACAGTCTGAAACGTCGGCGTTACGACTGACACTGCTAAGCTCTGAGAGTAATTCATGGGCACACGTGCTCATCTCAGAGTTTCTTTCTTTAAAGCAGTGGTAGAAGTCTCTCTAAATGTGCATTTTTTAAAAACTGGCCAAACCTTCAAAAGGAGCTTTTCAGCGCCACAGGGTTAGCAACACGCACTAGCAGCGATGAAGGCCCCCAAAGCTCGGGGGCCTCATTCCACGGATGAGCCAGCGTGTTCCAAACCTGCTTGCACCCGCTTGCAGGCTTCTGGGAAACGTGGGCCCCTGTGCCTGCCGGCCGGAGGCCACACAATCCCCCCCCAACACCCCATCGCTGGGCCCGGCAGCCCCGTGCGCACCATGGCCCCATCAGGGCCAATCGTCAGAGTCACTAGTGCGTGCACGTGCAAGGCGGGCTCCGAGTACAGGTGCGGACATCGAACCCCCCGGAGCGTGGCTCGACACCACGCGCAGCACACAGTGCGTCTCCGCCAGCGTGCCCCGATGGCAGAGCGAGGCCTCCACGCACGGCACGCAGCCAGACGAGAGAACCAGACTCTGCGCTCCTGAACCCAGGTAAAGCTTTCAGTTGTTAAGGCCACGATTTTTCAGCTCTCATCTCTGAACCCTGTTTAGAAAATTTCACCTTTTTTTTTAAAGGGGCAGCTCACTAAAAACATCAGCTTAGGTTTAAAAAACAAGCCTTGGGGCAAGAGGATCCTATAATCTTTGAGGAAACACTGCGCTGCCACTTACCCAGAGCAAAGGCAGCGCGCATGGGGCGGCCAGCCACCAGCCGCCCCACCGCGGGGTCCCGCCCGCCCGGCTGCTGGTGCAGGAAGATCACGGGATTGTTCCACACGGACACTAAGCTACCGGGAGGGGAGGGGTTTTCCGAGTGTCCCAGTATGTTGCAAGCAGAATGGGGTCCAACTCTTGTCACAGGTGGTGCTGAGACGACACAGCTTGGTCCACCAAGTCGTCCAGTGACCTCGATCACAGTCGGACACACGGACAACCCAATGGAATCCTTGTAATGGGGTCAATCCCCCCCAGGGTCCTTCATCGTTCAGTCTGTTCCGCAGCAAGACGGGACGGCCAGCCCCTGCTCTGGGTGGGTCAGGCTCTTGAACAGAGCAGCTGCCGGCGAGGCGACCGGGATGTGGCCTGGGGGATCCCTAAGAGACCCCCCCCAGAGTCAGTACATCAAAGCAAATGTTGCAAACCCTCACGGGCTTGTTCAGATCAAACTTTATAATAGGAATCTCCTTGGTCGAGCATTTATGGCAAAGAAGGCGTCCGCAGTGGCGGCTGTGGAAGCAAAGCAAGGGGGTGTGAGGGGGCCTCCAGCGGTCGCGGCGGCACCGCCAGCCCCGCACACACGTTACAGCGCCGGCGAGGAAGGCTCGTCAAAGACCAAGAGCTGCTCGGCACAGCCCAACGTCGGGCTCGTCCTCACAGGCCCAGCCCCTCAGCTCCCAGCGCAGCCGAGCCCCTCCCCCTCCTGCACGCACCGGCCACGGCAGCGTCGCCAGTGCAGGGCCCTGGCAGGTCCATGGCTTCTTGCGGAGAAAGGCAGAAGCAGGGAGGGACAGGAGAGCCACCGCCCCCTCTGGAAGGTAACCTTGGGGCCTTACCAGTGATGCTTGCGAGTCGTGACTCCAAACTTGGCAGCACATTCGTAACAGGTGGACCCATCGCACCATGGAGGCTCCTTGGACAGCATGTCTGCAAGGATGGGCGGAGAGGCCCCGTCCCTATCAGAGTGACCGTGCCAGGTGACCTGGGGGCCGTCGCAGTGACGTGGGCCCAGGAGCAACACAGGGGAGGGCTCTGGAGCCCCAGCACTTGCCAGGCAGGCTGGGGCAGGAGGGGCAGTGCTCAACGCTGTGACAGCAGAGTGTCTGCGGGGGGACCCGGGCGGCCAGGGGCAGCCAGAGCAGGAGGCGCAGTGGGAGAGAGACCGCAGGCCGGGAAGACTGGCAGAGGCCACACAGCAAGGGGCCAGTGGGGAAGGGATGGACCTAGAGCAAGCACCACAGGCGACGAGGGGCCAGGAGGAGGCAAGAGCGGCTGAGGGCTTGGTGTGGGCTGCGGAACATTTGGGCCAGGAGTGACCAGCACGCATAACAGAACCGTGACTCATCTCCAGGCTGAACAGCAGCTCTCTGCCGCCCAAAGCGCCCTACCCATGCACGTGGCCTGACCTCACAGCAGGAACGGCGCGGGGCTGGTCACCGCCCAGCACCTTCCACAGTAGCACCCGGGATGGCTCCCACCCTAAGCTCTGAGAAGACGGCCCACGTGCGCTGCGAACGGCAGGGGTGTGAGACACACTGTGCATGGGCACTGGCTCTGCTGTGGACCACTCAGGCACACTGGACAGGTCACCCGGCGCCACTGCCACCTCAGTAGGGATGGGGTAACGCTGGCAAATATGAGACCACGCAGAGTGCCGCTCTCCTCGCCATAGAGGGAACAGGGTGGGTGTGGTCAGTGGGGACAGAAGCAGAAGGCTGTCCCAGAGGATGCGGAGCCTGGACGTAGACGTGCAGGGACTGCCGGACTCATGCACGGGTGACCCAGGAGTTCACGGATTGCTGGTGGGATCGGGGAGCCGGGAGCAGATGGGGCCCGAGAGCACTCTGGGAAGAGACTGCTCACAGCCCCTCTCCCACCACGGCCCTCACAGAAAACTGTATACAGGGCCAGGAACACACAGGCGCATTCTGGGGTTCAGAGGTCACCAGGACATCTAGATGACCCACACCAGGACCATGTGTCCTGGAGGAGCAGGAAGGAGCCACTCACCTAACAGTCTGAACAGAAGCTGCTTTGTGGCGACCTGGTAGTTGAAAATGTTGACTCCCTGGTTATTGTTGACCCCAAGGCGAGCCCCAGAGCGGACGACGGCGCGGCACAAGTTGGCATTCCCTTTCATGTACGCCAAGAGCAGCACTGGAAAACCAAACAGCAGCAGGGTTCCTTCCTACCCGGGCTTGGCCGAGGGGAGCACAGGCCCTGGCAGCGTGCGTGCCAGCAAAGGCCCTGCGGACACTCTGGGAAACCTCAATGGGGGGTACGCAGCTTTGTCCAGTCCAGGGCCAGGAGCCCAGGATGTGCAGGGCCGCTCCGGGGCCCGGTGAGTGCATCGCTCCAGAGACGTGAGCAGAGATCAGACGCGGGAGGAGGCCCGGAAGGAAGGCCTCTGTCTCAGCTTCCCCCCTCTGGCACACACTCGGGGGAAGAAAGCCCTAGTTACGTGACACAAGAACACCTGAACATGTGGAGAGAAAAGTCAGCTCAGGCTCACCCTCCACCCCGGGGAGGTGTCCCATGCAGGCGCCAGCCCTCTGGGCTCCCAGGCTCCAGCCAGGACCCTGCGGGCCCGTCGCTCCTGTTAGCTCCCGCTAACACCCTGCACTCCCCACTTCACTCCGTCCTCTCAAGGGTGCAGGCGGACGGGGGCGATGATTTCCAATGAGGGAAGAGGCACAGAGAGATCACAAAAGCACCCAGCGGCACCACTGAGAAGAGAGCAAGGCACTGGGAACCGGGTCTGTGCACTTAAGCCCGACGAGAAGTGCCGCCTGCCCGTTTCCAGTTCCCAGTCAGCGGCGCACAGCAGCGGGTGCCAGACCCACAACCCACTCCCAGAGCCAACTCCCTCAGACCTAGGCTCAGCACAAAACATTCACACGCCAAGGCCAAGAACAGACAGGATACAGGTGCCCGTCTAAGGTTCCGGACGCTCCTGGGACGCCACGCTACTGCAAAAGCCGAGGCGGCGCTGTCTGGCAGGAGGGAGGATGAACGGGAGCGCGGCAGCAGCACAGGGCTCTGGGAGCTCAGGCTGGTTTCACCCGTTTCCCTACTTGAAAAATGGGGATGCGCTGCCTGCACTGCTAATAGGGGGCTGCGGGCACTGCACAAGCGTCTACATGCAAGAGTTCCTCAGAAACGCAGGGACAGCCACACGAGTTAGCGCCATGACGCCATGACCGCAGGCAGCTGGAGCAGCACCGCGGGAGGGCCTCCACGGGACTCCTGCCCCTGTGTGCGTAACGGGCCACGTTTCCGAAGCCCATCAACACACACAGTAGCACACCCCCCACCCCGGAAGCGCGTGCAGGGCCAGACAAGGGGCAGAGGAGGACAGGAAACACAGGCAGGCACGTGTGCGGACAGGGGCGTGGCTGGGGGGTTCTCTAGACACTTCCGACATGCGTGTGTCCCCAATCAGACACTGCAGAACGCCACGGGGGCTCCAGGGACAGACGCTCCGAGAGCCCCTCCCGATGCGTAGGCAGGTGTCCTCCAAGGATGACGTGTGTGCCCGGGCTCCTGTCCTTCCGGGAGGCAGGAGCCCAGGCCCAGGGAGCGGGGACGGTGGCCTTGCACGCTGACGTACCCGTGTTCCCTTCTGCATCCGGCTTATCCAGAGGGTACTCAGGCATGCACTCCAGGAACAGCTCGAAGATGGTCGCTGCATTCTCTCTGCCGTACTGTCCCAGGATGTGCAGGGGCGACTGGCCGCTGACAGAGCAAGCAGGAAACGCGGGGTCATGCACAAAAGATGTAATTTTCTGACCCCCGTGATGCCGGATAAATTTAAGAACACTGACTAGGTCATCAAAGCTTCTCTACAAAGTATTTTTCAGAAAGAAACACTCCAAGGTACCAAAGCCGGTCAAGTGCGCTACTGGCCAATTAGTTCTACAGTGCGGACCTGCGAGGCACGGGGACCACGGCAGTGAGGGCAGGCCAGGCGGCATGGAGCCCAGGCCTCTGCTCCGACCACACACACTCACCGCAGGTTGAAGGCTTCGGCGTCCACGGTGCACTCGGTTAGGAGGACCCGGATGCTGTTGAGCCGACCATGCATGACCGCGAGATGCAGAGCTGCAGAGTAAACCTCTTACTGGGCAAGCCCAGGACCCGTGTGGGAAACATGGCCTCTTCACAACCTCCCTCGGAACAGGATGCAGCCACAGCAGCCCCCGTCCACTCACACAGCCACGGCTCCCCAGCCTCAGTGCCCCCCAGGACGGAGTCGTGCGCGCAGCCCCGGCAGACCATGCACTCTGCGTCTGTGGTCACCCAGAGCAAAGACTTCAGGGCTTCACCAGAAACCACTGCAGGGCTCGGGAGGAAGCTGCCCGGAACGGTCCATGGGAGCCCAGCCCAGAGCCCACCCTGCCACAGCTCTGCTGCTGTGGAAACCAGCCTCCTCAAGGAGGGCAGGCCGGGGTGCGGGACACCTCGATGTCCAGATGAGGGGCACTGTGGAGGGCACCCACCGTTATTTCCATTCTCATCCACAGCAGCAAAGTCCACTGCATTCTCCAGGAGCACGGAGCAGATGGTGGGCAGGTCCTGCTGGGCAGCGAGATGGAGGGCCGTCTGGCGATGCTTCGTCAGCTCATTCACTCTGGCTCCTGCAAGAAGCTGTGCGGGCTGGTTACCTGACCAGCCTCTCCGCCGCAACCGGCACAGGTCCTGCCGACCGCGGCAAGCCCGCCCGTCTCCAGATATTTGCGTACCCACCCGGCCAGCAACGATGGGACCGTGCGGGCCTTGCACACGCTCCAGGGGAGGCAGAAGCCAGCGAAACCCGCTCCAAGCAGAAAGCGACAATTATCGGTATATGAAGAAGCCATTCCTTAGGACACAAAAACTCAACTTCTAAGTCTTCGCGCTACAGACCACGCAGGATGACAGTGACATTCACCGTACTGTGCAAGGATGTCCACTGCTCACAGCAGCAAAACCAGATCGCAAGAAGGATTGAGTTACGAAAATTACAGAACATCCAAACAACAGAACAATAGCCAGTAAGATGATAAAGATTTGTAGTTTCACACGGAAGGACACTATGATACAGGAAGTCAAAGAAAGGCCAGTTAGAAGATAGGATGACAGCAGGGTCCCATCTGCAAAGAGAGACAGACACACAGACACACACACTGATGGTGTGTAAAAGCACGCAGACCAAACTCACAGGTGTCGGGGGTATAAGGGAGATGTGACCTGCTTCAACATCCTTACATGCTTTATGGTTTTCCACAATAAGCATATACTATGTTTATATTATTTTCTGTTGTTATTAAGATTTTAAATACTCTTCACATCAAACACGGGGCTAGAACTCACAACCTAGAGATCAAGAGTCACGTACCACTGACTGAACGAGCTGGGTGCCCCTCCTATGTCTTTTTTTTTTTTTTTTTTTTTTAAAGATTTTATTTATTTACTTGACAGAGATCACAAGTAGGCAGAGAGGCAGGCGGGGGTGGGGGGTGAAGCAGGCTCCCTGCTGAACAGAGAGCTCAATGCGGGGCTCCATCCTGAGATGGTCTCCTGAGACAATGACCTGAGCTGAAGACAGAGGCTTTAACCCCCTGAGCCACCCAGGCGCCCCTCCTATGTCATTTTTAAAAAGAAATTAACTCCAAGAATTACAGAATCAAAAGCAGGAAGGACCTTTCGACAATATCCTGTCCACTCGTTCTTTTTCAGACAGACTTCCAAGTTGCGGCTAGAGTCCACGGTGCCTGCCCCGCAGCCCGAAGCCAGGCCGGCTCCCAGTGGGTGCGGACACTCTGCCTCGCAGCTCTGGTTCGGACCCTGCCTTCCAAGTCCCAGCCTCCGCGACCTCTGGGCACCCAGTGCAAGCACGCACAGGTCTGGGAGGACATTCCAAGGGGGATCCATGGCCAAAGTGCTGCGTGTGCTGGGACTCAGACAGAGCTAATCTCAAGGATGGTTAACTGGGGAGGGGGAGAGGTCTGGGCAAAGGCACTCTTACATGCGAACAGGCTCCAACATGAATCTGACGGCCACAGTTTGATGAGCTGTTTCTAGGCCCTCCCACCACCTGTGAGGTCAGGGAGGCAGCAGCTTGACCTTGGTGAAGGGGCCGTGACCCTCAAACCTGTCCTAGCTCTCAGATGGAAGGACACATGGCCTGAGACTGTCTGCTACTTTGTGCCCCCCCTATGCCTCCGTGGCTGGTTCCCATACCCAGTCTGGGCCTGCTGCTACCAGACACCCCGCCATCATTCTCCAGCCCTCCTCATGGAACTGCCCCCCACAGCCCACTGCAGAGGTACCTGCTCTCTCAGCTCTAACACATAACAAGTCTTAATTGTTTTCGAAGAAGTCTTTTTCAAACACAAAAATGGGACAGGGGCACACAGTTGGCTTAGCTGGTAGAGCCCATGACTCCTGGTTTCGGGGCTGTGAGCTCAAAGCTCACACTGTGCAAAGAGAAGAGCAGAAAAGGAAAGGAGTGGAAAAAAGGAAAGAAAGAAAGAAGGCGGGACACTGAACGCCAGTCAAGTGCCCTCCTTGCTAGTCGGGCAGCAGGTACTGGGTCTGATGGGAGGTTCAGGGTCCGGCCAGGGGACATGAAGCCCTTTGCCTGCATGTGCTTTCAGCTCACACACTTGCTTGGCTTCTCCACACCAAAAGGAAAAAGGCTGCTCACAGTTCTAGGTCTGCCGTGTCACACCCTCCAATCTGGTCCCTACCTGCCCTTCCAACCACAGCTCCAACACCCTCCCCAAATTCCAACCGAACCTTCCTAGTGAAAGCACTCACACGCACTTTCTAGTCTCCACGTCCTTGCTCGGACCGTGCCCCGGCCTGGGTGGCCCTGTGTCGCACTGGGAAAGACAGGGTTTGCAGCTGAACAGAAATGGCTAAAATCCCAGCCACGCTACTGACCACCTCATATCTCGAGGGAAGCTTCTTTCTGGGCTTACATTTTCTGCTTTGTAAGATGTGAAAATTTTCCTACACCTCTCTGGGTGGTTTTGAGAATTAAGGAGTGGTCAGCTCCTTGACGTCAATCTTGGCAACGATTTCTGGATCTGACTCCAAAAGTGAAAATAAACAAGCTGGGCCAGAAACTAAAAAACTTCTGCACAGCAAAGGCAATCATCAACAGAATGAAAAGTCGTGAACTACGAGTGAACGTATGCGCAAGTCACACGTCTGATAAGGGGCCAACATCCAAAATATACACAGAACTCACCGCAACTCAATACCCGATGAGTAAGTGAACAATGTAAAAACAGGCAGCAGGACCTGACAGTTCTGCAGAGAAGACGTCCAGATGGCCAGCAGACACAGGAAAAGATGTGCAACATCACGCGGCATCAGGGAAACGCAAATCAAAATCACGATGAGATACCATGTCACCCCGGTCAGAAGGGCTAAAATCAGCAGCACGGGAGACAGCAGGGGCCGGTGAGGGAGCAGAGAACGGGGACCCTCGTGTACGGCCAGTGGGTGAGCAGGCTGCTGTTGCCGCTCTGGAGAACAGCACGGATGTTCCTCAAAATATGAGAAACGGAAACACTGTGTGACCCAGTAATTTCACTACTGGATATTCATTGAAAGGAAAATTGCTATTTAAAGAAAAAAAAGATAAAGGAGCAAGTTTCTTGCACACTGTAAAAAAGCTTTAAAATGCCTTTAGTATCACACAAACCAACCAGCACAACCAGCACAACCAGCACGGGAACTCTTGATAGTCTGGACCTGCTCTTGAACTCCTTGAGTTCTCCACAGAGAGCAGAGGCAGACGCCTGCGAGTCTGGGACCCGTCTTCTCCTACACAGGCACCTGCGGCACCCTGCACAGCTGGGGCCCGCGCAGAGGCACGGGCGGACCGGCCAGCTCAGGCTGGGCCTGCGGCCACGCCCGCACGCCACACACCGCAACCCAGGGGAGGGCTCCAGCGTGCATGCGCGTCCTGGGCTGTGGGACAAACACTGGGCGCTATCTGCACCCACATCCACCGCAGCCTTACAGGCCAAACCAAGACAGGAAGCAGATCCAGGGCGCATGACCGACGAACGGGGAATGATGCAGCATGTGCACATGGCCAGCACAACTCAGCCAGAGACAACGAGCTCGTGTTTTCTGTAACAAGATGGGTGCACCCTGAAGGCATTAGGCTCCATGCAATAAGGCAGAGAAAGACAAACACCATATGACCCCGCTTACATGGAGAATCTAAAAATCAAAAACCCAAACTCACAGGTACAGAGAACAGACTGCCGATTTTCGGAGAGGGGGGTGTGGGGTGCTGAAATGGGTGAAGGGAGTCAAAAGGTACAATCTTCCAGTTACAAAATACATAAGTCCAGGGCGCCTGGGCGGTTCAGTCAGTTAAGCCTCTGCCTTCGGCTCAGGTCATGATCTCAGGGTCCTGGGATCGAGCCCCACATGGGGCTCTACTCAGCGGGAGCCTGCTTCTCCCTTTCCCTCTGCTGCTGCCCCTGCTTGTGCGTGCTTGCTTTCTCTTTCAAATAAATAAATAAATCTTAAAAAGAAAAATAAATAAAACACGTAAGTTCTGGGGCAGTAATGCACAGCACGGGAACCACAGGTAATACCACACCGCGCACCTGAAATTGCGAAGAGTAAATCTTAAAAGTTCTCATCAGAAGAAAGCGTGTGTACCCGTGTGTGACAGATGTTAACTAGACGTGCCGTGGTGGTCACTCTGCGCTCCACACGAATACTGAACCACTGTGACGTACCCCGGAAAATACCACAATGGGACATACTGATGAGAGCACGTAAGCGTGTGCCAGTGGCCCTGAGAGCACACACTTGGCGCTGGTGCAGACGTAGGCCTCCCTGCCCTTGCGGCCGGGCCTGCCCCGGATCCTGCTTTCCCCCAAGGCCTCACCCCAGCACCTGCGCACGGCGCCGTCTGGGCTCTCAGGATGCACTGCCACAGACACAGGGCTCCCCCAAGGGCACTGGCTTAGCTCCCCAAATTCATGCCAGCACTTCAGAAAACCCGCCAGAACAGCAGTGATGAGAGCTCCTGCACACGGCACGACCCAGCCCACAGGTCCCACACACTGCTCGCAGCACGTACCAAGTTGCGGACGATGATCTCCGAGCCTGCTTGGACGGCGAGGTGCAAAGGGGTTAGCTTGGATGCATCCTGGACTCTGGAGTTCACATTTGCCTGCACGCTGATCAGGAATAGGACGCTCTCGATATCAGAGTTCTGAACTGCCACGTGGAGAAAATTCCGGCCCTTGTTATCCACCTAAGGCAACGAGAAGGAGCCAAAACATTAGTGGGCCTCCCTCACGAGGGAGCCTCCTGAGCACGGGCCAGAGGCGATGGTGTGGCCAACCCCTCAGGTCCAGGAGGCTCCTTCCCAATAGCCCACACTGCACGTGCCCCCCACCCGCCACAACATGTGTGCATTTGGTCGCGTGTGCAAGGCCCTGGCACCCTCCAGCAGCAGAAGCTGATCTGGAAAACTGAGAAAGAGACGACCTGCGGATGGGAAAGGAAGGGGGCGCTCGGGGAGAAAGGAGAAGGCAGAGACTAGCTGTGGGGTCCCCTGCTTGGCTCAGACCAACCACCAGGACCCCCCACCTCAGCGGCAACAGCAGCCCGACCCCGAGCAGTTGCACAAGGTTCCTCCTTCATCAAGCTACAGGGTAAGAGCACGCAGCGGGGAGGCAGCCACCAGCCTGCTGCAGACCGGAGCTCCGTGCAACTGGCCAGAGAAGTTGTGGCTACGAGAGCCATCGCGTCCCCGAGTGCTTGGTGAGAAGTGAGGGGGCAGTGCCCGCACACCCACAGCCACACACACAGCACATGCTGCTGTCCCAGGCGGTGTTTCTACAAAGGACTCCGGTCCACCATGCCCGACTCCCTTGTGTATGAGGAAACACGAGGGGCTGCCCGTTCCCAACCCTGCGGCAGCGCCCGCAGCCTGCTCGCACACCAACGCAAAGCCAGCAGCCCAGGGCAGCCTAAGCTCCAAAACGGCTCATCTGCCGCGCCAGGACTTCCTTCTGTTCAGCTGCCATATCTCCACGTCACTGCCCTCGGCAGCTACTCGTGAACCCCGACGGGGACCTCAGTCCCACCTGGACGCCCTGAGGCCGGCCCTTCGCCAACCCCTGAAGCAGCACAGAGAATGTGGGGCCTGAGCCGGCCACCCGGACGGAGCCCCGCTTCCTCGGAGACACTCTCCCTGGAGAGCTGCCCCCACACCAGCCGCTCCTCCTGTTCAGTTCACAGCTCCAGAAGACCTTCATCACCACGACCAGGAAACCAAGCAGAGGCACATGAGGACACCATTGGGGCACACCACAGAATGACGCCCCGGCCGGGGCTTGGCCACCTCAGCCTCCCTGTGCGCGGGGCACCAGCAAAGGGCTGACACAGGGCAGAGCACTCCACTCTCCGCCAGCACCGACAGTCCGCCAGAACGGCCGGACTTCAGAAAAGAGGAGAGCACTTTCAGCACAGGTGTCTTCGTGAGAAGAGACCTGTTCGGCTGGGGATATCGGTTAGTCTCCGCGTCACGGGTCCCCCGAGCTCGGGCAGCGGACGCAGTGTTGGGTGTGGGTCCCTCACCTGCTCGGCAGCCCCGGACTCCCGCTTGAGGATGGCCTCCGCTGCCCGGTTATTCTTGTAAGTCATGGCGCAGGCAAAAGGGGTCAGCCCCTGTCTGTCGCGGACGTTCAAGTGGATATCGGGGTGGGAGATCAGCAACTGAATGATGACGCTGTGCTGGTTGCTGATGGCCACGTGCACAGGCGCTCTCCCTTCCGCGTCCTGCAGGGACAGACACAAGCTCAGTGTCCAGACGCAAGAAGAAAACGCGGGGAGAAACAGGAAGGGGATCAAATCAGATCAGGTGTGAGAACCGATACTGCCCCCCTGCGTCCGCAATCAGCTTTTCAAGAGTCCAAGCCCAGAGAAAACCAGAAGCCGTGGGCATCTCCCTCATGCTCCAGTGACCCAGGGACACAAACACGCTTGGTTCGGAAGATGAACCAGCAGTCAGGCTCGCCTGAGACCACCGCCCACTCGGCAGCAGGCAGCCTATGTCCTCACGGGCTGGGACACCGACGAGCACCAAGGAACATGACTCGGGTGCTCCACGGAGCTCCGGGGACAGCTGAGCACAGTACTCAGCTTGAGTCTCGGACAAACTCCCCACAGAGACGGACAACCAACGGAGGTGAGAGGCCAAGAGAAGCTGACCGAAGGAACGCTCCTCACGCTGTAGGAAGGACAAAGGCACAGAGTGGGAGAATCTTCACCTGAAAGTCTTGCAATTTACAGGGCAGACTGCGTGACCCAGGGGAAGTCACTCCATCCACCTGTCCCTTAGCCCCACTCACGGCCACACCGAGGCCCAGGACCGAGAGTCTGCAAGGCTCTCTTACCTGCAAGGCAGGTAAGAGATTACTCCCTAATTCTGCCGTTAGCATCCCTCTCCTGGAAAGAGAAATTCTCCATACCTGTGTGTTTACACTGGCACCAAATTCCAGAAGACACTGTACTGTCTCCTCCAGCCCCCAGGAGGCTGCCAGATGCAAGGGGGTCTGCCCGTCTCTGGCCTCCTCCTCCCCTTCTCCGTTAGGACCGGGCTGCCTGGGACTGTTCACATCACAGCCGCTGAAAGCGAGGGGGACATGAGAGGCGGGCTCCAAGAGCCAGGCTCCCAACCCAGCCGGAGGCTTGTCAGCAAGTGCACAGCAGCAGCCTCACCCGCCCAACGCGCTGCTGCCGTGGCCAGGACAGCTGTCTCAGTCACAACCCGACGTCCAGGTCTGACCCCACTGATTTTCCTTTAGTCTTGGGGGCAGCCTGGGCATCAGAACTCTTCAAAGCCCCCCCAGGGATGTGTGTGCGGTCATCTTGAGAACCACTGCTCTAAAGGTCCCCACCGTGCATGCTGCACCCTGAGCGTGCCATGGACCTGCTAGGGCTCATGCAACTTCAGCGGGCGGGGGCCCGGGGGGGGTCCCCATAGGCGCCATCTGGTTTCCTCCGCCCCAGCCTCCTGCCTGCACTGTGTGAACTGGCCTGACGGGACTACGGGAGCCTCTAGGGCCCCCAGAGCAGGAAGCGGGCTCAGCTTCGAGACTGCGACATGGGCACACAAGCCCTTCTCCTCAGAAGCGGGTCAAGTGCCTTCACTGGCTGACTTCACAGAGCAGGGGCCCTCCGACAGCCTTCATGGGGATGTAAGACCCACCAAGGCATGCCAAGACCGCAGCTGAGGAAGAGGACACGAGGAGACACTGGGGGTTCTCTGACCTGCGAATAAGGAAGCAGGCGGTAGACTCGTTGTTCTCATCGATGGCCCTGTGCAGGAGTGTCTGCAGGCAGCCCCCGGGCCCCGGGCCCCAGCACGTGGCATCGCAGCCGTGTCTGACCTGCAGAAAACACAGGTGACTCACAAACACTGCCCAGCAAAGTCACTCTATTATCCCCTCTGAGCTCTAGGTACACCATAAGATTCACTGTTTTCAGGCAAGATACAGCTGACAATCTACTGCTAGTGATACTAATCTGTAGAACACTGATTAAAATATGCTTTGTGCCAGGTCCTGTGGGATGGATTTGGGAAACACAAGAAAGACAGAAAGACAACGTTATCATCACCCTTGGGAGCCCTGTCCCAGGAGGGACAGAAAACAGACGCACTCCTGTGGCCTCAGTGACACGCCTGTAACTCACAGGGAATGTCGCCATCAGCTACATGAAGCCCCAGCTGCACAGTGCACCCCTGGCAGGGACCAGGCACATCAGATAGCTTGGTGAGGACTTCCTGGGGCCTGTCTTCTGAGTAAGGGAGATAAACCAGAGCTCTGAGGACTTGTCACTATGGTATCCGTGAAAGCAGCCCACACCCAAGGCCTCCCGAGGAGGCACCCCAGCTCTCTGGCGTCTTGGCAGTCCTGGTAAAGACAGCCTAAGAGAAAGTGCTGGAAAGATCACATTGAACTGCAAGTTCCTGAAGAGGCTTTTCCACTGCTCATCCTCGACCTGACTGGCTGCTGGCGGCTCTCTTGTTCCTTGCGACCACTAGGCAGACAGCAACTCAGTCTCAGACACAAAGGCCCCCATGCGGAAACGGAGGCCGGAGCTGAGCCTGTCTCACCAGGGTGGATGCAATGTCCTCCAGACCGTTTGCCAAGGCGAGCCACAGCGGGGGGTTCCCCTTTTCATCCGGCACGGACATGTCCGCGCCCCGGGTGCAGATGGCGTCCACCACGAGCGGAAGCTGGTTTCTGATGGCCAGCTGAAGGGCTGTCTGCCCGTCCTGAGTCCTGCGAGGACACCCACCCAAAGCCAACATTTGTAGCTGGAGCCCAAGGATAACGCGTGCCCCAGCGCATTCCAGAGGCCAGAAAGCACGTCACTCACGCTAACCAGCACTCCCTCAGAGCACTTTATCCTGTCAGCAGCCTCTGTCCCTTCTGCCTTTTTTTTTTTTTTTTTTTTTTTTAAAGATTTTATTTATTTATTTGACAGAGAGAAATTACAAGTACACTGAGAGGCAGGCAGAGAGAGAGAGAGAGAAGGAAGCAGGCTCCCTGCTGAGCAGAGAGCCCGATGCGGGACTCGATCCCAGGACCCTGAGATCATGACCTGAGCCGAAGGCAGCGGCTTAACCCACTGAGCCACCCAGGCGCCCCCCCTTCTGCCTTTTTAAGAATACAGCTGAGCCACCCCAGTGCCCCCAGATGGTAACGCAGCGCCTGTGTGTACTGGTGTGCACTCGGCCGTATGGCTGCTTCCCGCAGCAGCTCAGTAACCTGCCGCCATGCACTTGACTGACCGCTCCCTCTCCTCAGCCATTCCACGTCACTTGACACTAGAGATACTGATAAATTCCTCTGGAAATACGGGAACACTAGAAACCAAACTCCGCATTTTTCCCCCAAGCCCTTCGGACAGCTCACTAGCTGGAATGTTGTTTGTTGAGCGCGAGATCGCTCTCTAAACAACAGCTTCCGGACTGTCCTTTCAGTGAGCTCTGTGCGGTATCGTGGCCTGGTCCTGGAGGGTTCCCCTCTGCCACCCCCGGGCCCAGTGCACCGGGAGCGGGTCCTGCGAGGAGAGCGCGGCGCCGCCCACCTGACGTTTATGTCCGCCTGGTGCTCCAAGAGGAAGAGCGCGCTCCTGCTGTCCTGCCGCTGCATGGCCATGTGCAGCAAGGTCTGCCCGTCCGCCATGGTGTCGTTGATGCCGGCCCCGGAGCCCAGCAGCTGTGCCGCGATCGTGTGCATGCCTGGGACGCAAACAGGCCCTGACTGCCCCACGCGCCCGACATCTCACCGCAACACACCCACACCCCCTCGACGTCTCAAAGCCAACGGCTTCCACGGGGTTTTACAGGCTTAACCCAAACCCCATGATGCGTGCAGCCCCTCCCCGCCCACCTCCCCGTCCTCAACCCTTATGACGCAGGTCCATCTGGATGCCGGCAACTCCCGGCATCCCTTACCCGTCCACAATGCCAGGCCCAGCACCGTCTGGTCTCGGGAGTCCTTAAGGCTGAAGTCCGGAATGATTTGCAAGTTGTTGGTGGCATGAAGAGCATTAGCTAAAATTTTTAAAGGAAACACACACTTGATTTCACCATCCATGGACCACATTAGTTTCCAACTAACTGACCGACTAGAACAGAATCACCTCTACACAGAGAGTTCACCAATCTTCTTGTGGGGGGTGGAAGCCCGGGAACCTGGTATTTTGGAGCAGAGCTTAGGGGAAAAGTAAGTTTTTAATGCTTAAAATAGCGAATCCTCACAGAAGGAAAACAAACCCACTATGCAAACACAAATGATACTTGACTGCCGAAGAAAGGGTCAAAGCCATGGCCTGGCATGGAATTCCCACCACCGCAACACTCCCGTGAGGACCCCAGAAAGTGCCTCTACCTACAGCCTCACTCCCTTCCAGAGGCACATGGCAGAGGCACGCTGACTGTCACAGGGACAGGGCAAGAGGAAGACAAGAGCCAGGCCAGGAAATGGGAGCGCCCGAGCATGCCTTTCTGGGGAAGTGGGCCTCCCCACGGCAGGGGCTGCCCCTGGCCCTCCTTCCCGCTCCTCCCACAGTGCTCCTGTCAGGGAGGCTGAGCAGGACAACTGACTTGAGCAGGACTTGGGGCCGCAGGGTCCTCGGACGCTGCTCACGCCGACACAGGGCATTGGGAAAACATCCACGTGAGAGGCAGTCACCGGTTCTAAAGCCATAACCTGACAGGTGGCGTGGAATGGGCAGGCCCTGTCCTAAAAGCTGTACGTGGGGCAACAGCGGTCAGGAGCCAGAGGACACGCTCGTCTCACTTGACCTGGAAGGATCTGGGCGACAAGACTGCCCAGTGGAAGCAGCATCAACTCTGCAACTCACAACTCAGAGCTGCCGCTCCAAGGCGCAGGGCAGGCCCCACCGCCCACCTTTCTGCTCCAGGATGACAGATACCACGTCGGGGTGATTATAGGCGATGGCCATGTGCAGCGGGGTCTGCAGGTAGACGCTGTGCGTGGGGCTGCTGGCGGACGCAGCCTCCCTCGGTGGCGGCGGGGCTTCCTGAGTCTGCAGGTTCGGGTTGGCGCCCTGCTGCAGCAGCTCTGCAGTGAGGCCGGCCAGGCCGCGGCGGCAGGCTGTGTGCAACGGGGTTTCTCCCTGAATGGAAGCAAACGGCGCACCTCAGAGCACGCTCAGGAGGGGAGCGCCCATCCCGGAGCGATGACGACGGCCTGTGTACCAAAACCCGGGTCTCCGGGGACAGTCACCGTCCTCGGCTCATCCTGCCACTGGCTGACAGTGACGCGCCCCACACCTGCGGGTCTGTCCCTCCCTTCCCTGTGCCATCAGCCTCTGTTTCTTTAATGCCGGCCAAGTGCCCTCCAAACGCCCTGGCTCGTCCTCCCGTAGGTGTCCAACAGCGTTCCTAACCGCCCTTCACACGGTTATGACTACACAAGCCCGATGTGCCGCGGAAGCCAGCCCCAGGGAGGCGGGCAGAGCCTCAACTGCAGCCCCGTGGGGACAGGACTACCGAGGGGCCACCGCGTCCCTTCTGCCCCACCCCCACTGGGCTCTCTGCCCGGCTCCCATCAACCCCGTCTTGAGCTTGAATCAAGTCCTCCTTCCCCTCCTTTCTGACATTAAAAACACTTTAAACTGCCATCCCACACACTCATCTCACTACTCAAGAGGCACAAGAACACACGGCGTCAAGTTTCCTCCTGGCCCCGTCCCCACCACCCAGCTCCCTCCAAAACTCCGGTGCCAGGGTCCTGCGTCCTTCCAAGGACAGAACAGTCACAGAAGAACAGGCACCCAGACGTACACACACAGCATCCTGCCACTCAAACAGACGGACTCAAATCAAACACGCAGGCCTGCCCCTTACTCTCACGGAGACTACACCTCATCGGTCTAGAGTCAAGACCCGACAAGGCTCCTTGTGAGACAAAGCAACATCCCACTTCCTTTTCCCTGGAAAGAAATTTCCACTTTGACCTCTCAGCTGGTTTTCTGCAACCTCCGTATTTCTAACTAACGTGTTCCTGTTGCCGCCTCAGTTTTCCAGTCTCCGGCACTGTACGTGCACCTGCCACTGCTGTGTCCCTGTGTCACCAAACTCGGCCCCCACCCCCGCGCCCTCCCCACCCACTGGTGTTGCAGTGAGGAGGGCCTCACACGCTGTCCTGTGTCCCTGTTCACCAGACTCAGCCCCCGACCCCACGCCCTTCCCCATCAAATGGTGTCACAGCGAGGAGGGCCTCACGGAGCATCCTGTGTCCCTGTGTCACCAGACTCAGCCCCCGCCCCCAAGCCCTTCCCAATCGAATGGTTTTGCGGAGAGGAGAGCCTCAAGGAGCATCCGGTGGCCCTGTGTCACAGGACTCGGCCATCCTTCCTGCGCCCTTCCCCATCGAATGGTGTCGCAGCGTAGAGGGCCTCACAACAGTGTCCTCCTCTGTGGGACCATCTTCTGCTCCAGCCACCTCCCCTCCACACTGGCACTGGGAATGCTCAGTGATCCCCATGATCCCACCAGAATCAATAAGCACAAGACTCTCAAACCCCGTATCTGGGGACAAAACACCCGTTTCAGCCTGGTTTTCTAACCAACTGCATGTATTATTCAGACAAAAACTGAGAAAGAGCTAATTTCCCCCCTACATCCACCACTGCCTTTCTTGCACGGACCCACACTGCCCCCCTGGCCACCCAGCACACTTACCCACTTGTTCCTGTGGTTGGCCTGGGCGCCACTGGTCGCCAGGAAGAGAGCCGCTGCCTCGTTCCCTGCTTCAGCCGCCCGCTGCAGTAAGCAATTCCCTGGGAGACAGGGAGCACACGCGTCTTCCACCTGCACGAGGACGAGCCCCTCCTCGCCCACCTTTCACGATGGATAAGCCCACACCCCACACCCACGTCACGCCCACACGGGCCATCTCTGCGTGTGGATGCAGACGCTGGGCAGACCCGTGTCTAGGTGGAACCAAGACTTGGTCTGGGAGTCAGAGACATTCATCCCCCCAGAGTCTGCCACTGGCCGCAGCCCAGGGCCAGAGGCAAGTTCTGCTCCTGCTGAGGACAGGGTAGAGCGCGTTTCTCAGTAGCAGAGCTCCTGGCATTTTGGCCAGGGGACTCTGTTGTGAGGGGTCTGTTCTGCACACATGGCAGCTGGATGCCAACAGCACCCCAGCCTTATGAAACCAGTACAGCTAAGATGCTGCCGGGGTGCAGGGAAGGCGACGGTCGTCTGAGCACCCATGCACCTAGAAGAACCACGTGCAGCACAATGTGAGCTCAGTTCCACCAGAAAATGCCCTCTACATCTTACCCCAGGGCCTTAAGTGGCTTAGAAACGTTCTGATTTTAGCACTGTTTCCTAAATAAAAATCTTGGGAGGAAAAAACACCTTTTTTCTTCCTTCCTTCATAGAATAGTTCTAGCTCCAAAGCAGCGTTTCCCTTTCCACTAACACCTGTTTCCAGTTCAGATAAACACAAAATCCCCATGCGCTGCAGCTATGCTATCTGAGAATACAAACTGCAACCAGGACTAAAACTGGTAAAGAAACGGGCCACGGCTAAAATCAGCAACACAAGAAGCGACAGGTGCCGGCGAGGGTGCGGAGAAACGGGAGCCTCGTGCGCCGCGGGAGGGAACGCGAGCTGGTGCGGCTGCTCTGGAAGCGGCATGGAGGGTTCCCAGAAAGTTGAAAACAGCTGCCCTACGACCCAGCCATCGCACTACTGGGTGTTCACCTCAAAGATACAGACACAGGGATCCGAAGGGGCCTGTGCACCCCAGTGTTTAGAGCAGCAACATCCACAAGAACCAAACCGGGGAGAGCCAGAGTCCATGGACAGATGAACGGCTAGAGAAGACGTGGTATGTATTTACACGCGCACACGCAGACACATACACCGGCGTGCTACTCAACCATCAGAAAGGATGAAATGTGGCCATTTGCAATGACGTACCGTGCTGCATGAAATGAGTCATCACAGAAAGACAAACACAACATGATCTCACTCACTGGACTTTAAGGGAAAAAACAGATGAACACAGGGGAAAGGGGAAAAGAAAAGGAGGAAGGGAAACAAAGCATAAGAGACTGAAAGACAACAGGGCTGCCAAAAGAGATGGGTGGGGGAGGGGCTAGATGGGGGATGGGCATTGAGGAGGCATTTGAAGTGATGAGCACCGGAAACCTAAGTGATTTATCACTGATTTCTACTCCAGAAACCAGTAATCGCACTTTAACCACCTAAAAAAGAAAATGAAAGAAAGGATAAATGCTTTGTTTTCACACCCCTTCCCCTTTTCCCTCCAAGACCGTGACCGCATCCCTAGCAGAGAGCCACTGTAATTTAAGTGAGCCCTAACTACGGTCCCGTCCTCACTTCTGCAGTCACTCTAGGGCACACAAGACATGAGCACGGGCCTCCCTGTCAAACAACACCGACCTCCACCTGCCACAGCCTTATGCTGAGAAACAGGGCGTTGAGGCCATTCCATGCATAAGGACAACCAGAACAAGGAAAAACAGTCATCCTGAACTTGCACTGAAACTCCAAGTATACGGAGTAAAACGGACGGCCAGCGAGACGATGGACAGATCCACACCCACGGTGCAGAACTGTAATCCTCCTCCCGCACAGGCAAGCCGAGCAGCCCCCCAGCTGGTGACGGAGAGAGCGCGCAGCAGAGCAGCATGCATGGTGCAGGGACGTGAGCACAGGTGTACGCGCTGCAGGGACAGAACGCGGCCCCTGTCAAGCATGTGTTAAGCTTTCGTAAAACTAGATCTGCGGGGTGCCCAGGGGGCTCAGTCAGTCAGGAGTCTGCCTTCGGTTCAGACCATGATCCCGGGGTCGTGGGATGGAGCCTGCTTCTCCCTCTGCCCCCCGCTCCCCCTGCTCCTTCTCTCACCCCCACTCTCTTTCTCAAATAAATTAATCTTAAAAATCAACCCCACGTTCAAGTCCTAAACATCAAGGAACCAATTTCTTATATAACGTGATGCTCATATAATACAATTACATTAAAAACCAATAAAATTATGGCCAATAACCAATATACCTTTATAAATTAAGAGTAATTTAGTAACAATCTCCTTTCCAGAGACTTTCCTGATTCCCTGGTGTGGAGTGCCCTGCCTTCAGCTTTCATGTCACCCGAGGGGTGATCTACTTTGAACTGTATTTGAATTATTAACTTCTTTTCGCACACCCCTTTTCTGGGCCCACCCCCCTCATCAGTGGTGCCCACCCACGCTTCACACATAGCAACACCGATCACAAAGGGACCCTTCCTAAAATATCCGCACAACTTACTAAGTCAGATCAAGGAAATATCCACCTTACAACAGTGGCTTTGCAACTGTGGTCGCTGGATTCCTGAGGGTTCCTGAGTCTTTCAGGGGCCCATTATGTCAAAACTGTCCCCATAACACCACCCCTGGATGTTCGCTTGTGCCCGTGCTCACCGGTATGGCTGGCAGGTCACGCTGAGGCCTGAGCGCGAGTGACAGTGGCCCCAGCACAAACCCACAGTCCCCACACTGCTCTTGACCACCACGCACCAGCCAAGAAAGGGGCGGGTTCTTGATAAAGCAGTAGAAATTACTAAATTTCTTAAATTTCAGCAAGTCCCCATCCTTTCAGAACCGTGTGACATTTCCTTTGTAAGGGGGACAATCCAACAAAAGGATATTCATTCAGCAGTTAAAGTCTGAGCAGAGAAGCACAAGATAAACACATACTCACATGAAAGAGAAGAAGTGTCTGCGTGAGGAAGCCAGCAATGCGCGCAAACCCACAGCGGCGGCGCAGCGGGCCCCACAGCGGGCTGGACTCACCGGCAAGGGGGCCGGACTCATGGCCGCGGCTCCCCAAACTGAGCAGCCGACAGACGCTCTCCTGAGAAGGAGCACAAACGCGAGCCTCTCTCTCTAATGACAACCGGCAGTATTTGTGCCGGATGATAAAATGTGGATCTTTCAAGTGAGTATCAGAATTTGGGAAACTTTGGGGCGCCTGGGTGGCTCAGTGGGTTAAGCCTCTGCCTTCGGCTCAGGTCATGATCCCAGGGTGCTGGGATCGAGCCCCACATCGGGCTCTCTGCTCAGCGGGGAGCCTGCTTCCTCCTCTCTCTCTGCCTGCCTCTCTGCCTACTTGTGATCTCTGTCTGTCAAATAAATAAATAAAATCTTTAAAAAAAAAAAGAATTTGGGAAACTTTAATCGAAAACTGCAGGTCTGACTGCTTATGGATACCGGAAGACAACAGTCTCCTCTGATGCGATCAGCGGCGACACTAGACACGTCATTCTGAGATACAAACGCATCTGAAGACGCCATTAACTCCGCAAACCAGCACTTTTCAAATGACCAAGTCACGATGTGACCGGACCACGTTGGGAGCAGAGCCGTTCGCAGGCAGACGGGTCGCGGGTCCAGCATCACAGAGTACGAGCAGCTGGTGGGCACGCTTCCAGGCCCCACGCTGCGACGGACTCTCAGCTACCACCCGGTCACTCTGCTCGCTGCAGACCCGGGGGAGCGCGCCGCCCTCCTCCAGCTACATCAACACGTCAGGGTGCGTTTCCTTCCCACGCTCTCACCGAAACAACTTGTCTCAAAACGCTGACTACAGATGCAGACCCAGAAAACCAGTCACTCTCCCACTTAATTTTGTTTTAAACATCATTCTTCATTAAAAATAAATAAATAAAGCCATCTTAAACATAGAACGGTTTGTTATTTTTTAAGCTAACACAACTGCTACAAACTTCTCAGTTTTAATTTCAGTTTTAAGGGGCGCCTGGGTGGCTCAGTGGATTAAGCCGCTGCATTCAGCTCAGGTCATGATCTCAGTGTCCTGGGATCGAGCCCCGCATCGGGCTCTTTGCTCAGCGGGAGCCTGCTTCTCTCTCTCTCTCTGCCTGACTCTCCGCCTACTTGTGATTTCTCTCTCTGTCAAATAAATAAATAAATAAATCTTTAAAAAAAATAAAATAAAATAATTTCAGTTTTAATTTCTAAAACGTTAAGCATCACAGCTATAACCCAGCAAAACTAAAATCCTGAGGGATACGGTTTTTAAGCGCATAACAGCAGCTTTGGAGCCCTGCAAAGACGCCCCCAATACCCAGTAAACTGAGTGTTTCTGCCTCACAGACCAGAGTCCCACTAAAAAGCCTGATGTCAAAAAAAGTAACTCGGGCTGTTACTACAGTGAAAAGCGCAGACGATCTCATAAGACCATGCCATTTGGTACAAACGCGGATGTGGCGCTTCCTGGGCCCCAGCGCAGGGGCACCCCCGCATCACCTGTGACCGTGTCTGGGGCGTTGGTGTTGCTGCCGCGCTGGATGAGTCGGGCTGCGAAGCTGTTTTCGTCAAAGGAGGTCCCGTTCACCACCGGGAGGTCTTCAAAGGGGTTCACGGAGTGGTCGGGGGACATGGTGACGTACTGCACGGCGAGCCACAGGGCGGTGCTGCCCTCATGGTCCTTCAGCTCCAGATCCAGCCTGAAGTGAGGAAGCCAGCAAACAGCTCACACGGCCCGCTGCAGACCCCGACCGGCCACAGCCTCACCTTCCCTTTCTGCACACTTGGAACAACCACTGTTCGTCTGGCTCTTACTTACTAAACTTCATAACACTGGAGGACACTGTACGAGAATGATTTTTCACACGTCATCCCACCCTCCCCGCTGCTCTCCCGCCATGCCCCGCGCGTACCGCTCGCACTGCAGCAGCTGGCTGAAGACGTGCTCATTCCTGGCCGTGATGCACACGTGCAGGGGCGTCCTGGGGACGAGAGAGAAGCAGGGTCAGCGCAGAACAGGCACGGCTCAGGACAACACATGAGAACCCCGCATTTCTGCAACAGAGGCTCTCTGTGCCCTGGAAAACAGCTGTCCAAAGCACAAATGAGTCTCTAAGAATGAAAATGGAGTTGCTTCTAGGGCTCCATCTAGCCAGGGGCCAAGAGGACAGGAACGCACAGAAGGGAGATCTATAAGGTTCCCTCCAGTGAACGGCTGACCCTCACTGAGTAGCTCCTCACGTTCGGAAACAGCAGTCTCTACACGTGAGGGTGTGTTCTCGCCACCTACCCTCCGTGAGTCCGCAAGCAAATGTTTTTCTTCCTGTAACTCTGGGTTATGCTCAGACACCGCGTGCCAACAGGCAGGGACTGAAGGAGGCACTTCTGATTGCCCTTCACGGCCTTTATTCAGCCCTCGCAGGTCCTGAAGCCCCCCCCCCGCCCCCCACCAGCACCCAACTCAGAGGCACACGCCGCCAGCGGGTGCTGCAGCGGGAGGAAGTCAGAGTCAACAGAGTCAAGAGGAAAAGGAAGCAATCACTTGGGGAAATAAAGTAACCGTCACACAACAGTGGGGTCCCAGAGACCCATCTGTCTTCACTGCGGGGTCCCTCCACACACAGCTGTCTCCCACTCCAACAACTGCACGGAGCTCCGTCCTCCATCTGTGAGAGGCTCTTCCAAGGTATAAAATACTGAGCCGTGACTACAGAGAGTGGGGCCCACTTGCTAGAGGTCCCTTCTGTCCTCCCACATGGCCCCCCCAGTGGGAGGCAGCCCTTCCGTAGACTCAGAACCACAGGGGATCCTCCACAGGGCACTTCTGGGCAGAGGACAAAGAAACAGGAGAACAGCTGTCAGACATGCTGTGGAAAGCCGATGGGAGCCGGCGTCCTTACCCGCAGCGAGAACCAGGTCTAACCCAAAGGACTTCCCCACGCCCAGACCTCATGGAAATACCAGAGACCGCCTTCAGATGGGGTGCGCCACCCCTTCACGGTACCCCACCAGCTCTGATGAGGATGCTGGGACAAAGTGCCCTTGGAGGAGCTGGACCGGTGAGCCCCCGAACAAGATACAAACTGCTTACAAGTCCATGGACCTCAGTTCCAAGCACGGAAATATTTCCCCAAACGCCCCTGGGTTAGTCATGCCTCTCATCGGTCCAACAAAGGAGCCTGAGCAGAGACCCCAACTGCTAGCTGTGTAGCTGTGTGCCGTTGTGTGCCCCACAGAACACCGCTGTGGACATGGTGCTCACCTGCCCTTGCTGTCCTGCATGTTGGGGTTGGCGCCGGCCTGCAGAAGGGCCTCTGCGATCTGGGCCATCTCAGTCATCATAGCTGCCGAGTGCTTCTTTGCACTGCACGATGCCACAAGGTGCAACGGTGTCTCCTGGGCACCCAATGTAGCAGCATTGACAAGGGCCCCATTCTTAATGAGGAAGGTGGCAGCAAAGAGATCTCCTGGAAAACAAACAACAGAGACAACAGTCACCCATGATAAGACCTATTGGCCTATTCTGGTCCTCAGAAAGTCAGAAAAACTGCAGACAAAGAGAAGGGACATCAGGCAACGGTTCTTGGCAGAACCTTTGGGACACCTCTAAGTGGAAACCTGTCACCAAGATCGGGAAGTCACATCATTGAACTCCAAAGGCTTCATTCAATTCTGATTCACTGCTGTCCTCTGCCCTGCCCCTCGCCTCCAGGGCACTACCCAAGCACAGCAGGCTTCCGTGCTGACAGACCTCCCTTGCCATCAGCTCTCAAGGATAGCTTCAAGATTCCTCCCCAGCACAATCCATGCCCCTCTCATTTCCTGACCACGGTCCACTCCTACCACCAATCTGCTGCACTCACACCCAGGTTCCTGACCGGAGGATGGCCCTGACATGTTCGCCACCTACTATGCATGGACATGACAGTCTCGACAAGAAGTTTCCATCTGAGCATCTGAACCAAGACTCTGTACACATCGCTCTACAAATACTCCACAAAGTAAACTAAGTGGCTGTCAAAACAAAGGTTCCTCCTCAGTCCCCTCCACTTCCCTAAGTCTTGGAGCATTTGCAGGTGCAAGAGTCTGCCTGGGACCATGTACAGATACCAAACTAATTCAGAGTAACGGACATAAGATCCAGTAACTCTGGCAGCTTAAACTGCTGTCTATTCACGGTGCTCTGTACGAGGAAACACGGAAACTACCAAGAATTAAGTCTGCATGACGGTACTAAAGGTATATAGTTCTGCAAATGTGCGGCTAAACTTGGAACCAAGCAATGTGACGACTTCAAGTCAAAAATATTTGTGGATGGGACGCCTGGGTGGCTCAGTTGGTTAAGCAGCTGCCTTCGGCTCAGGTCATGATCCCAGCGTCCTGGGATCGAGTCCCGCATCAGGCTCCTTGCTCGTCAGGGAGCCTGCTTCTCCCTCTGCCTCTGCCTGCCATTCTGTCTGCCTGTGCTCACTCTCTCTCGCTCTCTCTCTCTCTGATAAAATAAATAAAATCTTTAAAAAAAAAAAAAAAAAATTTGTGGAAAAGCAGTTAAAGTACGCCTGTCAAGTTAACCTGGAGGTTGACAGGGACTGAGCAATTAAATTTGCTCTAAGATCACTTACAATTCAAACTTCCTTGGATTTGGTTCCATTTACAACTCAAAGCAAGCAAAAAGCATTCACTAGACGCAGTGCATGGGGCTCCCCACTCAGCGCAGAGTCAGCCTCTCCCTCTAGCCACCCCCCGCCCCGCCCCACCTGTGCTTCTCACTCTCACTCAAATAAATAAATAAATAAAATACTAAAGAAAGAAAAGGAAAGACAAGAAGGCCAGGGCAGCAAAGCACCCTAAGCTACTGAACTGTGAACAAAGAAGCCACCCAGTTACAAAGGCAGGGCGCTGGCTTCGAGGCACTCTGCCCAGTGGGAGGGAACCTCCAGGGGGCACGGAGGAGCTCACTGCAGGGATGTCCTCCAGAGCAAACATCCTTCCCCTGCCGGGCGAGGTGTAACTGGTGGATGTGACTCAGGACTTGGCTAAGTCGTCCCAGCGGGATTGAGGGACACTTTCTGTGGATTCTGTCCCCACTTCACCTAGGTCTACAGGATAAATTTCCTGCAAATCACACCCTTCTTCAGTGGGCAGCGCCCCCGAATGCAGAGCACCCGCCGTGACAGTGGACTTCCTACTCCACACGTGCGGAGTCTGGGGATGGACGCCCACGGCTGAAGGCGCTGCAGAACCACTCGGCTACACACATCACAGACACCGGTGTCCGTTGCACGGCCTATCTGTTTTCGTCTCTGCATCCAGCCATGCTCTTCTGTGTCCGATTCTGTGAGTGCTGGAGATAGACGTACACTCCTTTGAATCCCAACCTCCAGATGACAATCTTCTCTTTTCAAAGTCACTTATGCCAAGTTTTCTTCTATATCTTGCAATATCATTAATTTTCAACTATACTCTGTAGTCTCAACGTGTATAAGGCTTAAGGTTTCAAGAGTGGCAAAATTCTCAAGTGTTATCTGTATTCCCGTGCTCATTTTTTTAAAAGATTTTATTTATTTGAGAGAGAGCACATGTGCACACACGTGTGCAAGCAGGGGACGGGGTAGCAGGAGAGGGAGAGACAGAATCCTCGGGGAAACTCCCTACTGAGCGCAGAGCCTGACACGGGCTCTATACTTTCTTCCAAGGGACCATCTTGCCAGAGAATATCAGCCCTGGCATGGAGGTACACAGCAGCCACAGGCCAATCAGCTGCTGACTAATCCGCATCTGATCTAACTTGTGCCTGCTCCGTCTTATGTAAAACAGGCACCAGGGGAATGTGTGGGAAGAAAACGGATTGACCGGTCAAGGCTACCAGGTCCCACTTCAACAGACTGGCTCTGATTCTATCAATTATGACTTCAGGCACCTTAAGATTTCTCTAACCAGCCTCTTCTTTAGCCCCCCGTTTTTTCCCGGGGTCTGGGGGAAAGAGCAATCTTTACCGACATCATGAGCAAAGGACCAAAATTCAGACTGCTGCACACAGGCCAACGGTAGCGCTCTGAGCGTGACGGTAACGCGCGGGTCTGAGGCCACGCTGGGGGGGGGCCTTCGCTATTCACACGTGCGTACACGGAGAGGTACAAACCAGCCCCCCAGAGACTCCGTCTAAGAGAGAATATGTACAAACATTAGCAACAGAATACAATATCCCAGACAAAGCCACTTCTGGAAAGAAAACTCGGGATTGTTGGGACAAAGGGCCTCAAGATGAGAAGACAAGGTGCGTGATACTGGGGGAAGGGCTGGGGTTTCACGCCTTCAAGCTCAGCACACATTCCAGACTAAGAGAGAAACATGGACAGCGTGCGGAGAAGCCTGGACACACTAAACAAAGCGGGTCGACCAGGCAAGACGGCCCACGGAAGCGAGGGTCGAGGACATCCAACCACCGCCTGCACGGGGATTGCAGAGGGACAATAAAATGGAACGGTCTGTCTTAAGCCCTCTTAAAAGACTTAGAGCTTTTAGATTAGACTTACTTGATTATCAAGAGCCAAAGACTTTTTTCTTACTTATATACACATATGCACATAAACGCATGCACCCCACACAAGAAGCTATCGAGGAGTTCCTGGACACTGAAAACTGGGGACGTTTTCCACTAAAGGAAAGCCCGTGGGTACACAGTCTAGAGGGAAAAGACGATGGCCATCAAAGAGCAGAGCAAAGGGAGAGAATGGAAAATACCAAAAACACCATTTATAAAGTTTCTGTCAGGAAGAAAACTTGTAACACATCTTACAGAGATTTCCACCAAAAACAATTACAACAGGGGAGGCCTAGGGGGCTTAGTCGTTAAGCATCTGCCTTGGGCTCAGGACATGGCCCCAAGTCCTGGGATAGAGCTCTGCGTCAGGCTCCCTGCTCGGCGGAAGCCTGCTTCTCCCTCTCCCACTCCCCTGCTTATGCTCCCTCTCGCTCGCACGCTCTCTGTCAAATAAGTAAATACAATCTTAAAAAAAAAGAAAAAACCAGCAACAATCACAGCGAGACTATCTGGTACTTGGAAGTCGGTCACTCCCTCGTCCTCATCCAGCAGCACAGCAGGTGCACGAGACCTCACCAACATGGCTTGTCCACATCAGCGTATCCCTAACAGCAGCAACATCAAACCTAAACTCCACACAAAGCTCTTTTGTGCAGCTTCCGGAGCAGGGCTGTGTTCAGGGAACCAGTGACTTCGCCACGAACACAGCCAGCCCCAGGCGGTGGCGCCATCTGTGAATGGACTGCGAACAGCGAGCAGAACTACGGCACCGATTACTACGAGGTCACCGCTGTGCGCCAGCTGCGCCTGAACAGCGAAGAGTCACCTTCTCGCCTCAGGCCACCTGTCTGCCTCCCACGGACTCGCCCACAGACACCGGCTGCCCGTGTCATTCTTCATGGAACTGACCGGCACAGATTCCGGTGGGCACCCAGAAGCAAGCCCACATCTCTCAAAACAGAGATCTTTGTTCAAATGGCAATGAACTTCGAGTAAGGCCAACAGTTAAAATGAAGTACACTACTCAATGAAGTCATTTTGGAAGGTCCACAGCCTGACGGCGCAGGTTACAGAAGGAAGAGGGAAAGAGCCCTATGGGGACTGGAGCTGATGGTGGCTCAGCAGCCAGCGGCTGCGCCCACCACCCGGCAGTCACCGTGCCGCACGGGCTGCCGACACTAGAAAACGACAAGGATCCCCACTCTGCACAAGAGGGAGAGGAGACCCAGTGGCGACTGAGTGACGGGCCGGAGGTCCCCGAGCAGGCACACGAGCCCGGATCCGAACCCCAGCACACCCAAACTCCAGCGCCAGCATTCAGCCCGCCACACCAAGCCCCGCTCCCCACGCTGGCGCACACAGGCTCTAAGGCAATGGACCAATTCAGAGAGGAAGATTAAGGCGCCTGAAAACAAGCATCAGAAAGGCATCATCAGTTCTTGGCAACTCTCGTAACTAAGCAATCACCAAAATATTTAATAACTCGCCCAAGATGCTTTTTCAACACACATAAGAATTTAACTCCCTAAGAGAAAAGAAAGAGAATTCTGGGATTTTTTTTTTTATTAACAAGTGTATTTGTTTCCAAAACAAACATCTCAGACACCACACAGTATGGGAAAAATAATTCCCCATGTGGTGGGAACCTTCCCCACTGCACACAAGCCCGGTGCGCCAAGTGCCCAACAGCTGCACACTGTGCGGAGCGCCACCCGGGAAACGCATCTGCTCTCGGCGCTGACATCCTCTCCGAGGAGCTCCTTCCCGCTGATGAGCAACATTTTCCTCTCCGCCAGCCAACAAGCTGAACACTGACACATGGCTCTGAGGGATATTTTTACTAAAACCTTTGCCCAAAAAGAGCAAAGCCACAGCTGCCACAGGCCCATATTTGAAGTGACTACATTCCACCACCCAGGAGCAACTTGTGAGCAACAGAACATGCGTATGAATGGCAACAGCAAATGTAAGAACGATGGTGTAACGGCACAAAAAGAGCATGGTACCAGAGCGCAGTCATGATGGTCGCATGACCGCAGGGGGGAATGCACAGGGCTCGGACGTGCGGAGATCAGTGCGTTCTGTCTCTGCCGTCCACACGTAAACAGAAGAATGGCTGTGGCCAAGTACTTCACTCAGGTCATCTACAAGTCGAAGCTTCTGGCAGTCGGGAGAGCTGTCACTCCGTGCTGGAACGCTGCCTCCAGACCGCGTCTCACCCTGTCAGATACGACTACTGTGAAGTGGACGCAAGCAGGACCCGTCTGGGACTTAAAAATCAGTAAGGCCATGGGAAAATGGGAAAAATAAAACAAAAAAGACTAGTACTTTTTTCCCTTGTAGCATTAAGATTAAAATGTTTTGACCTTAATTCTATCACTTCCATATTCTTCCCACGATGAACAACATACTCTCAATACAGCTACAATTCCAGAACCTTCCGAGAACAAATGAAGCTGCATCATTCTGCCAGGACAGAAGCCTAACCCGTCCAACTGAACATTCTGAAGCCAAGCGTGTGTCTAGACATGCGTGGTTTTGATCCTTTCCCTCTCACAGTCCCTGATACAAGTAAAGTCCTCCTGCCACAAGTCCTCGAGAGAGTGATGCACGTCCGTGGCATACAGCTTCAAGGTCCTTCTGGAGGTGCCCTTTCCCTGACCCTTCCTCCGGGGGCACTGCTGACCCCACAAGAGCCTAAGAACACGGCGCAGGCCCCAGGTCCTCCTACCCACCAATCACAGATTCTCATCATGTGCAGCCGGAAAAGGCTTTTCACAATGTGTGCCACGGGGTCATAGAATCTTCGAGAATTACCCAGATGAAAGTAAAATTGCTTGCAGAGAAGAAGACAAGGTATACCGCTTCTTCCTACCCCTCTGGATTCCTTTATGCAACAAGCTCCAGCCGTTCCTGTCGAGCATGTCCACGTCAGCCTTGTGGCTAACCAGCGTGGTGGCGATACTCTCCAGTCGTCGTGACAGGGCGAGATCCAGAGCCAGGTCTCCGTTATGGTCCACTTCGTTCAGCTTTCCAGGGAGCTGCACACACAAATTTGTAAATTAGCGCCCAGTCAGTAGTGAATACAGCTGATTTCAATCTCTCCCAATTGGACTCTAACATACCATCTTTTTATATAAATACTGAATTTAGTGCTCTGACACTGCATACTCTCCAAGTCCCAATAAATTCACGAACTTTTCTCAGGCCTCCTCGGGGCACAAGCCTCCCAGGGAACAAAGAATTAGCAGGGATCCCAGAGCAGACACAAACACAGCGGAAGACAGTACAGGACCAAAATGGAAATGGAGACACTGCTGTGGGAGCACAAAGGCCAGGGCAGAGGGTCACAGCCCGACGGCGAATAGCTAACATTTTCATAAGAGACTATGGCTTAGTATCAAATTCCCCACAGAGCGGGATGACTCCCCGGGCGCCAGACACCCAGGACAAAGCATGCTATGCTCCCCTCTGTCAGAAGCAATGTACTTCTTCACTGGGCACTGCGGTCAGCAGAGTGATAGCCCCTGAAGATGTCGCTGTCCTAGTCCCTGGAGCTGTGCCACGATCCCCAACAAAAGAGACTTTGCAGATGTCATTAAGGTTAAGGACCTTGAGGGAATGCATTCTGGGTTACCCAGGAGGGACCCAGCTGGTCACACGTGTCCTGAGAAGGGACAGAGGGAAGCAGAAGAGCAGGTCAGAAAGACGGGATGCGAGGACTTGACACACCGTCCCAGCCAGAAGAGGGAGCAATGTAGTGGCTTCCGGAGATCCAGAAGAGCCCCTTGCTGAGAACCAGCAAGAAAATGGGGACACTTGTCCTGTAACCACAAGGAAGTAAACTCTGCACCGTGCCAAACAATCGGGAAAGGGATTCTCTCCGCCAGCCTCCAGGAAGGACCCCGCCCTGCCGCCTCCCCAAACGTACATGGGCCCGCCCTGGACTCCCAACCAAAAACACTTTAAGATGACCTGTCCACGCTGATTTCAGCCCCTAGGTTTGTGGCAATTTCTTACAGCAGCAAAAGAAAACTGAAGCAGGTTTTGGCACCTGGAAGTCAGGTACTGCTCCAGCAATGACCTACACACGTGGAAGCCGCGTTGGAAACAGCCAACGGGCCAAGGCCGAAAGGGTTTTCAGGAGCATCAGAGGAAAAGCTCAGATGGCACAGACACAGGTACATGAGAGACCATGTCAGTGACGGCCTGAAGGAGTGAGGGACATTTTAGAGAAAAACAAGCAGGTTTGTTTGGGCAAAAGCACGTCAGTACCTGTGAGTCCGTCTCGATCAGATACAGGAAGACCACATCCTCTCTCTCTACTCTGATTGCCTTGTGCAATGGGTACTCGGTCTTGGACTTGATCATCTTGTACAGCAGCTGGGCGCCCATGCTACTGAAGTCCTCCTTCCGCAGGTCATCCTGAGGGCAGGACAGTTGAAAGCAGAGCAGACCCGACACGTCAGCAGTAGCGACAACAGACATTCATGAAGAAGCCCTCGGAAGGTGTCTGTCCCTTCTTTAAAGAGAGTGTAGCATTCCCCCTCTCTGGATGACACAGAAGGACGGACAGCACGAAGGGGCTCAGGAACTCCTGCTCTGGTTCGCACAGGGAGTAAGTGTCCAAGCCAGAACCCAGGGCCAGAACCATCCACTGCACCCCACCATGCCTTCCAGACACAGGACAGCAACCCTGACCCCAACCCAGGATGCTGCCAGGAGCCCTCCAGGGGGAATGCCGTCTGTACCCCTACAAAGATGAGAGCTCAGAGTTCATCAGAATTTCCAGAGAGGAGTCCCCGCTGATCACAGGCAGTCTCCACTACCGCAAACTCTAAATTTTTATTTATCGTAGCAGAAAGACCACCATTCCTGTCTCAATTCTTCACAACCCTATTATTTTAGACACCTTTCCTCACAATACTGTTAAGCACAGAACCATGTGCAGAAACTAGCTCATAAAACAGAGCCCTAGGTGTGATTCCTTTAAAAATGCAAAGAACAGGGGCACCTGAGTGGCTCAGTGGGTTAAAGCCTCTGCCTTCAGCTCAGGTCATGATCCCAGGGTTCTGGGATCAAGCCCCACATCGGGCTCTCTGCTCCGCAGGGAGCCTGCTTCCTCTCTCTCTCTGCCTGCTTCTCTGCCTACTTGTGATCTCTGTCTGTCAAATAAATAAATAAGATCTTTAAAAAAAAAAGAAAAAGAAAAAAGAAAAAGCAAAGAACACAACAAAGAAATGCCAAAACCGTTCTCTATGACGAACACTTCTGAGCAGGGCAAATCGAAACTTAAGGACACTCCCCCCACGTTGCAGAGCCGCAGCCGCCTGGAAACAGCACTGCCAAGCGCCCAAGGCCTGCGGGCAGCTTCTGCGGACAGAGGACGCAGGCGGGGTCCTTTCGTTCCAAGCCTGTTTCTTAACCTGAATTACCTCCTGCCTCTCTGCTCTGCAATCAGGAGACGTCAGAGCCCAGAACAATCTCTCTGGTCATCTTACGCAAGCAGGAGGCAGAGAGGAACGTTCGCAGAAGCAGGCCCGAGCCCAGGTCTCCGGCTTGCCACGCGTGTGCTGTGCTCACAGCCCTCCACCTCGCACTCACCCAGTGGCTGGCGATAATTTCCGCACAATAGTTCATCAGCGTGCCGGCACCCAGCTCCTCCGCAGTCTGATAGAAGCGGATACAGTTCCTGACGTTCACCAGAGACATGACGCTCTTCTCACATCTGCGAGAGAAATTAATGGTGAGCGGTGTCTTCAGGACGAACAGATTCATCAGTGAGCAAACCGAGGCCATGAGCGGAGTACTGGTGGTCTAACCCAGCGACGCTGACGTGTGAGCAGGCAGGGGAATCAGGGTGAATTCACGGCTGAGCTACCGTATTTAAAAGTACAAGACTAGCATCATACCACACAGACCACTCTGGTCAGAATCAAAATAACCTCTAAATAGACACGTGAAACATAACCCCAACTGACTTACATGTGATTCCGCGAACCCCATTAATCACACACATGCACCTACAAGACCAAACACATTATGGGTCAAATTCACTCCTTTAATATGTACTGTACAGGGCGCCTGGGTGGCTCAGTGGGTTAAGCCGCTGCCTTCGGCTCAGGTCATGATCTCAGGGTCCTGGGATCAAGTCCCGCATGGGGCTCTCTGCTCAGCAGGGAGCCTGCTTCCTCCTCTCTCTCTCTCTGCCTGCCTCTCTGACTACTTGTGATTTCTCTCTGTCAAATAAATAAATAAAATCTTTAAAAAAAAAATATGTACTGTACAGGACATGTGTGCAGTTTCCACCCACAAGGCTTCAAAGTAGCTTCCGAGAGGAGGCTCTACGCACGCCTCAGTAAATCCACATCCCGGAAAAGTCCTCCCACAGCGAACTGTACGGTATGGGAATTATCACTCGATAAAGCTGACTTGTAAACACCCACAAGAGAATGTGGAGAGACAACAAAGTTTCACCCATTACACCCAGAGTGAACCTGCGGTGCACCCGCAGGATACACGCAGTACACAGTGAACTCACAGTACACACCCAGTATACACACACTACCCCCACAGCACATACACTATGCCCGTAGCACACACACTACACCCACAGTATACACACACTACATCCAGTGTACACACAGGACACACAGTGAACCCGCAGTATACACCCAGTACACACACACTACACCTGCAGTACACACACTATGCCCGCAGTACACACACTATGCGCACAGTACACACACACAATGCCTACAGTATACACACACTACACCTGCAGTACACACACACTATTCCTGCAGTATACACACTACACCTGCAGTACACACACACTATGCCCGCAGTACATACACACTAAGCCCACAGTACACACACTATGCCTGTAGTATACACACACTACACCCATAGGACGCACACAGTGCACCCCCACTACACCTGTAGTGCGACTATGGTACATGCAGTACGCCCACCGTGTATAACACATACATCCCTCACTTGATTTACAGAGTACACCAGACAGAAAAACTGGCTGCACAGACGTCCAAACAGCCTGCTACCAAGCACCACCACCACGAGGCTCTCACATCCACTAATAAAAAAGCATCCAGTATGTCACCCAGGCTGGCAGGCCCCTGTTGGCACAAAGCTGACACACCCCCTGGCCCAGGAGATGCTGCACTGGGAAGCCGACTCCAAACTCCAGGAGGCTGCAGGGAGCCTCTGCAGGACTGGGACTTCGGGGGAAGGAGGCCAGCGGCACCATCATTCCACCCGTTGCCTACACATCTGCGTAGAAGTGGTGCCCTCCAAGGGCATCACAGAGGCCTGGCGGCCTACCGTGGCTTCGTCTGTCCTGCAGCTCCCACAGAAACCCTCTTCTGTTCACGGGGGCAGAACGGCACTGAGAGCACAGCACTGTGCAGGAAGAAAGACCTGGACGGAGGTCCACGGAACCCCCGTGCCTCTTGCCTCCTGCTACACACAGTAATAGAGGATCTCCACGCATTTTTCAAGACAAAGGGAGCTAAGAGCCCCACACAGCACGCATGCGTGGCTGGTGTTCCTGTCGGGGTGGGGGCCTTCTCAAGGCAGAGCAGTGTTTATCACACGGGCTGGCTTCGTACTACAGTGAGAACACGTGCGAGCCGGCAGATAAATCTCCGTCTGAGCAGGTGAGGTGCTGCTCACAGAGGTGGAGAAAGGTCACGAGTGAGGGAGAGAGATGGGGAAGGATGGAGCCGTTTTAACAAGGCCCTGAGAAGAATGAGCACAGCTCCGGGGGACAATCTTGCCGACCTTACTCCATCCAGCACTCAGGGCGGGCACTGACTGCATTCCAAGAGGGATGCCTGGGTTCTTTGTTTCTAAGCAGTGCAGGTGCCGTGGTGTAAGGAAGCGCCGCCCACAGGGCACTTGTCAATCAAAGGGCACCTCAGAAAGTAACTGTTACGAACACCAGGACTTACTTCTGAGTCGTGGTCCACCAAGTGACCATGACCGGCTATGAGACCAGAGCGTCCAGGGAGAGAGGTCCTCTGCCGGCGCCGTGACACTTCTCAAATGTGCAGCGCCGACACCCGGGTGCGTCCGTCCCACCATCCCACCCCAGGGACCACTGACCCGTGTCTGCAGAGCCTCTTGCACAGCACTTGTACAGACAAATCCCCTTCTCCTTTCTGCTGCCGAAGACACTCATACCAAGATACTGGAATGTGTTTCCTGAAGACAGGTGTTTCGTTATCAGCGGCAGACACTTCACTTTCACCTCACTCTGGGGCCCCCAGGGTGCCATTCATTCTCCCGCAAGCGCGTAACTAGTAACGACGTGGTTTACACAACATCAATGTACACTCACATTACGGTTACATGGAAGGCCACGATATCTTATTTAAAAATTCAGATTCTTAGTTCTTGTCATCTCTTTCAACAGTAGCAGGACAGACTAACTTTCCTTTGAAGGAATTCTGTTGTGAATACATGTTTTTAATTTTAAAACACTAAAAGAATATAGATATACAGGGGCGCCTGGGTGGCTCAGTGAGTTAAGCCGCTGCCTTCGGCTCAGGTCATGATCTCAGGGTCCTGGGATCGAGTCCCACATCGGGCTCTTTGCTCTGCGGGGAGCCTGCTTCCTCCTCTCTCTCTGCCTGCCTCTCTGCCTACTTGTGATCTCTGTCTGTCAAATAAATAAAATGTTAAAAAAAAAAAAAAAAAAGAATATAGATATACAAAAACAGTTTTCAAAGTACAAAATCAAGGGGTACCTGGGTGGCTCAGTGGGTAAAGCCTCTGCCTTCGGCTCAGGTCATGGTCTCAGGGTCCTGGGATTGAGCCCCGCATAGGGCTCTCTGCTCAGTGGGGAGCCTGCTTCCCCCTCTGCCTCTGCCTGCTTCTCTGCCTACATGTGATCTCTCTCTCAAATAAATAAATAAAATCTTAAAAAAAAAAAAAAGTACAAAATCAAGCAAGAATTAAGCATCTCACGAACTCTATCTAGTTTCAGTATCACTCCCATGTGCGAGAATAGGAGTACCGACAGGAGAAACAACAAAACATTATCTGGTTGAATTACAGGTGACTTAGGGTTTTTTCTCTATGTTATTCAATGTTTTCCAACTGCCATACACTGAGCTTGTATTTTATAAGCAGGAAAACAACTATTATCGTAACTGTCAATTTTTAGCATTTACTATTAGTTCTCCTTTTTAAAAAGTATCTTTCTGATAATACTTCCCAAAAACTTCCCTTTCATCAAACTGGTGAAGCATTCCCAAACCTCCGAGATCCCAACATACCCACAGGACCAACAATTCCCACGGACAGAGCCCTACGCTGTCTCGGATGTGCACACACTATACCCTCCTGCCCCGCAGCAGTGGGCGCCCTGAGACCTGTCAAGAGCCGACATCGGCCCACCACCACCCCAAACCCCCACTCCTGGGTGCCCTCCAGCCCCACCAGGACAGGTAACAACTTAATGCCCCCACCCAACAGCACAAAATGGAGCATCTGATAATGCTGATGGTTAAGAAGCCTAACCAGTCAATAAACATGTTAATTAAATCTATTACAGAGATTACAATTACCTAAACCACTCCAACCCCAGGGCATTTTTATCAAAGCAATTTAATTTACAAGCAAGTTCAACAAGGTCAATGGAAAAAAGCTCAGGAAATTTGGAAAAGAAAAGACACAAATCATATTCAATCTAATTAAAATCATTCTTAACTCACCCACATAGTTCACTCACTCACCCAAATCAAAGGCCTCCACGGTCAAGTTAGCTTTGCTAACAGAATACAGTATGTGCCTACCTATCGCAGACCTGTTTGGGGTTTTTGTTATATTGGATTTAGATATCAAAATGCACTGGGGTTGACCTCCATCACAGCGCCGGGGGAGGAGCCTGTACAGGCATTCACGGGGTGGGGGCCCGCAGACGCCGGCCCCTCGGTGGAGACAGGGAGCAGCTCCAGGCCCTCCCAGGGCAACACAGCAGGGACTGAAACCCCCCTTCACTCACCCACGAGACAGACGAGATACTCCTGCAGCACCCGAGGGGATACAAGAGATCAGCAAGTGACGTGAAAGACACCCGCAGCCGCACCCCCCACAAAAACCAAAGGGCATCTGCACGACATCATAAGGTGACACTATGCTTTCTGTTGCTCTGGACGGCCGACACGGGGAACAACAGAGAAAACTAAGTATTAACAAAACCCAGCAGGCTGCCTCCGTGAGGACCCAGAAACCAGTAACCAATGAAGGAAGAACTCGGGAATGCTGTCTGCGAGCCGCACAAACAAGCTTCTAACGAGAAGAATCTGAACGAGGACTTCCCCAAGGATGTGTATCATGCCACAAAGCAGGGCGACTGTCCCAGGAAGTGGCACTGGAGGGAAAGCTGGGGTCTGGGCACATCATCCGAAGTGGCTCATACTCATTTACCAGCTCACAAACACGTAATCCCAGGTTTTAAAAAATATCAGTGAAAGGAAAGAGAATACCGAAAAGCTCTGGCCAAATCACACCAAGCAAGGGAGGGAAAACCCCGTCCCCGCCACGGCAGAGTCCCGTCTGTCGGCAGCAGCGTTCGGCTCGGTTCCAGCCCAGCCACAGGCTGGAGGGGCTCTGGGGACCGCCACGACTTGCCTCTCCCTGAGGAGCTGCAGCTGAAACCGGTTCGCCAGCTTCATCAGCTCCGTCAGGAACGCGTCGTCTTCCCGGAACTCCAGCTCGTCCGTGTACACCCAGCGCAGCATTGCCCTCGTCACCTCAGGGTCGGCATCTGGTGGGGAAAGAGAGACGCTGAGAACAAGGCACCCGGTCTGGCGACAGCACCATGTGGCACCAGGAACAGCAGCGAAGCACCCTGGGGGCGTCTGACCCAGACCAAGCTTCACAGACTCTGTAAGTGCAGACACTGAACTTGGAAGCAAGTCCAGCGGGGCCAGGGGCTCAGGTGGTTCCACATCCGGTTCCAGAGTCCAGCTCAGGTCAGGATCCCAGGGTCGTGCGAGCGAGCCCGCGCTGGTGTGGAGCCTGCTTAAGATTCTCTTTTTCCCTCTCCCCATCCCCTTTCCTACCCACCTCTCTCTTAAAAAAAAAGAAAAAAAAAGGTAAATCCAATAAATTGGGTGAAAATATTTTGAATATATGATGAGTTTACATTCCAGTGAAAAGAACTTACAAATAAGCATTAAAACATGGACAACTAATGGGAAAATGGGCAACAGATATGAATGGTAATTCACAAAGATAACTAAAAATGTTCAGTAAACCTTACCAGTAACTACAAACACAAAACTAGAAGACAATTTTTTGTCTCTCAAAGATTCCTAAAAAGTACGTAACCTCTTACACAGCAATTACACATGTAGAGTATCAGCCTAATAATGGAGCAAGTACAGAGAAATATATATACTAAGACAGTCAAGAGTATTGCTTTTTTGTTTTTGTTTTTATCGTGTTATGTTAGTCACCATACAGACAGTATTGTTTTTAGCAACAAAAACTGGAACAGAAATCTTAAGTCCAATACTGGTAAGCTAATAATATAGTATATACTCACACTGGAAAATTCTACATCAATTAAAATTACTTAGATCTGAATAATCAATCTAAAAAGATACAAACTATATAGCAGGTTTAAAAAAAAGGCTAAAAATGCATGTTTTAATTATCTCATTTTTTTGAGATGTGTGTGTGTACTCACATGTGTGTACACACACACACGCACACACAGAGCTCGGTGTCTGTCTCCCATGCAAACAGTAACCAGGTCCAACCTCGTTTAGCTTCTAAGATCAGACAACACTGAGAACTTTCAGGGTGGTAAGGCCAAAAACAGATCAACCATCAGTCTAGTTTGCTTGCTTTTTTCCCAGTAATTTCTACATTCAACGTGGGGCTCAAAGTCACGAATCCAAGGCCAAGAACCACAAGCTCCACCGAAGGAGCCAGACAAGTGACCTGTCTGTTTAGACACTGGAAGGACGTATATAAAATATAATATAAAATATTAACCCTGCTAGGATCTATAACTAATTTTTCTTTGGGCTTATTTTCTATTTCCCTGTTTTATATTTTTTTTTTTTAAGAGGAGGAGGGATAGAGGGAGAAGGAAACAAGAGACTGTGAAGCAGGCTTCAACCCAGCGTGGAGCCTGATGTAGGGCTTGATCCCAAGACCCCGGGATCATGACTTGAACTGAAATTAAGAGTCGGATGCTTAACCAAATGAGCTACCCAGGCAACACTGATTCTGTTTTAAAATCTGGCGGGTTTCCTTTAATAATCCTCCCCCAATTATCCAAATCAATAAACTTGACAACGGATAAACCAAAACCTAAATAATTTTCTTTTTAAGATTTTATTTGTTTATTTGACAGAGATCACAAGTAGGCAGAGAGGCAGGCAGAGAGAGAGGGAAGCAGGTTCCCTGCCCAGCAGAGAGCCCGATGCAGGGCTCGATCCCAGGACCCTGAGATCATGACCTGAGCTGAAGGCAGAGGCTCAACCCACTGAGCCACCCAGGTGCCCCAAAACCTAAATAATTTTCTTAAAAACCATGATGAGCAGAGATTTCCTGGGAGCCCTCTAAATTTCAAATGCAGCGAAGTTCATGTGATCTCCAAGCATTCCCACTCCTGCCTTGACTCCTTTCATCTCCAAACTACGTTGAAAATAAATTCATTGTGAGACTCCGACGGAGCAGCCATGGGTACCGGCTGGGCAGAGAGCACTGAGCCAGGAGGAGGCATGTGCTCTTAGGCGAACCATGCAGTCTCTTGCTACCAAATTACTCACCTCACCCTCTAACAAAATTTCCACCTTCCTGTACACGGGTACCCAGAAGGGGGGTCCAGGGTAGCTGAAGAGCAAGGGAGACTCTTCATGTGTCCTGAATGAGCCTGCATGGGCTCCGGCTTACCTCGGAGCTACTCGGGTGCGGAGGAGCCCCCTCCTTGCTTCAAGAGCTGCAGGGATGTTCAAACCACTACCCACCTTCAGTCTGAATTTGAAAAGATCCAGTATTTTCCAGAGGATGATACAGGACCCAGAGTCCATAAAACATAATCCACCATACAATCCAAATTCATTGATGTAGAAAAAAATCAGGAAAATACGGCCATTTCTCAAGGCAAATGGTAACATATTTTAACCCCAAGATGACCAGATACTGAATTTATCAAACACATGAAAGCATCTGGCCTAACTATGCTCCAGAAGGCAAAGGAAAACACATATAAAATTTTAGAAATTTTCAGCATTTAAACTAAAAAAGGAACAAATGGAAATGACAGAACGAAGAACATAATATATTGTATATTGTATAGTAGGTTGTATACTAAAAACTCAATGGGCTCAACAGCAGAAAGAAAATAGCAGCAGAGAAAGACAGCAAGGACAGACCAATAGAAATCATCCTATCTGAAGAACAGAGAGAAAAACAAGATTGGGAGGGAAACAAGAGCTTTGGGGAGAGTTGTGGGATAGAAACAAAGGTCCAGCATCTGTGTCACTGGAGTCTCAAAAGGAGAGACTATACACCTCGGTGGTTCAGTGGGTTAAAGCCTCTATGTTCGGCTCAGGTCACGATCTCAGGGTCCTGGGATCGAGGACCGCATCGGGCTCTCTGCTCAGTGGGGAGCCTGCTTCCCCCCTCTCTCTGCCTGCCTCTCTGCCTACTTGTGATCTCTGTCAAATAAATAAAATCTTTTTTTAAAAAGGGGGAGGTACAGAATAAAGGCATCAAGAAAGAAAAATATTTGAAGAAATGACAGTCAACAACATTCCAGATCTGATGACAGACATGAAGTTTTAGATTTAAGATCAATTAATTCCAAGCGAGAAGAAAATCTACACCTAAACATCTAATAATCAAACTGTTACAAACTAACCCTAAAGACAGTCCTGATCACTTCACATCCACTAGAAGGGCTACTATCAGACAAACAGAAAATCACAAGTGTTGGTGAGGGTGTGAAGAAACCGGAACCCTTGTACACTGGTTGTGGAAATGTAAAATGTATAGTCCCTATGGAAAACAGTATGAGAGTTCCTCAAAAAATGAAAAATGGAATTATTATGTGACCCAGCAATTCCGCTTCTGGGTATGTATCCAAAAAACTGAAAGCAGGATCCTGAAGAGATATCGCACATGCACATCACAGAAGCATCTCTCACAACAGTCAAGATGTAGAAGCAACCCAAGTACCCACGGGTGGAGGAATGGATAAATGTGAAACGGTTTATGCAGATGGTGGCGTATCAGTCGGCCTTCAACAGGAAGGCAATGCTGGGCACCTGGGTGGCACGGCCGGTTCAGCGCCTGACCCTTGATTTTGCTTCCAGTCTGGACCTGGACCCATGCCGGGCTCTGCCCTTGGTGCAGAGTCTGCTTGATTTTCTCTCTCTCCTTCTTCCTCTGTCCCTCCCCCGCCAAATAAATCAATCTTAAGCAAAAAAAAAAAAAAAAAAAAAAAAAAGCAAGGGCAGGAGGAGGAAATTCTGACACTTGCTACATGGATGAACCCTGAGGACCGAGTGTGAAGTGAAATAAGCCAAACACAAAAGGGCAGATTCTGTGTGACTCCACTTATACGAGGGAATGAAGGTCGTCGAATTCACAGGCACAGAAGGCAGAATGGTAGTTGTCAGGAACCAGATACAGGGAGAAACGGGAGTTTTTTAATGGGTAAGGACTCTCGGTGTTGCAAAATTAAAGAGTTATAGAGATTACCTGACAACAGTGTGAACACACTTAACACTGGTCAACAATTTAAAATGTTTAATATGGTAAATTTTATGTTACACATATTTTACTACAATCAAAAATTAAAAAATAAAATAAAAAGACTTGAAAGCAATTAGAGAGAAAGTACCATTATGTACAGGCAAAGATCGCCATGACTGTAGATTTCTCAGAAGAAACCACAGAGGCCAGAAAAAAGTTGAATGACATTTTTAAAGTTCTTTCAGAAAAGAGAGCTGCCAACTCCAGTGTCTATATGCAGGGAAATTATCCTATAGACGTGATGGTGAAATAAGACGCCCTCCAAAGAGGGAAAGGAGTCTGTCACTCCCAGAGTTGGTCTACGGGAAATGCTGGAGGATGTTCTTCAGGAAGAAGGGAGGATACGAGAGGGAAGCATGCATCTTGACAAATGAAGGAGGAAGTAAAGAAAGAGAAATATCTGAGTAAACGTGAAGGACTTTTGAACGCTGTTCAGTTTGCGGAAGCACAAGCGGCCGCGTAGGTGGGATTTTCCGGGGACACCCACGAACACGTGTGAGGCTCTACCCTAAAGGGCCGTCGTGGAAGCAGGAATGGGACGGACCAACGCGGCTGCCGAGTACAGACAGACGGCAGTGACGGACACACTGCAGACCCTCAGCAGAAAGTGGGTGGCACGTGTATGATCCCCACGGCAGTTCTCAGCCAGGGCCCATCCTGCCCCCCAAGCGAGCCCTCGTGGTGTCCATCAGTGCTTCTGGGCGGCAGAACGGGGCATGCTCTCGGCGTCTGGTGGGTAAGTACCCCGCAGTGCACAGTGCAGTTCCCAGAACAGAGAATTCAAGCCAAAAACACCGCTGGAGTCGAGGAACTCTGCCCGTGACCCACCACGGAACACGGCACGAAGAGAGGGCGGCAGTCAGTCAGTGCATCTGCAGGGAGCTCTCTCTCTGCAAATAAACCAATCCTTAAAGAGATACAGCGGGGGGAGACACCTGTGTGGCACAGCCCATGAGCTGCCAACTCCTAGTTCCGGCTTGTGTTGTCATCTCAGCTCCTGAGACCAAGGCCTCTGTGGAATCCACACCCAGTGTGGGGCCTGCTGAAGACTCTCTCCTTCTCCCTCTGCCCTCCCACCTGTGCACGTACACGCTCTGTCACTAAAAATAAATAAGTCTTTTGAAAACTCTAAATGGAATACCAAATATCCAAATTATCCAAAAGAAGGCAAAAAAGAGAGAAGCCCAGAAAAAAGAAAAAACCTGGGTTAAGCAGAAAACAAAACGGTACCTTTGTTACAGACGTAACCACTTTAAATGTTGGCGGTGTAAGCCCTCCGCCGAGACAGAAGAGACAGCACAGCAAGACCTCTGTATGTGCTGCCCACAGGGGACACCTCTGAACAGAAAGATACGCATCCGGTGACAGCAAACAAAGACAAACAGTAAGTGCGGGAGGCCGCAGGGACGATCTCCTGTCAGAAACAGACTTCAAGACCTACAGCACCAGCAGAAATAAACTTTAGCATTTCAAAATGATAAAAGCCACGCTTCATCTGGAAGTCCTAATAAGTGTGTTATGTGTATAATGACAAGACCCAAAACCCATGAAGCAAAAATGAACAGAACCGAAGGGAGACACTGACAATGCCCAAACTACAGGAGATATTAACACCCACCTTCAAGGCACTGACAGAACCGGACACAAGAGAAGAAGAAAACACAAAGAAGGTCTGAACACCATCACCAAACACCTAGACCTAAAGGACACGTAAGAAGCGCCATCTCCAACAACTGCAGAACACGCTTTCTTCTCAAGTGCACTTACGCTCACCAAGACAGACCATACGCAGAGCAGCAGAACAAGTCTCAATAAATCTAAAACGATCAAAGTCATAAAAAGCATGTTCTTTGATAATAATGGAATTAAATTAGAAATTAGTCCTGGGTGCCTGGATGTCTCAGTCGGTTTCGGCTCAGGTCACGCTCTCAGGGTCCTGAGGTCCAGAGCCCCGTCAGGCTCTGCGCTGGGTGTGGAGCCTGCTCAAGATTCTCTCTCCCTGTCCCACTGTCCCTCCCACCCTCCACCATGTATGGCTTGTATGTATGCCTTGCGCTCTCTCTCATTCAAAAAAAGAAAAAAAGAAAAAGAAAAGAAATTAGCCATGAGAGATTATCTAGGAAAACCCCAAATGTGTGGAAAGTGCACACCATGCTTCCAAATCATTCATGGATCAAAGAAATCACAAAGAAAATCAGAACATACCCGGACCTAAATGACAACATGCCATAGTCTGCAAGATGCAGCCATAGCAGTGCTTAGAGGGAAACACGGGACTTTAAACCCTTGTCTTAAAACAGAAGATCAAAAATAAATAATCCGGGATGCCTGGGTGGCTCAGTTGGTTAAGTTCTGTCTTCAGCTCGGGTCATGATCTCAGGGTCTTGGGATCAAGTCCCGCATCGGGCTCTCTGCTCGGTGTGGAGTCTGCTTCTCCCTCTGCCTGCAGCTCCCCCTGCTTGTGCTCTCTCTCTCTCTCTGATAAATAAATAAATAAATAAATACTTACATAAATAAAGAAACAAATGGATACTAAAACTGCAAAGTCCAGGGGCACCTGGGTGGCTCCACTGGTTAAGCGACTGCCTTCAGCTCAGGTCATGATCCTGGAGTCTGGGGATCGAGTACCTCGTCGGGCTCCTGGCTCAGCAGGGAGCCTACTTCTCCCTCTGACCCTCTCCCCTCTCATGCTGTTTCTCTCTCTCTCTCTCTCTCTCTTAAACAAATAAATAAAATCTTTAAGAACAACAACAACTGTAAAGTCCACAACTTAGATGACAATACACAGTGACCACGTGGCATTTAGACCAGGAACGCAAAACTAGTTTAACATTGGAAAAATCTATGTAACTCGCTCTATTAACAACATAAAGGAGAATAAAAAACCGAAGAATCATTTTAGTGGGCATAAAAAAAAGGGACAAAACTCAAAACCACGTGCTAGAACATCTCAAAACACTAGGAATCCTCGAGCTGGTAAAGCACGTCTATGAAAAGCTTACAGTCCACAGGGGTATGGAGTCATGAAAGACCTCACTGCCTCCCTCTGCAACCAAGAGCAAGGCAGAGTCCTTGCTTTCATACAAGCAACCTGCATCCAGATTCTATACAGAATGCTTACAACCCAAAACTGAGAAGACAACCCAATTTCTCAAAGGGCAAAAGATATGAACCCACACGTCCCAAAAGAAGCCACACAAACGACCAAGAACACGAGACAATGCTCACCAGGACTGGTCCTCAGTGCCACACCACACCTCACATGCCTTCGTACAGTGACGTGCCTACCAGGTCAGGAAGGCTCTGGAGCCCCGGAGCTCCTCCTCCGCACACTGCTCAGGGGGTGTGCAGGCTACCTCCATCTCATTCATTTTCGGGAGATCCCAACACTAAGTACTCACCCCTAAGTACTCACCCCAGAGACACACAAACACATCCAGTTGAGCACACTACTTGTACCGTCCAAGCGTCCACCCGCAGGTCCCCGAAACTGCAGCCTGCAGCACACGCACACGCAGATGCCGCTCAGCAGGGACAGGGAACGGGCCCTGAAACCGCGGCAGAGACCATAGACGGACGTCACGACCCGCACGCTGCATGAATGCAACCGGCAACACGCAGTAGCAGTACACACTCCGTGAGTCTGTCCTCACGCAAATTCAGAAAATGCAAGCTGACCTATAAGGACAGAAGCCAGTCACTGGGTGCCTGGCATGTGGATGGAAAAGGGATGGGTCATAAAGGTATGGGAGGCAAATTTTAAGGAGGTGAAAGTGTTTGTCACTCCACGTGGCAGTGGTTTCACTGTAGGTCAAAAGTGACCAAACTGTACATTTTTACTTTGGGCAATTTATTTCACTTCCTTTGCATCTCAATGAAGTTGGAAACAAAAGAGACCGAAAGCAAGAAGCCGCATGACACTGGGGTTAATGGTGTGGATTCTGCAGCGAAGGGGATGGGTTCCCACCGAAGGTCGCATCCTTCCTACTGTGCGAGCAGGAAGTGCTCCGAGTGACTCTGGTTCCACAGGAAACCTCAGTTTCCTCATTCATGGAAAGGGAGGCAAGAATAGAACTCGCCTGAAAATGCCCTTCTAGACACGAGTGCGGGGATGTGGGTGGGCCGCACAGAGCCTGGTCCCCGAGGCCGTGATCCACTAGACCGTGGCTGCTACTGGCTGTAAAAGACCATCTTCCACCAAAACACAAAGTTAACACAGCCAATGTGAGAAAAGCACAAAGCAACACCAGGAGCGAGTGGGGCTGTCACCACAGATGGGACAGACCTTCTAAGGCTCCCAGGGACTCTCTGGCGAGGGGTGGGGGCTGCCAGCAGCAGCCCACAAGGCTGACAGCTGCAGGACACCACAGGACACTGCAGGACACGGCACTGGCTGCTCGGAAGAGGACTGGGGAGGAAGTCACCACGCATCCGCAAACCTGTCTCTGAAGGAACTACTGCCACTTCTTTATTTTTTGTAGGATTTTATTTATTTGTCAGAGAGAGAGAGCACAAACAGGGGAGTGGCAGGCAGACGAAGCAGCAGGCTCCCCGCGGAGGAGAGACCCACCCCCCTCCCAATGCAGGGCTCGATCCCAGGACCCTGGGACCACTACCTGAGCCTCAGGCAGACGCTTCACCAACTGAGCCCCCAGGCGCCCCCCTGTTCTCACTTCCACCACCGCCAGTCACACAGAGCTCAGTCAGCCTGCACAGAGGACGGGACCGGGGTCCCACGCGGGCAGGGAGGGTACCAAATGCTGACGGGCATCCTTCCAGGCTCCCGCGGCCACAGCCAGAGGACACGGTGAGAGGGGACACCGGGGCGGAGCCACCTGGAGCGAGCACTTGATGAGGCACCGGACAGATGCCGACAGATTCCGTCTGGCTGGGTTTGCCTTAAGGGCAGCCCAGCGGCCGCCCGCCAGTGCGCTCCGCTCGCTCCCCAGGTGTAGGATGGCCTCCGGGGACGGCTTTGTACGGTTCTCCCAACCCCAACTGGGTGCCACAGGAGGGAGGACTGGGCCCTCTGGGTTTGGGAAGGGCCTGACAGGACTGGGACTTGCCCCAGGGAAGCTGGACGCCTCATGGCGCGCAGTTGCGGAGCCCTATGTCCAGGCGCCCCGTCACGCACGCAGAGCCTCTAAGAGGGCAGCCACTCCCACGGAAGTGCTCCAGAGGGCGGGAAGCCAGTCACTCCGCCTGAGGCAAGCAGTTTAGCTTCCCAGGAAGCTCTCCCACAGGCCTGGAGAGACTGAGACTCTCTCTCTTCCCAGGTGGCCACCCAGTGTCTCAACAAACGCATCTTTAGGATTCAAACAATAAAAAAATAAAAAGCATGGTTATATGTGCTTCATCTTTGTGCTTCAGAACAATTTCAGACTTACAAGAAGCTGACAGAGTTCCCAGCCACGCCTCCCTCACCTTCCTTGGTAACGCCTCACGGCGCCACAGGACAACAAGCAAAACCAGGGTATTGGGACTGGCGCAGCGGCGTCGCCTGACTGCAGACCTTCCTGAACGCCACCCATCTCCCCATTAACGTCCTCTCCACGGTCCAGAAGCCACAATGCTGCTCACCGTGCCCTGGACCTTGGATCTGACCGATTCTCCCCTAGTCTTTCATGACCCTCACTGACTTGGGTGACACCAGCTAGTGACGCTGTGGAATGTTCCTCAGTTTGGGTCGGACAGGTTCCCACAATCAGACCTGTGCACCAGCCCAGACACAACACAGCGCACTCTCTGAGGAGCGTGGGGGTGAGGAAACGCTCCTCTCTCCAAGCATGGTTTAGACACTGCGCCTTTATGCCCTGCTGCATCTCCACCCACACAGGCTAAAGTACGAACAGTGATGAGCACAAAGTTGTGCTTATTCTGAGTTTTAAGGAGTACCCGTTACACAAGAGCTTCAGAAGAAAACGTGGAACTCGGAAAACCAATCTATGAATGTAAGTTCCGTGCAAACAGGAATTTAAATCTTGTTCACGGCTGCGTCCCCAGTGCCCGGAAGCACCCGCAGTCCGTGGGGCCGACCGAAGAGCTCTGAGAAACAAAACACCCTTATATTCGTAGAAGGATGGTATCAACTCCGCTAGCATGGGAGAGTTCAACCAGTTGAAACGTCGCCTCTGCTCGGTTCACGCACTTGTTTACAAGAGCTGATTTCCAAGCTCCCTCCAACCACTGCCAGCCATGCAGTGGGTAGCGCATGTCGCGTAACACATGCGGCTCTGGAGACACACACACACGCACGCGCGCGGCTGCTACAACCCAGTCTAGGCAGCCACACCCACGCCGCTCTAAGCGATGCAGCAGGACTAGACTGCCGGGGCCAAACACACAGCAGACTGGAACGGGTCCACCTTCGCCTCACTTCCCTGAACTCGGTCCCGGGACAAATTCCACAGATAAACCCTATAAAGTAACATGTCACAGGCTCCACCTTCGGCTACCTGGGCAAGCGCCCCCGTCCACCAAAGCCACAGGATGTCTGCTCCGCTGTGGATCACTTCTGACAGCCAATGGCACAGCCGGGCTCAGACCACACTCGGGACGTATAGCAGCAGGGGCTCCAAGGACATTTAAAGGCATTAACATGATATATATATATTTTTTATTTTATTTATTTATTTGACAGAGAGATCACAAGTAGGCAGAGAGGCAGGCAGAGAGAGAAGGGGAGGTAGGCTCTCTGCAGAGCAGAGAGCCCGATGCGGGACTCGATCCCAGGATCCTGAGATCATGACCCGAGCCGAAGGCAGAGGCTTAACCCACTGAGCCACCCAGGCGCCCCAACATGATACTTTCTTAAACTAAACATTTCCTCATCTCCTGATTCACAGTGATGCAGTCTTGAGGTCAGTCACTGAGTCAAAGCTGCTTTTAAATGTTATGATGTTCTAAAAAAGTAAAAGCAAATTTTTAATGTTTGAATTAGGCCTCTTACACCTTACTGCAAGTGCCTGTGTTCTTAAGTAATTTTGCTTGGTCTCCATTCTTACTCATTTTGATTCCATCCAATATTTCACAATTACACAAGAAACTCTGATATCACCTTCGCTGCTGAATTACCTACCTCAGAATCTGCCGGACAGTCCGACAACGCAGTCCCAAGAAAGACCCCCGTACAGCTCAGCTCTCTGCTTCCTCAGATGCTCAGAGCCGCTCACAGCATGACTGGCCATGTGCCAGAGTACCAACTCCATGGGCCTCAGACCACCGGGACCATCAATTTGTGATAACATTCTAACAGACTGCTGAAGATGACACGTTCCGAACTTTTTTCTTGGCAGACTATTTCCCGTGTCTCATCATCTCTTCTAGTCTTTGTAAACTATCTGGTCAGCTACTGAAATTGAGACCCTCTCATGCCCCTTGTGAATGGGCTTTCAAAGGTCCCCCCGTTCTGCCATACGGGGGTTGAAGATAAATGGCCTCCAAGGAAAGCTCTGCTCAGAGTCTTCTGTCGCAGAGCAGTGTGCTGTTTCCTAAGCAGATGCGCTGTCGCACACACAAGTGTATCCACACGTAGATAATTGTGTGTTTGCAACTCTGAACTACAGGTCGCAGGTTAAACCCTGGAAACGATCCTCAAGAGACAGGGTTCACTCACGGTGGAAAGGCATCCACTGTCTGCACCCCCAGCCCCTGCGGTGAACACCGACCCGGGCTCCACAGCACTGCTCAGCCGTCAGCCTGCGCAGGTCGTCTGCGCCGGCGACACGAAGCCGCTGCACTGGCGACAGCAGAGCCCTGGCCGGATACGACCCATGTAACCCACTTCTCCACAGGCAGGACGCGGCTGTAATTGTTTCAGTGCTCCCAGCACCGCACACGGAAAACAGTACCTTCTGAATTGGCAAACCTTTTGCAGAAAGATGTAATTTTGCAGCATTTTCACACAGACAATAAATAAAATCTGCAAGTAACTCATTACCCCACTGCCTGGGAGTTGCCTTAACATGTGTTATAATTCTCGTGACTATTCATAAAAGAATTAAATTTAAAATTCGGTTTTTAAAAAGCAGTTAGGTGAAGTACTAAATGAAAATGCAATTCTGAAGCAAGCTTTTGAAAGTGATTCTTTTGAAGTCTACTTACCACCCTATTTACCCAAATTCTACACAACACAAGAGAACACGAAATAATTAAGTCATACATCAAACAGCTCAATGCCGCTGTTCCAATTCTGAAGTCTGGTGGTCGCCCTTCACTGCTAGAGGACAACAACTCCATCCTTGGGAGGAACCCTACTTCCATGTTCAGTCCCCGCACGGCAGGAGGAGCCCCTGGCAACCATGATGGAATCCTGAGCAACTGAACACCCAGACGTGTTCTTCAAGAGGAAGCAAACGCTTCCTTCTACACGTGCTCCCATATTTATAACATTCTAAGAAAAGAGTTTCTGGACATTTATCTTGTCACAAGATACGTTGTGACGGACACATCTTGTGTCGGACACAAGAATGTTGCCGGTATCCACGGATGTGGGACTTACGTTTAGGGATCACACAGACGTGCTGTGTTCGACCCACTGACTTCACTCATTACTCAAACGGCTCACGGTCACCACCGGTCGGTAAGAACGTTTCTCACTTCCACTGAAGCACTAACACGTCCCCCACAGGCAGGTCACAGGCTCACCTGACAGGTCCAGCTCCTCGGTGGAAGACAAAGTAGCCAGACTCCAGCTGTCGCTGCGGGCCGCCAGCACAAACTTGTGAGCACGGATGTGCCTGTCCCCAACCTTTATCTTCAGATCACTGGGGAAGAAAAACACCCACAGACATAAAGAGAAACGTCACCACGATTAGGTACAGCGAGGACTCAAATGACAGGAACACGCACAGACTGATCCCCATATACCTGGAGAAGAAGGGAGAAGAAGAAACCAGCGCAGGTACGGCCCTGTGCCAGCACTGAATTCTAATGGGCCATGCATGTGACACACGTTGCCCCACATGCCTGTACTGCCAGCTTCTAGCTATGGTTCACATGGGATGTTCTGCTTTTTCCTATGGGACTCTGAAGGTGGCAAACCTACTGGTTAGACAGGATAATTAATATTCACATAAAATGTAGAAGAGGTTTCGTGCAGACTAAACGAAGGTGAATCATCAGGGAGAGAAAGAAAACGTGGAGACCGTGACACAGGCTCTGGGACCACGGAGCTGCACACTGGACCCACTGACGGTCAAGCAAGGGGACGAGGAACACTACAAACTGGCTCTGACCAAGCAGTCCAGAACGTGAAACCAACGTCTACACTCCCGTTCTTGACAGAAACATTCCGACCTATTACGGGATGCATTCTGCTCAACCATTTAGACAGAAATGGGGTAGAAGAAATATTTTTTTCAAACACATTTTCATATTTATGACAAACCATTATTGTGAAAAGAGCATTTCAAATATTTATATTTGACTCTGAAATGTCAAATGCTGAGGGAAGAAAGCATCTGGGCATTTAACAAAAACCTCCGGATGACCCACTGGGCCGACACAGCCATGTGCCATATGGCTTTGCTGGCAGCACTAATCCGGAGTCATTAATTATCACCATGCTGTGTACGTGCAAGTTCTTCTGTTTTCATATGCCCCTTCAAAATGTGTTGGCTTGGAAACCTTCACAAGCTAAAGACACAAAAGTCACTACAGTAAAAAGAAAAAAAAAAATCTATGCCATGAATTAACGCATCCACTTAAGAGGAGCCCCAAGGAGGATACTGTTTCTGCGTTAGTGTGGACGCAGATGCAGTATATCCACAGATGCACCATCCAGGCTGCAGGCCTGTGAGCGGCTCCGGCTCCTCTGAAGACCGAGCAGCTGCTAATCACATTAGACCAGAAGAACAAAGGATACTCGGTATTTCCAATTACTATAAACTACTCAAAACCGCAGAACATTATTAATCAGTCCATAGAAAGGAAAAAATATTTTACCTAAAATACAACAAATCATATCCTTTGTTAAATTTCTAAAACTCAGAGAAAACAGGAAGCTGTTCGTAAAACACAAATGATTTTTAAACTCTGAATTTATGTATCAAGTATTAAATTGCAGGAACTTAAATGAAGACTTATTGTTTCCTGTTTTGGCCACGAACTGACTTCTAGTCACAAAATCATAAAAATGAATGTTTCTACATATTCACGAATGTCAGGCCAAACAGGGGAAATGGAAATACAGACAAGGACCTCATTAGTAATTTCTTTTTTTTTTTTTTTTTTTTAAAGATTTTATTTATTTATTTGACACAGAGAGATCACAAGTAGGCAGAGAGGCAGGCAGAGAGAGAGAGGAGGAAGCAGGCTCCCCGCCGAGCAGAGAGCCGATGCGGGACTCGATCCCAGGACCCTGAGATCATGACCTGAGCCGAAGGCAGCGGCTTAACCCACTGAGCCACCCAGGCGCCCTCATTAGTAATTTCTAATAACAATTTCTACAAATACAATTCAAAAATGGAAGACTGGATACGTTTCTGAAAACTCTACGCAGAAACAATTAGGAGGGTAGTAATGTTTTTAAATTTTCCTTCAAGGGGCACCTGAGTGGCTCAGTCAGTGAAGCATCTACCTTGGGCTCAGGTCATGATCTCAGGGTCCCGGCATTGAGCCCCACATCGGGCTCCCTGTTCAGCGGGGAGCCTGCTTCCCCTTCTCTCTCTGCCTGCCTCTCTGACTACTTGTGATCTCTGTCAAATAAATAATAAAAATCTTTAAAATTTTCATTCCAGTCAAAGAGCTTTTCCCTGTAAAATACGCATACTAGGATGTTGTTACTGGAGAGAAAGCATAAATAAGAGCTTCCTGCTAGTTTCTCAAACACCAAGAGAACCCCGTAAGCTTGATCACTAGAAGAATGATGTATTACCATCACTTTGAACTATTTTAAGGGACAAAAGCCTTCTCCTGAACTTAAGTAAAATTAACGTGACCACTTTCTTCCACATTTCTCAATTTAAAAACCCTTTAACACCTACTCTTCAATTACTCTAGTTACTGAGATGCACATAAAAATACTATCTAAATTCTTCAACAGAATGCACGTTACAGACAAAGCTTCGTGGTGGGTTTCTCCTTATTTTCGAAAAGGACCGCCTGCTTTAGAAAGTGATCTTCCAACTTCAGGTCCTCCGTGTCCGAAGCTCAAGTCCTCCTGGAACGCCCTGTGCCCACTGATCTCCAGGCTGCACTGGGTGAGGGACGGGCTTTGGAAGCGCAGGGGGGCCCACTGCAGCCATAGCACCCGCGCTGTGCACCCGGCTCCCTGCCACGGCCTCCCAGAGCGGCCGCGGTAGAATGGACGCGTGTGACAAAGAAGTGACAGAGAATGTGAACAAACGATGGGAGCTCTCAGGACACGAAGAAGTGCCCACAACAGGTCAGGCTCCCCGCACCAGGGGAACCAGTTTCTACCGGTCCACGGAAAAAAGAGGGGAAGACAAGAGACGATGACCTACATGACACAATTTAAAAGGCTGCCCTTTCCTCGGAGTATGTACTTCCTCTGTTTGGGGTATTAAGTTTTTCTTTCTTTTATAAATAATTAAGTTGAAAGACAGCGGTTCTAGATTTTGATCTTTTTTTTTTCTTCTAATGAGAGAGCACGCGTGCGCAAGAGAGTGAAAGCACTTGAGCAGGGGGAGCAGGAGAGGTAGAACAGACTCCCGCCGAGCAGGGAGCCTGACGCGGGGCTCGATTCCAGGACCCTGGGATCACGACCCGAGCAGAAGGCAGACACTTCACCAACTGAGCCACCCAGGTGCCCCTGGATTTTGATCTGTTGTAAATGTGATCGTTTATTTTGGGATTGTACTAAGGCTTAGCTAGCCTGACTGCCCATCTCCTCCACAGCCGGACTCCCTGGCGTGCATGTCCACACCCTTGTCTCTTCTCTATACCCACTGCCACCACCCCGACTCAGCCCTTCTTCCTCTCTGGTCTGGACAACGCACAACGGGCTGCAGGGCTCCCTTCTCTGCACGGTGCTGCCTACACAATACCAGCAGGTTCCCCTTCCTGAAACACCACTTTGACGGTAACAGTCCAACAGCTCGAAACACTATCCCATACTGCCTAGAGGATCAAGTCCAAATGTCCCCCCTTGGCCGCCCAATTCAAATCCCTGTACCTTTCCCGCCTCTCCCAGCACCCCCTCCAGGGACACGTACCCCAAGACGGTCCCTCCCGTGCCCCGTGTGCTCTGCAGGCTCCCACACCTCAGCCTGCTCTCAGCCTCCCCACTGGTAACACGGCTGTCTTCATCTCCCGAACCCTGCCCGGTCTCGAACATTCACCTCGAAACTCAGTAACAACAGCTACTATGTGCCAGACATCGATCAAAGTACTTCAAACACAGACTTACTAATTTAGTCCTCACAGGAACACAGCGGGAGGCCGCAGAATCCCCACCTCACGGGTGAGGAGCTGAAGCATGTCCTACAGCTTCAGACCACGCAGCCAACAGGTGCCCGCTGAGCCGCTAACACAGGCTGTGAAGCTCCAGATGCCATCCTCGACCACACTAGCCTGCCCGCTCATGCCAAGACCCCTTCCTGGGTCACCCCAAGAGGAAGGGACCCTTCCCTCTGAATCCCCGGACATGTGAGCCACTTCCTGTCTACCCTGTCGATGCAATCACCGTGACTCCCTACGCTCTGTGCTAAAAATAAGCAGGAAATAAAAGAAACAAAAATCTCACCCCGAAGAGCCTACACTCCAGGGACTGCAGGGTTGAGGGCATCCTGCTCAGAGAGGAAGAGCCCAAGGAGAAAGAGAGAGAGAGCAGTTACGGCAGTGCGGCTCACCTGTACTGCTCCTGCTCATAGAGGCCGGCCACGATCGCCAGCAGGCGGCTGATGAAGGACTCACTGCTGCTCTCCTTGTCTGCTTGTGCAGCCAGAAGTGCGCATCTCTTCTCCGTCTCCGCCAGCGTCTTCTGTAGCTTCACATACTCCTGTCGGAGAAGCATCAAGTGCTTCTCCAGCTTGGCCACCTCCTCTGCGAGGGAGACAAAGCCGCAGCTTTACTATGGCAGGTGTGGGTGGACAGCATCCCGCAGACAGGACCACCATGAGAGGATGGTTTCCTGGTGACACTCCTTTCCTAGTGATACTCCCAGTGATACCCATAATGGCTCTGTTAAAGGCTGCCATGGCGTCACTGGGCCAGAAAGACCCTTGTAGTCCAGGAGTTTCTCTAAAGATCGATACTCAAGAAATGACAAGGAACAGACACATGGAAGATGTTCCAGGCTCCTGCCCTGCAAATCCTTCACCATGAAGCCACAAGTCTCAAGGAAAGATTACCAAAATCACCCAGGACTGTTTTCCCAAACCACTGGGAGTGAAAACGGATTGCTCCGTGTCCCGCGCAAACTCTTTCTCAGGCAGCTTCAGAAACAGCCCGTGAGGTTGGCACAATCACTAGCCGTGCAGCCCGGGTGAGGATGCCGGGAAAAGAGAGACTAAGACTTAGCATGCGGGGGCGCTTCCCAGTGCCTGTGGTCTGTCACGCCTGTGGTCTGTCACCCACCATCCCATGCCACCTGACCTCCCCTCTTCAGGAAAGAAGCAGCCAATGATGGTTCCAATGAAAGCACGTCACGTCCACAGGCATGCTGGGCCGGATCAAAAAGGCTGGGTCTGAAATTCAACAAACATTTGCCGAGCGTCTACTAGGTCCCAGACACTGCACAATGGTAATCAAGTTCAGATGTCTCTCTCCTCGGAACTTCCAGTTTGCTGGGGAAACCAAACTTTTAGGGTTACAGTAACAATGCTAACCATCAAACACAGAACTACAGCTCTAGGCACACAAGAAGGAAGGAGCAGACGTGTGAGAATCCACAGTAAGTGTAACTTAGGACGCCAGGGAAGACGTCCCTGGGGAAGTCCACAGTCACGAAAACTCCCTTCTCTGATCCCTGTGCTCCAGAGCCTTGCTGAGGCTCACGGCACGGTGCTCACCAGTGCTCACACAGATCACGGCCAGAGACCCGCATCTCTGACCACGTGCTGCTCCTGCCCCTGGGCCTTGGCCCCTTTCCCCCTTCCCACCCCTTCAGACACAGCAAATCCTGACAATGCCCTCAAGCCCACGTCCCACGCAACCTGCCTCATTCTCTGTGTCTTGAGAAAACCGAGTTGCTGTCAACAGCTCTGGCCGCACCAGCCGCCTGATGCTTCCTCAGGGCAAGGACCCCCTCCTACACAAGCACGCAACCCCTCCGCCTAGCCTCCAAACCCGTCACCCAACTCAGGCCCTTTGCTTTGGCATCAGCCTCCCTTCTCAGCAACTTTCATCTCTCCCAACTGGGTCCTTCTCCTCAGCACATACATCTGCTCAAGACCCTAGTAAAGCAAAACCCTCCTTCCACAGCTCACCTGACCCCCTGTGCCCTTGCACATCTAGCTACCATACACCCCTTCCTTGCCCTACTCTCCCATCACTTCCTCCTGTGTCCCCACCATCCCCCTGAAACTCCTCTCCACAATGACCTAACTGCCAGTCCAAAAGACACTGGATGGTTCTCCTCCTGGACCTACTACACTGCATGTGAAGATATTTTTTCCCCAGCAACCATGATGCCACCCTCTTTCCAATTCTGCTTCTCCGTCTTCACCACGGACCACTGATGCTCCCCAGAGTTCTACCCCGGCGTCGTCGCAGCTGTCTGTCCTCCCAAGGCAGCTCCACTGGTCAGACTCTGCAGCTGGGCCACAATCCCAGTGCTGACGATCCAGGGACACTTCTCTGTGGTCCAGATTTCTGTTCTTAGCTTCATCTCGCCAACTGCCTAAATGACACTGCTCTCTCGTGGACCATGGGCACCTCAAGCTCCCTGTGCCCAGGACAAAACTCTGAGCAAATGTGCTCTGCCTCTGTACGGTCCCTAAACTAATAAATTATGCCACCATCTAGCCCAGTTATGTGAAGAGAAAATGTGGGAGTCATCTTAAATGTCTCTCTCTCACTCACACGACCCCAACACCATAAAAGTCAGGGCTTTTTCCCACATAAAAATCTCTAGGAATCCTTCTGTCTTTTGTATCCCCACACCCACAATGACTCAGTTCAGGCCCTCACTCATCATATGTGCTGTCCAACGTGAAAGAATTCACATCCACATCTCAGAGCCCAGCGCAGGGTCAGATACACAAAGGATCACTAAATAGTCGATCAATTCAGCTGAACAAGGACAATCCGGTTTTGTAAGAGAGGATTCCTGGCCTCTCCCCATCTTCATCCCTCCCCCACCACCTGCTGTCCAATAGCTAATTTTTTATAAACATGGAAACAATCAAAAACTGGTTCAAAACACAAGAAAGGTTGAATAAACTAAGTGTGATACTTGGTTGTGAAGTTATTACGCAACAAACACTTTCTAAGAAATACATAATAGTTTGTATGTGTTCAAAGATAAATAACATATTAACAGAAAAAAGCAGGCAGTGAAACTATATTTTGTAATTCGAATTTTATTATAAATATTCACGTATGTGGTAAGTACAAAGACAAATACCACTAAGTATCAGCAGATCTCACCGCGGGCGGGGGGGGGGTATGGTTACTGCACATCTCCACACATCTCAGGGATTCTGTAACAAATGTGCTCTGCTTTCATAAGCAGAAAACAGTATTTTAAGAGAAATCTATACAAACACAAATACAGATAATGGACTGTTTCTTCACACATCTACTAGGACACATTCTCCCTCTCTTCCAGAGGACCCATGTTACACAAGTACCCAGGCAGAAAGCTGGCGTGGGTCTCAGATAAGTCAGTGTTCCTGCAGAAACAAAGCAGGAGGCACCTGCAAGACGAAACGGTGCTTGGAGCTGCTGAACTGACCCCTTTGCACGTGAGCAAAACACCAGAGGACAAGTCCAAAGAGATGACTTTCTTCCCAAAGTACTGCCATCATTTGGCCTACATGTATTTCAACAAAACACCGCTCTCAAAGCCACCAGCTAAATATAGAACAGTACTGATAATGATCCTCCTACGATATTTAAAATATCAGCAAACAGCATCTACAGGTACACGGAAGCCCTTAGGAAGGGCTCAGTCACGCTCCTACTCTCACGGGACAGACCGACAGGGTCACTGGGTTTGGAGCGCCCTTCACAGCGGCTCTGACGAACACACCAAGGATTTTCATTACTGACCTCAAAGGGAGAAGTCTGTAGCAAAAGCACTGCGTTAATACATTTTGTATAAGGTAGGAGATTTATACTTTTTTTCCTGTACAGAAAGAAACAGGAAGAAAAGCTAGGTAAGTGGTAACAGAACAGAACAGAAGTGGTAACAGGAAGTGTGAAAGGACATATGCTCAAGAATCGTATCAAAGTCTGTTCAAACCTGTGACCACATGAATGTACGGCATCAGCAGTTTTGACAGCGGCCACCTGGGGAGGAAGAGCAGGAGGGCAGGACTGGGGAGGAACATGAGGGCCTCTGGGGTGCCACTAACACGCTTGCTGTCTAACTGAGTAGTCAGTGCATATTCCATTTGGGGAGTACACTGAGTTCTACACGCGCTATGATTTGCTCTTTTCCGCATGTATCTTATGCTCCAATTAAAAAGCTGAAAACTTGGACCTCTGGGTGGCTCAGTCGATAAGCCTCTGCCTTCAGCTCAGGTCATGATCCCGGGGTCCTGGGATCGAGCCCCGCATGGGGCTCTCTGCTCAGCAGAAAGCTGCTTCTCCCTCTCCCCTCCCCCTGCTTGTGTTTTCTCTCTCTCTCTCTCTCTCTGTCAAATAAATAAGTAAAATCTTTAAAAAATAAAAAATTGAAATAACTGATATACACGAAAACAGCTGATACAGTGGTTTTTGGAGCCAAACTGACAGAGTCTGAATCGTCCTGGTAACGAGCCATGGGTCTGGAGGCAAGGTCATCTCTCTGAGCTTCAGTCCACGTATAAACTGGGGTTGAGGGGCTGCTTCCCGGTGCTCCTGCAGGACTGAGGGACAATGGTACCATGGCTCACGTGTGCCCTCACGATCACCACAGTGATATGATTATCGGATACACAGTTGTAACTGTTACCAAGTTTACACAACTTTTTTTGAGTCCTGACAATCAGAATGGGATTCAAATGCTTTATTGACCTCGAAACCAAAACTGATCAATAAAAGCCCTGGCCAATCAAAGGGATGTTACGAGAAGTGTAAAGTGATCAAAGTCCGAGAAGACGAGCAAATACTGAGAAACGCACAACGAGCCGCTTCGAACGCCGCGTCACCTTGGACCGCAAGTCTGCGCTGACAGTGCCCACGGCGAACCGCAAAGCCTCTCGCACTCGGAAGCACCAGCACTACTCACTTGGGAGGTGCAAGGGAGACTGTGCTTTGAGGAAACCTCTCCAAGGGGAACCGCTAACGCACTACAGTAAGAAGTCAGAGTCTGGAAAGAAGTCAGAGTCTGGAAAAAGCAGCAGGCACGCAGTGGTCACCGGAGAGAGAAGAGCGTGGTGTGGTGAGCGGGGCTGAGCGGTGGGACCATTTATTTTCTGCTGTAAGCCTTGCAATATTTGACTTTTAATTCTATGTGCACTTATAAGCAAACATATGGCTTTATACATGTTTTCAAGATTGGGGAAAACAGAATTAATTTTCTAATACCCAAATATAAGGGTTTCTAGAGATCACAAAACGTTCTGACTGAAAGGAACCTAAAGACCATCTCTTTTAGTTCAACTCACAGATGATGCCCCAGAGGAAGAGAAAGTGGCAGAATCCATGGCCCCCGGCCACCCGCCCCTCCTCTCAGGTTCTGCGGGAGAACTGCCACTCGGGCTGTCGGAACTGGACGGGGCATGACCCGCGCAGTAGACCTGGGACGGGCTGGGGAAAGCGGATGTCTCGCACGGCCGCAGGGACGGAAAAACCGCTTGGGAGGAAAAGCTCTGTCCCTGCACAGCTCCCCAAGTCACGCGCAGGGCGGCTGCCCCAGGCACACAACTGAGCGGACGGAAGACCCGCTGAGCGGCCGCCTTCCGTTCACGTGCTGGTCCGTCAGAAGACGTCCACCCTGAAGATGTGGACATGATCTAGTCCCGCTCAGTAAGAATGAAGTGCCACTGTCATGCCGGTGCCAAGGCAAAGAAGCCCACCTCGGCACGTGGGGTTTTTGTTTACAAAGCTACAGGTAGAGACAGCGCTCTGAGGGGACCCTAACAGATCAGGAAGCCGGCAGCCCGGGGGGCTCAGCCGCAAGGCATGAGCCCCCTCCTGGGACTGAGCCCCGCATCAGGCTCCTTGCTCGGTGGGGAGCCTGCTTCTCCCTCTGCCTGATGCACACAGTCTCTCTCTCCCCACTCCCCAACAAACAAATAAATAAAATCTGAAAAAAAAAAAAAAAAATAGATCATGAAGCCACCTGGCTTAAGCCAGAGCAAGGAAAGATGTCCCAGGAAAGTGGTGTTTTACCTCAAACAACTTAGATAAAGCCTGTAAGTTATCTCAGCACACTGGGTCCAGAAAATACAAGGAAAAGGCTTGTCTTTTACTTCCTTGGTCAGATTCTCCCTTTAAACTAGTATCAGTCAACAGGTTTGTAGAACAGAAGTGATACTCAACCCTGAGAAACAGAAATAGTTAGCAGGCAAGGCCTAGGCTCACTGGCAAACACGCTGGCGCCTCACCTGCCTCTGCCTAAGCCAAATGAGAAGGACGGCCGGCGGCCACCTGCCCTTGCTGGTGCCAGCCAGTGGCTCCGGGTCCAGCCCACCTGCCTGAGACAGGGCAGCCTGCCACCATGGACCCCTGGTTCTCCTTCCACGGAGCAAACTGAAGCTTCCACACTCGAGCCAACCTAGGCCTTCTGCTCCACCAAAACTGCTACCAGACAGCGGTGTGTGTCTGTTTCACTGAAACGACCACTCTGCAAGTGTTCAGAAGCACCTACTATGCACCGTTACAGGAGATCAGGACCTGCCTCTTGGAGAGGTTTGAAGAAGAGAGTCTAGCTTCACCTCTTGCAAACAGTGTGGCACTGATGCAGCACCCACAGGGAGCTCACGGCAGGAGGGAACAAGAGTCTGGGTACTGAGTCATGGGCACATCTGCCTTCCTGAGTAAAAAGTCGTGATTCCTCTACCTAACCCTTAAAATTAGATCACAGAAGTTCGGCTTCAATCATTTTCTCAAGGAATCCCTGTAAATTTCTTTGGAATCCCAATTCCGAAATCTACTGCAACAGCCCTAATATCTGTCCAGAACTGCTGACATGGAATTCTAGGGGCTGGACACTGCCAGAGGACACACAGATTATCATTGGGGAAGATGGAAGGGCTTCAGGGCGATTTACGGCTCTTATTCGCAAAACCACAGACACTCCACAGCATCTCTGCAGGGAAACTCAGGTCACAGGTGCACCTGTCAGTGACGCTGCCATCGTCACACCGTCTCTTCTATCACGGAGCAGATAGCATGCTCGGCCAAGACATTCTTTTTTTTTTTTTTTTTAATTTTTTTTATAAGATTTTTTATTTATTTATTGGACAGAGAGAGATCACAAGTAGACAGAGAGACAGGCAGAGAGAGAGAGAGAGGGAAGCAGGCTTCCTGCTGAGCAGAGAGCCCGATGCGGGCCCCGATCCCAGGACCCTGAGATCATGACCTGAGCCGAAGGCAGCGGCTTAACCCACTGAGCCACCCAGGCGCCCCGGCCAAGACATTCTTGAGTGGGAACACTGTCTGCCTGCAACAGCGCAAATGTGTCCTTGAAGTGTCCCCAAGCCGTTAAGAGTTCGCATAGGAAAAAGCACGAGGTCACCATTCGGAGCAAAAACGAAGACCGAGCCCAGCGCAGCCCAGGGGCGGAGGCAGCACACCCACAGGCTGTGGAGCGAGGCTGACTGGGATCCAACTCCGGCCCCACTCTTCCTACCTGGGACCCCACACCAAACACCTCATTCTCATCTGTAAATGCGCTAACACGTGTAGTGACCTCGGAAGGGCACCCGCTCGGTGGTGTGTGCTCAGCAAGTGTCTGCTGTGATCCCAGCCCTTCGGAAGGTAACAAGCTCATCCTCAACAGCAGGACTCTGGAGCCTCGCTGGCCAGGGCTGCCCACTTCCTAGCCGCATCCCCTCGGGCAGGTACTGCTCTCTGCTGCCGTTTTCTCGGTGGAAATGGGAACTACAGTGACATCCCAGGGTTTTGCCAAGGAGGAATTAAGTCCCATTAAATCATGTAGCACAGAGCCCGGTTGAAAGGGTTACTATCTACTTTTTCATCAAGTGGCTGCTGTCAGCTGAAGTGCCCTCCTTCTCTTCCGCCAACTTTACTTTAGAAAAAGCAAGTTTCTATAACATATAAAACCTACGGTTTCACCAACACGGCCATGCTAGGTAGCAGTGAAGGCCTCGGGCAGGCGGCGTGAGGCACCATGTGCTCTTCACCAGCGCAGTCTGAGTCCTGACAGCTCATCGGTCATAACGAAAATGCTGCACAAAAACCTGCTTTCACCATGACTAGCCTAAACTAATGACTTACGTATATTTAATCAGCAAGGCATGGGACAGCCAGAAAAGGAACCAGCAATGGTCTGTATAAGACTCTTCCTTCTGGGGCGCCTGGGTGGCTCAGTGGGTTAAACCCTCTGCCTTCGGCTCCCGGGGTCCTGGGATCGAGCCCCGCATCGGGCTCTCTGCTCAGCAGGGAGCCTGCTTCCCCGGTCTCTCTGTCTGCCTCTCTGCCTACTTGTGATCTCCATCTGTCAAATAAATTTTTAAAAATTAAATATTAAAAAAAAAGAATCAGTTAAGAGGAAAAGACAAGTAAACTGGACATTACGAATTTCCAAAGTTGTTTTTAAACACTAAGAAAAAGAACAGGCAAGCCACATCCAAGGAGGAAACGTATAGAAAGTGTTGTTTCCAGCAAAGGTTTCTACTCAGACCACGTTAAGAACTCTTAGAGCTCGCGACAATAATACAACGCAATAAAAAGGGGCCACAAGTGGGAACACTTCACCAAAGAAGATACGTGCACGGCAAATAAAGTACATGAATACAGTTAGAGAAATTCAAGTTAAAGCCACCCTGGCCTGCCCTGGCACTCCCACTGGACGGCGAAAATGAAACTGCTGGCGCAGACGCGGGGAGCGAGGACGTGGAGCAGCACAGCCACTCTGGAAAGGAGGCCGACCATGGCTCCGAAGTTAATCACACACCTGCCTTGTGACCCAGCGGGTCCCCTCCCAGCTACTGACCCAGAGGAATGGAAACACATGCACACAAACAGGAAACAACTCGAGTTTCCAGCCGGCGAATGCACACAAACGCCAGTGCAGAAATCCAGTGGAACGCTACTCCTCTGTGAGAAGGATCCAACTGACACCGGCAACACACTGCCTGGAAAGCAAAACACTGAGTGCAGGAAGCCAGACACACACGACGACATACTACAGGATCCCGCACCAAACTGCGGAACAGGCAAACCACAGGGACAGAAAGCAGATCGGTGGCTGTCAGAGGTCCAGGAATGGAACGGACTGCAAAGGAGTTCAAGAGAACCTCTGAAGACAGCAGAGATGTTCTAGGTCATGACTGCTGTGGCACTTACACTACTCTAAGTATTTGTCAACTGTCAGGTTGAAAACGGTGAATCTCACTGTTTGCCAATTATGCCTCCATAAAGCTCGCAGCACACTCCCTCTGGGACACACCTGGACATCTTGCTCTTTCTCAACACCATCGCACCAGCATTTTCCCATCTGACTCACTCCCGTGCAGCCAGCATCCGTGTCCTACTTCCCTCGTCACTGTACTCCACACACAGCATCACTCATCTTCCTGAAACACGGCTTAACCAAGCCGAGCACCTTCAGCCAGTTCTCTACTGTCTAGAAAAGTACAGGCTTCCTACCGAGGTTCTGGCTCCTCTAAGAAGTCTCTTGAGGGCACGAAACGTCTTATTTATCTTGGTACTCCACTGGCTGTGCTCTGAACTGCACGGCACTGTCTCTGAGCATTCCAAAACTGCACACAAACAGCGTTTTAGAAATCTGATGACACGGATGATCAAATCCCATGACACTGCCTACCGTGGTACACTGACAAATGCCCCCATCAACATCCACGTCCTCATCCCTGCAACCTACGGATATCACCTTTATATGCCAAGGGAAGGGGGGCTCTGCAGGTGTGATTAGAGAGCCGAAGTGGGCAGGACCCTGAGCAATTACACACGTCCTTATGAGGAGGGGCAGAGGGAGCTTCGACACAAAGAGGAAAGGCCACACGAAGACCACAGCCTTGAAGACTGACAAGCGGAGGAATGCCAACCACCCTGGAAGCTAGGCTCTTCCCAGGGGGAGTGACACTTTCCTCTCAGCCCAGTGACACTGGTTTTAGACTTCCGCCATCCAGAACCATGAGGAATACATTTCTGTTGTTTGAAGCCTTCCATTTTGGGGATATGTGCTCCAGCAGCCCTAGAAAACTACAATTTTTTCCTTTACAAGCAAAAGATTACACATGGTAAAATATTTTAAAGTCTTAGCAGCTTCTTGCTGATTAGGGTCAACAACAAAGTTTTACACAGTGAATAAAATGAACGCTTTCTTGTAACACTTGGCAATAAAAAAAAGGATTTAGTATTTTTTGATGTCTCCTATACAGTTAACTCATTATCTCATATTCTAACCAACATATTCCAAACAGCACAGCACTTAACAAAACAGAATTCACTTAGATTCAATGAACGGTCTAAAACTACACAGCGGGCGACCAACCGAAGATTCAAGACCCCAGGCCAAAGTCCATGCTCGTCCCACAGTGCCATGCTGCCTACCTGCGGCTCCAGGATCAGGCCAGCAACCCTTTACTGTTAATTCACTAACCAAGAATTAAATGTGTTCTTCCTGTTCCCCTCCTAAATGCAATTTCTACGCCCTCTGCTTACTCAGATTCTAACCCAAACTGGACTCAAGTTTTTTTAGATGAACAAAATCTTGACGTTTCATTTCTTCCCACTTCTCTAGTTTTTGTACTCTAGCCCCAATTTTAACAGTGAATTAGTGTTCTTTATAGAACGCGTTACTCACTAAATGACTTTATCTTTTACTCTGCTTTAACCATGTCCATGAGATAAAAGAAAAAAATCACTGTAAAAGCTGTGACAACACCCTATTTGGAGATGTGCAAGACTAAATATTGTCTCAAGAGTATGTTAGGGTCTTCCACGTAACAGTATTTCATTCAAATATCAACTTCTCAGCAACTACTATCCTCCTTGCTGGAATCAGCACCAACAAAGAGCTCCTCCCTGGTGATGATTCACCTCCGCTATGACTTTTCTAACCCTGTCCCAGTACAGATGGGAATTTTCTTCCACAGTGGTTCATGTCTGTTCTTTAATCAAGAGTGCTAAATGTAGGATGACTGTTGTTTTTTATATTTTTTATATATTTTATTTATCCAACACAGAGAGAGAACACGCGGGTGAGCAGGAGCAGGGGAGGGGCGGGAGGGGGAAGCCAACTCCCCGCTGAGCAGAGAGCTGAGCTCATGACCTGAGCGGAAGGCAGACGCTCAACTGACTGAGCCACCCACGGGCCCCTAAGACAACCGCTTAATAAAGAGTATGAAATAAGTCGGTATATTCACTATTGAGAACTCAGGTGCACAACACATCCCCCTGGAAAGAAAAAGGGAAAGAGGAGGTCGACACCATCTGGAACACGCAAAGGGTCAGTCAGGGCCACCGGAGCCCGCCGGGCTACACTCTCCTGCTCCTCTCTCTCACTCTTTGGATATTATTAAAAACATGAGGATGCTAAGAGCTCATATTCTGACTTCTCGCCCTTTTAAAAACCTAGCAAATGTAACTGTCATAACCTGAATGTTTTGACAAAGCACAAAAGCCTTTGTTTCACCCAAGTTTGCTTTAAAAAACCCTATTATACTAGTTACAAATAAAACTCACTACCCAGGACTCCTTCCTTAGATAAGAAACATTACTTTTTTTTTTTAAGATTTTATTTATTTGACGGAGAGAGATCACAAGTAGGCAGAGAGACAGGCAGAGAGAGAGAGAGAGCGAGAGAGACAGAGGGGGAAGCAGGCTCCCTGCCTAGCAGAGAGCCCGATGCGGTACTCAATCCCAGGACCCTGAGATCATGACCTGAGCCAAAGGCAGAGGCTTTAACCCACTGAGCCACGCAGGTGCCCCAACATTACCTTATTTTATTCATATCTGCATCTGTGTACACATACACATACACACATATATAAACAGACTAGTTTAAAAAGTTTAAAAAATTAGCTAGTTAACTAATAATTTATTGATGATCTCTTAGGAAACCAGCACTATGATCAGGGCTACACAGAGTGAGATTTGGAAGGACATACACACATATATAAACAGACTAGTTTAAAAAGCTGATTTAGTAAAACCATGTTTTATCCAATTAATGACTCAGTTTGAAAAAAAAAATGTTTTGTGGGATACATCGCTCTTCCCTGAAGCTGAGTGATGCACAAACCTCAGTTTTTTAAAAGCTCCCCAGGGCGACCGCACCGTGCTGGGAGCCAGAGTCTGAATCGGGACAGCCAGCAGACAGAACACACGGGAGGGCCAGCTTCACAGGACCCACAGGTGTGGCAGCTGAGTGCATGTCACTGACGTGAGAGCGTGTTTATTAGTGGTGCCATCGATCACCAACGTGAGAGAAAATCTGTGACCATAAAGCACAATGCACATCCTTTTCTGAGAAATTGTGCCCTTCTGTCTGCTCCAAGGTCCCATCAAGGCTGAGACTGTCTTGGTCACTCTGTCACCCCTGGCACAGCAGCTTCCACTTCACAGAAATGAAAGACACTTTCCTGAACGGAGCCCAACTCTGTGAAGTCTCACCTGTAAGTCAGCAGCATGACAAACATCCTTCCAAATCTCACTCTGTGTAGCCCTGATCATAGTGCTGGTTTCCTAAGAGATCATCAATAAATTATTAGTTAACTAGCTAATTTTTACCCACAGGCCAGTCTGACTGGAAATGCTTCTAAATGCTCTCGCAAAGACACAAACACTGGACATAGCAAACTACACCCACAAAGGAGGTCAAGACAGTTGTTCTAGAATCTGTTCCTCCTCCTCCCAGCCATTATCTGAGTCATGCAGATGCAGAACCCTTGAGTCATCTTTGCTATCTCCTGTCAACATGTAAACAAGTTTCAAAAGTCCCATCTTTCATACCTTCCCCAAGTCTTGCTCCTATCGGTCACCAGCCCAAAGCTCCTTACCAAAAAACTCATCACCAACTGTGACCATCTTCCCAGATCTGTCCTCTGCACTGCAGTCCCGCCCGCGTGCCACCAATAATTCTAGTCCGTCACTACCTTGGACGGTATCACTCACTCAGCAGCCTCACTCCACAGCCCATAGCGCAAAATCCAAACGCCTTATCAATCCATTCATTATCTACCCCTTAACATACCTTTCCAACCTCGTAACCCACTATTCCTTCCATTAAGTGACCTCTTCTCACTACCATCTCCCCATGTCCACAAGAGGTCTATTTTCCTGATCACAGGTCAAATGCTATTTTCTGCAGCAAAGACCTTCCTTGACTACCCAAAACATACTCCCTACCACTTTCCTATAATATCTCTTCCCATCTGAATTTTCAAAGTAACTTCTAGCGTTTTTCACCTTCTGCCTTACAGGTTTTTTAAACAAGCTTTTCACCTCCCCGCCCACACTGCAGACTCTCCTGTGAAGATGCTCGAGGTCTGGCTCGTCTGTTTGAACCACCACTTCTCCCTCTTCCCATTCCACGCTCATCCCATCCTCTACCCCATAGCGCCTCACAAGGCAGAGCTTAAATACCCCAGACCCTTGGCCTACTCCGATTGAACAGGACACTAACACTTGGGTATTTTCACTTGCCTTGCCAGTGACAGAACCCTGCACCTCTCTTCCCACACATCCGTAGTCACTGCAGTGGACTGATAAACCTTCTCTCTTCATGGGGGGAAAAGAAAATCCTGAAGGAGAAAGTAAACAGATGCCATAGGTGACAGAAGTGAAAAAAGGGAATGGCAGAGAAAAGGAAGCAATGCTCATGAAAGGACAGTGGTCAAGAGATCTCCAGGGAATGCATAATTGTCAAAAGCCTGGAACATGATGAATCCCAGACCTGTCCCCCTGAAACGAATGATACCTTAGATGTTAATGAAAGAAAGAAAGAAAGAAAGAAAGAAAGAACAAACAAGACCAAAACCAAGTGTGGGACAGATATTCACTGAATGAGTAAAATAATAAGGAAAGGAATAAATCTGAAAACTGAAAAGAGAGCAAAGTTTCCTCTCTCCCGCCTTCTACCAGCCTGTACTGACAAAGCACTTTCTGGAGGCGTGTCATCTAACAGCACTCTCTGCAACGATGCAAGTGCAGTTCATCTGGGCTGCGTGCTAGGAAGCGGACCACCAAGCACACAGCTACAAAGCAACTGAAACTGAGCGACTGTGACCATAGAACTGAATTTTTTTAAAAGATTTTTTATTTTATTTGACAGACAGAGATCACAAGTAGGCAGAGAGGCAGGCCAGGTGGGGAAGGGAGCAGGCTCCCCGCGGAGCAGACAGCCCAATGCAGGGCTCGATCCCAGGACCCTGGGATCATGAACAGAGCTGAAGGCAAAGGCTTTAACCCACTGAGCCACCCAGGCGCCCCAGAACTGAATTTTTAATTTTACCTAATTTAAAGGAAAGTAGCCATATGAGGCTAGTGGCTACTATATCAGCCAGTGATTGTCCAGAATATGAAATGTACTCACCTAGTATTTTAATTGTCCAAAGTCTTTTCCTCACCAAATTCCAGTAAGCTAATAAAAGTCCATGATCAATTTCCTGTTTAGTAACCCATTACATCTTTTCCAGTTTTCACCTTCATCTTACTGAGAAAGAGAAGGAGAGCGGAGCTGAAGAGGGGACGCAGAAAAGAGCACAGGCCAGGGTCAGAATGCCGGGCACTGCGTTGGCAGTGTTCTTTGTTTCACCATTTCTTCTGACGCCCCCTCAGCCACATCTGAAACAGAGAGGACCCCCTCTTCTAAAGCTGAGGAAACGGAGACAGAGAGCAATTAACCAGCTTGCCAGGCTAACAGCTTGGCAGGACTCGGGTTCAAATCCTCGTCTGAACACAGAAGAGCTCTCAAGCATTCTACTTGGATTGCTAAGACTAAAACGGGCAGGATGAAAAGTATCCTGGGGAGTCGCAAGAGGCTAACGTTATTCAGAACGCAAGAACAGCCAGTCCCGCCAGTGCACCCAAACAGAGACTGAAGGTGTATCCAGGCTACTTTGCTCCATGTCCGATAAATGATGCCCAGTAAACTCAGCCATTCCTTCAACCATTCGTATGATTCCAAGCTGGGTTACACAGCACTGAACAAAACAGAAGTCTCCACCCTCATGGGGTTTACGCTACAATAAAGGAATTTAAAGAATAATTAGGAACATCTCTAAAGGTGGTGAGAACTAAACAGACACTCAAATGAGACACTTAGTGGCAAGTAAATACAGTGAGAGACTGTTCCAGGCAAAGGCGCCGCAGGGACAGACAGAGAGGTGGACGGGCTGGGAGCGCACATGGAAAAGCAAGGAAGTCCGCACGGCAAGAGCACAGAGACAGGAGAGAAGCAGGCGACACGGCCACACAGTTAAGCAGGCCAGACCCCGCTGGGACCTATGGGTCCCTGGAAGGCTTTAAAATGTATTTTTAAGATCACGAAGACCCACAGGAGCGGAGACTGTGTGTGGGGGGTGAGCGTGCTGAGAAGAGTAAAGGAGACGTGGTCTCCTCCGTGTCAAAGAGGGAACGCTGGAATTGTAAAAGTGGATGGTGACGAAGCAAAAGCAAGGAGAAAAGGGAAAAGCAGGAAGTCCAAGTAGGAAGGACTTTTTTTTTTTTAAAGATTTAAGTAGTCAGAGAGGCAGGCACGGGGGGGGGGGGGGGGGGGGGGGGGGGGGGGGGGAGTAGGCTCCCTGCTAAGCAGGGAGCCTGATGCAGGGCTCTATCCTAGGACCCTGACATCATGACCTGAGCCAAAGGCAGAGGCTTTAACCCACTGAGCCACCCAGGCGCCCCAGGAAGAACTTAATTTCGAGTGACAAAGCAATTTTAAATTAGTAGGAGAGCTGCCCATGTAGGGTAGAAACTAATTCAGAACAGATTTTAAGCTAAATACATTGGGTCAAACCACCAGCCACGAATGGACGGAAGGAAGAAAAGGCTGAGTTCTAAAGAAGTCGCTAAGAGGGGACCTGCACACGGGTCTTTCCGGGCTCTACCATACTCCCAGGCACTGCTTCCCACACCCTTACGCCCTGGCACCACACGCAGAACCACCAGCAGCAGGTCCGCGCGTGGCACGCCCTGCAGACTGTCCCGCAGCTCCCGGACCCAGCTTTCCGCCACTGGTCTGTCCACGGGGATTTCAGAACGGGCGGAGCGGCCCTGACAAACGGACTGCAGCGCCGGCAGCATGACTTCCCGGCTACCCTTGCCTTCCTCCCCCCAGCACCCTCCCCGCCCCACTCAAGGCTTCCCGACGTTTGGCAACACAGTTTCCCCAAACCTGAAACCACGGGCCGGGAAACTGAAACACAGAACAGGTGCAGAAAAACCGCCCGGTGGGAACGTCCCGGGTGGGCGCGCCCATCCATGACCTCTTGGCGGTGGAACCCTCCAGGAGGTGTCGTTGCAGGTCCCCGGGCCCAGGGCTGCGCGTGTCCCAGGGCGACCCTGGCCGCGCGTCCAGGCACCTGCAGCACGGCTCGCTGGTCGCTGCCCGCAGCTTGCGCGAGGTCCTCCGGCCTGCAAGCTGACCGCGGGGCAAGCAGGTGCGGAGCAGAAGTGCTGAGCGACCCCCAGCCGCCGCGCCGTTCCCAGCCCGGTCACTCGCGCCCCTTCCAGCCACAGGGCTAGACCTCGGGCCTCCCGGGAGGCCCTCCTAGGAGCTCCCCTCCCTCCCGCCCTTCCTCGCTACTCCGGCCGCGATCTGCCCCCAAACGAGCTGCCGCTTCCGTCCCTTTTACTCCCCTCGGCGTTCACGATGTCCCTCTGCGCCCCCGACCAGGGCGTCTAACGCGGGGAGGACCGAGCCGAAAGCGGGGTGCCGGCGCGGGCCGTGTCCGGGACCGCGGCGTCAGACCCGCGTCCGCGCAGGGCAAGGCAGGCGGGTTTCACCGGCACATCGCCGAGCCCAAGGCCCGGGCGGGAGGCCTGCGAGCCGTCGGGGCCGCCCCGACCCAACACCCGAGCCACGACGGGCTCAGGCCCCGCTGGGCTCCAGAGCGACGGGTCATGACCAGCGCTCTGCGGCTGCTCGAAGGGCACCGGGTCACAGCAGGCGCGTTTCCCGTAACAGCGGGGCGGGGGGGAGCGGCACGGCAGCGGCCCCCGCAGGACCCCGCGCCGCCGCCTGCCCGCCCTCCCCCCACACAACCCGCCTCCACCGCGCGGACGCCCTCCCGCAACACGCGAGAGGCAGGGCCCGAGAGGCCGCAGCGCCTCCGCCCGCGGGGTCCCGAACGGCGTCCCGGGAGAGCGCGAGGGCGGGACGAGGGCGACCCCGGCCGCGTCCACACCCCCGCCGCCCCGGGGGCAGCGTCCCGGACGCCGGACGTGCCGGGACGGCAGTTTCGGTTTCCGAGCAGCGGGCGACCCAGCCGGCGCGGCCGGTCCCCAGGGGCGCCTCGCGCACGCCCACGGCCGCGCCCAGCCTCACGGCCCGAACCCGGCTCCGCAGCCGCCGCGGCCCGCGGGGGTCGGGAGCGCCCGAGGGGCGTCGCCCCGGGAGCCGCGCTCAGAACCCCGGCCCGCCGCGCGCCCCCGACACCCGCCGCGCCCGGTGCGACCACGCCCGGCCGGCCCCCGCAGCGCCGCGTCGCCGGGCCCGCAGCGCCCGCTCCGCCCCGCGCCGTTCCGCGCGCCCCCAGCACAGCCTACCTTCCGCCATGTCGGGCCGGCCCTGCCGCAGCCTCGCGAGAACTGCGCGGCGCTCACTGGGCGGCGCGCGCGGGCGGCCGCGGGTCTCGCGAGAGTCTCTGGAGGGGGTGAGGGGCGCGCGGCTGCCTCTCCTCCCCTGGCGCTTTGGAGGATGGGGCCTCCGCGCGCGTGGACCGCCTGGGTCGGGACTGCGGCCCCGCCGGGCCCTGCCGGGTGGACATGGCGAGCGACACTAATGCTTGCACAGAGCCGGCCGGGGGACGGTCGGGGGGCGGGCGCGCCGCTTTCACGGCTCGTGTCTTGCCGGCAGCTGAGGTGGCGGCAGAGGCGACGGGAACCGGAACGGGGGCTCACCGCGCACCCCACGGTGCACCCCTCCCCGGACTCCATCGCGCACCCCACGATGCACCCCTCCCCGGACCCCACCACGCACCTCACTGTGCACCCCTCCGCGCACCCCAGTATGCACCCCTCCCCGGACTCCACCGCGCACCCCACTGCGCACCCCTCCTCAGACTCCACCGCGCACCCCACTGCGCACCCCTCCTCGGACTCCACAGCGCACCCCACGATGCACCCCTACCCGGACTCCACCGCGCACCCCTCTGCGAACCCCTCCTCGGACTCCACCGCGCACCCCACTGTGCACCCCTCCGCGGACCATCCACCGTGCAGCCCACTATGCACCCCTCCCCGGACCCCACCGCGCACCCCACGACGCACCCCACTGTGGACCCCACCGCGCACCCCTCCACGGACCTCACCGCGGACTTCACCACGCACTCCACGATGCACCCCACCATGCGTCCCACTGTGCACCCCTCCACAGACCTGTCCGTGGACTTCACCGCGGACTTCACTGTGCACCCCACTATGCACCCCACTGCACACCCCTCTGCAGACCCCACCGTGCAACCCACTGCACCCCTCCGCGGGCTACACCGTGTACCCCACCGCACACCCCACTATGCACCCCTCCTCGAACCCCACCGCGCACCTCATTAGGCACTCCACCGTGCACCCCACTGCGCATCCCCCCGGGGACTCCAACAATGACCCTGCGGTAGAACCCATGCGCACCCCACCATGGACCCCACTGGATCCCACCCATGCGGACCCCACTATGCGTCCTACCACACCCCACACCAGTGGCCCCTCCACGGATCTCACCATGGACCCAACTGGTGACCCCAAGTGGACCTCAGTGCACACCCCAGGACCCCTCTTTGGACCCCACCAGGGACCAGAGGTCGTTGCTTAGTCGTTTAAAGCCCACAGAAGAGGACCCAAATGGGCCGAGAGGCGTCAGGAGACCAGATGATGACCTGAGTTCATGGACCAGAGAGAGACACAGGATCTGGCCCGAAGGCTCCACGCTGTCTCCTGTGTGTGTGGACGGGTGCTTTCCCAGCAGAACCCCCCTTGGGCTGAGAGCACAGATGATGGTGCTGGCCCGGCCTTGGGATTCCCTGCCAGACAGATGGAGCGGACAGCTCAGGTGCAGACAGGTAGGGGCAGGGGGTAGGGTTGTGAAACCCAGGTCCCTGTCCTGTCGAGGACCAGTGGGGAGGCTCGTGTGCCAGGTGGCAAAGGGCAGCTAGCTCCAAGCTCGGTAGCCCCGGGATGTGATAAGGTCCAGGACAGGGAGTGCAGCACACCTGCCACAGTGAACAGTTAGAAGCCAGGGAAATTGACTATTGGGACTGAGAGGTAGGGAAGGAGGGAGACCCTAAGCCAGGAGCCAAACCTTCAGTGACTCTGGGGACGTCCCACAGCAAAAAACAAGGTTAAGGAGTAATAGGACCAAATAGCAGAGACCTATCCAAACAGATTTGGAAAGCTAAAGGAGACTTGAGAGAACAGTGGCAGCCGCATCTCTGGAAGCACGGGGACCGCAGGGGACACGGTGGCTGGGAGAAGAGCCAAGGGAGAGATGGAAGTCTGAGAACGGCAGAGAGGTCCCAAGCGGGAGAAGCCGTGGGTGCTCTCAAAGGTAAGCACCAGAGGGTAGGAAGGGGGAGTAGAGAAGGGATCTGGAGTATGTTCTGAGGGAGAGGGAGGAATTCTGGCCAAGGGACATGCGGGAGAGGGAAGAGGAGAGTGTGTGGAGACGCGTCAGGACAGTGGCACACTCAGGGAGATGCTGCTCCAGCTGCGGGGGGACACACAGGTGGGCGGGACGTGGGCCAGGGCAGGTGGCCACGAGGGGCGAGCAAGAGGCACTTAGACCACTGAGGGTTAGGGGAGGACTTGCCGGGCGTGCGGGCCAGGCCAGAGTGCCCAGCTTCTTCGTCTGTGAAGAGTAGTTTGGAGGTGTGCCACACGGTGAGCCACTGGGGTCATCGGTGTGGCCTGGAAAGCCTGTCCCCTTCGGCCACAAGCAGCCGTGGCTATTTGAGCGCGCCCTACAGACACGTGCTGGGTGGTGGCCAAGGAATGAAGGAAGTGTCTGGGAAATAGCATCACAGCTGATGCCTGTTTGGCGACAGACCACTTCCTGGGTCTCACCAGCATCAGCCTGGCACGTGACAAGGAGAGTGCTCGGCGTTCGAGGTGTGGTTGCCGCCGAGTGAGCTACACCCGCAGTCAGGAGAACAGGGTGTGAGTCCAGCCCGGCAGCTGACGTGCTGTGTTGGTGCAGGCCGGGGCCTGCAAGCGCATGCTCCTATCACGACTCCGCCGCTGTCTCATTATGCTCGTAGATTCGGAGGGTCAGGACCCCTGTGAGAACGTGACGAAAACCAGGGACAGCAGCACGTGTGCGGGAAGAAACAAATTTGGGCCCTTCCAGCTGGCGCCCACAGTCCACACGCCCACAGCCGAATGGAAACCCACTCGGGCTGGAGTACCCCCTCCTCTCGGCCTCCCTCGGGAAGCCCTCCACGGCGCACGCGCGGTCCTGTTAGGAGGACCTGGAATAGACCCCGATCCTGGGCCTTTGTCTTCTGCCCTCCTTCTGGATTCCTATCTGGCTTGAAAGCCCTGAGCCACGGAGAGGCCCTCCTGGCAGAGCCCGGGACACAAAGCCACATTAGCACTGGGCAGTCGAACTCCAACAGCCCCCAGGCTCTGGGGCGCTCCCAACACTGGAACCACCGGAAAGAGACACAGTCTGAAAACTCAGCCCTGGAACCTGGCTCACCGTAGACTTGGCTCAGCTTTTGCTCAGACGGAGAACTTGGTGTGGAGTTGTCTGGGACAGGAAGCAGGAGGAGCATGAACGGGAAATGCTGAGGCCTTAAGGGCACGCGGGATCAGGCTCTTCCTGGGAGAGCAGCGCCCTGTCCCGGTAAAGGGGAAGGGACGGGATCTCTCAGAGTCCACTGAATTGGGCTCGAGTACCGGCCTTCATGTGCGCATGGTCTGTGTGACCTGACACGAGGGGTGGCAGTACCCGGTACGGGAGGTGGTGGAACAGAATTCCAGCCGTGAAACTTACTTGCTCTACAGTTTTGACACTGACCTGCACGTGTTTCCGTGTGAGAAAGCATGACTCTGGAAGATCCTTGTAAGAAAGGAGCTAGGTCCCTTAGGAGACACACCTGCGCAAGCCTGCCTCGAAGCAGAAGCTTGAGAAATAGGAATGAGATCTCTGGGGCTCCTTAGGAATGAAGGAGATGCCGCTGTGAACACACAGCACGACCACACTTATTTCTAACGGGATACTGCTGGGAAGGGAGAAAAATCAAGGGTCTTGCCTAGGACTTTCTGTATGGAACCTTGGTCTAAGAGCTGTCTGCTGTTTTGTGAAAGTCTTTTCCTTCTCCTGTGGTTTATTCTGCCGGTGTGAATAGGATTCACATCTTTTCTCATCTCACTACAGCTCTGTGGGACATGCTGGTCCAGTGAAATGAAACAAAACCAAAACCCTAACCCTACCCTGGCATTCATGTTACACACATCTGAAACTGAATAACCAAAAATACCTTATCCTGGAAATAATTTGCTCTGCAAATTGTATTCCTGCTGGGGTTTGCAGTCCTCTGGGAAGGCCTGTCTTTCTGAGGGTGAAGGGGAAAACCAGGGGGTCCTTCCTTAAAGCCCAGAGCCTTGCACACAGCAGACCTAGTCCAACACTGTTTCTTTGCGCTTATTGCTAAAACCCTGGGCAGATGACTGTGCATAAAACTGGCATCTAAAGGGGTGCCTGGGTGGCTCAGTGGGTTAAACCTCTGCCTTAGGCTCAGGTCATGATCTCAGGGTCCTGGGATTGAGCCCCGCATCGGGCTCTCTGCTCGGCGGCAAGCCTGCTTCCCTTTCTCTCTGCCTACTTGTGATCTTTATCAAGTAAATAAATAAAATCTTTAAAAAACCAAAAAAAAACCAAAAAACTGGCATCTAAGGTTCAGGAACATCATCTGGACTCTTACAATTTATTGCAAATGTATTTATCAGGAAAATTAGATTTTGATAATGACCTCCAATCCACTCAAGGACTTTCTGTCTCTAACTCAGTTCTGATTAGAGATTTGGCTTCTCGTTCTTTTCTCTGGAAGGAGGAGGCCTTCACGGCAACAGGCAGCGCAGGTCCCAGTGAACACGCCCTCCCCGCTGTGACAGAGCTGTGTGTAAGGGTGCAGGGTGGAAGGCCCGATGGCGGTGTCCTCTTGGGGAGAGAAAAGAAAGGAAGGAAGGAAAAAGTACTCAGTCTTGTCTCTTTTTGCCCCTCACTGACTCAGTGACCCTGGGCAGGTATCCAGTCTGCTCGTCTGTGCAGAGGAGGGTCGGTGGCACTTGAGATGGTGCCTGCGGTCTGGCCCGCTTCCCTTCCGAGTCTGGGTTCTTCGCCTTCTGGCTCATTATGTCTGTGGTAAAGCCAGTTCCGGCTAAAGAGGAAATCCCTCAAAATGCCCTCAGTCAGCAGGCACAGAGCGCTGGTGAGAAAGAGTGCTTGGCCCCCTCCTAGAAGTTTTAAGACTGTTTCATCAGGTTGGAAGCCAACTTCCCACCACCCCCTTTCCTCCTTTAAATGCAGTTTGAAGAATTCTTTTTCAAGATTCCCCGGTGGACCTTTTGGTATCATGTGCTGTTTAGAAATAATCCCACAAAGTTGCTTTTGAGACCTGCATCCTAAAACCAAAATAGCTCGTGATACAGCCTCTAAGTCATCATTTATTGATTTACAGAGCACCCACCACATGGCGCAGGGGCTTTACAATACAGCAAACATCACAACAGAACTCACACAGTTAAATACAATCAAGGAGTTACAGAACTAAAAACAGCTGGAATGAAGCAACATTGTGTCAAATTTCAAAGATGCTGGGCGGTGTGGCAGGTACAAAGAAGGTAGTTCCACCAACTGGAGACCAGACGGGCAAAGATAGATACACAGGCAACACTGCCCAAAATGTGATCTGTAGGGGGTGAGTGAGCACACAGAATAAAATTTCACACCCGAGAATGAAGGCCATTGAAGATACCAGGACACCCAAGTGATCAGAGAACTCGTGGCATCGCCTCACAAAGAGACTGCCTTGTGATGACAAGGAAACCAATCCTGCGTGGATTTTAAACTCACAGAAGAGAGGCCAGAAAGCCACTGAGATCATCCGTCCCATTATGAGCACAGACTGAGATCTATAAGCCTTTACAAGAACTTGGAATCAATTTAAGAAACAGCCAACAGTTCTAAAACCCATAAGACTGTGTAGATGTTGTTGATAGTTGGCACAGAGTTGGGGAGAAAAATCCTTTCCTAAAGCAGAGAGGACTCGCCTCACACTAGTGATGAGACACTGGTGGCACAAAAGCCACCTGGATCAGTGCCACCTGAGAGTGGTTGAGTATCAAACATGGAGGTGTCAAGTTCACTGTCAGATGAACACGGGGAAAGGCACGGGAGACGCCCCTGGCAGAGAACAGGCCACACCACCTCCTGAGGCCCGTGTGTCCACATGCAGCACGCCAGGGCGCCAGGTGGAAAGGAGCGCGAAGGGAGGGGCACTGGTTCCTGGCTCGCCCTTCCACTCCCCTAGATCTAGCCCCAAAACACACACGGTCACACCGAAGTACCTGCATGAAAGTGGCACTTAGGGTTCAGTGAGAGTTGTCCCTGAGTGAGTAGGTCACTGGCTGCTCCCTGAGGACTCAAACCCCAGGTTCGAACCCAACAGACCACGAGCAGGATCACAGCCAAGAGGAGAGCAAAATTCAGACTCCGTTCCGCCTCCTGCAACCATGTGAAGTTTCTGATTTGAGAGTAAAAAGGACTGCATTCAGATCCCAGGAGGCTGTGCAGCACCAGCACTTTGGGGCAACAAGTTTTACAGCCTCTGAGTAAGAAAAGTCACAAAATGAAGTTCTTGAAGAAAATCAGCTCCAAGGGATCAAACACTTTCCACGTTCAGTCATTACGCATTGATGGGTCCCTACAATGCTTCAGAGTGCAGAACAGACGGACTCAGAAAAATCACTCTCTGCTGCGTCTACATCCTTAACCATTTTACTTCCGCTGAAAGAAGGACATGTGGAGTCGCAGGGATGGGCAACTCGTAGGGACCCTTCACTCTCTGCCAGAGTGTCTCTCCGAGCCCCATGGGCCAGAGAGCGCCGGTCCTCACAGAACCGTGTCCCATTGGGCACTGCTTCCGTTTCTGTCCCTTGCCCGCCAACTACTACACTTCCCAGCCCCAACCTCACACCCAACACAGGGGAACCTGGGCCTGCCGTTCACACCGCACACGGTCACTTCATCACTTCCTGAAGCTGCTTTAGAAGACATGATATGAAGTACACTTATGCTCAAACTTTAATAAAATCCAAGTGCACGGTGTCAGTGACAGAATCGATGTATCAGAGAGCAAAGCATTCACACCCTGGAATGCTTTGAAACCCACATAAGAACCTAGATAGAGCCCAGTACATACACTGCCATGGCCATGGGATTTTCAAGTATTAAGTCTGTTTGCATAAGGAATCAACCTGAGATTTTTCTAAACTGCACTTCTCTGGCATTCAGTATTATAACCTTCATTCAATACAATAAAAGTCAACAACTTGACGATTATTGGAAAAAAATTATATTTTGGAAGAACTCACTACATAAGGTGACAGAATTCCAAAATCAAATTACATGAAAATATACATCGCCATTTCTTTGTACAATAAGTGAGAAAAATCTGCAATATAGAAGAATAGAGGCAAAGAAACGCGGAGGACCGTGGAGAAGGGGATGGGGGGTCCACAGCATCTGTAAGAGCAAACTCACGAGTTAAGCAGAAAGCCTACAGCCGTGCACACTAATCCATCCAACCTGAACGCCCAGGGACCAACGGGAAGGCAAAAGCCAAACCAAACCAGATTTTGTTCTGTCTGGGGCAAATTTCAGTAAGTTGAATTCTGAACCAACTCTCTGTTGTTCTCAGGGATGACGGAGTTCAAGAGCTCTCAACAGCCAAAATGTGGTATTGCTCCACCCGATCCAAGAGACGGTGCAACCAGAGCACAAAACGACAAGCACCTAGTGATGACCAATGCTCTGAAGTCCTCGTCAAAATCAAGTAGTTGCTTACTAAGTGTTTCAGTACTGGAACTAAATGACTTGATAAACCTTCCGGCAGAGAGAAGAGAGAAAAGCAAAGGGGAGTGTGTCAAAACAAAGAAGATACAAAAGTTTAGTAAGTGAAAAGAGTTTAATGAAGCCTCAATGGTTTAAAGGAAATTAAATGGAAACTTTTAATCCTAATTGTTTTTCATCTGACATGCTTTAAGGAGTCTTTTAAAACTGATAAGAAACAATGAATAGGGAAAGAAAACCTGCTAAAATCTTTGAGAATTTACACGATTCTTGTCCTACTACAAGAGAGCATTATTTGGTACAAGGTGTATTGGTGGATGTACATGAATGGTATATATATTATCCGGATCATGTTGTGCTATGTACAGGTCTTTACAAGTCTTCCTGAAGGCTAAAACAGTTCATGAGAATTCAAACTGCGCAATCCCCTGTAAGTTGGCACTTGTTAGGCTCTTGTCAGCACGGTACTGGCTTGTTCTACTGCAGCCCAGCTCCAGCCAGTGTCCGCCAACTTGTTACAACAGAAGTCCAGCAATAGGTGGGTAGAGTGCAGGAAAACAGTGCCATGTTTCTCAGTTGGAGACCTGCAACGAAACAACAGCATTACATCATGAATTTGCAAATCACAAAAGAATCAACCGGTCAGACATTTTTATTTCTGTTCTAGTTTTTCGGAAACAAGCTCTTAATTTCAACTTAAGCTCATTTCTGTGCTCATCCAACATGGCAGCCAAGTAGGGCCATTTTATTTCAGTTTTAAATTATATAAATGAAATTTACATTTTCGTTCAAGTGCTCAATATGGCTGGTGACTACCATGCTGGACGGTACAGAGGTACAGCATTTCTACCTATCGGCACAGATAGCTCTATGGCACTTCCCTACTTTACATCATTTTCAATATCCCAAATGTCTTTCAACTTATATTGAATCTAGAGTCAAACACTGAACTACTTACAAGTCATGTGATTGGGAAATTTATTAAGTATTTAAGGATATTCAGAAAAACAATGTAAGACTGCCACATTTCGGGGCACTTGGGTGGCTCAGTGGGTTAAAGCCTCTGCCTTCAGCTCAGGTCATGATCCCAGCATCCTCAGATCAAGCCCCGCATCAGATCTCTGCTCGGCAGGAAACCTGCTTCCCCCCCCTTCTCTCTGCCTCTCTACCTACCTGTGATCTCTGTCAAATAAATAAATAAAATACTAAAATTAAAAAAAAAAAAAAAAAAAAAAAAAAGACTGCCACACTTCCCAACTTGTTAAATTTTATCCAACCCCAGAGGTTCAGTCTAAACCCATTTTCTACGTGAGGCTGCCCACGACAGACCGTCTACTCCAAGTACAGGTACTTCCACTATGTTGCGTCTGGCCAGTCTTTTGCCCTCAGCCAGCCCAGATGTCAAGAACCCCATCTACCTAAAAACAAACTTCTCTGGTGCAGTGTTCAGAGGTACCACACGAAGGAACTTCCCCCTATTTCACAGGGTAACTGAGACGAGGTGACGCCGCTGATAAGGGCAGGGTTTCCTGCTCAAAAACTGAGAAAAACTAGGTCCAATTAAGAAAAAAGTCTATGTTAATGATTGGACTTCCATTCAGACTTGCTCCTGTTCTACTGTGTGCTCTGAGCACACAGGGCAGCACGGGGGGGAGCAGGGAGGAGAGTGTCGGTCGTCTTCTTTCCGGTCCAGGCATTCCAGAAACTCACACACCTGTTGTCTGCCAAGCACGCTGCTGGGCACCAAGAACCTGAAGAGAAGGTGGCTGGAGACTCCAAGGACATAATAAGCTCCTAACAAATAAGTCAGGTATACTCAGAGTTAGGACAAAAATTTAAGTCACACCAGAGTGTGTCTTCCAATGTCCTGAACTAATTTATTAGCACCCAAGTTCAACCATATCACAGCTCTGCTGTGGGCAGAAACCAAGCAGCGGGCCTGTCCATGCATGGCCCTGCATATGCCCATTTCCCTGACTTGGGCACAAAAACAGCGCCTGCGAGGCAGAACGACTGCTCAATTTCCTTCCAAAGGGGCTGTGCCAGCTGACACGTTCGGCCCTGGCAAAGCTGGCAGTGCACCAAAAACGCGCGTATCACCGTCCCCAGAAGCGGGATCTTCCACTGGCACAAAGACACACAAAGTGTGCACAGATGTTCTGTTGGAAGATGGAAAGACGTTACTGAAATGAAGAAACACCATCACAGAACAGGCGTTATGTAGTTTTTAGGTGATGTTACTTGAATGTTTTCCCAAGGACTCGATCAACCACACCCACACTACTTCCTGGCCATTTAACCTCTCAGGGCTGAAGGAGAGCTGGGGACAGAGACTCTAATCATTCCCCGAGGACATGAACACAAAATTTCAGGGCTCTGAAACAGTCATTTAAAACTGTCTCTTTGTAAGGTTTTAAAAAGAAAATACTCCAGGGCGCCTGGGTGGCTCAGAGGGTTGAGCCTCTGCCTTCCGCTCAGGTCATGATCTCGGGGTCCTGGGATCGAGTCCCGCGTCGGGCTCTCTGCTCGGCGGGGAGCCTGCTTCCTCCTCTCTCTCTCTGCCTGCCTCTCTACCTGCTTGTGATCTCTGTCTGTCAAATAAATAAATAAAATCTTAAAAAAAAAATAATAAAATAAAATAAAATAAATAAAAAGAAAATACTTCAGAGGGGACTGACTGCTCAAAGTCATTAAACACCTAAAATCAAGCAACCCAGCTTTAAATAGCATTAACTTTTTCAGCAGGAACAGAAAAATCCATTTTCCCCTCATGAACAAAAGGTTCAGTACCGAAAAAGCAAGTCTGTCGGCTTTTCTCTAAAAAGATAAATGTGAGACTCGCTCTCCTGGCCACACCCTGTCCATTTAAACAGATGCTGCTGACCTCCGACGTCACTGACGTTGTGCATTGTCCTATCTCCAACCGCATCGGCCTGTTACTAAAATCACACACATTTTATATTAATTGAAATTCCTTCAATTGTATGTCTTTATGAAATAACTTTATTTTTTTTATAATCTCAAAACTTCGTATTAGTCCCTATTTTTAATCTACAAATCTGAAGATGGTTTCCCTCTACAGGACATTGGTACCTTGGTCTATTTATTTCTAAAACTAGAATCAAATGAATTTCCTATGCGGCTACACAACTTAATTTTTTTTTAAGTCTAAAAAAATACAAATCAGGCGAGCATGCTTCCAAATAAAAACTACTTTTGATGTTAAGGATAATAATACAAGGAATTCCACACTCTGGAATAAATGTTCCAGTAATCTCAACCATTCTCCACCGAGAGCAGTCCCTGTGTGGGGGGAGCTTCCCACTACCTTCCATACAGAGGACCCCGGTGCCCCTCTGCTTCCTGCCAGGGCCCTCGTGACCACCCAAAGCCACTTCCTTTCTGAGGCCCAAAGTACCTCACACAGTCTGGCTCCCCTCCTGTGACCAGCCAGCCCACAGATTTCTGTTTCTTCCTTCTGCCCCGACACGTGGCCCTTCTACATGAACGTCTTGTCTACTCTAGGGCCTTCCCATCTCAGCAGGACCCTCCCGTGGCAGCCATATGCCATATATGCCACACTCTCCCAAGACAACACCACCTGTGCAAATGGAAGGAAAGGAACCAATATTCGTTCACAAGAACAGACATGTGCTCGGGCCAGCTGTTCTTGGTGTCAGCTCCCATTTCAAAATACAAACCTTCATCCTTAATGATATGCCACTGTTAAAAAGCTGACCTATGTTCTCACACTGATACACATAAATCACATTGAACTAGCGAAGTATCAGAAAACCATGTTACATTTTTAAAACGTACTAGTCTCTGCCCACATTATTATACGCCCAACAGGGACGAGTCATGATACATTTTTAAAACGTACTCGTCTCTGCCCACATTATTATACGCCCAACACGGACGAGTCGTTATCACACACCCGACACGGACGAGACGTTATTACACACCTGACACAGACGTGACATTATCACACGCCCGACGCTGACGAGATGTTATTACACAACATGGATGAGACGTTATTACACGCCCAACATGGACAGACATTATTACACGCCTGACACCAACGAGACGTTATTACACAACACGGACAAGATGTTATTACAAGCCTGACACGGACGAGACATTATCACACACCTGACACCGACGAGATGTTATTACACAACATAGACGAGACGTTATTACACGCCCGACATGGACAGATGTTATCACACGCCCGACACCAATGAGACGTTATTACACAACACGGACGAGACGTTATTACATGCCCGACACAGATGCGACTTTATCACAAGCCCGACAACGACGAGACGTTAATACACAACACAGACGAGACGTTATTACACGCCCGACACGAACGTGATGTTATTACACGCCCGACACCGACGAGACATTATTACACACCCGACGCCACGCCCGACGCATACGTGAGTGTCGGGAGGAGTCACATCTCTGAAGATGAAGCCACCGTGTGTCAGGGGTTGACCCATCTGGGAACAGAACTGGGGCCATGACAGGACTTACTTTTCCTCACATGGACAAGCTTCCATCTCCAGAGTGTTGTCATGCCAGCTTTGTCCCTGTAGCTGGGAACAGGAGTGAGGACAGAAGAGGGGCAGGATGAAGAGGCAGGCAGGGAGCAGTTGGGCTGAGAAGGCACCGGGGCAGAGCCCTAGCTTGCATGCGTGAGGATGGAAGACACTTCCAGAGGTACTGTCAACAGTGTCAAGTCAAAGAGATTAAGAATCAACACCATGTGAAGCCACTGGGGCCAACACGCTGTCCCCAATGTCCCGGTCAGTTTAGTCTCCTGAGGGGAGGACAGAAGACGAGCCAACTGTTAAGGGGACAAGGCAAAGCCCCCTGCTCCCAGTGCACTCCTCCTCCCAAAGTTAAGTGCCACTGCAATCTTTGCGACTTTTGTGTGTTTCCTCAAGTCCCTGCTTTAAGAGAGAGAGCTCTTTACCACAGAGCAAGTACATACTTTTAACTTACATGAACAGCACCTTACTTGACGCTGTTTTTTCTTTTTTGCAAATTATTTTCCTACTCAAGACTGTTTCCTGAGATTGAACCACCCAGTGACCTACAGCTAAGTCTGTACCACGCACAAGGCCGGCTGCTGGTAGTTCTCCGCTGCATCAGTCCCAGCTGCGCACACTGCTGACGGGCCTCGTGACGACGACACACAGCATGGCCCAACGCCATGGCTCTCCAACGCCAACACGCCTGCACTCTCGCCCGACCTCAAGGACGCCGCTTCCCCAGATCCTCAACAGCACTTGGGTTTCTCGGACATTTTGATTTCTGACAATCCAGTCCATGTGATGGTACCTCCCTGCACTCTCCGAGTTCTGATTACAAACACAGTCATCTTTCACATGTGTAACAATTAGCTTTCTTTAGTACCGAGGCAGGTGATTTTCCTTAGTACCACTTGTTTTCTCACCGATTTACCCAAGCTGGTGTAGATTCTAGATACAATCCAGAACATCAGGTGGACGGTGATCTTTTCCCAGTCTATTGTTTTTAAAAGTCTATTGTCATAATATTTAAGTTTTCAGTTTTGACACAGATCGGTTTTTTCTCTTTTTCGGGTGTTTCCTGTGCCTAACAAGTCCTTCTCTGCCTTGCAATTCTCCCTTATTTTGTTCTACAATAGCTATGTTTTTCATACTTAATCTGTTGCCTTACCGGAGATGGCTAACAAGGTAAGGCTACCTGCTGGTGGGGGGGCCATGCTCCAAAAGCCCTGCAGTGGATTGGGCCAAGTGTTTCTTACGCACTCTTGCAGCCACACAGGAGGTTAGAAAGATGCAACACGGCAGGAGCCGTGATGGCTGGAAGCCTAGGTGAGACGTGGTATGAAACCCAGCAAGGACGCAGTCGGCTTGGGACCATCTCTTACTCCACATGTGGTCTTGACTAACCACTGGAGAGAATACGCACCCCCCACCACTTGTGCTTTTCACTTTCTCTCAAATAAAATCTTTTTTTAAAAATACTGTTTTGGGGCGCCTGGATGGCTCAGTGGGTTAAAGCCTCTGCCTTTGGCTCGGGTCATGGTCTCAGGGTCCTGGGATCGAGCCCCGCATCGGGCTCTCTGCTCAGTGGGGAGCCTGCTTCCTCCTCTCTCTCTCTCTGCCTGCCTCTCTGACTATTTCTGATCTGTCAAATAAATAAATAAAAATCTTAAAAAAAAAAAATACTGTTTTAAGCCCAAGGATTTTAGGTAATTTGGAACACAGCGCTAGAGACTACAATAATCCCTCTGGCCTTAAGGCAGAGCAGTGCACAGAGTCTTGCCGTCTGCTGGCCCAGATGTGGTCCCGCTGCTCATCCAAGGGATGGGAGGGAGGGTTCACTCCTCCCCTGTGTCCTCTCTTCCTCCCCTCCTGTACCGGAGGCCATTCAGGTCTTTACGGAGGACGAGGTACAAATATGAAGAAAAAGCGCAATAAGGAGACACAAACAACAGGACCCCAGTTCTAGGAGACACCCAAGGAACCAAACTCCTAGACGGGGCCTGACGGAGGGACTGGAGAGCGAGAAAAGCGCTTCCGTCAGGAGGAGGGTCTGTCGTGCACCAGGGCCGGTAAGAAGTGGGAAAAGGGCAAACCCATGTTTTTTAAAAAGTGAAATAACGTCTGCATCAAGTTCTTGAATGGCGATACTTCCATCTGTAGAAAGCACACGTCGTGGATCTGGACGGAGATTTTTTTAGAACAATTTTATTTTAAATTTTTTTACTTTATTTTTTTTTTTTAAGATTTTATTTATTTGACCGAGAGAGAGAAATCACAAGTAGGAAGAGAGGCAGGCAGAGAGAGAGATGGGGGAGGAAGCAGGCTCCCTGCAGAGCAGAGAGCCCGATGCAGGGCTTGATCCCAGGACCCTGGGATCATGACCTGAGCCAAAGGCAGAGGCTTTAACCCACTGAGCCACCCAGGCGCCCTTTTAGAACAATTTTAAATCTATTTTTGCTTCACCACAGGATTTATATTTCACATCTGCAGTCTATGGTGCCGACGGAAGCTGCTGAGGACACGCAGAAACCGCACGGTGATGAGTCACCAAGAGAACCAGACTTTATGAAGAGCCTGAGGGGCAAGCCCACCTGGCCATGCCTGCGGCCATGCCCCAGGTTCCTGTGATGTAGCCTCCCGCGGGACCTTGACAGAAGGACAAGGGCACATGAGGGTCATGCAGGCACCTGAGTCCAGCGTACGAGCGCCATGTGTTGCGGGGGCGGGGGAGGGCGCGCCACAGACCTGCTTTTAGAAGGCCTGAGTTGGGGCGCCTGGGGGCGCTCAGTGGGTTAAGCCTCTGCCTTCAGCTTAGGTCATGATCTCAGGGTCCTGGGATAGAGTCCCACATTGGGCTCTCTGCTCAGCGGGGAGCCTGCTTCCCCCCCACCCCCCTGCCTGCCTCTCTGCCTACTTGTGATCTGGTCTGTCAAATAAATAAATAAGTAAATAAATAATCTTTAGAAGGCCTGAGTTAAGTCATGGATTTTGATGCAAATTTTTTAAAGTCCAATTTTCAAATGGTTTCACTCTCCGTTAATCCAGAGATGACTGGGCTCAGGTGCTCACCGTGGGAACGTGGTAACAACAGGAGTAAAAGAACACTCATCCGTGACTGTGAGTTAGGGCCCTGAGCACTGTGAGGCTTGGGGCTGGGGGAGCACCTGTTGGAAGGGCAACTGCTTCATGAGAGAAGGAGGCCGAGACGGGCCTCGTCCCAGCTCGTGGCAGAACGAGGAGACGTGTGCCAGGGCCCAGGTGTGGAAACTAGCTCCCTCCTGGCCGCCACTCAAACACTCCCCGAGTGACGGGAAGATGCATCCCAGCGAGAGGAGAGCTACAGGAACAAAGGGGGAAACAACTAGGAATGTCTGACACACAACAGAGCTGGGGACTTGCATGCTGGTCGGGCAGGTCCGCATTAATATGCGTTGATCAGTGTTTCCCAAGGAATGTCGGTTGCTGCCCAGGGGTGAGCCAAACAGTCCTTCTGGTGAGCTTTGAACTGACAAGATACTAACTCCTTCATTCAGTTCTTACCAACGTAAGACACACACATTTCAAGCATGATCCTTTTTACACAAAATCCTGAGCTTAAGTAGTAACTACAGTGATCATTCACACAACTGGTTTACTAACTTTCTTTAAAATTCTGCTCTATCAAGGACTCTGGCTGCCAGGCCCTCTGCGGCGACACAGAGCCATCACAATGCACCCGGTGGACAGGCAACACCCGAGGGTGTTCTGCTACTGGCCTGTGTCGGTCAAGATTTCCCATCACTGCTTCCTTCCTCTCTCACGGAGGCTCTCGGTCCAGTGCCCTCAACCACAGTGTATCATATTTTCACTTAACCTGTTCTAGACCATCAGGTATTTTGAATCAACATTATTTCCTGCCTCCATCTTTCTGATGAGTGGACTTCACTCTTGATAAGTATGAACACGTGTGTGTGGTTTTTTTTTTTTAAGATTTATATATTTATTTGACACAGAGACAGAGATCACAAGTAGGCAGAGAGGCAGGCAGAGAGAGAGGGGTAAAAGGCTCCCCACTGAGCAGAGAGCCTGATGCAGGGCTCGATCCCAGGACCCTGGGATTATGACCTGAGCTGAAGGCAGAGGCTTAACCCACTGAGCGACCCAGGCGCCCAAACACCTGTGTGTTGTGAGCAGATATAAATTAACGGTAATTCCACTAGCAAAGGAAAGTATAAAATTCCTTACAAAATTTGTCTGTGGCCCCTCATTAGTATGTATATTTAACTAATTTGAAATATACTATCAAGGTAAATATAATAAAATTCTTGGTTATTTCTTAAATCTATTAAGTAGTTTAAGAGATGGAATCACGCGGGTACTTGGGCTTCAGTATCTGCAGTTCTGTCGCTGTCCAGCCCGTCTCTGACTGGGAGACCGTGTGGGAAGAGTCCCTTAGGATGTGGCCACACGCACGCAAGCACCAATGCAAAGATCAGGGAGGACGACCGGCATGGTGGGGCATCCAGGACAAGCACCTGGATGAAGGACCGGCAGGAATACCCACAGTCCCCGCAGACCGAGACATGGTCCAAGAAGAACAGTGGGAAGCAGGGACCATGTAGTAGATGGGAGGGAAGGGTGAGGTAAGGACATGAGGACAGGATTACTAACAAAGTGTAAGCAGGCGGGACAAGGATAAGCTACTGGAAAGCAGTGTGAAGGCCACGGGTCACTGCTATCCTCGGTCGCAACAGAAAGGAGGGCTGATCAGCGTTTCCGGTTATTATGAGGAGACCAGAAACCAGGGATCTCAAACACAGAAACAGGACAAGTGGTAGGCAGACTCAGTCTTTCTTCTGATTTGCACTTTGCATTTGATATAGTCATTATAGAAATAATAAAAATTAAAACAACATGAAGCTAGTTTAGGAGTAAGACAGGCCAACTCACAGAACACATTCAGGTCCGAAATAGATGAACACACCTGGAAATGGAATTACCTAGGACAACGGACCCTGAGTGTCAGGGGTGACAGAACCTGCCAACAATGGATGTGGCCCACGGTTTCTGCCCGGGGCGCGGACACAGCCGCGCCCTGCATGCCCAGCAATTCCAGGGCTTCAACACAGATACCAACGGGAAAACCGTATAACCTTCACCAGACAAGATGCAACGCGAATCTTCTGGTGTTATATAAGAAGCTAGAACACAAAACCTAGCTCCGTGCAGGAGAGGTCTAATACCTCTGCATTAAGATTAAGGATCTCCGTTCATCAGGGCGTCTGGGTGGCTCGGTTGAGTGTGCTTCTGGACGTCGGCTTGGGTCATGAGCTCAGGGTCATGATGAGCCTTGTGTCGGGCTCCGTGCACAGTGCCGTCTGCTTGAGACTCTCTCCCCCTCTCCCTCAGCCCCTCCGCTGGCTTCTGTGCACACACACTCTCTCTCTCTCTCTCAAAAAATCTGTTCATCCCGAGGTTCCACAAAGAAAGGGAACTGACCAGGGGACAAGTCCAGAGCTAACAGAACAGCCCAAAGAACAGGAATTTCGCAAACAGCCAAACACATGAAACGACAGTCAGCAGCACCGGCCACACCCGTCGGAGCAAGGGCTCACCCACCCGCTTCCATATGGAAAACTTCAGAGAATGCAGGGGCAGCTCTGGAGTAAATGGGAACATTATCCTTGTGAAAAGGAGTGAAAATAGATGCAGAACTCTGGTGACAACTTGGCATTATCCACTCAAAGTGATGTGCACAGACCCGAACTCAGTAACCCCACCCCCACACACAAAGCCGGAGAGCTCTCCTCACGAATGTGCACCAAGAAACAAGCCAGCCACACCCGCTCTGGCAGGGACACAAAGCAGATATGGGGCTGACAGACCTCTCCCCACACCGGAAGACAACTGCAGTCAGCAGCGAGGGCAAGATGGTGACTCAGCGACTGAGGTCTCACATGACAGTGACAACAGTTGGTACAACCAGACCCAACACAGGCCAGTGACAGGACAAGTCTGGGAGCAGTGCATGGCAGCTCCATGCACGGCGTTCAGAGGCCGGGGGCACACTCTTTAGGACGGACCAACCGGATGAAGGGACAGCGGAAAACCGTGGTAAGCCCAGACTAGGCATGGGAGAGGAGGCGGGGGCAGAGGGGAACGTGGGGTAAAACAGGCGGCAGGTCCAGCATGACTCATGATCCTTTACATGCTCCAAATCCTAAATAATTTTATCACCCCAACATTTAAAAAAAAAGGAAGAAAAGAAACCAAATAACTAAAATGTCACACATTTCGTCAGTGGTCCCCACTGTGTCCCCATCTATCCTAGACTCCATACTGGGTGCAATAAAAGCCTCTGGACACGGTGTACAACCTGACAGAGTGTATGACACGAGAGAGAACTGTCCTACTGGCCCTAATAGTAATAAACAGGGAGATAAAGACCAATGAAAACATGGAAACTAGCAGCGTCTGGGTGGCTCAGTCAGTTAAGCATCTGCTTTCGGCTCAGGTCATGATCCCACGGTCCTGGGATCAAGTCCCCCATTGGGATCCCTGCTCAACTGGGAGTCCGCTTCTCCCTCTGCCTCTGCTCGCTTGCTCTCTTTCTCTCTCTCTGCCTGTCTCTCAAATAAATGAATAAAAGCTTAAAAAAAAAAAATTTAAGAACAACATGGAAGATGATGTTTAATGGTCTTGCCAGTTCATTACAAAATATAATCTTCCTTTAAAAAAAATTAGGAAATGAAAATTCACATCATCCTTTGCTATAAACCACACAGAAATAGGCACTTTCCTCTCTCACCGTCAGTGAAAAAACAGAGATCACGACCCCACGCCAGCCCGTGTAACACAACTACCTAGATGAAGACGCGGAGTCTGTTGGAGCAAAACGCGGTGGGCTACACGGTTTCTGTTGAGAAAACAACAACAGACCACTGGACACTCCCGCTAAAAAATGAAGCTAGTGAAATCAGGCAATTCAAATATCCAAATCACACAATTCCCAAAAAACGTATATGCCATTTATCACAAGGCAAAGAGTAGGATTTTAAAATGAACTCACCCTGAAATAATGAAGTTATAGCTGTTGAACAAATGTCACTCGAAAGCTGTCTCTTGGCTTTTTCTTACACAGCGGGCAACTTTCCTTTTGAATTCTCCATTTCTGTCTTCCCTCCACTCTTTCTGTAGATACAAAAGTAACATGAAGTGACTTTATCCAAGCTCTTCTTAAAATCTCAAATACAACTTTTAATTCTGAATGTATCACTTTGGCAACATGCACATTTTTAAAACGCTGAAAAGCTGGTAAGTCGGAAAAAGCAGTCAAATACTTTTGCAGACTCTGCTGCGACCTAAGAGCAGAAATCACTCAGGCAAGTCACCTGTGCAGGTGCGGTTCTCCTAAAGAAAAAACTCCATGAAGAACATAGACGGTTCTCATTACTGGAAAAGGCGGTCTTGCCTTACACATTAGCTCTTCAGGCCCCGGGAAGGGCTGCGGGCTCCCTCCGGAGGCTCCAGAAATTTGAGCCGACACAAAAAGCAAAATTTCTTCCAGAAGACCAAAAGCAGACGGCAGAAGCATGAAGCATGCAGCAGAGGACAGAGGTCTCTGTGGAACGAGAGCAAGGAGGGGCACGGCCGACCGAGCAGCAGGCAGAGTTTAGACCGTCACTGAGATGCAGGACTGGACACAGAGGCCCAGCTCAACAGTTTGGCGTTTTCCTCCCACCCACATCCAAAAGTCAAATGCTCTCCTGAAACGGTGACCACCGTTATGACGCACAGATGCGCGCATATATGAAGAGCTCTCGACACAGGGCCACTAGTGGGGAGCAGAGGACGGAACTGCCTCTCAGCCTGGGGCTCAGGCAGGCTCGGGCCCTCACACCTGAGCCGAGCAGGCGCTCTGTGCGTGCACGTGCTCTCCTGGACCTGTGTGTCCGGTCGTCTGGGGTCACGCGCACAGCACTGTGCGGAAAGCCCACGGGTTCTGGCGCAGTCTTCAAAATACAGAAGAAACACAAAAGAAAACAATGGCCTCAGAGAATGACCAGAATTTAACTTGGAAAATTTTAATTTGAACTCCCACGAGATAGACCTATTAACTTCATCAAACAGCGACAAGATTTTATGAAAAAGATAATCAATGCAGAAAAGAACAAGCTACTTCAAATTAAGAGTAACAGCGCCAAAATGAGCATCCACCAGGGACTAGAGTCAGCAGCCGTGGAGGTGAAACCGAACACAAGAGTCAGTGTAGGCAACAGCTGCGCACCAGAGAAGCAGCGAGAACCACTCCAATAAGAACTTGATGAAAGACAAGAGGAGAGAACGCTGCACACGAGCTCAAGCCCTGCAAGTACACACTGACCCCAGGAGGCCCCCCAACCACCCAGCCACAGCTATGCCCCCTGTGGGCTTACCTGTCTCCCAGCCGACCCCGGGCTGTCCAGGAGCAGACAGTCCCCCATCGGACGTAACAGCAGGTCAACAGCATCCTCAGACCACACTGCTGGCTGAGTAGCTCGCCCTGTGGGCACGTGACCCTGTCACACCCTCACAAGTAGGGCGCGTGCGCAGGACACCAAGGTACTGAGAGCCCCACGGTCCCACGACTTTCATCACAGTGCACCATCCTAACTGCCCTATTTCATTACCAGTTACGGCTGTAAACCTCTCACTGAGCCCAACTCATAAACTAGACTCATCCTGTGTATGTACCTACAGAAGAAATCCTAATGCAGATAGGGTTGGTACCTATCACTGCTTTCAGGCATCCGCCAGGGGTCTCGGAACACACCCCTCACAGAGAAGGGGGGATACCGTACAGAAATGAAAATATCTTAAACTCTACACAACAACATGAAATTCCAAAGACCAAGAATCAGAATAGAATCTGAAGGGAACAGGGAAAACAGAGGAAGAAAGAAAAGGTCACCCATAATCAGCGACGCATCAACTTCCTCGTCAGCAACAATAAATGTGAAAAGATGAATTCTGGAGAAATCTGCATTCCTCCTCCAGAATTCTACAAACTGTCACTTAAGGCTAAGGGCAGGATAAACCCTTCCAGCCAGGTAAGGAAGGACCCAGGTCTTCATTCCCACCCAGCCTTCCTGAAGCACGACTCTCAGATAAGGTACAAAAACAGGAAGAAGTCAACCCAGAAAAAGGAACTGGGATCCGGGAAACAGAAGAGCAGGAAGGGCAAGTCCAAGGAAGGCAGCTGTGCAGCAGCTGAGCCAACCTAACCCAGAGCCCACGGATGGAGGGGTCCAGGAGAGGGATCACCAAGAAAAATGCAGGTTTCCTGGAGTAGCTTTCGCTGACTGAGAGGTCAGAAAAACAAACAGAAAACCTATGAAAATATGGCAAGGTGTACAATGAAAACATGAAAGGTAAATGAAACCGTGGCTTAACTAGGAGACGACTGACTGGTTATTTCAGCAAGGGCAGCAACGGCTTTCTAGCGACAACCGGACCGGTGCTGCACGGCCCATGGTGTGCAGATCTGAGTCCCATCTGCACGGCTCAGCTTCACACAGCATCAGGCCAGGACGGCCCTTCCTCAGGAGGCCTATGGTTCCAGGACCCAACTGCCTGGAAGATGAAGTGACTTCTGCAGTCATTCATCAGATACTTGCTCTGAATTTATCCTTAACTTTAACCTTCATGAAGATTAAGATACAGTTTGTCAGTTCTGATGTTACTGCAAAGAGGTATAGCTGATCACGAATCAAAGTGAACAAAAATTAGTTCTCACTCAAAATGATGCCCAGGATTCCTTCTCCCTCACACGTCTCTGACAGTGATCAGACTGACATTCCACTAAATAAGAGGCTAGGATGGCATTCTGTCAATTTTTTACTTCAATTTGATCACTAAATTAAAAAATAAGAGGCATACATTTAAAAAGAGTTTATCGAACTAGTGTTTTCCCACATAGACTAAATACGAACTCACCCCAGGGTTAGTCACCCATGTAACAGGCAAGTAGCAAAGTAAATTTCATCTCCTGGCTTTGATACATACTAACAAAAGTTCTAAGAATGAGAATTAGAATGAAAGGCTTTTCAAAGGAGAAGAGAAGGCTGAGACACTAGACTACTAGTAAAGGAGACTAATAAAACATGAACACAAGGGGCGCCTGGGTGGTTCAGTGGGTTAAACCTGTGCCTTCGGCTCAGGTCAGGATCTCAGGGTCCTGGGATCCAGCCCAGAGTTGGGCTCTCTGCTCAGCGGGGAGCCCGCTTCCCCCTCTCTCTCTGCCTGCCTCTCTGCCTACTTGTGATCTCTGTCAAATAAATAAAATCTTAGAAAAAAACAAAACAAAACAAAAAAACCCTACAAGAACACAAAATGAAATGAAATGCGGGTTTCCCAGATTCTGGATTTTAAAAAAAAGAAAACAAAAACCCAGATACAAGGAACAATACTGGAGCACACACCTGTGCATGCGACAGTATTATTGGAGGCAGACTTGTGCTGTGGTTACAAGGAAGGATGTCTGCACTCTCAGAAGAGGCCACAGCAGTATGCACACGTGGAGAGCCAGGGCATCGACAGACTCATCAAACAGGTTAGGGGAAAACAACATCTCCATAACCAGCGAATCTCAGCGGAAGAGTGTTTATAGCTATGAAAGACAGGTTCCTCATTCCTAAAAGATGAGGTTCAAGTACTTAGGGGTAAAGCTCAGTTACATCTATAACTATTTTTGGGCAGATTGAGGAGAAACTTAACTGTATGTAAATCAATCTGCAGATAGATACACATACACACACACACACACACACACACACACACACACACACACACTCGTCATCAAGTGTAGGGGAAGGGGAGGAGAGATTCCGGCATGACCACCTTACCGCAGCATCAACGTTAGCAGGTGAGTCTCCATTAGGGTCTGCCAGCATTGAAATGACACTAATCATGATGGTTTCCACAGTGTGAATAGGGAGCCAGCGTTCCTCTGGCTTTTCATAACCGTATTTATCTTCCCCGGGCTCATGAAGAATGGAAATGCATACATCACCATTTTTATCAACTGCAAAATTAGAGGATAACAGTACTGTTTAAAGTATTTAAAATAACAAAACAAAAAAAAGTATTTAAAATAATATGGTTAGGGCGCCTGGGTGGCTCAGTGGGTTAAGCGGCTGCCTTCGGCTCAGGTCATGATCTCAGGGTCCTGGGATCGAGTCCCGCATCGGGCTCTCTGCTCAGCAGGGAGTCTGCTTCCTCCTCTCTCTCTCTGCCTGCCTCTCTGCCTACTTGTGATCTCTCTCTGTCAAATAAATAAGTAAAATCTTTAAAAATAAAATAAAACAAAATGGTTACACATAAAGTACCTATTACAGACGTGGCCCTGGCTCCCGCAGTCCTTTATAAAACACTGAATATATACAGAAGACGATTTCCAAAATGGACCCCGTTCACTTTTCAGGAAGACCGCAGGTTTTACCAAACAGGACGCACGTGTCGGAGCCAACAGACACAGACATGGTGTTTCCCACTGGTGCAGGACTCCCTAGACAGCTGGCCCACCGACAGAATCTAGCATTTACACGCAGTGAAGACAATGAACCTGCTCTTTGTACATAAAGTGCACCATCCAAACACCAGAACCGAGTCTCTGTGTTAATGATGGCCTAGACTCCGCACTAACGGATCTACATGGGCGACAGTCAAACATTCTGAGACTCTCCTAAGAAAACAATGACAAGTAACCTCATAATGTACTTTTCAAATCACAGAAAGGCAAACTTACATTTTCAGGGAAAGAAGTGCACTCAAATTTACAAAAGGAACATGTCATATTGCTAGTGAAAATACATCAACATAAATGAAATTCATGAGGCATCTCTTCCATAAAACTAGGATTTAAAATCCAAGACAAATTAATTGTTGGTCAAAACAAAGGTGAGTTTCAACTCCACCAGCTCACTTTAATCACACAGACACTCCTTATTGCTCAAACTACCAGAATCGACACAAATCTCTTATGGTGAAGTTTGCTCTACTGCAAAATACAAAATAATAGTACAATAAAGTATGCTTACTTAGAAAATATAAGAGAAGACAGAAAAGTAAAGAAATTTTGGTGTAAAAAATGTCAATCAAATATCCAAATCCCATAAATCATCAATGGCAATATGTACGTCTGTTTCATTCCAAACTTCCTACCTAAAGTCTAACAGATTTTTAAAACATTTTATGTAATTATTCGGCAGAGAGAGAGCAAATGAGAGAGCACGCACAAGCAGGGGCAGAGGCAGGCAGAGGGAGAAGGAGAAGCAGGCTCCCTGCGGAGCTCCATCCCAGGATGCTGGGAGCATGACCGGAGCTGAAAGCAGACCTCCAGCCGACTGAGCCCCCAGGCGCCCCAGATCTGGGATCGGTATCATTCTCAAGGTTATTTTTTATCTCCTGACTTGGGCACTTCCCTGGCTGTTAAAAACTCCGGGGAAGCGGAGCCAGGGTCTGCACACACTGCTGCTCCCCGACAAACCCTTCCCAGTGTGCACTGGGCACACGGGCATGGAAGCGCAGACGGTGACAACCCCATGCACTGCGGGCTTGACTGGGCTCCTCTTCCCAGTGCCCCGTAAAATCTGCTGCGTGCAGTCACTAGATCGAGAGGCAAGAAAACTAACAGGCTGTGAGCACACTGCAAAGTCCAACACGAAATGCTATTCCCATCTCTTTTAGATAACCTCCTCACACTATACTTAAAAAGGATTTTTTCCAAGTCATTTTCTTTGAAAACATAGTATTAAATGTTTCTATAAAACTCTATCAGAGAGAGAGAATCAATGTAAGATCTATTTTCCTTTATTGGAAATTACTGTCATTATCTAGCATCTTTAAATGTTTAACCTTGAGTCCTTTCATTTTAAACGTAATTTTTTTAAATGAAAGGGTTCTTAGGCTTCAGACTTATTACCAAATTACAGTTTAAAATGGGAAACATGGGGGGCGCCTGGGTGGCTCAGTGGGTTAAAGCCTCTGCCTTCGGCTCAGGTCATGATCCCAGGGTACTGGGATCGAGCCCCGCATCGGGCCGTCCGCTCCGCGGAGAGCCTGCTTCCTCCCCTCTCTCTTTCTGCCTGCCTCTCTGCCTACTTGTGATCTCTGTCTGTCAAATAAATAAATAAATAAAATCTTTAAAAAAAAAAATAATAAAATGGGAAACATGGGTGGAGCATCTGGGTGGCTCAGTGGGTTAAGCATCCAACTCTTGGTTTCAGCTCAGGTTATGACCTCAGGGTCGTGAGATCGAGCCTCATGTTGGGCTTTGGGCTCAGTGGGTATTCTGCTAGAGATTCTCTCCCTCTCCCACTAAAATAAATAAATAAGTCTTTAAATAAAAAGGTGAAAAATAATCTGGTTTCTCTAAATGCTTTTGGGGGTGAAATTTCTCTAAGTACAGAAAATACACGTATTTCCTCTGGTGCAATGTCTGTTCTTATTCTTCACTCATTTATAGACCCAAATGTCTCGCTTTTTTTCTTGCCGAACTGCTTCTTTAATTTTCCGCACGTAACTTTCACCGCTACTTTAAGGCCTCAAGAGAGGTCTTCTCCCCGCCCTCAGTGACACTAGGCTCACTTGCCAGTCCTACTCTGCATTCGTTGCAACATTTATCTTTACTCTTCAGGCCGGGGTGCATGTGAAATTTTCTAATTTTCTCATTCTTGCCCCTAACACCCAGCAAACAGCTAATATTGTTTCTTTTAAGCCGCTGGCAAGTGTGGACTCCACTCACAGATTGGGAGTTTCCATCCCGTCTTCGAAACCCCGCCCCTGCATGCAGTGGCTGCCAGCCTCGCATCCACCAGCAAACCTCGTGTAGCTCCCAGGGACCCCCGAAGCTGTGCATGGGAAATGACAGAAACCAGCTGACGCCAGCCCCTCCGGACACCCACAGTAGAGTGTCCTCTCTCCCTCTCAACCTCTCTCCCATCGCCACGCTGGAAACTGGCTTCCCCCCTACCAGGGCACCACCACTGCTCAGGAAACGGTCTGCACAACCCTCTCCGCGGTGCTCACCGCGTCTCCCTTCCTGAGTCACAACGACCGACCCGAGGAAGGACGGCGCCCTCGGCCTCCGCTACCACTTCTTGGCGGGCTGCTGCCGACCTCACCCGCCCGCAGTCCTCAGTCCGGCCTCCAAAACGCTCCCACTCCGCAGCACTCGCCGGCTTTCTCGTGGGAGAGAACTCGTTCCTCCTGTCACAGTGCTCCCGGCCCCTCTGCTGGGCTGTCCTGATGGGGACCACGCAGTGTGGTGAGGGTGCGGTGCACGGTGACCTCAGACAAGCCCCCGTCACCCTGACGCGGGTCACTGCCAAGGCCCTACCCTCACGTTCACCCAATGAAGCAGACATGGCCAGGAAGCCTCGAGAAAACTCCCGCGGTGCCAGTGGCTCCGTGGGTGAAGCGTCCGCCTTCAGCTCAGGTCATGATCCCACCATCGGTCCTGGGATCCAGCCCCGCATCGGGCTCTCTGCTCAGTGGGGAGCCTGCTTCCCCCTCTCTCTCTGCCTGCCTCTCTGCCTACTTGTGATCTCTGCCTGTCAAATAAATAAGTAAAATCTTAAAAAAAAAAAAAAAAGGAAAAGAAAAGAAAACGGAGCGCACTTAAGCCACACACGTCTAGTTGCACCTCAGAACCCCGTTCCCGGCCATACCGCCAGGAAAGAGGCGCACGACAGTGGCGTCTCACGCGCTCACAGATCAGTGAACTGTCGCCGCGATCCACCCCGACGGCACGTCAGCCGAAGAGAAGGCGCATTCGCATCAGCGCTCTCTCCCCGGACTCTGCGCCCTTCCTAGAGCAGAGGCGGCATGACCTGACCTCCTGGCTCCAGGTCTGCCCGTGCATCGCACCCCGCTGGGCTCCTGGGACCGGCTCCGCGAGTGACGGCGCCGCCCTCGCGAACGTGCGGCTAAGGGGAGCGGGTTCCCCTCGTGCGGCGCCACGCCCCACTGTTTGCACCGTGGGCCGTCAGGAACGCAGCTGCTCGGACCGCTCCAGGCAGGTGCTCTGCGGGCGCTTGTCCAACGCTATGGCTTCTTGGCTCAGCCGCTGTGGCTGCGCCTCCCGCCGGGAGCACAGGAGCTGCGCCCGCGCGCATCCCCGCCGGCACCCCACGCCTGCTTCTGGGAGCGTGTCTGCAGCGCTACCCAGGCCGCGTGACCTTGTAGGTCACGCTTGGTTCTGCAGAGCCGGGGCGGGCGGGCTGTCGGCGCCACGCTCCGCCCTCCCTGCCACCCCACACCTGCAGCGTGGGAGAACGAGCCTCCCTTCCCGCCACGCCTCTGCGTTCGGGCATCCACGGCCGCTGGTCGCTGGCCGCAGCGAGCGGAAACCCACCGCAGGCCTGTCGCCACCCAGCCCGGCCTTCCCTGGCGGCGGGTTCCCGCATGAGACAGTCACGACCGACTGCCGCGGCTTCAGAGCACCGGGGTCCCGGGAGGCCGAGCCCGAGGAGCGCCATTCAGGCGGGCGTCTGCGGCCCGAACTCTGCTCGCAAGCCGCGCCCTCCACACGCGCTCCGGAGCGCCGCCCGCGACCGACGGCCACGCAGCAGCAGTGTCCCCTTGGTGGCCCGGCACGTCCGTTCCTCCCACGCACGGGCCCGGCCACCCTCACAGGGGCCACGGCTCCCGACCCGGCGTTCCCGCAGCGGCCCGCAGACGCCCCACGGGCAGCGCCCCTGCCCGCCCTCTCTGCAGTCGCCTGTTCCACTGGCCGCTTGCCTCTGCTCCCCTCAGGCCTGAAGCATGAACGTCCCCTCGACCCGACCACACACACCCCGCGTCTGCCGCCGTCCTCATGCCGCCCCTCAGCTGCCTCCCCCATGGCCGGTGGCCGCCGCATGCGCCCGGGCTCCCGTCCACTCCTCCAGCAGCCTCGGACCATGGCCCACAGCCCACGGCCCATGACGCACCAGGGGACCCAGCGACGGCCGGACAGACGGCCGAAGCCTCAGCAGACAGCGGCTCCGCAGCCTGAGGCAGACGGGGCCGCTCGGGCATCCGCGCCCCACGGACACGGTCCGCACCAGCCGCCTACGGGAGACGCCTGCCTCCCTCGGTGCTGCCACAGGAGGAGCGAGCCGTGTCCCTCCCCGGGACACCCACCAGTGGGCACGGCGCACCGCGGGGGCCCCGTTCCCGGTGGCTGTCCCCTCACCAGTCCATCTCCCCAGACCCACGCGTCTCACAGGCCACTGGGCCCCGCTATGCCCCAGTCCCCGTGGCAGAGCCTTCACGCCCGCCCTCCTCGGATGCAGACAGGAGCCCCTCTCCCCACGATGCAGCACCGCCGTGACATGCAGACCCCAGCAGGGCACCAAGTCAGAGGCCACAGCTCTCCTCAGGAAACACTGACCGCCAACACACTCAGCGAGGAAATGCGTGGGCTCCAGCACACAAAACAAGGCCAAAGTCCAGAGAGACTGCGCATCAACACATGGATCCAGCCTAACCTCTGGCTCGTAAAGTGGGTTTTAAATGGGGACACGTCTTTGGATAAAAATATTCAGCGTCACCACATCTCAGGCACAGCAGGACTGGGCGCTTTCCAGAGCTTCCAACACGCAGTGCACATCTCATCTGACCCTGCCGGTCACTGACGAGGTGGGCAGGACGTTCCCTGCTTAGCAGCTGGTCTAGGGAAAAAGTTAGGAGCTGCCCATGGTCTAAGAGTGAAGATGAGAAATATAAATTTTTTTTTTAAAAGATTTTATTTATTTATTTGACAGAGAGAGATCACAAGTAGACAGAGAGGCAGGCAGAGAGAGAGGGAAGCAGGCTCCCCGCTGAGCCGAGAGCCCGATGTGGGACTCGATCCCAGGACCCCGAGATCATGACCTGAGCCGAAGGCAGCGGCTTAACCCACTGAGCCACCCAGGCGCCCCAAGATGAGAAATATAAATTTTAAAACCAGGTGTGGTTACTCCTATGCTCTCTGTAATACCAATGAGTCACCTAATACCTTAGAAATTATCTCAGTTATAAGAGCTGTACTCACGTCAAGTATCACCCAGCAACTTGTCTCTAGTTTGGAACATCAGGATTCTCAAAAAGAGTTGAAAACGAAGTAGTAAATATTTTTATATGATCTCTATTCCTCCTGTTGTTCTAAACAAACTAATACAAGGCCATGTGCATAATGAACACAGTGAACATCACCGAGAACTACATCTTTCTTACTGACCTTGGAAACCTCAGTGACAGGCCACCACATTAACAAACGTAAAAGTAAAACTTGATAAACTTACCATTTGGGTGCCAGATCTCTGTAATGAATTTCATTTTAGGAGGCCGGAGGGGATAATCTTTTGGGAAAGTGAGATGAGCCTTAAAAACACCACCTTCACTGGAAGAAAAAAAAAACAAGTTCTTGCCTGTAAGTTCCCGCGTATCAAAGGACAATTATCAGACAAACATGAAGCCATGTGCAAGCGCTGACACTAGAAATGAACTGAATTAATAATATGGATCTCAAGCAGATCACCGACTCACACACTCACACCTGCTATCTCACCGGACTCCCACCCAGCCAGGAAAATGAAAGAAACAGTTGGCTGGAAACAGGCGGCTGTATCAGGTCACATGACTGCTGTGCTAACAATCTTTATCAAGTCCCATGGCACTTACATCAAAGTCCAGAGGCTTAAGTTGCCCGTCAGCTCTCCCTGCTGACCTCCAACCACCACCATTCCCCCCATTCCAGGCCGTCTTCTCTGCTCTTCAAGCACAATAAGCTCTTTTTCACTCAGAACTTAAACACATTTTGTTTGTTCCCTGTGTGGAAAGAGGTGCTGACCTTCCACTCATCCATTCATTTATTCATCTCATCATTTAACAAATATTTATTCAGCCTCTACACGTCAGACACTAGCAGTGAACGAGGTATAAGGTCTCTCAAAAAGTTTGTATTCCAGTGACTTTCCAAAGCAGTGCCGTCCAATGCAGCTTTCTGCGTACTGAAGACGTCCGAGTCATACTGTCCAAGGTGGTAGCCACAAGGTCCTTGAAACAGGGCTGGTGCAACTGAGGAACTCAATTTTTAATTTTTAAAAAAGATGTATTTATTTATTTGAGACCGAGAGAGAGAGAAAGTGCTTATGCAGGGAAGGGGAAGGGGGAGAGAAAGAATCTCAAGCAGACTCCCTACTGAGCACAGAGCCCAGTGTGGGGCTTGAACTCATGACCCTGAGATCATGACCTGAGCCAAAACCAAGAGCCAGTCACTCAACCAAATGCACTACCCAGATGCCGCTGAATTTTTAATTTTATGTAATTTAACAGCACATATGGCCAGTAACTGCTATATTCGTGCAGTCTTAGGTCAGTGCCACTTAGGAAATGTACTTGAAGAACTGTCAAAGCAGTACCAGTCATACTGTGTCAACAACAAACACCAATGAGATCAAGTCAGCCTCATGGGGCATATGACTGAATTCCTGCGTTATGTCAGTACTAACCATTTCCTAAGCCTGAAATACCCTTCTCCCCTTGTCTTCATTTACAACTCAGCTTTGGGGCCCCTAAGTGGCTCCGCAGAGTTGGTTAAGCATCGGCCTTTGGCTCAAATCATGATTCCAGGGTTCTGGGATCGCGCCACACGTCAGGCTCCCTGCTCAGCAGGGAGTCTGCTTCTCCCTCTCCCACTGCTCCTCCCCTGCTCTGCTCGCTCACTGGCTCATAGGAGTAAGATCTTACAGAGAGAGACTCAGCTTCAACGTTACCTCTTGAGACATCACTGGATTACCTAGTCCGAACTCTCTGCGGTGCCCCTGCCACACTGACCCCCTCCATTTCTTTACTCCAACACCTATTTGCACACCCTGTTCTCGTACTGTTCCGTGTGCACTCCTTCAGAGCAGGGCCATGTGAGTGTGTTTGTTTCGGATCCACTGAGAAGGACAATTCTGGCTCCTCAAATGGCTTTCATTCACTGAACAAAGAACACTGATTACCTGCCTGTGTGAGGAACTCTTTTATGTAAAATAATAAAACAGAGAAGACATTAGAGATGCTTGGTTTCGAGCACTTACCATTTTGGTAACAGAAGAAAGTATCAAGCAAAATACCACTGACAGCCCCTGGAATGGTCTGGGTGATCTAGTACTAAATGTTTAAACAGCCACGTGTCTATAGGATAAGCCCATTTGTCCTTACAAAGGGAAAATGGAGGAGTGCGCCTACACAACACAGAGAGAAAACCACCTGCAGACACAACCCCAGTACACAGCAGTGGTTTTTTTCTGGGGCGCGGGATTATGGACATCTTTTCCTTTCTGCTTTGTACATTTCAACACAGAATTCTAAGCACAAGTAAGTATTAATTTTTATTACCTTTTTCTGAGCATAAAGGATTTGGGGGGAGAGGGATTTAAAAACAGAGGCAGATCATTAATACCAAATACCTCTCGATACCTAGGGAAGGCCAATGGGCTCCCAGCACACAGGGTTATAGTGGTAACACAATCGTGATAAAAGCAACAGGAGGCCACAGAGGGTCAACGAGAGAATGGGGTGTCAAGGACAAGCATCATGAGCAAGACAATCTGAAAAGTCTGACAGTTTAAGGAACAGGGTAACTAACTAGATGGGGAAAGAGCACAAGGGGAAGACTTTAAAAAGGAGGGGAAAATCCTATCTGTTTACAAGGAGATGGGAAGGTGCTGGCAGAAAGACTAGAGACACTAGAAAAAGCAGAACTGAGCCATCAGAAGAGGAAAGAAAGTAAGGGGAGCAAGGGGCCTCACCAAGAAAAAGAACATCTTTTCCTTTTGCACTGGAAAAAGGAGAGAATGAATGTGGTACAGATATCCAGGGGTAAAATGGAAGAAAACGGACAAACTTTATGCCTGCTATATGGCCTCCATTTCGTAACTTACACAGTGATTTACTGGAGAGGCTCTGAGAGGTACATACCACACCACCCATCACCCCTGCTACCCTGACTACGCAGATTAATGCCTGATGGGCCCGGGGAACGTTAACTGTGTGGACTCCATTTTCAAACTGGGGGTGAATCACTAACCAGTCTTTTTAACAAATAAAAATCCCATAGAGGGGCGCCTGGGGGGCTCAGTGGGTTAAAGCCTCTGCCTTCAGGTCAGGTCATGATCTCAGGTCCTGGGATCGAGCGCCGCATCAGGCTCTCTGCTCAGCGGGGAGCCTGCTTCCCCTCTCTCTCTGTCTGCCTCTCTGCTTACTTGTGATCTCTGTCAAATTTGAAATTAAAGAAGAAAAAAAAAAAATCCAGCAGAAAACACGGCGCTATCACAGTCTGACTTACTTCATATCTGCAAGCATGTTTCTACTCACTACAACATACACCCATGATCATACACCCATGATCTCCATCGAGTCACGATGTGGAATGTTTATGATTGTGGGCTGTGGCGAAAAAAAGCCACAAACATAGAAAACAGCTAAGAATCTGTGCGAAAGGACCTCGAGAGAGCCGCCTACAGGCCCTCGCACTCCATCCACTGGGAAGGCTACTCCATGTGGGAAATCGCCTTCCTCGGTCCCCTCGTCTTGGTTGAAAAGACCCACTTTGTAGCAGCCGACTGGAATCCCTGTCCTGAAAAACCGTCTCCATCTCTTAAATTATCTTCAATCTTTAAAGCATCAAATTTCTTAACAGATGCATCTCGAAAGGTGTAAAAGCACATGGTTTTCCCTCTGTCCGCAGTACCCTCCCCACTCTGGACCAAGCACGTTATTCCTTCCAGTTTTTCTCCTATGGATGGGCTCCTTCTCTCTCAGTTGGGCCATCCTGCCTGTTCCCCTGAAACCGAGCTCCGGGGTCCTGGCCTGAGGGAGCAAACTGCCTGTGAAGAGCCAAATCAGCGAAGAGGGGCACGAACCCCCAGGACGGGGACACCGTCACCCGAACGTTAACACATCGTACAGTCACTACATTTTCAAACACACAAAGACAGCACTGCGATGAGTCAAACTGACAACCTATGACAAAGCATCTGGGAACTGAAAATACGCCCATTACACACACAGTCTCATCACACGTATGAATCGCACACCTACCGGCAGGATGGTAAAGAGCAGTAAAACCAAAAAAGGGTCACATTTGAAGAGACTGAGAAAGCTAAGCCTGGTTCAACTTTCTTCCACGAGCCTCGCTATTTTTATGTTGAACTGCGAAAATCTAACCTGGACCAGATCCTGTCATTCCATTCTGCCAGAGCCCACCCTTCTGTCGCATTTACTCGACTTCAATGCCACGCCGTACGCTACCATCTGAACTTCTGCTCGATACTGTTCTCATGGAAATGTTCCTGGTGATCCCTGTTTCTTGTCCGCTTCACTTGGCGCGTTTCTCCATGTACTACCACACTCGTGACTACCATAGTCGTTCTGCTACTACATGCAGGACACCAAACATCCCTAACCCTTCCTGGCACAGGTTTCTGCCCTAAACGCAAAGCTGCTAAGACCCAGCTGAAGCCATCGTTCAAAGTCCCGCAGCTAAGGCAGGTGGTGGGGTCAGGGAACTGCGCGGAGCCCCCAGCCTGTGTTCTGAAGCCCAAACGGGAAAGGCCGGGGTGTTGACGCCGCAGCCTGTGTGTGCAGCAGTGCTCACCAGACAGCGCGCGGGGCCTGTGTGCCCACGTCGGAAGGACAACTGTAAAGAGACTCTTGACTGTAATATCATTCCCACAGTCTGGGGAAGCGACTCTACATCTTCTGCATGTACTCAAGGAAAGGCAATACAACGAAATGCACACAATCTTCATATTCCTCAGTTTCCCACACCCTGGCCAGCAGTTAGGGACAAAGGAAACCACACTTCCCGAACAGACTGGCCGTTGAGATGAGAGAAGAAAAAGCAATAGAAGATGGTGCGCGTTCACCATTCACGAAGATTTTATGAAATTTATAATGACATGGTGGTTTCCGAGTGTCCTGAACTTCCTTGGAAAACGTGCTGCTGCTCTTGCCCGAAATGTCTGGTCCGTGGACACTGCCCGGTCATCGCAGGCTGGACGCAGCGGACATGCACACCAGTTTCGGCTTCCACAGGCAGACAACCCAAGGAGTCCATTCTCTGCGGATGATGGGGCAGAGCAGTCACGAACCTCAATGCCATGTAGCGACAAACGGACCGGCTGCACTCACGCTCGTGGCCAGGCTCCGTGTCCCAGGAATGGTGGAATACCCGGGTTCTTGATCACCTGAACAGAAAAGGGCACAGTGCCCTCTAGTGACTACATGAAGGCTAACGACACCCCAGAAAGGACACAACTGCTTTCCAAGAAGGTTTGCACATGAGTAATTCTTGCTACCACTACAGAAATGGCCTAACTACTAAGTGGTGACTTCATTAGCTGGGTCTGGGTTCCATCTAAGCCCACACTCGCTTTAACTGATTTACACCTGGGGTCTGCATGCCCATGCCCAGAAGACCCCTCCACCAACTGCAACATGGCCTCGCTCTCTCCACGCTGCTAGAGTACCAGAACACCAGTAACTTCCTTCCTGCTAAACCAACACACACCTTAAAATACTGGATTCCTGGCACTTTCAGGGAGCTTACTTCCAAACACACTTTCCTCTCTATCCACCCCCCTCGGAGACCCCCTCTCCGCACACACTCTCCTTCTCTCCCCACAGGCACCCCCAGCTCCCAGCCCATCTTTTTCACTAGAGACAAACTTTGAGGATAACAGTGTTAAGAGCAGATTTTTGTTGCAGAAATAAAATGCAAGTAAGGTGAAGGAAAATGAAATCCATGATCCCAAAATTAGGGTACCTGGGTTGTATGCTAGAAACCTAACTGGTGACTCCTGTTCTCAACAGTTGTGCTCTGTCCTCAGGACCAAAGACTGACCCAAACTCTTCAGCAGTGTTTATGAACTTTGAGTAGCCCCCTCCACTCCCTGCCCAGCCTCATTTCCTGACGTCCTGTGTGCTCGCCTCACTTCTTGGCCACACCACGACCCAGAGCTCCCCTGGGAAACACTGCAGCTCAGTCACTGCCCCCACGTCTCCCCACCTCTGCCAGAACACCTCTCCGGTTCACTCTGACCTCGCTGCTACTAGTTCCAAATCCTTTCCACTGCAGAACTGGTCTCTCCCAACTGCAGCCACTTCATTCATCTCACCAGTTACTGGGTGGCAGTGAGCAAGACTGCCACACAGGAGGCAAGAGCCAGTCAGCCGCAGAGCTCCTGCTGCACACAACAAACACCACACTAGGAAGAAGTGTTGCTTGCAGCCAAAAGCCTCCTAACTCTTTAGTTCCCACTTCAGATGGATCCTCCTCTGGCACAAGGCTGATCCATCCCAAACCTGCCACACCCCCAGTGAGTGCCCCTCTCCACCACGGCCATCAGCAGTCAAGTGACCGTGTGGTGACGTGCCTGCTCTCTGCAGTCAGGGACAACACTGAGCTGGTATCAGGTCGCGCTCCCAGTGTCCAACTTAAGACCTCTAGAAAACGACTGAGCGAGATGAATGAGCAGTGTAAGTGCTGGTGTGATGCTCTATTTTTCAATCATTCTAAGTAGAAAATTGCCCAAGGGATGGCCTAGACTCAGTAAATATTAAATAATAAATCCTAAACCTCTTGTTTTGAGAGCTTTAAAAAAACAATCTCAAGGCGCCTGGGTGGCTCAGTGGGTTAAAGCCTCTGCCTTCAGCTCTGGGTCATGATCCCAGGGTCCTGGGATCCAGCCCCGCATCTGGCTCTCTGCTCAGCAGGGAGCCTGCTTCCTCCTCTCCCTCTATCTGCCTCTCTGCCTACTTGTGATCTCTGTCAATAAATAAAATCTTTAAAAAAAACAAAAAACAAAAAAAACCAATCCCATAACTTCCATCACACTTGGATTTCAGAGATATTAACAAGAAGTAATCATGTCCAGGTTATTCTGGACGACGGTTACAACGTCTGTCAACTGCCATAAGGCCTCATTACTCACAGGGCATTCACCGTGCGTGTGGCATGGAGTTCAGCTCCCGCCCAACAGTCCCATCGGAAGGACTGTGCAAGTGGCTGCCAGCCGTCTCCTTGGGAAGCCCACACTCCAGAGGGCCCGCCACAAAGGCTTCTGCCACCCACATCTCACACCGGCAGCTGGCACTTTGTAAAGATAAACTGAAGGCCAGAAATAAGTTTTTAGTTGGCAGAAAGAATGGACTATCCGTCAGTACAGGGAGTGCTGAAATGTGGCTCTTTTTGGTGACGGTGAAGATACACATCAAATACAGGGGAGATGTGCCACCACGGCACAAGAAAGTGTGAGAATTCTGGGAGGCCCTTAGAGACGGAGCGTGGCCTGGAAGCCCAACTAACCCTCCAGACAGTCACCAGTTCAGAAGAATTCCTCCCGTTATCCCCTGTCGACAGCAGGGGTAGGTAACAAGATTCTGTCACTGGACTGTCACTGTGTCTTCTAAATAAACCTTCACGCAGTGTGATTAGCTTGAACACCTGAACTTCATCAGGCTTATAAACCAGGTTATTTGTACAGTTTTACGTGCAAAATTTAGTGAAAAATTTGCTTTCAAATAATTACATTAAGGTTGTGGGGGGATACCTCAAAGACGGTTTTCAATGGCTACTGTTATCTACCCAAACAAACACCACGGAATGACCAAACTGAGTTATTTTAGTTTTCAACAATCAGCAATACAAACATTGCACTGAGAAATATATCAGAAAAAAATTCTGGGGGTGCCTGGGTGGTTCAGTGGGTTAAAGCCTCTGCCTTCGGCTCGGGTCATGATCCCAGGGTTCTGGGATCGAGCCCCACATCCGGCTCTCTGCTCAGCAGGGAGCTTGCTTCCTCCTCTCTCTGCCTGCCTCTCTGCCTACTTGTGATCTGTCTGTCAAATAAATAAATAAAATCTTAAAAAAAAAAAAAATGAAACCAGGGAAATAAGTGTGACTGACTTCTTAAAAAAAAAAAAAAAATCTGATTGGAAACAATCATGACAAAACATGAGTCACCTTCCAGATGACAGAAAACCCAAAGTCCACACCATAGCTCGCCCTGTTTGTCCTGTGGCAGCCTGCCCTGGTACCAAGTAGCCAGAATTTTCTTTTCCATCAGGTAGGTATGACTATGGTGGGCAGGGCTTCCCCATCTCTGAACATCTAAGATGAAACTACCGTGGGGTGCCTGGGTGGCTCAGTGGCTTAAGCCGCTGCCTTCGGCTCAGGTCATGATCTCAGGGTCCTGGGATGGAGTCTCACATCGGGCTCTCTGCTCAGCAGGGGGCCTGCTTCCCTTCCTCTCTCTCTGCCTGCCTCTCTGCCTACTTGTAAATCACTCTCTGTCAAATAAATAAATAAAATCTTTAAAAAAAGAAAGAAAGAAAAAGAAACTACTGTAACCGAATCGTTGCCTGCTTAGCGCCACAGAGGACCAGAGCTGAGTGAGCAAGTGCAGTCCCCGAGAAACTCCGCTACACATCGGCCCCTCCGTTGTGGGGCCCAGTGGTGAGTGAGAAGTTCACTGCATTCTGTGCCATGCCGCCGCTTCCAGAAACAATATGGAGCTTATACTAGTCACTAACACAGGTGGGCACGACCCATCTTCTAGAACACTATTCCTAACTTTCAGTCAGTCTGCAAAACTCCAGAGCAGGAAGTAAGGCTGTGGCTTTTGAATCTAAACCATGGGACAGGACACTGAAGACATCGCGCCGCTCTCTCCAGCTCTTGGACTCCACTGCACTCTTGTTGGCTGACTTTGCATAGGTAATGAGGGCTAATTCAAAGAGATTAGCCGTGACCATCACAGTTACCATCACAGTTACGAACTGGGAGAAGGCAAACATCAGTTCTCATCAGTGCTCTGTGGGGACCCAATTCAAGCAGTGCTCCAAGTGATGACCTTGAGAGTCTCGGCCTGCAGACATGCCGTGTGAAACCGTGTTCCATATGAGTCTCCCAGGTGTAACACTGTGCTTTAATTAGACTGACAACGAGCTGGCAGTGGTAAAGACGGCTCTTTGAAATGACAACGTTCCCTTTGCAGGGGAGAAACATTTTAATAAAGACTTTCCTTCTAACCCCATCCTGCCAAAATTAACCCAATACCCAAGAAACAAGTAAAAAGTACATTATTTATATATACGTTCACCTTAAAAATAGCTTTTCTGTAATAAATGTATTCTAGGTATTAAGAATATCTGAATTTTTGAAACTGTCATATATTTAAGAAAGCAACAGGTTTTAGACACTAGAATTTCAGAACAGAAAAAAAAAGCAGAACACAAAAACCCTAGACATGATCATTTAGCACTAACGATTTCACCTAAACACAGCCATTTTGCCTGCTTTAAAAAATAATTTCACTTCAGTTTACCAAAGCAGTTTCCATCTGAATTAATTAAGAGAGCTACTTTAGTGTCTGTTCCATGGTACTTACTAAAGTGTGTCAGGGGGACCAATGATAAGGACTTCCCACCGGTAAAGATCATTGTCATCTATTAAACCTGCTGAAAAGCCTTCCACTGGATTTTTGTTGAGTTCTGTGGAAAAAAAAATTTTTTTGATCAAAACTTTTAGGCATATAATTTTCACTCGACAGATAAATTACAGAACCTGAATATACATGATAGAAAGTGCAAACCGTTCAGCAAATATACCTGGGTCTAGAAGCAAAACACTACCTGATGGCCGGAACATTCCTATTTCTGCACCAGAGGGCCCCAGTGGGGCAGCAAACCGTGCAGATCACATTCGGACCCCTCTCCCTTGCACGGTTGTTTCCAGCTGGGCCCTTAGCATCCCAGGGAGCCCTGCGGTGGTAGATGGAGCTAGTTCAGACCCAGATACTCAGGCACACCCCTCGCAGACTGTGCCCGCGACTAACCCCAACCAGCACCCCAGTCATTCTTCCACTGTGGTCTTCAGGGCACACTCTCAGAAGCACCAGCCAAGGCCCTAATACCCTTCTGTGGGAATTCACCGAACTTAGCCAACCTTCATTTATGCCAGCGCGCATCCGTGTGACAAGCCCTCTGTCACCTTTGGGACACACAGCTACAGCTGGTGTTCAGGTGGGGCTCGGCAGACTCCACACTCGACACACATGGGGAGAGCAGAATCCCCAGGACTCGCCCGTGTGTGCTGACCCCGATGCCAGCCAAGCTCCCAGCACACAGGACCAGCTTAATGGTAACAACCAGAGATGCGCCCAGCTGGCTCCATCTTGATCTCAGGGGCCTGGGTTTGAGCCCCACATGGGGTGTACAGAATGGGTTTTGAAGAAGACGATGGAGGAGTAGGAAGAGGAGGGGGAGGGAGGGGGAGAAGGAAGAGGAAGAAAACAACAGCTAGAGCCTATAGGAATGGCAGTGGCATCATGACTGTTTTCTCTTCCAGAGAGAGGGTTCTGTGGCGCGGATGGAAAATGATGGAAGCAGAGGGCCAGTGAGGTGGTGGCAGCATGGGGGGAGGGACGGTGGGTGGGGGGCAGGGACCCAGGCCAACAAGGGAGCTTACTGGATCAGGTCAGGAGTGCCATCTGACAGCTCCTAGACACATAGCACTTAATAACGACCTACTGATGATGGGTATTATGAACAGATTTATCTAAACAGCTGTTTAATGAGGCATAATTGACACTCAGTGAATTGTACGTATTTAAATTGGAAAATCTGATACATATTAATCCACATACACTCCTGCATAGTAGTAACACTAACACTGCGGTAACCAAGCACACACACTGTACACAGAAATCAGCAACAGGGAGGTCAGACGGGGAGCAATGGGGGCCAAGCACGGGAGACAGCGGGCAGGGAGGAGTGTGCCGAAGGCCTCAGTGGTGTGTGATTCTCACACCCGCCCTGCCATCAGCCTCAAGCATCTGATGGTGACCGTAAGCATGATGCAGCCCAGAGCGCTTTGACAGGACTGAACGGAGAAGATCTTAATTCTCTGAGGGATAAGGAGGTGTTGTGATTTCACTAACTAGGAGTTAACACCCCAACATGCCAGTGAAACACAGAGCTTAAAGGCACTTTGCCTTTGAATCTGCCTTTAATAATCGCTTCTCGGCCTTTTGGCTAAGATCAAGTGTAAATTTGCCTTTAATAAATAAATAAATAAGTAAATAAGTAAATAAATAAATAAATTTGCCTTTAAATACAAATGGCTTTTCTCAAAAGTTGAAAGATTATTTAGAAGTCTAAATTTTTGCCTAAAAGGCAACACAGACCTAACGTTTTAAATCAGTACACTATTTCAAAATGCAAGAAATGTATTTTTACTTTTACTTTTAAATAGCTTAGTCTAAGACGTTTTTAAAAAGATACTGAAAATGGAAAGACATGAAGATAGGAACTGCATTTCGTTCCTGCGCGTAAACATTCCCTGAGCAGCGGCGGCCACTGTGGGCTCACATGCAGGGAGGTGCCCCGAGCCCAGTCCCCAGGGCAGGACGCAGCACACAACACTGCAGGGATGGGCAGCCATGTTCTTTTTCTAGAGGAAAAATCATATTTCATCTTATCACATTTCTCAGACCGTTTTCTTCAACACTGTATTCAAGTCTTGTGGAAGATTCTAGAACTTATCTAGAAAATCAGTCTTGCTGCATTTTCCATCAGAATTCCAGTGGGGTTCTATAAATGAAGGTGGGTAAGTTCTGAAATTAGCATATATGGTCAAAATTACCGTTGAGAATTCCCTTATATGTCCCATAAAGTACATCACTGCTTCTCCCCTTTGTCAATACATCGTAATTTGTAAAACTCTCCTGCACATGCCCTCCTTGCTCTTCTCCTACAGGAGCGATCACACCCATGTTGAAGATGTCCACTACCTCACGTCTGGTGCGGCTTTTGCCCCGAGCAGGGGTCCCCCAGGGCCTGCACCCTGTCAGGTATCTGACACTCTGATGCCACACCTGCAAAATGCTTCCCTTTCCCATGGGGTCGTCCCTAAATAACTGACCAAATAATGGTCTTTTGCCTTCTGTTAAGTTCCCAGTAATTACACTCCTAGCCCACACTCCACCCCTGACACTCGAATCCTGCGGAGTCTCAACCCGATTCCCACGGAAGTAAACAGGTGAGCATCATGAGTGGTAAATGGGTCAACAGCAGCACAGAAATCTGCAGGGGCACAAAGAAGGGCACCTCATCACCAGGAAGAGGCAGAAAAGGGCTTCCAGAAAGACAGGAGACACCATACCACCCTGAACGCGCCTGATCTCGTCTGATCTTGGAAGCTAAGCAGGGTCGGGCCTGGTTAGTACTTGGATGGGAAATAAGAGGATCTGGGTGGCTGCTGCGAGGGTCACACAGAGGGTTAGTACACAAGAACCTGAAGCACGAACATCAGGAACTGCCTCGAACAAAGGCGACACGTGGCCGAGAGCCGCAGGAGGTCAGAAGCCGGGAAGCAAAGGGCCTTTATAAGCCCTGTATCCAGAGGGCAATGACAAGCCTTTGAAGGCTTTGTGTCTTGTTTTGTCTTTAAAACAATGAGGTGACCATGAGATTCACATTTTCAAAAACAAACCTTGCAGAGCATAGATGATACAGAATTAGGCCCTAGTGACAACCAAGAAACCAAAAAGGAAGCCATCAAGGTAACCCTGGAAAGCGTACCTTTAGTAGTAGGATGACCCTGGGAATCATGATTGAAAACAGGGACATTTAGGAGAATCAATCAACCAAACTTGGTGATGTGAGGGGTAAAATGACACAGATGTCCTCAGAAGGGGGGATTTAAAAAAAAGCCGCAGAAGTGACAAAGAACAGGAAGACAGTGAAATAGGAAGTAACCCAAGGAAAAAATCATATTGAAGAAGCCAAAGGAGAAAGTGGCCGACAGTAATAAACAGACAGTCCTCGGGAAAAGGGAGGTCTGAACCCAGTCCGCTAGGTGCGGCAGGAAGCAGCCCAGGGATGCCCCAGGCACGACGAGTCTCAGGGTGATGGGAAGTCATGGGCCACCCAGGCAACACTGAGCTGACAAAAAGATGAGGGGAAAAAACACAAGGCGAACCCTTTTCTAGAAATCTGTGGACAGAGAAGTGTAGCAGCCATACGAAGACGAAATGCCAGGTTTTTTCATGGAAAAGGCCGAAAAAAAATGTTCAAGCATCCTACTGACACCTAAATGTTGATAAGGGTACTTCACGCTATGTTCAAACCTGGATGCACTGCAAGACGTAATTAACCAATAAAACTTAATGAAAAGAAAATAGAGAATTTTTTTTCATAATGGGTTGGAGGTGGCCTTCCTATGCCACCTCCAACAACCAAAACGCAACACTCAGATGATATTGCACAAAACATTTTAAATCCAGACTAAAGCTTTAACACAAAGCAGAGACCAGGAGAGACTATCTGCAATGTAACGGGTGAAAGCTCGTGGCCCTAATACAGAAGAGAGGGGAGGCGCGCACCGTCCAAGTACAAGGCGGAGTGGATGCTGCGAACAGAGTCCGGGCCTGCTGAAGACACGCACGCACAGCCGTGCCCCAGCCTCCGCCTATACTCCATAAGGACCGCAAAGACACTTTCCGTGGGACAGACACGGACATTCAGCTTTCCGAACATACCTGGATACAATTTCAGGTGGAAAGAGCTCTCTTTTCCACAAATCACGACTGCTAAAGCAAAATTTTAAAGTTCTAAAACAGGCAAAACTACTAATGACTAGTACTTTTTAAAAAATTTTATTTATTTATTTGACAGAGATCCGAAGTAGGCAGAGAGGCAGGCAGAGGGAGGGGGGAAGCAGTCTCCTCGATAAGCAGAGAGCCCGATGTGGGACTTGATCCCAGGACCCTGAGACCACGACCTGAGCCAAAGGCAGAGGCTTTAACCCACTGAGCCACCCAGGCACCCTAATAATGACTAGTATCTGAAATCAGGACAAGACTGTCTTTTTTCTTTTTCTTTCAGAAAGGGAATGAGTAGTATCTGGAAGGAGGCATAAAAAGGGGCTTCAGGAATACTCGTAATGGCAGCTGCACAAAATATTTACGTACTTTTCTTTGTCTATGTTCTACTTCGATTTTTTTTTATATGAAACCTTTGTCTTTTTCTTTTTTTAAAAAAAGAGATTTTATTTATTTATTTGACAGAGACAGAGATCACAAGTAGGCACAGAGGCAGGCAGAGAGAGAGGGGGAAGCAGGCTCCCCACTGAGCAGAGAGCCCGACGTGGGGTTCGATCCCAGGACCCTGAGTCCATGACCTGAGCCGAAGGCAGAGGCTTTTACCCACTGAGCCACCCAGGTGCCCCACTACTTAATTTTTTTTTTTTTAAGATTTTATTTATTTGAGAGAGAGAGTAAGAGAAAGCAAGAAAGGGCAGAAGGTCAGAGGGAGCAGCAGACTCCCCACAGAGCTGGGAACCCAGTGCAGGACTTGATCCTGGGACTCCAAGATCATGACCCGAGCCGAAGGCAGACACCCAGCCAACTGAGCCAGTCAGGCACCCACTACTTCAATTTTTAAAACTCAGTAAATCCTGGAGTGTCACATCATTGTTAGATAAGCATTATGCATGTCTGCAGTCAATCTGGAAATTGCTGCAGGCCAAAGTGGTCTACAGAAGATGTCCTTGAGAATAACCATCTGCAGAGGGGTAAGGAGTGGACAATAATGCATGTACGCACTCCTGCGAGAGTTGTTACTCGAGGTGAGACCAGAAGAGAATGGGAATGGGGAGAGCATATGAAAACTAAGAACTCTATAATTTTGAATGTGAATCACAAGTTTCAGTAAGAATCCATGATTTAGCTTTAAAAATTCTGAGCTGTGTCCACTGAAAAGGTGGAGGAAAAATGACCAGCCCTGTAGAAATGAGCATCCCTAGTTCCCAGAATATGACTCCCAACAGGATTTCCTACTTACAGGGCCCAGGGACCTTCAGAGGAAGCGTTGATGGCAGGTCTAGGGCAGGACAGGTTCTAGGCTCATCTCATACAGACCAATTAAAAAGGAAGCTGTCAAATAATACCATGGTCTTCTTAAAAGGACTCATCCAACTTAGAGAGGTCGCCACTGGTCATATACAGGACAATCTGGGTATCAATGAAGCCAGTAATGATGAACAGTCTATAATAAACAGTGGTATCAAAAGCAACCCACCTATTGGTTCCACCATTTCTGGATGCTAATTATCTTTTTGTTTGTTGTAAAACCCAGTTTTTAAAAGATTTTATTTATTTATTTGTCAGAGACAGAGCACAAGTAGGAGGAGCAGCAGGTAGAGGGAGAAGCAGACTCCCCACCAAGCAGAGAGCTGATACAGGACTCAACCCCAGGACCTGAGATCATGACCTGAGCCGAAGGCAGACACTTGACTGACTGAGCCAGCCAGTCCTGTACAACCAATTTACAACAGCAAAAGATTCAAGATTTATTCTTCCTTTTATATACAAAATTGTACTACCAAGTAATCAAACAGTAATTAAAATTTGATCAAATAAGGTATCTCTCTATAGAAATAGCCCAATTAAAAAATGAAAAATGGACGCACTGCCATGCTGTCACTTTAGTGCAGGTACTTTAAGAAGGAAGACAAGCAGGTACTATGAATCTCCGGATGACCAAACCCCCATTCGGGAAGTGATCTTGCCTCACTACGCTGAGCCTGTCCACGCCCCGGACACAATGACCAATTTCAGGAACACACAGAGAAATGTGGTTACAGACGGCCCAGGAAATTCTAAAGGGCATGGCCTGGAGCCCTCAATAAGGACATCACGTGGGAACAAGAGAGGACCGAGCTCAGACTTCAGAAAGAATGTGCCCATCCCTGGGCACTAGAGATGCTCATTTCTACAAGTGAACATGAGAAGGCTGACCAGGTATTAGTAGTAAGATGTTAGTGCAACCTTAATAACACGAAACAATCATTGATTCTTTAGAATGTGGTAAGGCCATCTACTGGTGTTCCCACCCCAGTTGTTAGAGATGCAGACAAATGGTCACTGACATATGATACTTGTGACGAGCCTCAATACCCTACGGGACGGGGGAAACGGCTGCTCTTGACGGACAGCTGAGGTTAGGGGAGCCCAGGGAGACTCCTTACACCCATCAGGCTACTCTGCTGTTACTGTATATCTGACATTTGTCGAAGCCAGAAGAATACTAAAAAAGTCTGGGGCACCTGGGTGGCTCAGTGGGTTAAGCCGCTGCCTTCGGCTCGGGTCATGATCTCGGGGTCCTGGGATTGAGTCCCACGACGGGCTCTCTGCTCAGCGGGGAGCCTGCTTCCCTCTCTCTCTCTGCCTGCCTCTCTGCCTACTTGTGATCTATCTCTGTCAAATGAATAAATAAAATCTTTAAAAAAAAAAATACTAAAAAAGTCTGATAACGGGCTCTACTGTTTTTTATCGATCACATGGAAACCAACCATCACTGAGTCTCATCAGATATGGCAGGCCTGGGACAAACAAGTTCAAAGACCCAACTATGTACCACTTTACACTTGACTCTTAGGGAAATAAGCTGCTTTAACTCTAAGTGCGCCCTGCCAAGAGCACGGCACCTGCTACAAAGCCAACACACACTGGTATTCGTAGCCCAGCACGGATTTGCATGGCATCTGGGCAGCCGTGGTCTCCTGACCCAGGCCATGTGCATCCCTGTGGAGCTTATTTATGTAGCGCACAGCCAGGCTGTGGGTGCACTTCTGTAAAGTGACTATTCTTACACTGGCTTCTTTTTGAACTTCTGAAATTACAAAAAGAACCTTTTATCCAGACACTAATTATTCCTCCTAAGTACTGAGATGGTTTATTAAAACAATGTTGACCTTATTATAAGAATAAATTATCATTATAATCTAAAACATTAAAATCGCCACAAATCAACTCACCAAAATTAACAGAGAAAACATTAGTTTCCTCTAAGCTTCTCATTAGTTCGTCAATATCATGCAGAGTTTTTGTCAGTCGGACCTGTGTGGGAATGTCAGCGGTCTCCCTAGCCTTGTCCTGACGCGCCGGTCCTCGCCCACCCCCCTCACTCACTCACTCTTCCGAAGCTCCTCCTCCCATCAGTGAAGCAGGGTGCAACCCAGACAGCCCAGCCAGCCGGAGGAGCTCCTGTGTCGGCCACAGACCGCCCGCCTTAGAGCACAGGCTTAGCCACCTGCTCACTAGGCTGCAGGCCACCCCAAGAGGAACCCGTGTCCGCCAGAGTGCTGAAGTCCGAGGAGACACTACGCACCCACAGCGAATCCATCACGGCTACCACGCGTCTCTAGCAGGAGCCGTCGCGCACGGCCTCCACACCCAGGGCCCTGATACCAGGGAATGAACGCAGACGCAAGCCAGGAGAATGAGTTCTGGGAGATTTTTCAAACTGGAATTAAGAAAGGGAGTTCCAATCTCAAGGAGAAAGGCGATATGAGAAAGCAAAGCCAAAACGGAGATAAGTAAGCAGAAGTAAGCAACAGGAAGAGGCCCTACCAGCATTCCCGTTCCCGACACCTGGTGTCTCGCCCGCCCTCCCACCAATTTGGTTGAGGCAAATCTCCTTTATCTATACTTCATTCTAGTCCAACTCCTGTCCCTTCCAACTAAGGGCACCTATTTCTCCTCTGGAAGAGTAGTATTTTTTGAGCTTACATTTCCGGTGGACTCTGTTCCTTTCCGCCCTCCCATCCCGAATACAGCACAGCAATGGTCTGCGCTGTCTTCCACCCTCAAGCACCCCACTCAAGGATGGGGGACGGGGCGGGGACTGGCTCAGGGCAGGTGAGCGTGGAGAGTCTGTCCTATTGCCGCCAACACAGGGGAGTCATTACTCAACTTTACTTCAGCCCCGTTTTCTTAAGGATTGCTCAAACTAAATTCTGGGTATAAAATTTTCAAAACCAGGTTCGGTTTTATTTAGTATCTAACAGGTCTTATCTCCTTATCTACTTGTTTTTACACAATGAAATGAAGTCAAGTTACTCTATTTCTAATTATCAATACATCTGTTTTCTTTTGTATTCGCCTGCCCCATGGTCTCAGCAACCTCAAAGTGAAGTCCACCTCTCCTCACCCTGCCTTGTTACCACCAACTGCATCAAGAGACTCACAATAAAAAAAAGAAAAATCTCTCAACACAAGAATGAGGGGTTCGAATTGCTATCCCAAGTTCACTTTGACCATTTAATAACACATATAAAAATTCAGGAAAACAGGGCACCTGGGTAGCTCAGTGGGTTAAGCCTCCACCTTCAGCTCAGGTCATGATCCCAAGGTCCTGGGATCGAGCCCCATATCCGGACCTCTGCTCAGCAGGGAGCCTGCTTCCCCCGCTCCCCGCCTGCCTCTCTGTCTACTTGTCATCTCTGTCAAATAAATAAAATCTTTAAAAAATTTTTTTTCAGGAAAACTTCAGAAAAAGAATCTCAAAGAAATTACTATGAAATGATATCTTTTTTAAAAAAGACCTGAGGGCGCCTGGGTGGCTCAGTGGGTTAAGCCGCTGCCTTCGGCTCAGGTCATGATCTCAGGGTCCTGGGATCGAGTCCCGCATCGGGCTCTCTGCTCGGCAGGGAGCCTGCTTCCTTCTCTCTCTCTCTCTGCCTGCCTCTCAGTGTACTTGTAATTTCTCTCTGTCAAATAAATAAATAAAATCTTTAAAAAAAAAAAATAATAAAATAAAAAAAAAAAATAAAAAATAAAAAAGGACCTGAAAGGGCGCCTGGGTGGCTCAGTGGGTTAAGCCGCTGCCTTCGGCTCAGGTCATGATCTCGGGGTCCTGGGATCGAGTCCCGCATCGGGCTCTCTGCTCAGCAGGGAGCCTGCTTCCCTCTCTCTCTCTCTCTGCCTGCCTCTCCATCTACTTGTGATTTCTCTCTGTCAATAAATAAATTAAAAAAAAAAAATCTTTAAAAAAAAAAAAAAAAAAGACCTGAAAGAAGACATTAATTATAAAACAACAGAGACAGCCAAGCCAAGCAGGAACAACGTAAAGAAATAAAAGGAGAAAAAACAGAGACACGGATTACTGTCACATTGGAAAGGACAAAAATTTCTTAGAAATTGGTGCCTTAGTCGGTAAAGGGGCTGCCTTTAGCTCGGGTCATGGTCTCAGGGTCCTGGGATCAAGGCCTGCACGAGGCTCTCTGCTTAGCGGGGAGCCTGTTTCTCCCTCTCTCTCTGCCTGCCTCTCTGCCTACTTGTGATCTCTCTCTCTCTCTCTCTCTCTCTGTCAAATAAATAAAATTAAAAAAAAAAAAAAAACTTCTTAGAAACTGTAATAAAACAAATGGCCCTAACTTTAAGAAGGTGAACAACTAATTACACGCTTGAATGGAGTAAAGACGATAAAGGGAGATTTGGTATTCCTGAAGGGATTAGAATTCAAAAATGTGACCAATACACACATAAAACTCTCCTGTAATAAGGAACGAAACGCACAGATGGACCACACACTGCACAGGCCAGCACGAGTGCAGCCCGGGGCGCACGGCATGGAGCACCAGGAGACGAACCAAGCAGTGGGCAGCAGTGTCGCGGGCGGTGGGCCGGGGGCAGACGGCAGGTCGCGCCCAGCACGGGATGAGCAGCAAGTCTGAAGGCAAGCAGGGCATGAAAAGCACGAAACCAGAGGAGGCCAGGGTCCAATGGCAGGTGAGTGTCCCCAAGCCCTGTGAATGCAGGACTTTCGAGGGAAGGGGCCTTCCTGACGTGGTCCAATGGCAGGTGAGTGTCCCCAAGCCCTGTGAATGCAGGACTTTCGAGGGAAGGGGCCTTCCTGACGTAACTGCTGGGAAACGAACGAAAACACAGAAGGCTGCAGCGGGAAAGCCAGACCAAACGGCCAGTGCACTCCCTGACCCCGTGCCAACGCGGAAGTAAAACAGTCACTGTGACTGACGACAAGCTGTAAGAAGTACACTCTAACTGCTGCTCATGTAAAAACAGGGCTAACCTAAAAAACAAGATAGAACAGAAGGCAGGAAACAGGGGAGAGAGGAGGAAGACGCGTCCGAGCCTGCTCCGGCACACAGGCCACCATCAAGGGTTCTCGCAGGACTCCAAGAGGTTCTGATCACCGTCCCTCTGCTAGTGGGCTCACAGGAGCCACCCCACAGTGACGACTGTCTCTCCCACTTCAGGGCTGCCTCCAGTAACACCTTCCAGCTGCTTCTGTTTCGTTCAGGCAAACGCAACCGACAGGACGACCTTTAACTGGTGCCTACTCTAGTTCCGCATGCCCCCCGCACACACACTGCGAGGGTCTGGAGCGGACCCCACTGAACGCGGACGATGCTTACTGCTCAGTGGTGGGTTCTCTCAACTTCCTTTATACTTCGATTCTCTTAATTCTATTTAAAAAGCTATTTTATTCTAAAATAGCACAGGGAAATACAATATAAGCAATCTTCAATCTTCCTGCTCATCCTTCAAACAAACACTGCTAACAACTTGCTAGACCCACTCTTTCCAGTTTTGAATATACCCTTATGCTCAGAAAACAGAATCACTTTACACCTTGTGCGTCACACAGCTACAGCACAAACATCAGTTACTTGGCTCCCCCCATTTTTTTCAAGTATAAAAAACTGCCATAGAACATCTTTGTACTGTCCTTGTGCGTCTGAGGAGTAAACCCAGAATCTGGACTCCTGTAAGTTGAATTGTGGGTCAAAGGAACATGCACGTTATCCAGGAAAAGTTTGCTTTAACTCATATCTGTGGGAACACTGTGGGCACCCACTTCCCTGCAGCACTAACACTGACCACGGACCACTGACAATTTGTATCTCTTAATGTACTACCTGCTTGTGTTTTTTGCCCTTTTTAAAAACATTAAGTCAGGGACGCCTGGGTGGCTCAGTTGGTTAAGCAGCTGCCTTCGGCTCAGGTCATGATCCCAGCGTCCTGAGATCGAATCCCACATCAGGCTCCTTGCTCACCGAGGAGCCTGCTTCTCCCTCTGCCTCTGCTGCCACTCTGCCTGCCTGTGCTCACACTCTCTCTCTCTCTCTCTGGCAAATAAATAAATAAAATCTTAAAAAAACAAAAACAAAACAAAAAAACATTAAGTCATCTGCTTCTCACTCATTTGGGTGAGCCTTTTAAACACTATGGCCCTGGATAACTGCCATTTTATTTTAAAATATTCTTGATTTGTTTTAGCTTTGTAAATTTTCATTTTTTTGCTAAACAGAAGTCCAAGGAATGCACATTAAAAACAAACAAACAAACAAAAAAACAAGCTTCATGATTCCTTAGTCTGTCATGCATAGAAAACCCCCTCTGTCCACCCGGACTAAAATATTCTGGACTGCTTTCTTCTAACAGTCTTATCTCTTGTTTTATTTCAACTACTGGCTAATGGTCTGGGCATAGTCAGGTTCCAAATCTGCCAAACGGGGACAGCAGTGTCCACTTCATGTTTGAGGAATCGACTCACACACGTCCAGCATCTAACCTTGTACTCGGCACGTGATAAACACTCGGTAACTATCATGATCCTTTTAGAGTTCAGACAAACATAAAGCTATGGTCCCAGCTCCCATCTACCAATCGTAAACGGGACCAGTCAGTTGTTCTGGCAGTTTATGAAGTAAGTGGGACCAGTCAGTTGTTCCGGCAGTTTATGAAGTAAGCCATCCTTTCTCCAGGATTTGGGTCCACCTACTGCTGACCCTGGATGGAAGGTGGTCAGGCCCTCACTCACCACTCAGCTTCACACCCACCTGAAACGGCACTTCTCTCCCCTTGCGTATCTACCAAGAAACTGGAAAACCCCCCACCTGAAAGTCTATCATTTGTTGTGTTGTAAACACACACACACACACACACCCCTAAGTTGGCTACAGGGCACCTAGAAAGGGTTCCAAATAAACTACTAAAAATTAAACCCCTACATTTTCTGTAATACTTGTTTTTATGACTGGAAAAAGTGTATTTCAGGCAATGGGGAGAAAGGAAGAACTTAATGGTAGGGAATCTTTTTTAAAAATAGTTGGGAGTGGGCGGCAGCTCAGTGGGTTAAGCCTCTGCCTTCGGCTCAGGTCATGATCCCAGGGTCCTGGGATGGAGCCCCGCACTGGGCTCTCTGCTCCGCGGGGAGCCTGCTTCCTCCTCTCTCTCTGCCTGCCTCTCTACCTACTTGTGATCTGTCAAATAAATAAATAAAATCTTAAAAAAAAAAAAAAAAAAAGTCAGGAGCTAAAAGCTGATGGGGGTGAGTGCACATATGTGCTTTAGGTCTCCACTGGCTTTTCAGCATGTCTATAATGACCTAAGACACGTGTTCTGCAAAGTCCAGATACAATGTATGACAGACATGTGGACTATTTCCAGCTGGGGGGAACAGCAGATCCCTAAGAAAAGAAATGGAAATATACTATCATATAAGAAACAAAACAGAAATAAAATAAGTTAAAAGAAAAGGGAAAAAAGGGACTGGTACTGAGCTCAAGGCAGCTGGCCACTGACCACCCTCACAGAAAGCTGGCAGCTCTCCAGGTGCTGGAACCAATGCCCGAGCTCTCTGCCCTCTGCCGACCAGTGCTCTGGCTTCACTGCTTTCACGGCTTTAAAAGGACATAAGGAAACAACCACAAAGAGATGAGATGCAGCAGCCTAGGCCCCTGGAGCAGGGTTAGGACACACCCGCTGACACGCCAGCCATCCCCTCCACCCCACCCAACTTCCCGGATGAAGTCTACACTCAGACGCCACAGAAGGTGCAGGATGTAGGGCCAAGGGCACGTGGTGCTCACAGCAAACTGCCCTTGTTCCCTGGAGCTGGAGGCCAACACCTGCGAACAACCTGAGACGTGGATGCGCCAGGCGAGTCCAGCTCTCTTGCTGAGTCTCCAATGCTTCCTATGGAGGGAGAAAGAGCCAGGCTGCGTGTGAGACACTGTCGGTCAGAGTGACCAGCCTGGTCAGACAGGGCTCCCAACCGTCAGCACAGCTCTGCACCAGGCCTGGCCAGAGCTCAAGTAGGAAGTCCTCTCGGGGCCTTGGTTGCCGTGAAGAATGTGGAAGCACACATTTGTTTAAGCCAACGGTACCCACAGAGAAATGCAACCCAGGGTTCGAGAGGTGTTCCTGCAGATGTGCTGAATTCTGTCTAGTAAAGTCCCTACCTAAAACTGCTCAGACGCACAATAGCCCCAAACAACATTCTGGATTCTGATCAAGTAAACAAAAACCAATCCACTGTTCAATTAGGGTTAATTTACCTAAGTGAGGTGAATTTTATACACAAATTACCAATAAATAACATGCCATTCCTGTCACTTACTTTTACGCTTTTCATTTCTCTTAACTCATTTATTAAATAAAATCATCAATTTTTAAATATGCATTCAGATACCAATCTTAGCCCTCCTTTCTAACTTTCAGTTGATTTTCCTGGAGTTTTAAAGGAGATCTGCCTTTGGTAACATATCATTTGATTCGTTTCCATTATTCATGTCTTGCTTTTTGTCTTGTTTTGCTGTATTGGCTAGAACATTAATAAAAGTATGAACAATAATGGCAATATACACCTTTTTAGTATTCCTGACTTCTGATTATACCTATAATTAGTGCTGATTTTCAACAACTATTATTTACACATTAAAGCATTTCATTCTTTTCCTACGGCTCTAAATTGCTTTTTGTTGTTGTTCCCGTCTGGTTTCTAAAGGCTGAAAGCTGGATCTTTTCAAATGCCTTCTGACATGCACATGTACCGTCTCTGCCCCACACAGCCCACAGGACCGCAGCCCCTCTGATGCACCCACGTTACGGCTCCAACCGTCACAGGAAGACACCACCTGCACACTCCTCAGGAGAACCCCACTGGCCGTTTACTGTCCTGCAGGTTTCAATTTGCTAAGATCTTACTGAGGATGCTGGCATCTATACTGGGATTGGTCCAGAATGTTTTTAGTCTAGCTGACACACAATGTTACCTTAGCTTCAGGTGTACAGCGCAGTGGTTCGATGACGGTCACCACACGTGTGGCTGCCACACGACACTGTCACAGTACCACGAACCCTATTCCCTATGCTGTGCCTTTCACTCCCGGGGCTCATTCGGTCCACACCTGCAAGCCTGCTTCCCACTGCCCTTCACTCTGTCTGCCCACCCCTCTGGCCCAGAGTGTTTCCTTGCTGTCTCAGGTTTATAATTTTGGTCTCAAGGTTATAATGGGCTCAAATGAAATAGGAAACTTCATAATTTTCATGATGGAGTAACTGAAGTGAGATGAATAAAAGAATAATCAGGTCAATACAACATAACAGGCTCTTTGGGAATTTATAAAATTGTCCACTGGGAAAGAGAGGAGCAAGTCGAAAACTTTTATCACATTATACATTTACACACAATAAAAATTTTACCAAAATAATTTAAGTTTTGATTTTTTTTTTAAATTCTCTAGCTGGACTAAGCAAGATAACGAAACTCAGCTTTGTCTGCCCAGAAATGAATGATAAGGAAAAAATTACTAGGGGGACCTGGCTGGCTCAGCTGGTGGAACACATGACTCTTGATCTCAGGTTTGTGAGTTCAAGCCCTACGTTGGGCCTAGAGCTTACTTTAAAAAAAAAAAGAAAAGAAAAGAAAAGAAAAAGAAACGAAAGAAAGAAAAAAAAAATTCAGGTGCCTGGGTGGCTCAGTTGGTTGGGCGGCTGCCTTGGGCTCAGGTCATGATCCTGGAGTCCCAGGATCGAGTCCCACACTGAATCTTGCATTGGGCTCCCTGCTCAGCAGGGCGTCTGCCTCGCTCTCTGACCTTGTCCCCTCTCATGCTCTCTCTCACTCACTCTCTCAAATAAATAAATAAAAATCTTTTAAAAAAATTACTCACACATGACCAAGTTTTAATGCACTTTTGGTGCCTGTGTGAGAGGACTCCTATAACAAATACCAGAAAAGGTAAGGCACAAAGTAAAAACTAGGGTGGGTGATACACAGTAAGTCACAAATGTGTCTCAAACTCAATACTGACTCTTGGTTCTCTGAAGCAGGCCCAATCCCCGGGCCCTTGCGATGGAGAGACCACCTATGCAGCAGCCCGGCCAAGACTTCTTCCAAAGAGGAGAGACAGCAGGATGTACTGCTGCACTGACTTATGCCGTGTATTTGTGTGTGCGCGCATGTGCTTATATACGCATATACGTCACATGTACTTACATGTATAAATGTACTAATTCCTATGTTATTCATTAATTCATTCATGAATACATACGATACGCATCAATCCATTTTTCGGTGCCCCTCCCCCATCACACCTTGAACTCCTCTTCAAACCCTTTCCTAACGTAGCACTGACAGCCGACGTCCTTCTAATTCTAGTCACCATTTATTTGTGTGTGCTTTTTTATTATTGTAGTCACACCGGTAAAGGGAGAGGAGCCTGCTGCACGGCCAGAGATGCAGTGTGACAAAGCCTGACCCGCCACGCCCCCCCGTGCATTCCAGTGATCTGTACATGAGGCAAACACGGCTGCTAAGAAACCGGGACGTCCTGGGAAGATGCAGGTGAGCGCTGGCAGGAGGCCCAGAGGAGGACAGCCCTCCCAACAAAACCAACGACCACAGCCTGACTGTGACCGCACCTCCCTCTGCCACACATGAGACTTTCTGTGCGGAAGTAACGACGGAGATGCGGCCAGCCAGCATGGCACGGTGCTGCTCTGAGGAGCAGGGAGACCCCTGCACAACGCGTTTCCAACCAGAGTCTGCACGGCCACCACCGAGCACCACGCGGGCACAGCAATGGGCGCTCCAAGTCGGCAAAGGTGTGAAGCGGCAAAGAGCCAGACCAGGACGCAGCAGGAAAGTCACATTGCAGGGCAGGTCCTAGACCGTCTCAGAGGCTCAGAGCAGGCGCAAGACCACGTGCATTCAGTGTCACTGGTCACACAGCCTTTGCGGAGAGAAAGGCACAACACAGTCCCTAGTGACCGCAACAACTAGTAACAGACACGGTCACATCAGAAAGCAAACCGCTTATCTCTACAACAGGCCCTTTTTGGAAATGAAAGCCATCTTAAGTTTCCATTCTGCAAGGCTAACAAGGCTCACACACAGAAAAGCTGACAGAGAGGCTTGACCGAGGCCCCTGGCGGTGTCACTCTGACAACACAATGCTGGAGGGCAGCCTGGGTGGCTCCGTGGGCTGAGCACCTACCTCTTGATTTCGGCTCAGGCCGTGGTCTCCCTGTCCCGGGATCCGCCCCATGACAGGCTCCACGCTCAGTGCAAAGTCTGCTTGTCCTTCTCCCTCTGCCCCTCCCAGCTGTCTCTCTCAAATAAATAAAATCTTCTGAAAAAAATAAAATACTTGAGAAGATGTTGCAAAATGTTTTTTTAGATATATAGCTTTTTAGTACTTTTTAAAAATTATTTTTATTTATTTATTTTTCAGAGAGCGAGCAAGCGAGCACAAGCAGTGGGAGGGAAAAGCGGGAAACAGGCCCCAGGAGGAGCAGGGAGCCTGACTTGGAACTCCATCCCAGGACCTGACATCATGACCTGAGCCAGAGTCAGACACGTAAGCAACTCAGCCACCCAGGCATCCCGCTTTTTAGTATTTTTGAAAAAAATGGGAGGGGCACTTTTTAAAAAGCATTATGAATATTTTTATAATCTAAAAGCAAAGCAAATTTTCACGGCAGGAGGGGTACTGAATCTATTTTCATCCTACACATTCTCTCCCTTCTCACCACCTCCCAAGCCCCATTTCCTGACCCATGCAGGGTCAGGATTCACTCCCTGATTGCCTCCCTTCCATTTATGACTTGTCCCCTCACTGTAAATAAAGACCCCCTAGAGGCACCTGGGTAGCTCAGTGGGTTAAGTGTCTGCGTTCAGCTCAGGTCATGACCCCAGGGTCCTGGGACTGAGTACTGCATGTGGGTTCCCTACTCAGTGGGGAGCCTGCTTCTCCCTCTCCCTCTGCGTGTGCTTTCTCGCTTGCATGCTCTCTCAGATAAATAAATAAGATATTTTTTTAAAAGACTCTCTGGTCACCCACTCTTGATGTTCCTTCCTTCCAAAATGTCTCTAGCGTCTCTCTCCTTCCATCATTGCTACTGTTAACATCATTAGTCTAGGTTTAATCCTAAAACATGATAAAACTATCCCAACTGTTTTCCACCCATACTGAAAGCTGTCTTCTATATTTACTAGAAGGACTTTTTTGAGGGTGTTACTTATTATATTCAAATAGTACCTTCCTTATGAGGGAAGGCATTCAAGAGAAGTTTTCTGACCTCGGCAATGTGTAGGCTTCTTTGGAGCAAATGGCTTATTTTTTTATCTTATCTATTCGATGATCTGTGTAACTTACCAAACTGGCCTCTGAATTTTGCTGTGAGAATACTGAACAGCCAGTTTATACCGCAGTTAAGTACACAGAATTGCTTGGTATGTATTTTTATTAAAAGCTAATTTTAGTGAATACTCTGCCTGTATCCACTTTCCCCCTTTGCTCTCCCTTTTAACAGCTGATGTCAACTTGACTAAACTAACTCATCTATTCAGAAATGTCCCTGAGGATGTGCTAGGCACTGAGACACAGCAACGAGCAGGAAGCCGTTGCTCCCACTGCCCGTGAGAGAAGAGTCCCGTGGCCTGTCCATCTGGCCAGAAACACACGCACACGAGTACTATGTACAGCAAGTGGCAATGCGTCCTGGGAAGGAAAGCGCAGCCGCATCAGAGAACGAACAGGGGCGGGTCCGGCGTGGGCTGGAGACACATGCACACATTTAGGCATTTCAAGAATCCCCATAAACCACTGTTTGAGTAAGAGAGAGGAAGAACCAATAGTCCAACAACTCATCAAGCCAGTATATATTCAAACAGCCCTTTATGTCACAAGCTTCCCTACTTTCTGGGGATAACTAGAAAACTATTTCTCTTGAATGCCTTCCCTCATAAGAAAGGTACTATTTGAATATAATGTACTTTCCCTACATCTTTCTGGGGATAGCGATAGCTGCACAACCCCATGAACAGACGTCGTACCACGAAACTGTACCCTTCCAGATGCGTAACCCCTCTCTCCCTAGGAGAGCAACAGCTTCCTTAGAGCCCCATCCTGCTCATCTCGTGCCCTGGGCTTCCCCAACCACGGAGCTGGGCACACCGCCTGGGTTTAGGGATTACTCTCCCTCCGTACTTCCCTTCCCCTCCAGCCTTCCCTGCCTCGGGCTTCAGTGACCGTCTTCCTTCATTCCCCGTGCTTTCCCTCCATCTGCCCTCCAACAAGATCCCATCGTCTGCCCTTGTCCTTCAAGGGTGTGCACACAAGGAAGGCTTCAAGTTCCACCCTGTAGAGGCGATTACTTCCAAGTTTACCTTTCACAAGGTTTGGACAGTCCTACCAGAGCTCAACCTAAACTCACAGCCCCTCCAAAACCATTCTTCCACTTGACCTGACGTCACTCCCTCTCCTCTCCTCAGTCGCCCAGCCCTGGAGCCGGCGCCCAGTGGCCGACCTCTCTCCAACGAGCCTGCACGGCCTTTCCCAGCAACCCCACCTGCAAAGTGCCACCCGATTCTTCTTTCTCAGACATAATTCTGGTCCTCTGTGATCCAACTTCAAAATGTGAAGTTTTCCATTTACCTCTTATTATATGCCCTCTGCACCCCCAAGCACACCCACAGGGTGCTCGTGCTGACAACTGCTGAACTCCTTCCAAACAATATCCGACGCCCTGTCCACATACCAGACCAGGACTGTAAGTTAACACTCTCATCTGTGCTCCCCGGCACCTTGCATTACTGAGTTTGCTGCAGTCTGGCTCTACAGATTAACTTGGGTTTATTGTTAGAACACAATTCTACTGTACGTGCTCAAGGAGAGTGCAAATATAGGGCAGAGGAAATCACACGTGAACGCTTTGGCAGAAACCCTACACTTGAATTAAGAACCATGCAAACACATATTCTAGACCGCGCTTGTTGATCCAGAGAACATCTCTTAAGATCACATTTCAACCCAAGCAGTTCCAACGGATGCCCAGGTCCTCCTGACGAATGCGCAGAGCGCGGGCTCGGGGGGCCGTCACTGGGGCCGTCACTGGGGCCGTCACTGGCGCGGCCAGCTCGCGAAGGTGGGCTCCCACCAGCTCTCCTTTATGGCGCTGCAGCAGGCCCTGCTTCCCAGCGCCTCCGCTCCCTGCCCCGGCCCTTGGAGCTCCCGCCTGCAGATGACGACTTCACACGGGCACCTGGGTCCGGGCAGCACTCTCGGACGGAGATCCAGGCTCCAGGCGGTGTCGTCCTCCTGTGACCCCAGGCCCCCAGGAGGACATCCGATTCCTACAGTGTTCCTCCTGGAGCATCCTGAGAAACCGGCTTCTGTTTCCAGACCTCAGCTGACTACCCAGACTCTGCTTCCACGGTTCTGAGGCGTCACACAACCACATCGCCACCTGAGAGGCAGCAACGCGCTGCTGTATCTATGGCTCTCTAAACCACGTGTCACATGCACGCTCCCTGCATGTGAACACACAGCCTCAGAGTAAGGACAAACACTTGAAAGAGACCGAAAAAATATTTTTTTTAAAATGAGACCCTTAACCAAATTTTTACTTCAAATATGCAAAAAGTCCACCCAAAGAGATGTACAGATTCAATAAAATCCTTATCAGAATCTCAAAAGACATTTTTTGCAAAGAAAACCTAATATTCATACAGAATCTCAAGGGACCAAAGTGGCCAAAACAATCTTGAAAAAGAACAAAGATGAAAGATTCCTATTTTCTGATTTCAAAGCTTCCTACGAAGCTGCAATAATCGAAACAGTGTAGCAGTGACAAGAAAGGACACACAAGTCAATGGATTAGAATAAAAGCCCCACAATAAACCCTCACATACACGGTCACATGATTCTCGTCACCGAGACCAACAGCACTCAGCAGGGAAGGACCGTGTCTTCAATCAGTGATGCCGACCCCTACGGCATCCAAATTCAGAAATGGCGGTGAATCAAAGACCTGCACAGAACGACGAAAGCTATGATACTGTCTGAAGAAAACACAAGATATTAGATTTGGCAAGGATTTTTTTTTATGACACCAAAAGGAGAAAGGGTAAATGAGACTTCATCAAAACGAAAACCCTGCGTGTCATAGGCTCCCCACAGGACGGGAGAGATATGCCCATCCCGACACAGGACCGATGCCCAGGGCAGCAAGTTCATTCGCGCTCACACACGAACACCCAGTTCAAAAGAGGGTGAAGGGTCTGCACAGGCACTTCTCCAAAGCAGACCACAGACAGCTAGTGAGCCCTGGACAAGATGCCCAACATCACTTACCACCTGGGAAAACCAAACCAGGCTCCCGGAAGATGCCCCTTCACACTGTTTAGGATGCCTATTATTTAAAGAAAAACAGACCAAGTAGACAAGAATAAAACGAGACACCAAAGGATGGAGGACGGCGCGCACCCCTGCGCACCGCCAGCAGGAACGCCGAGCCAGCAGCCACTCACAGTGCTCTGAGGAGAGTCGCCCTGCAGCCCAGCGACAACACCACTGGCGATCTGCCCCGCAGATGAGAAGCAGGCGCCCCGACACACAGCGGTGCCAGTGTTCACGCGGCGTCTCTCGCAACAGCCCAACTGCACGTGGAATATTATGCTGCCTTTGAAAAGGAATCGACACACGCTACAATACGCACAAGCCTTGAGAACATGCTGCGTCCGACACAGGACACATACTGTGATCCGAAATGGGGTACCCAGAGCAGTCCAACGGAGATAGAAAACAGAATGGGGGCTACACAGGGCTCGAGGGGGACCACAGGTACAGAATCTCAGCGCAGGATGACGGAGACAGCCGTGGAGTGTGCTCACGGCCAGTGAACGACATGCTCAGGGTGACAGAAGTTCTGTTTTGAGTATTTCATCGCAACAATAAAAGCCCGAAGTCCAAGTTGGATCAGTGGGGAGCCTGCCAAACGGAAGGCCAGCGCCGTCCTGCCGCCTCATGTGGCAGATGCTGAGGCACTGACCACGGGCACCCCTGCTCGCGCTCCCTCGCCAGCCTGGGAGTGGGCCGGCCCGCACATCAGCCACCAGTCCTGGGACTCCAGACTGCTCAACACCACCCGCTGGGCAGCCGGCTCCAGCTGCACACACACATGAGACCGAAGTGCCTCTGAAACACACCTGCCCTTCTCCTCCCGCGACCAAAGGGGCGGTGTTCCCCTCTGTTCTCCGCAGGTGACAGGTCCACCAGCATCCCCAAGGTACCAGGAAGCCAGCACCCTCACCATCGCCGCAAAAGGCTCAGAAGACAGAAGCAACCTGCACGGACCCCAGACTGCTGGCGTTTCAAGGACACGTCAGATTCCACCAGGCTGAGGGGCCATCACTTCTACAGAACGGGAAGTCCCAGCCTAGACTAGTAAAATCAACGGCTAGTCTGGGTCTCCCAGCTGCAGACCAGAACAAGAAGATGAGCCAGTGTTGGTTTAAAAACAAACAAACAAAACTAGAAATACTTTCCACAAACTAACATTTTTTTTTAAAGATTTTATTTATTTGACAAACAGAGATCACAAGCAGGCAGTGAGAGAGGAGGAAGCAGGCTCCCTGCTGAGCAGAGGCTCCATCCCAGGATCCAAGGATGATGACCTGAGCTGAAGGCAGAGGCTTTAACCCACTGAGCCACCCAGGTGCCTCGACAAATTAACATTTTTAAGTACGTGTACAAGCTGCTAGTATTTTACACTCCTCAATGAAGTGACACACCGAATTATTTTTGCATAAGCACTTCGGTGCCTCATGCGTACCAAACTCTCGCTTCTCCCAGGGGGTAAACAGATATCATGAATTACAAATGGACGAACACCTCAGTAAGGCCTAAGGTTTGGCCTGAATTGCCGGCCTTGTGTGCTGATGACCAGAGGGACGGAAGGCGGAGTGCCAAGAACCCAGGACACAACTCTGAAATCATTTCAGAAATACTGAAATGCACACAGGAAACCTAAGCACCTACATGAAAAACTGGAATTAAAACATTTACAAAAAAGTCTAAATGAGAAATGATGTGATGGGCTCTTGTGCTGCATCCCCACGCACACTGAAAACAGCACAGCCGCACGGGCGACATGCGATCACAACACACGCAAACAAAATCAACACGAACAGTGAAGACAACGGCACAGCCGCACAGGCACTCTTCAGTAAGGAGGGCAACACATGGGATTATGAAATATCCAAACAAATCCATATTAAAAAGGTGGGAGAGGGGTGCCTGGCTGGCTCAGTGGGTTAATCCTTTGCCTTCGGCTCAGGTCATGATCTCAGGGTCCTGGGATCGAGCCCCGTATCGGGCTCTCTGCTCAGTGGGAAGCTTCTTCCCCCTCTATTTCTGCTGCCTGCTCTGCCTACTTATGACCTCTCTATGTCAAATAAATAAAATCTCTGAGGGGGAAAAAAAAGGCAGGAGAAAAAAATACACCAAAAGCATAAGTAATTGTGTTCAATTACACAGATTTTTCTCTTTACAATCAACATAGAAACTTTCTCAGATACAGGAATCTTAAAGATTTTAATACTTTGAAATTTCAGGACATTCTTCTGATAGTTAAGGATTCCAACGACCTCAAAAGACAGATCACCTCAACATAATACTGATCTCTCTTCCGCAGCCAGTTCGAAAACCAATTTCTTACTTTCCAGTATTAGCTCACTGTGCTACATGGCCCACTACCATGTAGACTTTTAAACATTTTTATAACATGTTGCTACATATAAATACCTTAAAATGTCAGTAAAAGTCCTACTAGTTTAAAATTAAATATGTTAATTTGTCCCCAAAAGGACTAAACTATCACCAGAAGTTCCTAATGGAATTATGCCAGATAGTGACAAACCCTCTGGACACACTCCATGACTCGTCAGAGAAAAAGCTCATGTAGCAAGGCCTCTGAGGGGAAGACTAGTTTGGCCAGAGGACCCAGAGCTCCAGGCTACTAGCAGTAATAACTCCTCAAACATCTAAAAAGCTTTACACGTTATAAAGTACTTTCACGGGGGGCGCCTGGGTGGCTCAGTGGGTTAAGCCACTGCCTTCGGCTTCAGGTCATGATCTCAGCGTCCTGGGATCGAGTCCCGCGTCGGGCTCTCTGCTCAGCAGGGAGCCTGCTTCCTTCTCTCTCTCTTTCTGCCTGCCTCTCAGTGTACTTGTAATTTCTCTCTGTCAAATAAATAAATAAAATCTTTAAAAAAAAAAAAAAAAAAAAAAGTACTTTCACGGAAGCCTCAACCAATTTAGCACCTCTCTAGTACAAAGCAAGACAGCTACAAACCAAAATTAAACGACCAGGATGGATTTTTCTCAACACAAGCCAAAGGCCAGCTGTGTTTAAAGAAACTGCTGTCAAGTTTCTCCCCCAACTTCCCGTTTCCAAGCGACCTTCAGATTTTCCATAGTCTTATCTGATCTTAAAAATAGGAAACATTTTTTTTAAAGATTTTATTTATTTGACAGACAGATATCACAAGTAGGCAGAGAAGCAGGCAGAGAGAGAGGGAGAAGCAGGCTCCCCGCTGAGCAGAGAGCCCGATGTGGGGCTCGATCCCAGGACCCCAAGATCATGACCTGAGCCGAAGGCAGAGGCTTAACCCACTGAACCACCCAGGCGCCCCAGGAGGAAACATTCTAAGTGTTCAAGAAAAAGAAGAAAACCCAAGAAACTGGACAAGTAAAACAAAACAAAACAAAACAAAAAACTCCCTGTCACAGCAGCCACAACCAACTGAGAGACAAGCAAGTGCTGTCACAAACCTCTAAAACATAGACACACACGAAACTCAGAACCATCAAGAAGGGTTCCAGCTTTCTCAGCAATTATTAAAACAGTCTTTTTACCGGCAGAATCAGACATTTTGAGAAGCCCCTGACGAGAGTGAGAACACAGCAAGACGTGAACTTGAAGACAATGACAGTGAGAATATAAATTAGCACAACCTTCCCAGAAGGCAACTGGGATACTCATGAAGAACCTCAAAACAGACAAAGTTCCGGTTACGAGATAAGGTCCAACGTCATGGCCACGGCAGTGACCCCTGAAAGTTCTCGTCAGAGGGGGAGAGGAACAACTTTCCACTCTGTGACTGTGTAGTGACGAAGGCTCACGATACTCGTGTGTTGTGCTGCCGCATACCTCACCTGCGCACAGTGCCATGAGCCAGCCGCAGCTCAGAACTGAGAGAAATGGGACCCTCAGAAACTGTTTCTCTTTGACGCAATGGCCACCACACCTAGATACTTATCCCAAGAGAAAGTAACCCAAGAGAACATGTGAATACTGTTCGTAAGGAATCTCCACAGAAGCATGAGCTATAATTTAAATAATCTGTAATTATGTATAAATCAAAACAACCTCCAAATCAAAGTTTGGGGGATATTCTGGTAATAGAATATGGAAAATTGCTATGCATCTATTTAAAGTACTTCGAAAGGGCATTTAATGACACAGAAATGTTTAAAATCTGTTTTAAAAAGACCAAATACTATAAATATTATCTCCGACTGCTAACAAACACACACAGCACGTATGAGAACACAGACAAAAAGCTGTGGTCCACTTCCAGCTCTATCCCGTTCATAAGGCCAGTGTGAGCCCACGTGTTCACTTCCTCTCCTTTCCAATAGTCAAATTCCTCTGAACAAATGTTAAAACCACCATGTGGGTGAAACTGCTCTGTTTAAAACAAGGAGACTAAAATAAATAAATAAATAAATAAATAAATAAATAAATAAATAAATAGAACAAGGAGACTGCGCACGGCTCCTGATGGCGGGAGCGGACAGGGGGAGGTGAGCGGATCAGGCCAAGTGCAGGGCACAGCACGGGCACCCCCAGCACAGTGGCTGCCGGCGGTGGCGGGGTGGGGGGGCGGTTCACCGTCTCGGCTGAGCCCTGGAGCCGCCTGCACCCCTCCATGAGCACCGGCGCCAGTGAGGAAGGTCAGCAGTGAGAAGTGGGACTGAAAACATTGGTCACAGCAACAAGTCAACAACGTCTAAAGTTGGCAAACAAAAATAAACACTACAAGCCTATTATTTACAAACAAGGAGCCCACAAAATCTGTACCAAAAAGGGGTTTCAAAAGTGGCTGGGAGTGGGCAAGCCTCATAAGCAAGCCTCTGGACACCCCACATTTAATTGCAGTTTAAGCGAAGCATGGACGTCATGTTGACTTGAAGTTCTTACTCTTTTTCATCACACCCCTCCCCCTCTCTCCTTACAGCCCCACAGCTTCCCTCCCAGGGCGGCAGAGGCCACTCGGGCACTCTGCAGGTGTTTCCCATCCAGGAGTCATGAGGTCACGAAATAGATCTGCAGGCCGGGGTGGGTGGGGCTGGGGGGTGGGTAACAGCAACACCTTCTTCCTAATACAAAGAAACAGTGAAACAGAGATACTGTTGGTGAAGCTTTCATTTCGGTCTGGAATGCTCACTCACATGTGTGGGGTGGTGACGCTGTGACTGAGCGTGTCCTCAAGCCGGCAGCCAGCGGGACCTTGTGGCACAGGTAAGTCTGGATCAGGCCAGCCCAGGGTGGCCTAGGCCCTGGCCTTTCAGAACCTGCCAGCATGTCCTGTCAACCTCCTACCCCCTTCCTTGGGCTTTGGCTAACTGCTCTTTCAGTGTCGGCCAAGTTTGAAGCACAACCCCCATACTCGCACACTCTCCCGCTGTCATCCCCTCTCCCTGTTTTATATCCCCCAGCCCTCCACAGCATTCCCCCAACTCTGTGCACCTCCCCCACCCCCACAGAGCACAGCTCTGAAAGGGCCCGGGTGTCTGCTTACTGACGGGGCCCCAGCAGTACGACTGGGCCAAGCTCCAGGCCTGGCAGGGCACACGCCCTTAACTCTCCGGCCATTAATGAGGGAGTTAAACACCCGAAGATCTCAGGAAGACACAGGCAAACAAGCTCTCAACTTAAGTGTGTGTTTAAGTTTTAAGTCTGGAACCCTTAAGACATGGATCAATTACAAAGATAAGCTATAACGGAGACCCTGGAGTAGTAAATTCAGGCTTTCCACAACAGAGTATGTTGCTAGGCCACACCACATGCCACACCGAAGATGCGTCTACACCGCTTACACACACAGTGACATCAAGAACGCTAGTGTGCTGGCCACAGGTAACGACAAATGGACAAACAGAACCTTGGGAGAACCCAGTCGCTGAACAGCAAGATACTCTGAAGCACACACATCTTGTGTAGAAGCCACAGTCTCGTTCTGAGGAACCACAATGTCCACACACTCAGTTTCACTGTGCCCTTCAACTCGGAAGGAAGGTCAAGGGCATAGTGCTGATCACCTCCCTCTTTCTTCAGAATAAAACCAGAGCAAGTCAGCAGAAGGACAAACCCGCATGGATGACAGCCCTGTGAGGCATGATTTCTATGAGGTTTCTCCTAGTTTACAGCTCACTGAGTAGAAAAAGAAAAAAAAATCAATAGATTTAATGATTAATAGGAAAGAACAGAAATAAAGTCTTGAACTCATCCACAAAAGCATACACGGCAGAAACAGACTTCTATCATGTACAAAGGAAGCTTATCCCATTGCAAAAAGAAGCACCTTTAAGCCCACTCATGAATAATGGCTTTTCCCTAATTCATGCCATTAATAAAAGCCATCTAACAGCATACCTGATAAGTCAATCTATTAAAACACTTGTTCATGTCCTTGGCGAATAAATTTTGTTATTAGCTGCTTTGTAACTGGTTTTACCCATCTTCTCAAAAAGATGTGGTTTTACCTGTTTTACCACAAGAAGTAATAAAGGCTTTTTCCAAAGGCGGAGAGAAACGAGACACACTGAAAGGGCTGCTTGCAGACGCTCACGCACGCACCCGCCAGTGTGCCGAAGCCTCCGGCCCCGTGAAAACCACCATCGGGAAGCGGCAGACCCCACGCTGGCGAGAACAACGCTGTGGAAGGAGAGACTATCTCAAGCGGGACATAGAACACAACAGAAAAGGACAAAGGGAGCATTCCAACAAACAACAAAATAAGGGGCAGAACAGGGAGATAAACGAGCACAGAAGTGCTGTTTCCTGAGGAAAGAAGATTCGGAAGGAGAGCGCAGCAGCCTGTTTTCAAGGAGGCGGTCTGACCGGACTGACATGGCTTAGGCGGAACAGGAAACCCTGCCAGGGAATCCCATCCAGACCGACATCCCAAAGAAGTTACTGCACTTCCAGGACAGAGAAAGAAGCCTCCCAACCGGGCAGAAGCAGTCACCTTTCTCTGGACTAATAACCCCAGATGCCAGAAGACAACAGAATAATGTTTACTAGGCTCTAAGGGAAGGTAATGTAACTCAAAACTTCTATAATCGGCCAAAATATCAGGTCACTTGTGAAAGCCACTGACAGATACTTCTAAACAAAACAAGCATTCCTCAAACAGACACCTACTGGAGAAACATAAAAGACAGTATATTAAAGCTACAACTTTATAAATAACGCGAACGATCACCAAACCGCCTGATCCTTTTCACCTGTGGCGCATCTGAATGCAGCACGTGGGTTCCAGTCGCCAGCACACCCCGGTTTCTTAGGCAGCACCTACCTAATTGGCGTAGCAGCTATCAGAGTTACGAGGTACCCTTACCGTCAAGGGTACCTCAGACATCATGAAATAGGAAATAGGGTATATAACTTACAAAATGAGATGGGGACAGCAAGTAAGAAAATAAACAATGTACCCTAAGGAGGAAAAAGAGGGGCGCCCAGGTGGCTCAGTCGTTAAGTGTCTGCCTTTGGCTCAATTCATGACCTTGCGGTCCTGGACAGGTCCTGGGATGGGTCCCCCACTCTGTGCACAGCAGGGAGTCTGCTTGCAATTCTCTCCCTCCCCCTGCCTCTACCCTGCCCAGGCCTGCACACACACTCTTTTTTAAAAAGTAAATAAATTAAATGCTTTCACTCGAAAACGAGAGAAAAAAAAAAACAAGCAGAAATAAAGAAAAGAGTATTACAGAAGCAAAACCAAACACATGACCTTAATGTAAATGAACATGAGGCCTCCCACACAGGCCCACAAAGCCTAACGTTCAGCCAAAAGGAGGGGGTTTCCACGGACAAACATAAAAACCAGACTATGGGAGGTTAGAAATGAAGGGAAGACACAAGTATACCAGGCCAGTATCAACAAGCTCCTAAAACCAGTTCAATTCCAAGTATACATGAAAGGTGGCAGGAAAGGGCTGCTTTTTATACTGATCCAGATCAGTCTATAAGGAAGATACGTTTATAAAACAATATATAACAAAACCTTCAAAGTAGATATATTCGGAGCCAAAACTTCAAGGAAACTGGGTAAACATAGAGGTGATCACCATTTCAGTCCTAAAAGACCAAAAGACAAAAATAATAAAATGGTTGACCACACAGCAGGAGAGCAGATCACTGATTTAGGCCACAACACCTCAAAATTTAGCCATCGAACTACTCCACTTGGTGAAGGAGACTCGACCACTTACGAGCTACCTCGTCCTCAGTTACTCCTTTCAAAGATGGAATCCAGGGGCACCTGGCTGGCCCAGCCAGGAGAGCGTGCAACTCTTGGTCTCACAGAGTGTGGAGTTAAAGCCCCAACCTGGGCACAGAGCTTACCTATTTAAAAAAAAAAAAAGATGGAGGGGCACATGGGGAGCTCAGTGGGAAAAGCCTCTGCCTTCGGCTCAGGTCATGGTCTCAGGGTCCTGGGATCGAGCCCCAGGTCGGGCTCTCTGCTCAGCAGGGAGCCTGCTTCTCCCCCATCTCTCTGCCTGCCTCTTGCTCCTTGTGATCTCTGTCAAATAAATAAAATATTTAAAAAAAAGATGGAAATCAAAATTAATACAGATTACCTAATAATTATAAAAACCACCTAGATAAAAGCCTTTGGTACACAAACAAAGCTATCCCCAGAAGAAGATCCAAGACTAAATACTATCAACCTAGTCAAGAATTAAAATTAAATGTATTAAGCTCTCAACTCAAGGACAGAAAATAAATACAACTAAATAAAAATCAGAATAAAGGCATTAAAGAAACACAAAGTTACTCAGAAAACAGAAGCTAACAGATTTAATTCTAAAACCTAGAAGCTACGTTTTGAAAATAACAAAAATAAACAGATAAACCGTAAAGCAGGACTAAAAAAACAATCATGTAAAAGCAGGGCTGATAAAGGAGGAGTTAGATGAAACTGAGGAAGCCAAAGTAAGTATGAGGTAAGTTTCCAGGAGGGCCTCCTGGGTGGCTCAATGGGATGGGTGTCTGCCTCTGGCACGGGTCATGGTCTCAGGGTCTCAGGGCCCTGCGATGGAGCCCTGCATCGGGCTCTCTGCTCAGCGAAGAGCCTCTTCCCCCTCCCTGCAGCTCCCCCTGCAGCGGCCTTAATTAAGTCCTAAAAAGAAGAAGAAGAAGAAGTCTCCAGCAAAAGTGAAGCTACTGAATGTTGTGACACAGACGAAGTAGATGGTTTTCAGGGAAAACCCAGAGTGTTCTCTAGTTCCACTCGATCCTACTGGACAGACGCCGCGGTGACCTCCACAAGGGTGAGTGCGAGGTCTGTCCCCTCCCCAGCAAATGCGGACAGCCGCCCCACAAGTTTTCACAGTGAATTCGACTCTTCTGCCTGAAGTTACTGACCTTTATTAGACCACAATCCAGAACACAAAGTCTCCGATCCCATGAAGCCGACCGTGCGTGCGCGGCAGAGAGAGCACCTTCGACAAAATCCCAAGAGTAAGAGCAAACTCTCCTGCATAGTATTTGCTGTGCTCTGGACGCTCGTCAGAGGAGCAGGGTATGTAACACTTGGTCCCCAAATGACCCGGCAAGCTGGAGGGCCAAAACATTTAGCAGCAGGTAGAGAAGACGCGCAGCCTGTCCGATGGGAGGAAGCCAGAACTCGGCTCTGTGGGAGCACAGCCCTGAAGGCCCTCTTTTGGGCCATGCATGACTCCTTGACTGGCCAGACCACAAGGAAGAAGGGGGCAAGCACATCCCAACATCAGTGCTTGTTCCGACGGGTTGACGAGCACTCCCCACCTTGAGCTGCCGCCGACCTCTCCACTTCACGGTGAGGAGGCCGACCTAAGAGAGCTTCGGTAACGCTGAGGCTGAGGCTGAACCCACACAATGAGGCCTGAGAGACTAGGCACTTAACCTCTCTCTAAAATAAAATATTAGTCAATATAACCCAACAATAAATTTCAAAAGTGTCAATCTTCCACAGATTCAAGAAAGGCTCGATCTTCCAGCAGACATCACATCAAGGCCCAAGGAGAAAAGGCATTCATCCTCACTGTTGTTGAAAATCCTCCATAAAATGCAGTATACATGATCTATTTTATGACACTAAATGGAAGAGAACCCCAATAAAACAGAGACAGATATAGTACCAATACAATGTCACTGAGAAAGACACACCACCTAATATACATTAAGCTGCAAATATGTGTGTATTCACTAAGGATCTTGTATACACACATAGCGCATCATGCCACTAAGGAGGAAATCACAAGTTTTCTCATTAAAGTCAGACAGCAAGACAAAACAAGGTCACCTGCCATGACAACTACCTCAGAAAGCAAGAAATGAAGATGAATAATAAAATGGATGTTCCTTGAGAAAAGAAAAAATAAAGACAAAAGTTAATGTATTATTATATGTTTATAAAAAATAAAAAATTTAAAAAAAGTTAATGTACTATTAATAAAAAATAATATAAATATTTAACACTGTTTTAGAACAACTGGGCAATGGACACAGGTTAAAAAAACAATTAAAGAGATCTGCATGATTACTGTACAGTTAGGAAAACTAAGCAAACCAAGTAAACACTATTAACAAAGCGGCTATTCAAAAATTAAGCAAATTAACAGGTTTCCTAAACATAACTACTAACTAATCAAAATACACTAAAAATGACTCTGTCCCCAGCAGGAACTGAAGTCTAAAGAGAACACAGGGGGCACTTTGAAATAAATGAATAAGCAAACAAATAAAATGCCCACTAAAGACACGATATGTAGGAAGTCAGATTCTGCCCCTGGAAACATAATTCAGTATGGGAAAGATATCAAATCTCCCTTAATTGATCTCTAAATCCAATGCCACTCACTGCATCCAGACTGTGTGTGGGGGAAAGGGAGAGCGTGGCAGTGAAGGGAACTTGACAAGGTGATTCCAGGGTGTGCGATCCTGGAGCAAACAGATGCCAGCATTCCTTCCTTAACATCTGAAGACCAGTATTAACATTTGCATTTTAAATAGTGTTCTGTATTTTTAAGTTTTTAAATTTGTAAAAATAATCTCAATGCAAAAAAAGGTTTAAATTTTAAGAAATTTAAACTTATTAAAATCATGTTAAACATACAGTCCAGTATTAACTGCTCACATAAGCTATTCAAGAACAAAACACTGGGGGCACCTGGGTGGCTCAGTGGGTTAAAGCCTCTGCCTTCCGCTCGTCATGATCTCAGGTCCTGGGATGGAGCCCCACCATCGGGCTCTCTCTGCTCAGCAGGGAGCCTCCTTCCCCTCTGCCTACTTGTGATCCCTGCCTGTCAAATAAATAACTAAAAATCTTTTTTAAAAAGTACTAAAAAAAAAAAAAAAAAAAAGAACAAAACACTGCACCAAAAATTTACCTACTTAAAACACACACACAAAAATATTTTAAGTCTGATCTAAAAAAATGTACAACTATTGTACCATTTGAATTTTTAAGCATTTGGGGGCAAACTTTTCTAGCTGTGGGAAAAGTGCATTCTAACTACTATTCCAAGTACATCTTCAGTAAGGCCGAGAGGTGAGTCCTTGTGTCAGAATAATACTATTCCAGTAGGAGTCAGATGGCGGCTGACTGACGGAATGACACCTTCCACGGCTCTCTACCCAAGTGCCAGCCCTGGTCCTTACCAGGGCCCACAAGACACAAGAGAACCAGACACACGCTGCCTTCCTCTTCAGCTGTCTGACCTCAGCTCCCACTCCTCTCCTGCTTAACCTCCCTACACGGTCCAATCAAGGTAACCTTATTAACAGAAGTTCCAGAAAGAGGTAACAGAGGAAACAGAAATGAGGTTACACACACAATTTTGTGAGAACTGAAAAATCCAAGTTTATAGCAGGGCCTTCAAAGTGCCCAAGATATTTAATGCAAAAGCTCATACTAAGAAGACACACACACACACAAATTTCAGAACACCAAATCCTGAAAGCTTATAGACAGAAAAAGTTGACTTTTCTTTTCAACCAAAATTTCAAAATTGAACTTCCCCAGTGATAAGGGACAAAGCACTGGTTTGAAATTTTGGTATATAAGGAATGACAGCATTTCAAATCAGGAGTGGGAAAAATGGGTTAGTCAAAACTGATGTGTTAGGACAGCTGGTTCATCCGAGAAAAAAGCCCATCTCTACCTAAATCTTACAACAAAAAATGTCCAAATACAAAAAATGTAAACATACAAACCAAAACTGTAAAAGTACAAACGAACATATATGGGAGGATGGGGTGGGAACATTCCTATGATCCTGGTTTAGGAAGAGCCTTAAATCTTAAAAAGAAAACCTTGAAGCAATAAATGATAAAAATGAATCTTGATGACACAAGAACTCTGAATTTCTGAAAGGTTTAAAGAGGGGGAGAAGGAATCCAAAAGACAAACTGAGGAGGAAACACGCACGACAGGGGTAATGGCAAAACAGGTAAGGCGCACTGACAAATCAATGAGAAATTAAACCGAACATCTGCACAGAGCCGTCAGTACCCATGTCCGATAGATGTATGTTAGCCTGTCTTTTAAAAATACAAGGAAATCACTTATATCTTAAGATTGGGAAGCGATCAACATGGACAGGACTGGAGGAGATGATGCTGAGTGAAGTAAGTCCAGCAGAGAGAGTCAATTATCATACGGTTTCAGTTATTTGTGGCACTAAAGGAACAGCATGGAGGACATTAGGAGAAGGAAGGGAAAATGAAGGGTGGAAATCAGTGGGGGAGATGAACCATGAGAGACTGTGGACTCTGAGAAACAAACCGGCTTTCAGAGGGGAGGGGGGAGGGGGATGGGTGAGCCCGGTGATGGGTATCGAGGGGAGCACGGGCTGCATGGAGCTCCGAGTGTTCCACACAAACAGTGAATCACAGAACACGACATCAAAAACTGATGACGAGCTATATGGTGACTAACATGACACTAAAAAAAAGAAAAAAAAAAAAAGGTTGGGAAGAGATTCTCCATTTTAACCACAACTGGCAAAGACACGGGCCAACAAACAACAGATGGAAACGCCGACTGATACATTTTTATATACAGCAAGTTGGCATTATTGGACTTTATTTTTTACCCTTTTGTTTACACTCAATTTTTTGGTTATTTTAGAGAAACACTGACACAATTGAGAAAAATGCCACTTGACTTCTCCTAATGCACCACACCTTCAAAGTTTTTAAAAAGTTTCTCATCAATTACATTCACATGATATTCACAAATACTTTTACTCACTCTTCCTAAAAACTCTGTGCTCCCTTTCTTACAGTTGCCTATCTGTTGCATTCTCTGCTAGATTTCTTCCATTTTATCTTCTAAGAGTTTCTTTTCTTTTTCATGGAGTTCTGTTCCTGTTGACAAATATCCAAGAGCATCTTGACTTTTTTAAATGTTTTCTTCTCCTAGTCTGAGTTGCACTTCCTCCTAATTGTTTTTCCATTTGTCAGTTTCTTTTGCGAAGGGACGCTCTTCCCTCATGGGATACAACTCTTCCCTCATGGGATACAACATGATGGTCAGAAGAGTGGGGGACTAGCAGGAGGGGGGCTGGGAGGGGCGGGTACCAGTCCCACCATGGAGGCCTGAGGAGGGGCAGGCTCCTTGCCACTAAATGGTACGGCTCGTGATTGGGGCAAAGAGAGAATCTCGCGTAGCTTGAACACAGCCTCCATGAGTGAGTGAAGTCCCTGCACTTTCAACATTCTTCAAAGCCTTGTGTAATCTTCCATAATAGACTTCCTGTCCTTGTCTGTTTTTCGAGTGGGCCCTTGTGCTTATTTATTTGTAAGAAATTTATTTCAAGAAATTTTATTTTTAAGTTGGGGCATCTGGGTGGCTCAGTGGATTAAAGCTTCTGCCTTCGGCTCAGGTCATGATCTCAGGATCCCTGAGATGGAGCCCTGCATCGGGCTCTCTGCTCGGCAGGGAGCCTGCTTCCTCCCCCCTTCTCTCTGCCTGCCTCTCTGCCTACTTGTGATCTGTCAAATAAATAAGTAAAATCTTAAAAAAAAAAAAAATCAGACTTTGCCTGTGTTATTGCAATTTTTAATAAAATTCACTTTAATTTTAAAAACTAAGAACACGGTAAATTGTTTTCCTGTGCTCACAGCTTTTTCCATTTCTATGTTCCTATGTTTTCCGAGCATATTCCCTTTCACAATGACAGAGCAATTTCTTTACGTGGCTGATAACTACGGGCGTTTACTTGTCTCACTCCTCACCCTCTACTCTTTCCCACCCGCCTACCCACAAGCTTCCAAAGCATTCACTGGGGGGAAGCCAGTGCTTGGGGGGAGGAAGGCATGTTCTGAGAAGTTCATTAGGATTTCATTTTCACCGGAACAATGTTTACCACGTCCAGACTCTTTCCTACCAATAACGGAACGGTCACAGAGACGTCCTCTCCAACACCTCCACCGTCTAGTTCCAGCAGCCGTCCCACAGCATCGCCTCCTCCTCTCACTAAAAGCGGTCCCCTCCTCCGACAGAAGCCCACAGCATCCCAACACTTACCTTCCTTTTGGAATGTTACCTCCCCTGGCTGGTAAACAGACTACAGGATCCATGTCTAAACATATTTTGTATTTTAGAACACTGTTTTCAAATGAAAACTCAGTGGAGAGGTGCCAGAAAACATAATTATAGGAAAATAACTTAGGTCCAAAGGCATTCCACACAGCAAACTTGAAATTCTTCTCAATCACCAACATTTGACTCCAATCAAGTCCTCTTTAACTGTCCCCCTCCGGTTTCCAGGGCCCCCAGATCACTGAAAAGCCTCCTCAAGGTTTCTGGCCATCCTAGGTCTTGCCCTACCAAACCCACCTGCTCCCGTCTTACCACCTCTTACCTAATAACCCAGTCAGAACCTGGGATCTAAGACCTTTTCTCCGTCAGAGCAACACCGTCTCTCACAGAAGTTCTGGATGTCTCCGACCACATGTGGACTATCTCCCTTTTCACCCTCACATCCTCCGTGTCACCCTAAAATCACACTCATGTACTTACAGATTTTAAGTATTCTCATTTTCAAAATAGGAATATTACCTAAAGCCAGTGACAGTCCAAGAAGAATTCCCAAGTCTCCCCAGGTCCCACTCTCCCAGATTCACATCTGGTCCTAAAGCTACCAATACAATTCCCATGAGTACAGGGGGATTTCCCTGCTACTTCTATCCTAACCCAAGTAGAAAAAGAATTGTTTTCTACTACACAATGTTACAGTTGGGTTAAAGGAATTTTCATTCACTTATTTAAAAAAACAACCTTCAAAACCACCCATATCAACTACAGTGTTTCTGATTCAAGGGATGGAAACCCTGATTTTCTAGGTTCATCTGCTTTGAGTAGCTGCACCTCCGGGGGCTCCTCTGCAGAAACCAGGACATAACTAGAAATCACTGCCTGATCCCCTGGCTGGAGTGAAAGGACAGTATTCCCAGAGGGTCAGGCAGAGATTCACAGAAATAACTGTAACTTTGTAGACAAACTGACCCCCTCCACAGCCTCATACACAAATGGCTTACAGCTCTCTGGAATCGACAGGGAGCACAGAGTCTCCTGATCACTCCTGATCCCTGGGGAAGGACTAACCTGGTCAGTCCTCACAGAAATCCCAGAGGGTAAGTACTGAAACTGACTACACCCCCCTGAATCTCTGCCCATACCCCCACCTATCACCCCACCACCTTCTCTGTGTTCTGGATGAACTCACCTGCTCCTCACTCAGGCTTCTCACCCGGCTGTAATGAGACCTCATCTCCCCCGCTCAGACACACAGCTCCGCTCCAGAAATTCCCACCTTCTCCTCGTCATCAATGCTCCCTTCTCTACTGAATTCAGTCCCATCAACAAACACGCTATCATTTCTCCAGCCTTTACAAAAAACAGGAAGCCCAAGCACGTTTCAGTTACTGTCCCATTTCTCCGCTCCCGCTTCACAGCTCAGCTTTGGAGGTGGGCGCTTTTATGAGAGCTCCTTTGTACCTATGCTCCCCATCCCTCCCTCCCATTCCCTCCCATTGATGTGACATCTGCCCCAGCACACCCCTGAAACCGTCCTTCTCACAGCCAGCATTCACCTCCAGTGATCCAGGTCACCTCCCTGTCTCCTTGAAACTTTCTTTGGTTGGCTTACAGGCTACCACATTCTGCTTTTCCACTTACCTCCCTGACCACTCCTCCTCATACCCCCCCACTTCACGACTTTCTGCTCATTTCTCTGACCACTAAACACTGGTGTGCCCCCAACTTCCTCCTTAACACTCTTCTCTCGGATGCCACCCAGCCTCTCGGTTTACAGACAATCACGTAACAACTTCCCAGTTACATCTCTGAGCCGAACCTCTTCACTGAACTTTTTTTTTTTAAATGATTTATTTATTTGACAGAGAGTGACAGAGGGAACACAAGCAGGGGGAGTGGGAAAGGGAGAAGCAGGCTTTCCGCGGAGCAGGGAACCCAACCATACAGGGCTCAATCCCAGGCCCTTGGGACCACGGCCTGAGCCAGAGGTGGACACCCAACGACTGAGCCATCCCAGCACCCCAGAACTCCTGGTCCTATCTGATAAGCTGCCTACATGACTCCTCTGCATCGGCATCTAACGGGCCATTCAAAACTGAGCCCCTGGTCATGTCCTGGTCCCACCGTCTTCCCACCTCACTGCCACGTCCATCCTTTCAGCGGCTCAGGCCAACAACCCCAGGTGCCCTGATGCATTCTCACACGTGGACCACTCCGAAGAACATTCCATCCACCAGTACACCCCGAAGCTCTGTTCAGAAAACAAAGAATTCAACCACTTATCCCCACTGCCACCTTCCTGGTCCCAGCCAATGCGGCACTGTGACTGACCTACTGCAGAAACCTCACGCCCGTCCTCCCGCAGCCCACATTCTTACACCACACGTCAAGGCGGAGCCTGTTCAAACAGGAGTCAGACCACGTCCCCCCACCCCAGCATTTTTTTTTTTTAGATTTATTTGCGAGTGAGCTAGCAGGCATGCCCCAGAGCAGCAGAGGGAGAGGGGATCTCAAGCAGACTCCCCACTGTGCATGGAGCCCCACCCGACGGGGGGCTCAAATCCCAGGACCCTGACATCAGGATCCGAGCAGAAACCAGAGCTGGACGCTTCACCGACTCCACCATCCGGGCACCCCATGCTGAAGAACTTCTACTGGCTTGTTTTACCTCCGAGTGAGAGCCAAAGCTGCCACTTCCCCCACCCCAGCACCCTGCTAGGCTGTTTTCCCACCTCGGAGGGCCAGGGGTCCAAAGCCAGAGAGAATGCCAGACACCGCCACGCCCCCCCACCTGTTCATTCCCTCTCTGCCTTCTTTTCTTGCTGGGGCACTTATCACAATCTAACACACCACATTTTTCACGTAATTATCTAGTTTATTATCTTCTTCCCACACTAAGTGTAAATGCTGCACCAGCAAGACTTTTACGTGCCGTTATCGTAAGTATTACTCGGAGAGAAAAAGGTACCCAAATATTTGTTAAATGGGTACAGAATTAAACTTATGGTATGTCAGCATTTTATTTTTTTTTAAAGATTTTATTTATTTGACAGACAGAGATCACAAGTAGGCAGAGAGGCAAGCAGAGAGAGAGGGGGAAGCAGGCTCCTGCTGAGCAGAGAGCCCGATGTAGGGCTTGATCCCAGGACCCTGGGATCATGACCTGAGCTGAAGGCAGAGGTTTTTTTTTTTTTTTTTTAAAAGATTTTATTTATTTATTTGACAGAGAGAGATCACAAGTAGGCACAGAGGCAGGCAGAGAGAGAGAGAGGCAGGCAGAGAGAGAGAAAGGGGAGGAAGCAGGCTCCCTGCTAAGCAGAGAGCCCGATGCGGGACTCGATCCCAGGACCCTGAGATCAAGACCCGAGCCGAAGGCAGTGACATAACCCACTGAGCCACTCAGGTGCCCTGAAGGCAGAGGTTTAACCCACTGAGCCACCCAGGTGCCCATTTTTACATGATCCTATGGCTTAAAAGCTATGAAATTTTCAAATAACATCAAGCCCTCTTTCCCCTAAGGGTACGAGATTTTACCATACTCTTCTTCAAACCGTTTTTCCAGAAAGAGGAAAAAAAATTACTGGTAAATTTCTCTTCGGTTGCAGCAGATACAAACTCTGGGGACCAAAGCCCCAGGGACATCTCTGGAAAAAAGCGGCAAAGACTTTTAGCCAAAAAAAAAAAAAGCCTGAGGCAGACGAATGCACTGGTGCCCCAGCAGGTTTCCAAAAGAGCACTAAGCCCTCCGCAGACTGAAGGCAGAATCAAGGTTATCCTCACCGTTAAAGCAAGTGACTGTGAGGAGTCAACAGTGTGACACGAAAACAAACAGTGAAGAACAGCTACTCACTGCTACGGACACTGAGCACACGACCTGACAGTCTGTCCCTCAAAGAATGTACAACCAGGAAGCCCAGTCAAAAATACAAGAAAAGGTTCTTAACACAGCTTGCTCCAGTCATCAAGCAAATGTCTGCGTAAAAGGGCCTTGGAAATAATTTTAATCCTATATTTAAAAGAAAAATCCTTTGCCCAACCAGGAGAACCATGAATAAACGAAGAAGGTGACAAAATAAAAAACTCTAATTACAGAGGCGCCTGGGTGGCTCAGTGGGTTAAGCCTCTGCCTTCGGCTCAGGTCATGATCCCAGGCTCCTGGGATCCCGCCCTGCATCGGGCTCTCTACTCACGGGAGAGCCTGCTTCCTCCTCTCTCTCTCACTGCCTGCCTCTCGGCCTACTTGTGATCTCTGTCAAATAAATATATAAAATCCTTAAAAAAAAAAAAAAAAAGAAAACTCTAACTACAGAGAACACAAATAACCTCATAGTATTAATAACATAAATTTCTTTCAAATCTCTTTTTTATCTTAAATGTTAGGGAAAGGTTTCATTTTAACTGTGTAATACATCCATGCTTAATTCAATTCTCACGGTTTTTCCTGAATCTTCTGATAACCCTACAGTTCAAGAATATTTACACCATGTTTTTTTTCCTGTAGTTTTGGGTATACCCTAGCAAAATGTATACCATCGGACAAGCAGGAATTGATGACAAACTAGAGTAACCCTACGTTTGAAAAAATAAGGCATGAATCTAAGTTTCACAGATAACTCAAATTATAAATACCATCACCAAAAAGTTCAACTGGTCTGAGTCTGACTACATCATTCAAGAAAAAACATTTAACAGTTGAGATCACAAATTTTCCTCACACATACCTGAATTTGATGCAATTCAGATAGGATCAAGCAAGCATCAACATATAGGACTTTTAAAACTTGGCAGCTTTTCAGTAGACAAGTAGAATAATAAAATGGCACAGTGCGTACCGACCACGCAAGGGTCACCGGCACACGGCCCACCTCATTTCCCTGTACCCTAACCCTAACTGTCAACCTGGATTTCAGAGTAAATTCCAGCTGTCCTCCTTCAGTGGGGGCCGGGGAGGTTACTGAGTAACGGATCTGACCGACGGCTGAAGGAGCTTTACTTCCCGGTCCCTCCTTGCACGAAGTCTCACTGGTCTCCTCCCTCTTGGCCTGCAGCAGCTCTCCAGAGGGCCCATGCACATCCTAGGTCTTACACCTGTGGGCCCCAGCCCACTCAGCCTGCGGTTCTTGCCGGCCTTGTCTGCCTTCAGCTTGTGAATGCGTCCCGAGAATCTGCTCGTCTGCACACAGTACACTTCTCTCAGGTACGGGCCGTGACCCATGCAGTGGCCAACCTTGTCAGATTCGTGGGCACAGAGCTCTCCTCCTCCTCGGCCAGGCCCCCTTCTCGGGCATACATACGAGCACTTCAGGCCCATTCCACTGACCAGCAGAGAGTTGGGAAGGGACAGTCACAGGCTTCTGTGTGACCAGCTCATTGCCCATCAGTTTCCAGATCTACCGGCACCAGCTGGCACTGGTGCTCTCACCAGTATCACGGGGTCCACCCCACCTCCTGTTTGTCACAGAGCAGGGCCTAGAGGCCAGCCCCTTCTGAAGCTGGGCACTCGTGGCTGCAGCCGCAGCACAAAAGGCACACCAGACGTCCCAGTTCCATCCACCAATATTTCAGTGCAAGTTCTAAAACACGACCCAATATTATCGTACCCTGAGACAGAGTTCCAACCTTAGCACCACCTATCTGCGCTCAAATTTCCCCTTTTGCTCCTTAAGGCTAATTTAAAATTAGTTGGTTAGAACCAGGATCCATCCAAACAAGATCCCCATGTAAATATGCCTCTTTAATTTATAGGTTCTCTGAGCTGTCTTCTTTTCTTGTCACTTACTTGTTGAAACCAAGACCCCTGTCCTATCGAGTTTACTTCTGGATTTTACAAGTGCACCCTCCCATGGGGTCTTCATGTTCCTCTGTACCTTGTATTTCCTATAAATTGGCAAATCTAAAAGCCTGATTAGGTTCAGAATCAGGTTTTTTACAAGAAAATTGCACAGGGTGCCACTGCATCACATCAGGACACACATGTCTTGGCTGGTTCCTCTTTCTATGATCTGTGGGTGCAGGAGACCTACCGGCTTCAGCAGTTGTCAGCGATCACTGCCTTCGTCAATTTCATTAGGCTGTGACACGGAGATATCCTGATTCTTTCACTTCTTCATTAGCTGGGTTACTATTACAAACAAAAACTCCTCTTTATCAACTACTGGGTTACCGAGGACAGTCCTGGAAGATGAATACTTGATTCTTTACTCTTACCCTGGAGTACGCTGGTGCCACATCTTCCAAGGCGACCGTTAAGATGTTTTGCTGTTACAGCTGTTGTTGCTATCACTGGTGTGAGGATTAAGAAGTCAAGGACTGTAACACACTATGTTTAATCCATGATTAGTACTCATTTTATCCACCCTAACTGTCCCGTGGACCGATCTGTCCAATGGGAACCCTGCCCAGCGATAAAGTTGTCTGCCCATCGACCTCTGATAACTTTCTTGCTTTCTGGTACATAAGACAGGATGTTCTGAACATTTCCAATCCCAGACAAATTACCCATTTCTCTATGGTTTTATGTAATGAGAGCCAGTAATAAGTATGTTCTCACAACCAGTGGGCCTTTCTCCTGAAATCTCCTGCCCTCCTTCTCCACACCGTAACAGCGTTGACACGGGCACCACTGCCTATCCAACAAACAAAGCTCCACATGGCTATCTACCCACATCCAGTATGTCTATCTCACACAGATTAAGGAAAAAAGGGGAGAGGGGAGCACGCAAAACTCAGGGGGAAAAAATGATATAACTTAAAAAACAACTAAAGGACTTAGCACACCAATGTCAAAGATCAAACTGAATATACAGACAAACCAGAATTTAATAAGTGGTTAAGAGTTCAAGTGTAGGACGGGCGCCTGGGTGGCTCAGTGGGTTAAGCCGCTGCCTTTGGCTCAGGTCATGATCTCGGGGTCCTGGGATCGAGTCCCGCATCGGGCTCTCTGCTCAGCAGGGAGCCTGCTTCTCTCTCTCACTCTCTGCCTGCCTTTCTGCCTACTTGTGATCTCTGTCAGTCAAATAAACAAAATCTTTAAAAAAAAAAAAAAAAAAGAGTTCAAGTGTAGGAAAATGCTGAATTAAGTGTTCTAACTGCCTTTAGAAATTTCCTCTGATTCAAACAAGTTTTGTTTACTATATGCATTCATGTGTTTAAGAAATAAAAGATCAAACTTTATCTTAAAAACAAAATTATCTGCTGGGGCGCCTGGGTGGCTCAGTGGTTAAGCCGCTGCCTTCGGCTCAGGTCATGATCTCGGGGTCCTGGGATCGAGTCCCGCATCGGGCTCTCTGCTCAGCGGGGAGCCTGCTTCCTCCTCTCTCTCTCTCTGCCTGCCTCTCTGCCTACTTGTGATTTCTCTCTGTCAAATAAATAAATAAAAAATCTTTAAAAAAAAAAAAAAAAAATTATCTGAAAATTTTACATCAGCTTTGCAAAGTAAATGGACTCCTAATTAAAGTCTGATATGATGTCCTCTTAGGCCAGACACCCAGAAGGAACCAGTGGAATGATAACATCAGACAGCCAGAAATGCAAGCTCCAATCCCCTAAACAAGCAACTTAATGTGAATCACTTTGAGGGGGAAAAGGGCGTCATTAGGTCTTCTCTGCAATGTTAGCAAAGGGAATCTAAGTAATCAAAGAATTCAACCCAGCCCCAAGCAGGTCCTAATGCCCTGGAAAGAATAAATGTTGCTGCACTTGAATCTTATACAGTACGGTTTCACTTTCATTTCATAAGGAAGATGTGGTTTGGTCTACAAGACATTTTTTAATTCAACAGTCCTGGCTTCCAGTAATTCGTAAATATTTCATATATATTTTACTTTCAGTGGTCCCTTAAAAAAGAGCTAAAAAAATAAACATATAGAATATAAAGCTTCAAAAATGCTCCTTTAAAAAAAAAAAAAAAAAAAAAACACTTCTAGCAACCCCTCACAGAAAAAACCAACTATTGCATTTATTCTGGAATTTTCTTTAGTCACAGTACCACGAGACATTTCATAAAAGAAATTGCTGTTACTGAAAACACCTGATTCAATGAATGTTTACCAACTTACTAAGAACTGTTTACCCTAACAGTCACCTATTACCCACTTCTCCCCTTACAAGAGATCTCTCGTTGATCTGCAGAGCATGAAATCAGAGACTGCGTAAGGACGCAGGCCCACAAGTAAAAATAGAACAGACTCCAGAGACTCACACGGAGAAGGGGGAGGAAAAACACAGCAAACCGTGTCTAAGAAAACAACCTTGGGTACAATGCCAAAATCAAAAAAGGGATGTTATTTCACGTAATCTGAACAAAGAACATTAAGGAAGTCATGACGGCGCAGCGGGACCGCTAACGGGATAGTAACATCTGCTCTTGATGTGTCAACAAATAGTACACAGAGCTGCGATGCCACTTACAATCGCTCTTCTTTATGAGAACGACTATGATTTCCTTAAGACACGGATATCATCTCCTGCCTTTGACGTGAAGGCCAGCGTGAGGCTCACGGGAAGGTGTGCCTCGCACCTCCTGAGAGAAGGCTGCAGGTGCCCGCCGTCTTCACCCCGGCCAGGGAGCGTCAGTGTCGGGGTGGTCAGGGGTGAGTATCAACACTGCAACCAGACCGAAGCCAAAGTAACCCTCAAGACAGCGATTGGACAGTCAGACAGCTGCCACCGCCCGCAAAGCAGGTAAGACACAGCTCACACTTTCGAAAGAAGGCATGAGAGGAGGGGTCACCAGAGGAAAGGGACAAAGATGCCTGAGAAGAAGGTACTGATGAGGAAGCAGACACAGCGGCAGAAGTTCAAGAATAAAGACCGCCTGCGGGCGCCTGGAGCTCTGTGGGCTGAGCAGCTGAGCATCCGACTCCTGGTTGCGGCTTAGGTTGTGGTCTCGGGGTCGCCAGACTGAGCCCCCAGGCAGAGCTGAGCCGAGCCGGATGTGCAGTGTGCTGAAGAGTCTCTCTTCCCGGGGCACCTGGGGGGCTCCCTGGTTAAGCGTCTGTCTGCCTCCAGCTCAGGGCATGAGGGTCCTGGGATCGAGTCCCACATCGGGCTCCCTGCTCAGCTTGGGGCCTGCTTCACCCTCTACCCGCTGCTGCCTCCTCTCCCCCACCACCCCTGTCAACCGAACAGAGCCTGTCTCTGGCCGTGTCTGTGATGCTCACCGCACCATACGAGAAACCCAGAGAGCAGAGACCTCTGCCAACCTGAGCCCACGAGAAATCAACCCATGTTTTAAGCCACTGGGACTTAGCCCATTCTAACATAAGGAGTGATCACGTATTGATCATGTATGATCCTACTGATCATGTCTCTCCTCCTCACAAGCGGTCTACTGCTAAGCTACGTCTCCCTGACCTCATACAATTTTTTTTAAAGACAAATAACTACTAACTACTATTTAAGCAAACTTCCTGCCCAACTATAGAAAACTGTCTAAATCCTGATTTTATCAACAAACCTAATGGTTATTCAATTTCTGTGATTCGTACAAATTTTGTATATACAGTAAAGTCTTCAAATGATTACTTTTTGGAATGTGATCGATCAAGTTCAGGAACCCTGAGGCAAGCGGGCAGAATGTCCGTCAGGACTAATACAAGCCAATCACTCGCCACCACGGTTATAAATGTTCAGCTGTACACACGTCCCATCTGAGATATGCCTTAAGGATAAAGAAAAAACTTGAGCAGAGAGGGTAAAAGTTCACTAAAAATAGGTCGGGCCCTAATCTAGACATGTTCTCAATGCCAATGGCCTTGAAAAACTATTTCGCAAGGGTCAGGATGTTGGAGAAGACGTCCAAGCAGCAAAAACATTTACACTACTGGTCCTTTACCATAAAGGGTGAGTTTGTTTTACTAACCCGAGATGGGAAAAAGAACAGAACAGTCTTAAGTAAAAAGTATGTGTTACATAGGGAAAGGAATATGTAACAAAAGACGAAACCTCTGAACACAGAGGGGTTTTTCCTTTTTTAAGTATCCTATCCTGCCCCCCAAGTAAAATATGCTTTATAGAGATACATAAAATACAAAGTAAGTTAGAAACGGAGGAGAAAGAGAAACCATGAAGAACATTTAATGTAATCAGAAATACGAACATTATAAAAATGCATAGGACAGGGCACCTGGGTGGCTCAGGTGGCTAAGTGTCTGCCTTTGGCTCAGGTCATGATCCCCGGGTCCTGGGATGGAGCCCCGCATTGGGCTCCCTGCTCAGCAGGAAGCCTGCTTCTCTGTCTCCCTACACCCCGCCCCTCCCTCATGTTCTCTCTCTCAAATATTTTTTTTAAGAAATGCGTATGACTCTCCCTCCTCCTTCCTTCTGTCCTTTTTTCTCTCTCTCTCAAGTAAATAAATACAATATATTTAAAAGAGGGGAGGCCCTGGGTGGCTCAGTCTGTTAAGGGTCTGCCTTCAACTCAGGTCGAGCCCCATATCGGGCTCCCTGCTGCGTGGGGAACCTGCTTCTCCCTCTCCCTCTGCCTGCTGCTCCCCCTGCTCCTGTGTGCATGTGCTTTCTCTCTCTGTCAAATAAATAAATAAAATCTTTATTTAAAAAAAATTATATAATATTTAAACAGTTATTTGCATTGCTAGCAAAAAAAAAAAAAAAAAAAAAAAGAATCTTCTCCTGCAGGCCTCCCTAGAAAGGACACTGTAACGCACTGCCTTCATAATAACCACGCGCGGGCCAGGGGGCTGCCGACAGCACAGCTCCCTGGGTGGCAGACGGCAGTGACAGCATCCCAAGTACAGACCAGTCAAGACCCCTCTCTATGGAACAGGTGTGCAGCTCTTCACAGCCTGACGAGGCCCTTAAGGGGACCCCAGCAGGAGTCGGGGGTGGGGACAGTTAGGGGTCAGCTGAAAGGTGGTCTCAAGACCCTGTGAGAATCCAATTAAAGGGACAGGTCCTCCCTTCCCTTCACCCAAGACACAATTCTGACTATAATTTCAAGGGACTGCAGACTGCAATGTCCACCCAAGACCTCCAGAAGAAGGGGTGGTCTGCAGAGCCTTTAGTCAACCCTCAAAGACAGTCTAGGCCAGGCCGCACAGAATACGCAGGAGCAGATGGCAACCGCACATGCTGGCTGGAGACCTCAAGTGCAGTCACGCAGAGCCCACGTTGACAACGGAGAGTGACGCAGGGGAGAGCGGACGTCCTCTCAGTGGTCACTTACAATGGCTCAACACTGCTCCCAGACTGCCACCATCACCCCCAACCACTCTGGACTTCTTGTGGTTTAACGTGGAACTAAAATTCTATTCTGGGCAACAAGCTATCACCAAGCTCGTTAGGCTTTTGGCCTGTTCTGACCCTTTTCAAGGTCTGGCGAGTTCCTAGCTTGGCTGTCTTCTCCATAGCGATGCTCTCCCCAACTCCTCCATAAAACACAACCCCCACATTTTACCCAATTACAAACGTGACCGTCTTCCCTGCTCAACAGACAAGCTTCCTGCAAGAGCAGTTTCTCCAGGGTCCCCAGCCCACCAGCACAGCCAACTCTCCAACAACACGGATTTGAACTGCACAGGTCCACTTACACACGGATTTTTTTCAATAAATGTATTAAAGTTTTTTGGGGATGGGGAGAAATACAGTTCTGTAAATGTATTTTCTCTTATGGTTTGCTCAGTAACATTTTCTTTATCTCACTTTTCTGTCAGGATATAGTACATAATACACACAACACACAAAACATGTGTTAATCAAGTCTTTGTGTTATCGGTAAGGCTTCCAGTTAACAACAGGCTATTACTAGGTAAGGCATGGGGAGTCGAAAGTCACACAGAGATTTCCAACTGTGCAGGGAGTGGGCACTGCCAACGCTAACATTGCTCAAGGGTTGAATGTATCTAAAGTCAGCGCTCAAACATTTGCCTGAAGAAGAAGACCACCTCTGGTGAAAAGGCAGTTCACCTAGAAGTGTTATGATCTCCCTTCTGACACACAAATGAGCAAACTTCTGTCTCACAAAATATGGCTCAGGCACCTAGCGGAGAACATGGTCGAGGCAGTCATATCCAAATGCCACCCTGAACACTTCAAAATAAATAATAAAGCATTCAGAGAATGTCTGGCTTTGAGCAGTTACCTTTTCCTGTCCTCTCCAAATTAAACTATTTGTAGAAAAGGCACCCAGGGACTGAAAGAAGCAACTTATAATTAAGTGGCAGGGCCACTGTTATTTATCTAAACCACTGTTAGATAATCTATCTCCATCCTAAGACTGCCTTCCCATTCTCTCTACAGAAAAAGCTTCCATGTAATTAACTCAAAAGCGGTATCAGATCATGAAGGAGCCATTAAAAAGGACACTGGCCAGAACACAATCATTTCTGCCTCTCCAATGTTCATCATTACTTGACCCATACAGAAACAGTCTCCCAGGGACCCTAAGAATGATCCATATGATAAAGTGAAGTGTACCAGTCAAAGTTCAGGGCAGAAAACAGGAAATAGAGTAGGTGTTTCAAGGACAAGGAATTCAATGAGGAATTGGGTGCTTACAAATTACTAGAAGGGCTAACAGAAGGAGTTAGAAAGACCACCAGAGAAATACAGAAATGACCCACCCCGAGCCCTAGAGCTGAGAGTTCAGGAGTAGAGTACAGTGACTGCTAGCCACATTCAGAAAGATGAAATCAAGGAGAAATGACATTACTTGAACTTGCAACACTGTCCTGCAGATAACAGCCAGGGCAAGAAGAAAAAGAGGGGCGCCCAGGTGACCCAGTCAGTCAAGCCTCCGCCTTCGGCTCAGGTCATGATCCCGGGGTCCTGGGATGGAGCCCCGCATTGGGCTCCCTGCTCAGCGGGAGCCTGCTTCTTCCTCTCCTCCTAACTCATGCTCTCCCTCTCTCAAGTAAGTTTTAAAAAAAAGAAGAAGAAGAAGAAAAAGAAATAAACGGCACACAAATCAAAGAAGTAAAACCATGTTGATTTGCAGACCATCACATATGCGGAAACCCCTACAGAATATGTAAAAAAGCTAACTCAATTTAGTAAGCCTGCACAACACATGGTTAAAATTCAAACACCTTTTTTTTTTTTTTTGAGAGAGAGAGAGAGATAGCCTGGGGGCGGGTGGGGGACGCAAGGGGGACGCAGGGGTGAATGCGGTGCTGAAGAGGTCTCAAGAGAATCTCAACTTGGTGCCACACCCAGCACAGAGCCTAACGTGGGGCTTGATCTCAGAACCCCGTGAGATCATGCCTTGAGCCTAAATCAAGAGTTAGACACTTAACCAACAGGTGCCCCTGTTTTATTTCTATATATAAGCAATGAACTGGAAAACAAAATTTTAGATAATTTAACTAATGGCAACATTAAAAAGATGAAATTTGGATGGATACGTTCAACGAAGCAGGTATAAGATCTACACACAGAAAACGACAAACTTTGCTAAAATGTAAAAAGACCTAAATAAATGGATAGGTAAGCCACATTCACAGGACTCAAACTGTTCACTCTCTGCAAATTCATCTAGCTGCTCACTCGACTCCCCTCAAAATCACGGCAAGGCTCTTCTGTGGAAATCATCAAATTGATCTGAAAAGACTTCAACATACCAAAACAATCCCCACAAAGAAAAACAAAGTTGGAAGGCTTCCACCACACGATTTCAGGATTTAATACACAACGATATTCAAGAACTACGACAGTGGCTGAAGGACAGGCACAGAGACCCAACGTCACAGAATACAGCCCAAAAGAGATCTGCACAATAGGTCAGTCAACAGATTTTCAAAAGTTTGAAGATAATTCAGAGCAGGATAGTGCTTTCAACACTGATGCCTGAACAACAGCTCTCTCCACAGCACGGATCAACCGTAAAAATAATATGCCAAGGGAAAGAAGCCATACACAGAAGAACACATAATGTATTATCTCATTTACACGAAATGTCCAGAAAAGGCAAGTTCATGGGGACAAAAAGTAAATCAGTCGTTGACTGGGAAGGTGACCACTCACAGGCACAAGGTTTCCTTCCGTGGTGGTAGAAACATTCTGAAATTACACTGTGATGATGGTTCCAACTGTAAATGTACTAAAAGCACAGAATTCTACATCTACACCAAGAAGACTTTACGCACGCAAATTAAACCTCAATAAACCTGTTTAAAAAATAAACTTCTGGAGGGAGAAAAGAAGAGAAGTTGTTCTTGGGTATTAGAAATACAATTGCCAAATGAAAAACTTCAGTGGCCAAACTAAATGACAAAACCAAGTCACTAACATGGGAGGAAAAGTAGAGAAAATCTCCAAAATATACTAACAAAAGATAGAAAATGAACAATGTGAAAATAAAGATGCAAAGAAACAAGATTAAGGAGCTCCAACACCTGACCGGCAGAAGTTCCAAAGAATGGGTTCTGCTGGAGAATGCAAAGATGACAACAGAGCAAAAGAAGGACATTCCTGAGCTGAACACAGACCTAAGCCCACAACCCAGAAGAGCCCACTGACAGTCTGAAACAGGGAATACTTACCAGACACACATGGGTAAAACTGTACAAGTCTACGCATAAAGGAATCTCTTTGGAATCTGACAACAGTACCCCACAGGAAGAAACAGGAGACTGGCCGTGTGCTCCCGAGGAGCTCTGGGCACCACAGACCCCGTTCTGTGGGGAAAAGAGGCTGAAGCCAGAACTCCCAGAAAACCCGTCAGTCGCATGGCAGGACAAAACAAAGGCATTTTCCAATGTGCAAGGACTCACAATTTGCAACCCACACATGCTTTATAAAACTAAGAACTACCGGGGACGCCTGGGAGGCTCAGTCAGTAGAGCATCCGACTGCCCTCCTCGGCTCAGGTCAGGGTCTCAGGGTTGTGGATCGAGCCCCACGTCAGACACTGCACTGGACGTGTAGCCAGCTGAGGAGTCTCTCTCTGCGACCACCCCCTCCCCTGGGCACCTCTTTCTCCTACTCTAAAAAATAAAAAATAAATGAAGAAATACTAAAGTGAGGACAGTGTGAGCTAAAGGAGGAGTGGCACAACCCAGAGCACAAGGAATGAGACTTGGGGTGGGGATTGAAAATCCCCTCTAACAGAGTTTCACTGACGAGAGTGCACACCCTCCTCTTTAGGCCCCAAATCATTATTTGGTATTACAGTGAATACATTAACATAATCACATAAATGCTATTTTTCTCGTTTTCCTTTTCTGAGACTTGATAAGCCCAGAAGACTATTTCAGTTATAAAAGAGAATGTAAGTGTTATAAACCCTGACAATATAAAAATAATATAATCAATTAACAAAATCTGTAGGAGGAAGATAATCAGGGACAGCTCATTTCTTTATCTTTCACAGCAGGGACTCCTAGGTAAGACTGATGAATCACTTCATTAACAGTAATAAAGACAATCAGCAGAAGAGCTACAAGTATATAATAAGAATTAGGGAAGGGTGTTACTACATTAAAATCTTCACCCTTCACATAAATCATACTGGTAACCACGCACATCAACTCTGAAGTCCTGTCTAGAGAACGGAGGAAGGAGGAGATCAGACCTTTCAGTCTATTCTCTTTTGCAGAACTCATATTTTTTGCCAGGAATATGCAATACTTTCATAATTTAAAGAATTGTTTTAATGAAAAGTGCATAATGTTTTAGCCATACAGTGGAACACGGTGTAGGTTTCCAAGAACAAAGTAAGTTCTCTATGTGCAAGTCCATAAGGAAAACTCCACTAAGGGCAGCTGGGCGGCTCAGCCAGTTAAGTGTCTGACTCTTGATTTCAGCTCCAGTCATGATCTCAGGGTCATGGGCTCAAGCCCTGGGTCCAGCTCTGCACTGGTCAGAGTTCACCTGGGAGCCTCTCCCTCTGCCCTCTCCCTCCCCCACCACATTCTCCCACACACATGCTCTCTAAAATAAATCAATCTCTTAAAAAAAACTAAAAAAATTATCTCCCCCACCCAAAAAAAGATGGCTACACCGTATTAGGTGAAAAATCAAGATTAAGAACAAAGCATCAAGATGGTACGTATTTAGGGGTCCTGGGTGGCTCGTTAAGCGTCTGCCTTTGGTTCAGGTCATGATCTCGAAGTCCTGGGATCAAGTCCCACATCGGGCTCCCTGCTCAGCCAGGACAGCCTGCTTCTTCCTCTTCCATTCCCCTGCTTGTGCTCTCTCTCAAATAAATAAATAAAATATTAAAATTTAAAAAAGGGGGAGGTAGTACATTTTTAAAATAAAATGTGGGGTACAGCGACTTCAGAAGACAATTTGGCAGTTTCTTATCAAGTTAAACATACTCTTACCACACAATCCTTAATCATACTCTTCGGAATTTATGCAAATGAACGGAAAACCTATGTGCACACAAAAACATGTACACAAATGTTGGCAGCAGCTTCATTCATGGTCCTTAAAAACTGGAAACACCACGAGAGCCTTCAGCATGGAAATGGGACAGGCAAACTGATCCAAAGAAATACACACAGCAGGAGGGTATACAAGGGAATGACACTCACTGATAAAAAGGAACGGGCTACTAATTCACGCACCCGCGTGGACGAATTTAAAATACACACCGCTAAGTCAAAGAAGCCAGACCCTAAAAGCTGCATATGATATTCTGGAAAAGGCAAACTACAGGAACAGAAAACAGATCAGTGTTTGCCAGGACAGGTGGAGTGGGGAGTGACTGCAATGGGGACATCTGGGGGAATTTCAGGTAATACAACTAGTCTCGGGGTCCTGCAGTGGTGGACAGGAGACTCGACGCACTTGTCACACCCACAGAAATGTTGATCTCAAAGAATAAACTGTGATGTATGCAAAATCAATTTGAAAAATCAACATGGACAGAATGAAGACTGTTACAAATAACTTTAACTGTATCACTAACGCGTGACAAAACCTCACTGAAGGGATGGCAGGGAAAGGAGAAGACCTAAGTAACACTAGATATCAAGGTTCTGACTCTATAAACTGGAAAAAGAAGGACAAGAACTGTGCATTAGAGCTAAGTTCTAGCAGGGAATCTGTTTCCCACAAGGGTATTTAGCAATTCTGGAACTGCTTTCACAGAAGTGGTAGGGGCTGGTTTCTCAGCGTCAGAGGGAGGAGCTAAAAAAAAAACCCAGAAGGGAAGGCCAGAAGGGACACCCGGCACCCTGGCACTTTCTTGGAGTCAGAACCATCAGGAGGAGGCTAGGTGTGGCCTGACCGAGACACAGACGGACAACAGAAGCACTGCAGATGCACACACACGCAGGTGAGTGTAGGCACAGAGGGCCTACCTCCTACGAAGAACAACCCTCCAGGAGCAACAAGTGCCTCCAACGCACAGACCTGGGTTTCTAGATACGTTTCACATTGGAAAGACGCTGATTCTCAGGCTGGGCTAGAGAAAATACAAGACAGGTCTGATGCATTCTAGAGTCATCAGGAAAGAAGGGTGCTCAAAAATTTAAAAAATGAGTGCATGTCAGAGGAACACCAGACCTGAAAGAACTCTCAATGACCAACGCCGGAAAAATGTGAGAACAAAATAAATGACATAAGAAACAAAACACGTGCCAGTTCATTTTATGTGACAACATGACCAGGCCACAGGTATCTGATCAAATATTACTGCAGGTGTTTCTGTGAAGGTAGTTTTCAGGCAAGATCACAATTTAAATCAGTAAATTTTTTTATTTTTTAAAGATTTTACTCATTTATCTGACAGAGCACAAGGAGGGGAAGCAGCAGTGGGAGAAGGAGAAGCAGGCTCCCGCTGAACAGGGAGCCCAAGGCAGGGCTCAATCCCAGGACCCTGAGATCACGATTTGAGCCGAAGGCAGAGGCTCAACCAACTGAGCCACCGATGCGCCCCTAAATCAGTAAACTCTGAGTAAAGATGATCCCCCTCCATAAGGTGAGTGGGCCTCATCCAGACTGTTGAAGGCCTTAATGTTTCGAAGGCTGACGTCCCCCGTGAGGGCGTTCTGCCCTCCCGCTACCTTCAGAGCCCAACTGCAGCACCACGTCTTCCCCGGAGCTCCTGGCTACCCTGCGGATCCAGGACTAGTCAGCCTCTACGACTGCACACCATGACACATGGATACACAGGTACAGACACACATATACGTCTCCATCCCATCGGCGCCGTTTTCTCCAGAGAACCCTACTAATACAGATTTTTTTTTTTTAAAGATTTTATTTATTTATTTGACAGAGAGAGATTACAAGTAGGCAGAGAGGCAGAGAGAGAGAGGAGGAAGCAGGCTCCCTGCTGAGCAGAGAGCCCGATGCGGGACTCGATCCCAGGACCCTGAGATCATGACCTGAGCCGAAGGCAGCGGCTTAACCCACTGAGCCACCCAGGCGCCCACTAATACAGATTTTAACCCAAAGTAGAAAATAAAATACACAAGTCTGTGGGGGACCTGGCTGGCTCAGTCAGTAGAACCTGTGACTCTTTATCTCAGGGTCAGGAGTTCGAGCCCCATACTGGGTGTGGCACCAACTTAAAATTTCAACATGCACACACACACAGGTCTATACACAATACATGACTGAATTATCAAACAAGTGGGGGAGAAGGGACAAGTCTTCCTGAGAGAAGAGTTCCGATAACATGAAGTAAATATTCTCTCTGACATGAGGTGGGGGGTCTAGTCCCTCCTTCCCCCATGAGTGTGGGCTGGACTTAGCAGCTTACAAACAAAAGGGTAGGAAAGGTGGAGAACTAACTTTACAGTGAGGAACCTGATCAACACTGCCTTACCCAGGTGACCAAAGTTCACACAACCATTGCTGTCGTGTGGTCACCGTGGGCCACTGGGCTGATGTGACAGGAAGCGCACTGCATCTCTGCAGTTTTCTTTCCTAAAACCCACTACCCCATTCTAATCATGAGAAAAACATTAGAAAAAAACAATTTGAGGGACATTCTACAATATACCTAACCGGTATTCCTCAAAACTGTAAAAGCCACAAGAAACAGCACTCTGAGAACAGAAAACTCCCAGCACAGAGCCACTTCCTAGAAGACCAGGAAGAACGCTGGCTAGATGCGAGGCGGCGTCCCAGATGGGCTCCTGGAGCAGAGAAATGGACGGCAGCAAAACCCAGGAGAAACTGAAGGGCGGACTCTAGGTAGTGACACCGTGTAAGCGCTGGTCCGCTCGCTGCATCGGATGTACCACACTCACGTGAGACGTCAGCAGTGGGCGCCCGGCCACAGAGCGCACAGCCACTCTCTGTACTGTTGCTGCAAGTTTTCTATAAATCTGAAAACTGTTCTAAAATTAAAAGTTTAGAGAAAGAAGAAAAAAGCCTATCACAGTGGTGCTCCCTCCCTGCCAGCCACGAACCACATGTCTCGGACCCCGAAGAGAACAGCAGGAAACACGGGGCTCACCCAGACCATCACTGCACCTGCAAGAGTTAAAACAGAAACTAAATTGGACGACAGTTTTGTTCTGTTTCCACCAAGCAAATGCTAAAGGTAGAAGCAGCAGCAAGGGTATAATCCTAAGGGACAGATGTAGAAACAGCCAGAGAAGACACTGAAAAATACAGTACCTCCCGGGGGAACCACCACACCATCAAACAGCAGTGTGAAAAAAGACGTCAGCATGTCCTAAAGTCCTGACCTCTAATGACAACATAAACTACGCCTTGCACCGCTAAGTAAGTAAATACATAAAATCCTCTATTTACCTAGAGTAAAAAAGGGAAGTAAAGTCTCAGGGTAACACCCCTCTCTACATAAGCCTGAAATAGACATTTTAGTTTTAGAATCCTCCAACACAAAAGATGAGGAACAAACCCAAAATATCAGGTGAGGCCATGAACAATAGTAATTTGCCTCCTGAAAGTCACCAGGATTTCAGAATTTAACACACAACGTGCTATTAAGGCGACCTAGTTTGAAACCTAGTTTGAAACCTATTGCTGCCACTTACTTGCTAAATGAATTTGGAAAAACAACTTCTTGATCTTGGGCTAGGTTTCTTAATGGTAATCAAGCATTTAAAAGGAATATCAATGAACTCAACTCCAAAGAATATGATTTCCGCTAAAATTCTTAACACTAAAGATCCTTCCTTCCAGAATTTCATTTTACTATAAAGGCAAAATACAACAAAAGAAAAATAATCAAATGTTAACAGAAGCTTTAAAGGGATGGCTGATATTTCTATCACATATATATATTTTTTCAAAATCTACATTAATCATGTTCATTTGTAAGTTCTTTTAAAACATACATATGAGGGTGCCTGGGTGGCTCAGTGGGTTAAGCCGCTGCCTTCAGCTCAGGTCATGATCTCAGGGTCCTGGGATCAAGTCCCGCATCCGGCTCTCTGCTCAGCAGGGAGCCTGCTTCCTCCTCTCTCTCTGCCTGCCTCTCTGCCTACTTGTGATCTCTCTCTGTCAAATAAATAAATAAACTCTTTAAAAAAAAATACATATGACATTTTCCTCTAGACTATCTTGATTCAGGTTACCTAAGATTTATTCAAATGCATCTGACTCACCCTGAGAAAAGTAAAAAACCAAAGGGACATATGACTGCAGAGATACCCTAGGACTTAAGTAGAAAGGGGTAACTGAATCAACTCACTTTTATATTCTCTATGTAGATCTAATTTTAAATACTGTTAAAGACAGGCTCAGAGATTAATGGAATCTAGTTGTCTTGGTTTTGCTACTGTAAGTAAGTCAAACCTAGTTAGTTTCCTCTTCTGGAAAATGTGGTCAGCCACCTGGGTGAAAGCCCAAGGGTAGGTAAGGTAGAACACCAGAGAAAAATCTTTGAAAACATTAAAAAAAAAAAAAAAAGGATAAAGAAAAGCCAAAGGCTTGGGAGGCAGGGTATAACCTTTAATTTCTCTGGCAATTCATAAATTATTAAGAGTTGTGAAAACTAGGGATGACTGGGGGCCTCAGTGGGTTAAGCCGCTGCCTTCAGCTCAGATCATGATCTCAGGGTCCTGGGATCTAGGATCTGGGATCGAGCCCCGCATGGGCCCTCTGCTCAGCGGGGAGCCTGCTTCTCCCTCCACCTCTGCCTGCTCTCTGCCTGCTTGTGCTGGCGCGCGCGCTCTCTCTCTCTCTCTCTCTCTCTCTGACAAATAAATAAATAAATAAATATCTTAAAAAAAAAAAAAAAAAGTTGTGAAAACTATGGCCATAGTAGATAGAACTGCCCATTAAAGAAATCGCTTTGAGAGAAATAATTTGAACCCTGCTGAAACACAGAAGATCCAAGAGTCCTTTGGTCAAAGCTACACTTGTAGAAAGGGCACCAATGTCTACACGAATGTGCTGGAAGAACCACTTCTAATTATTAACAATGTCTATAAAACTTTGCCTTCCCCACTAGAAAGGGGAGCCAGGGATCCTATCGTGTATCCCTACAGCCAAGCACAGAGAAGGAATTAAACGTTTACTCAATGAAAGGATCTTGCTTTAGTTTCTACCTTCAAGATTTAGTTCACATGTCCTTGAGTCCTCAGGGAAACAAAATCGAGTATTCTAGCTCTAACTCATTCAATACCTACTACTCGGTTGCCTGCTACATTTCAGTGACCCTTCTAGGCATCTGTGTGGGCAGCTACCAGACAAAAGCGAGCGTCTCTGTGCCCAGTGCAGGCCGAGGGAAACACACACTGGGGATAAGGGCCGGGCTCTCCTGACGCGCGCTGGGAAACGTACAGGGCTATCGAATGCACGAAGGCAACACAGCCGTCGCTCACACCGGACTGAAAACCTCTGACCCGACTGCGTTAACAGAATGCAGTCCCAGCGCCACCCCGCACCCTGTCCACAGCCGCCACACTCAAAGCCCGCGCCATTCACAGCAGGCCGATTCCTGGTCTGTGATGCGGGAAGCTGGAGGAAGGATCCAGAAGCTCATAAAAGCAATCGGAAAGGCACTTCACATGAACCTAGTATTACAAAGGCTGGGCTCAAATTTATGTCTTTTTAATTTAATTTCTCTAAAAACTCATCTTTATTGTTTTTCTAAGTACCATTACAAATAAATGAGAATTTTCCTCAGAGTTAGTCTTCCATCACAGATCATTTGAGCAGCACTGGTCCAACTCACTTTGACCACATCACTTCTCCCCTCCTCAAACAGAATAAAACTTTCAACATTTTAAAAATTTTCCACAAATACCAGCCTTTCCAGATATTGTTTTCCCACTAGATGAGTTTATCATATGCTCCAACCACACTGAATTGTTTTCAGTACAAACCTTCTGTCTTGCTTGCTCTTTTCCCTCAATGTTAAATACTTTCTCATTTATGTGTCATCAAACTTTATATATGCTTTAAAAGTCAAATGCCACCAACTCCTCAAAGCCTTCTACCAACCGGACAGGCAGAAGTAAGCATTCCCTGATGTTCTCCAATACCTCAAAGCAGCTCTCACAGGACTTTCTACAGAATACAAGTTTCTGGAACCTAAGAACAACACTGCATTCATCTGGCAACCCTATAGCACACAAAACGGGTCACCCAACTTGCTGAATGATGTTAAGACACAGCATTCTATATACATATGCCTAGGTATATACAGAGCATATGCACAAATGAACTTCACTCAAGAGATCAGAATACTCTGAAATTATACCAAACTAAGTATGTCCACTTTTCTTAAATTGTCCAGAGTCTTAAGAAACTACTACTCTGGGAAGAGCTCAGGTTTCATCAGCCCACAGACCTGTTTCTGCTGCCCAGGTCCACCAGGGCTAGCTTGGGGAAATTACCAGATAGACTATAAACCTCAATTTCCTTACCTCAAAAAGGTGGTAACATTTACTTCAAACATTTGCTGTGAGACCTGAATGTGACCACCAGTGGAAAGTCCTGGGATCAGGAAGAGTATGTGACAAGCACTCAATGATTTGCTTCCTTTCTGCCCTCCTCTCTCTTAAATAAGTTTCTATAGCAGTGAAGCGAGCAGGCTTAGGTCCTTTAAAGCTGTCTTAAATTACAAATTGCTGCCATCCCTTGAAAGATGTGTTCAGACTCTTTTCTTGGAAATTGTCAACAGGGTTAGCTGTCTCTCAGAAACACCTATGTGTTTCAAATTTATCAACTTTAAATTGCAGCCCATCAACCAATTCTAATTACTATTTTTTTTCCTGATAAACAAAGGATTTTCTTAAAAGTATATAACCCAACACTCTTAAGAGAAGGGACATCCTGATTTTAATGCATCCAAATATAGCTCTTTTCCTAGGAAGCCTTCCCTGACCTCACTGTACACCCCCCGCCCCCATTAATCTCTCTTTCTTCCACACCTTTGGGTTTACACATCCATCAACTTCTAAGTAACACCACACCTCAAGGGAGGGTTAGTTAGCACTTCGTCCTCACATCCCCCAGCATTTCTGAGCACAACTGCACAAAGGAGCTCCATAAATCAACTCGGATACCTTCCTTCCATTTTCCAAATGGCAGCACAAGATGTTTAAATAAGGGTTATTTAAAATTAAGATGGAATTTCTATCTCAAACTGTAGATTTCTCTTTCAACTTCCCATTCTCTCAAAGTGTTAATGCAGCAATTATACTGTTGCTTGCAACTATGAATAGTAAGTTTAAAATGGGAGTTCTCATGAAAAAACATTGATAAAAATGCTTTGGCGACAAGTGACATTTTAAAACTTTTTATTTTGAAGTACAGATCTATAGGACAACAGAAAACATGGTACAGAAAGGCCTCCTCTACCCTTTACCCAGTTCTTCCCCAGTGCTGACATCCTACATCACTTGGTAGATCAAAAGGAAGAAAATGGCGTGGATACAACCCATACACTGTATGTAGATTTCACACTCAGTGTTTCTACAGCTCTATGCAATTTTATCACATTTGCAGATCTATGTAACCACTACAAGATACCACCAAGATCCCTCAGACTCCCACCACCCTACAACCACACACCACTATCGTCCCAATTCCCTGAACACCACCAGCAATCCATTCTCTAGCTCCATAATTGCATCATTTCAAGAATTCTATACAGGTATCAAGACCACTCAGTGTGGGAAAGCACCGTCTCTTCAAAGAATGGTGGTGAGAAACCTGGATATCCGCATGCAGAAGATCGAAGTGAACCCTCATCTTACACCAGGTACGAGATGAACAGACGATCTCGCGTTAAGACCTAAAACTACAGAACCACTGGAAGAGCGCACAGGACAAACGCCTGATGGCACCAGGCGTGGCGACGGTCTCCTGGCTACAGCACCAAAGGCACAGACAATACAAGCAGAAACAGACAAATGGAGCACCCAACTCAAAGACTTTCGTATGCCAAAGGACACAATCCAGAGTGAAAGACAACCTACAGAATGGGAGAATACTCGCAAATCATATTTATTACCTAAAAAGGACTAATATCCTGAGTACATAAAGAACTCCTACAACTTGACAAAAAATCAAATAACCTGGTTAAAAATTGGTAGAGACTTGAACAGACATTTCTCCAAAGATGATTATTCAAAGAACCAACAAGCACATGAGAAGTTGCTCAACACCACAAGCCATCAGAGAAATGCAAATTGAAACTGTAAGAGACCATCTAACGCCGTGAGGATGGCCGCCGTTCAAAACAGACCGGATAATGACAAGTGTCGGCGAGGATGTGGAGAATGTGGAACCCTTGTGCACTGTGGCGGGAACGTAAAATGGTGTTACCACAAGGGAAAATATGGAGGTTCCTCAAAAACATTAAAAACGGAACTGCTCAATGTAGGTTCAACAACTGTGACACAGGCGCCCCTCACTGGATGTGCACTGATCATTAGGGGAGAGGCACGGTGCATGTGGGGGGCAGAGAGTATACGAGAAATCTCTGTAGTGTTTGCTCAATTTTGCTGTGAACCTGAACTATTCTAAAAATAAAGTCTATTTAAAAAAAAAAAAAAAAACCACCCAGAACTACCATATGATCCAGCAATCCCCCTTCTGGATTTATACCCCAAAAAACTGAAAGCAGGATCTCAAAAAGGTATTTACACACCCATGTTCACAGCAGCAATAACCAGAAGAGGCTAGAGGTGGAGGTGAGCCAGCGGCATGCCTACGCATGAATGGAGAAACACCACGAGGCAGACGCTTGAGACGGAACACGACGTAGCTTTAAAACGGAAGGACCCCGTGTCTGAGGCTACAGCTCGGATGACCCTCTAGAGCGTCACAGTAAGTGAACAAGCCAACCAGAAAACACCAATACTGTAAGATTCCACTGACAGGAGGTAAAGTTATTAAATTAGAAACAAAAAGTAAAATGGTTACAAGCGAGGCGCAAGAGGGAAGGGGAAAGGAAAGGGACAGTTGTTCAATGGGTGAACAGCTTCGGTTTTTCAAGATAAAAAAGTTCTGCAGATCTGGTTCCACAACTGTGTGAATGTACTTAACACTACTGAAGTGGACACTTAAAAATAGTTAAGATAGCCAATTTTGCGGTTTTTTACCACAATAAAAAACATTTAATGTAAATGGAATCATTCGGTATTGTAACCTTGTGAGATGAGCTCTTCTTCACCTGGCAGAACTTCCCCCGAGAGTATCCCGCGAGTTTTGTCACCAGTCGTTGTTTCTCTGCCCACTGGGACGTGGGCTCCACAGGACGGACACACTGCGGTCTATTCACCCCCCGAAGGCTATCTGGGTCATCTGCAGTTTCAGCTCTACTAAAGCCACTACAACCGTTCACAGGTTTTTACAAGGACGTAAGTTTCATTTCTCTAAATGCCCAAACGTGCACCTGATGGGCGCTCAGTTGTACAAGAAGCTGCAAACGGTCTTCCCCAGTGGCCGCTCCGTTTCACATCCCCTGCCCCCCGACAAATGTAGGAGACCAAGTTCCTCTGCACCCACTGGACAGCATTTGGTGTTTCTTTACTTTTTTTTTAAATTTTAGCTATTCTAGTAGGTATGTAGTGACAACTTAGTGTGGTTTAAACGTGCACTTCCCTAATGTCTAATAATGTGAACCATCTTCTCATCTGCCCATGTGCCACCTGAAATGCCTGTTCACACCTCTTGCTCATTTTCTAAAAGGACTGTTCTTCTTTGTTGCTGACTTTGGAGAGTTCTTTACATACTCTACAGCAACCCTTGCCAGATATTTAATGTGCAAATATATTCTTCCCGTCTGTAGCTCACCTTCTCATTTGTCTCTCACAAACCTAAGTTTTTTCATGTTGGTGATGTGCAGTTTACCAATATTCCTCTTTAAAAAAAAAAAAAAAGATTTTATTTGTCAGGGGGCGGGGCAAGGCAGGGGGAGGAGCAGGCAGAGGGAGAAGCAGACTCCCCGCTGAGCACAGCTCCATCCCAGGACCCCAGGATCATGACCTGAGCCAAAGGCAGACTCTTAACCAATCGAGCCACCCAGACAACCCACCAGCAGTCCTCTTAAAGATCTTGCTCTCAACGCTGTGCATGGAAACTCTCCACCTAGCACCCCACTGTCTTGAAACTGAAACTCTAATACATACACGAGACATAAGAATAAGAAAATGACTACACGCACCGTTAAAACGTGAGCACACTCAGAAGCAAATCCACACGATGCCTCCTAACATAACGGACACTTAGGAAAAAGTCCTAAATGTGATTTACTGTTCTTTAAAAGCAATGCTTACTTTACAAGATTAAACCAAAAACAGCTTTAAAAATGTTTACTGCCAGGTAAAAATTTAAATAGGTTCTTTGTTGTTTACACTTTTTTTAACAGACCCTAACCAATGGGAATATGGACAAGAAAGCTGGAGAGAAGTCAAGAAGGAGCAAATGCAGCTTTTCTAAGTTATTAGATGCTCACAGAAAGCATAAATAAAAGGAAAATTTCCTCTTACCAAGCTTAACTTTTCACATATCTTCTAGAACTGCACATCATAAAAAGAGGAATACATCTCTACAGCAACAACAGAAAGATACTGTAACTTCCCCAGCCCTTTCTCAGAGTGCCAGAATCAGACGCAGGAACAGCACTGATAAAAATCTCTGACTTACCTCAAAAAGGCTAATACTACCACCGTGCATTAGGGGGAAAAATTTCTAAAGCTGTATTTTAACATGTATGTATCTTATTTCCTAAAGAGGCGTTTTATTCTTATACTCCCATCTGTTCATTACCATAATTTGCAAAATGTTTGTTTTTCCTGTCTGTACTTTACTGTACCTGGACAATGCCATCAACCAGATATAACACACCATGTTTACCTTGTCAGACTGTTTCCATACGCATATTCTGTGCCTTTTCTCTGAGAAGTTATTTCCTACAAACATGGTATTAAACAGAACTTTGGAGTCATTATTTCATGTTTCAAATTCTAGCAAAAATATTTCTCAATAATTAAGAAAGGTAAAATTTTTACTCCTAAATGAAACTGGGTCTGTTAAAACAAAAGAACACTTGACATCTACTTGCTTGAAGCAAGAACACATTCACACCACAGTTAACCATAAAATTAGTGTGCCCCCCTCCAAAGAAAACAGAAGAGGAAGAAGAATTTGCATTGAAGGACCCAAAACCAAATAATCCAAGGACTGAAACTCACGCTGATCATGTAAACGAATACTCCACCTGAGGAAAGGAAATCAAAAAGCAGCAACACAGAGACCGTCAACCAATTTCCAGGTTTCCCCACACAGGACCCTGCTCTACTAAGGCTCAATGCATCTTCACGTCAGGATCACGTGCACAAGCATCACCAAACACAAGGTGTATTTACACAGAAACTACATAATAAAACCATAGACTCTGGTGGTATGTTACAGCAAATGCAGAAGACTATTATACTAACATCTACAGATAATATAATTTGCTTCAACTTTTAATATGCTCAGCAACATTTCAGGAACTAAGATCATCCATTACAAAAGACTAATGGACTATGTTTCATTCTGAGGTAGTTTATAGGAAATTAAGCTACTATTGTTTATAAAAAAACTAAATTTCATTGTATTATCAAAAATAGTCACTGAATGACAGAAATTATTACTTAAAAATCACTGACTCCCTAATGTTCAGAAAATTCACTTACTCACTGAAATATTAAGACTTTCCCCCATTGGGGTGTCTGGGTGGCTCAGTCGGTTTAAGCATCTGCCTTTGGCTCAGGTCATGATCCTGGGGTCGTGGGATGCAGCAGTGAGTGGGCTTCGCCCTCTCCCTCCTCTGCCTGCACTCTCTCTCATTCACTCTCTCTTTCCCTCTCGAATAAATAAAATCTTTTAAAAAAAATTAAGGCAGACTTTCCCCCAGTTTCACTGAGACGCAATGGACATCTAACACCGTACTTTTAAGGCATACAGCATAATGACTCGATGTGTGTGCATACAGCAAAATGAGGCTGAGAGTCTGGGCCACCACACGTCACACACGCAATTCCTGCACTACAGGGGATGTGGTAAATGATACAACACCCCTCCCTCAATCACACAGTTTCACTTACGCTTTTTTTCTGACAGCATAAAAGATGTGGCAGCTCCACTATTTCCATAATACAGGAATTCACTTCTGGATATAAAAATTCCCAGACTGTTAAACATTTAGGAGTATGATGCAATATAAATTTACTTTCAGACTTCTCCTCCATTTCCATATTTTTAAACATTTTCTTCCATATGAGTTAAACAACTATTAAGAACATTAATAATTAGGAGGCACCTTAATGGATTCAGTTGATAGAGCTTCCTGATCTCAGGACTGTCAGTCTGAACCCCATGTTGGGTGTAGAGATTCCCTAAACACATTTTTTTAATCTTAAATATATATATATTAACAGCATCTAATAAAGGGGGGAGGGTTGCAGAGCAGTTCAGTTGGTTAAGTAACCAAGTCCTCCTCCTGGCTCAGATCATGATCTCCCGGTCCTACCATCCACCATGTCAAGCTCCGCCCCTAGTGGGGAGTCGGCTCCCCCCCCCCCCCCCCCCCCCCCCCCCCCCCGGCACCTAGTCCCCCCCAACCTCCCCTCACCCGTTGCTGTACACAATCTGAAGTGCACATGCACTCTCTCTAAAATAAATAACATATTTTTTAAAAATCCATTGAGGGGCACCTGGGTGTCTCAGCTGGTGGAGCATCCAAGTCTGGAATCAGCTCTCGTCTTGATCTTGGGGTTGCAAGTTCAAACCCTGTCCTGGGCTCCACAATGGACATGGAGCCGACTTAAAAATATGTATGTGTGTGTGTCTGTGTGTGTGTGTGCATGTGTGCATCTGTATAAAACATCGTGTTCATCACAGAATCTTCCACCACTAGAGTATTCCTGTCAATTTCTGCTTGTTTTAAATCGTTAATGAAATTGTATGTTAGAGTGCCAATATATTCTAGAAAGGCCAAGAAATATTAAATCTTTCAAATACCTCCTTTTAAGTGTATTCTCTGAATATCCTACCAAGCCCAGGGCTGCTAATGAAACAGCACAGCACAAAACCAGGAACTGCAGGGAGCGCGGCAGGGGAAAGAGCTCAGAGTACCCACCACAGTACGGCTCTGAACCCCCCCGCTTCACAGCCACCTACAGAACTCCTTTCAAAAGTGGATTATCCTGAGCATCAAGATATGTAGACTCTTTGGGCATGAGACCAGGAATCTGTGTTTCCCCAAGTGATTCCACTGCACATCAAGCCTAAGAAACACACTTAACAAACTCAGCCCAACAACCTACTTTATAAGGGTAGTCAAGGAGATGAAGATTTGGGAGTCATCCGGATTACTTTAAAATACACAATCAAAATTTCTACAGTAAAAGATGCGTAATTATTTCATTGTTACTGTATAAAAAAAATTCTTCCTAGTTCTGGAATGACAGGTGCCTATAAGACCCTAACTCTTAAAAATCTATTCCCCCAATGTTTAAAAAAAACCAAACACACCTCAAGTCATCTTTAAAAAAGGGGGCGAGAGGAGGCAAAAACTTCCTTGTATTCCTTATAAATGCTTGCCATATCATAAAATTGAGTACAGTAAGAGTAGAGAGCAAGTCCAACTAGTCCAAAGGGTGCCTGGGTGGCTCAGTTGGTTAAGCAATGGCTCTCGATCTCAGGGTCATGAGTTCAAGCCTCACAACCGGCTCCACGCTGCGGAGTGTGGAGCCTACTTTTTTAAAAAAATAAATAAATAATGTTTCTAAGTCCAACTAGTCCAAAATTTTTCTCATAGCTAACCACCAACACCAAAAGCTCAGCCCTACTTTCAGCTTAACTCCCTGATTCTGCACTGTTGGCCTTAAGCATACAACGGCTACAATGTTTTCTCATCATTACTTTAGGAAGGAAGACCCCTTAGATTTTAATGTGTAGTGTTTTGTACAACACATTTTATTAAGATAGAAACATTTCCACAGTCATTCTGGTAGTTACTGGATAAATTAACTCTGAATATTAAAATTTGTAAAATACTATTTCATGTTTGTGGTAATTACTGTTCCCTGGGAGGCAATACAGCCAATTAAAAACAACAAAGACAAAAATAAAACAAGTAAATAATAAGCAAATAAATGCAAACAACAAAGTCTGCAAAATAAGGCCGCCCGCAATTTGAATGCACCTGGACCACGCACTTATTCCTACCCCTCGACTCTAAGCACGTGACTCAACCTCTGGAAGCCACCATTTCCTTATCAGGAGGATTAAATGAGATAATCAAGGTGAAGCAGGCCACAGAGTGCCCAGCACCGGCTAGTCCTCAGGAAAGGTATGTACACATGAAAGAGATACAAGAAAGTCTCTGAAAAGGCACCCAGGAATACCACTGACTGCTGGGTCTGAGCACAGAACCTGGGGCCCTCCGGGGGAGTGGAAAGACTACACCATTTTGTGCTCTGTATTTTTAACCAGTGCACGTAATACTTTCCCAAGAAATAAAACAATTCTGAAGTACCTGTGACGGGTCAGATTTCTCAGCGTTGAGGAGCAGGCTCTGCTGCTGAACCCAGGAAGGAGCCAGAGTCTAAGAATACCCACAAAGAAACACATGGCCTATCTGATTTCCAGCGCCTGTCAGGTGATCTCATTTGCTTCACAACAGCCACCATGATCTTAACCAAACAACCCTAAACCAGGGATTTTTCAGACTGGGTTGGTTTTAATCCCTCAGGGGACACTGGCAACAGAGACAGGTCTGGCTGTCACAACCAAAGGGGTGTACTACTACTGGCACCTGGTGGGTAGAGGCCAAGAATGCTGCTAAGCATTCTGGAAGGCACAGTATCTGCCCCAAATGTCAGCAGTCCTGAGTCGGAGAAGGTCTGCAACCAAAGGAACCAGGCTCCTAACCCCAGTTCCCAACCAAACAGACACACAGAGTAAAATGTCCCCTCAAGTGATGCGTGATGAATTCCAACCGTGACAGGTCAGCCTCATAAAGCTAACCAGCACCGCCACTGCTATTTATGCCTCTGAGATCCCAGCAGCTAGAACGGCTTCTAGGTTCGTCTTCCAAACTCCACTCAACTCATTTCAAGACTTTAAAGCATTTATCACTAAGCCTGTCAAAGTTCACGCTCAATGACTTTTAAGAGATGACCGTTCTTTCCCGTTTCCAAATAACATCTGAGGAGCCACAAACTCAAACGATGCCCTACTGATACAACAGGGCCTTGGCGCTAGCAAGTCGTTCTCACGTCTTTCCAGAGACCGTGATATTCTGACGTTTCACTTAATACACTGTCTTGGCATACTGTTCTGTCCATGTTAATTAAAATCCTCCAAATGCTGAAGAAATTAGGAAGAGTCCGTTGTTTCTGATCAAGAAGACAAGAAAAATTAATCAGCAGTTCAGCAACTTTATAAGGAGGCTTGGAAAACGACACACCATAAATTCTCCCCTCTTTAACCGGCCTTATCACAAAGTCCACCACTGTGGCGCGGCTGGCTCCGTCCGCGGAGCGTGCGGGAGTCCTGATCTCCGGGTTGCTGGTTTGGGTCCCATGGGAGGCCTAGGGATTACTTAACAATAAAATCTTAAAAAAGAGTCAACCACGAATGAAGAACTTTGGGAAATATTTTATCAACATTTGGGATTCGTCTTGCCAAAAAGTGCAAAACTGAACCGAGAGGACACCGATCTCTAGCGTTGAGCAGGAACGTCCCTCTGCGGACACTGTTGGTCACACTTTACTGTCCTGGTAACTGCCTGGCTTCTCGTGCCCCTTTTAAAGTGCATGTGCTCCCCGCCAGGCGGGCGCCAGACCCTGTCTTAACACACCCAGTATGCCCGCACTAACAGACCCTCAGGAAGGACCCCCCGCGAAGAGAAGCACACCCTGATCCTCCCTCCGAGACCAAACAGACACACCTACAACAACACATCCACAAAAACCCGAGGTGCGGCAGAGCTGCCCCGTCCCCCCGGAGTCCCTCTCCGTGCGCACCCACAACTTTGTCCCGGTCCAAACCTGCTGGTTCATGATCTAATAATAACCCTAACCCTGACACGGTCTCTACCAGCCCCTGACGACCTTCTTCTGGAAGCCACCGGGTGACTGAGGCAGCGGCGGCGGTCTCGGGGCGCCGGGGGAGCCAGGGGGACTCGGGGGGCTCCGGACGCGCCCCCTCCGTCCAGCCGGCCGCCGCTCGGCCGCTCCCCACGCCTGCAGCACGTGTGCCGGCATTGTGAGCCCGCGCACCCCCCGCGCACCCCGCGCACGCCCGGCCCAGTGCGCATGCCCCGCTCGCACCGTCCTGGCGGAGTCGGAGCCAACCCCCTAAAAAGTCCACCTGGAAGCCGCAAACGGCCGAGGCCGGGACGATGGGGGGAGGGGGCCGCGGGCCCCGCCGGGAGGCCGCCCGGGGCGCCGTCCCCGCCCGGCCCGAGCGCCGCGGCCCCCGGGGCTCAGCAGGCAGGCGCGGGGGGCCGCGGCGCTCACAGCACAAAGCCCGGGGCCGGCCCGCTCCCACCCTCCCCGGCGGGCGGGCGAGGCGGGCGGCGGGAGCCGTGCCAGGCGAAGGCAGGCCGGGCGGCCCCGCGCACCCGCCCGCCCGCCGAACCCCGTGCGCCGCGGCCGCCCAGGCCGGCGCTTTTGTTGTCCGCCCCAACTCCGCGGCGCCGCGCGGCCGCCAGAAGTTTTGCGCGCCTCCCCTCCGCGGCCGGGCCGCCTCCCCTCACCCGCCCGGGCCCCGCCCGCCCCGGCCCGGCCCCCCGCGGCCCCCGACGCCCCCCCCACCGGGCGCCCCCCTCCCCGCGCCCGCGGCACCTGAGCCCCGGGGCCCGCCCCTCGGGGCACCCGCAGCCCCTCCCCCGCAACGTCCTACCGGGTGGTGGGGGAGGGGGCGGGCGCCGGGCCCGGTGCCCGCGGCGGGGCTGCTTCCCCGCTCCCGACCCCCCTCCCGACGCCGGCCCAGCGCCGGGCCCGGCCGGAGGGGCGCCCCCGGCTCGCCCGCGGCCCGCCCGCCCCGGAGGAGGGAGTACTCGGCGGCCGCCGCTCCCCGCGGCCCGGCCCGGCCGGAGCCCCGCCGCCAGCCCGCGCTCACCTGCCAGCTGTCTCCGCAGCAGCAGCGCCGACTGCAGCTCCGTCATCCTCCCGCCGAGGGCCCGGGCCGGCGCCGGGGCTTCCGGGAGGCCGAGGGCGGGCTGCGGCGGCGCCGGGAGCCGGAGGTGCTGAGGAGCGCGGGCCTCCGCGACGGGAGCGCCGGAGCCGGGGCAGGCCGGGCCGGGGCGGCGGGAGCAGCGCCTCGCTGCCGGCGCGGGTCCGCTCGGCTCGGCTCCGCACGGCGCCTCACGCCCGGAAGGGGAGGACGCCCGGGCGACCGCGGCGCGCACTGGGACTCCGCTCGCCCGCTTCCCTCCTCAGCCCGCCCGTCGGCCCCGCCGGTGCCTTCCCCCCGCCACTGCCTCACTGCACGCAGGGCCGCTCCGCGCAGGCGCGCTGGGGCTGCCCACCTCGACTCGGTCCGCCCGCAAGCCCGACCCCTGGGCGGCCCGGCCCCGCCTCCGGCGACGGAACCCCGCCCCCCCGCGCGCCGCCGCCCGGCCGCCGCCATCTTGAGGAGGTCCGGCCTGGCCGACCCCCTCCCCCCCACCGCCCCGCGGACGCCATGACGGGGAGGTTTCGGAGCGCCCGGACGTCACCCCCCGGGTGGCGGCAGGTAGGCGGGAGCGCCAGGGCCGACGAGAGCGGCGGCCGGTCGGTCGGTCGAGCCGAGCTTGGCCCCGGTGTGCCCCGCTTTAAGTGGACCCCAAACGGGCTGCCCGTGCGCTGCTAGTTCACGTTACAGAAGGCGCGGAGACTCCGGGGGCGCAGGGCCTCGCGGCGACCGACACACGGAGCGACCCCGGGGCAGGGGCAGCGCGGAGAGGCCGACTCCGGCCCGTGCGGTTCAAAACGCGGTGCAGGGGGCGCCTGCGGGGCGGAGATGCGGGGCGCCCCCTGTCCCCGCGGCGCGGCCCGGGCCGGAAACCGCGAGGGCGCCGGCGCGGACCCGTTCCCTCCGGGACGCCGGTCCAGGCCGCCCGACGCCGCCGCGGGCGCGGGAAGGACGCGGGCAAGTGCGGCCCCCGCCCACCCGGAACGCCTGAGTCCCGCGAGACCCCCGCGAGACCCCGCGCCCCGCCCCGCGCGCCGGGAACGCTAGGCGACCTCGCAGATCCCGGCGCGTGAGGCCGAACGGGCCCTCAGCGCGCTCGAGGGTGTCTGCGTGGAGGCGGCGAGCCGCCCGGGACGGCCCGGGTCTGGGATCGCTTGGGCGGCGCTCCGGAGGGCGGCCGCCCCGGCTGGAGGAAAGCAGGCCTCTGGGGGCCCTGCAGCTGCCCCCGCTCCCGCTGAACAAGCAGCCCCGCTTTCTGCGCGGGACGCCTCCCTTTTAAAACTTTGGTTTTATGGAAGCAGCCAGTGCGCAGAGTTCGTCATCACTGCGTCCCGGCGCTTGGAGATGCCCTCTCCGCCCCGAAATCCTGCTGCCCCTGCCGACCCCCGTCCGTCTCAAAGCCCCTTCTTCTGGGAGCTACGTCCATTTACTCCGCATAATCCTCGATAATGCTGTTCCTGACTTGGCCGTTTCAGACCCTCTGTGCTCCTGCTGCATCAGATGACGGTTTAACTGTATGTTACCTTCCACCAGTCATTCCCCTAATATCATTAAATCGTCACATTATATCAATCGGTAGTTTTTATGTTAATAGTTGGTAGGTCAAGAGAAATTTGTACACTTTTGTGACTTTGTAAATGTTGACTGTAATGGTTTATAATTGCATTTGTTCCTTAAAACAGACTTTTTTTTTTTTTTTTTTTTTGGCCTAGAGTTTCTGATGATACCTTGTTTTCCTTGCAGTGTCTGGAGTATAATCAATATCCTTACCTTCCCCATCCTACTCCACCCCCCGTTATTGTAGTCTATCAAGCCCTTTTTCTTAGAAATCTCCTTCCATGAAGGCTGTGCACACCCTCTTATCAGGCCTGGTTGTCTTGAGCCATGCCTGCCATAAGGACGTCTTCTAGGGTTCCCCCGGACCACTCTCCTGGGCTCCATCTACATCATCCCATATCTCAAGCATAATTCTTCTTTGTGTATTCTTTCCTTTTGCTGGAGCATATTATCAGATCATTCTGAGACATATGTATGGGGCAAATTTTCTAAGTCCTTCTATGTCCAAAAATGTCAAAGTTTTAAACATCTAAAACTTAATGCCATCTTAGCTGGGTATAGAATTTTATGTTTAAAATCATGTTTTTTCTTCAGCAATATTAAATTATTGATCCATTGTCTTTTGGCATTCCACGATGCTGTTAATTCTTATTCCGTGGTAGATGATCTATTTTTTTTTCTTGGATATTTGTTGCATTCTCTTATTACATCTAGTATTTTAAGGTATGGTGATAGCATACCTTGGTATGTCTATAGGGTGCTCTCTTTTTGTAATTGTGCTCAGAGTGAATTTTGCGGTGAGACAATGGTTGTTTCATTTACATGTAGAGATGAACATAGGATAATGAGATAGTCTGCATTTACCTGCAGTATAAAAAAATATTTTAAAAAGCAATTGATAGGTGCCTGGGTGGCTCAGTCAGTTAAGCTTCTGCCTTTGGCCCAGGTCATAATCCTGGGGTCCTGGGATTGAGCCTTGCTTTGGGCTCCCTGCTCATCGGGGAGCCTGCTTCTCCCTCTGCCTCTGCCCCTCCTTGCTGCTCATGCTCTCTCTCTCTCTTTCTTGCTCTCTTGCTCTCTCTCTCAAAGAAACAAATAAAATCTTTAAAAAAAAAAAAAAAGCAATTGAGGGGCACCTGGGTGGGTCAGTGGGTTAAGCCTCTGCCTTCGGCTCAGGTCATGATCTCAGCGTCCTGGGATCGAGCCCCGCATCGGGCTCTCTGCCCTCTTTGCCTGCTTCTCTGCCTACTTGTGATATCTCTCTCTCTCTCTCTCTGTGTCAAATAAATAAATAAAATATATTTTTTAAATAGATTAAAAAAATTAAAAAGCAATTGATATTTGTATGTTGATCCAGACACTTCGCTAAGCTCTAATCACTTATGTATAGATTATTTTGATTTTCTACAAAAATAATATGTGTACAAATAATGTCATTTCTATGTCTTTCTTTTGAAACATTGCTTCTCTTTGTTTCCTCTCCATGCAGGCTAGGATCTCCAGCAGAGTTGCCTAGAAGACATGGTAGTGGGCGCCCTTGTCTTCTTCCATTTTTAAAGGGACTATTTCAGTGTTTTGCTATTAAGTCTCACGCTACAATTTGGTTTTTGGTTTGGTGGGGGGGTTGTTTGTTTATTTTGTTTGTTTTTTGGGAGGTTTTTTTGTTGTTTTTTGTTTTTTGTTTTGTAGATCCTTTTAACAGATTAAGGAAGTTCCCTGCCATACCTTGCTAATTTAGATTTATTCTTATAATAATCCCCAAATCTTTATCTCCTCTTTAGATCTTTCACCAGAAGCTGCTATTGGCACACTCCCCTAACATTGTATTCACTTACTTCGCAAGTGTTTGTTGAGCACCTGCTATAAGCTAAAGGTGGATTTTAGGGGCATCTGGTGGTTCAGTTGGCTGAGTGTCTGACTCTTGATTTCCACTCAGGTCACAATGTCTGGGTTGTGAGGTTGAGCCCTGTGTCAGGCTCTGTTCTCAGCATGGAATCTGCTTGGGATTCTCTCCTCCCTCTACCCTTTCCACTCATGTGCGCTCTCTCTCTCTAAAATAAATAAATTAATAAAATATTTAATTAAAATAATAAATATGGGGGCACCTGGGTGACTCAGTGGGTTAAGCTTCTGCCTTCAGCTCAGATCATGATCCCAGGGTCCTGGGATCGAGCCCCGCATCGGGCTCTCTGCTTAGCCGGGAGCCTGCTTCCCCCTCTCTCTCTGCCTACTTGTGATCTCTCTCTCTCTGTCAAATAAATAAAATTTTTTTAATTAATAAAATAATAAATGTGATTTTTAAGACAAGGTCTGGGAGTAAACTAGGCACATCATCTCAGATCCCTACTGTCATGGCACCAGTAACCAGTAGGAGAGAACAGTTGGTAAAAAAAAACCTAAACAAATATGGAACAATTCAGCTTTGGATTACAATCAGGGATATGATGGAAATAAATAGGGTGAGTGAATGACGCAAGAAAAAGGGTCAATACTAGATAAGGTAGTCAGGGAAGTCCTCTCCCAAGAGAAGGTATTTGGACTGAGCTCTGCATTCCAAACAGGAGATAACAATTTGAGGATTCCGGGCAGGGGAAGCAGCTACTGTTCAGGCCCTCAGAGAGGTAAGAGGTCAGCTTGTCCAAAGGCTAGAAAGCTGAGCATGGGTGGGCTGGGTCCACTGGAGCCCAGTGAGGAGGGCCTCAAGAGAGGCAGGCAGGGACCATCTTGCAAGGGACCTTGCTGACCACAGCAGAGAGTCTGGATTTTAGCTCAGTTGTGGTGGAAGCCTTGGCAGGGGTGTGATCTGATTTACATGGTCGAAATCTCCCTTGGTGCTTATAGAAAAGAGAAGAGTTTTCTGGAAGACCCGTTGGAAGGCTACTGCACAAGATGAGGCAAAAAAATGGGATGACTCGAGTCAGGACAGGAGTGGGGATGGTAACAGGCGTGAGAAAGGGGATGGGGAATGGATTTGAGATACATCCTGGGAGTAAGAAGGAAGGGCTTGCTGGCAGATTGAATGTAGGTGAATGAGAAAGACGATTCCTAGGTTTATGACTCCTGGAATAAATGAGATGGTTTGAAAAAGACAGAAGGGAAAATGGGCTTTTGTGTGGGGTTATCTACTTGGAGGACGTCTGTTTTAGCTGTTTATTAGGCATCTAAGCAGAGATGTTGAATTAGCAGACACATACCTACACCTGGACTGCAGAGAAGAGAGAGACGAGGCCAAAGCTTCAAGATAACACATTGGGAGATAGCAGCATAGGCTTCCCAGGGAGAACGTGTAAGTGTGATAAGATTTTTTTTTCCTTAAGCCTAAAAATGAGCCCAGCCATCTGAGCATCCAGCCCTCTGAGGTCAGGTAGAGGAGGAGGAACTGGCAGTGGAGGCTGAGAATGTGGACAAAAGGAGAAAACCTCAGATGGGAGGACATGTTCCCAGGAGGAAGGAACGGTCAGCTGTCACGTGCTGCTGAGAAGGATGTGGGCCAAGACGCGTACACTGAACCTTGAACCCAGGCACCTGTTGCTCGCCTGGACCAGAGAAGCTTTGTAGAGCACACTTGAGCGCCGTGGGCTGAAGGCTGAACGCGGTGAGAGACCATGGTTCTCGGTGCTGAGGGCTTACACGCAGTTTGTGGTCAGGAACTGAAAGCTCATAGATCCAGCTCAGTAGTACTTTTTTCTGGTGATGCTCAACTGGTCGGGTGCATGTGGAGAAGGACGATCGGTGGGTGCCCCGATCTGTAAGTGGAGAGAGATGGAGACAGGCGAGTGCGTCGAGGGTATGTGAAGAAAGCGACTGTGTCTTGTCTGAATAGACAGGGATGTGGAAACTGGAAGGAGCTGATCGGTAGCAGAGAAATGACACCAACAATCAATGGAGTCTTGATGAGGTTGAAGAACGTGGTATAGTCACTAGACCAAACGAGCTGGGAGGACCGGAAATGCCGGTCATGGTGCGTGGCTTGGAATCCAGAATCTGTTTATGGTGTCAAGGCTGTGTCACGTGAAGGTGGGACAGGCTGGCTGGTGGGTGGGGGGCGGCGGTCAAGGAGGGGACAGGCAGGAGTCCTGGATAGGTCATTCCTGTGGGTCATGAAGTCCCCAAGGACAATGACTGCCGTGGGATGGAGAGGATGGCTACGAGGCAGGGGCTAAAGTCATTGGTGAAGGGGTCCGTCAGGACTGGCAGTGGACCCACCAGATGGCATTGGCTTGGGAAGAGCTCAGGGTCAGGGAATAAAAAGGAGAAACATCTGGAAAGCAGCAACGGGGGCAGCAGAAGCTAGGTCTGCCGGCACGGGGACCAGCAGAGAGTCAGTGAAACAGCCTTCCTTTGGGAGGGTGAGGACACGGTCCTTATGTGAGGGGCGCCGTGCGTACCTCTGACCACGCGTCAGAAGCTCAGTGCTTCCTCTCCAGACCTCCATCACGAGCAATGGTGCCCACTCACCTTGGTCAGACACCGGACGGTCAGCCTTGGTGCCTCCCTCTCCCCACTAGAGTTGGCCGATCACCAAGGCCTAAATGTTCCCTCCTTCCTATTCCTGTGGACACTCCTGGATCCAGGCCTGTGGCCACTACCAGGGCCTCAGTGAGGGTCTCCTGGCCACTGGTCTTGACACTCTCTCCCCTCATCTAGTCTCTGCAGCAACAGAGAAACATCCAAAATGCAAACCTGCTGTTGTCTCATTCCGACTGGAAGCTCCGCAGTGGCCCTGTATGAGGCTTAGATCGAAGCTCCCGGAAACCATCTGCCCTCCCCTGGGGCTCCAGCTCCATCCTGAATCTCTCCTCCTCTGCCTCTTGTGAACACTCTCCACCCCAGACAGCACTTTTCTCCGTCCTCCGAAAAGTCAAACTGTTTGAGTTCTGTTTATTGTTTCTTTGCATGTTTGTTTTTGGCACCTTTGCTATAGCAATGGCCCAGAATATTCTTTCCTAATAGGCATCTGGGGGACTCCTGCTAATTCATTATTCAGGTCGTTGAACCAATTCCCTCCTTTCTCATTCTCAAAAGTAATCTTACTTTCTGCTTCCCATGCCCAGCGTATACACCATCTCGTGTTCCCGCACTGTCGTGCACATCGTGGTGTTTTTCCTATTCATGTGTCTGTAAGCCTTGTGACAGCAGTTTCCTTCTCTGTCCTCAGAACTCAAAGCAACGATGCATGGTGGGCACTCGGCAAATATCTGTTGAGTGAATAAGGCTACTCCATTAAATTAATAACAGGATAATCTTTCAAAATTACTGTAGGCTGATGCTTATTAAATCCGGCACAGAGTGGTGTGGCAAGGTGTTCTTAAAGCTGCAGAAGAAGCCTCTCTTGGGTTGTTAGTCTGGTTCATTTTTTTGAGATTAGCGAGTAAACAGCCCTTAAAGCTAACCCTATAACTGTACAGGCTTGTGTCAGGAAAGAAGAAAGAACACTTCACAAGCTAAGTATCTACTGGACAAGTCAGAAAAGCAAAGTAAGCCCCAAGAATGGCATCGAGGCCTCTGGACAGCCCACGTACAAAACACGTGCAGCGGGACCCCTACCTCACGCCACATGCGAAAATGACCTTGAAATGGATCAGGCGTGTAAAGACAAGGGCTGAAACTAGAAAACACTGAGGGAGATCTTTGTGACCTAAGGTGAGGCCGTGTTTTCCTAGACGCCGCAAGCAACAAAAGAAAGAGTCGATACATTGGACTCACCCAGACTGAAAACTTTGTGCTTCATAGGACACCAGCAAGAAAATGAGAAGAGAACGCGAGGCACATGAGAAAAGCTTCACAAATCACCTATCCACTCAAGGACTCGTGTTTAAAATATGTCAAGAGCTCCTACAACTCAATAAAAAGACAAATAACTGATTTAAAATGAGCAAAAGATCTGAACCGGCATTTCACCCCAGGAGACAGACTAATGGCCGATAAGCCCTTTGAAAGGACCTCCACATTACTGGCCTTCAGAGAAACAGGATGGCTCACATCCCCCAGTGGGTAGAAAAGTACTAATGAGTGTTCCCGAGGATATGGGGAGACTGGAACCTTCATAAGTGGTTAGCAGAAGTGTGAAATGGGGGCACCTGGGTGGCTTAGTGAGTTAAAGCCTCTGCCTTCAGCTCAGGTTATGATCCCAGGGTCCTGGGATGGAGCCCCATGTCAGGCTCTCGGCTCAGCAGGGAACCTGCTTCCTCTCTCTCTCTCTCTGCCAGCCACTCTGCCTACTTGTGATCTCTCTCTCTGTGTCAAATAAATAAACTGTGTAAAAAAAATAAGTGTGAAATGGTACAGCCACGGTGGAAAACAGGCTGAGACTCAGAAAGTTCAGTACAGAATTTCCATACAACTCAGCAGCTCCACTCCTAGGCATAGCCCAAGAGAAATGAAAACATGTTCACACAAAACCTTGTACAGGAATGTTCATGGCATCATTACTCGTAATAGTGAAAAGGTGGAAACAATTCATATATCAACCTAACGAGCGGATAAGACCTGTGCTGGAATATTGTACAGCCATAGAAAAGGACGAAGCACTGATACACGCCCTAGCAGGCATGAACCTGGAAGACATTAACTAAAAGAAGCCAGACACAGGTGATTCTGTTCACATGAAATGCCCAGAATAAGCAAATCCATAGAGGCAGAAAGTAAATGAGTCGTTGCCTTCGGACGGGGTTGGAGGGTGGGTATGGAGAGGAACAGCTAATGGGCACAGAATTCTTTTTAGAAAGATGACAGCGTCTTAAAGTAAATTGTGGCGATAGCTGTACGAGTCTGTGAGCACACTAACAACCCCTGGGTTATGCATATTTTTCTGGGTGAACTGTATGAAATTATGGAAATTATACCTTAATAAAGCTGTTATAAAAATATACGCAAAGAAATGGGGAACGTGTCAGAACCAAGAGTACGAGAAAGAAAAGGAAAGCAACAGGAAAACCAGTAAAGACCAATAACAAGGCCAACAGACAGTGCTGATGATGTCAACAAGACTCCGGCAAACTTGACCAAGAAAAGAGCTCCCACTAGGGCGCCTGGGTGGGGCAGTCAGTGGACCATTCGACTCCTGGCTCCGCTCCTGTCATGATGTCAGAGCCGTGGGGTTGAGTCCCGTGTCAGGCTCTGCACAGAGCGTGGAGTCTGCTTGAGATGCTTCCTCCTCAGCCCTCTGCCCCTCCCCACCCCGCTGGCCCGCGCTCACTCTCGCGCTCACTCTCTACAGCAAAAATAAGTAAACTAAAGCCTGCCGGGGTTCACATTCTACTGGGGCTTGACAGTGAGTCGATCAGTCAGCCAAAGATCCTTGCAGCTACTGACAAGCGCTGTGAGGAAAGTAAGATGGGGTATCACGGAAGGCTGCCTGGAGACGACCCCAGCCAAGGAAATCATGGAGGGCTTCTCCGAGGCGGTGACATCTAAGAGGAGGCAGCAGCGAGAAGTTGCGGGGCCAGTGGAGGACGGCACATAGAAGGCTTGGGGCCGGGACCTGAGGAATGAGAGCAGGGGATGCGGTCAGAAGTTCATGGCACTCTGTTTGCAGTGGGAAGTTTGGAGGAGTCTCTTCTGGTTCAGAAGTTTGACTATGAAAGGGAAAAGAGGCAGGGCAGCAGCTCGGGACAAATCTGTGTGCGTGGCCCGAAGAAGAGGGGACTGTCCTCAATTACTCGTCCACCACCGTTCCCCCTCCCAGGCGCTCTCCCGGGTTTGAGCGGCAAAACCCCTGCTTGTTTGGTCATGGCAAAGTGACAGTCCACACGGAGACGTCTGGTTCCCCCTAAAGGATCATTAGCTTCTTCATCCCTCAGCTCTCCCATGTGTAAACCGGGAAGGAACCCATGTGCCTCCGGGAGGTGCGGAGGGTGAGGCCTCCGGGCCCCCAGAGAAGGTGTTTGCCGGGACTCCAAGCTTCCCACGGGCTCCAGAGCAGCCCACCCACCCTCACGCCCTCCGAGGTCCTCACGGGGACCCTGACGGTCCCTTGGGACAGGGGAAGGGGCTCCCAAGCTCCTGAGGAGGCAGAGCAGAAGGGCAGCACGGGGAGTTGGCTCCGCTTGGGTTCGCTGCTGTCCTCCCGGAGCACACACCATGGCTGGAAACGCGAGCCGGCTCCGATCTCACTTCCAGAAAGCCTGACCCTCTCACCAGTTTCAGTGTTTGCCAGCCGTAGCAGCAGGGAAGGTGGCGCTGACCCTAGCGGGCCCACTGGGAACGGGGCCAGCGCGCAGAGTGAGCACGGCTGACCTTTTCCAGAAAGATGACTGTCAAGGCGCTGAAAGACAGCTGGCCGCGGCCGGACACTGGGGACAACAGAGAGGCTTTTGTTGTTGGGTTTGGGTTGTGTTGTCTTTCAGGGTGAAGGACCTGAGAGTGAGCCAGGTGTCGAAGGCAAGGCACCCATGAAGGAGGGAGCAGGAGGGCAAGGGGCTGCCCAGGGTGCCCCAGAAGTGCGCAGCGGAAGGGGATGACATCTTCCTTCGGAACCCGGGAAGAGGGAGCCGAGGTGCAAGCAGGTGGCTGTTGGTGTGGGGCTGGAGGCAGGGCCCTGCGGCCGAGATGGGGACAGGGTGCTCGTGGTCTAAGAAACAGAGAGCAGTAGAGACGGCTGGCTGGGGAGCGAGGAAGCCTGCACGGCCAGGCAGCCTGGGAGCGCGGCCTACCTTGGTAATGAGTGAAGGTGCTGGTGCCGGGCACCGATGGGAGACTTTCCTCCACAGTGCTCCCCAGCCCAGATGCAGACACAGAGGAGACGGGGAGTTGGGACGCCTGGGGGCCCACTGTGACAAGCGTGAGCGTGACTCGCTGGACGCCCCGTCACTGCAGACACAAGCACATCAGAGGAGCCTGTTCTGATCCCAGTATTCTTCCAGGCTGATGGGGAAGCCCTGACAAGACCTGATTGATTGATTGGTGCCCAACAGGGGCTTCAGAGTCACGACACTGAGCTCGAGACCGGAGCTGAGATTAAGAGCCAGATGCTCACCGGACCGAGCCTCCAGGTGTCCCCAGACCAGGTTCACCGGACCAAGCCTCCAGGTGTCCCCAATGTGTGTGCACATGGCTTGACTGGACACTTCATGACCTCGTGATCTACATGCTGCAAACATGTGCCAGAAAACGGCTGGTGCCTGTATCGGGATTTGTTTTCTGGGTAGCCCCCCGGCATCTTCTGAACCCACTTCTTCTTCTACATTGGGGATTTCCTGCCTCCCAAAGGTCGCTGCTGGGACCTGCCCGCCTGACCTCCTCTGCGGCCCAGGACCCACGGGTTGGACCTGGCCCCCCACCAGAGCTGAGCTCAGGAGACGGAGCCAGGAGGAAGGTGCCCTTGGCCTCACGGGACCCCCTTTGTGGGCAGGGCTGGTGAGTCTCTCAGAGACGAGAGGGCCCAAGGTCTGAGCTCAGAGCGGCTGCGTGAGCTGCTGCACAGAGAGATGCCAGGGCCGGATGGACCCTGCTCCTGCCTGGGGGCAGCCCCGCTCTGCGATGGGCATGTTCTCCCGGTTTCTGGAGAAGTGGTGTGCAGCAGGAACGTAGGGCGGGCCACGGGAGTAATTTTCAGTTGTTTAATAGACTCGTTAAATAAAGTTTTAAAGGTGAGGGGCGCCTGGGTGGCTGGGCCGTTGAGCATCTGCCCTCTCCTCAGGGCATGATCCCGGGGTCCTGAGATCGAGTCACACATCGGGCTCCCTGCTCGGCGGGAAGCCTGCTTCTCCCTCTCCTGCCACCCCTGCTTGTGTTCCCTCTCTCACTGTCTCTCTCTGTCAAATAAATAAAATCTTTTTAAAAATTTAAAAGGTGAGATCTTTTTTTAAAGATTTTATTTATTTATTAGTCAGAGAGAGTGAGCACAGGCAGACAGAGAGGCAGGCAGAGGCAGAGGGAGAAGGAGGCTCCCCGCCGAGCAAGTTGCCCGATGTGGGACTCGATCCCAGGACGCTGGGACCATGACCTGAGCTGAAGGCAGCTGCTCAACCAACTGAGCCACCCAGGTGTCCCAAGGTGAGATCATTTTAATAGCATATTTGATTAAAGCCCACATATCCTACACATTATTTCAACATATTATCAAAAGTATCTGTGAGATAATTTATATTCTTTCCTACACTAAATCTTTGAAATTCAGTGTGTATTCAATGCACAGAGTACACCTCCATTCAGACTGGCCGTGGTTCGGGGATTCACGTGGCCAGTGGCCACTGCATGACAGCAGACCCCTCGCAGATGGTGGCCTCCCATCAGGACCATCTGGCCGTCCAGACATCCAGCAAGTTACCAAATACTTTCATTAAAGTCCTCTTCTGTTCTAAGGGCATCACAAGGAGTGCTGTGAGTTGCAACTGATGGTCATTTGGGGACGTTGGCCACGAGAAAGAGGGAAGGCTCCACGGGCACAGACATGACAGGCACAGACATGTCCTCCTTCCTGCTGACCGTGGATCCACAAGGCCTGGAACGATGCCCGATTCTCGCTTCTTGGCCACAAGTTGCATGAATGAATGAGGAAAATGTTTCTCCCTCGGTGAATCTGCCAGCATGGGTTCCTTTGACCAGTTGCCTGGTGGTCACTAGCCAGCTTCATGCCTTTGCATGACCAGACCTGTGTCCAGCAGCACACGGGGACCTTGGGTGACGGCACCTGCCACATGGGTCATGGCGGGAGAGACTGGCTCTAAGAGCAGACGACAGGAGCCAGCACCTTACAGAGGCCTGGGGTTCTGACTCTGAAGGCGGAAGAGGGACTGGAGGCAGTGGCCGTGGCTCAGGGCTTTGGCTTGGACATGGCAGTGAGCAGGAACGGCCGTCCTATGTGAACTAGAAAAATCACCCCGACTCCTGAAGTCTGCACAGACCGCCAAAGCCCAAGGTGCAGCTCCCCCCACCAGCAGAGGGGGTCCCTGGAGGCTCCGGGCTTCTGTCCATTCGGCACGTGCTGGGGCTCTCGCTGCAAAGCTGCCCTTGTGGGGTGTCACAGCCCCCGAGCGCCGAGCCCAGAAGCCCACTACGCAATGCTGAGCCTCTTTCTCCCTGCCTGCCGGCTGCATCTTCTCATCTCAGGAGAGGGAATGCAGGCTCTCAGGATGACTGTGCATGTTAAGTGTGAAAACACAGGTGAGACTTTGCATGGGGCTGGGCTCGGACATTCCCCGCTGGCTTGGTCCCCCAAGGCCCCGCACAAGCCTGATCTTCTGTGTGAGCTCTCTCGGTGCCTCCCCTGAGCCGGGCACAAGATGGACATAAAATCAGCTGTTCTAAGGAATGCCGAGGCCCATTCTTTGCAGTGGTAAACACGCACGCACACACACACACACACACACACACGCACGCACGCACGAGTTTGATGACTAGAAGAGCAGTGAGCTGATTTCTTCAACATTCCCAACAAGGGCTGCGACCGCCAGACTTGGCATTTCTAAACCACAGAGCCCACTTTCAAAGTCATTTACTTGGGGGGATGGGAGGAGGCTGAGAGATAACGCCCCTGTATTCCCGACCCAGTTCCACACTCTCAACCTTTCAGACAATCATGCTTACTCATTCTTTTTTTTTTTTCAAGATTTTATTTATCTATTTGACAGAGAAATCACAAGTAGACGGAGAGGCAGGCAGAGAGAGAGAGAGAGAGAGGGAAGCAGGCTCCCCACTGAGCAGAGAGCCCAGTGCGGGACTTGATCCCAGGACCCTGAGATCACGACCTGAGCCGAAGGCAGTGGCCCAACGCACTGAGCCACCCAGGCGCCCCACGCTTACTCATTCTTGTGCTGACTTCTTGCGTCGTCGTTCAGGGTGTGCCAACGAGGACAGTGCAGAGACGGGAGGCCATGAGGACCGCCCTAACTCCAGACAGAATTCCTCCCCTTCAGGTGCTATGAATCTTGAAGAAAGCCAGGCCCGGAGAACTCAGACCGACCCGCCGTTTGCCACTTGATATGAGAAGACACCGCCCTCCAAGAAAGGCTGCCTTGTGGGGCTATCCTGTGGCTGGTGTAGGCTGATAGAATTCCATGATCAGAGCACAAACCCCTTTCTCCCTGCTGTGTCCCTCTCTCTTCCTTCTCTGGAAGGCACTGTGGCAGCTGCCTATAGCCCCCATGGCGTGCTTGCGGGGAGCCCCACATCACCACCCCCACAGCTCCCAGCCTGAGAGCTGGCACACCTCCCCAGCCTGGCCCTGGCTTGTCAGGCTTCTGGCAGCAGCTGCTGGTGGCCCTGGCTCGTCAGTCCCCAGGTGGGCAGAGTCCCAGGGGCACATTCCACACCAGCCCCGTTGCCCCCGGGGGTAACCTGCCCCCTGCTCTTTCTCCTGGCTCGCTCCTGCTTGCTCCCCGCTTTACGCCCCCATCCCTCCCAGGGTCCTCCTGCCTTACCTGACAAGCAAGTCCCATGCCTTCGAATCTGTGTCTCGGGCCTGCCTCGGGCCAATCCAAAAGAAGACGGGGCACATCGCCGGGTAGCAGCAAAGGCCCTTGGAAATCCAGCGGATCCTCATGATCCGAAACCTCTCTTACCCGCTAAAGTAACCTAGCCTGGCAGCCAGCTCTGAACTCATGGGGAAAAGGGCACAGCAGGTCGGGTCCGTGCCCACTTGACTCCTTCTTTCCCTTAGTTCGGCTCCTTCCGGCGGAGACAGGGCTTCACGTGTCAGGCCGGGCGTGAGCGTTGTGCGCACGCCACTGTCCGCGCTGCCAACTTCTCTGCTGCCCGCAGCTTCTGACGGTGGAGAATCCCACACGTACGAGTAAACACGCGGAGTGACAGCCCTGGCGCGCCCGTGGGCAGGCGGGTTTGGCAACTCTCCACTCACAGCCAAGCCTCATTTCATCTGCATCCCCGCCGCCCTCTCCTCTCTCCACCTCACACTACCTCAGAGCCAAACCCGAACCCTCATTTCACTGACAGCCTTCGGCATCTCTGAAACAGAAGGACTCTGTTTTATAAGCGCAACACCATCATCCCATCCCAAGATCACAGCTGCTCACCACCACCAGTCAGTGCTCACAGATCCCAACCGTCTCATTATCATTATTCCTGGCCACGGTTTGTCACTGCTGCCACGTAAAACTGTACACTCCTGGGGCGCCCTGGGGGCCTCCGTTGGTGAAGCGTCTGCCTTCGGCCCAGGCCGTGATACCGGGCTGCCAGGATCGAGTCCTGCATGGACTCCCTCCTCAGCAGGGGGCCTGCTTCTCCCCCCTCCTCTGCCCCTCTCCCCGCTTGTGCACACGGGCTCTCTCTGCCGAAAGAATAAATAAAATCTTAATAACACAGAGTAAAACTGTAAACTTTTAGTTTACAGTCTGCTGAGTTATAATCGAAATCAGGTCCATCTCTTTTGACTGTTTACATGTCTCTCAAGTCCTCTTTAGTTGATAGGTTGCCCTCCCTCACTTTTTGTCTTTCCTTGCAAGTTGCTTGTTGATGAAATGGGGTCATTTATTCCTATGAAACTTCCTGAGGTCTGGATCTCCCCGAGCATGTCGTCATGGTGTCATCTCACACGTTCTCCTGTTCCCCCTGTGCTCCCTAACGTGGTGGTCAGAGCTACAGATTTGCTCAGATTGGGGTTCAAGTTTGTTCTGAGACCTCTTCCTATGTGGTATTGGGGATTTCCATCAGGAGGCACACAGGCTGATTTTCTTTATTTTCTAGTCTCTATTTTGATTAAAACAAAGCTGTGATGGTCCCGCTGCCGTGGGACAGAGATCTGTGACTCACCTTTTGTAACCTCTGTGGTTCATTCGGCAGGTGCTTGGGGACTGTGGACTAGTCCGTCTCTGACAGCAACAGTGTTTTTCTGCTGGTCACAGAGAGGGCAACGTCAGAATGGGACAGGGGCCGGGGAGGAGGCCGCTTTCTCCATCCCTCACGCCTTCCGTGACTCAAGCTGTGAGGACATGGGCCCGGCCGCAGGGCGAGGCTAACCACGGGTAGGTGGTTCAGTCTCTCTGATCCTGGGTTTGCTCAAATGTAAACTGTGGTAAATTATCACGCTGTAGTCACCCACCAGCTCTGGAACACCCACGCTCTCGGTGCTGAGACATTTCCGCAGCCTCCTTCAGACCCCGGCTTCTGGGAGCAGACTCAGCAGGAATGTCCATCACCCCCACCTGTGGCAGAACCCCTGGGGGCACCTGGGAGCGTGCAGCCAACCCAAGCCCCTGGAGAAGGACTTTGCCAGGGAGCCAGGGCCAACCTAGGACAGAAACACAGGTGCTCTGATTCTGACACCAGGCAGAAAGGAGACAGAATGCAGGGCAAGAAAACACGTCTGGCTTTGACTCCTCTGATCTTTATTGTTATCTCCCTCTGGTTCCCATCAAAGAAAGAAAAGCAAAGCCCAGGACTGGCCCTGGCAGGGGCCTGTGGAGGGAGGTGGGGCCTCGGAGAGAAGTCTAAAGCTCGGGTTTCTCCATCCTGCCTCCCGGGGTGGGGGGTGGGGGTGCTCAGTGCATGGGGCAGCTCAGGCCCCCAGCTCCCTCCACAGACATCCTCTGTCAGAGGAAGGAGCTGGGTGGGCCTGGCTGAGGGAGGAGCGAGGGAGGGCCAGGCCAGGGCGACCTGCGAAGGGGGCAGAGCCAAATCCTGTAGGAAGGGCTCTGCGGGGAGGCCGGGACCTCAGTCAAACGGGAAGTCTGCCCCACAGAACCTGTTAGGCCGCTGTCTTTAGCTCCTCCCCAGGCCAGCCCAGGGCCTGACAGGAGAGGCAGGTGGGCCGAGAGGTGGCAGCAGGGAAGGCTTCTGCAGGAGAGGGCTGTCTTCTCCAGGCGGGAAGACAGGTGGCCCCTGCTCAGAGCCAGAGGAGGGCCCTGTTCCTCAGGGGCAGCCAGGTCTCCTCAAGGCCATTTTGCACTCCCAGTACTTATGGTCAGATTGAGGAGTAGGGTGGGAATCCTCTGGGCCCAAACTCCTGCTCTCCAGATGGGAACAGGGGTTTGGGAGAGGCCGGGCCTGCCCCAGGCCGAGGGGTATCTGACACGCTCTCCAGCTTCTGTCATGGCGAGCTCCCGGAGAAAAGTGACCTACTTTTTAAATTATTTGACAGACACATAGATGAAACTGAATTTCTAATATTTTGGTGAGTTTGATAGCATTTCACAAAATTCAAAAGACACAAGAAAGGAACTCTCCCTCCCGTGGCTACCTACCTCTCAGGATGGCCTGGGACCCAAGCTGTTTCTTACTTACCCCTGCAGGGAGAGTGGATACATGCCAACGGTTACTTTGTGTGTTAGACCGACTCTGACAGTTAAGTTAAAAAAAAACAAACTTTTTTTTGAATTTTAAAAATTTATTTTATTTTATTTTGGGGGGTTTATAGATTTAGTTTCAGAGGGAAAAACAATTTCAAGATTTACTTATTTATTTATCTACCTATTTATTCATTTGACAGAGACAGTGAGAGAGGGAACACAGCAGGGGGAGTGGGAGAGGGGGAAGCAGGCTCCCCGCAGAGCAGGGAGCCTGGTGCGGGGCTCGATCCCAGGACCCTGGGATCACGACCTGAGGTGAAGGCAGACGCTTAGCGATGGAGCCCCCCAGGCGCCCCTCTTTTTTTTCTTTTAAAGATTTTTTAGACAATTTAAATACAAGTCTAAACACAAAGACAAACAATAAGACAACAATAAGGCCAAAACGTGCTCCCACTTCCAGACGCCCGCCAGCGTCTTCTGACTCTCCTGTCAGGGAGGAAAGGGAGTCGGACGTTTCATTCACTCATGTCCTTCTTCTCCGCAATGCAAGCTCCATTTCTCATGGACACATTCACTTCTCCACATCTCTGTCAGGAACCGCAAACCGGAATCCGTCCTCCGCGGCCATGGCAATGTCCTCTTGCTTGGGCTAAGTCCGGGTCTTTCGTAAAGCGGGAATTTACCGAAAGCTGTTCTGGGTCAGTCTTAGCATAGGGTTTTGGGACGTAAGGAACATGGGTCATGATCCCCGGTGGGTCGCTATCCTGGCAGTACCACCGCGTGACTGGAACCTGCGGGAGCGTCCAGGCTGGCCATGGAGCCCCAGGCCTCGTCCTCCCCTGCGGGGCTCTGGGGTGATGCTGAGCTGACAGTGGGGTCCCGGATTCAAACCCCACTTTGGCTCCCTGCTCCGCAGGGTGTCTGCTTCTCCCCTTTACCCCCCATTTGTGCTCTCTTTCTCTCACATAAATATATAAAATCTAGGGGGAAAAAAGCACAAACTTTGGGTGCTGTACTGTCTGCTCGTGCTTTGGTGTTGCTCGTAACAAATCTTGATCGTATCATTTAACTCTAGTACCTCCTGCCTCATTCTTTAAAATAACGCATAATATTTCATTGTATGGCTGGAGACAGTTTATTTAACTAGCCTCCTATTTAGGCTCTGAACTTGAGGACAGTGATTCCGTGGCGACCCAGGGGCCGACTGTGTGTGTGTCTTTGGGCACCTGTATACCTGTGGGGTGACCTTTGGAACGTGGAATTGGAATCGGACAGAGTCAGTTTATTTAATCTTCAGATCGAAATCTCCATTTGCCCTCCAAGGGGGTTGTACCAGGAACTCCCCTCTAATTCTGGGTGGTCCTGCCTGTTTTCACACACCTGTGCTGACGAGCATTCACCTTTGTTTCCGTTTAGCCAATCTGACAGGTGAACAATGGTACCTCGTAGTGTTAATTTTGCATTGCTTATATTATGAACGAGGCTGAGCGTCTGAGGTAGAAAGCCAGAGGGCAGGTTTGTACATGGAATGGGGTCTGGCCCCCTCCCCAGACTGCGCCGCCCGTGCTCCCCTGCCTCACCCCAGCAGAGGCAAGGTGGCTGAGCAGCCTGGCCCACTCAGCCCTCACCAGGGCTAGCTTCCCCACCCCCACACCTGGGATGAGTAACAGTTTCTCTTGGTGACCAAAGAGGCTTGCTTTATCCAGGCACCCTGGTTTGTCCTGCTTTTCTGTCCCCGAGGGCTGGGACTTGACCTCAGATGCGGAGGAGGGATTTGCAGCAGGGGAGTGGCAGGAGACCTGCTTTTATGGAAAGTGGAGCTGGGGTAGGTGTGGGGTGGGGAGAAGGTAGCAGTGGTTCAGGTGAGCCAAGTCTGGGGGCGCTGGGGACACAGACCCCGAGACACATCAGAGATGGCCACGCAGGACTGATGGGGGAAGCAGAGGAGGGAGAGAGCCAGGCAGGGGAGAGGGAGAGGGAGGGCAGAAGACAAGTCGGAGTTTGCTTGTGGGAGGGACAGAGGACATGAGGAAATGTTTGTGGGGTGAATGTCCTCCTCGTAGCTGCCGGACTACAGTGGCCACATGGCCTCTGAGGGATGGTTGACTTGGCTGGTCTGGCTAGAGCAGGTTAACTCATCTCCAGGGTGTCTCCTGCTCCTGGTTTCCTGCAGGACAGCGAGCAAAGAGCTCACATAACTCCTGACTCACACCCTGGTCTCGCTCCTTCCGTGATACCTCTTCCTGTCCCTCTGGCTCAGGGAAGCGTGGACTGGGGGGTGGGCTGCTGACCTGGTGGCCAGACCAATTGGAGGAGGAAGTGGGGGGCGGGCAGGGGATGGGGAAGCAGGGCTGCACCAACCTCAGGCTCCAGTCACAATCCAACTTGAGTGTGTTTGCTGCTGGCCTGACAGCAGAAGTGGCTGACCAGACCTGGAGGCCGTCGCCCTTTGCAGATCTCTGTGTTCTAGATCCTTCTCTGACTTTGGCCCATGTTTCTTTTGGCCGCCCCTGTCTCCCACAGTTCCCAATCCCAAATTGGAGCACCCACGATAGGCATCTTAGTCTGTCAGGGTTGACAGATCAATTTCCATGTCAGAGAATGAATGATCTTTCAGTGTAAGTACAGCCCAAATAGTGCGTGGGACATACTTACACTTTTTAAAAAGTTGCTTCTCTGACATTCAGATTCAATTGGGTGTCCTTTTCTGAAGTGTGCTGACTCTGGCAACCGTGCCAGGCCTCCCCCAGCGGGTGGGGGCAGCCCCACCACCTGACCACTCCCAGGCCTCGTCCTTGAGTGGAACCGTCACCCCATGGGAGCACCGGGGGCTTCACCTCCTGGCGGGCATGCGGTCCCATGACTACTCTGCGTGGGGGTTTCATGCCCTTTCAGGAAGGAATCCCAGCCCTTGGCCCTCCTTTCCAGAATCCAAGCTCCTGGCAAATACCCACTCGGACTGGGGCCTCGGGGCCGGGTTTCCAGCAGACCCTGGGGCCGGAGGAGAGGGCAAACCATCTGAGGCCCTGCGAGGAGTGGACAGGAGGTAGAGCTGGGCACTCGAGGTGATTTGGGAAGCCAGCCCCTCTGGGTAGAGACCTGTCCCCCTCCCCCTGATCTGAGTTCCTGGGGTAGACCCCTCCCTCTCCCCCATCCGAACTTTGGGGAAGAGATGCACCCCCATTGAGCTCCTAGGGTAGAGCCCTGCAGCCCCTCCCCCCAGCCCTGCTGCAGAGGTAGAGACCAGGCCCCTCCCTGGATCCGCACACACCCCACCCCGGAGGGAGAGACCCAGGCCTGCCCCCTCTCATCTCCTACCCCTTTGCACGCTCCGGGGGTAGAGCCTCCCTGCCACCCGCAAAGGGCAGGGTTGTGGCTGCACCTGGGACACCCCAGTGGGCAACACTTCAGCGCACGTCAGGGATGCGTGGGAAAGCCTGAGAAATCAGTCAAAACAAGACTCGAGTAAACCGAACCTTATTCTCAGGTGCTTTACCTCAACGTCTTACCTGCAGCTGGCAGAGGGTGCTGAGTCACTGCGTTTTGAGTTTTGCTTCTCCTTTTAACTTGCACAGGCTGCTGGGGCCGGTGGCGGGTGTGCTTCAGGCCCCCAGGAACCCAGAAACCTGTAGCCTAGTGACTGAAGCCACGAGGCTGCGGGCCGTATTTCCACACAATCTGTTTCGTAACTCCGCCCTCCTCTTACCCAGCTCTGTCCTGCTGGGTTAGGGTTAGGGTTAGCGGGAAGGTGCACGAGAACACAGAATGACCACAGGCTCCAGTTTTATTTCAAAGCTGCTGTAAAGGGAGATGCTTTGGAAAGACTCAGTCGAAGGATGTCCACTGAGTAGAATTTTTTTTTTAAGATTTTATTTATTTATTTGACAGAGAGAGAGACACAGCCAGAGAGGGAACAGAGCAGAGGAGTAGGACAGGGAGAAGCAGGCTTCCCATCGGGTAGGGAGCCCGATGTGGGGCTCAATCCCAGGACCTTGGGATCATGACCTGAGCTGAAGGCAGACGCTCAATGACTGAGCCACCCAGGCACCCCTAGAATTTTTTAATATGGAAAAAAATGAGATAATCATCTCATCATTAGACTGGACTTTTAAAACCTGGGGAAGCATCATTAGCCTGCTTAGCAGAAGGAAGGCTAGTGGTGCGCATAGCTCACCACCCAAATATAATAATGACCCTCCAAGAAGCACCTGTAGGATTGAATGAAGTTCCTTCCAAGGGACTTTGCAGACATGAGTGGCTGTCATGTTAACATGCAGGGTGGGTGATACACAGAGACCAGCAAAGCAGCGTGAGGCAGGGAGGGTTCGGGGGTAAGCATGTGCAGTGGTGCTCACACATACCCAGGCACATGTGAGTGCACAGGCATGGGCAGGCACACCCACGGCTTAGGCGTACATCGCATGTGCACACAGACACTCCCTGTTACACACAGGAACCTAGTGGCCGGCCGTTCTCTGGGAGAATGTGGGTCAGTAATGGACACAGTGAGCAGGGAGAGAGCGGGGGTGGGGGGAAGGCAGGAGAGAGGAGGGCGTTGTGGGAACAAGGTGAGCGCAGAGACTGGCCTGCATTTGGAGATACCAAGACGCACAGCAGCCCCACTCCCCTCTGGAAACTCAGTCTCTCCCTGGCCAACTAGAATCAAACCTCTCGCTGGGGCTCTGCCCACCAGCAAACGTATTTGGAACCAAGAAAATGCCATTTGTTTTGAGTGATGGAGTCAGCTGGTAGGTGGCGGACACTGGTCCCTTGGCTGATTCAGACGTGTCTGTCCGTGCCCTGCCTCCCACAAGCCTCTGTGCAGTGGAGCTAAGTGTGCATACGGGGTGAACGATCCTGCACGGCTCTTGGACGTCCTCGTCTGGAGCCCCTGGCCCCGCCACTCACTCTGCCCTGACCACACCTGCCCCCTGCGGACAGCCTGCTCCCTGCCCTGGCCTCCGGCTTCCTCCCACTCCCTGCCTTCCTTGACCATGATTCCCACCTACCTAAGGATTTAGCTCTATCCCATGGACCGTCCCCTGACCCAGCACCCCCCACCCCCAGCTGGTTTCTAGGTTGTCTCGGGCCATGTGTGACCCACACTGGACAAAGTGCTCCTGGGGACAGAGGCCGGAAGGGGCTCCTAAGACCCTCGACAGAGAGAAGCTGTTTGTAATGAACAGCTGAGGACTCGATGGTGGGAATATCTAACACGTGGGTATTTTTAATAAAGCATCACATCTCAAAAAATCACCAGTTACCAAAGTTCTGCTTCAAGCTCAAGAATAGCCCCAAACACCTGGATGAGTTCATGCACATCCAGGCCCAGATCCGTGTGCACAGGTACGGACAACACCGGTGCACTGTGCCCACATCGCAGGTGGACGTGGACGGGGCCGTGCAGGCGTCGCAGGGGCGCGTGGACGGGGGCATGCAGGCGTCGCAGTTACAGGTGGACAGTCCTGCAAGGTGCATTGGTTGCACTCACGGGGCAAGTTCTCCCTGAGCCTCAATCTCTTTAACCCCGACACACCCGTACAGGAAGGTCTTCCTGGAGGAGGAGGGGGAGGACAAGGGCATGGCCTCTCTGTCCCCCCTGGGAAAGCAGTGCCTCCCATAGCAGGGCCCCCCTCCGTTGGGCAGACTTCTCCAGGAGGGCTCAGCAGGGTGGTGGGAGCAGATGGCGGGCTTCTCTCCTCACATCTGTGTTTGGTGACGTGGAGAGTGTGTCGTGGTGGGAGTGTTTACACCACAGCCATCGGCAGACGCTCCGAGACACCCCTCCCCACTTACTGGGGTGTGCAGCAGCCCCCGACACACACCCGCGGAACAGGAACAGAATCTGGTGTTTCCCAGCTCTGCTTGGAAGCGCTCAGTCAGACCCTGCCGTGCACGTCACAGACAGCAGAAATGTAGGAGGGGGACAGGCTGGGGAGCAGTCCCTGCTGTGCCTGTGGACGCTGTGTGACACGGAACGGGGCCCCACCCTTTTGACCTTGATTCACTTTGGCACTCCGTTGGGGCTCTTCCCTTCACCGGGAAACCTGCTTCTTTTTCTGGCATGGTCTGATCCTCCAGGCCCAGCCAGACTTCTGCCCGCTCTGGGGCGTGCCGGCAGGGCGCTGGGATGCGGCGGAGCCCAAGGAGAGCCCCAGCTCCGCTGCGCGCTGGCTGTGTGACCGAGAGTGACCTCACCCAGCAGAGCTGTGCTCGCTCTCTCTGAGAAACCGGAGAGGTCCTAACGCCGGCTCGGCGGGAGCACGCAGCAGGCACAGGCGGGCCCAGAGACACGGCTGGTAATGGCCGTCCCTCATCCCTCCTCCCGTCCAGCATGGAGCAGACTGCCAGCCCCTCTGACCAGCCTGAGCCACCATCATTGAAACAGCACCAACTTGGCCAGATTGACCTTCAGATTGGATTGAAAGAGGCAAGATTCATGCTGTTTATGAGAGAAACACCTAAAACAAGGATAAGGAAGTTGAAAGTAAATAGAAAATACTCACTGAGGGGCACCTGGGGGTGCGGGGAGCCTCGGCCTTCGGCTCAGGTCATGATCTCAGGGTCCTGGGATCGAGCACCGCATGGGGCTCCCCGCTTGGCGGGGAACCTTCTTCTCCCTCTCCCACTCCCCCTGTCCCTCCCGCTCGTGATCTCTCTCTCTCTCAAATAAATGAGTAAAATCTTTAAAGAAATTTGGGTGAAGTAGTGTGGTTTGTGAGTTATATCAATAAAGCCGAACCCCATATAAGGGTCTGTATGTCGGCTCATCTTGACCTCGTTCTGCCTGTGTGGCGCCTTCTGGGGGAAGGAGCTCTCCCCTGCTTGTCCTCGGGTGTTTGACAGGGACCCGGAGACTGTGTTCCCATGACTATCCTTAGCCCTACGTCCAAATGTGCCCCTGAAAAGCTGCCCCTTCTCTTCTTGGGCTGGATGGGATCAGGACAAGGGTCTTGGGGAGAGGCGGCGTAACCTACTGGAGAGTACAGCCCCTTCAGTGTGTGCGGTGAGGGTCATTCTCACTAAGGACCAGGGTCTCGGGGTGTGTCGCCCTGAAGCCCCAGGCTTTCCTGCCGCCGCTGGCTCTGGGTCTGTCTCTCAGAACCCACACTGATCTCCCCTGCTCCGGCGCACGGCCGCTGGCAGAGCATATTTTGTGTGTGTTTTATCTGAAGGGTGAACCTGCCTCTCCCTGGGGGGCACTTATCCCTCTTCTAGGAGCCCGCAGTGACCTAATATGGTGTTTCCTCCAAACCAGGGCTCTGCAAACTCTGGTCTGCTGCGAGTCTGGCTGATGGCCTGTTTTGGTGGAGCCCTGAGCTCACGATGATTTTGACATTCGCTCGTCTAGAAGACGACGTTTCCCTTCCTCCCCCGGGACATCCCTAGCTCTCAGGAGAGGAATTCCTCCTGCCGTGACGGCCCCCACCTCATCAAGGGCGTGACAAAACTGCGCCCTGTCAGAGGACGCTTCCCGTGCAACGTGTGAGTGCCAGGGATGTACCCGGGGAAGGACACGGCCCTGTCCCGTGGGACAGATGGAAGAAAGGGGGATCCGCTTCTCCTTTCCTATCCTCCTGCCTCCAGCCCTGATGCTGCCACGGAGGAGGGGTCCGCACTGGAAGAACCCGTACCGAAAGTCTCCACCTGATGGGCAGACAGGAGGACTGAGGCCCAGGGACAACCCAGAGTCCAGCCCCGGGGCCTTTGCCCGGCTGGCCGTCGCTGGAGATCCCTCACTTAAGGGTCGCCCCAGAAGGCATGTACTGCCTGGAGTGTCCCTGGAGACCCTCTCAGGGGCACACTGACCACGGAGACTCAGGCCGCCTAGGAACTGTCGCTTGGAATGTGGGTCTCACCTTGGTGTTTGGCGACATCTGGTGGTCTCGGGCCACCCGGCGCCGGATTGCCTTAAAGGCCGACAGATCCTCAGAAGCAAAGAGCTTACCCAGGCACAGGACTTCATTTCCTAGAGAGGGTTCGGAGAGGAGCCCTGACCCACCTGGAAGCACGAAGCAGTTCCTTCCTTCCTTTACAGAAACACGAATGAACACGGCCTGAGGGCCAGTGACTGTGGCACTGGTGTACTGGGGCTACCGAGACGGACAGCAGAGGTAAAACATGAAGAAATGAACAAGAAAACCATTGGACTGTGATATAGAGCTGGGACAGAGAGGGACTGGGTGACGTCCTTAAATGGAGTGGTCAGGGAAGGCTTCTTGGAGGAGGTGACCTTGAAGCTGAGATCTGAGTAAGAAGAAGCCTGGAGTGCAGAGGTCTCCCAGAGCAGCACTCCAGGGGGAGGGGGCGGTAGAAGTCCCTGAAATGGCGTTGAGCTTTGATGAACAGAGAATGCCATGTAGCCCTAACCCAGCAAGCAAGTGGAGGGATAAGAAGATGTGAGGCCAAGACCACAGGTCAAGGACACAGTGAAGGGCCTGCAGGCAGGGGAGGGGTCTGGTGCTAGGCCACCCACGGTGCCAGGCCTGGGAAGATGTTCTAAGCAGGGGAGGGACTTTACGAAGATCAAGGGCTGTGGGACAGCGTGTGGACCCAGCGGGGCGGTGGTAGGCCAGTCAGCTTCCCGCCGCAGTGGCACAGGCGAGAGGAGGGGGCCCAGGACAAGGCTGGCCATGATGGAGAGGGAAGACGGGATGGACTCAACCGTGTTCTAGAGGCAGGTTGGACAGATTTGCGGAAGGCCTGGGTGTGTGCGTGGAGGGAGGGACTCACTCACACCACCTGTGCCCCACGTGGATGACAGGGCCACGATAGATGTGAGAAGGCCAGGGAGGGGCATTTCAAGGCGAGAAACCAGGAAGTCTGTTTGGGCCATGCATTTGCAATGCCTGGAGGACATCCAGGTGGAGGCATTGGGAGATGGTCAGAGCTGTGCTGAGGCCTCAGGAGCTGGGAGGGTGGAAAGAGGCCAGGGTCGAAGTCTCAGGCAGATGAGGCATGACCAGGAGGTCCACCGAGGATGTGGGAGAGAAGTGCTTCTGACTTCCTGGCCACAGAAGCTGTGAGAACATATTGTTGACATTTTAACCACTTTATTGAAATACCATCCACATGCCATTCAATGCCTTCATTTAAAACATGCGATTCAGGTGTGGCTTGTTTTGTTCTTTTGGTCTATGCAGGTGCGTGCAGCCCTGACTGCGGCCAATTTTAGGACTTTTCATTATCTCCAAAACAAGCCCTGTGCCCTGGGGCTGTCCCCCTGCTCCCCATCCCCCACCCACAGGGAGGCCCTGGTGTGCCCAGTGGAGAGCACGCCAGACTCCCTCAGCAGGTCCCAAGAGTGCCTTGGGTCACGCTTTCAAAACCGAGAGTTCTGTCTGGCTCTTTCGCTGGTGAAGGCTGGAGCGGCAGAAACGCCGTTCTGACGTGGGGTCGGCTCTGGCTCCCAGGCCACTGGCCTGAGAAGCCCGTCTCACTCACTCATTCAGACAGGCTGTCCTGCTGTCCGTCTTCCTGCTCTGGTCGAGGCCCCCAGCTGAGGCAGAAAGGGCTCACCCACGACCTCTCCCTTGAAGGGTTCGTTCGCCTGTGCAGGAGACAGGAACTCCCAGGAATGAGCAGCAGTATCATGATAAAAGTAAGCACTCAGCCAAGCCTGCGGGCTTCCTGGAGGAGGTGACCTCTGAGTGGGGTTTGGAAACACAACCAGTAGGAGGAATATCCAGAACTGCTACCCAGTCCGCAGAGCCCATGTGAAGAGGGGCCTCAGCAGGCACCAAGTCCTGGCTTTGTGGGTGCAGCTTTGCCCTGGGACTCCACGGCCCCGACGCAGATGCAGTTTCGCCCCCTGGATCCCCGAAGCCCTGTGGCAGGCACAGCTTTTCCCTCCAGGACCCCGTGGCTCCAGTGTGGGCGTGGCTTCGCCCTTGGGACCTCCGTGGCCGTGAGGCTGGCAGCCACAGGTGTGGGGCACAGACCTGTGCGGCTTGTTTTGTCCCCGCATTACTTCTGCATGTGATTGTAAACACCCACACGTCACTGATTTTTCCTTTCTTCTCTGCTATTCCAGAAATCTGGTGCGTGCAGAGGAGGTGAGCAGGTAGGTGTACACGGAGGGTAGAGCATGGCTTGGAGCCAGACAGGGGGTTGCGCCGGCTCCGCGCCCAGCTTCCTTGTCCGACCATCACAGCTGGTCCCCGGGCGGCTGCAGGCCCAGTCCCGGGGGAGGTGCTCCCACAGCGTCTGCCGTAGAGTTACTGGCCAGTAAAGAAAGAAAGAGAGAGAAGATAGGAAAACCACGCCCTGTAATTCTCTGTGTGGGACCGGCCCAGTGACCTCTTTTGGGTGTACCCCTCTGCACTGTCCCAGTATGTATACGCTATCCACATGGCCGGTTCCACCATGTGGCGTGCGATCACACGGACGGAACACTTAGTTCCCTGTAGTGGCCCATGCTTGCTCGTGTACTATTAGCAAACCGCCTCGAGTGACCTGGAAGCTCAGGGCCTTCCCGCACGCCTCGCGGGGCCTCGTGCCCGCAGTTCCAGCTTGTGGCCACAGGGTGTCACTGTGGCTGCCGATCCCCCAGGGAAGGAGGCTCTGGGGCCCTTTTGAAACTGCCCTATGCCCAGCGAGGGGCGCTCCAGGCTGGAGGCCCCAAGCATACAGCTCTCTCTCTTTCCCACGCACCTCCTGCTAGCTCAGGAGCTCCGGGTTAGGACAGTTTCCAGCACCTGCTGCCTCTTAGACCCAGACATAGTGGGGATCCCCAGCGGGAGCTGGTCACGCCCTCCTGTCACACTCCTCTTCCCGGGAATGTGGAGGCCAGCTGGGCACTGCTGTGGTTGGCCAGTCATGGAAGACACTTGCTCACCCAGGGGACACCTGCCCTCCTGGCCTCCCTCACTAGGGGCAGCCTCCCAGGAGCCAACCCTGCCCATGGGTCCCGAGGAGTGCCTCCTGGGGCGTTTGCAGGGGCGGTTTCCTCCCTGATCACCACACATGAGCACAGTGGGGAGAAACCTTCCTTCTTGTGTGTGGCCAGCCTGCAAACTGCTGTCCAGTGAACGGCAGGTCCGGTGATGACATCCGTGCCATCCCCCCACCCCGCAGTGAACCAGGCTGGCCCGTGTGACTGATGGGGTACAGCAGAATATGGGCCCCCAAGTCGGGTCCACAAAGGCACTGACGTTTCTGCGCTGTCCCCGTTGGATTGCTCGCTCAGAGGAGGTCCAGCCCCCTCCCTGGGAGGACACTCGGACGCTGCTGCGGAAACCAGCGGAGCCCAGAACCAATGTGCCAGCGTGTGAGGGACCCATCTCGGAGGTGGGCCCTCCAGCTCCAGTCTGGCCTGTGGCACTGACCCCTCCCTGCGGGCACACAGGAGGCTCTGAGCCTGGACGCCCAGCAAGCTGCCCCAAATTCCAGATCCACCGAAACTGTGGAAGGTAATGACAAATAAACAAGTTGGTTCTTTAAAGACCGAAGTTTTGGGGGTGATTTGTCATGTAAACGCGGAGAGGTACCCAAAGACCAACACCATAAGGATCTCAGGGAGGAAGGGGGCAAAGCCCAGAGTCTCCAATGCTGTCCTGATGCTGTGGGTTCGCCACCCCCAAGCCCTCCTGCTTCCCTGGCCCCCAGGGGGCAGTTCCTGTCCTCATGTTGCCGTTGCTGGGTGGGCTATGCCTTGGGTCCCACGAGCCCTTCCTGGTCTGTCCTCTGAGAGCGACTTGGGTGTTTCCGAGGAGCGATTCCCAGGTGATTTTCTGTTGTCTCTAGTGTGTGAGGCTGGATATCACCTTCATTTTTTTAAAGGGACCTACGTTTAAACTCTCTCAGGTCCCCCTCCGGAAGGGCCTCTATTCAAGATACTCTCAAATGAACCGTGTTAGCCCAGTGCCTGGGAACCAACCACTCAACCGCCAAGGTTGCTTTGTATTTATTTTCGTTATGTTTACCTTGGTGAGGTCATTCTGCATACACCTTTTGTGCCTTCTGACCGACCCTTCGCCGCCGTACCCCGAGCCCATGTGAGGTCGCCGCAGACCCCTGTTAGGGGAAGTGTTGTCCATTATTCAGAACAAGTCCCCTGAAGCCCGGAGCCCAGAAAATTGCCCCTTTTTTGATAGTGTGATCACCGTATTTACTCTTTCTAATCGTGGTAAAACACACATCCCACAAAATGTACCGTGTTCACCATCTGTCCGTGTCCAGTTCAGGGGCACCGAGCCCATACCCCTTGTACGGCCTTCACCACGGCTCATCTCCAGGACCTCCCATCTCCCCAGACGGATGCGCTGTCCCTGTTCCACACTGACCCCCGGCCCCCTGGCCCCTCGGCCCCGGCATGCCCGTCCAGTCTGTCCACATGTCCGGCTGCATGAAACCACACAGCACTTGTGCTCTGGGACCGGCGTGTGTCACTGGGCGCATCCCGTATCCGTGCTGCGGCGGGTGTCAGAAGGCCCTTCCTTCTTAGGACTCAGTCCTGTCCCACTGTACAGACAGGCCGCATCCTGCCGACCCTTTCGCTCGCTGATGGACATTTGGGCTGTTTCTGGCCTTCTGCTGCTGTGACCGGTGCTGCTGCGGACATTTGCCTGAGGCCCTTCTCTTGAGGCTCGGACATACGCCCACGGGCTTTTCAGGGAAAGTTATTTTGAACATGTCACACCTTACTCAGCAGAACCCATAGATACTGCAGGCCAGACACCCCTGCTCTCCTGGTGGGTGGGAGGGGATGGCCACACCGTGGGGCTTGGCAGCCGGCACGGGCCCATCCAGCCCCTTCCTGGGACGGTGGCTATCTTTCCCTCCCGTCGAAAACAGTACTTCCCATTCTTGTTTCTGCTCCTGAGAAGCAGGACTGTGGTGTCCTGGCTCCGGCATGCGAGGCCCGATGGTGGCCCCATCTCCTTGGTGATCCCTGGAGGAATGAGCAGGTCTGCTCCCTGGACCCCTCAGGGAGCGTGCAGCCCCACCGACAGATAGATGGACACCAACCCAGAAGCCGAGTGGACCTTGGGGGGCTGTCCAAGCAGTGTGGGTGCCCGGGCTCTGCACCCGAACATTCGAGACTGTGTCATCCTGCTGGCCCCCAGCTTTGCTGCCACGACGCCCCTGGGCACAGCCTCCTCCAGACCCTCCCTCCCGGGGGACACATCCCATGTCCTTGGTGGGAGCCTGCCCTCTGCCCTCCCTGCTGAGCCCTGCCGGCCTGATGGGACACATCCTGGGAGCTGGGAAGCCCGGGGCGGGCTGGTGTTCTAGCCCGGCGGAGCGTGGGCTGGACCCTGGAGCGTGGTGACCACCAGCAGCTCTGTCTCACGCTTGTCACGTGAAAAGCTCTCGCGTCGTTGGCAGGACACAGGCACCTGTGTGCACGTACTGGGTCTGTTCTCATCGCTCTACCCGAGGATGTAGCTCGGCCTGTCCCGCAGCTGAGGGTGGGTCCGGGATTGACGTCCCCACCACCTGAGCCAGGGGAACCCCACTTTACTGACGGCCACCCCGAGCACTTCCTCAACACCTGGCCGAATTCTGGGAAGTTTTCAAGGATGACCTTGTCTACAGCACAGCAACCACGCAGCCGCAGGAGCAGGGGTGCGTGCTGGCAGGACCCGGATCGCGGGTGAGGAGCCTGGGCTGTGCGGACCGGAGGGACGCCCGGCGACCTAGCCCCGTGGGCAGGCCCTCAGCCCTGGGGCTGCTCGTGCTCTTGTTCCAGAGCCTGATTCTGAGCTTCCCCATGCTGTGCCAAGACCACCCCCACCCCCCAGGCTGCGGGAGCGTCCCTGACCCGCAGTAGTAAAGGCCAGCCTCCCCCTCCACAGACGCCTCCTATGAGGCCCCCCTTCCCCCACACTGGGCCAGCGGGGAAAGCTCCACGCACTTGACCCCGATGGTTCGATAGTTCACTGCGTGACTATCCCCATGAGGACCCTGAGGCCCACAGGGGTTGTGGCCTTGCCCTAGGTGCGGCTCGGAAGAAGCAAAGTTGGAACTTGAGCCCTGGTCGGTCGTCCTGCAAAGCTCACATTCTTGACGTGTCTCCAGACTGGCTTTTTCTTGGCTTGCTTTAGTGCGTTTTAAAAAGTCGCGGTGAACCTCACATAATGTTAAGACTAAACATTTCAGAGCATACGGTCCAGTGGATCCAGTGGCATTCGGTCCTTTCAGTATTGTGACACCACCACCTTTGTCCGGTTCCAACACATCTCATCACCCCTTGCAAGACCCTAAACCCACCGATCATTTCCTGCTCCTCCCAGCCCCTGGCAACCACGAGTCTGCTTTCTGTGTCTGTGGCCTTAACCACCCAGAATATTTTGCATAAATGGAATCACACAGTGTGTGACCCCGGTGCGTGATTTCTGTCACTTAGCGTAGTGTTTCGAGGGTCAGTGTTCAGCCACGAGGATCAGGACCCCATCCCTTTTTGTGCCTGGACAATATTTCATTGCATGCACAACCTGCATTTGGTTTGCCTGTTTTTTTGTTTGTTTGCTCTTGGTAGGCAGCAAAGTTTATCGAGTGATAGTGAAGTTGATTGAAAGATAGAGTACAAACTCCAGAAGAGGGAGGGGACCGAGAGGGTTTACCAGCCTGTTTACCAGCTGGTGGGCTTTTGGGCCTTTGGGCAGTGGCAAGTAGTGCTTCTGTGGACATTCATGGGCACGTACTTGCCCGAGTCCCTGTTTTCAACCCTTCTGGGTATACACCTAGGAGCGGAATTGCTGGTCATGGGGGTAATTCCAAGTTTGACCTTTTTGGAGAACAACTACAGTGTTTTCCATGGAGGCTGAACCATTTTTCCATTCCCACTAGCAATGTATGAAAGTTTTAATTTACCCACACATCCACACCAAACTTGTTATTTTTTTTTTTAATGAAAAAAATTTTACTCCCAGTCATCTTAGTGTGTGTGAGTGGGTTTCTCATTTTTTTTTTTTTTTTTAAGAGACAAAGCATCTTCCATGACACTATTCCAGTGAGAACATTTGCAGACCCAACGCAGAGCCCACCTGGGAGCTGCTCAAAGGACGTCCATCTTCACTGTGGTGCTGACTGGCCTTTCCTTAGGGCCGAGCGACTGTGAGCATCTCTTCACACGCACGTTGGCCCTTTGTACATCCTTGCAGAAACCTATCCAAGTCTGCTGCCTGTTTCTGATTGGGTTATTCATCCTTTTGTGCTTTGCTTATTGGGAAATGATCTCCGACTTATAGAAAAATTACAATATGGTATGGAAAACCCATGCCATCTTTACCCAAACTCCTCTCCTCTTTACATCTTGCCCTATCGGCTCTCGTGTGGTCTCTACCTTTCTTCCCCTGAATGACTTGAGGGCCAGTTGCATATACCACAGTCATTACCCTTATATACTTTGGCATAAGGTCTTCATCTACACAACCATGTCACCGTCATCAACTTCAGTAGGACCATGCTGGTGTCTGTCTTCCGGGTCTACCGTCTGCATTCTGGTCTTATTAGCTGATCCAGTAACACGTGATTCCCTCCAGTGCAGGACCCTGTCTGGACAACCTGTTGCACTGACTTATCATAGCTCTTTCACCTCCTTTAATCTAAACAAGCCCTTGGTCTACCTGAGTCCTTGAGGACTTTGGTATTTTGGATAATACCCTTCCTTAAAGGGGCATTTGGGTGGTTTAGTTGGTTAAGTGTCCGACTCTTGATTTCAGCTCTGGTCCTAATTGCAGGGTCGTGGGATCAAGCCCTGTGTCAGGCTTCCTGCTTGGCATGCAGTCTGCTTGGGATTCTCTCTCCCTTTGCCCCTCCCCACCCCCATGTGCATGCTCTTTCTCAAGGAAATAAATAAATCTTAAACAGTGAATATAGTCCCTACTGAAAAGATCGTGTTCCACACCCACACCGTGCAGTCTAGCAGTTGCAGCCTTGGTATTGACCCAAGGGAGTGGAACCCGGAGCGCACACAAGCGCTCGCACACAGATGGTCTGGACGGCTTTATTTACAACCACCAGAACCTACAGTCCACTGACATGTCCTCCAGCAGATGAACGGATAAATAAAATGTGGTCCATCCAGACAATGGCGTGTTATGCAGCATGAACGTTAGTGACTCCCCAAGCCATGACACGACATGGAAGCCCCATCAATGCATGTCGCTGAGTGAACAAGGCAGTCTGGAGGGGCTCTCTACCATTGATTCTGACCCTGTGGCTTCCTGGAAGACACAGCTATGGGGGGGAGGGGGTCCAACAGGAGTGATTGCCGGGGCGGGCAGGGACGTGGACAGCGCACAGAGGACTTTTAGGTCAATGGAACTTCCCTGCGTGGTACTCCAAGGACAGATAGACCTCAGACCCTGGTCTGACCCCCAGAACGTGCACCATCAAGACCGAACCCTGATGTAAGTGATGGCCGTTGAGTTACAATGACGTGTGAGCGTAGGCTCATCGGTCATCACAACGTGCCCGTGGTGGGGGTGTTGACAGTGGGGAAGACCATGGGTGTGGGGGGGGCAGCGGGTGTGTGAGAGAACCAGCGGCTGCTCAATCTTGCTGTGGTCCTAAAGCTTCCCTAGAACATAGTCTAGTAAAAACAATACCATGTCCTGCAGTTTGGGTGTGTCTGACGTTTCCTCATTAGATTAGGGTGGTGGATTGCTGATGGGAACACTGCCTCGGTGACACGGGCCAGCTCAGAGCCTCTTGGGGGAGACGCACACATCCTCTGCTCTTGGCGGTGGTGTTCCTTTAATTGGTCTGGACATTGCCTGGTTCCTCTACTGCACAGTTACAGCCCCAATAAACATCCTGTAAAGAGACCCTTGGAGACTGTGCCAGTACCCAGCCTCTCTTCCAAACCACCCCCTGGATTTTTTTTTTTTAAAGATTTTTATTTATTTACTTGATAGAGAGAGACCACAAGTAGGCAGAGAGGCAGGCAGAGAGAGGAAGGGAAGCAGGCTCCCTGCTGAGCAGAGAGCCCGACGCGGGGCTCGATCCCAGGACCCCGGGATCATGACCTGAGCCGAAGGCAGAGGCTTAATCCACTGAGCCCCCCAGGCGCCCTCCCCCTGGATTTTGAATCCGTTGTGCTCCTGGCGACAGTCTCTCCACCACTCCTCTGCCCCACCCCCATGGGGTCCCAGAGCAGAGCAGGTGCTGATCTCACTCCCAGCTGGGTGCTGCTCTCCCGGCCAGCACTTAGCCTTCCCGGTTTGGCCCAGCTCATGTCCTGCGCTTGCCGCCCAGGTCCTGTGCGGGCAGCCCTCGAACCTCTTTTGGAGACTAGGGCTCCGAAGACTCAACTCATTTCCTGTCGCATGAAGCTTCTCTTCCTCACTGCAGCTGCCGAAGCCACAGTCTAGGTCGAGGGGACCGTCATGTCCGGCCACCCAGTATGGGCCCCCCCCGTGGGCCTCAGATCTGGGGCTGGTGAAACCTCCGGGGCCAGCCGGGGGCTGGCTTGGCAGGAACCTGAGATAAGATGCTGAGCAGTTAGGGCAGCTGCTCTGAGGTCGGGAGGCCGGGAGCCCACAGGAAGTGACTCGGTGCAGAGCCCATGTGCCTCTGCCCTGACACCTCCGGGACAGGAACTCAGGCTGGCATGGCTGGCGGCATGTCGGCGGAGAGCCGGGTGCCCAGGCCGGGCAGGCAGCCTGGAGCCTCGGGAGAAGGTGCGTGGGCCCCCCGGATGGTGTCCGGCCCCTGGAGCCTGTCCCGCGGGAGAGCTCGTGCGGCCGCCGCAGTCCTCTGCTACATCAACCTGCTCAACTACATGAACTGGTTCATCGTCGCAGGTGAGGTGGCCCTGGTGGATGGCACCCTGGGAAGCACCTGTGGCCGCCAGCTCACGGCCGCGCCCCCCCCGGCCAGTACTGCATGCCCACGGGGCCCCATGTCCTGCAGACCGTCCCCTCATGCAGGGCAGCCCTGCCCTTCTCAGCCCTGGAGGGGTTCCAGCCAAGCCCCAACGGGGTGAGGGGGGCTTGGAGGTCCCATCCCAGCCCCCACCCAGGCGTGTGCACACAGCAGGGCGGCGAGGGCCGCAGGGAGGGCCGCTCCTTCGGGGTTAGGACTGGAGGTTCGGGTGGGACGCTGAGGGAGGCTGTGGCTGGCAGGGTGGGCATGAGATGGCGGGCCGCATGCTTCTGGGACCGGGGGTTGTGTGCAGGCCTCGCACATTCTGACCTCCTTCGTGGAGGCCCCGAGGCGCCCGCCCGGTCTTCTCAGCCACATTCACCTAACTCACTCGTTCACGCCTTCAGACAAGACGTAACCCCCTTTTCTCTCTTGATCACTGAATCATTCAAGACTGACTGAACGACCCTGTGGGCAGACCCAGGGAGGGTCCGTCCATTGGTTCCAGAGCTTGGGAATGCCCACGTCGTGGGGCCGAGGGAAGCCCAGGCCGGGCTGGGGGGCTGCTGTATGGGGTCACCTGCAGCAGCCCTGAGGCCAGGACCCCAGTGCACCAGAGACAGGCTCAGCCTACCAGGCAGGGACGGAGCAAGCAAGATGCGAGCTGCAGACGCCGTCCGTCTCTGGGGAGCTCAGAGGGCGCACACAGGACTGAGCAGGCTGGACGTTTGCTGGGTGGCCCCGGGACGGCAACTGAGGGTTCTGGCCGAACTCAGAACATGGGGCATTTGGGTGGGTCTGAAGCTGAGAATGTTGGAGGCAGGAGGTGGGGTGAGGGGAGGGTGCTGAGTGAGGGGTCAGCGTGGGCCCAGGTGATGGAGCAGGGGGAGTGCTCTGGCGAGGTGGCTGGATGGGAGACAGCAGGGATTGCTCAAAATGGTTTTGGGACCAGATCACAGGCTTCCTGGGTGCCATGCTGGGATTCTGGGCCTTCTGTTGAGGCAATGGGGGGCCATAGACAATTTTGGGGGTGGGGAGACTAGAATGAGATCGGTGCAGGCAGAACAAGCCCAGGGTTCCGGTTCCGGGGCTGCTGCGATGCGTTCGGCAGAGGCCTGAGTGGGTGTGGAGGTGTGTGGGGCCAGGGCCCAAGCTGAGCCTGGAGGGGCAGAGAGGCCTGGCGGCCCCACAGGCTGGGGAGGCCCCGAGTCCCACCAGCAGAGGCCCTTCCTGTTGGGACTTCCTCCCGCTGGGTGGAAAGCAGGGCCGAGGTCACTTGCCGGGACAAGGAGGCCCGGAGAAGTGAAACCATGCAGGGTGAGTGGCAGGGACCCCTGGGGCGGGCGGTTTTCCCTGCAGCTCCAGTGCCCTGTGGGGAGCAGCTCTTCAGGGCTGAAGGGGAGAAGGAGGCTGAGTCCACTCCCAGCCCTGGAGGCCTGGGAGGAGCCCGGGAGCGGATACAACCCGGGGCAAGTCTTCTCTCTTATTCATGTGATTAATGATATTAAAAAGGAAGGACAGACGGACAGGCTGGGACAGCTGCTCGCTGTGGCATTTGGGCCCAAAGCAAAGATCTCAACAAGAATCTGGTACTTGGTTTCTCTGCTTCTCGGCCCTGCTGACAGGTCTTGGAGGTGCGGGTGGGCATTTCTGCAGACCCCATCTGTGGGCAAAGGGGACTGCCTCTGGCTGGGATGCCCACAGCACAGCCTTGGGCGTGGCTGGAGCCCCGTGGGGACCCCGACGGCCTCCGCCTCTGAGGGGACCTGCAGACAGACACCTGCAGGGTCCAGCTCGGGTGCCGGCTCATAACCGAATGACCACAAGGATTGCTAAGGGCTTCCTGATGCTGGGGCCTGAGCCTCCCAGCTCAGCTAAGCAGGTGCCTCCACTCTGACTAAGCCCTGCTGACGTACTGCCAAAGGCTCAGGGGCGCTGCATTGGCCTGTGGCCTGGAGGGAACTTGGAAGGGCTTTCAAGGCCCTGCTGGTGTTGCAGCAAGGGTCTGTCTCCCTCAGGGAGCTGGGGCTAAGGTCGGACCCAAGTGGGACCTGTCTCTGAAGCTCTCGGGGGCACCATCTCTCTGCTCATGTCTCTGGAAGCGCATGCTTGTGTGTGCGCATGTGCAGCCCAGGGCATGTGTGTCTTGGCGCGTCCGTGCTCACGCAGGTATGTACATCCAGGAATGTCTGGAGTTTGTACCCAAGCGGGGCTGCCTAGTCATTAACACCGTAGTCTAAGTAAGCTGTGCCCTGGGCAGCCACAGGGAGCCGTCAGCCCCTTGGAGGAGGATGTGAACAGCAGCCCTGCATGAGTGCGAATGCAAGCAGGCCTGTGGCAAGCAGACTCTGTGTGCGCGCGCGCGTGCGCGTGCGCGCGTGTGTGTCTGTGCCCCAAGAGTGTGTTTCTCTGGGCATGCCCATTTGTGTGGACGGATGTGGATCTGCGTGTCTGCCTCCCGGGGTGGGTGCTCGTGCGTGAACGTGGGTGCGCGTTTGGGCCTCTGGGGTACATGTTCCTGTATGTGTGCTGATGTGTGTGGGTCTCTCTAGGCGCCGGTCCCCCCATCTGCACGCGTGTGTGCTTGCACGTGTGTGGGAGGAAGGGGACGAGAACAGTGGGCCGCACTCTGTGCTGTGCTGGTCAGCTGGCGCCCCATCCCACAGGCAGGCCAGCTGCCCTTAGAGGCCCAGGGGACCCCTTCCCACGTCCTGAGCACTGTCCGTCTGTCCACAGGGATGCTGCTGGACATACAGAACTTTTTTCAGATCAACGATAGCAATGCCGGTCTGCTTCAGACAGGTAAGGACTGAGTCCTTGCTCTGGAGCTGGGGCCCGGGTCTCATGCTGGAGCGGGGGTCAGGCTGAGCCCCGCCACGCACCCCTGATGCAGAGGAGGGGCACTGAGGGGTTGGCTGAGGGCCAGCGTGGGTGGGAGGATGGAGAAGGTGGGCTGAGCCCTGGCACCTGAGCAGCCGTCTTGGGTTTGAGCGCTGGTGCTGCTGAAGGAGCAGGGGCATGGGGCTGGAGAGCCTCAGGCCACGCTGATAGGTCACTCATCCCTGCCCGGCTCAGCGCAACACCGGAGACTGGCTGGGGCTGGGCAGTCCTGCTCTGGGCTTTCCTCCACGGACCTGAAAGTTCCGGCCTGCAGAACACAGGCAGACGGACCGACAGAGGTCTGTATTTGCTGCATGGGTTCATATGGGGTCCAGGAGTGGGGAGCAGTGACACCTCCCATTCCAAGGTCACACACAGACACATAACTAGCCCACGCATGGCTCCTGCCTGTGCTCCCCTCCCGTAACAGTCTGCAACCCCAACACCTCAGAACAAGTCTCTTACGCTGGGGTGCGGGGCCCCTGGGGGGGGGGTCACAAACACTTTCTTGGGTCCACATGACCAGAGTTTTGAAAGAATCCATTTACAGACCCTCAAGCTTGGGTTTTTCTTTCCTAAAATGGACACATCTAAGAAATAGCCTCTGGTTCTTCCTTCCCACCTCTGTTCAAACAAAGACCATCCCTCCTCCCTATTCTGAGTGTTTCTTTGGTGCTCTGCCCTGGGGTGGGAAAGCCTCCGGGGTGCCAGACAGAGGGGATCCCCACGGGTGCTCGGCATCTGCGGGGCAAGCCGTGGAAGCCAGGCAGAGAGTGTGTCAGGAGAAACTCACTAGGGAGGCTTCCTCCAGGCCACATGCCCACGGCCCAGTGCCAAGCCTTATCTGGCTGTCCTGCTGGCGCGACGGCCGATTTATCTAGGATTTACAGTTCAGAAGGGAGATGTCTCACGGATGGGTGTCAACACATTTATTTCAATTAGCAAAGATGAAGCCAGCATTTTAACATCTTTCTGACAGGCAGTTAGCCTGATTTGTTGGCTTGATCTGGCAAATAAGGACTGGTTTTGCCCTTTAGAGCCAATGTGTGGAGATAGCAGCCTTTTCCCGTCAGGGATGAGATGGGGTCAGTGATCACATCACATTTCCCAACGTGACCCGCAGCCCCAAGGATTTGGATGAAAATATAGTAAAAAAATACAATAGTGATGAAAATCACATCCTTTGCAACTATTTAAACTTATGACAAGGGTGTTTTAAATGTCAGCTGAACACACGTGTAAGGGTACGTATTTCGAGAAGCTTCTCTCTTAAGGCCCTGGGGCAAAGAGCCAGCAGACCTTGGCTTTAGACCACGTGTGTTTTCCAACCGCTCTTGTCTCGAGGCAGAGGCCAGCAGCAGGTGCCGACCTTTGAGGAGCCAAAGCGAGACCCTCTGGGCTCAGTCCCCACAATCTTCTAGATTAAACAGATGATGGCCGTTGAGTCACGATCCGTCTTCCCTGGTGCTCCCCCTGCTTAGTGAGCTGGGTTGTCACCACGAGGCTCCCATAAGTGAGATGCCGTGGAGAGAGAAGCATGTGCATGTGTGTGCAAGTGTCGGGGGGTTGTGCACGTGCCCGGGGTGTGCAGTGGGTGAAGGGAGGGTCAGCACTGCAGAAGCATCCCCGAGAGGTGTGTGGAGAGAGCAGGGGGCTGGAGGCCTGACGACCAGGCTCTGTCTCTCCCATGACCTCGGGGGAGTCTTCACCTTCCCCAGTCCTGGTGTAAGACCTTATGTAAGACCCGAGCCCCACGGTGCTGTTTGTCCACAGAGCGCAGAATGCAGGAAGCCCCTGACTGAGAGGGTGTGGCTCAGCTGTAAGATGGAGCGAAGGGTGGGGTCAGCGGCAGTCCGACCTGACCCTCCCAATGGGACAGGAGGTTCCTGGGGTTGGTCCACTGATGGGTAATATGTGGCCTTCGCCGCGTGCCAGACACTGTCTCAAGTGCCCTGTGAGACTGACCCATTCACCCTTCACAACAATCCCACAGGGTTAGGGATTCTTGTTATGGTTGTGCCGTTCTCCCCATGACAAACCTGAGCCACAGAGAGGCTGTGGGCTTGCTGAAGGTCCCGCAGCTGGGATTCGAGTCCTGGCAGCTGCCTGTAGAGCCCTCCTGTTCACCCCCTGCTCCTTCACTCCTTCCATTTTTTCTCCCAAGCCACCGAATCTGGAGCTGCCAGGAGCCGGGGCATGCACCTGTGTGAGGGTGCCTTCCCCCTAGGTCAGGTTTCTCCATCTCAGGGAGTCTTCGGGGTGAAGCTGTTTATATCTATAAGGGATCCCTGCCCCAAACCTCATAAAACTATTAGAGGATTCAGGGAAATATTTCTACAACCTTCGGGGAGAGAAGATACACCTTAAGAAGACAAACCACCCCGGCCAGAGGAAGAGTGATAGGTTTCAGTCCACAGAAGCTACACTCTTCCGTGCAACAGCAGTTGACACCACAAATGCAGTTAGAGATGACGATGGGTGACAGTTACAAGGCGGTCACCTAATGCTAGGCGCTGCCTGTCCTACGTTTTGTTTTGTTTCATTTTCTCTGTAACCTTCTGTGGGAAGCACAGTTACCATTTCCTATCACTGACTGGAGTGGGGCAGAAGAGTTAAGGAGCTTACCCACAGGCACACAGGTTAGGGTTAGGGGTAGGGTTAGGGTTAGGGTTAGGGTTAGGGTTGTCTTTGGTTCGGGGTGAGAGCCCAGGTCCTCTAGCCCCACCATCTGCGTGGTAATTCCAAACGGCAGAGGATGTGAGCTCCGGAACCTGCTCAGCTTCACTGGACAGATGGACGATGCAGACTGAAACACCAGCGAGACACTGTCCGCTTTTCAACCGTTAAAGGAGCGAAAACAGTGCGTGCGACTGATGCGTCAGGTGCCAGCCGGGGCCATGGCACGCGCTTCTGCGCCCGCGGACACGGATACAGCCGTGTTGGCAGAAGCTGTTAAATTCTAAACGCCACGGACACCGAGGACCATTTTCTGTGGGGGTATTCGGTCGAACCGTATTAAATTGCCAGGTTTTGTGGGTCCAAACTGGCCTAATTCCTGCAACCGCGGGCGGCTCAGCGGGCTGCTAGAGCCGCCCCGGGAGATGGGAGGGGCTGGGACCGCACGCGGGTCTGGCGCTCATTCGGCTCGGGCCGCGTCAATCATCTGCGCTCAGCGAATGGGGACCTATAGTGGGCGGGGCCTCGGCGTAGGCGGGTCCAGGCCGTCCGCTGCACCTGCCGAGAAGGGACCCGAGCCGCGAGGGTCCCCGTGCGCGCGGCGAGTCCCGCAGACGCGCGGCAGCTTCTTCCGCTCGCGGGGCAGCCGCCGGGCTCGCTCGTCCCGCCGCGGGTCGGAGGGCCTGCTTCACCGAGTGGGCAGCACCACCGACGGGGTCCGGGACCGGCCGCCGACCCCGTGAAACCCTGCTGGAGGCCGAGCCCGGGCCGACCGCCCTCGCCTCCCGCCGCCCCCACTGCCCCAGCAGGGGTGCGGTAGCAAAATCGGACCCAGCGGGCCGGCCGGTGCGAGGAGGGGGGTTCTGCAGAGACAGGGTCCGGGCAGGGAGCCCTGGGGGCCCCCGAGCTGCCCCGAGGCCGCGTCCGCCCTCACTCTGGGCCACAGCCCCGCGGGCACTTGGGAGCATGCTCAGAGCTGTGCACCGTGAGCCCGCCGGGACCCTCCACTCCCCTTCCCAGTCCCCTTACTCTGGGCGTTGGGTTATGGGTTAGGCGGAGATCGGGGGGTTGGGGTACCTTTTCCTCCTCCTGGCTCCCGCCCACTGCCGCGGTGCCCACTGTGGCATCCGAGCCCGGTTACTCGGGGGGGGCCAGGAGGCCCGCACGCACGCCCGCCCGCCGCAGCGGGAGATGCATGCGGCCCTGCCTGTCCCCTCCAGTCTTCGTCTGCTGCCTGCTGCTGTCCGCACCGGTGTTCGGCTACCTGGGCGATCGCCACAGCCGCAAAGCCGCCCTGAGTATTGGGATCCTGCTCTGGTCGGGGGCAGGCCTCTCCAGCTCCTTCATCTCCCCCCAGGTAGGTGCCCACACCCCTGCCAGGCCCCTGGGGACCTACCCCCGCCTGGTTTCTCCCTTGGAAAGGCGGATGCGCTGGCCTCCGTCCATTCCGGGCTCCAGGCTGGCGGCAGGGGCGCCCTCCAGGGCCTAGGGAGGAACCCCTTAGATGCTGTCCTTGGGAGCCTTCCTCTCCTGCACGACCGGCTGCTGCCTGCTGGGGGCGTGTGCGGGTGACCGCTACTGTCCACTGGAACTGGCCTGCCGCGCAAAGGTTGACGCTCAGAAAAAGGGCTCCCCGGACAAGGGGCCGGTGGTGGCTGCAGGCATCAGCAGGGGGCGCCCGTGTGATGCTGGGGGTCCTGGCGGGGAGGCTAGCCAGGGGTCTTTAGCCCGGGCCCCTCCTTCCCTGGGGGCCGTGTCCACACTCTGGTCCCTCCCCCCATGGGTGATCCTGGGACTCACTGGGGTCTTGTGTTTCCTTGCCCAGTATTCCTGGCTCTTCATCCTGTCCCGGGGGGTCGTGGGCATAGGCTCGGCCAGCTTCTCCACCATCGCGCCCACCGTCCTGGGCGACCTCTTTGTGAGGGATCAGCGGACTCGGGTGCTGGCCGTCTTCTACATCTTTATTCCTGTTGGAAGGTTGGTACCACCCAGGACCCACTTCCCTAGGTGGTAAACTGAGGCCCACAGGAGCCAGGACAGAAACTGGACTAGGGATGGAATTTGCATCCCAGCCCTCCCCCTTCCTTGTCCTGTCCCTTTACTTCTCTGGGCCTCAGTTTCCTCATCTGTAAAGGGGGCGAGGACACAGGCCGATGGGCTGTCTTAAGGGTTAGAGATAATACAGGTGTTCCCTCTACCCTAGGACACTGGGGAAGGCCCACTTGGGGCGTGTGTGGGCCTGGGCCAGGCACCCCTGGGGCAGTGAGGGTGGGGGCAGGTTTGTGTAGGTCAGAGTGGGATTTGCAGTCTGACCTCTGAGCTCTAATCCGGGTTTCCTGGAATCGCCTGACTCAGGCAGGGCTGAGCCGTGGGTCTTCAGATAGGGCCGCATTGGGCAGTGGTGCAGGGGATGGGCCTGGAGCCAGAGGTCACCAGTGACTTGACCAAGGGCAGCGGACACCTGGGCCTCACGTGGCTCACGTTTCCCGTGACAGGGCTGTGAACAGCAGCAGCGTCTTGGGTGGGGGCCCCAGCTCAGGCTGGCCTTGCCGGCTGGTACCTGCCCCCCACCCTCACTGCCTGTCCTCCTTGCCCCTCTATCGCAGTGGTCTGGGCTACGTGCTGGGGTCGGCCGTGTTGCAGCTGACTGGGAACTGGCGTTGGGCCTTCCGAGTGAGTCCAGCCTCCTCTTCTTCCCTCCAATCTCCCTGGGCCAGCAGGGACTTTCCAGCCTCCAGTGGCCTTAGCCACTTGGCATGGTTGCTGGCGCCATGGGAGGGATCAGACCTTGGCAGCTTCAGACATCCGATGGAACATGGCTGTGGAGGTCATGGCCCTGGGTTCAGATGCTGGCTGCTGGGTTTGCTAGCAGTGTGAGCTCAAGCAAGCGGCTTGTAACGTGGGTGGGGGCCGTACATGCTGCATCGTGGGGTCTCCGGGAGGGACAGCCAAGGGTGGGAACAGCTTGGGGCAGAACATACCTGGCGGGCGCAGGTGGTGAGTCCCCCTGGTCAGGCTCATGAGCCCCGAGGGAGTCGTGTCTACTGGACACATTAAAGGGAGTCCTAAGGGGACACTACTCCGCAGAGAGGTTGTGCTCCTAGGGCTGAGGAGATGTCAAGCTTTCCGTATATCCAGCAGCCAAGAAGTGAGACCCCTGCCCCGCCCCCAGGGCGCAAAGCCCCCCAGACCCTGGGCCACGTGGCTCGTCACCGGCAGGAGCTCCAGGGTCCCGGGCGTGTTTGTGTGGTCCTGAGCTTTCCGGGCCCTCCCATGCCCAGGTCATGCCTTGCCTGGAAGCCGTGGCCTTGATCCTGCTTATCGTGCTGGTTCCAGACCCACCCAGGGGAGCTGCTGAGAAGCAGGAAGAGGCGGCCGTGGGGGACCCAAGGAGCAGCTGGTGTGAGGATGTCAGGTACCTGGGGAGAAAGTGAGTGTCCCCACTCTTCCCTTCGAGTCACTGAAAACCCCTGTCTGCCCAGCAGCCCCGCCCTGCCCCGCCCGGCCTCCAGGGAGCCCCAAGGCTCACAGCCTTCTCCCTCCTCTGAGCTCACCAACGGACACACCCCTCCCTCACTTGGAGGCCCCCTTCTCGCCCTGCCATGGGACCGTAGGGGCTGGGAAGGAGGCGGTGTGAGCCTGGATGCTGGCTCGGTCGCTGCCTTATCCCCGAGTGACCCGAGACTTGGAACGTTACTCCCTTCCTTTATTCAATGGATGTGATTCTCCCAGGGCTGCGGGGGGGCGGGGGGATGGGGATGCTGGGAGTTCATCACTCACCTCTGCAGGCCTCGTGGGAGTGCGTCCATCCATGTTCCAGGCATGGGCGGGGAGGCAGACAGGAGTCAACCGCACTCCCAAGCCTCCTGATTTACTGGAATGTGGGGCGCGGACGGGACCAGCTCTCTTTGATACGGAGCCATGCCGGTGGAGGGCACTTGGAGGAAGGTGGGGGCAGCGGGGACAGCTTCCTGGAGAATGTGATCTTGGCTTGGGGCCATCTGGGAGGGGGAGAGCTGGTCCCACAGAGATCGGGGAGGAAGGGCCAGTGAGAAGGAACGCGTGGAGGGGGGAGTGCAGGGCTCGTGGGTGACGCCATGAGAATCCGGAGCACCCGGGGGGCCAGAGTGCCCCCGGGATGGGGCGGTGCATGACAGGGGCAGCCAGCCCGAAGCCCTGGCCCTCTCCCAGGGGTCTCAGCCAGGGCACTTTCTCTTGCAGCTGGAGTTTTGTGTGGTCCACCCTTGGGGTGACGGCCATAACCTTTGTGACTGGAGCCCTGGGCTTCTGGGCCCCCAAGTTTCTGTTTGAGGCCCGTGTGGTGCATGGACTGCAGCCTCCCTGCTTCCAGGATCCGTGCAATAGCCAGGACAGGTGAGGGGCCTCCGGGAGTCCCGGGCGCTGCCCAGGTTAGGGGGCTCCTGGCGGGCAAGTGCTCTGGCCGCTCTGAGCCCCCGAGATCAGCGTCTCTGTGCAGAAACCAGGACTTGGGACCTTGGCGGCACGGCAGGCCCGGATCTGCTCCGGCTGAGGTCCTAGGGCTCTGGGGGGCCACAGGAGAGGAGCCTCGTCCCCTCTGGGCCCCAGTTCTCCTGCTCTTGGGCTGCTGTGGGGGTCTGGGAGGCACTTGGTATGGGAGTGAGGCTTCTGAGGGGCCTGTGGGACGGTGGGACCTGCGGTGTGAGGCCTTCCCCGTTCACAGATGGCAAATCGAGGTCCGGGGATGCTGCATCCCTTTCGGGGCTGGGAAGTTTGCACGTGCACTGACTCGTGTTCTTTGCCTCATCTGGGGCCCCAAGAGTCCCAGGAAAGCTGCCAGAATGTTGGGGTGGGGGAAAAAGCCACCCGGAGGGCAGCGTCCTCCTGTCCCCACCTTGTCCTGCGCTGTGCCCAGGCCAGCATCTCTCCAGCTCAGCCCCAGGCCCCCGTTACTCCCTTTCTCCTCCTCCTCCTCATCTCTGCTTGGCTTCTCAGTACCCAGGGGCTGAGCTCCTCGAGGCTCATGGACATGGTGTGTAGCCCCCTGACACCCGTGTCCCCCTCCTTGTCCCCGGCCTCCCCTCTGTCTCCATCTCCCCCATGGAGCCTGGAAGGAGCTCACGTGATTTCTAGAATGCTGCATGCCTCCTGCGTGTCTGTGCCTTGGCCTGGCTGGCCCGCCCGGAGCTCCCTTCCCTTTTCCCATCGTTACTTCTTAAGCCTCTTCATTAGTTCAAGCCGGAATGGGGAGCATTTACCTGGAAGACCCTCTGAGTGTTTATGGCAAAACTGTTGCTCCGTGTTATGGAGCGAGAAGATGGGAGGTCAGAAAGGTTAATGAGCCGTCCAGGCCGCAGACCCAGCCTCAGACCCGTCTGACTCTGGGGCCGGTGCTCCCAGTGCCGCATCCTGGAGCGGCCGGAGCCTCCTGTGACTGCTGGGGACTTGAACGTCGTGGCCTGGGACAGGGCAGGTGCTCATGCGGAAGCCTCAGGGACAGAGCGCAGGAAGGCAGCCTGCGAGATTGTGCTGCTGGTCTCGGCTCTACCGCTAGCTTGTTCTCTCCTGGGGACACAGACGGGGCCCTCAAAGTCCCACAGCAGCCTGGACACGTCGGGGGTCCTGCAGTGGCCCGGACACATTGCGGGGGGACAGGTAGAACTCATGTTCTTGTCTGACGCTCTCTGGCTCTGCATCCTGGGGTAAGTCAGCTCCCCTTTCTCAGCGCTGGCCTTGTCCTCCGACTGGGCTCCTCCATGGACCCTGTGTGGCCAGCGATGTGTAGGCCCCAGTGGCAAGTGGCACAGGTGTGGTGCTTAGAGCAAAAGAATTGTTCTCCAAGGTCCCGAGGCTGGGCCTCCAGAGGGGTTTCACGGGGCCAGAGTGGAGCTCTGAGAGACTACACCCCCTCCAAGGCTTCAGGGGGCAGTCCTCCTGCCTCTTCTCCTTTGGGGGCTGCTGGTGTGCCCCGGCATGTGGCCGCATCCACAGTCTCTGCGGCCGTGGTCCTGTTGCCTTGTCCTCTGTGTCTCAAGTCTCCTTGAGCTTCCCTCTTACAGAGATGCTGGCGGTGGCCTGTAGGGACCCTCGAACATGGAGAATAATCCCCCATCTCAGAATGCTTAACGGAATCCCATAGACAAAGTCTGTTTTGCGCCGAAGTCTGTGTTGCAAGGTTCTGGAGGTTAGGACCTAGCCATTGTGGGGGGCACCATTCAGCCCATCACAGAGCAGGTAGAAGGTCCCAGTGCTGGGGTTCCACACCCACCTCAGCTGTTAGTCCCCACTCCGTGGTTGGGGTTACCCCAGGGTGAGGACGCAGAAGGGCAGGAAGCTCCAGGACACAGGATTCCAGCTCCGGCCCTGGGAGGACTCCCGCCACTCAGAGCTGGTGCACAGGGAAGGGGCTGTGTGGGGGTAGTGAACTCCCCGCCCCTGGGGCACAGAAGTAGGAGCCGGACTGTTGCTTCACCAGGCCTGTTGTGCAGAGGGTCAGCATAGAACTTGCAGGACTTTTTTTTTTTTTTAAAGATTTATTTATTTATTTGACAGAGATCACAAGTAGGCAAAGAGAGAGGGGGAAGCAGGCTCCCCACTGAGTAGAGAGCCTGATGCGGGGCTTGATCCCAGAACCCTGAGATCATGACCGGAGTCGAAGGCAGAGGCTTTAACCCGATGGAGGAGTAAAAGTCTGAAGTGGGGACAGAAACTCGCCTGGGGGCAGAAGAGGTTGGAGCTAGGGGCACAGTGTTGAGGTCAACTAGGATGAGACCATGAAGGAAGGGCCACGTGCGTCACGTGGGCTGGCACGAATCCGGTGGGTGTCTGAGAGCCGGTGGATGGTTTCCAGTGGGGGTTGGGAGATCTGTATTTTGGAACACACGCTCTGGGGACCTGTGGGGTCTGTTCTGGAGGGCCGGCTCTCCCTGGGCGGGTGCCGGGGAGCCAAGTGCAGCTGGAGGGGGGAGTGGGTGGGAAAGGGAGTGTGGCAGGCGGGGGCAGCTTGAGAGCTCTGCAAAGGCCGCGTGGAACAGTGGGGTTCGGGAGGGTGTGTGCAAAGCTTGATGAGGGCCAGGTGTATCCTAGGAGCTCAACAAATAAACATTCCCGTGCCTCCATTCCCAACTGTGTGCGGAGTGAGAAGGCGAGCTGCTTGGGGCCAGAGTGGGGCAGCTGAGATTTCTGAGAGGGGAGCTTTGGGATGGGGGGTAGTCGGAGAAGCTCCCTGGAGGTGGGGGTGGTGGGCCGGTCGCCCCCATGGCTGGTGAGATCCCCACGATGAGGCAGGAATGGGGATGGGGGAGGGAGAGTATATGGGCCCCTGATCAGGACCCTGAGGACCCTGGAGCCTTGGTTTGGAGGGAGAGGGAGGGGTCCACAGCCACATTCACCATAGGTACCCGGTCCTGCACTGGGGGCCGAGCCCCAGGACAGGGCCAACCCCGCCTGGCTCACGGACCCTGCTCTATTCTTTGTCCTCAGCCTGATTTTTGGGATACTCACTGTGGTGACCGGCATCATTGGGGTTGTCCTGGGAGCAGAGGCTGCGAGGAGGTACAAGAAAGTCAACCCGCGGGCTGAGCCCCTCATCTGCGCCTGCAGCCTGCTTGCCGCCGCCCCCTGCCTCTTCCTGGCTCTCATCCTGGCCCGGGTCACTCTCCTGGCCTCCTACGTAAGTGAGAGCCACTGGCACGGTGCGGGGCATGGGGAGTGGGTCGCCCCTGTTCACGTGGGCTCCTTCCATGCCCAGCCTCCACCTCTGAAGTCGCCCAGGGAGCCTCTGGTACCCCCATTTCACAGACGGGTAAACGGAGGTTTACCAAGAGCAGCACAGCTGGGAAGGAGCAGAGCTGGGCTTCGAGCCTGAGCGGCCCTGACTCTAAGGCTTGTCCTCTGACCTGGTTAATGCTCTGGTTGGAGAGAGCGGGACTGACGGCTCCGATACGCTGGGAGCTCGAGGACACAGAGGGTGTGAGGGGGGCCGTGAGGCCCGTATGGGCCGTGGCCGAGGCCAGCGCCCTTGTGGGATGGTCTGACACTAACCCATGTTCCTGTCACTGCTTCACACCGCTCACACCTCCCGGCCTCTGCCAGGGCACTGCCCCTCCTGGGCGTCCTGAACACTGCTCATCCGCCATGCCTTGTGCAATGGCTTCTCCAAGAGCCTTTGCGGACCATCCCACGCTCATGCTTGGGCTCAGCACATGTGTGGGTCCACTGGGCACTGCAGTGTGTTGGGGAGCTGTGTGCACCCCCAACACATAGCTCCCCATCCCCCAGCCCTGATGGTCCCACCCAGTGGGAAGGGACCTATGATTCTGCCCCCGCCAGATGGGCTCCCCTTCCCCTCTCCTCCTGTCCCAAGGCCCTGGGGTCCCCACCACAGAAACAGATGCCCCTGAGCAGGCTGGACTCGGAAGGCAAATCACAGCCCATGGCCAGATCCCACAGCCAGATCTCATTGCTTTTCCTGTTACCCTCGTGCCCTGGAAAAGCCAGGTCCCATTTCAACCACAGCCTTGGTTCCGCATCGGCATACTCTGTGTCCAGGCCCAGAGCCCCGCACTGGGGCAAGAGGGAGCTGCGGCCGGCTTGGTCGGGGCAGGATTCCCGGAGTCTGGGGTTGCTCTGCTGGGGCCCAGATGCCGCTGGCTCTGTGCACAGGGGCCCCTTGTGGGTCTTGGAGCCCTGCTATTTGCATCGTCTGGTTCTCGGTGCAGGTGACACTGTTGCCTCTGTCTTGGCACGGCTTCCCCCTGCTTGTTTCCAAGGTGGCCTCCCTTCTGGCCGCTCCTGCCTGGACCCTGCAGGGCTCCCCTCTTGGGACCCTCAGGCCTGTCTCCCCTCCGTGGCATCTGTCCGACCCCTGCCTGCACTCGGGACGTGCCCCGCCCTGTCATCCCGATGCTCCCGGGCGATGAGCTGGGGTGTCCTCGCGGTGCTGTCTGGCGCGGGAGGGTGGGCGTGTTGCTGGCGTCCTCTGACTGCGGTTGGGCCACCCAGAGCCCCTCACCCGCATCCTCACTCCTCAGATGAACGCCCTGCAGCGCCCAGGGTGGGGAGGGGGACAGCACGCTCCTCCCCAAGCCTGTCGCGGGGGCTGGTGCGTCTCTCGGTGTGGGCGCTGCTCACCCATGTCCAGCCGTGGGTGGGCTTTGGCTGAGTCCCTGGCGAACAGACGGGTCCCACAGGCTCGTGTTCTGCGCGTGCCTGCACGTGGCCCTCACAGCGCCTTGTGGGGAAGGGCTTCTCCCCGCCGCTCACAGATTGGAAGACAGAGGCCTAGAGACAGCAGCACAGACCGTGGGACAGAGGAGATGGAGACTCAGCTCGCAGATGCTGTACTGATCTTGTGGTCCCTGAGGGGAGGAGCAGAGCCTGGACGGGCACTGGCGGCGTCCTGGCTGAGGGAGCGGGAGCCCGAGTGGGACCAGCATCCCGGCTGGCGGGGGCCGCGTGGGCCCGACCTTGAAGGCAGATGGAGGCCCACTACAGGCCTGTTCCGGCAGCGGCGGGGGCCCGGACCCCTGCCAGGCCCGCTTCTGCCGTGGTCCTGGCTGGCTCTGGAGACTGCTCCTTGGCTGTGTTCAGGGGACACAGCTGTCTTCCCCTCTGCAGCCTGGCACCTCTCCAGAGCTGGACGGCTTGTCTGGAGATGAAACTGCGCTCTGGCTGACAGGGCCAGCGGGAGAGATTCTCAATGCCTGGCACAGGGGTGAGGGGCTGCAGGGCAGGACGGCGGGCAGGCCCGGGATGAGTCCCTCCTCCCTCGGGTGCCGGGATGCTGCTCCTTTCTGGGGCTCGTGCTCAGGCCTGGCCATGGTACCAACAGCATAAAGCCCCCCTAGGCCTGGCTCCAGCCTTCCAGGAGGAGAGCGGAACCTTCTGGACCTCCTGAGCAGAGGCCCTCTCCATGCTTCCGTCTGATGGATGTTCTGGCTCACGACCCGGGTCCTGCCTGCCCGCCCGGCGCCGGTCACAGAACCCTCACACGTCCGGGCCTGCACTCTTCTGCCGGTGCCCTCTGCCTGGCACGGCACATGCCTTCTGTCTTTCTCCGGGCCCTGTGCCAGGAGCCGCCTTCCTGGGCCGCTGGCCTCCCTGCTCACCTACCATGGTCTCTTTTCCCCACATGACCAGGGATACCGTGGACCTTCCCGGGCTCCCTGGGGCCTCTGGAACCGGGTCCAGCTCCTCCTGCCGGCTCCCAAAGCCCCCAGTGGACTCCTGGATGGCCTTCGCAGCCCCGTCCCCCCTGCAGGCCCCTCGTGGCTCCCTCCCTGCCCCATCCATCCACGGAGCCTCTGCTGACCACCGGGCCCCACCCTCGCTCCACTCCCGGGGCTCTCAGTGTCTCTTGCTCAGGCTCTGACCCCTCTCCCAGCCCCGGGGGACCCAGGGCGGTTCCCATCCTCCTCAGTGCTGGGCCTGGGACACAGCACCAGGAATTCACATCATTCATTCACTCAACAAACACGTGTGAGGGGCGTGCTGGTTTCAGTGCCGCAGTCAGGGCGGCGGGTGACACGAAAGCAGCGCGGCCGCTGGGGGTTACGTCCCCCCTGAGGGAGGCAGCGGGCAGGTGAGTCACATGAGCGCGTGTCGCAGTATTTCCGAGGGCACATGCTTCGATAAGGAAGATGGGAGCGTCGGGGGCGGGCTCCCCTGGAGGCCGTGCTGGCTGAGGACCTAAGGCCTCCTGCAGGACGTGAAGGGGGGCTGGGGGCTCATTAGGGTCCTGAGGCAGCCGCGCACCTGCTGGGCCTGAGGAACCACGAGGACCCTCTGCTCAGTGTGGCGGGACGAACAGGAGGACAGGAGGACGGGGTCACAGGGGGCCTGCATGCGTCGAGCGGGACCAGCTTTGACTGGGAGTGAGGGGCTTTTGCATGGGGCGGGGCGGGGGGGGGTCTGTCCAGGTGACCGGGTGGCTTCTCCTTTATCGATATGGGGCACTCACCACTGTTGCGTGGTAGCCCATCTTGTCTTCCCGGTGTGGACTGTGTCTCGGTCGTGTTACCGTCACAGGCTGGTGCCGCTGACATGGGCTCGTGGCCGTGTGGCTGGGACCTCGTCTGTGTTCACGAGGGACAGTGGCCTGCAGCATCCTCGTGATTTGTGGTGCTGGCATCAGGGGTCGACCCTATGGAAAGCCCCGGCAAGTCCATCTTCGGGAAGAGTTTGGGAACGATTACATTAATTCATCTTTAGACGTTGTCAGGAGTCACCAGTGAAGCCATCGGGTCTGGGCTGTTGCTGGTGGCAAGTCTCCTGATGACTGACTTGGCGTCTGCTTGGGACAGATCCATTAAGGTTTTTTACATCTTTGTCATTCTCGATAGCTGGCGGCTTTCTAAGTGTTTGTACCTTTGTGTCGGTGTCTGACGTGTCCGTGGTAACCCCTTCCAGACCCGAGGTGTCCGTGAGGTCGGCAGGCGTGCGCCTCTCCCTCCTGGTTTTAGTGACACGTGTCTGTCCTTTCTTTCCGGTCAGGATCCGTTTGCTGCCCCCTTTGGTTTTAGTGATTTTCTCTGTTGTTCTTCTGTTATCGGCCCACATTTAGTAAAGATCAGTCTGGCTTCTCTGGACACGGCGTGGGCAGCGCTAGACCAATGCCCTGATCCAGTGAGGTGGCAAGGCGTGGGCCACAGCAGCCCCGCGGAGGCAGGAGAAGTCCGTGGTCCCAAGGAACCTTGGAGAAATTCCCTGATGACTCTGGGGGGAGCATGGGGGGTGTGGGATGACGAGGAGGGGCAGGGACTCACCTCCTGGGAGAGAGCTGTGGGCAGGTGTGCTGGGTTTGGAGGAGGCGGCGGCTGGGGACGGGCGTCCCCAGGGTGGTGCTGATGGAGAGTTAGACACCATGTCACCCCTAAAACCTTAATGGGCAGGGACAGTCTGCGGCCCACCAGAAGGCCTGTCAGCAGGTTTGGGGGACGTCCGGGGTCCGTGTCAGAAAGGGTGTCTAAAGACGGCTGAGGGATCGCCTTGTGTTCAGAAGAAGAGTCACTTGCGTCTCTTCCATCCATCCGTCCATGGGCCGTACGTCCCTTCACTTCCCAGCTCCCAGGAACCAGACAATTTTTCCTGCATCGTCTCCGACCGTCCAGGGAGACAGAGCCGGCTTCCTGGGAAGGGCGTGTGGAAATGCGGGCACGTGTGCACATGTGAGCGTGCGTTGCAGGACGGACATATTCTGGTCTGTAGACGTGTGTGTGGACACGCGTGACCTCGTGTGTGTGCGTCTCTGTGTGCCCACACCGTCGTGCCGGATGGGCCTGGCACGGGTGTGCACGGCTGAGGAGAGCGTCTGGCCCGCTGCTCAGCGAGGACGGATCCGGGCAACGTTGTGCTGGGTTTCCGGGGAGAGAGGGTCTCTAAGCTCATGACGTCTGGTTCGGGACCTTCACGGGGGGCCCATGGCCGGAGCCCACCTCCGCAGAGCCTTGCCTCTCGCCCCTCCGCCCCGGCCCCTTGGCAGGGGAAGTGGACTTCGAGGCTGCTAATGAGGATCCAGACACGCACAGCAGGTCTTGGCTCACACTCCCTTCCCTGGCCGCTTTCCCAGAGCTCCTGCCCTTCGGAGGAGAAGGGGTTCACCGTCACCAGCATCGCCACCACTGTGGCTGGAGGACGGCCTGAATGTCGGCCATGCCTCCTCGGGCTTCGTGGTCCAGACGGAGGGGCAGGGGTCAGGGGACGGGAGCCCGTGGGCACTGAGCCTTCAGGGACAGACGCACGGTGTTCCCGTGACCGCATCGCCAGCTGTGTGAGCTGGGGTGAGGGCTGGCCTTTGCTGAGCCCCAGTTCTCTGTAACGTGGTTTGCCCATCCTGACCTCTTGGATTTCCCGAGGAGCTTGATGAACTTCCGAGCCCACGCCAGGCACCAGGGGCACGCGAGGAAACCCAGTGGTTTAAAACAACAGAAACACTTGTTTTGCTCATAAGTCTGCAGTCTGGGTGGGTTGTGGTGGGGATAACCTATCTTTTTCCCTCTTGAGGTGAACGGGGCAGCATGGGGCAGGGTTAGGAGTTGGACCAGCCGCCTGGGTCCTCCGCACGTGGCCGGCCGGGGCTTTCTCACAACACGGCGGCTGGCCGGCCCCCAAGGTCCGGCATCCCGTGAGGGCCTGGTGACGCCATGCTGCCTTCTGACCCACCCTGGAAAGTCCCACAGCAACACTTTGTCCACATTGTGCATTTTGCTGGGGCCACGGCTGCTTGCTCAGAATCAAGGGGAGGGTCAGTCTTTTGATGGGGCTGCTGACGGAGCAGGGGACATGTTCAGTGGCCGTCTCAGGGTAACTACCTGGGGTCCTCTGGGCGCGCAGCTCTGAAACCCCATAGGTGTGGGCCACCCATCCTAGTCCCACCTGCTCCTCTGGCCTCACAGGCGGGAAACTGGCGTGGGGTCTTCAGCCTCCCGCCCCTGCAGGTCCCCGAGGGGCTCACGGCACAGAGCTCAGCAGGGCAAGGTGGCTGGGAACGAGCAGAAACACTCACTCACCAGACACTCCCCAAGCCCCTCCTGCGTGCCAGGCATGGTCTCAGGCCCTGGGGATCCCACACTGAACAAAACAGGCAAAAACATGTAGGTAGCACATTAAACGTGCAGTAAGTGGTACACTAGGTGGGGATGTGTTCTGTGGAGGACGACAGAGCAGGGAAGGAGGACAAGGGGAGGGACTGGGGCCGGGCCAGGTGGTCCGCGAGGACTTGCCGAGATGGTGACACTCACTGGCAGACCGAGGGATGGGGCCGGGCGGATGTCAGGGTGCAGTGCGGAGGGAGCCGCTGGCGAAGGGGTCCTCGGGGGAAATCATGGCCAGTGGGTTTAAGGAATTGTGGTTGGAAGGGGCGAGCCGGGGAACAGCAGAGGACATAAGGTCAGAGGTAGTGGCCGTGGGTGCAGAACCCTGTCTGTGGACGACCGTGGCCTCAAGTTTTGGGAGACCCGGGGAGTCACTGCGCAGTCACGCACTGGTCTGTCTCGTGGGCTTGTAGCTGGGACCTGTTGCCGCGGAACAAGTCGCCCCCGAAACAGTGATTTGTTACTTCTTATGCTTCAGTGTCTTGGCGGCTTCCACCTGCCCTCCCTTGCGTGGCTGCCTGGGCCTGGAAGACGGGTGGGCTGGAACGTCTGTTTCTCTCCTGTCTGTCTCTGAGCGGGGGCTCCTGCCTTCTGCGAGTGGACGTGTCCTCTGCTGTGTAGACTGCCTTCCTGCGGGACCGTCTCAGGCCAGCGCTCCAGGGAGGGGCAGACGGAGGCTGCCGCAGCTCCCGAGGCCCAGCCGGGAGAGGCACCGCTGCTGTCCATAGCTCATCGGTGGGAGCAAGGCGCAGGCTGGTGTGGTTCACCGTGACTGGCAGGGTGTGGGCACCAAGAAGCACGATTATGTGGTGGCCACTGACTTCCTCGGGATTTGACGGGGTCTCCCTGGAGGCCACGTTGTCGGTAGAATGAGAATGGACAAAGAAACAGGGAAAACAGGCAGGAGGCTTGTGGGTAAGACAGGCACGGTCTGGCCATGGCGTGGGCCCGGGGTGGGGGGAGGACGTGTGGAGACGAGGTTGGGTTCTGGTATGTTTTGGAAGTAGAATCAACAGGATTTCCTTGTGCCTTGGGAATCGGGGGGCGGGGGAGGATCAGGGTGACCCTGGCGGGCTGCGCGCCGTCAGAGGCTGACCCGGGACATCGAGGGAAGTGTAGAGCTTTGTTTCTGACAGGGTAGGATTACGAATTCGAGTTTCGACGTGTAAAATTCGAGATGCCTCCTTGGACATTCGCTGCAGACAACCAGGCGTGAGTCTGAGCCTCAGGAGGGAGGTGTCGGCAGTCAGGTGCCACCGCGAGGCTGAGCGGGCGGCGAGGGGGGCGCGTGCACGGAGTGGGAGGCCACGCGGGACTCTGAGCGCGCCAGGCCGGGCCATGGGTGCTCCCCCGCTCCACCGCCAGGTCCGGAGTGGGGCTGACAGCTCAGCCCGCCCCACCGCACCCATTCCTGTCTTCCTTCTCGGGGAGCTCGAAACACGAACGGCAACGCGGGAAAGCACAGCGAGGAACGTAGCAGTGACCCACGTTCTTGTCCCCAGAATTGTCTCCGCTCAGCATCTGGGCCCCGTTCGTCGGCTAGGGGACCGTCGCTCCCCGTGTTTCTGCAGACGCACGCATGCCAGTTCATGTTTCCCTCGGTATTTTGTTAAACCGGGGCATGTAGGAGGGTAATTTCAACACCAGACAGACTGAGAAGGAATTTGTGGCCCGTCCCCGCTCACCGGGCCTTCACCGGCTCCGGTGCATTCAGAGCTGAGCGATTGTCACATCTAGCTTGGAACACTTTCACCACCCCAGAAAGGAAGGTTCGTGTCTGTTAATCTGTCCCTCCCCGTTTGCCAAGCTGCCCCTCCCCCAGCCCGGGTACCCCGGTCGACTTTCCATCCCCAGCGATCTGTTCATGCTAGATATTTCCTGGAAATGGACTCATCTGTTTAGTAAACTTACCTGAATTTTCCTGAGGAAGTTGAAGCGAAGTAGAAGGGATTGTTCAAGTTCAAATGACTTAAAGATTCTGGACTAACTGGTGCATCCTAAGCGTTGGGAGAGGACACCTGCCTTCGCATCCGCCACCCGTCTTCCCTCCCGAGCTCCCGGTTCGTGTTCTGTGATCATTTTCGCTTTTTCTGGAGTACAACCCCCACACTCCAGGCATGACCCTCACCATCATTTGGGAGAATCCCTTGCTGAGTGGGCTCAACGTCCAGCAATGTCCATTCCTGGTCTTCTCTCGAGTTCGACTCCTACCTGACGGTTTCGGGGTTGAGGTCGTCTGTACCGGACAGACTGCTGCTTGGGTCTGTCTGTGAGGCCGTGTTCTCGTCAACTCTTCCTTGAGCAGCACCGACTGGCTCTAACTGACCCTTGGATCAGTTTCCTTCTCTGTCGCTTTACATTCTTTCTCGTGTTTTGGCTCAATTATTGCTGCGGAGGATAAAGTTAGCCTAAATTTTTAAAAAGCTTTTATTCATTTGAGAGAGAGCGTAAGGGTTAGTGGGGGAGGGGCAGGGGAGAGAATCTCAAGCAGACACCACTGAGCACGGAGCCCCCCGCGGGCTCCATCTCACGACCCACAAGACGACCTGAGCCCAAACCAGGAGTCAGACTCAGCCGACAGAGCCACCCAGGTGCCCCTTGTTACCCTAATGTTTAAAAAAATTCCTACATGTTGTTTCTTTTTCCCAGCTGGATACCTGAAGATTTCATTATTTGTTCTTGAAATTCAGTGTCCCAGTCAGCGAATGAGTTATCTTGTGTTGTGTAGCAAATCACCCCGAACTCAGCCGTTTAAGATAATACGCGTGCTGTCTCCAAGCCTCTGGGGTTAGGTGCTGGGCCAGACCCGGCGGGGCCCTCCGCTTCACGGTCTCCCCCAGGCCGAGGTGGGTGCTGGCCCAAGGTCCACGGTGTTATCTGAAGGCCCGACGGGGCAAGGACTCACGCCCAGGTTCACGGGGTGGTCGTTGGCAGCTCTCAGACCCTTGTGTGTCATGGGCCTCGGGCCTTGGTTCCTGGCTGCTGGTGCTTGCTGTGTGGGCCTCTGTCTCCCGGCCATTCACGCCTTCAAATGTGTGGGCTGGGAAGGCGCCAGCCGGGTCCATTGATAAGGAAGTCCCGGTCTCCTCTGCCCTTCTCATTCCTCTCTGTCCTCTGTGCCGAGCCTGGGCGTGGGCTCTGCTGTGATGCTGAGCTTGCTCTGACCCCTCGGAGTGGCTCTCCCAGGCTTCTCTGGGGTTCCGGTCAGGTTCCGGTCAGGTCCCAGGCTTCCCTGGGGTTCTGGTAAGGCATCGGGAATCCTCGTTTGATGCCTGGCCCCAGCGGCCCTCTGGGAGGTAGATCAAAGCTCTGGTGCGCAGAGTCCTTCTACCTACCTTCCCATCGAGCTCCTCTGGCCTTGAACAGACTCCGTAACGGGGTCGTCACTCACCTTCTCCGCTTCTCCCTGCTTCTCCCCAGCAGCCCCTCCACTGGTGCCCAGCTAGGAGTGGGAACAAAGGACCCCCACTCAGTCTACTCCCCCAGAGATGGGGGCTTTGGGGAGGCTGAGCGGAGAAGCTCTGCCCTCCAGAACTATCTGTCTCTCTCTTCCCTCGGCTACCAGTATGCCACGTTTGTGTCATTAGGTTTTGTTCTTGGGTGAAAAACAATTTGTTTCCGACTCACTCCTTCTCCCTTCTGGGGGGAAGGGAAGTCAGTGGTACCATCCAGCTCTCCGTCTGTGCCCGGGAGTTGCCCCAGACGATGGGTAAGGCCCCTTCCAGCCTGAACGAGATCCAAACTCAGAGTCTCTACCCACCTCCAGGTGCCCGCTCAGCGGTCACCATGGCCTCAGCCTCTGGTAGGGGATGCCACCCCCCTCAGCCCTGAGGACTCCAGAGCAAGGACCCAGGATGGGGGCATCTATCCCGCCCGCTGCCCACGGGGCACAGGGAGGAGCTGGCAGGCTCAGCCACCATGTGTGGCCACCACAGCTGTGGTCAGGGGCAGCTGAGGAGCCTCTGGGCTCTGGGGTGGCCTGGCAGCTGGGCTGTGCAGGTGCCCCAGCTCTGGGGGGCTGTCCAACAACCCGGTCCTGGGGGGGTTTTCGTTGTCTTGCATCTTGAGCGGGAGTAGACAGCCTTGCCAGGGGCTGCTTGGAGAGACCAAGAGGGACCACCCTGCCCTTCCTCTGAGGGCCGTGCCTCACCCCCCACCAGGATCTAGCAGGTTTCTCTTCCTGGACGGGCAGCAATGCCCACCTAGAGGGCCGCAGTCTGCTGAGTCTTCCAGGAGGATGGCAGAACCCAGCCTGCTCACGGCCTCGCTCCCTGCCTGCCTGCCTCCCAGGCCGCTGGCCCCCCAGGAACTGAGCAGGGCCCTCACGCCCTGAAGCCAGTCCCTGCAATTACCGGTTGGCAGGCCGAGGGGCAGAGTGTGCCAGCCGGCCTGGCAGCTTGCTGGCGGCCAGCATGTGCTGGGGCCTGTCCTGCCCAGCTTAGCCGCACAGGGCATGGAGCTGGTCCGAGGGAGGGGAAGCTCGGGTCTGAGCTCTGTCCCTGTCTTCGGAGCCCATGGGGGGGTGCTTGCTTGCCGTCCCCCTTCCTGGCGAGGCCTAGGGTCCGTGCAGTTCAGAGCTCAGTTACGGCCGCTGCGGGACAACAGCCCCTCCCCGCCTTCAGGCTGAGCACCCCCTCCCCGCAGGCATTCTGCCTTCCCTCTGGCTCCCTCCCCACGCCCACCTGTGTGTGCACAAGGACAGGTGTGCACGTCCGCGAGGCCACCAGAACACACGTGGACCCGCTCACTCGCCCGAAGGTCGGCCCCGGCATAGACACCGCTGTCTGCCGACACACGCCAAACGCGGCAGTGCTCTGAGTCATCAATGTTGTCTATGCAGCGCATGCTTGCGGTGTGAGTTGTGTGTCCCTGGTTATGCGTGTCCATGTACGTGTGCAAACGTGTGTGCACGGTGAGGTCTCGCACACACATGCATCTGTGCACACTCGTGTGGCTGCAGCGTGTGTGAGAACATGTGCGTGAGTCACAGCAGTCGCGTACGGGTGTGAGCGCGTGTCTCTGGCCGGGGTGACTAAGGCCGGGACATACATCATCGCTGCTCCAGCCACAGGGGCCGTCTTGGGTCTGAAACGGGGAAGCCGGGGGCTGGGGGGCTCCAGGCAGCGTTGCCAGGCCCTCTCTCCCGGGAACATGAGTCGGGTGCAGGGCGCTGCAAGGTGCTGAGGGGACAAGGGCAGGGTCAGATTTCCCTTTTGCCAGTCCCCTTGGGGGCCAGGGTCAGGAGGCATGGTGGGGCCTGGGAACCGGGGAGGAGGAGAGGGAGGCCTGGAGCAGGTCAGCCGCGGCAGGAGGGGGGCTGATCTGAGCGATGTTAGGGAGCAGAGCGGACAGCAAGCCTGGAGGACCCACACCCCACGTCCAGCTCCAGTGACCGCATGCAGCAGGCTTTCCCAGACGAGAGGCAGGCACGACGGGCTGCTGGGGGCAGCCTGTACTGGGGTCTGTCCTGGCTGCTGGCGCAGCCGCACAGGGTGAGTGCCGGGGTATGGCAGCCGGGAGGAGAGACAGAGCTCAGGACCGGCTGCTGAGAGGCGCCCGGGGCCCTCTGGGCATAGGAGGGCATCCAGGAGGTCCTGGGGCTGGACAGCCGGCCAGACAGGGGCCCTTTGGCTGGGGTGTTTACTTGAGTCTGAGTCGGCCATGGGAGCCCCTGAGCTCCAAGACCCCATTTGCACTCAGCGCACGGGGGACACAGGGGCACAAGCCGAGGGAAGCCCACTGCCCTCCGGGTCGGGGAAAGCAAGGCCCAGAGAGCGGTGACCTCCCAGGTTCCCTGGGCAAGGCAGGTGGGGCTGCGGCCGCCCCTTCGTGGGCGAGCCCTCCTGGCGCCTGGGGAGCCTGTGTAATTACGAGGCCAGGAGGCAGCCGCTTCCCACTCCCCACCCGGCCTTTGCCCTGCCAAGCCGCACTGGGCGGTTGGGTGGCTGGGCGGTTTCCAGGTGTGTCTCAGGAAACCTGGCACCCCTGGTGGCTTGCGGCCGCAGCCTCTCTCCGCAGGCTCTATTCTGGGGTCGGGCTCCACCCTGCTCCAGCTGGAGGAAGGAGAAGGCATATTTCAGTCCTGTGGGCATGGGGGAGCCGGGGAGAGACACGGGCACCCTGCCCAGGGTGCGGGGTGTGAGGACAGGACGCATGGCCATCCAGGTGGCTCAAGGAGGGCCATGAGAGCGGGCTGGCTTTCATGTGGCTGCAGAAGGCCTGGGTGGGACCCCCTCAGGCTGAGATGTGGGTCTGAGACCTGCCCCAGTGACTTCCCGATCCCCAGCCTACGGGTGCCCAGCTCCGGGCTGCAGAGGTCCTCGGTCTGGGTGGAGACGGGGGCTGGTTGCACGGAGGGAGCTCGCTCTGCTGCCTCCAGCATGGCGGTCTCCCAGCATGGGGGTCCATATTCCAGCTGCTTGCCTCCTGGGGAATCCTGCCCCTTCTTCTGGGCTCTGCTCCGTGCCACCTCCCCGCAAGGCCGCCCCGCCCTGTGCTTCCCTCTGACTCCCCTTTGCCAGTTTCCCCTTGCAGAAGGCCAGAGTCCGGAGTGAGGTTCTCCAGAAAGGGGCTTGGTGTGCAGGCCTGGGAGCTGGGTGTAATGACCCTCGCCTATGGAGGTGGCCCAGAGGGTGGATGGTGGACGCGCCTGGGGTGTGGGAGGCGCAAGCCAGCCTCCTGCACTTCCTCTGCCCTGGGTGTTCGCTGGCCTCCGGGAACCAGAGCGCGGTTTGCCCTGGGCACAGCCCCGTGACTCCAGGAATGACTAATTCCGCTCCAGCAATAAGCTCTTGGAAGCTCTGAGAAATGACTTTACCCCCTTGTTGCTGCTTCATTAAGCTCTTCCTGAGTGAGTGGAATGAGGGCTGTCCTAATCCCCTGGCATGGGGCAGGGGGCTCAGGGGGCTGGGCAAGACAGGCCACAGTGGCCACCCCCTGCCCCGGTCACCAGCAGACCCTGGGTTGGGGCAGGTGGCAGGGCGGGTGTGGTGGTATAGGATGGGGCCTAGAAGTCCTGGGCCCCTCCTGCTGGGCCCCAGGTGGGACCTCAAGGCCTGGGCCTGGGGGCCATTCATCAAGGCTCGGGGCCCAGCCCTGTCCTCTGGGTCCTGGCTGGCAGCCTGCCCAGATGGGAGGGTCGACCCACCCTGGAGGCTGCCGGCACTGCAGACGGGGTTTGGCCTCTCTTCCCCCACCAATCTCGCCGGCCCCGTCTCTCTGCAGGCGGGAAGAGCCAATGCAGGGGGTGTTGGTGACTGGGGTCCTTGTCCACAGGTGTTCCTGGTCCTCGGGGAGCTGCTTCTGTCCTGCAACTGGGCGGTGGTTGCTGACATCCTGCTGGTACGTGTGGGGGCTGGTCCCAGGGCCTTTTGAGGGGAGGGGGCTGGAGTCTGGTTCAGGTCTGGGAGGACCTTCCGAGACCGTGGGGTAGGGGACCGAGGTCATCCTGGTACTCTCAAACAGATCTACTGACCACCACCTCCAGTTTGCTGATGAGCAGGTGGAGGTTCAGAGAGGGCAGGGGCCCAGACCAAGGGGCCCAGACCAAGGAGGTTCAGAGAGGGCAAGGGCCCAGACCACACAGCATGAGAAGGCATCGAGCCAGAACAGGAGCCCAGGCTGGCTCTCAAGCACCCCCTCTTCCTTGACCGCACTTCTCAGCAAGCCGGCTCTTTGGCCTGGGCTCCGGGTGTGTGGATGGGGGTGGGGGACTTCAGGGTGATAGCCACCGAGCTGGGGGGTGGGTCCGGCTCGGGCTGCAATGCGGCTGGTGCCAGCCCAGCATGTGATGCCGCTCTGCCCGGAGTGTGGCCCTCACCGAGCCTTGTGCTCTCTGTGCAGCTCCCCTGTCCCGCCTCCCGCCTCCTGCTAGGAGATGTCAGGGGAGGACTTTGGATGCTGGTGAGCTTTGTTCAGGGCCCCAGACCTGGGCCTCCTCCTGCCTCCTGAGGGGCTGGCATAGGGCAGCCCACACCCAGGGGAGCCAGGGAGCCTGGCGATGGGCTGAGTGCAGTCCTGAGGCAGCCGGGGCCAGGGCCTGGCCCACACCTGGACTTCAGCTTCGCCTCTGCCATTTCCTAGCCGCGCGTGACGTGGGCAAGCCACTCTGTGTCTCGGGCCTCAGTTTCCCCATGCGGACAATGGGGTGAGATACTCGTGGGTTATTGTGGGTGTGATGTGACAAGGGCGCCGGCCACAGCTCTGCTTGTTCCGTCTCCTGGCTTCCCAAGGACTCCTGTGCCCTCAAAGCTGAGTTTGAAAGGGCCATGTGGGCCTGCTTGATTACTGCTGTTGACGGAGTGGCTCACTCCCTGCCTAGACATTCTGCCCCCCATTCCACAGCCCAGGCTCAGCGGGTGTAGACAGTGCTGCCCTTTGACGCCCTGGGGGTGTATCAGCTGCAGGGCTGGTGGGTCTTTTCTGCTTCTCCCTCCAGGCAGAGGATCTGGGCTCCTGCCCAGACTTGGCTGCGACGAACGGCCTCGGGCCTCAGTTTCCTTCCTGTGAAGAGAGGTGTTTATGACCAGCCTCGTGGGGTCAGCCGGGTGGCCTTCAGAAGAGCTCTCCGTACTCGGGAATGTGCGGCCAACATCTAACCTGGGGCTGCCCATTTTAGGCACGGGGACCTTAGCTACCCCCCGCACTGGCATCTTGGGAACCCTGCAGCTTCCTCCACCCCCACAATGCTGCCCGCTTTCCACCCGGCAGCCCTGCAGATATGCGAGGACGGCACCCGTGTCCCCCCTGCCCACCCGGTGTCTGTGTTTGCAGGAATGATTAACCTCCAGGACCTTTGCAGGGCTGTGCCTGTGCTGGGGGCAGGGGAGGGGAGGCGTGGGGGTGTGGGGGTCAGGGCCAGCCAGCCGTGGCCTGACCCGGCTGGCTCTGCTGGGGAGCTGTCTGGAGCTGCCCAGGGGGCTGTGCTCCCTGCCATCCTCCCCAGGCTTGGAGGTAGCCAGTCTCTCCACCCCAGGAAAGCTTTCTGCTCCCCCCTTCCGGAAGCCCCTCCACGAAAGGTTGCCTTTAGACCCCGCGGGGGTCTGGGCTGACTGATCCTTGCAGTCCTTGGAGCTCAGAGAAAGTGGGAGGGCTCCAGGAGGGAATGCTCTTGGGCCGAAGGCAGGTGGGGGACAGGCTGTGGGGGGTGGGCCGTGTGCCGTGGAGGGGCAGGTGTGGAAGGTGACAGAGGCCTAGAGTGCAAGCAGCTGGGCAGGGAGTGGGGTTTGGGGGGTAGCTGAAGCCCGGAGGATCAGAGGAAGCTGGTTTCCAGCACTCAGGCAGGGGGTCCCTCAGGGGCAGGGAGGGTGGGACCGAGAGAGGGGTCTAGCGAGGGTGGGATCCGGGCTAGAAGCCTGCACAGGAGGGCAGGAGGCCCCGCGGTCCAACAGCTGGCTGCCTGCCCTGCCTGTCCCGAGGGTCGCCTGGCATCAGCCCACGACAGCAGACTGCTCTCTGGCCCCCCGGTGCACAAGGAGAACCCAGGCTCTCCCTGGGGCAGAGATCTCAGGGGCTGGCTGGGCCAAGGGCTGTGGCACCTCAGAGAGCGTAGGAACCAGGTGTGGGGGTCTCGTTACAAATTCTGCTTCCTCAGGACGCAAACGTCTCACATGCTCCTGATGGGGCGCTCCTCAGAGCACCCGGGGGGAACACCACTCTGACACAGCTGGCTCCCAGTCTGCGGACCCCCTGCAGGCTCCGTCCTTGATCCCATACCCCTCTGACGGGAGGCTCACTCCCTGAGCCCCAAGAAGCCCCTGCCTCCTGAAGGCTCATGAGGGAAAGGGTCTGGCTCCTTCACTCACCTCCAGCAGCCCCTCTCTGGAGGGTTCTGCTCCCTGGGAGGCAGGGGTCGTGTCCCCCCAGGCTGAGCTCCCTGTGCCCCTGACTGATGGCGTCTCCAGCTCTCTCGCAAGGCCCACGAGGGGGGCCTGGAGCTAGGCTCCCCAAAGTCAGCAGCAGGGAGTAGAGCATAAGTGGAACTCACCATCTCTCCCAGATCAGGTCGGTCCTCTGGGGTCCTCCTCTGCCAGTTTCCCCGGCACCCCCTGAGGGCATCACCGTCCTGTTCTTCCTGCATCCCGGTACTCTCAGTGCGTCCCTGTTCTGCCCACCTGCCCATCCCATCCCCCTCCCCCAAACGCAGCTGGCTGTGAGGGCTGAGTGGGGAACACAGGAGGCAGGCTGCCAGGGAGTGCGTACCTGGTGATTGCCGCTCTGATGTCCTGTGGGCCCTTGGCCGGTGTGGGTTATGCCCCAGGCTACAAAGGGAACAGCTCTTCTGAGAAAGGAGAGTCAGAAACAGAGGTGCTTTGTCTCAGAATAGAGTGGGCCTGCAGTTTTAGGAACCCAAAGCTTGTCCTAAAATTGCCAGCTTTGCCTGCTCCCCCCACCCCACCGGCGTCATTTGGTGGCAACAGGACAGAACAGGTTGGGGATCCACCACTCCTGCCCCCGATAGCAAGGGACTGGTTTGGGCCCAGCACTTCCCGCGGGCGTGGAAGGAACCTGACCGAGGGTCCAAGCCGCCGGCGTGGACTTCCCCGAGGCCTACCCTCCAGGACCAGCGGTGCGTAATCCCCTAAGTATGGGCAAGAAGGAGGCACAAGGGGCTGGTGCAAAGCTGAGCTCAGCTCCTTCTCCGGCCTAACTGCAGGTCCCGGTGCGGTGGGGGTGGGCAGGTCCAGCTTCTCTGGCCGCCTGGACAGAGAGGCTCAGTCTCTGGCCCGCCCCCCGCCCCCCCCCCCCCCGGCATCGCCCATCCCCCTCCCTCTGCCTCAGCTGCGTGCAGAGCTGAGCTTGTCCTTCTCTCTGCCTTCCAAGCGTCCCACAGCGCACAGAGATCATAGGACAGGCTCCTCCTTGCTTGTAACAGCAAAGCGGTCGACGGCCAGATCCTGGAGGAGCGGGCTGGGCTATTTCCTGGCAGGGTGACCCTAGAGAGGTGACCCACCCTCCCCGGGGAGAGTTCCCTCATCTGTGACATGGGGATTGTCATCCTACCTCCCTCTTGGCGTGGCTGAGTGGATGTAGATGGGCAGGAGATCTATAAGGCGCAGACAGGAGACATTTCATACATGTTACATGTATTCCATCTTCTTGCCTGGGCTCAGGTTATGGACACCTAGGTCTTGGGGAAGGGTCTCTGGGGGGAGTACCTCCCGTTGGGATTGTGTGGCCGCTGCTTGAACCCCTCCCCTGGCTTCCAGCTGGGTTCTACTGGCCTCGTCCGCTTGGCTGACTTTCAGCAGGTCCCCTCTGAACCTGGCGCCCTGCTGTGCTCCAGGGAGCATGAGAGAACGCGGATGGGGGCCTTGCTGCCCAGACAGTGTGGGGGTAGGGGGAGGACAGGGTGGGGGTGCGCATTCAGTTGGGGTACACACAGGGGCTATAGGGCAGGCCCCCGAAATCTGGGAAAGTCCATCCTGAACGACAAGTAGGGATGCTCCCGCTGGGCCAGAACGGGGAAGGCTGGTCAGGCAGAAGGGTCTGGAAGTGTTCTGGGGCCAGGGCATTATTTCGATCTGCTGTCCACAGGAAGAATGGTAACGAACCTGTCCTCCCAGTAGGTCCCCCTGTTTGGGGATGCAGACTCTGAGGTCACACAGCTCCTGAGTGGGGGGCCTGGGATTGGAGCTCAGACATTCTGTTCCAGAATTCATACCCTCTTCCAGGCGTTGCGTGGGGGTCTCTTCAACAGGGCCATCTTTGGTCTCTGCCCAGTGTGGCCTGAACTTCCCTAGAGAAGGGCCCAGCCCTCTGGGCCCCGCCCGGGCACCCACGCGTGCCCATGTGGGCCTGCACTCCTGCCTCCTCGCCCTGAGCTGGGTTGCCCCGTCTCTTGAGTCCCAGCCCGGCCTGGTGCCTGCCAGCCTCGCAGCAAGCCCTGGAGGAGTGGGGCCTCATCCCAGGCTGTGGCATCCCCAGCCCTTGGAGGGGCCTGATGTCCCGGTAGTGGGGCGTCGCTGACTCCCTGTGGTCCCACTGACTTGGCCAGCCTGCCGCAGCTCCCAGGCAGTCCAGACGGGAGCCGGAGGCGGGACGGAGGGGCACCCATGCTCTGCCCTCCTCTGGAGCTCCCCTGACGCCCCTGTGTTTTGCAGTCTGTGGTGGTGCCCCGGTGCCGGGGGACAGCTGAGGCGCTTCAGATCATGGTGGGCCACGTCCTGGGAGACGCCGGCAGCCCTTACCTCACTGGACTTGTAAGGGGGGTTCCCAGAGGGGACGGGGGCAGCCGCTGCAGGCCGGCAGGCAGACGGGCAGATGCAGCCTGTCTTTGCAGATCTCCGGCACCCTGAGGGCCGCGCGGCCCGACTCCTACCTACAGTCCTTCCTCAGCCTCCAGTACAGCTTCCTGGGCTGCGCCTTCATCATAGCCCTGGGGGGCGGCTGCTTCCTACTGACCGCGCTGCGGCTGGAGACGGACCAGGCCCGGGCTCGGCAGCCTGGCACAGGTACCCCCAGCCCTCACCCCCCCGCCAGGCTTGGGGCTATGCCTCACGGGAGCAAGCGGCACAGGCCGCCCCGAGAAATCTCACTTGTTAATTTGTCCGTTTGTTCAAAAGTGGCCATTAACCCCCTCGTCCCCCCAGCTATGTGCCAGATGTGGGGGGTGAACACCCAGGGTGCTCTAGGGCAGAAAGACAAGAAACAGACAGGAAGAGCAGAAGACAGGGTACGTTCAGGGTGATCAGTGCTACGTACAGAGAGGCGTAAAGTAGGCCAGGGTGGGAGGGGGAACGTGTGGGCGCGGCTTTCAGCTCTTGAAAGATTGTCCTAAAGGTCTTCGATGCACAGGTGACCTGGGAGCAGAGGCTTGGAGGAGGTGAGGCAGGGAGCCATGCAGCTCTCTGCGGGGAAGGGGCTCCCGGCAGACAAACAGCCAGTGCAAAGACCCTGAGGTGAGCCTGTGGCTGACATGTCTGAGGCCTGGCAGGGACTCCAGTGTGGCTGGAGTGGGAGCAAGGGGGACAGTGGTAGGGATGAGGCCAGAGCAGGCAGCTGGGGGTCTTGTAGGGACCATGGCCTTTACTTTGAGAGGGAGCCTCTGTGCCGTTTCCTGTAGACAGGCCCCGAGGTGTTTTATTTATAGTGCAAAAGCACAACTGTGGTTGCTGTGTGCAGAACAGACTGGAGAGGTCAGCGTGGAAACGGGGGCACAGGACACTCTGTGTCATCAGGGGAAGCAGTGGGGCTGGGACCTTGGGGGTGGCCTTGAAGGTGAGGAGAAGGAGTCACATCCGGAGCTCGTTCTGAAAGCAGAAGTGAGGGGTTTCCTGGCCTGGCCCCAAGGCACCTTCTGCCTCCCCTTCCCTCCCATAGGGACCCCCGACAGCAAGGACGCCGAGAGCCAAGCCCTGCTTTCCAGCACAGGTTCCGTCGCCGAGAACCTCTGAGGCCCCCACGCCCCGGCAAGGAGGTCCCCCTCCCCCTGCTGCACCCCTCCCTCCGGCCCCACAGCCTCAGTGCCCCAGTGCCCATCTGGCCCAGGCTCCAGGACCCCGGCTGAGCCGCACCTGCTGCAGCTTCACACCCAGCCGGGGCGCTGGCCGAGCCTGTGGGCTGTGGATTGAGCTGTCCGCACCCTCTGCGGGAGGCCTGGGCCGCTCCAGCCTGGGGCCCTGCGCCTGGTTCCCTGGGCCCTGATTCAAGCGTGGCCTGCACAAAGCCCATGGATTTCTGAACAACCGAGTTATTCAGAGCCTCCAGGTGTCTCTGCTGGGAGTGGGGGCAGGAGAGGAAGAGGAGGGCTGCTCCCCAGCCAGGACCACTCCCTCTGCGGGTCAGGAGGGCACAGGACACCCCTTTGCCTGGGTCACCCTCTGAACAGAAAGAGGGGGGTCTCGGAGGGGGGCTTCCACTCTGGTGCTGCTGTGACTTCAAGCCCCCAGGAGAGGCACGTTGGACCCCACAGGGACTCAGCTGCCCTGGGACCAGGCGGGGGTGGGGAGGCTGCTCCATTCCTGGGGCACAGCGTGTGGGCCGGGCTGGCTCTGCGGGACTCGCTTGCCGCTGGGTTCGGAGCAGCTGGGCGCAGCAGGAGCCCAGCAGCTTCCAGGCCGGCAGCGCCGGGGCTGCATGTTCTTCCTGCCCCAGGAGCAGGAGCGTCTCTCCACCTCCCCTGGGGCCTGGCCAGCAGAGGCCTGCCTCCCGGCACCAGACTCACGCACCCCTCCTGACCCTTGCTTGCTCCGTGCTCGCCTCCCTGCTTGCCTCCCTGCCCCTACTGCTGGAGGGTGAGCTCTGGGTGCTGGACCCTCCGGCTCAGCCCCACGTCCTCAGCCCTAACCCTCAGGAGTGGCTACCCTGAGGCTGAGCAGCCCCTCACCCGCAGTTTCACCCTTGGAGCTCACAAAATGGGCTGCTCCTGAACTTGTGAGTAACAGCCCACACCTAGTCACACTGTACGCAGGGGTTCCCACATCTCCAAGCAGTTTTCTCCTACCCCCAACTCGTTTCTAACCCTGTGTATCCGGAGATAGGGTCAGAGTCCGCCTGGGAAGGGCTCAGTCCTACAAAGCTGCTCCCCCAGTCCTGCCCACTGGACGGGCCAAGCACGGATGCTCGTCGTCAGCTGTACCCCTGAGTGGCCAGGGGCAAAAACCCAAGGTCCCCGAGCCCCCTTTAGGTTCTGTTAATTGGCTAGAGCGGCTCACGGAACCCAGGAAACCTGTTTCCTCGCCAGATCACTGGTTTATACTAAAAGGCGCCACTCAGGAGCAGCCGGCAGAAGCGAGGGCCAGGACGCGCTACGGGGCAGGGGCAGAGCCACGTGCCCCCTCCAGAACCCCATCCACCCGCATCCCCACGTGCCCACCCTGTCGCTGTTGGCTTTCGTGGACGCTTCATTACTAAGACACCATTGATTAACCATTGGCTTTTGGTGATTGATTCGACCTCCAGCCCATCCGCCGTCTGTCACCAGAGGTCAGGGGATGGGACCGGGTTCTCCTGGCCACCAGCCCCCCTTACGTGGGGCCCAAATGCCCCCTCATTAACAAACAAAAGGCACCTTCAGGTCTCTCAGCATTGAGGAAATTCCAAGAGTTTTAGGAGCTCTGTGCGGAAACAGATGAAGACCAAACGTGTGAGCCCCCAGTCAGACTTGGTTTCTGCTAAGAAGGAGAGGCCCAGTCTGGGGGGTGGGCAGGATGCCAAGGACCCACTGGGCAGCACGGGCTGTGACCTGGGACGCTTCCTGTGCCTCACACTCCCAGCTGTGTGTTAAGAGGGGTGTTGAGTGTGGCTTTTCCAGCCCCCATTGTGTGATTCTTACAGGCCGGGCCGAGGCCCGCGGAAGCCCTGCTCCGAGGCCTGACCCTTCCACCCTGCACCCCTGGAAAGGAGCCTTGAGAGGCTCCCAAGAGTCAGAATGGTCACCCTACCTCCCCCACCCCAGCGTCCAGCAGCTGGGGAGGATGATCGGAAACAGGTGGTGGGCGGAGACGCTGATCCGACCCTGCCCCTGGACCTTACAGCCCAACACAGGCAGGGAAACGCCAGGCCAGGTGAGGCACACCACCCCTGTGGGCAGAGGAAGGAGTTCTGTCCCCCAAGAGCCTCTGCGCAGGCAGGTTGGGGGAGGAGCTGGCCAACAGCAGGAGAAGGTGTGGGGGAAGGGCAATCCCCCAGGAGAGGGTGGGCCCAGGAGAGGTGCGGGATGGGGAAGGCAGAAGGCTTCTGTGGTCCTGTGGGGCTGTGTGTGCTTTGGGGGCAGGAGAGACTGGCTGGGAGCTGGGACTCGAGTCCTGAACCCCGGGTTTCTCTGACTCAGTGTGTCCCAGGGTTTTGTCACGGGGCTGGGCAGCGTGGGCCTGGCTGGGACTGAGCTGGACAGAATGCCCAGCTTGGAGTTTAGGGTGTTCTCATCTCAAGTTTGGGGGCAGGGCGGGGGCCTGGGCCGGCAGCCTCTGGGAGGTGAGAGACCCGGCCTGCTCTGCCGGCCGTCCTGGCCAGCTGCTCATGCTCCCACACTCCTGTCTCACCGGGCGGTCACCCAGGCCTTGCCGCCCCAGGGCCACAGGTGCCCAGCCGCTTAGCCGAGCAGAGGAGTGGTCAACCCATCACACCTGTCTGGCCTAAAGGACAATTCTGAGTAATCCCTGAGGCCTGGAGACTCTTGATAGCCTCATTTGTGGGGCGTGTACGGTCAGCAGGCCCAGGCTCTCAGGCTTGACCCACTCCCTCTGCCGGCTCGTGCCAGACAACACGTGCTTTCCAGCTCCCAGGTGTCATCGCAGCATGCAGGTGTGTGCCTGTGCTCTTCTCTGTGTCTGCAGGTCAGCAGGGGAGGCTCGGCGGTAGGTCCGCTCTTCCACACGGCCCTCAGGCCTGGAGGGTGGGGCACGGGCCTTGAGATGGTCACACCAACCCTCGAGATGGTGTCCCTGCGACACCAAACACGGGTATGTCTGTCCCATCCCCTGGAGTGCCCGACTTTCCTCCCTGTCTGAGTGGGAATGTGGACGTTTGGGTTGAATGTGGCCTCTCGAAAAGAGCTGGCGGGTGGGGGGGGTGCGGGGGGGTGGCCACTGGCACTAAGCTTTCCCCGTAACACAGGAGAGTGTGCCCCCTCTATGTGACTCTGTCCGGTGGGGCTGGGGGCCTGTGTGCAGAAGGAGCTGAGCGGCCATGCTAGGCAAGGGAGGGATTTGCTGGAAGCATATTTGGGGCTCAGAGAATTAAGGGACACAGTCCAGATTCAGGAGGCTGGGTTCAATGTATGCCCTCCGTTAAAGGCTCTGAAAAGTCCAGCCCATCGATCAGGAAACCTGGTGTGGTCCAGGCATCATGTACAAATGTGGAAGGCCCTTAGCCACCCCTGAGTTCAGGGGAGCCCTCTTACAGGGGACCCTCCCCAAAGTGCCAGACAATCTTCCCCGTTTTCTTGCCACCCCAGTCAGGATTTAAAGCCTGGGGCAAGAGAGTCCAGTGGGACCCTTGGGCATTCCTTGATTTTTAGCTCTGTTAAGCCCAGGAAAGCAGGGTGCTGCTGGGAAGGGGAAAGAGACTCTGGATATCAAAACGAAACAGCAGCGGAAGGAAACAAACACAGGCAGAGATGGTGTCCATCATAACCATCTTGGGCAGGCCACGGCCCCTCTCAGATGCAGCCTCTTGGCGGGACCGGGACCGGGAAGAAGCTGGGCTCAGGGTCCTTCAAGGGATCCTTTGTTTCTGATAGTCGGAGTCCCCGATCAGAGGAGACTGAAGCTTCGATCATTTAGAAAGCATTAAAAATGTTCAAATGACAGAACAGGGACTTCTGTGTTCGTGAGGACTCAGCCATCTGTTCTGGGCAGGAGAGAGGCAGGGACAGAGCATTCTGAGCAGAACTCGCGAGGCAGGCCCAGGCTGGGGGATGGAGCAGCCTGGATGAGTCCCCTGCATGGCAACGGCAGTAGCCAAGCGGGGCTGCCATTTCCCCGGAGCTGGGTGCTGACTTGGGGGAGAGGTGATCAGAGGGTGGAGGCAAATGGCACATGGATGGTGATGGAGGGTGGAGTCAGCCAGGAGGCCTCCTCAGAGGGGCCATGAGAGGAATCTGGGTGGTGTCTGAGTCACTCAGAGCAATAGGGACCCGATGCAAATCAACACACCCTTCCTGCGCACCTGCTAAATGTCATTTACTCATTCAATCAACAAACATGCTCCGTGCACCTCCTCTGCACTGGGCTGTGGGGAGGAATCCGATGGGGTACAGGGCCCTAAGGCTCATGGTTGGGGGGGTGAGGTGTGCCGGGCGGGGAGTAGACTTTTGTACAAACATAATCAACACGAGTTTGGTGGGAAGGAAGCATACACAGGTTACTCAAGTAGCCCAGAGGAGGACATTTTCCAGGTGGGTCAAGGAGGGCTTCCTGGAGGAAGTCCTGATCTGTGCTGGGTTTTTGATGGAAAGGGAGAGGAGTGAGCTGGGTAGACCCGGGAGGCAGAGCCCGACTAAGGGCAGGGGGAGGGGGCTCCCAGGTGACGCTCTCCGTGGTCCTGAATGTCATAGCGTTGAGGGGAGACCAGAGACTATGTGCACGCACCCCAATTCCTATAAGCTTCCAGGCTCCGGAAAGTGAGATATCCATGAGTTCAGGGGTAAGTTTGAGAGCCTGCCAGTAGGATCTGAGGCTGGAGATCGGCATGGGTCATGAAGGGTTCTGATGGGTCTTGGAGACTGTGTTAAGGAACTTAGAGGTTTTTACCCTATGGGCAGTAGGGAGCCGTGGAAAGGCGGTGTGCAAGCTAGTCATGAGGTCCCGTGTGTGATTTAGAAAGTTATTGGCAAAAAGTTAGGAGGAAAGACTGGAGGGGGGTTTTGGGTCAGATGGTCTTGGGTTGCAAAAAGGTAAGATGTTGAGTTGGGTCAGTGAGCAACGGGACACTGGGGTCTGGAAGACAAAAAGTGGACAGGCCCCAGATGTGGTTGTCAAGGCAGAAGGAGTCCCCCGTGGCCCCAGGTGCCCTCTGCAGTGACAACGAGGAGGACGGTGCTATTTGGCAAGAGATAAGTGATACCAGGATGGCATGGCTTATGGGGAGTTCAGTTCTGATTGTGCTGAGTTCAGGAAGCTGTGGGAGATCTGGGTGGGGGTGTGTGTGAAGATGAGGCCACATCTAGAGATGGAGGTTGGGGTGTCCAGGGTACGTGGGTGATTGCTGAGAGCCTGCTGAGGGCGGGGGTGCCCACTTGAGAAGGGAAGAGACAGGCCTGAGCCCTGGGGGATGGGCAGAGGGGACCAAGCTCCCCATTATCAGCCTTGGGGAAGCTGGTGTTTCCGAGGATGCTCTGCAAAGCTCGAGACACCATACCAAATGCTCTGTGGGTCATGGGGACACGGCAGCCTACACCTCCCCCTGGGAGACTCACAGTGTATGCCCTCCGTTAAAGGCTCTGAAAAGTCCAGTTCCTTGGTCAGGAAACCTGGTGTGGCCCAGGCATCACACACAAACATGGAAGGCCTTTAGCCATCCCTGAGATCAGGGGAGGGACCTTGTGGAGCTCAGAGCAGCATCGTGGGGCAGCAGAGGACGCATTGCATCAGGGGCAGGCACACCTGGGTTCAGTGCAAGTCCCTTTGCTCACCAGGCGTGTGACCTTGGACACATCCCTTCTCTTACGTGGGTCTCGGTCTCTTCACTGGCACTGGAGATAAGGGCCCTGCAAATCGTCTGGCTGATGGTCCACTGATACTGCCGGAGGCTCTCAGGAGACTGCAGTGATTTGCCCCGGGTCATACCAGCCAGTCTTGTCCTCCCTGTCATCCTGCCCTCGGTGGCCCAGGATTCCCCCACATACTTGTTCTAGAGAGTGTCTTGGAGTTAAAACCTCAGGAAACCCCACACAGTAAGAAGAGCTGCTCAGAGGAGCCCCAAATTTGAAGGTTCGAAACTCTGACCTCTTCTGCTCTGGGCCTACTGGGGCCTGGAAAGGAAGTGCTCCCCTTTCTGGTCAAGAGCTTAAACCATCTCCCCAGGCAGGCTATGGCTGGAAGGAGGAGGACTTTTGGTGAGAGGGAAGGGGGCTTGGGGTTGTGCTTTGAGCTGTGGTTGTGTCTCCTTCACAGCTGGGTGCAGCCCCACAGATGGATGCAGCCCCACAGATGGATGCTGTCCCCTTGCTGGCACCCCCCTCCCCAGTTAGTAGGGGACACTGCCAGGACTGAGCCCCAGCTCCTAGGTCTGTGCTGGCCTGTTGAGCCCGGGTCGTCCCAGAGCGCCCAGCAGAATTTCCGGTATCCAGCTTCAAGCTGGAAAGAGGCAGCCAGGAACTTTCAGAATGGAGTGTGTTTCCTGGCCCTCCCGTGACCGTCATCCACACCCAACACACCGAAGCATATTTTTAGTCACTTTGCAGGATTTAGAACACACCTCAAAGGCGCCAAGAAACACTACCAGCCTGGGGTTAACTCTGTTCTCAGCAGGAAGAGGGTACCTCGTGCTGCCTCACCTCTTAGGTATGCTGTGACTCACCATGGCCAACACTTTCGTGGGACCCGCACCTACCTGTGGACATGGGGTCCAGAACAGACCTCGGTGGGGACGGAGCTCCCATCCCAGGAGGGTGGTATCAGAGTGCAGGGTCAGCACCGACTGGGCCACGAGCTAGCTGGATGTCCATGATGGGGTCTTTTCTGGATGCAGGGACCCATCTGTGAAACATGGGGTACTTCTGGGTTTCCAGGCTCTGTGTAGTGCTGACATTCTGCCCTCAGCACTTGACATGGGATTTTAACTTCAGCCAAAGCCTCAAACAGATGGAGGGGCTGGGGCTGGGGGTGGGACACAGAACCACAGCTCTTCTGAGATGGGTTGTGGCCCTGAACACGGAAGTGACTCGACCACTCTCCCCGGGAGCAGGACTCAGCCTCCTTCACTGCGGGCGGCGACTCGCCACTCAGACTTGCAGATTGAACCCTGTCCTCTCTACCCGCGGGAGAGACGGGCACCCAGAGAGAACTGCGGGCCTGCCCGGGGTCTTCCTTCCGGGGTGCGTCCCTTCCCTGCGTAGCTGGGAGTCCGCAGCTTGGGGAGGCCCCGTGGGAGCCCTGCTCCCCTTGCCAGGGGCTGCCTCTCGGGGGCCCGGGGGCTCGGGGAGGGTCCTGGCGCGCACGCCCGGAGTGGTACCAGGCAGAGTTCAGGAGCTAGAGCGCGGTTTCCCCGGGGCGGTGGGCAAACAGTGGTCTGCGTCCGGCCAGGCCCCCACCTAGCCCGCGCCGGGCACGCGGCCGGGCTCTCCCCAGGCCGACTCCATCAGGGCTGGGGGCCGCACGGCTGGGCGCCCCGCCCACCGCCCGAGACCCTCTCACCGCTCCCCGGACGCCGCGCGCGGGAGTGGGCAACCCCCAGCCAGCCCCGGCCCAGCGGCCGCGCGGCGCACTGCGCCCCCGTCGGCAGCCCCGGGCAGCACGTGCGGGGCGGGGCCGGGCCGAGCCGCGCGCCGATTGGGCGTCGAGCGGTGGGCGGGGCCGGGCCGCAGCTGTCAGCGCTCCGGCGGCGGCGGCGGCGCATCGGGGGACGCGGGCGGCGCGCAGCCGGGCCGGAGCGCAGGAGCCGACGGGCCGGCCGGGATGGTGCAGCGGCGGCTCCGCGGCGCACGCACGCCCTGAGGGGGCCCGGGTTGGGCCCCGCGCCCCCCGCGCCCCCCGCCGCCGCGGCCGGCATGATGTGCCTGGAATGCGCCTCGGCGGCGGCGGGCGGCGCGGAGGAGGAGGAGGCGGACGCGGAGCGGCGGCGCCGGCGCCGGGGGGCGCCGCGAGGGGCTGGAGGTGGCGGCTGCTGCGGGGCGCGGGGCGTGGGCGCCGCTGGAGTTGCGGCCGCCGACGACGAGGTGCAGACGCTGTCGGGCAGCGTGAGGCGGGCCCCGTCTGGACCCCCCGGCGCCCCCGGCACCCCCGGCTGCGCAGCCGCTGCCAAGGGCCCCGGCGTTCAGCAGCCCAAACCAGCCAGCCTGGGCCGCGGACGGGGGGCAGCTGCCGCCATCCTCAGCCTGGGCAACGTGCTCAACTACCTGGACAGGTACACCGTAGCAGGTGAGCGGGTGCCCCCTCCCCCCGTCCGAGAACCAGGACCCCCGCCTGGAGGCACCCCGGGAAGCCTTTGGTCCTCTGGTCCCTGTATTCCAGCCTTATGTAGGTTTCTGAGGGCTCAGTGCTCTGGCACAACTGGGGCAATCACAGGTCCAGTCCACAGACCGACTCCTCGCTCCCCACACCCCGCGCCGCGGAGCCAGAGGCCAAAGGAGTCCCCATCCCCGGAGTAGCCCGCGCGTCCTCGCCAGCCCTTGACGTCCCATCCCTTGTCCTCTTCTCTGAGAGTATCCTCTGCGTGTCTCTGTGTTCTCGCCTCCGCGCCCCCTTCCGCCCCAGCCGCAGGTTCCCCGGCCTCTCTTCCCCTTCCCCCAGCCCGGCCGGTCTGTCGGGTCCTAGCGGGTCAGCTCCTTCCTTCCTCCGCCGCCTCCACTCCCCTGCGTGCGAGCAGCGAGTGCGCGCGCCCCTTGCGGGTGTGCGCCAGGGGAGAACGGGTGTGTGCGCGCGGGCGGCGCGGATCTGTGTGTGAGCGCGTGGCTGACAAAGGCTCGGGGCTGCGGGGAGCGGAGGGAGGGGCGGGGCGGGTCCGCGGCGCCTGGGGACCCAGGATGCGGTTTGCAGCTGGCCCTGGCTACAGGCCTGAAGACGCCTCCCCCTGCTCTGTGGCGCTTGGGGCCTGGGGTAGGGCACAGGCCGCTGGGGCTGGAGAGGGGGCTGCCGCGTCCCGTGGGAGCGTCTCTGGGAACCCGCCTTGGGGTTGGGGTGGGGGTCGATAACCCTGCTGGTTACTAGTCCCAGATTTGCCTCTCAGGTGCTTGGTGTGTGACCTTGGGCCAGTCTCAGTGTTTAGGTCTGTTTCCTGTTGGTGAGGTGGTTGATCCCTGGGCCCTGGGGGGATGGACGGCTTCTGGGGTTCTGGCTGCTCACTCCCCCTCCCCCGTTCTCAGGGCTCTGCAAGTAGGGCCCTTCCATGGACTGAGCTGCCTCTAGGTGAGAATGGTGTAACCTTGAGAGGAAAGCACTCTGGCCAGCCGGTATGGGGGCTCCCTGCAGGAGAAGAGCGGTGACTACACATGGCACCTGGGCCCAGAACCAGCCCAAGCACAGCCTGGCAAGAATCTGGAACAACCAAAAGGAAAAATGAGAGAGAGGGAGAGAGAGATAGGAGGAGGAATTTTGGACATACTGTAAAGAGAACTTTGTAGGTTGGGGGAGAGGAGAGAGGAGAGTCCTGGTGTAAACTGTGTGGCCCTGGGTCTCCTTCCCTTCTCCTGGCCTCAGTCTCCTCTGTTGAGTGGGGTTTTGTGTCAAGTTAAAAGGAAGAGCTCTGATGGGAGATCCTCCCCCACCCCCCACGCTCAGAACGCCCTGGCCCTCCGTTCTCTCCCGTTCCAGGGAGCTGGAAGCGGGTGCCTGTGGCACCAGATCCTGAGCTGGGCCATGTCCAGGAGGCTCTTGGGTCAGCTCAGCAAGAATACTCCGGACATGCTGCCTGGGCCCTGGGAGCTTAGGTGTCCCCCTAAAGTGGGGAGAAGTCAGAGAATGCTGGGGACTTCTGAATATAGATGAGACTGAGGCCCCCGTGCCCCTCATGTCCGAGATGGCCAGGGAGGTCGGATGAGGCTGGCACTCGACCCCCCAGTAAGCCTCCGTCTGGGGGGAGACTTCCCAGTTCCCGCTGGACGCTGAATGGAGCTGCTTCTGGCATTGTGACACTTTACTGCTTGTTTTTTTCCGGCCCCAGACCACCCCTCCCTGGTGTTCTCAGGGACACTGACTCTGCCAGGGACTGAGGGGAGGGGGTGGGATCAGGGAGCTGTGGGGCTTATCTGCCTAGCCCTCCTCAGGTCCCAGAGTCAGCATGGGAGCACGAGATAGGAAATTTCGAGTGAATGGGTAAGGGGGGATGGAGAATGGCAGTTAAGAGGGGCGTGGGGCCATGGGGAGGAAGGCCCGGAAAACCCTGTGCAAACAGCAGGCCTGGGCTGCCTGTCCCTCCCTGTCCCGGCCGGCCCCTCCCCCAACACCCAACAACATACACAGATTTCCTCTCCGGATAAGCCTGGCTCCCTCTCCCTCTCTTTATGGCAGACTCCCCCAACGCCCCTGTCCTGAGTTCAGTTTGTAGGAAGATTCCTGTCTCTATGACAACTGGTACAGCGTGATGTGTTTGGTGGGGGAGGGCAGGAGAGGGCTCATCCTAGGCCCGAGTCTACCTGTCACTGGCTGCCCCAGCTGGGACACGGGAGGGGAGGCAAGCCCTGAATGGCTCGGTGGTCTTTGACATTTGGCCCACCTGGCCCTGAGAACCTCGCCCACGTGGCCCTGGCCTCCTTGTCAAAGAATGGAGAGTTTCCGTCTCTCTCTTTAAGCTGTCTTGTGCCTTTCTGTCTTTATGGTAGGGGCCAGCTCTGTCCAGAAGAAATACCATGCAAGCCACATACATAATTTAAATATTCCTAGCAGCCACATCAGAAAAGTAAGAAGAAATAAGTGAATTAATGTATTTTATTCAACCCGCTCTATCTGAAAGTGTCACCGTGTCATTCATATAAAAGCTATCCATGGGACAGCTCGCTCTTTTTTGCATACTGACTTTTGGAACACGGCACGTGACCTACAGTTGCAGCGCATGTCAGGTGGGTCCGGCCCGTTTCAGGGGCCACGGCAGCTGGGTCACTGCGGTGGGTGGCACGGACCCCATCTTTGATGCCAGAGTTGGAGTCAGGCTCTTCAGCTTCCCAGCTGGGTGACCTTGGGGGTGTCCCCTGAGCCTTGCGGTTGCCGCGTCCTCCTCTCCACCTCCTGGGTTGGGGGAGTCCGGGAGGATGTTCTTGAGCACCTGGGCCAAGCAGACCCCCAGGAGAGCTGCACCCTGTCAGTGCCATCCCTGCCGGGCCTCTGCACCCGCCGGGCCGGCCCTGCGCCCTGCCCATGTTTGTGTGGCATAGTCCCTTCCAGGTCCCTCTGAGAACCCCTCCCTTCTTCAGCAGGCCGGTCTCCATCCTGGGAACTGGTCTCCATCCTGGGAACTGCGGCAGCATCTGGCTCTGTCCCCGCATTCCCAGCTAATTATGGCCTCTCCTCCTCCCCATGAGAACCCCCTGAGGGCAGCAGGCCTCAGAAGCAGGTGAGAAGGGCCCAGCCCTGGCCCTGGCCTTCCTTTTGGGGTGGCTTCAGCTGAGTAAAATCGTCGTAGCCCAGCAGTCACCTCTAGATGCTTTGGTCCATCTGCTGTGTGCACAGAGGGGACAGGCACCTATTAAAGCCGCAGGGCGAAACAAGCAGGACCAGGACCCCACCCCCTCCCGGGGCAGCGTCCTCTTGGTGGTGGTGGGGGTGCACAGCCCCTGCTTCCGGCCAGGGCAAGGGCCCTCTGAGCAGGTGCACTGTGGCTCTGCTCCCAGGGCCCCTTACGGACCTTGCGGCCCCAGCTCTCCACTCTGAGTCCAGTCATGGCTAGCAGCTCAGGAGGAAGAGAGGCCCGTCTAGCGAGGGTCTTGGGGTTCCTCTCCCCAGCTCTGTGTCCTGGTGCCAGGGCTGCCTCTGGGCTCCCCCTCTTCCATCTGTGAAATGGAAGCAGAGCCAAGGGTGTAGGAGGCATCATTGGGCTCCTGGAGACGGGCCCAGACGGAGGCGCTGGTGCAGGCCTTGTGTACCGCCGGAGAGTGGCTGTTGGGAGAGGAGGCTCTGCCCCAACTTCCCTGAGACCCGGTTTTCTTTGCCTCTGACCCAGCCTGTCATGGATGGGGCGCTGGAACTGGGGCAGGGTAGGGGCTGCGGAGGAGAGGCAGAGCCCTGCCCTGGGGGAGCCCTTTCCTGGCGAAGAAGCCGTGGCTGTGGCCCATGGCAACTGCTCCTCAGCACAAACCCAGGAGGGCCCATCGGCCTGGCAGGACACCTGAGCTGGGGGTGGGATGGGGTGGGGGGTGCTGCCAGTCTGGGCTTCTGGCTACGGTCAGCCTGGCTGAGTCTGTCCGGGGCTGACAGATGGGGAGGCAGAGGCCCAGGGCCTTGTCCAGGGTCACTTCGCTGGGTGGAAGCCAGGTCAGGCTCCCCGCTTTGTGGCTATCTTTGTGGATAGAGATGGTCCACATCTCGGGGGGCCTCATCCCCTTGGGTGGCCCGGCTGCGGCCACGTCAGCGGTAACTTCTGCCGGGTACGGTGTCCCAGGGCCACATTCCAGAGGGCCTGTCTGGCAGGCCAGCAGGCAGGTGAGCGGCCGGGCTGGCCTGGACCGCCAGGGCCAAATGACTCACCGCCAGTGCCTGTCTCCACACCTTCCGGCTGCGCTCTGGGCCTGTCAGTGGACATGCCTTGAACACGCTACTTGGTCTGGGACCCAGGGCATTACTGGCCAGCTCTGCCTCTGTTTCCTGCTTTGTGAGGAGTGGGAGGGCTGCAGGTTATGGTCAGAGAGGAGGGGCTCCCATCCTTCCCCGGATAGGAAGGGGCTTGGGTTTCTGCCTGGGTATGGGGGCCTGAAGCCCTGCGGCAGAGGGGATGAGAGCAAGGGAGGTGACGAGGGCCCTGGCTGGGTCCTCAGGCTCCCTGTGTGGCCCTGACTGTCCCCATCTTCCCAGCCCAGCTTCCTGTTTCTGGCTGTGTCAGACCTGCTGTGTCACCTAAGGCAGAGCCTGACCCTCTCTGAGCCTGAGTGCACCGTTGGTGGTTCTGTCCCTCCTTTTCTGTGGTTAGGGTCTTGCTCCCAAGGGTAGTGTGAGGCACGTGGTCCCTGCTGCCTGCCGCCCCTGCTACCAGCTCTGCCTGTGCCCTCCTTCCCCAGGACAACCAGGCCAGTTCCTCAGTGGCTGCTAACAGCTGAGCCCAGTCTCCCCTGGGGGGTCTCCGTGGTGCCTTGGCCTCCTTCCGGAAGGCTTCCCAGCTTCCAACCACAGCCTTCAGCACACCTGCCCCATTTCAAGGGGCCGACCTTAGTCATCTGCATTGGGGGCTGGCCAAGGTGTGGCCAGGTGCCAGGGGTGGTTAGATCCATTCCCACCTCAACCCGCGGGTTCTTTTAGGCTGGGGGCCCTGGTGGGTTCGGATGACCCTGCTGAGGCCTGGGTCCTCGTGCTGGGGCCAGTGAGGTGCTTCTCCCCACCACAGCATACAGCAGGCTGTGGGCCCTGCGTGAATGGGAAGGATGGGGGGACGTGGTCCGGGGCGGGGGGCCCATCTGCCCCCACCCCCAGCCCTGGCGGAGTGGTCTCATTGCCCCATGTGGGGCAGAATGGCTTCTGTATGTTCGGGAGGTGACTCTTGGGTCTCCTCTGCAGGCTGGTCCTGGGCCACACGGTGAGAGCCTGGCCCTCTCCTGGTGGCGGGGAGGCTGGTGACAGGAGCCCTGAGGGTAGCTGGGTGAGGGGCAGAGCACCTACACTGTTGCAGAAGTGAGCAGCATGGAAGCTGAAAGGGCGTCCCCTCACAGGGGTCCCTCCGCTGCCCTGGGGCCTGGACTGGGGCCGTGTCCTGCCACCGGCGAGCTCTGTGTGCTCCTCACGGTCCCGTCACCGTCCTGCGCGGGTTTGCCCAACAGGCTCCCGGGAAGCAAGGAGCACAGGCTGTGTCTGGGACGCTGCCGTTGCCGGGTCACTCGCTGTTTCCAGCAATCATGTGGGCAGTTGGTATGGAGGTGGAAAGGGGCGTTAGGTGAGGTGAGGGACACTGGCCGGTCCCTGCCTGGCCCGGCAGCCTCTGCCCCACGTTCCCTTCTGAATGTCCATCTAGTGTCTGAGAGGTGGGAGCCGCCATGGGTCTCAGCCGCTAAGTCTTTATCTCCCCCTACGCCCCGGCCTCATCCAGGGTCTGTGGGTCAGTTTAAGTGTGGCCCTGGTGGTCTCGGGAGAGTCCCTGAGCCGGGCCAGGGGCAGGGGTGGGGGCGTGTCAGGGAAGGAGTGGCTGTGCAGAGCCCCCAAATTACTAAGGCCAAATCGGTTCCAGGAAAGCTGGCCCCAAATGATAGACTAGAACCTCGGGACAGAGGCCAGGCCGCCTGTCCCTGCCCACTCTGGGCACAGAGACTTGGTGGGATTGGGGAGGGCCCTGAGCAAGGGGGTTTGGGCGGTGGGGGGGTGCTCCTTCCTAGCACCCGAGGGAAGGGGCTGCTGCAGCTGCAGGGTCTTTAGGGTCACATGCTTGGGGTTTGGGTCCTCTAGGGAGGAGGTGGGGCTTCTCCGCGGGGCTGACCCTGAAGTCCCTTCCTGCCTTGTCAGCCAGGGGCTGGGGGCCTCGGCCTCATGGTCCCTGTAGAGAGCACTGCCGAGCTGTTCTGACAGAATGCCCCAGATCTATCCGGTGACGTGGGGGTAGTGGTCAGCGGACCTGGGTGTGTATATGACAAGTGTGGAGGCTGCAGGGATGGGGGGTCCTGGGGAGCTGTCTGAGGGGCAGTCCGAGGCTCAGAGCACAGGCCAGATGCTCCCGGAAGTCCCTCAGTTCCTCCCCAGGGGATGGGCAGGATGTGGCCCCACGGAAGCTCTGGAGGCAGGTTAGAAGCGACTGCGCATGAAAGTGGGTCCGGCTCAGGGACAGCCTTGGCCAGTCCCCTCGGGCTGGGGGCGGGGTGGGGGGGGCGGTGCCCACAGGGCCCGCCTGTGGCTCGCAGCTTTAGCCTTCCAGAGCCAGGTCAGCGTAGCCAGGCCCTCGGGCTCCTGTAATTACCGGGGCGGGAGCTCTGGCTGAGCCTTGGAGTGGCAGTGATCCTCCCAGAGCAGCCACTCTGAGCTCTCCACAGGGGACCCAGTCCTTCTGAGACGGACCAGCCAGTGGCAGGCGTGGCCCATCCCTTCCCAGCCCCAGCCCCTGTCTTTCCTGCCATCTGCCCCTTTTTGGAGAAAAGAACCGTGAGGGGGGACTTCGCCCTGCTCTTTGGTCATGGCCGAGGCTCCCGTCCCTGAGGACATTTCGTAACTTACTGATGACCTATTGTGTGCCAGGCTATGTTCTAAGCACTTTGTACTGATTAATGCATGGAAGCCTCACAACCAGGTGACTCAGATCTTAGAATTAAGACCTATCACCGAGGAGGATACAGACACAGAGAGGTTAAGTAACTTGCCTGAGGTCACACAGCAGGATAAGTGGAGAAGCCAAGATTTTAACCCAGATGGTCGGCCTCTGGAGGCCGTGCTCTTGGGAATTCGGCTAAGCTGTCTGCTGCTCTGAAAAAGGCAGGGTGAATGTGGGGTGTGGGCATCTGTGTTTGGGGGCATGCCCAGCCCTGGCTGACAAGGTGGGAAGGGACCTCAGGGTCATGTGGTCCCAGACTTGCATCTGAGGCTGGTCTGGGCTGGGGGCTCCTGAGGTCAGTGTGATTTCCTCTTCTACCTTGGTCTTGGGGAGGCCTCCATGATTGCAGCAGGTTAGGAACTGGATCTGGCTTCTCTGCGGTCTCCTGAGGACCAGCAGTGTGTGTGTGTGGGGGTGACACTGTGAAAATCTGTGACCAGGTCCGGCGCCAACTCTTCAACAAGAGCATCAGAGGAGGGAGTCGGGGGCAATTGGGAGACATGACCTTGGGTCTGGGCCCTGGACACGGGTGGAAGCGCCCCCCACCCCCACCCCAGGAGGAGGGCCCAGCTGTCGTCAAGGCTCAGAGGCCTGAAGGCTGGGACGTGCATCTCACAGGGGTGGCACGAGGCAGCGGTCACCCTCAGTTAACCCAGGGAGCACCGTGGGGGTAGCGTTACTGATACTGGGGTCGGCCAGTGAACGGAGAGGAACTGGTGGGTGACTCTGCTCTCGCCAGAGCTGGCAGCTGCCGGGCCTCAGTGTCTGCTCCTGAGCCCGGGACTCAGGCGGAGATGGACAGTGCAGGCGAGGTCAGGCTGCAGAAGGGTGCTGGAGCCCCTGGAGGAGGCCGGGTACAGAAGAAGGGGGACTCTCGGGGGTCACTCATGGGGCTGCAGGGGGATGGGACTCTGGTCTGGGGAGCGCCATGGGCCACTATGGATGGGGAGGAGGTTGGGGCCAAGCCACCAGGAAGGCTGGTTTCAGGGGAGAAATGGAGAAGAGGACACTGAGTTGGGGGCAGGGGGACTCTTATACCAACTCAGCTATGAAGGAGGGAGAGGGAGGAGCGGCTGGCAGAGGGAGCAAGTCAGGACAGTTTCCACCACCAGGACAAGATTAGGGGCTTCCGAGCAGGAGGCAGAAGGGAGGCCCAGGCCAGGGGTGCCCCAGGGCAGCGTCCCCAGGGGGCAGGAGGGACGGTTGGCTTTGGATGAGAGGCGAGACCCTTGGTGCTTGGGAGGAGTGTAACTGGGAGTCAGTGGGTGAGCACATTTCCTTGGGCCAGGGAGGAGGCCCCTGTGCAATGATCCTGACTGTGGGTCGAGAGGCTGGACTGGCAGCTGTGGCTGTGTGGTGGCTGGGGGCTCCACTTGGCACGCCCCAGGCTGGTACAGGGGCTTGGCCTGGGCTAAGGAGGCTGCTCCTGGGCGGGAGGCCCGTCCTGTGACCCCACCAAACCTCAGCCTCCAGGAAAGAGGCTAAAAATAAGGCTGTGGTGGGAAGAAGGGAGGGGTGTGTGGGCCCGAGCCAGGCTGGGGCCCAGAGGAAAATCCGAGACAACCAGCGGGCTGCTGTGACACATGCTTCCCGAGCCAGCGGCCAGCAGATCTCACCCGCCTGTGGCCGTAGCCCCTTCCTGGCCACTAAGAGGGAAAATGGCCCCTTAAAGCTTCCATGAGGCCCTGTTCCCAGGGAGGGTTCTTCCTGGAGCTCAGGCTGTGGACATAAGCCCAGGCCCTGGGGTGCTGGGCTCCTTTGTCTTGGGCTCTGGCCGCCCAGGAGTTCCAGGATGTCCGTCTAGATGTGGAAAAGTGTTCTTCCTCCTTCCCAGGAGCCCTGTGCATCAGAGGTGGTCAGGGGAGGCTTCCTGGAGGCAGAGGCAAACTCTGGGACTTGAAGAGCTGAAGGGGTGAGGCATGGTTAGTCAGGGGGCTAGGCAGGACGTGCCCCAGGGAAGATGCAGGAGTGTTTTGATTTGCTGGGGACATATGCCGTCTTCATGACGACCATCTTGCTATGGCCTGCCTCCCCCAGGGCGGCCCCCTGCCCTTGTCTTGCAGGGGCCCAGGGAGAGGCCTACCCTCCTGCGACCCCCCCACTGCACCTGTACGTAAGCACACGGAACCTGTGACATGTCTCCTCTGGGGGCTGCAGATGACCTGTCACCCCCCCACCCCACAGCTCTGCAGCAGCTCCTGCTGGAGGGGGCCATGGAGAGTCCACTCACCCACTGTCTCTGTCCACAACTGGGGGGCCGATGAGAGCAAGGCACATGCAGAGGCCGAAGGACACGCTTTCATGTTTGCTAACAGACCTGGTGTGTCTCCTCTCCGACCCTTACATGCCGGGTGACTCATGTGACATGCAGCACGGGGTCGAAAATCCTAGGTAGCCTCGGGTTGGAAGAAGCACGTCCAGAGCCTCTCACGGGGCTCAGACCTTAGTGGCGACCACACCTGGTGGCCCTTAGCTCCTAGCAGCGGCGAACCCAGAGAGTGCGTATCCATGTCCATAGGCGCCTTCCCCATAGAACTCGCTAATCCGAGCGTGACGAGGGCTAAAGCAAAAACGGCAGGGGCACCTGACTTATTGAGGGTGACGGGAGGGGAGAAACCGGGAAGACTTCCCAACGGAAGAGGCGCCTGAACTAGTCTTGAAGGAGTGGCCGGAACAGTACCGTCCCCAGGGTGGATGGGGATGGGTGGGCGGTCAGGGTGCCGCAGAGAGCCTGGGGGCTGCAGCATGGCATGGGGGCGCTGGTATTCCGAGGAGTGTGGCTGGCGTGAGGTTGGAGGGGCTGAACCTGCAGCCTGTAGCCTGGTGAAGGCCAGGGTCCTTGTCTGGGGCACTGGGGAGCCATGGGAGAGGCTGGCGGCTTGAGAGAGGGTGGGCAATGGAGGGCCCGGCTCAGGAGTGGGCACGGACAGTCTGTGGGGCTGGGAGGTGAGCGCAGGTGGTTCCCTGAGGTGGGGCCCCTGGGTAGCCCCGCCGTCCACAGGCCCCAGACAGGCCCCCGGCCTCCGCCTTCGGGGCATGGCCACAGCCCGCCTTGGTTATTAAGTCATTAACTGGGCCTCACACAGCCTCTTCATTACGGGTAATTATGGCAAATCCACTCAACGTTCACAAGGAGGTGGCCAGTGTTTCCCGGCTGTCAGGCCGCATCCCAGGAAATGACTCTTGGGGGGACAGCCGCCAGTGGGCGCCTCCGGCAGGCCCGGGGCTGTGGCTCTGCCCACGTCGCTGCTGTGTGACTTGGGGCGCGGGGCTGAGCTCCACCTGCTTCAGTTTCCCTGTTTGTCTGGGGGTGGGGGAGAGTCCCGGCCTCGTGGGCCGGGCTTGTAGGGTCGTGTGGGCCCTGAACTGGGAAACCGGTTATGGTGCGGAGGTGGGCTCCGTCGTCCTCACTATCATTGCGACGAGGGCCGGGGGTCCCCCGCAGGCAGGCCCCGTCATCTCCTTGGCATGGGGGGCTTCTCCTCCTCTCTCCCCGTCCCTTCTCCGTGCACATGTGCGGGGGCTCAGCCCCCTGTGGTCCTCTGTGAGAAGCAGGGCTGGGGGTCTCCTGGCTCTGGAACCCAGTGGAGCTCTGGGAGAGGGAGCGGTGTGAAGGAGCTGGCTGGCCCGTGCGGCCGTGGCTGTCTGCCCATGGTTGCTGCTGACGTTAGCTCTCCTGCTTGTGCCGCTGCTCCGCCGCTCGCCCCGCGACAGGCCGAGTCCTCGTGGGAGAGTAGAGATGGCTGGGACTTGGGAGAAGGGCCGGCAAGGCCTCGAGGGGTCTCCTTCCCCCCAGGAAGCCTGGAGCCCCGCCTGCTTCCCTCGGCACCTCAGCTCTAGTATCAGGAGAGTGGGGGTGCTGGTAATCACCTCGGGGACAGCCGGGCGGGCGTGTGCACGTGCAGGGGAGCGGGTGTGAGCATGGCCTGCGACCCCTCTGCCTGCTCCTCGGCTGTAAGACCTCCTTAGTGACTGTTGGGGGCTTTGTGGCCTCCCCTGAGGGCAGGGCCACAGGCAGGCGGGAGTTCCAGGCCAGCAGGTGGGAGCCGGGTTGGGGACAGAGGGCCGGGTGTGGCTCGAGGGGAGAGGGGAGGCCAGACGTGACCCGTAAGCACCCTCTGTCTTCCCCTCACAGGCGTCCTTCTGGACATCCAGCAGCACTTTGGGGTCAAGGACCGTGGCGCCGGCTTGCTCCAGTCAGGTGAGGCCCGCCGCCCCCCCACCAGGCCCGGCACACCTGCTGGGCCCTTCTCTGCTGGCCTCTCCCTGACTCGAGGGAAGGGACGTGTGTCCACATCTCATGGCCGAGGCTCCTAGAAGACAGCTTCCCCGAGCCTCTCCCTCTTTCTTGTAAAACAGACAAAGAACAGTCTGAGGGGTCAGTGGGGGACAGACAGGGGTGTGGTCCAGGTCCGGGGCCCTGGAGGTGACCCTTCCTTTGAGGTCTGGGACCTCCTCAGGAGCCGGTGGTCCAGGGCCTACCCTGAGGCTGCTGGAGGGACTTCATTAGGTTGCTGTGCAGGACGGTGTCAGGGAAGCCTTGGTGACCATGTCTCCGCAGCACACCCCCTCCCTCCCCACTCCACCCACCCCCGGCTGCTTCCATTGCCCATTGGGCTGGGAATCCTCTCCCAGATGTAAAAGCAGGAAATCCCCTTGGCCGGTCCCAGGCAAGGGCCTGAGAGCCTGGGTCCCGGGTGAGTTCTGGGCCTGATGTCCTCTGCCCCCTGGGCTAGGGCAGTGTGGCAGGCCGTGAGCCGTTGTCCCTGCCTATCTGCCCCTTGCGGCTGGGCCCATGTGTCCTTTGCCCCTGCCTGACCCACCCAGTGCCTGAAGCTGGCCGTGTGGCTGTGGGCCCAGTTCATTTGGCTCCGGTTCTCTTTGGCCCTGGAGTCGTGGTCAGATGTGTGGGAGGAAGTCCGTGGTGTGCATTCCAGAGTGTGAACCCCTTGCCCGGCCCAGGCTCCCCGGGGAGGGCGGGGTGGAGGGAGCTGGCCCTGTCCAGGAACCTGCCTGACCTGTCTTGGTGGCATTCCAGGGAGGGCTGTGCCAGGCCTCCGTGGCCTCCATGAGCCCCCAGAGCATCACCACTCAGCCAAGCCCTGCAGCCTGGGCCCGTTCCCAGGTAGGGTCCTCGGGGCACAAAGGGAGGGCCTGGTGGTTATCGGGCTCGGCTCGACAGACGGCTGAGTGAGCTGGCGCAGGGGCAAGGCTGTGGGGTCCGACACCCTAAGCGCAGCCAGTCCCCACCACTGCCCCCAGCACTGCGCTGAGGACATGAGGCCACACCCATCCCCTGGCCCTTCCCTCTGGCCAGGCCTCCCAGCGGGGCCAGAGCCAGTCAGCCACCCCCAGGACAGGCGCAGCCCACCTCCCGGGCTCTGAGCACACAGTAACCACCACACAGCCTGGAAGGGAGCATTTCGGCTGGATGTAGTGGGGGTGGGGCTGGGAAGGCAGGAGACAGCCCGGCGTGCCAGCCACCCCCCCCCCCCCCCCCGCCCCACCGCTCTTTGGCCCCTGATTCCCGGGGACCAGGCTGAGTCTCCTCCCCTCCTGGCCTTGGCCTTGCAGACCGACCAGGAGCCAGGTCTGCCCTGGCTCCCTGCACTCAAGCCCCACCGGTGTGGTTGAGGCCCACACAGCCTCCTGGGGAGGGCCTGTTGCCTTGTGTCCTCAGCCACCTCCCTGGCCCCCGGGGACCTGGTGGGAGGGCGACAAACAGCCAGCAGCGTCCTTGTCTCTGGCTGCTCCTCCTAGAAGCTCTCTTTGCAGCTTTATGTCCCCGACGAAGGGGCAGAGGCCGAGAGTAGTCACGAGGACTTGCGGGCCTGGGATGGGGACCCTGTGTGTGCCACACTCTCCAAGCGTGGAGGGCACACGGGTGTCCGCTGGCTCGTCCCCAGCGTCTGAGCTTCTGTCATCCCTGTTCTCTGGGTGGTGGTCTCTCAGAGTCCTGTACCCCCATGACCTTTGCCTTAACACTCGACCCCCAGTGCGACCGGGCAGGCCCCCGGAGCCTAGAAGCCAGGCAAGCTAGACCAGGATGTGACTCAGTGGGCAACCAGGCCAATCAGCTAACAGGCCTGGGCCCCAGGCACCTGTCTCTTCCCTGAGCCCCTGATAAGGTCAGAGCCGGGTGGAGGCGCCCAGATCAAAGGGCGAGGCTGCAAGCAGAGTCTGCTGCTTGTCTGTGGGCCCCAGGGGCTGCTGTGCTCGGAGACAGGGTGGGGGGAGCTGGGGGTCAGGCCTGGGCCTGCCCCTGCCTTTTCCCCGGGTCCCAATCTTGAGAGCCAGCTTGGGAAGAGCCTGCTTTTGGCCATCCCCAGGCAGAGGGCTGCCAGGTGGGAGCCGGGCCCCGATTCCCGGGAGGAGCAGCAGCTCAGCCTCTGTGATTACAGCTCATGCCACCCTGGGAAACCAGGAGCCTGCACCTGAGGGGCAGCTGCTGCCCAGCCCAGCCCACTGCTGGCCAGGCCCTGGGCTGGGCTCTGCCCCAGGCTCTGTCCCTGCTTTCCAGTGGGAACAGAAAACATATCCAGTCGCCACCAGGCATAGGGAGTCCTTGGGGACTGGGAGTGGGATGGGGACTGAGCAAGGGGGAAGCTAGCTCTGCCTGGGGGGAGGTGGGCAGGACTTCCCAGAGGAGGGGACATGCAAGTGGGGCTCGGGGTGTGGGAAGTCCAGTCACCCTCCTTCCCCCTCTCTGAGCTGATGAAATACACCCAGGAAACGTTTACCTTACGTAGCTGAGCCTGAAAACCCAAGCGAGCAGGGGGATTCCCAGGGCCAACGAAGAGACCTGGACCCGAAAACAGGGTGGGCGCTGGTGTGGAAGCCAAGTGGGCCAGAGCACCCGGCGACCAGGATCTGTTGCCAGAGCTTGTGACCGTGTTTTTAGTGTGAACATTTTATGATGAAGAATTTTAAATACACATCAAAAGCAGGGAGAGCGGCGCCAGGAAGCTCCACAGAGCTCTCGCCCAGATGCACGGGACAGTCTGCCAGTCCAGGACCCAGGCTCCAGGGTTCCCCGGCTCTGAGGATCGGCCCATGCAGCCTCAGCTCCCGGTGTCACGTGGGTGACCTGGTCTCCCCCCAGAGCCCAGGGCAAGCTCCCTGATGTCTGGCTGCACCCTCAGGCCAGTGGCAGTTTGTCTGTGAGGGCACACATCTGTAGGCCAGAGGGGTCCAGGCCCTTCCACACGTAGGAACCCCCAGAGGCAGACCTAGCTGCTCCCAGGGGAAGGCCCCGTGACTCAGGGCCTGTGTGGGACACAGATGGCAGTACCCACCAAGGACAGAGTCAAACAGAAAATGGGCAGATTCCCGGGAGGAGCAGCAGCTCAGCCTCTGTGGAGGCGCCACAAGGAGGCGGCCAGCTGAGGCTGGAAAATGGGGAAACTGATCTCTGAGCAACATACAGGCACTAGGTCTGCCTTCAGGGCTTCCAAGCTGCGTGAGCTCCGTTTCTAAGAGTCAAACTTAAAAGACTGGGCGAGCAATTTAGTGAGAAGGAACAGGGAGCTCCTTCCAAGACTCAGCTCAAAATTCTGGAAGTGAGAAGGTAGGCACTGAAATTTAACACTGGAGCAATTAGACCCAGTCAAAGAGAGAATTAGCAAATCAGAAGATGGGTCTCTGTAAGGCAGCCAGTGGGGGCAGGGGAGCGGGCTTCAGGCTTCAGGCTCTAGGCACTGGACTGTGGGGGAGCAGAGGGAGGGAAGGCTGGGTAGAGGGCAGGGTCACGTCGCAAAAGGAATCTGGCTCTCGTCCTGGGATGGTGGGGGGCCAGAGAAGGCTTTGGGATAGGCAGGTCCCTGTCTGATGGAGGCATCGGGATGTTCTCTCTGGGGCTCAGTGTGGGGGTGGATGGGAGAGGGGAGGCAGCCCAGGGATGTGGTCGGAGTGGTCACGAGGATGTTCCAGGATGGGGTCGGGGCCGAGGGGGGATGGGGGACAGAGGAAGAGCCAGCTCAGACTGAAACCAGACAGCAGCTCTGCCTTGGGGCCATCTCCTTCTGGCCTTTTACCCTCCCCACTTCATCCAGCGAGGCTGCCCCTGGCCCCGTCTTTTCCCAGGGAGGCCCAAGAACCCATCTTCCTGAGGCCTGAGGGGCCAGCCCAGGGTGTCTGTCCTTAGCGGTGGGAGGGAGGAGTGGTTCCCATTCTTTCCGCAGGAAGTCTGCACGGTGATAGGGCCGGGCTGTCCTGGGTCCTCCCCATCGTCCGGCTTCCTGGGCCTCCGTCCACCACGTCCTGTGGGCAGAGTCCGCCTGAGTGACTTCCCTGCCCACAGGAGAAGGAGGATGGCAAGTCTCCCCAAATAACAGTTAGGCCAGATTTGGACTTTGTAAAAATAGCCTCCTTCAGCTGAGGCTGCGGTGGGGGCTGGACCCAAGCTCCAGGGCCACTGTGGGGAAGCCCAGGGTCCCCCAGCCCAGATCTCAGCTGTTCCGGCCCGAGGACCATCTTCTGGGGGTCAGCAGGGCCGAGCGCACCCTGAGAAGGGTTCGGCAGCCCCACGGGTGGGGTCAGAGGGGCTCTGAATCCTCAGCGGCGTGGTCCCGGGCTCTGGGCGTGGGCCCGCAGAGAAGGTCAGGGGCCTGGGCAGCCGCTCCCCAAGCTCTCCCTGGCCCTGCATGGCGGGGGCACCACCCATCCCACAGAGAGCCTCCAGGCCCCCTCTGGCCTGGCTGCCTGCCCGCGGGCCCCATTGTCCTGGTCCTGTGGGCTCAGCACACGTGAGTTGCTGAGGGCTTCCCCACACCCGGACCACAGGATGTCCTCGTGTGGGAACTGCTGGGAAAGCCGTCCCACAGACCGGGTGGGGCCGCCTGGCTGCGCAGAAAGCTCTCCTCCAGCGAAGGTGGTGGGGCGGGGGGTGGTGGGCAGGGGACGCTCCTGGCCCGGCTGGCTTCACCCCCAGCCCGTGGCCGCTGGCCAGAAGCCTCTGCACACCCGCCAGGGACCAGGTCCTCTGCCAGTCCTCCTGCCAGGCGCGGTTTTCTTCCTCTCCCTGCCTGGTTGTGTTCGGAACCCCACACCGCCCTGCGAAGTCCCTGAGGGCCCGGACGGGTTCCCTCTCTTGTCTGTCCCGAGCAGAGGGGAGGGCTGCAGAGACAGATGGATCTGTTCCTCCTGATCCCGGACACCCTTGTCCCCGAGGATGCAGGCTCAGGAGGGTCACTGTGTCCTTTTGGGCGAGTTCCTCCTCCTGTCAGTGACCCAGCTCTATAACAGGGTGACACGGTGGAGCTTGGCTGGGGCTGGGTCGTGAGGACAGACTGTGTCTGGGTGGCCATCCTCTCAGACGGGCCAGCAGATAGCCTGAAGTCCTCTCTGTGGCAGGCAGTGGGTGGGGATGGCCTGGGGCAGCTCTCCCCTTGGGTCTGTCCACTCTCTCCTCAAAGGGGAAGAGCAAACAAGCCATGGTTGTCCACGGGCTCCTCCAGCACCTTCCCCTGCTCTGGCCTGGCCCACCTTCCTGCAGTCCCCCTTCCCTGTGCTGGGGTCTGTAGTGTGATTTAGAGCGAGGACCCTGGAGTTAGACAAATGGGATTTAACCTCTGGCTTGGCCGCCCAGAGAGCTGTATGACCTCACTCCTTTTGGCCTCTGTACCTTCCTGTGGGGTGAAGAGACGAGTGTGGGGCAGTGAGGTGACTGGTGTTTAGGTCCAAGGTGTGTGCTCGGGCTGCCAATGGGAAGTGAGGTTCTTGGTAATGGGAAGCACCCCGCCACCTTCACCTTCCTGCGGTATTGCTCCTAAGACTGGTGGTGTAAGAATAGTCTTGATTTTAAGTATTATCATCCCGGTAAACTCCTATGCACCCTTCAGAGCCCTGCTCTGGTGTTACCACCTCCACAAAGCTTCTCTTCACGATCCTTGCCCTCCTTGCTGGTTTCCAAACAGGGCAACCCATGGACAGGGGTCACTCTTGATCTGATTCTTTTTGCCTACCCCCCTCCCCCCACGGCCCCCAGTGCAGACAGGCACAGAGGGAATGGTTCCTTCTCCTTCCCTAATACATGTGAGTCCTGACGAGGCCCACATCCTGGTCTGATCTCAGGCAGGTCCTGGGAGGCAGGCCCAGCAGGAAAATTCTTTTTCTAGATATGAGGAAGTAATTTCTGTGTTGACTAACCTAAACAAGGGCCCAGTGTTGACCAAGGCTGCGGGCCCTGTGCAGGGTGTGGCATCAGGCTCCTCAGGTGCTGTCTTACCTTGTACTCTGAGCAACCCTGGAGTTGCCGTTTTATCTTTGTTTTACAGAAGAGGAGTCTGGCATGTGAGAGGCTGTTGTTAGAGTTTCAGGAATTGTGTGAGCCGGTGGTTGCACACAGCCATCAGGAGCCACTAAATCGTGCAGACCCAGGGTTCAACATCCTGTGTTCAGAAGCGATGTAGCAAATACCCAGATCCCTCCCTCCCTCCCCGCTTTGCAGCCTCCTGCGGTCCTGGTGTTGGTGAGGCTGTGGCCTGCCCTTGCCCCCGCTCAGCGGAAGGAAGCGTGTGGCGCACGCCACCCCCTGACTCCGGCAGCCTGAGGTCAGCCGTGGTGGGCGTCTCTGCACCACGCCAGCTGGCAAACCCCACCCGTCGGGGTCCCCTGCCACACCCCCACTGTTTTGGAAAGCCATCAGTATAGCCCTGAACAGAGAGGTGGAGGCCTGCCCACGGTCACCCAGCTGGGAAGGAACGGCGGACTCTGGGCCCAGGGAGGGTCTCTGGTGCCCAGACCCGTGGCCCTCAGTGCTGGCTCTGTCCCCAGCAGCCACAGGCTCACCATCCTGCTCACCAGATGAGAGGGACACTGTCCCCCTCCTCCAACCCAGCCCTCTCCCTGTGATCTCCCCATCCCTCCTTCCCGCCCCCCTCTTTCTCTTCTTCCCGCCTGCCTCTGCCCAGATCAGGTCTGAGGGAGACACCAAGCCTGCTTGCACATTCGGCCTGGTGGTCAGAGCCCGGCCAACTGGCCACCTCCTCTGCCCACCCCTGGCCTTTGTCTGGCCATCTGCCCATTAGCTGTGGGATGCTCTTCCAGGGGAGGTGTGGGGGAGCAGCCTTGATCCCTGGCCCTTAGGGTCTATGCTGCTTGGCTGGGCCTCTTCGTCCCACCTGGGGCCCCAAGGCCCCACCTGGCACCGGCAGTGGCATCCCCACGGAGCCCTTGGAGACGCCGCTGCTCTCTTGTTCTAGAAGAGTAAAACCAGGTCACATCACCACCCTGCTCAGCATCCCCCAGTGTTTTCCTTCTCAGCCGTGGAAACCACAGTCACCACAGTGGGTCGTGAGGTCCTGCTCCATCTGGCCTCTCCGCCCCCTGCAACCCATCCCTCTGCTCCAGCCACTCTGGCCTCTCCACTGTTCTTCAGATGTATGAAGCATACTTCTGCCCCAGGGCCTTTGCACTCGCTGTTCTTGCCCCAGTATTTACAGGATTTGTTTTCTGACCTCCTCCAGGTCTGTGCTGAAGTGTCACCTTCTCTGACCCTTCTGTTTAAAGTCATAGCATCTGCTTTGTCTCTCAGACACATACTTCCCATCTCCTGTTTCTGCCCTGTTACCCTCCTTGGCACTTGTCACCGTCTGACACACCAGTTTTTGTTTGATCTTGGGTTTCTCCTGCTGAAGAGGGCAGGAATTTTTGTCCGTTTCGTTGAACGGACGGACGAGTGAATGAGCAAAGGCTGTGTTTACGGAGGTTAGGGAAGCGTCGACAGCCCGCTGGGAGTGAGAGTGGGAGACCAGGGCTCTGGACCCACTTATACCCTGTTTTTTTACCTTGGGCAGGTTCCTTCCCCTCTCTGACCCTCTTTCCCAAGGCTAATAATGGGAGCAATGTGGGAGGTGCAAGGAGCAGACTCTGGAATCGGGATCAAAGCGCACGGGACTTTGGCTGCCAGTAGGGCCCTGGGCACGTCTTGTTTCCCACCTCTGCGAGGTGCATCGGGCTGGGGCACACCCATGATGCCAGGTGGTGAGCTCCCGGCACGGCTCCTGGCACGTACCACACTCAACAAATCGATCCTCGCTGTTTGGCGAGTTCCGCGAGGGCTGCCCGCCGGACAAGCCGGGCCTATGGCAAAGTGGGTGGGGCTCTAGGACCCCCCCACCCCAGCCCTCCTGGGCCCCTGGTCCTGGCCGAGGGCTGCCCCTGGACCCTGGGCTCAGCGGGTGGCGTGGGGAGCCGGCTGCAGCCACGAGGACCCCATCACGCTCTCCCTCTCCCGCGCAGTGTTCATCTGCAGCTTCATGGTGGCTGCCCCCGTCTTCGGCTACCTGGGGGACCGCTTCAACAGGAAGGTGATTCTCAGCTGTGGCATCTTCTTCTGGTCCGCGGTCACCTTCTCCAGCTCCTTCATCCCCCAGCAGGTGAGGCCTGTCGGGCTTCCTTCCCGGCGTCCCCGCAGTCCTGCCGCACCCCGCTCCCTCCAGGGCCGCCACCTCTCATTGACTGTCCTCTTCCGGACTGGGGTGGCAGCCTCTGCTGGAGTCCCAGGTGTCTGTCTTCCAAGCGCAGTGGGCTGAGGGGTCTCGGGTACTTTTGTAAGCAGGTCATGCAGACAGGGACGGCCTTCCCTGTGCTGGCCGGAGCTGGGGGACCTGGAGCCCTGCGTGGCCTCCTCTTTCCGAGCTGCCTCTGATTCAGGGAGGAGGTAAGGGACAGCAGAACTTCCAGTCTAGGAGTCAGGGCCCTCTGGTTCTAGTCCGAGCTCTGCCATCATCCTGCTGTGTGATTCCAGGTGAGTCACTGTGCCTCTCTGTGCCTTGCACAGTTCCCTTTTTTTTTTTTAAAGTGAACTCTGTGCCCAAGTTGGGGCTCGAACTCATGACCCTGAGGCCAGGAAATGTGTGCTCTACTAACTGACCCTCCAGGCATCCCGTACATAGTTTGCTTTGTCCAGTAACCAGCTGACTGCTCGGGTCGGAGTTCTAGGGTGTCCTGCATCACCTCCACATAAGAAAGATGTCTCTCCATCAGCCACCATGGTCCTGGGTCTGAATGTCCCGACTCTGGTCCCTTCAGCCCTGTGACCTGGAGAGCCTCATTTCTGCATCTGTGGAACAGAAGGAATTCTCACCTTGAAGTGTCACTGCGCCCAGAGCCCGGAGCATGGCGGGTTCAACAAACCGTAGTTTCTGTTCTCTCTTCCGCGAGGGAGACACGCTGCTCTGAGAGGGATTGAGTTCCCGTCACTAGGCGTGTTCCAGCAGAGGAAGGACACGAGTGTGGCGGTTACCATGGGGGAGGACAGAGGAAGGAGAGAACCAGGGTCTGTCTTCCAGGAGCTTTCAGCCTTGGGCATAAAGAAGACCCTTTCCCTGTCCTCAGGAGCATGCAGGCTGGGCATGGGAAGATGGGGTGGGACCCCCCCATTCACAGACTTCATGATGTGCAAAGGGCTGAGAGTTCTCACCGAAGAGACAGCGGTTTCTGGAAATCCATGGGGCCAGGGAAAGCTTCCTGGAGGAGGTGGCATTTGAGCTGGAAAGGCAGGCAAGGAGGTGAGGCTTTTTGTTGGGTGGGACAGGCAGAGGGCACAAACCCACGGCAGCAGTAATGGTGCAGTGTGGGTGGGTCCCCAAACGAGGAGAGTGTTTTGGCCGGAAAGGAAGGCAGGGACCAGGTCATAGAGAACCTCGGATGCCTCGTTAGAGGGTCTGGTCTCCATCCTGAGGGCAGGGGTGAGTCATAGGGACACGGACCAGGAAGAGGCTGGAGAAGAGGCAGAAATCCAGCTGGTTTGAGGTACAACTTCTTGGAGGAGGATCAGGTGCTGGTGGGCTCTGGGTCATGATCAAAAATGGGGCCTGGACCAGATGCCTCCTGGGGTCCTTTGGGCCCTGCCCTGCCCCGGCCAGGGCACTGGTCCTCTGACCTGCTGTGCCACTTCTGGGATGAAGCCGTGAGTCTGGGACCGCCGTGCTGGCAGCTCTGGGGGTGCAGGAGGATGGGCAGAGACGGACGGATGGGTCACCCCAGTTTGTGGACTCACTGCACGCCCGGCCCGAGCCCCATGGGGGTCCTCCATGGCGTTGGCAGTGTGATTCTGAAGATGATTTGGCACAAGAAATGCCCAGGAACAGCCAAAAACCTGGTGAGAAGTGACCGTGGAAGGGCCTCGCCCCATCGGTCCCCACGGTGCATTCCCCTAACCCACACAGCAGGCAGACAGAGACGCCCTTCCCGTGGGGGCCCAGGCTTGGAGATAGGTGCACCACACGTGGCTAGGGCAACACTGCCAGTCCATCTGGATGGAAGGGAGACCATCTCGCAGAATCAGTCCAGACAGATGAAAATGGAGTGGAAAGCAAAGTATAAAAGTCCAGGGCTACACATCCGTGGGAGAAGACCAAAGAACCCGGCAGGACCATGGGCAGAGGGTGGAGAAGGCCGCGACTCCGGGAGGAGCCAGTGCTGGACTCCCGTCCCTGGGGAAATACAAATCCCAGCGACAATGAGATGCTGTTTCACACCCCTCCAATGGGCAGCGGTTGGGAAGGCCGCCGCTACCAAGTGTGATCAAAGCTGCTACGGGCGCGGTGACGAGGCCCCTCTGGAGAGCAAAGCGCCAGGATTCCGCAGAGCCTGCCACGTGCGCCCCAGCCGCCCTGCGTGCCCGGGAGAGCAACCTCGGCCTGTGGACACGGCACGGCATGGCGCTTGTGAGGGGCTGGAGCAGGAGGGGGACATGCAGGGCGAAGCAGGCGCGTTCCCGCAGAGAGACTCGGCGGTGGGACCGTGAAGCGCGTCTGTGTTCAGCCGTGCGAACGGGCTTCTGGAATGCGTGATGGAGGGCAAGGCGAAGTGTGGGGCAGGGGCATGGACGGACACTTCGGGGTGTGCGTTCTGAACGCACACGGGGGACACCGTTTGGTGTCCGGTGCATGGGGATGAGGTGGCGCCGTGTCACGGGTTTCTGGGGGGGTGTGGGATGACCCCTGCGCTCCCGTGCAAAGGACAATGAGGAAATCTGAGATCCAGCAGACGGCGCATTAAGGGGGGCACTGTCATCGTCTCGGATGGCGCAGGCCTTCCCTAGCGAGGTGTGCAGTCTAGAGGCCAGCAGGGGCCATCGCTGGGCCGGAGAGCGTCGGGTCACACAGACCCTACAATCAGAGTAGAAGGAAGGTGACAAACGACGCTCGTCATGTATGTCGTCAAGGGTCCAAACGCACGATCCCTAAATGCTCGTAGAAATCAGGACAAGACAGCCAGCCAGCAGCAAAGTAGACGAAGGCACTGGGCAGCGGAGCCCTGGAGAGAGGGTCTGTGCCAAGGGTGTGGCGGACACAGAGACGGAGGCGAGGCATGGGGCTGGACGGGCGTCCGGTGCTGCAGGGGGCGGGCCCGGATGGAGACGGGCAGATGGAGGGAGGGAAGCGGGAGACCCGGAGGAGGGCAGCGTGTGGGCAAGGCCGGCTGGATGGGTGGTCAGGGTGGGGCCGGGGAAAGATGACCGGGCCGGGTTCTCAGGCTCTGGGCAGCTGGGGGGACGGAGGGGTTGGGTCCACATCAAAGGGGAGGACCCCTGGCAGCTGGCATGGCCCCTCCCTGCCCGGCCCAGCTGGGCTTCGCTCTCGCTCTTTGATGTGTGTGTGGGGGTTGTTGAGCATGGAGCCCACCGGCTGTCTGGCCTGGGGGTGAGGGAGGCCGTGTGGCTCCCGAGGTGGGGCAGGGCCCAGGCAGGAGGTCTTGCCCTTGAGGGGAGGCAGGGCAGACTCCAGGGGTACGTCTGGGCCACACGCATGGCCGTCTCCCTGCAGCCATCCTGGCCAGAGCAGCTGGGGCCTGGTTCAGCCCCTGCCCGCTGCCCCGACCTGGACACTGAGGGGAGCCCATGTTGTCTGCCCTCCCGCAGCACTTCTGGCTGCTGGTCCTGTCCCGGGGGCTGGTGGGCCTGGGAGAAGCCAGCTACTCCACCATCGCGCCCACCATCATAGGCGACCTCTTCACCAAGAACACGCGCACACTCATGCTGTCCGTCTTCTACTTCGCCATCCCGCTGGGCAGGTGAGGGCCCTCTCCCCGAGGCCAGGGCTCCATGACCCGGCCATGTGGTGGCCGTCCTTGGGCTACGCCAGCAGGGGGCCGGGGTGGGGGGCGGACGCTGCCTCACACACCGGTGGGCACCCCTGCCCCACTGCGGTCTGACCGCGCCGTCTCCTCTGCAGCGGCCTGGGTTACATCACGGGCTCCAGCGTCAAGCAGGCTGCCGGAGACTGGCACTGGGCCCTGCGGGTAAGGACACCACTGACCAGCCCCTGCCCAGGGTTCCCAGGGACTCGCCTCCCGAGACCAGTGTACTGGGGGCGTTGGGGAGCCGGGCTGGTTCGGACAGGATGAGGGACGGCCTCCCGTGTGTCTAATGCTCCGGGTCTGCAAGGGTGCATCCTGTTCCGGCCCAGCCCCGGGTTAGCGGGGGCCCAGGCGACCTCTGTGTGGGGGCCCCCGGGGTCTGGAGCCCCTTCCTGCCCCGAGCGAGGGTTCAGGCGAGTCTGCCAAGGCCCCAGGACGGCGCGATCAGAGGAAACAGAGATGCCCCGTCCCGCGGAGGAACGGAAGCTTAAGACAAAGTGTTTTTTCCTCAAAAGCAGGAAGGAAGCAGCCTCCGTGGAATTTCTTGATGGGGCGCGTGTGGTGGGGGTGGGGACGGGCCTATCCAGCGGGTGAGGGGGCGGGTGTCCCAGAGGCTCTGCTCCCGACCTCGGATGCCCTCGGGGATGATGGCGTGGGCTCCTCCCGATCAGCAGCAGGAACCTCCCTGGGCCCTGGGCCCCCACCCTCTTCGTGGTTCCAGAGTCGGTCCCTCTGTGCGTCGGTCCTCGTTCTGTCCACCATCTGTCTTTCTGTCTTCCGCCTGTTAACTCATCCCGCAGTCTGTGCGTTCTCCGTCCATCCGTCCTCCTCCTCCCCTGGACAGCAGAGCAGGAGCCCCCGGGGAGCTCTGCCGAGAGATGATGCCCCAGAGGCCTGGGGTCCCAGCTTGTGCTCCCGCCCCACCAGGTGTCCCCCATCGTGGGCATGATCACAGGCACGCTCATCCTCATCCTGGTCCCAGCCACCAAGAGAGGCCACGCTGACCCGCTCGGGGGGCAGGTCAGGGTGCACAGCTCGTGGCTCCGTGACATGAAGGCCCTGATCCGCAAGTGAGTGCAGCCGGGAGGGGTCTAGGTGGGCGGAGGACCCTCCCTGCCAGGCTGCCCACGGGCCAGTGCTCCTCACCCCTGCAGCGGGGACAGGCTCGGGGGCCTTGCTCGGTGGCCTCGCTCAGTGCCGCTGCCCCTGCCTGCCCCTCTCCAGCCGCAGCTACGTCTTCTCCTCCCTGGCCACGTCGGCCGTGTCCTTCGCCACAGGAGCCCTGGGCATGTGGATCCCATTGTACCTGCACCGTGCTCAGGTCGTGCAGAAGACGGCGGAGACGTGCGGCAGCCCGCCGTGCGGGGCCAGGGACAGGTGGGGCCGGCCTGGGACACGGGTGGCGTTCCCCCTGCCCCGGCTCGCCCCCTCCCCCCACTGACCCCGGCCCCCTGCCCTCTGTTCCCGCAGCCTCATCTTCGGGGCCATCACCTGCTTCACCGGCTTTCTGGGAGTGCTCACGGGGGCGGGAGCCACGCGCTGGTGCCGCCTGCGGACCCAGAGGGCCGACCCGCTGGTGTGTGCGGTGGGCATGCTGGGCTCCGCCATCTTCATCTGCCTCATCTTTGTGGCGGCCAAGAGCAGCATCGTGGGCGCCTACGTGAGTGCAGCGGGGGGCGCCCGCGTTGGGGGCGGGGGCTGGGGCGAGGGTGTGGGACGTGCAGTCTGGCTCACGGGGCTCCTCCCTACGGGGAGGCCCTTGTCAGCTGCCTGCACTTCCCCCTCCTCTGTCCGGGGCCCTGGGCGTCTTTTCGAGCTGCCAGCCTGCCTTGAGGTCCCTCTGTATTCTGCAGACTCCTGTGAGCCTGAGTGCCCAGACATGGAGGCCCCAGGGAGGGGTGGGAAGCCTGGGGGGCTCCCTGCCAGCCTGCAGGTGGAGGGCCCTGATAGCCGCTGTGGTCTCTCCTGGACAGATCTGCATCTTTGTTGGGGAGACACTGCTCTTTTCTAACTGGGCCATCACCGCGGACATCCTGATGGTGAGGCCAGCCGGGGTTCCCTTGTGCCAAGCCAGGCTTCTGGACCTCTGGGGCAGCTGGAGGGGGTGGTGAAGAGGTCGGAGGCTGGCAGGCCTATGGGGGGTGGACAGAAGGCCAGGCAAACTGGGGAGGTGGGCCTGGAGGCAGGGAGGGGACCAGGCTTCGGGGCCTGAGAGCTGAGCCCTGGGCAAGCAGAGGGATAGGCTGGGGCTGGATGGGGAGAGGGGTGTTGGCAGGCTCTGTGCGGCCGGGAGGCTGGCACTGCCAGGCTGGCCTGAGGGGGTGCTGCCTGCCAGCGTGCACCCCCCACCCGGTCCAAGCTTTCAGGGCCCGGCTCTCCCAACCCAGCCTCTGGGTACCAGGGGCGCCTGCCTGAGAGCCCGCGGCTGGGCTGGGCGGACAGAGGCGGTGTTCACAGGCCAACAATGGGAGCCCGACCAGCCAGCCAGGGACAAAGGGCCGTCTGAGCAGCGGCAGGGGCCATGTCCCTGGGAGGAACCGGGAGGGGGTGTGGCCCCGATAACTGGCAGCAGGCACTGTGGGGGGCGACTTGGGGGGACATCCTCCCTGTTCAGGGCCAGGAGGGGCTGGGAGAAGGGAGCACAGGGCCTGCTGTAGGGAGAGTGGGAGCCAGCAGGCCAGGCCTCCCTGGGAGGCAGGAGAGGGATGTCACTTGGGGTCTGGGCCACACTATGGGACAGCCCAGAGAATCAGAGTCAGCCTGCCGTGGGGGGCTCCTACTGGCTTTTCTCCTCCAGGAAGCCCACCCTGCTTCACTGGGGGGCCATCCGTGGGTGGGAGTGTGGGGGGGTCTGACTCAGCCCTGGGCTCACATGGAGCCAGGCCAGTGGCTGGGGCTAGAGTGAAGGGAGGAGTGATTCTGTGGTGCTGGGCGGGACTCCTGTGCCTGCCTCTGCCCCCTGGGGGCAGCCCCAGCTGCTGGCAGGGTTTGGGTCCCAGGGAAATCCTGTCCCATTTTATTGTCACAGCCACATGACTGATCACTGCTGGAAATGGGGCCATGCAGTCCCATCGGATCCAGCTGCCCCTCCCCCAGCCCTGAAAGGAGGGGCCCCGTGGGCTGCCCCCCCACCACTGCTCTGAGGCTTCGGAGGACCTGCCTAGCCTGGGAGGCTCCTGGCTCTGGGGGCAGTGGAGAATCGGGGGTGAGGGCCTCCCCAGGCAGGCCAGCCTGGGCCTTGCCACATCCTCGTGGAGGGGAACCAGCACGGTCTTCAGCTTATGGGTTCCAGTCCCAGCGCTGCCGCAGCCATGTTGTCCATGTGCCGGGCCTCCGTTTCCTGTGACCCCCGCACAGGTTCCCAGCCACATGCCCGGGGCAGAACCTCAGGCAGCCTGCCCCCGGGGACCCCAGGGACGAGGCCGGTAGCTGTGCCCTCTGGCATCTGACCCGCGGCCTCTTTGCAGTATGTGGTCATCCCCACGAGACGAGCCACGGCTGTCGCCCTGCAGAGCTTCACCTCCCACCTGCTGGGGGACGCCGGGAGCCCCTACCTCATCGGCTTTGTGAGTACTGGTGGCTGGGGGCGGCCTCATGGGGTGGGAGGCGCCCCCTGACCTGCTCCCGCCCCCACAGATCTCGGACCAGATCCGCCAGAGCACCAAGGACTCCCCGCTCTGGGAGTTCCTGAGCCTGGGCTACGCGCTCATGCTCTGCCCCTTCGTGGTGGTCCTGGGCGGCATGTTCTTCCTCGCCACGGCCCTTTTCTTCCTCGGCGACCGCGCCAAGGCTGAGCAGCAGTGAGTGTGCGGGGTCGGGCACCTGCTGGTGGGGGGCACATAGGGTCCCCTTGTGGCCCAGGCTTGTGGGAGGGGGACAGCTGGTCCATGCATGTCGCCTGGCCACCCAGGCTTTCAGGAGGGTCCCTTGGCCGCCCAGGCTTGCAGGGCTGGAGGCTTGGTTGGGGACAGCTGGCACATGTGGGTCCCCTGCCTGCCCAGGCTTGCTGGAGTGGGACAGTTAGCAGGTCCCCTGGTTGCCCAGGATTGCCGGATGGACCCGTCTGCCCAGCCCGCAGGAGGGGCTGTGGACAGCTCGCACGCCCAGGTTGGGGACAGGCTTTCAGGGAGAGGAGCTGAGGTTAGCCCGCCTCCTCCTCTTGTTTTCTGACTTCTTTCTTCTCTCCTCTTTGCTCCTCTATCTCCTCTCCCCACCCTTGGGCTCTCCCACCTTCCCCTGGGGCTGACGAGGTCCCTGCCCGGCACGTCCGGCCAGCCGGCCCCCGAGATGCGATGTGCCAGAGCAGTGCCCGGGCCCGGCCGCCGCTGATCCACCACCTTGACCCCCGCCCGTCTCTCCCCCAGGGTGAACCAGCTGGTGATGCCGCCTGCATCTGTCAAAGTCTGAGGCCGTGAGTGCAGGCGGGCTGAACAGCTCCTGGCAGGAAGGGAGGGGTGGGGGTCCAGGGGAATGTTCCAGAAGCAGGAGCAGCTTCTCCTGAGGCACCTCCTACCAGCTCTAGGACCAGGGCCATCTTCCTCTTGAAACGTGGCCCGCGCCGACTTGCTAGGTCAGGGGGGCAGGCAGACTCAGACTCCCGCTTCCTTCCTCAAATGGGATTGAGGGCAAAGGTCGGGGCTGGGACTGGCGGGAACCCCTACTCCATCCGGGACTGTGCTCCCCAGTCCCCAAGAAGCGTGCCAGGTCCTAAGCTGACCTTCCTCTGAGCCCAGCCTCTGGGGGCTGCTCTTCCAAGCAGCCCTCCCTTGTCCCCGTGATGCCCCCAGAGCCCAGGAACAAGCCCGTTTCTTCAAAGAGCAGGAAGACTAAAAGGACAGTCGGGACTGGCCTCTTCCAAAGCCCCCTGTGACCTGGCCCCTCTTTCTAGGTGCCTCTGGGACCATGAAGACCCCTCACTGACACCCTACTTGGGAGGCGTCCCACGGCACCCTGGCCCTGCTGGGCCGCCTCGAAGTTTTGTGTGTGATCCAAGGCTGGGCACCCACCCTCTCTGGTCTGGGGCTGTGGAGTGGCCGTGGCTCCAAGAGGCCATGTCCTCAGCGAGCGTGGAAGGATGTGTGTGGGGAAGCCACAGCGCCGCACAGACTCCCAGCCCCGGGTCCAGGCTGCAGACCCCCTGGGGCCCGGGACGAAGACAGCCTCCAATGGGCTTATGGGGAGAGCCTGGCCTGTCCCCGCCTTACAGGATCCCGGGCAAGCCTCTGCCGTCCCCAGACCATGGGGCCGGACGGCTGGATTTCCCTACATGGCATCTCTGAAGGCCTAGTGGCTCCCGGACCACAGAGAGGAGGGTGGTCCAACCTCACGCTCGGGGACATGGGGACCACTCTGACCTTGGGGACGATGGACTTCAGCGGGCAGCGGGCAGAGCCGGGTGCCCGTGGCTGGGCACTTCCCAGCCTGGCTTGTCCCTGCGAAGGACACTGGTCTCTGCTGCCTGCAGGACCAGCCTGCCAGGGAGCTGGCGTCTCTAGGGGCTAAGGCCCTGGCGGCTGCTGCACCTGACCTGTGCCCCAGGCCTGGGTGTGGGAGCCACACGCTCCCCACCCCAGCGACAGGGCCCAGGGTGCTAGCTGCCAGAAGCAGCAGCCACCCCATGAGGATTCCTGTCCCAGGAAAACGGCCAGGAGTGAGGCCCATACCCCAGGCCGACTGCCAGTGCTCAGGGGCCCTGCCACCGCCCCCACACCTGCCTGCTGGCGGAGCTCGCCCTACCCTGCCCCACGTGCTCCTGCACACCGGCTGGAATCAAGGTGCCGGCCCCAACGACGCGCTGCCCCGTAGTTAGCTGGCGTGGCTTGTGCGTGTGCAAGCTAGCAGCACCCCCTCCTCACCAAGCTCTGGGGCACCTACGGGGGTGGGACCCCTAAGACCAGCCCGACCCCGACGGGGGCCCCAGCGATGTTTTCTTGTTGTACAAGAACCACGTCCAAGTGTTGCCTCCTCTTCCTTCCGGAAGCCAAACTGCTCCTTTATTTTTCAGAGCTGCTGATCGTGAATCTCAGAGTCTTAAGAGAGAAGCCAAATATGTTCCTCTTGTAAATGAAGGAATAAACCTATTTAAATCATGCCGCACTGGCTCCCAGGGCACAGCCGCCCGGGGTGGGGGGTGCACGGGGACAGCGGGGGCGCGCGGGGATAGCGGACACTCGAGTCCCTCCGGTGCCGGAACTCACCGCGGGGCAAACGCAGGGCTCTTGGGGCTCAGGGCTTCCTGGCCTTCTTGAGTGACGCTTTCTTTCTCTTGGCCCCGCTCTGGAGCAGGGTGGGGCTCCTGCTGGCCAGAGACAACCTGGCTTTCTTCCGCGGCAGCGCGGACTGCAGCGACTTGCCAGACACCCCCTTCTCGGGCAGATCCTTCTGAGGCTGCTTTCTGCCGGTGGGTGCCGCAGGGGACGCAGGCCTGGCTCCGTTCACCTGGGAGGGCTGCTGCTTCTCCTGCAGCTTCGGGGTCTTGGCAGGAGCACTGGGAGTCATGGCCTCTGGGGCCGGCCTCTTGGTGGCAGGTGTCCCATTGGCCTGGGTGGGCCCCTGGGCCTTCCTCTTCCTTCTCCTCCTCTTGCCTGTGCTGGGGGGCTGGTCGCCCCCAGAGGTCGTGGGCTTGGCCTCCTCCACCAGCGCTGCGCCTTCCAACGTTTGCTTCTTACGCTTCTTGGTTTCCGGCAAAAACCCCTTTTTCTTCCTCTTCGTGCTAAGGGGGCTCTGCGTGACCTTGGGGACTTCCCTGGCCTCCTTCTTCTCTGACTTGGGGCGCCTTGGAAACAGGGCGCAAAAGAAGGGTGTGCCCAGTGAGAGGTGTGGCCCTCCCACAGTGCTCCCCGCCCGAGGGAGTCGCCAGGCCCCCCCAGGACCTACTGGACTCCGAGGGCCTTCATGGCCTGCCAGTAGAGGTTGCAGAGGCGGCTGCAGCTGGCCGAGTGCCCCCCCGGCAGCAGCCTCTGCTGCTGGCTCTGCAGCACACCCAGCACGCCGGTCAGGTCCACCGTCAGCTTCTGCGGGCAGGACACACCATGGCTGCCGCAGGGACCAGAGGCAGGGCCCCTGCTAGGCTCTGGGTCCCACATTCTCCCACCCCCGCCACCAGCATCCTTGCTAAGGACCCCGTCCTGGGCTGGACCGGAGGACCGACCTCCCCAGCTGCCGCCCAGCCCACGAGCACTTCCCTCCATGGGGCGCGGCCCTCCCTGGCATCCTCCCATGGGGCGGGCCCCCCCCTCAGCCCAGCCTGCACTCCGTCCCCACCACCGCGCACCGCCCACCTCCTGATGGACGGTCCTGAGGAGGGTGTTGAGCAACCCTAGGGAGGACAGCTCCTGCTGCTGCTCCGACTTGCTCTGCGCCTCTCCCAGCGTCCGCAGGTTCTAGGGAAGACGCCCACTCAACACCAGAGCCCGGAGGGGGCAGCCCAGCTCCAGCTGAAGCCCAGGGTCCCAGAGAACCACCCCAGCGGGAACGCAGCAGGGGTCCACAGCCCTCACCTCTGTGACCTTCACCAGGATCTGGCTGACCAGCTGCTCCCACTCGGGGTCCTCAAAGCACAGCCGCAGCTCCCGCGTGGGCAAGGCCTTCTGGAGCAGCACACAGGCTTGGGCCTGGTTGGGGGGCAGGATGGGGGCCTCAGTGCAGCAGCCCAAAGCTCAGGGAGGACTGAGCGGACTCCACGGGACCCAGGAGCAGCCACCACCTGGGCCCAGCCCTCTCCCCAGGCAGGTACAGGAGCTGAGGCTGGGACAGTGGGGACAGTGCCTGGCCCGCTCGTCAGCTCAGTGCCCTCCTGAGGCCTGCCCGTCAGCCTGACCCTGGGGGACAGCCACATCGGAGTGCACAACACGTCAAGGAGCTCGGGGTTCAGGTCACATGGGGGGTGGCAGCGGCAGGGTTGAAGCTTTCCCTACTGACAGTGACCCTGTGCCCTCGCCAGGGCACCTCCAGGGCCTCCCAAACACCCGGGCGGAGATGGTCACGCGGATAACTTTGACAAGCCCGGGACTGGGGTCCAGGGCCGTGGTCCAGGGCAGGCCTACCTGATGGCGGGGCCGTGCCTGGCCTGTCACGTGCTGGATCACGACGGGGAGCAGGCTCTTACAGAGAACCTACGGATGGCAGGACGGGGCAATGAGCTGGGCCAGGCCGCAAAGGGGTCCCGGGGGCAGGCCAGCCCGGACGCTCACCGGGTGCCGGGAGAAGAGACTGAGAAACATAGGCACAGTCAGTGGGCTGTTGCGCTTGGTCAGGAAGGAGGTCAGCGCCGAAGAGAAGATCGGGGTCACGAGGCTCAGATCCAAGCCGCCACTAGCCTGCGCCACAGGGGAGAGCAGCTGCGTGATGCCGGGGAGAGGGACAGGCACGGCCGTCCTCGGGGAGCTGGGAGGCGGCTCCCAGGAGTCACGGCCTCCACTTCCCCTCCACGACCCTGCAGCCACGCTCCTGCGGCCGAGCCTTCCTGGGCCGGGGCCGGCTTACCTTGGGGCCGGCTTTCTCTTTCTTCTGAGGCTTGCAGACAGTGGCGGCAGTGCTGTTGCCCTTCAGGACGCGGAGCAGGTAGAGGGCCGCGTTGAAGTAGTAGAGGGAGATGGAGGCATCGGCCTGGCGGCCTGCCTGCTGCACCAGCCGCTCCACCTGTGCGTACAGAGCCCCCACGCCACGGCCCACGTCGTGGCAGTAGTGCCGAGAGCGGCACAGGTGGTGTCTGCGTCAGGGGAGAGGGTGGAGGAGCCGGTCACCACCGTCCGCCTCGCCCCACCGAGCTGAGCCCGCCCCCCGTGCGTTCCAGTTCACAGGCGGGGAGACAGGAACCCAGAGGACAGGGGTCTGACCGCGGCAGCAGGGGTGGGCCCGGGGCTGCCTGCAGCTCTGCTGAGGGTGAGCAAGAGGAGAAACCAGCGCCCGGGGCTGAGCCTGCCACATGGGCAAACCTGCCTCCCCTAGGACAGAGGCTTCTGGGCCCTGAGACTCGGGTCCACGATGCTAGAGCACGAGGACCAGGTCATCCACAGACTCAACCCTGGCAGATGGCGGGGACAGCCCACCGAGCGAGCGCAATCTGGGGCTGGCAAGGACATGCTGTGGGGGGCGCAGTCTGTCCCGCCCCACCAGCTCCTCCGTGAAGCTCGCTCGGGCCCTCAGGTCTGGCCCCGTTCGTGCTGGGGCCAGCAGGTCCACACCTGCCTTTCCTGCGGGGACCCTGTTCCCGCTGGCCCCGCCCGCGCCTGCACACTCACGTGAAGATGCGGGCCGTCTTGTGCAGCAGGTCTTGCTCCTGCTTGGAGCTGCTGGTGCGCATGCTGCGGCGGATCACATCCAGTAGCGGCTCCAGCAGCTCCAGCACCAGCGGGTTCTCGGGCTGCTTGGTCACCAGCACCTCAATCAGGTCCAGGACCTGCGGCCAGGGGGACGGGTCAGCGGGTGCAGGGCATGCAGGGGGGCGGTGGAGGGGGGCAGTGGGGGGGTGCGGCGCCGTCGGCGGCTCCCACACTCACCCGGATCTGGAAGTCTCGCCGGAGCACCTTCTCCTTCCGCAGCTTATTCTTCTCGTCCCTCCGGGCCTGGATGCGCAGCTTCTGCTCGGCGAAGAGGCTGGAGAGGTTCTCGTCCAGGGCCATCATGGCCTCGTCCCCCAGCTCCTCGTCGCCGTCATCCTCTCCGTCCACCGCGCCCTAAGGGACAGACGCCCGCTGAGCAGCTGGCCGCTGGCTGCAGGCAGGCCCCCCGCCCTCCCCACCCCCCGCCACTGCTCACCAGGGCCTTCCCTGCCTGCAGCACGGCCATGAGCTGCTCCCGGAAGCCCTGGTCCACGTCCCCGTCCCGGTCCTCCTCACTGCTGTCCTCATCATCACTGTCGTCCTCGCTAGCCGAAGGTCTGTCGTCCTCACTGTCTGAGCTCTTATCCTGCGGGGTCCCCTGTGTTACGCCTCCCGTTGCCCACCCCACGTCCGCCCGCCCACCCCTCCTGGCACGCACCTCCCCGCTCTCCGACTGCTTCTCGGAATCATCCATGACCACCACGTTGTCCTCATCTGCGCTCTTCTCAGGGTTCAGCACCTAAACAGATTCTCCGACAGCTGACACACCTGTTGCTGCAGACACCACCCCCCCATACCAGGCCCCATCCAGTCTCAGCCCAGAGTCCCCCATCTCAGGGAGGAGAATGGAACCGGGAGAGGGGAGCACAGCACTGCCCAGTGAGGCTCCCAACTGCTCTGCACATTACAGCAATGACGAGCAGGCCCTCATCCTGTGGCAAGCCCAGTCCCAGACACCCCTTCCCCACATGACCCAGCTTACATCCAGGATCAGCTGCAGAGCCCGTGGGGTCAGGTGGACACACACGTGGCTGAAAACGGTCCGGGCCACCTGGCGCATCAGGTGGCTGGGCTGGGCCAGCAGGGCCAGCAGGATCTCCACCAGCACCTCCACCCATGGCGGCTCCTGGGGGGCTGCAGGCAGGAGAGGCTGAGCCAGGTCTGTGGGGATGTGCCCACCCGCCCCAGCCCTAGGGGCAGTGACCCACTGGCAGCCTTAGAGCGGGTCCGGCGGGGCTTCTCTCCCAGGCTCTTCTGGATGCAGGTCTGGATGTCTGCCAGCAGCTCGCAGCTGTCTGCGGGGGACTGGGGCAGGGCGAGGATAGGATCAGGGCAGGCCCCACTCCCGGCCCCGCTGAGCCCCTCCCAGCCAGGACTGAGCACCCCAGGCACCCACTCAGCACCCAATAGGCCACAGTGGGGCCTGGGAGCCTGATGACGCTAGATGTCCCCCCACACTGACTGCAATGTCCCTACAGAGCACCAGGACCGTTAACTGGAGCTGATTCCACGCCACTTCGCCCCCATCGTGCCGGGGTTAGCGCAGACCGCAGCCCTGCCCAGGAGTCGGGGGAGCTGAAGCCCCCCGTGGGGCACAGCTTCTGCGCCTGGACAGGGTGGCGGAGCGCGGCTGGGCCGTCTGCGCCCCACACCCTTCATCCAGGATGGCTGCACATGCAGCTCTGGGGTGAGCTGAGCGCCCAGTTGGGGGGGCAGGTGCCAAGGGCATCCCGTGCCCGCTGCCGCCCTGCAGCCATTAGAGGCCAACGCTAGGATCCGAAGGGGCAGAGGCCCCCACGTGTGCACACATACAGACAAACAAGCACACGAACACCTCGCACAGAGACAGACGTGCACACACACGCCGTGCACAGACCAACACACAGAGAGCCCACACACACCTCACATGGACATGCACAGAGACCACATGCTCACCCTCTGCACAGACCACACTCACACAGACTGATACACGCACACGTCACACAGACCGACTCAGATCGATACACGCACATGTCACACAGAGGCGCAGACACAGACCGATACGTGCATGTCACACAGACCAATACACGCTGCACGCACACACCCCACACAGACAGGTGTAGACACAGACCGACACACGCCACACACGGACACGTGGAGACAGGCACACGCACACACCACAGATGTGCACACACAGATGAACACACATGCTGCACACAGAACGGCGCGCACACACACCTCACAGAGACCGACACGCGCACACACGACCCGCCTGCAGGCCGGCTTGGGCGTCTGAGGTCTGGAAGCACAGACCACAACCCCGACCCCAGCCCAACGGGCAGAAGGCGGCGCCAGAAAGCACAAGACCATCCTGTAGCCTGAGAGGTGGCCTCCGGAGGAGCCAGAACGAACCCTGAGAGTTGAGCCCTAGCTTCAGTAAGAGCTTCCGGGTGGAAAGAATGGAGACATCAAGAGATGCGGTCATCAGCGTGGGGACATGGACGTGCAGGCCACGACCACGGGGCAGAGCCCCACACTGGAGAGGCACAGGGACACGTGCTAACCCCCACCTGCCACGGCGGCTGCTGGCGGGTGAGGTTCGGGGAGAGGTCAGGGCCTCGATCCTTGCGGACCGCGGACTACGGCCGCCGCGAGCACTGAGGGAGCAGGCCCGTCCCGGACGGCTGCAGGTCCTCTGCCACATCTCACCTCTGTGAGGGCAGGAAAGTCTGGAGGTCTGGTGGGAGAGCACAGTCAGACCCGAGGACCTATCCCAGGCCGTAGCTGTGTGGCCTGCACCAGGTTACTCGGCCGGGAGCTCCGGCCGCCCCAGCCGGCAAACGAGGTGGCACCTGCCGCAAAACTGGGGGGATAAGAAATGCCGCACAGGCAGCTCAGCATGCGACGGAGGCCCAGAAAGTGGACGGAGCAGCTCTTCCTTGGACTGTAACCCCACCAGGGCCCACAATGCCAGCCTCGACTCGCAGAGCCCCCAGAACGTGGCCCGCTCCCCTCCAGGCCGCAATACCTTGAAGAGGTAGATGCCCACGAGGAAGAGCAGGTGCTGGAAGGCACTGGCCTTGGCCTTGGCCTCTGCAGAGCAGGCCTCCAGCTCCTTCAGCGTCTGCAGCATCCTGCAGTGACACGGGCAGGCTCTCAGGCCTCTGCTGCCCCCTGGGCCCTGGAGTGTCCCCCCCACCCCCTGGAAACTGCAGTCCCTCACCGGTCCCAGGCCTGGCGCTGCTGTGTGGTGAAGGGCGTCAGGGGGGTCACGTTGCGGCTGTGGTTCAAGAGCAAGTCTGCGAACTGTACCAGCCGGTGGGTCCAGGGCTGCCCATCTGGGGTCCGCGCTGGCGCCAGCCGGAATTGGGTGCTGACGGTCTGCAGCAGGCTGGGAGGGCGGGGCGGGGGTCAAGGCTGGCCATGGACACGGCCGCCTCCCAGCACGCCCACAACCGGCCCACTGGAGCTCACTGGGCCTCCACGTGCTCCCGGCTGAGAACCAAGGAAGCGAGCAAGCTCGTCCCACCCGGCCCGCCCATCCTGCCTGCTCCGAGGCTGCCCACGGCCCACCTGAAGAAGGCGCTGCTGACCACCTCCCGGGTCCGGCTCTCCAGAGGAAAGGAGAACTGCTGCTCCGTCTCTGGGATCTGGGATGTGGGCTTCTTTGTTTCAAAGAACGAGTGGAAGAAACAAAACCTGGGGAGGGCAGGAGCGCCACAGGTCTCAGCAGCCCCCGCCCAGGATGGCATCACCCAGGGCCCAGGGACAGGTAGTGGCAGAAACAACATTTCCCAAGTCCGGATCTCCAGCTGAACTGAACTTGGCCTAACTGCGGTGAAGTTGGAGTCTGTCCCTCAGAAGCACGCCACACATGAGGCCACCACATCAGAGCACGCCACGGTCTCTGCAGACGTGGGCTGCTCCCCACCCCCCCGCCCCTTGGCCACGTGGTGAGGGCTGAGAGCACCTGGCAGAGGCAAGTCCAGCACCAGGGCCTTCCTAGCCCCGCAGGCGTCTGCAAGGCCCACGGCTAACCCTAACCTTTCCTTTCAGGGGCTCCTGGGGTTTTTCCCTAAACCGCCTTCTGCCTAAGGGGCAAGAATAAGCTACTCCCCCTGATGACCTGACCTCAGAGCTCCTGGCTCCAGGGCGACCAAAGACTAGACAAAAGCCCTGATTCTTGAGCTCCTACGAGGGCACTGAGGGCAGAGCCTGTCCCACCTGGCCACCTCCTCAATCAAGTCGTCCTCCTTCTCCGCGTGCAGGGCGTCCACGGTGCTGACCAGGCGAAGGATGACCCACTTCCGCAGCCGGAACACCGCTCGCTCAGGCCTGCGGGGAGCCGAGTTACTGGTTCCGTACCCACCTCAGAGATAGAAGGTGAGCTCTCCCAGCCTGGCCACCAGCACAGGAACACACAAGGAAACTCGGGCCTTCCGGGAGAGTGGCGGCTCAGTCCTCCCCTTCCCTCCCCTCCTGGGGCCACCATCCCGTGGGAACGCGGCCCGGCACCCCCACCCCGAGCTCCGCACGCCCACTCACCCATGCAGCGAAGCGTCCTGAGCTTTCTTCTGGTTGCTGGTGCTGAAGTCCACCAGGGAGTCCAGGTCGGGCCGGAGAAACGTGGTCTGTAGCCAGGCCACATAGCCCTTGAGGGCACGGGGACTCAGGAACCGCACAACCCTCCAGAACGTGGGCAGGACAGGGAGGCCCTGGTTGGTGATACGGGTGAAGGCCACCACCACAGCCAACTGCCGCTCGGGGTCATCCCGGCAGCCCTCCAGGAAGGCACCCACATACTCGTTCATCTCCGGAGCGAACTTGAACTGCTTCGGGAGCTGTTGAGAGTCAGGCCAACACCGGGGTCACCTGCCAGGAGGGTCCACCACCCTCTTCTCCAACAGGTGACACCAAGGCCTGGCAAAGCCCTATGTCATCCATGGCCAGGCCACGCCGCCCCCCGGCCCTCCCACAGTGCATCACAGTGGGCCGCCGTCTACCCACTCCCCCCCAGGACAGGTTGGGTTCCCGGCTCACAGAGGGCGGAGCAGGGTCTCGGCTGGGGCATCAACCCCCTTGTCCAGCTCCTGGCTGTGTCACCGTGCCACGTGCACCACGCCATGTGATTTCGTGTGGCTGCAGGCATCATCCTCATGACAACCCCTAACTGGGGGCCCCTTCTATCACCTTACAGGTGAAGAAAACTGGCCACTAACTTTTCAAGGTCACAGGGTTCCAAGTGGTGCCTGTGGGATGTGGAGCCCTCAGGCGCGGCTGCCCTGCCCCGCTGCAGCCAGAACAGGGGGGTGGCCACACCCCATGCCCAGGCGCCCGCCATGAGCGCTCCAGGGGACGTGACCCTTCATCTTCATGAAGGCTCTACCCAAGACGCCGAGTTCACAGAGGCGAAGCAGGCCCGGGCCAGGGGTAGCCGGGCTCCCAAACCTGAACTCAAACAACCACAGGTCTCTCCCGTCCAGTGTGGGCGCAGTATGGGGCCGCACATGGAGCTTGGTGGTCACAGACCAGGACGGTTCCCCTCACCGGAGCACCAGGTGTGGGTCGGGAGGTCTGGGCAGGCCGCTGGCCACGTACGCCTGTGCCGAGGGGCCTGAGGCCAGGACTGACCCTGCCGAAGTCCACTCAGAGGGGAAGGGCACGGGCAGCCAGGTGGCTCACCTTGCCCAGAGGGAAAGGACCCGTTTCCCCAGCAGGACCACCAAGGCAGGAGATTGGGGATGCTGTGGCCAAGAGCAACCCTCTTCCCAAGAAGCTGGCTGACCCCCGAGGCGCCCGTCCTCCTGGCAGTGCTGGGGGGGGGGCGGGGAGGATACCCACCTTAGCAGTGACCATGTGCTCCCCAAAATGCCGGATCAGGTCGCCCTGCATCACCAGGGGCAATTGCTCCTCAGACAGCAGGGGCAGCGCAGCGCCCAGCAGGCGGAAGCACAGATAGCTGGGAGCGTGAGGACAGCCCGCTCAGAGCCCTGCGCACCTGGCCGCTCTCCACCCCCACCCCGAGCTGGGCCCCGCACACCTGGCTGCCCCCCACCCCTGAGATGCGCCCCCACGCACCTGGCCGGCCAGAACTGCTTCTTCAGGAGCCCCTGCTCAACCACCTCCTTCCAGAACCTCGGGAACTTGCCCTCCTGCAGTGACAGGCGGAGCAGGTCCAGAGCCACGGCGGGCAGCTTGCGCTCCTTCTTCACAGAAGCGGCTGCCGTCTTCAGGACATTCACCAGTCTTGGGAGGGGTAGAGGGACTCAGGGGGCGCCGGCCCACCGGGTGGCAGGGTCCCGGGGTAGCCCATCCTCCCACCGCCCTCACACCTGGGGATGTTCTCATCTGAGAACAGGTTGACTGGTCCTATCAGCTCCTTGAGCTTCTCCGGCACCTTCTGCTGGGCCAAGAGGAAGAGCTGCAGGTGCTCGGGCGAGCCCAGGACTGAATTCAAGTCCGCCTTGAGGACTTTCGGCAGGATCGCCTGCAACGTGGCTGCTGGGACCTGGTGTGGGGACACGGGTTGGGGGAGGGTCACGCCATCCAGCACCTGTGCCACGTCCCGTGAGGTGAGCCCTGTGGCCCTGTTGCACCTGCCAGGCTTCTGTGAGGCCCCCCACAGTGCCGGGTGAGGTGGGACAGCCGCCCCCACCCTGCTAGGCACCAGAACCCTGGGAAGCTGTTTGTTAGGGAGCTCACTCCACGGCCAGTCCTAGGGCCTGGGGTTTTTAACAACTGCCCCACCGATGCTGACTAGCTACCCTTTTAATTACCTCTTTCGGTTGACTCAGGACTAGCTCGTTTTAAATATTATTTATCAGAAAGGGGCACCTGGGTGGCTCAGTGGGTTAAGCCTCTGCCTTCGGCTAAAGGGGCACCTGGGTGGCTCAGTGGGTTAAGCCTCTGCCTTCGGCTCAGGTCATGATCTCAGGGTCCTGGGATCATGCCCCACATAGGGCTCTTTGCTCAGCGGGGAGCCTGCTTCCCCCTCTCTCTGTGCCTGCCTCTCTGCCTACCTGTGATCTCTATGTCAAATAAATCTTTAAAAAAAAAAAAAATTATTTATCAGAGAACAACTGAGAGAGCAGGCATCCGTCGAAGGAGCCGCAGAGGAATACGCAGGCTCCTCACTAGGCAGGGAGCCCGACATGGGGCTTGATCCCAGGACACTGAGCTGAAGGCAGACGCCAAACCCACTGAGCCTCCCAGGAGCCCCGAGGGATGAGTTCATTTCCTGTATGAGCTGCGCCAAGCGGAGAGCTGGGACTTGAGTTCACGTCCCTGCCTCTTCCTCCAAAACAAAGGGTTCTAGGTACTGGCCCACCTCCCTTTCCCCAGCAGGGCTGCGGGGCCCTGGGGGTCAGCTCAGCCCAAAACAAAAATGGCAAACATGTTTAATTCGCTTGCCACGGGACAGGCGCTGCTCTAGAATGGTGCTGTCCGACGCAGCAGCCGCTGAGCTCTCCGAGCGCAGTCATGTGAGTGGAGATGGACCCCAGGACAAGATGCTCGCGGGACTCTAGGGACTCGACGGGAGAAGAATGTAAGGATCCTCTTCGACTTCGCACCGATCGTGGGTGGAAACATCACTCCAGATCCGTGAGACTGAACACCTCCCCGGGGACACTGCTGCTCTGGGGTGTCCAGGCTTCTACTCTCAGCCTCTCCACCTGGGGCCCCACGGCGGGAAGTCTGTACCTCAGAGAGGATGTCCACCAGGGCCTTCTGGGGCTGCTCCTGCAGGTGGTTGTGGTGCTGGGCCAGGTTCTGCAGCAGCTTTACCGACTTCAGCAGCGCCTCGGAGTCCTGGTGCCCAGAGAGGGAATGCGGTTATGAGCAGGGCATGCTACAGGACCCCCCACATGCCCCCTGCCCCCAAACCTCTCACCTTCACCAGCCTGCCAGACTGAAAGAGGGCTAGCACCCCAAAGAGGTTTGCAAAAAGAGCCGGTCTCATCATCGCCTAGAAAGAAGTTTCAGGCATCAGTGAAAAGGGCCCAGGAACCCCAGCCTGGGGCTGCCCATCTCCCCCAGGCCACTAATGCTCACCTTCTTAACTTTCTGCAAGTCGTGCTTCTCCTGGATCTGCTGCAGGACGCTGCACAAGGGGATGTCTTCGAAGGACTGCAGCAGCTGCCGGGGGTTTGTAGCAGGAGGGCGAGCCGTTCAGGGAGGGGAGGTCCAGCCCCACCTGAGAGACCCCAGCCTCCTTCCAAGTCTCCCTTCGACTTCTGGCGCGAGGCCCACAGGGCCTCTGGGTGCCCACTCCAAGCAGTGCTGGTGTGTGAACACGGCTGCTGGAGGGAGCTCAGTCTCGCCTCCCCGCCCCGGGCCCATCAGGCTTCAGAAAACAGCTCCTCTGGCTGAGACTCCGTTAGCCGGTCTCCACAGCCTGCTGCCTTCACAGCCTGCTGCCTCCACAGCCTGCTCTGAGTCGCCCCCAGCGAGGTTGCTAAGGGACTGGGTCTCGAATTCCCTTCCGGCTGCCCACGTGCCTTCGGGGCAGCCTCTAACCCGCTGGGTACCCCTGGAGGAAAGAGCGCGCCCAACCTCGCCAAGGCACGGTAACCCACCCCAAAGCTCACTGCCTGGTCGGTGGTCCCCTGAGGGTGGTCCACCCACGTCCCCAGAAAGAAAACTGCTCACCCCCCTGCCCACCCGCCCGGGCGTCCCTGGGCACGGGCCCCGCTCGGTTTCCCACGTCCGCGCGGGGACGCGCCTCGGCTCGGATGCCCGCCCTTCCCACTCCCCAGCGCCCCGAGCGCCCGGCTGGGCCCCTTCCGGAGCCGCCGCTCACCTGCGCCAGGGCCAGACTGTAGCAGGGCCGGGCGGTCTCTCGGCCGACCCCGAGCCCGGTGATGAGGCGCTTCAGGGCGTACTTCCTCTCGGGTCCCTGCCGGAGCGAGCGGGGCCGACGGTGAAGACGGCGGTCCCGCGGGGCGCACCGCCACCCCCGCCACGCGCTCCTGCCCTGTCCCTGCCCTTCCAGCCGCCTCGCGCCCCCCGCCCGCCCGCGCACCTGGGGCCTCGCGCGCAGGTACGCCAGCAGCTTCTCCGTGGCCTCCAGCCGCGTCTCCTGCTCCGGCTTCGCGATGTCCCAGAAAAAGTCCAAGAACTCGCGGCTCTGCTGCAGCAGCCCCTCCCGGTCTGCCGGCCGCGGGCCGCTCGTGGCCGCCCCCGCGGGGGACGCAGACTCCGCCGGGACCCGACTCTCCATGTCTACCTAGCGCCGCGAACACGTGGGCTCTGAAGACGTTCTCTTCCGGGTCAGGTCGCGGCGCTTGCGCGCTGGGCGGACCGCGGGGGCGGGGCCTCGCGGGCCAGGGGGCAGGGCCTCGCCGGCCGGGGGCGGGGCCTTGCCGCGCAGGGGACCGGGGGCGGGGAGTCTGGCCGGGGGTGGGGCTCGTGGGGTTGGTGCGCTCGCCCCGGGGTTTATTTAATTTTATTATTTTTTAAAAAGGATTTTAGTTATTTATTTGAGAGAGACCAAGATAGCGACAGAGGTAGCGAGGAGAGAGGGAAAAGCAGGTTCCACACTGAGCGGGGAGCGTGGCGGGGGGACCTTCCATTCCAGGACCCGGGTTCAAGACCCCGTCCGAAGGCAGACGCCTCACTGCCAGAGCCACCCCGGCGCCCCTATTGACTCACTTTAAAGATTTACTTATTTATTTTAGGGGCAGAGGGAGAAGGGAGAGCGTCTCAAGCAGAGTCCCCAGTGAGCCTGCGGAGTCCTGTCGGGGTCGATCCCAGGACCCCGAGGCCCCAGCCCAAGCGGAAACCAGGCGCGGGATGCTAGCGGAATGCTTGGCCCACCGAGCCACCCGGGAGCCCCTCAGACTTCAGCTTGAGCACAGTGGGGAAGCCGGAAGGTTTTGTGCGTGGGCAGGCCTTGAAAAGATCACTCGGCCGGTGTGGGGCGGGGGTCGCAGGACCGCAGCGGAAAAGCAAGAGGGGCCCCTGGTGGGGTGGATGGAGCCAACCCCGGGGGAGTCCCACTGGTCCGGAGCTGATCCGGAGCTGGTCGAGGGTGATGGGTGTGGGGGAGAAGGGCAGTGAGGGCGGACATAGCCCGGTAGCCGGTGCTGCCCTTCACTGAGCGGGGGGAATGAGTTCCAGGAAAGCAGGGGTGACTGGGCAAAGGCCCGGAGGAGGAGCACAGCGGGTCACCCTGCCTTGGCACTGCAGAGGCTGTCTCTGGAGGGTTGTCATCCCCAGGGACCCCAGCCTGGGGATGGAAGGCTGGCAATGTCAGGGCCAACACCCACCCCTTAAGGCCCACACCCCCAGCTCCGGCTCCTTTTGACCCCAGGCGCCTGGGACCCCTCCTGCTCCTTGTCTCATCCCCTTCCTTGTTCTGCCGTTTTAGGAACTGAGACGCAAACCTTTACCTTTTGTCTATGGTGCCCCAGGAACAGAAGGCGAACAGGGATAGGGGAAACTGGAGGACCGTGGGCCGTGACCGTGGCCCGCGACCGTGGCCCAGGGTCTGCCTGTCCGGGGTAGGTCTGCTGCAGGCCATGACACCGAGCACCCCACAGGCCGATGGGAAACTGGGAAGCGGGTTGGCAGAGATTTTATCTTTATTTTGTTTCTAGCTCAGTTGAGAGACATCCGCAGAGGGTGGCCTGAAGGGGGAGACAGAGAGGCCAGCGGGACCCCAGGCTCTGCCTGCCCTGCCCTGCCCAGGGGGTCTGGAGGCAAGACAGGGGCTTGGCACCCACCCTACTACCTGTCCTTCTCAGAACCGGATCTGAACTGGAGTCTGGGGCTCTTTCCCCAGTACCCTCAGTCTCCTTAGCTGAAAAAGAACCCGATCTGGAGTCCAGGGTACTGACTAGGCCAGACATTGTGGGCCTGAGCTAGCAGCGGGCTGGTAATTAGGCATGTTTGCTATGCACGTCCTCGTTGCTGGGTCTGTTCCGCTCCTGCCGTCAGGTGGGACACCCCGACCCTCCCACCCCTGGCTAGACACATCCCCCACTTAGAACCCCTGGACAGTGCAGCAGCTGCTGGGGACACTGGAGACATGGGCATGCTCTGCCTGGACAGCCACCTGGAGCAGGGTCCCTTGGCCACAAACACTAGTGCTCAGTGTCGGTCCCTGCCATCGCTCATGTTGGGCCTGGGTCTGGGGCCCAGCCAGGTGACTGAGCAGGGCACGAGTCACAACTCTGGCCACCGCAGGAGTTCCCGAAGCCACCAGCCCTAACATGTCAGCCTCTGTGTCATCCGAGCTTCCCTGGAGGAGGAGGGGGCAGGCCCAGGCACTGGCTGTAGGCTTGGCCACCAGGTCACTAAGGAGAACTCCAGTGCTTGGGGACAGGCGTCCAGAGCCAAAGGGGCTGCTTAGTGAGGAGGTAAGGAGCAGCACTGAGCCACTGCTGTCTACAGTGGCCAGGACAGTGCCCACAGGGCTCACGGGAGCTGCTGAGAGCGCCGGGCAGGGGTCGGGGCCGGGCTCTCCTGAGCGCAGGGCTGCCCCTACCATTGCCAGCAGCTCCGGGCAGGTTGAGGGGCCGGGGGTGGTGGACAGGACGCCTTGGGGTATGGCTCGCTGCACCGCGGGCTCCAGGGCAGGCGTGGGCCTGGATTGGGGCCTACGCAGCCCCAGGTCTCTGACCAGCAGGCTCAGTAGGTCATCCCCGGCCAGGTCCGGGGCTGGGGCTTGGGCCGCTAGGCGCAGCACGGCTGCAAGTTTGGGGTTGGTGGCTCGGGCCCCGGCGCCCAGGGGGGTCCCATCAGCATGGCACAGTAGTGGACAGAGGCCCTTTGTGCCCCGGGCTGCCAGAGCTGTGGCAAGGGCTGTGTCCACCAGGAAGCCGTCTTGAGCCAGCGAGGCAGGGCCCCCTAGCAGCTGTGACCACGGCAGGCGGCCGAAGCGCGCGTGCAGCAGGCGCAGGCTGGGCAGGGCGGACGGCAGCCGCAGGCCGGGGGCCAGGGGCTGTGCGGGGCCCGGCGTCAGGGCAGTTGGGCTGCCTGAGGAGCTGTTGTGGAAGAGGGCCCAGAACGTGGCACCTGGAAGAGACAGAGGGGTCACCCAGGACTCAGGGGCCATGGGGTCAGGCTCGCTCAGTGGTCCCGGGGGGAGGTGGCTGCTTTAGCCTGAGGTTAGGCCTGGAGACAGGGGTCAGTAACTAGGCCCAGGGTCAAGACCACATGCACCAGGGAGCAGGGCTCCCAGCCTAGGTCCTGCTACTAAGTGGCCCGGGGTGTCAGGACCCCAGGGTACAGATCAGGGAGCAGGCCCGGGGCCGCGGGGCACTGACCTAGCCCCGTGGTGTGAGGGTGCACCACCGCCAGACACAAAGCTGCTCCCACTCCCGCGTCCACGATGTTGCCCCCGGCGATGAGCAGCTCTCGGCCCAGGTGGGAGCACGTGGCTACAGCCAGGAAGACATGGTCTTGGGGCATGGCGGGCGACCAGTGCCCTGGGCCCTGCCCTCCCCCAAGCGGCTCCTGGCTCTGACCTGCCGGGCTGATGATGGCACCGTGGTGGTACACACCAGGGGGGTGGGAGTGCCCGCCGGGCCGGGGGGCTGCCGAGGCCTGGCTTCCTGTAGGGTCACTCTTGATGTAGAGTTGCCTCGCGGCCAGGGAGAAGCCAGTGACCAGCAGCAGCAGGGCAGCGCCGAGGCGAGCCCAGGCCCCGGGCAGCCCGCCAACCTCATTCCTGCTGAGAAGGGTGTCTTGCGTCAGGCCTGGGACCAGGGGACGACCAAGAATTCTGAGGGAGCCTAGGGACTATTTTCCAGAAAAGCCTCCTGGCACCACATAGAGGAGACATGGTGACTGAAAGGGGCTTGGGGACACAAGCCAGCCAGGGAGGGAGTCTCTGGGCTGAGACTGGCAGGAGAGAGGCCTTGGGGGGGGCTTGTCTGGCTTGAGGAGCTGGGCCCAGCCAGGTGTGGCCAGACCCAGCCTGCCCAGCAGGTGCCTCCTGCACCGGGATTGGGGGTGGGGCTCTCTGATGGAGCAGCGGGCACGGCTGGCTGGGGGTAATCCGAGCACAGACCTCGGACTCACTGGTGGAGACGGGGTCTGGGGCTGCAGCCCGGCTTCTCCCCATTCACCCAGAAAGTTCCTAGAGCCAAGTCGAGCCAAGCATGGGGGTGTCTGCCCTCTGCCCCCATGTTAGGGGCTCCAGAGGGAGGGACTTGCCAGCCTCAGGCCCAAGGGGCCGGGTGCCCAGACCCCTCCTTGACTCACCCCAAGGAGTTGTGGGGCCTCCAGGAATTCGAAACGACCAGCTCAGAGGTCTCCTCCTCATTGTCCTCGTCGTCCTCAGACCCCAAGCTGGGGTCCCAGAGCAGCAGCTGTCGGTAGAGCACGGGCCTCGCCTCCGGTTCCATGGCCCCACGGTGCCCACACCGGCTCTGCCGCCTGCCGGCCTTCCCGCTGAGTCCTGGCCTCGCCTGCGCCTGGCTGGTGGGAGGTGGAGGCTGCCTTGGGGAAGGGTGGTGTGGAATCTAGAACAGGTCTGGGCAGGGCACAGGGCCAGGGAGGCTGCGTGTGAGACTGCCCCATCAGGGCACAGGCCTTGGGGCTCTCAGGGCTGGGGGGCCTGAGAGGGGGTGCCGCTCAGGGAGGCAGGAGGAGCCCAGCCCCAGGGACCACAGCCGTGGCCCGAGACCCAGCCAGCATTCCTGCAGGTCCCCTACCTTCCGGGGATGGAGCTACTAGATCCCACAGCCTGTTTGGGACTCAGTGTGACTTGGGTCAGGGCTCAGCCAGGAATCAGGTGCCAGTGTGGGCCGTGTGGGGGAGCCCGGCCTTCTCTGTCAGGGGAGCCCCCTGGAGGGTGGGGAAGGGGACTCCATGGTGCGTCCTGTGGCTCTTGCCAACAGGTGGAATGGCAGACCTCCTAGGCCCACAGCCTGGCCCCAGTTCCCCACACCTGCTCCGTGCTGACCCATCTCTCCGGGACCACGTCATACCCCCAGTCCCCTGGCCTCACAGCCAGACCCTGCCTCCCACATTGAACAGCCTCGAGGCCACCCCCAACTGCAAACGCACTCCCATTGGGTTCTCTCCTCCCCACTTCAAGGGTAAAGCTATCCCTGCCTCCACTTCTGGCCCCAGCCGCTTCTGGGTCCTGCCTCCGCCTGGCCTAGGGCCCCACGCCCTCACTGGCCCCTCCTCTCCCACGGCTTCATGATTTCCCAGTGGTTCCCATCTCCCTCTGAGTGCATCGGAATCACTCAGGGAGTTTGTGCGGTCCGAGTTCTGACTCTGCAGGTCTGCGGGAGGCACCAGGAACTGGCTTTCCCGGGTGATCCCGGACCACACTTTAAGTAGCACTACCCACAGAAAGCCACGAACACCTGCGACCTCCACTTCCCTGCCTCCCACGTCCCCCTGCACTCACGCTCGACTGGTGTCCGGGGTTTCTGATTTCTCAGATCAAAAAAGAACGAGTCACGTGCAGACTGTGGCAGAGCTCTGCGTCCTTTCCCTTTCGCCCAGTGTGTGTGGGAGTGATCTCGAAGACCTTCTGCTCTCGCTTCGTAAACTAAGGGAAGCCTATAATCTCAGGGTGAAGGTTGTTCTTCTTTCCTAGGAAAAGGCCGCCGGGGACTGTGGAAGTCCGTGGTGCCCCCTTGTCCTGCCACCTGCAGCCAGCCCTTGGGCTTCCTTTGCTCAGCAGACAGGATCCTTTGGCCCCTGGGAACGGACAGGACTCTCAGAGCAGAGCCTGAAGAGCTCTTTGGGGCCTAGACTCCCCCTGCCCGGGTCCTCCTGCGCCCTCTCTCGCTCCCGCAGCCCTGGGCCCGGACAGCACCGCACCCCACGGGTACCTCTTAGCCATGCTCCACTTAGAGGCAAGACGGACTCCGGAAACACCCGGTGGTCAGGCCGGGCAGCACCACGGGCCGAGGCAGCCCATCCTCTCGGCAGGGCTGGGGAGTGGCATCAGCTTCAGGAGACCTGGATCTCAGCCAGTTTCCGCCTCGGACTCACCACGTGGCCAGGCACGTGGTGTAGCCGCTGGGAGTCCTGACTCCACTTCCATAAAACAGGACGGGCAACATATGTCCTCCTGGAGCTGAGGTGTGACTCAAACAAGGAGATTCGCTGAAAGTCTGATACACGCTGGACCTTCCAGAGCCGTGGGTTCCTTCCCGGGCCTGTGATTTATAGGTCAGGATTTAGGTTTTGTCATCCTGTTTGCCCACGGAGCTCTTAACCGCTTGCCAGCTTCTAAATGCTGAGAGACCTATAGGTGACTTTTGCTTGTTAATGAGGGGAGCCGGTGGCCTCGCCTGGAGAACTCCCAGCCCCACACCTGACCACTGGGGACGGACGGCGGACAGGCTGGAGGCTGCCTCTGTCACCAGCGGCCCAGGATTTGAGGAGTCGCGCTTTGTCGTGAAGCCTCCACAATACCCAGGACAGGGCTTGGAGAACTTCTGGTCGGTGGGCATGTGGGGGTGCTGGCTGGTGGAGTGGGGCTTTTGTAACAAATGACGATCCCGGGAATGAAGTGTTTCTCTGAGCTCTGTGAGCCCCTCTTGTCAAGTCGTCTGACCTGAGGAGGCGGTTGTGGGAACCTCTGATCCATTTGCTCAGAAGTACAGGGAACAGGGCGCCTTGGAGTCTCAGTCAGGTAAGCATCTGCCTTCAGCTCAGGCCATGATCCTGGGGTCTTGGGATCGAGCCCCACATCGGGCTCCCTGCTCCGCGGGAAGCCTGCTTCTCCCTCTCCCACTCCCCCTGCTTGTGTTCCCTCTCTCGCTATGTCTGTCTCCATCAAATAAATAAAATCTTAAAAAAAAAAAAGTTCAGGGAACAGCTCACTTGCTATGCCGGTCTGAAGCAGGGGCGGGGGCAGTCTTACCCCATGGACTCTGACCCTGTCTCCGGGTGCACAGGATTAGAAACAAGTGGAGGCAAGGGAACCGGCTGGTATGGGAACACCCACCCCCAGCCCCGCTGGAATGGGGTCTAGGAAGCTCTTCACCCCTCCGCCATAGGGCTTCGATCTCCCTGGGCTACAGCGGTCTACATGAGTCACACCAGCAACCACACACGCATACCCGCAGGTGGCTCACCTCTGGCTATCGGACCAAAGGGACACTCACTCCTTCTCTTAGTTGTGGGTGCACATCACAATCACCTGGTGAGCTTAAAAAGTTCCTAGAACCCAGGCAGACCCATTAAATAGTTAAGTCAGAATCTTTAAGTGGGTGTTTAAAAGATATGGTTACAAGGTTTCCCAGGTGTTTCCAATGCGTAGCCACAGTTGACAACAGCTGCCATATCTGGCCCTCCAGTGAGTTTTGCAAGGGAAATCACTGTTAATTTTTTTTTTTTTTTTTTTTTTTTTTTTTTTTTTTTAGAGAGGGAGAGATCAAGGGCATGTGTGTGCACCTTTGCCTGTTGGGAGAGGGACAGAGGGAGAGAGAGCAAATCTTAAGCAGGCTCTGAGCCGGGCTCGATCTCATGACCCTGAGATCGTGACCTGAGCTGAAATCCCCAGTCAGATGCTTCACCCACTGAGCTGTCCAGGTGCCTCCTCTATTACTTTTAAGGTTTTTACTTAAATTCCAGTTAGTCAAAACACACAGTTAACTGTAGCGTCCAACGGAGTGTCTAGAGATTCAACACTTCCCTATGTCACCTGTGCTCCTCACACTCTGTCAGTTTAAAAAAAAAAAATACCAGGACCCTGGTCTCCCCGCTCCCACTGCCATCAGACACCAGCTGAGTCACTGTCTCTGCCAGGGAGCCTCATCATCATGAGGCTTTGCGGGGCCCCCCGGCAAGTGCTGCTGGACTTACACCCTCCCAGACCCATTACTCGGTGAGTATCTTGCCTGAGGCCGGGTGGTCCCCCAGTCGACCACGCACCACCTCCCGCAGTCTGGGGGCTCTGCCCAGAAGGTGTCCCCACAGCAAGAAAGCGTGTGTGGTCAGTGGTCAGCAGTCCTTCCGGCTCCTCAGGCTCCAGGCAAGGCTTTCCTGCTCAGCATCGCTCCAGCTCAGGCCTGCGGGGCACCTGCGTGCGTGTGCGGGTGCGTGTGTGCGTGCATGGCTGTATACGTGCGTGGCTGCGTGTGTGTGTGTGCACACGTTTCTTCAGGTTGGCTGTGTAATCAGCCCACGGGACACGCTGGGTTATAGACAGGGAGGGGATGAAGTGTCAGGGTAGAAAAACCAGCTTTTCCTGGCAGGTGATTCTGTGTGAGGTGACCGGAGTATCGGTATAAAAAATCACTGGGTGGGTGGGGCCTGGGTGGCTCAGTTGGTTGAGCGACTGCCTTCGACTCAGGTCACGATCCCGGACTTTCAGAACCGAGTCCCGCATTGGGCTCCTAGCTACCCTGGGGAGTCCGCTTCTCCCTCTGACCTTCTCCTCTCTCATGCTCTCTCTCACTCATTCTCTCAAATAAATAAATAAATAAAATCTTAAAAAAAAAAAATCACTCCAGGTGATTCCAGTTGCAGGAACCCCTGAAAATGGTTTGAGCAAGTCAAGAACGCCGGGACAGAAGGAGGAGGCAGCGTTAGAATGAGCGTATGCCGTTTGCCGTCGGAATCGTGCACCTGGGAAATGAAATAATCACATCTTTCTGGGGTTATAAAATGCTGGTGCTAAGCTAATAATTTCTGAATGCCGCCTTGGTCCACGAGTCGGAAGGGGGACTATGATGGTGTTTGGTGTTGGTCTGGGGCTGTCATCCAGCAACGTTGTGGCTGGAAAGGCAGTTGTGAATCTTACTGTAACTGTGAGACATCTCCCAGAACCACCAGGAAATTGCACAAACAGGGGCACCTCGGGGCTCAGTCCGGGAAGCGTCTGCCTTCGGTTCAGGTCCTGATCTCCGGGTCCTGGGATCGAGCCCTGCATTGGGCTTCCTGTTCTGTAGGGAGTCTGCTTCCTCCCTTTCTCTGTCTCTGCCCATCCCCACTGCTCATTCTCTCTTTCAAAAAAAAAAAAAAAAAAAAAAGCGTTGCAGAAACAGAGGTCTACTACCTATAGGACCTGGAAATTACACAGCTCAGCTGGGCCACATGGTGAGGGGGGTCTGACCTTCTGCTTCTTTGGGGGTTGAGGATGGGGCCCAGGGCTCACTCTTTATTGGTGAATTTAAAACATAACAGCAGGAACTTAAAACACAAGTGAGAAGACACAAGTGGCCCAAAAGGCCATTACTGGAATCAACAGATCTCGAGAAGAAAGAACAGCTTGCTCTGCGGGGATGGTCCATGACCCTGAACTGAACACAGGACCGTTTCTCTCAGCAAACAGTTCCCAGGTCACTTCAAGTCACGGAAGTCTCATTTCAGTAACTGCAATTAAGAAAGCCATACAGGGCGCCTGGGTGGCTCAGTGGGTTAAGCCTCTGTCTCTGGCTCAGGTCATGGTCTCAGGGTCCTGGGATCGAGCCCCACATCGGGCTCTCTGCTCAGTAGGGAGCCTGCTTCCCCACCCCCGCCTGCCTCTCTGCCTACCTGTGATCTCTCTCTGTCAAATAAATAAATAAAATCTTAAAAAAAAAAAGAAAAAAAGAAAGTGGTACAGGATGGCCAAAGGCATGGAGACAAGGACAGCGGTTGCCAGGGGTGGGGGACTGTGGTCAGGGGTGATGAAGTTTCTGGAGACAGACCCACGCTGAGTGAACTTGCTGCCACAGGGTTGAGCCGTTAACAAGGGCCAGCAGCGGTAAATTCGATGTCAGGTATATATATATATATTTTTAAATTTATTTATTTGACAGAGAGAGAGAGAGATCACAAGTAGACAGAGAGGCAGAGAGAGAGGGGGAAGCAGGCTCCCCGTTGAGCAGAGAGCCTGATGCGGGGCTCCATCCCAGGACCCTGAGACCATGACCTGAGCCGAAGGCAGAGGCTCAATCCACTGAGCCACCCAGGCGCCTCCAATGTCAGGGATATTTGACCGCAATGAAAAACGCAGAAACAGCACAAGTCCTCCCCAAACAAAACAAAACTGAAAAGTTCATTCAAGGTTAAAATCCTCTTCTTTATGCCTTCTTGGTCTGTTTTGGGGAGGTCTGCGGCAACAGGGGAGGACAAGCGTGTGTGTGGGCAGGTGTGCCCTTGTGCATGGGACAGTGTGTGTGTGTGTCCAGACCTGCCAGCCCACCCCTGCACCCTGAGACCCTCCTCCTCACCCACCGGACCGCTGTTGGTTCTTCTGGGGTGGAGGTACGGGAGGGGGCAAGCAAAGTCTCCAAGCCGCACCGTCTGAGCTGGCACACCGCCTCTCCGGGCTTGGTGTGCGTACGAGGCTGACTCATCTAGAGCGGGGCTCTTCTGCAGGCCCGCGGCCTGAACCACGGCCCCCGTCCCCCGCCCCTGACCCGCACCCCCTGGGCTCCCGCTGGGGGCCCAGCCTGCAGGTGGCTTAGCCTCCTGCGCGCCCAGCGGCAGGCGCCTCAGACCTGGCTGTCAGGGTCCGGCCTCCCGCCAGGGGGCGCGCGCGGGTAGGCTCCAGGGCGCCCTGGTCCGGGTCTGCGCACCTGTCCCTGGGAGGCCGGCACGCGCCGGCCCTTCTCCGCGCGGACCCGGGGCTCTCGGCGTCCAGGGCGGCGAACCGTCTTCACTTCGCCGGCAAAACCGCCGGTGGCCAACAAGTCAGCCATGCATCCCATTTTGAAAATCAGATTTTGGGGGTATAATGCATAGAAGGTAAAATTCACCAATTTTAATGTATTTAACAGCACCACAATCAAGATACAGGAGATCCATATCGCGCAAAAAGTTTCTTTGTGCCCCTGGGCCTGCCTTTTATCCCTGGCCCTTGGAACCACCAAGCTAACTTGTGTCCCCCCCCCCCCCCCCCCCCCCCCCCCGCGATTGCCTTTACCAGGCCTCCTGTTTAGAGGGTTGACCTGTAACCAGTGGAATCATACAATATACCCTCTTCCATTACTCGCTCTGAGAAGCACCCGTGTTGTCACAAGTACTTGTACTTTTTTATTGATGAACGACGTTCGCTGTATCGATAGACAACAATGTATTTGCTCATCGGTGAGGATTGGGTTGTTTCCAGTTTTATTATTATGAATACAGCTGTTATAAGCATTTCCACACATGTCTTTGTGGGAGCATGTTTTCATCCCTCCTTTTAAAAATTTTTTAAAAGACTTTATTTATTTGAGAGAGAGAGCCAGCTCACGAGCAGGGGGAGGGGCAGACAGAGGGAGAAGCAGGCTTCCCCTGAGCCTGTAGCCTGATGCAGGACTCCATCCCACCAACCTGGGATCATGACCTGAGCCGAAGGCAGACACTTAACCCAGTGAGCCAGCAGGTGCCCCAGTTTCTGTTCTAGTTTTAGTTAGGTCTATGATTCATTTTGAATTAATTTGGGAGAATGGCATGAGGTACAGGTCAAAGTTCGTTTTACCTTTGCATGTAGATACCCAATTACTCCAGTGCCCCTTGTGGGGAGAAAACTGCCATCTTCCTTGTTTCCAACCCTCGTTGCAAGTCCACAGACTGCGTGCACGTGAGCCCATGTGTGGACTCCGTTCTTGCCCACAGCGAGTCCCGGTTGGTTCATACCTCCGTCTTTCCCACACGCTGAGCACACTATCTCGACGGATGCAGCTTATGCATCAAAATCAGCTAGATTCTGAGACTGCCAGTGTAGTTGTTCTTTTTAAAAAGAATTCTCGGCTAGCATTTAGAATCCTTTTCGCAGTTTTTGGAAGGAAAGCCTGCAGTGGTTTTGACGGGTATGGCAGTGCTCATTAGGCCCACTGAGGGTGAACCGACAAAAATCATCTTACGATTCATGAGCCCGTTTATCTCACCATTTGCTTAGGACTTTTTCCACTTGGGCTTGCGGTCCCTCGCGGTTGCCCACGTGCAAGCCTGCTGTACGTTTCCTTAGGCAGTCTTTCCGTTTTCTGCTGTCACAAATGGTACTTTCTGCTGCTTGACTGCCACTGTAGATGGTATTTTAGAGAACATCTCAGGGCCCCGCTAGTGATGTCTTGCTTGGGTAAAGAAATCCGATTGGTTTTTGTGTATTGACCTTGATCTCGTGTCCTGAGACCTTGCTAAGCTCATCTATTAGTTACAGCAGTTTCTCAGTGAAATCGCTGAAGATTTTCTAAGTGAACACTTCGGTTTCCGGAACAAAGAGTTTTACTTTGTATCAAATACGCATGCCTTCTGTTCCTTATCTGTTGCACTGACGAAAATCCCTAGCACAGTTTTGAGCGGGAGAAGTGAGACAAGATACACTAGTCTTTTGTCCCCTATTCTTAGAGGAGACACCTTTAGCCTTTTATGGTCAAGAACAGTGTTAGTTGTAAGATTACCCTGTCTGCTTTTTACGGGGTTGAGGAAGTTCCATACCGTCTCTAGTTTACTGAGGGTTTAAAAAAAAAATTTAATCATTTAAAGTGGTTGTTGTACTTCATCAAATGGTTTTTCTGCATCTGCTGAGATAACCCTGTAGTTCTTCTGGTTCGCACTATTAATTTGAATTATGCTGATTAATTTTCAAATGCTAACCTAAGCTTGCCTTCCTGGCATAAACCTTTGACAGTCATGAGGCATTATCTTGTTATGTGTTATTGGATTTGATTTGCTCAAGTCTTGGTGTGATGTTCTTATCTAGTTTGAGTAACAGGAACAAACAAGCCAGGTGTAGCTCCTTTCTTTCAAAAACTTCCTTAATTTCCTAAATGTTTCCTTGAGCATTTCTTTCTTAAATGCCTGGTAGACTTCATCAGTTGGTGCCTGGAGTTTTCTTTTAAGAAGGGTTAGTTCTTCTTTTTGAGTGGGTTTTAACACTTTGTATCTTTGGAGAATTTATGCATTTCATTTAGTCAAATTTATAGTTCACACTATCCCCCTCATTACCCTCTTGAAGCCTGTAGAGTCTGTGGAAATGTCCTCTGTTACACTCCTGATAATTTGTGTGTTTTCTTTCCCCGATCAGTCTGCCTAGACTTTCCCCCCTTCCCTCCCTCCCATGTTATAGATCATTTCAAAGAATCAGTTTCTGGATTAATTTCTGGCATGATTGACTTTATTGTGTTTCTGTTTTCCACTTAAGTAAATTCTGCTCTTATATTTATGATTTTCTTCCCCTTATTTCAGACTTGACATGTGCCCCTTCCTTGAAACCCTTACGACGCTGAAGCCAAAACAATGAGTGGGAGCAACGGCAGACCCCACCTTCCCGACCTCACCGCTAGAAAACTATTATTTCACGTGTTTTGTCTATTTTTAGAGTATGTGGGTAAGAGGGAAAACTCAGTCCTTGCCATTCATTCCATCTTGGTGACAAGTGGGATCTCCTAGATCACTTTTGAAGTTTTCATTTTATATTGTCTTTCTTTCCCCTAGCAATTTGATTACGATTTGATTATAATTTGATTTGATTTGATTTGATTTGGTTGCGGTGGTTTTCTTTGTTCCTTCGCTTGGGTTTCGTTGAGATTCTTGGGTCTATGGGTTGATGAACATCATTTCCTTTGGAAAATTTTAAATCATGATGTAATGAAATATCTGTTCTCAGTTCCGCAGTGTTCTCCTTTGCTCCCGGGTTCCCAGCTACACCTATGTGAGACAGCTGGACGTGGTGCTGTGACTCTGTTCCCGGCTTTCCCGGTGGCTTTTCTCCTGGTGGCTCATTTGGGGCAGGATATGTCACATTTTCTGCAGGCCCTCTGATTTTTTCTTTGGGGGTGTCTCCTCTGGCTGTAACCCCATCAGGTGTATTTTCATTTTGGGTATAGTGCATTCACACTCCAGAAGTCCCACTTTGGTCTTTTTTGTAAATCTTCCATTTCTCGCCTCGTCCTGCCCAAATTTTCCTCAGTGGTGGTTATGAGTCTAAACAGCTGTTTTAAAGTCTTTATCTACTAATTCCCTCATTCTGTCTTTTCTGGATCTGTGTCTAGTAATTTTTTTTTCTCCTTCTTATGCATCACCTTTTTCCATTCTGTTGCAGGCCTGGTAATGTTCTAATAGGTGAATGTTCTAGATTTTACATTGTTTAGTACTGTATTCTGGTGTATTTCTTTAAAAAATAGTGGTTTTGTTCTGGCTCATGGTTAAGTAATCTGTGAGCCAGTTTTATCCTTTCGGCTTCTTTGGAAGCTTTGTTAAAGCAACTTCTATTCTGGGACGAGTCAGCCTTGCTGCTAGTGTATGATTCTTGTTTTTCTTCTCTTTTTTTCCTCCTTCCTTCCCTCCACGCCTTTTTGGCGGTTTTATTGAGCTATGATTTACAAATAAGATAGTAACCTATCTAAAGTGTCCAACATGAGGGGGTGAGTAGGTGGCTTTGGTCTTGATCTCGGGGTCGTGAGTTTGAGCCCACACTGGGGGTAGAGATTACTAAAAAAAAAAAAATTAAAAAAAATAAAGTGCACAACACGATAATTTGATGTACACGCACATTGTGAAAGAAGAATTCCTACAAAGTTAATCAACACATCCATTACCTCACATCATTACCTTTCTTGTACTTGTGAGAAAGCTTAAGATTATTCTCTTAGCAAATTTCAGCAACGCAATTCAGTGTTTCAACTACAGTCACCGTGCTGTACGTGCTGTACGTGCTGTACGTGCTGTACGTTAGACCCTCAGAACCTACTCATGCTGTAACTGAAAGCTCGTCCCCGCTGACCGGCCTCTCCCCATTTCCCGCAACTCCAGTCTGGCCACCAGCCTTCTACTCTCTGTTTCTGTGAGTTTGATGTCCCCTCCCCAACCCCCCACCTGGGAGACCATGCAGGATGTGTCTTTCTCTGGTTATCACATGTCACGTCATGCCCGGCCATGAATCCGCAAATGGTGGTACTTTCTTTCTTTCTTTCTTTTTTAAGATTTTATTTATTTATTTGACAGACAGAGATCACAAGTAGGCAGAGAAGCAGGCAGAGAGAGAGGAGGAAGCAGGCTCCCTGCTGAGCAGAGAGCCCGATGCGGGACTCGATCCCAGGACCCTGGGATCATGACCTGAGCTGAAGGCAGAGGCTTTAACTCACTGAGCCACCCAGGCGCCCCAAGGGATTTTATTTTTCGAGGCTGAATAACATCCCATTGTCTATGGGGTGCGTAGTCACACGGTGTCCACAGCAGCCGCACCCCTTTGCACACCCATCAGTAGTGCTCGAGGTCCCCTCCTCACGTCAGCGCCAACATCTGCCCAGTGTCTTCCTGAGAATGGGCCTCCCAGGAGGTGTGTGTGGTATCTCCCTGTGGCTTTGATGAACGTTTCTCTGATAATCCGTGATTAGTGCCCTCTCTGCTACCTGTACATCTTCTTCAGAAAAATGTCTCTTCGGGTCCTTTGTCCATTTTTAATGGGGTTGTTTCTTTGATACTGAGTTGTGAGTTCCTTATGTATTTTGGACATTAGTCCCTTCTTAGATAGCTATGGGGCTTGCAAACATTTTCTCCGGTTCTGTAGGTTGCCCTTCCTTTGGCTGAAATGCATGACCTTCTGAAGACTCAAACGTGCCCGCTGTACTGCGCGCGTGGTCTCTCTGTTCTGACTGCTGGCGGCCCGGACTGTTCCTGCCACTGTGTGAGCCCCACACGTGGTTTGGCCTGCTACTTCGTGGTTGTTCTTTCCTCCCACGAACAAGCACGTCAGTTCTCAGCAAACCTCCAGAAGATGCTCTGCAGACCCCCAGAGCTCTTTCTCTGGAGTCTCCTTCCTCCTCGGCCCTTGGCCTGTGACCTCCAGCCGCTCCCCTCAGTGAGACGGGGGCGGTGTCGGGGCACCCACCCCTCCCAGCCCGTCTGTAGGTAAGGGCCGGCACCTGGCTCTCTCTTCTCCCAGGGACCCCCATCCAGCTGTCTGTTGTTCTCCGTGTGGAAGAATGCTTCCTGTGTTCTTGAACTGCTTATGGTAGGAGGGGGCCATGTCTGAGGCTGTTAACCCTTCCAAGGCAGAAAGGAGGTCCTGCTTCGCAGAGGCCTGAGGCACGAGCCGTGTTCTCTGTGTTGCCCCTCGTTTCTGGAACTGGAGCAGTTACTGACTTTCCCCGTGGTCCCCATGAGGCTGCTGTCCCTCGACTATGGTGAGGAACCAGCACATCCCTGCCTTGTCCCCGTTGCTGGACTCACAGAACAGGTCTCCGCGGAGAACTGATGCTTCTAGTGCTTCCTAACCGCTCTTAGCCTCAGAGCCTCTTCTGTGAGCTCAAGGTGGGAGAGGGGGGTCTGCTCAGGGTCTGGTTCTCACCACCTCCCTTGAGGGTCTGGCTTTGGTGGGTCCCCCTCCCTCTGGAACGTGGGAGGCACAGGCACTTTCTGTCCTTAGGTCTTAGTGCTTGGACGAGGCCAATCCTAGTCTCACATCCTGCTACACCTGTTTACCACACAGTGGGCAGGTTTCTGCCACGATTCCCAACTCATAGGAGCCCCAAGAGGAAAAATAGCTCCTGGGATGCCCGGAAAATTTTGACAGAAAGAGAGGGCCTGGAGCAGGGTCGCTGAGAGGTTCTACTGGGTGGGGTGGACGTGGCGGGCAAGCGTGGGATGAGCTTGGAGGGCTGGTAGGGGCTCGGAGAAATGGATGGGGCCAGGGGTAGCGACTCGGGTGAGTGGGGGACTTGGGGTGCTGGAGGTCCTGGAAGGGGTGGAGGAAATCAGACAGATGGGGGAGCTGGGAGGCTGGAGTGGGGAGGGAGGGGCTCAGCCAGTGTGGGGCAGGGAGGATGGCGTAGACAGAAAAAGCTGTTAAATGTTTGAAATTGGGGGTGCCTGGGTGGCTCAGTGGGTTAAGCCGCTGCCTTCAGCTCAGGTCATGATCTCAGGGTCCTGGGATCAAGCCCTGCATTGGGCTCTCTGCTCGGCAGGGAGCCTGCTTCCTCCTCTCTCTCTGCCTGCCTCTCTGCCTACTTGTGATCTCTGTCTGTCAAATAAATAAATAAATAAAATCTTTTTTTAAAAAAAAGTTTGAAATTGCGGTAAAACATACAAATCATTGGTCATTTTAAGCGTTTTTAAGCATATAGGTGGGCGGCAGCAAGCACGTTCCCAACACTGTACAGCCGTCCCGCCGTTGTCTCTGGGACCCGGTCATGTCCCCAAACAGAAACCACTGAACCCTAACCCGCCTGGCTACGATTTGTTCTGTCTGGTCACGGGGGGATGGGGGCTGGGAGCAGTGGGGGAGCAGAGGCTGCAAGGTCCTCGGAGGACTTGGGGGCACTGGGAAGAGGAGGGCTCAGGGACTGGGGGGCTGGGGAATGCTGAGAGGGTCTGGAGGAACTGGAGCCATCACGGGGAAGCGCAGCCGTCTCGCAAATGGGGCTGTTTGGTCCCCCTCTGGGACCACTTGCTGCAGCAACCCGTGCATGGGGACAGCTGCTGGGACCCTCGCCCGGCTGGACTTGGAGCTCCCTGGCTGCAGGGCTGGCTCTGCCCCCTCTCTGTGTCAGCCTGCTGTCACCCTGCTTGGGGTGGGGAATGAAAGAGGGCCCGGGGGACCCCCCGCCTTTCCTCCTCACTGGAGCGGGGGCTGGCTGGAGGGGGCATTGCGTCTTGTTTGTGTTTCAGTTTGTGAGTGCGTGTGCATGTGTGTGAATGTGTGTGCGAGTGTGTGTACACGTGTGTGCGCGCGTGTGTACGCGCACATGCTGGGTGTGACGTCACACTCTGACTGCGGCAGGATGTCCCACGGTGGAGGAGGAGGGAGGTGGATGAGCTGTAGACTCGGGCCCGTGCACCGACACAGGCCTCCCAAACCCACTCGGCCTGCCTCCTCCCTGCCCACCCTGGACACGGCAGAGGCCTGGCTCCAGCGGGGGTGGGTGGTTCTGCCCTTTTCCTTCTCCCACCCCACCCTGCCGTCAGGGAGAACCTGGAGAATGAAGAGGAAGGTGAACACACACGGCCCCACAGTCATCCCTCATTCCGGAGACGGAGAGGCAGAGAGATGTGGATGGGGTATGGCGTATGGTACATGGAGTCAGGGAGGCATACCTGGAGGGGGTCTGTGGTGGGAGCCCTGGGAGAGGGGAGAGGTCACGGGGAGGGCTGGTGGGAGAGGCGCTGAGCCCCTGGGGGCCTGGAGTCCTCGGAGGCCTGGGGCAGAGGGGTCTCAGCCCTCAAGGGAGGGTGGGGCTGGGGATGGTCTGGTACATCTGGTCCCCTCCCTGGGCTGTTGGCCTGCTGTCCCTGGGGCTGGGGACAGGTGTCCTGCTTCTCCACGCCCTCCTCCTGAGTGGGGCCAGCTGGCCCGCCCCCCCCCCCCCGTGCCAGTGTCAGGTTCCAGGCTGGTCCCTTGGGGAACTTTGATCTGGAAAGAATGAGGGTGACCGATCTGGCTGCTGCCCAGGGCCTCGCCGTGTCACTGAGACCTGGCCTGGGCTGCCCCCGCCGCCTTCCCGACCCAGGGACACCAGCCCATCCCTTGGGGCTCAGAGGACACAGGATGGGTTTCTCTCGCTTCCTTTCTCTCTCTTGTTCTGTCCACCTCTGTCCAGTCCCAGGTCCGTGCACCCCTCATCCAGCTCCAGACCCTCATTCACTGTTGTGACCGCGGTGGCTGATGGAGCTGGGGGGGGGGTGGCAGAAGCATGAGTGAGGCGGGGTCTTGCCCTTTGAGGAGCTCCCAGCCCTGCACCCCAAACAGAGATTCCCCACTCCAGACACACATGAGCTGCACATCGGAGGACGGAGACGGGACCAGAGAGAAGGGATGTGTTCCAACGGGCACGGCGGGGCGGGGAGTGGAGGTGACCGGGGACACACCTCATCAGGGCAGGGTTCCCAGAGGAGGCAGCATCTGGGTGGGCTCTGAAGATGTGGAGAATGAGGAATGAGCGGGAGTGGTAGACGGGACAGGGGGAAGGGCATGGAAGTGAGTTTTGTCCCGGAAGGGCTTTCCTCAGTACGAGAAGGCATTCCCTTTTGGTGGAAGGGACCCTTGGGTCAGAGGGACGGTTTTGTTAGAGTGAGGTGCCTCTGGGGCTTGCAGGGGAGGTGTGAGAAGGTGCTGGTGGGCCCTGGAGCCTCCCATGGACACGGCAGCCCCAGCTGTCTCCAGCAAGCTCCTGAGCAAGGCCTACGTGGCTACGTGGCTATGGCTACAGGAGGCTCCAGTAGGTCCCATCCCCCACCAGCGAGGCCTGACCTCCCCACCCCCGCTGCTCACTCGGAGCTAGTGGCCTTTTGCTGGACTGAAAGGAGACACTGCCCAGCCTGCGGGGGGCCCCTGGGGAAGGCCCCAGGAGCCGGTGAGCCGTAGCCCTGGACCTCTGGCTCTTCTCACCCTGGAGGCCACTGAGCCAGGCTCTATAAATAGTCCGGGAAGGGGGAGGGGAGCTGTCCAGGCAGGGCTGGAGGGGCCACGCCTTTGGGGGGAAGGGGAGGGAAGGGCAGGGAGAAGGCAGAAGGAGCCCAGAGCCTGAGGCCCAGATCTGCCCCCAAGGACAACTGCTGGCCCCTGGGTGAGGGGGTCCTCCCTGGTGGGAGCAGTGGCACCTCAGGGAGCAGGGGCAGGGCCCTGCGGGGGTAGGGGGGTGCGGGGGGGCGGTTCTCCTTCCTCCCACCCTGGCTGGTTTCTGGAGGATGTGAGATGTGAGGGCTCCGGGCTGTCCTGTCCCTGAGATCCTAACCCCAGAGCCCAGGGGCCCAGGACAAGCTGTGGCTCTTCCCAGACCTCGGTGTCCCCTTTTGGGGCTGCCGTTCCCAGGGTGAGCCTGTGCAGACCTCCCCAGGCCATGGGGCCAGGGCTTAGGGGCTGGGGCTCCTGGAAATGGAAAATGTGAGCCCGATGGCTTTATCTGGGCTGGAAGCAGCTGTCTCCAGTCCACACCCTGCAGAGCCCCTGGGTCAGCGCGAGGACCTCAGCCGCTCAGGCCGGGGCGGGTGTTTTTTTTTTTCCTCTGGCTAGCCTGAGCCCTAGCAGAGGTCCGTGGGAAGTTCCTCCTCAACTGGGACCCAGAGGCCCACCCCGCTCTGCCCCGTACCACCGCGTCCTTAAGCCAGAGCCGCCCTTGGTGTCTTCTGCGCAGCAGAGTAGAGCAGCCCATGGCACCCGGGATCTGCACCTTCTGCGGCGTCTGTCCCCGCCAGCTCCACCAGCAGCTCGCCCACAGGAGTGAATGACGGGGCCGGAGCTGGGAGGGGGTGCACGGTCCAGGGACCGGACGGAGGTGGAGAGAAAAGGGACAGGAAGGAAGCAAGAGTGTAGGATGCAGCGGACATGGGGACACACACGTGGGGTGTGGGGCCGCTCGGGCAGTGCGTGAGGGGCTCGCACGCACCCTCTGTGGTATTGGCATCACAGGATGCATCCCGGCGTCCGTGTCAGCATATGTCCCGGATGCACACACGCGTGTGTAGGAAGGCACACTTGGCCCCTGCTAGCACGTGCATGAAGGTCCCTCCTCCAAATGCGTCCATGTGCCCTCCTTGTAGCGTGCATGTGCAGGTCTGAGACCAAGCACTACAGACCCCTTGACGCCCGCCTGTCCTTGCCCCGGCAGACCAGCCCCGGGGGTAGGTGCACAGATGCGCCCTCCGGTGCACAGGAAGAGATGAACAGGCCACCCTGGGGGGCAGCTGCAGAGTTTCCCCTGGGGGTGGAGCCATGAAGTCTGAGGTTTGGGTGGAGTGACCCAGGGATACCCCTGAACTCCCAAGGCCCTCAGGGCCCCAGAATCAGCCCCAGTGGTGCTGTTTCCGGTGGGCAGAGCCCCACCTGCCCCTCTCTGGGGTCCCGGCCGGACACAAGACTCCAAGGCTGCCTGCCCTGGGGCTGGGCTCCTGCACCCCACCCCCGTCCTTCTGTACTTGGCTCCTGAGCCCAGCAGGGTACATACACGCCCTGCGTGCCCACTTCTAAGGGTCTCACAACAAGGCGGCCATTTCCAGGGTGGAGGCGAGGCGGATTGAGGATTTGGGAGGAGGAGTGTGGGGGGATATGTCTGCCCGGGGATTGACCCAGGCCTGGAGTGTACCTCCTGGAGCCCTTGTTAGCGTGCTCCCTTTGGCACTGTGGCAAGGTGTGGGGTGTGGCTGCTTTCCTGCACCTTCCTGGTTACGGAGCTAGATGGCCGGGCCAGTTGGCTGCCCTGCCCTGCGAGCTGAGGTCTCCATGGAGGGTGTGGCAGGCCCATCTGCCCTGGCCCATGACCCTCCAACCTGAGCTCTTCTTGGCACAGGGGCGTAGAGGGATCCCTAGGACAAAGGCTGAGATGACCTTGGAGATGGGTTGCGTGCAGCCTCTGTGAGTCCCAGGGCTCCCTCTAATGCACCTTCTGACCCATCTCAGCGAATGGCACCCCCACACCTCCTGGTTACCCAAGCATCCCTTCCCTCCTCCTGCTGTCCAGCCACCTAGCAGCCCACGGGCTCGCTGGTGAGCCTCCTTTGCCCAGGCATCTAGGAGTCACCCAGGACTTCTTGAGCACTTTCTAAGGCCAGTGCTGTCCCAGGTGTGGGGGTGGATGGATGGCTGAGACAGAGGCCCTGCTCCCTGAGGAGCGGAGCTGCACATGTACACGAGCATCCATGTGCACAGACCCGGGGTGCGGAGGGTGGAGTGGTGGTCCCAGCCCGGCAGGCACAGGAGGGTGCCCTCCCTCAGTTCCTGCTCCCCTGACCCCTCTTCCCGCTCCTGGTACAGCTCTCCTCTCCCAGGCTCATCTCCAGCTACTGACTCAGTGGTGTGACTACGGAGGGAGAGCGGCCAAGGGGGGATGATTTGCTTCTTGGACTGTCTGCCTTCCCAGAACTCACAGTGAGCCCCGTCTCTGCCCTTGACGGAGTCCCCACTTCAGCGGCAGAGGGAGCCCTGCCCTGCCCCTAAGCAGTTCCTCCCAAATATTATCCTGATGGATGGCGACAGCAGACAACTCACTGTGGTGGGAGGTGGGAAAGGGTGGGTGGACCCCTGCCCACGCCCACCCACATGGATGCTGCGGGCTCAGGCCCAGGGGGTCACACTCGCCAGTGCCTCCTAGGACTTCACCACCCGGTTCTTCCATGGGTGAAGAAGGGAAAGAGCTTCTTCAAAGGAAGGAATGGGAAGGGAAGGGAATGGGCTTTTCTGGCTGAGATCAGGGTCTCTGATCCTCGGCCTCCCATGCTTAGACCTGCAGGGGTCATGAAGGCTGGAAGAGGGGTGGGGAGGGCTCTCCCAGACTCTCCCAGCCTCTCCCAAAGGTTCTGCCCGGAGAAAGAAGGCAGGGAGCGGTTTGGCTCACCCCAGTGCAGACAGCTACTTGGAACACATGCTCGATTTCTCTCTCTCTCTCTCTCTCTCTCTCTCTCTCACACACACACACACACACACATGAAACATGCACGCCTTTTGGCACTTGACTTTCTCATGAAATAATTGCTGGAAGGCTCCTTGGATTAGGTAACCCAGCATTCCTTCCGGTCCCCATGGTGGAGGGGAGCAAGGGCGGGGTGGGGGGGTATCCGAGTTCGGCTCAGCATCTGCCAGGCTGATCCACAGTCCTGGAAGCCTGACATGACAGGCACAAGCCCTTCAGACCTCTTGCTCCTGAGGCAACAAGCTGAGCTCGCCTAGCCACTGAGCCTCCTTCAGGTGGGCCTGGCCTAGTAAGGAGAAGGCTAGTCAGGAAAGGCTCCCAAAGGTTTTTGGGAAAAGAATGGGATGTTCCCATTTTTATTTTATTATTTTTTTAAAAAGATTTTATTTATTTATTTATTTGACAGAGAGACAGAGATCACAAGTAGGCAGAGATGCAGGCAGAGAGAGAGGGGGAAGCAGACCCCCCGCTGAGCAGAGAGCCTGACTCAGGGCTCGATCCCAGGACCCTGAGATCATGACCCGAGCCGAAGGCAGAGGCTGAACCCACTAAGCCCCCCAGGCGCCCTCCGCCCCGTTTTTGTTTTAAAGCAGATGACAATGACACAGGAACTCGGAGTATCTTTGCCCATCATCAGTCTGGTCTTCCTGAAGCAACAGCTGTCTGCATTCTTCCCTCTCTCGGGAGGCTTGTCCGGTGGGGGAGGTGGAAGGGAGGAATGTCTGGGTTCAGGCAGGAAAGCAGTGTTGAGAGGGAGCAGTGCTGGGAACCCTGGCCTGTGAGTAGAGGCCCTGACTGAGACTGATGGAGAGACAGGGCCCACTAGTCCAAAACTTGCTCATCCGGGATCTGGAGATTCACCCTAGGTGCTCCCTTTCTTCTCTGCCAGACCTCAGCACCTTCTGGATCCCCTACTAGGATCCCCCACTAGGGGCCCCTTGGGGAGCCTGGAGCCCCTTCTGACCAGAGGCGAGGAGGACACAAAGACCGAGCCACACAGAGTGGGGCTGGGAGGGGACCTCTCGCGGGTCTCCAGCTCCCGGTCTTAACAACAGGTGCATGAGATGGCAGGCAGAGCTCCGCCAGGTGAGTCTGTGCTCGGGAGAGCCTGTCACAGCCTAGAGAGGGCAGGGACCCGGACAGGGCGAGGGTCGGGACGGCGGTTCTGGAGGCTCCTGCTGCCCTCAGAGGAGTCCCCACCCCCAGCGGGACCAGGCCCGGCGGGTGAGAGCCCGAAGGGAACGCAGAACCCGCGTCTGTGGTCCCCAGGGTAAAGTCCACTTGGGGGTCGAGGCCTTCTTCCGGTGTGGCGGCCGCCCCTCGCCCAGGCCGCACGCCGCTCCTCCGGGGTCGCCGGGGGATGGTCTTGAACCGGAGCGCCCCCCACCAACCCCCCAGCCTCTCGGGACTGCGGCGCGGGGAGGGCCTGGATCCGCGCCTCCGCGACCCCCCGCCCCACCCCGTGCGCCCGGGGCCCGCCCCCAAGGCCCCGCCCCCGCTCGGCGCCCAGTCCCGGGGCTCGCGGGCCCGCCCCGCCCCCCGCCCTCCGCCCGCCCTCCCACCGCCCCTCCGGCGAGCCCAGCCCGGGGGCGGCCAGTCGCAGCCCGCAGCGGCGGAGGATCTCGGCGTCTCCCCGCCAGGCCCGCGCTCGCCCCGTGCGTTCCGCTCGGCCATGGAGCCGGGACCCGAGGCCGAGGAGGCGCGCACGGTGCGGGAGGCGCTGGGCCGCTACGAGGCGGCGCTGGAGGGCGCGGTGCGCGCGCTGCACGAGGACATGCAGGGGCTGCAGCGCGGCGTGGAGCGGCGCGTGGCCGAGGCGCTGCGCCTAGCCGGCCCGCTGGCGCGCACCGTGGCCGACCTGCAGCGAGATAACCAGCGGCTGCAGGCGCAGCTCGAGCGCCTGACGCGGCAGGTGGAGGCTCTGGGGACCGGCCCGTCCCCCGCGGCCGGCACTCCGGGCACGCCCAGCCCTCCGCCCGGGGTCCCCGGCCGCGCGCCCCGCCTGGGCACCGCGCGCTTCGCCAGCCACGCCACCTTCTCGCTGTCCGGCCGCAGCCAGGTGAGGCTCGGGGAGCGCCGGCGCCGGTGCGTGGGCGCCGGGGGCGTGGGGCTGCGCGCCCCGGGGCCGCCCCTCCGCCGCCAGTGCGTACGCCCGCCCGCACGCGTCTGCTGGGTTGGGGGCCGCGGGCCGCAGGCCGCTGGGACTCGGTGTGGGGGTACGGCCAGCGCTCCGCTGTGGGAGAGGGTCGGAGAAGCCTGCTTGCTGCACCTGTCTCGGGCCCCCTCCTTTCTTTGGAACCAGGCCCTGGTTTGCCCAGAATTTGGTCTCCCTCTCCCCTTTGTCTCGTGACGCTAAGGGCTTAGGCGCTGAGTTAGGGCCCCCGACCATTTCCACATCGCCTGCTCGCCGCGGGCGTATCCGAATGGTCAGCAACCCCCACCTCCATTCACGGCCCCCCGCGTTGCCGCTCACTGAGGCCTGACGGCTCACGTTATTAATTAACCCAGACTGAGAACTCAGGCCCCTTGTGTGTGTGAGCCGGAGGCGAGGAGGACACGATGTGGCTGGGGTCATCTCATTTGGGAACTGGTAGGGGGTTAAGGGATCCGGGGAAACCAGCCTTGAGCAGTCTCTAGCTTCGTGGGGTCAGTGACCAGCAGGGAGTTCATGGCGGGGTGTGTGTGTGTGTGGACCAGTCACTTCTCTGAGCACGGGGCCTCCAGGAGAGGCAGGTTAGAATGTTTCCATGCTGTGTGCAGTGGCCCTTAGGTGGGATTTTCCACTCTGCTCAGGCATGTGCTCTGGGATTGGGTTTCCAGGGTCTGGGTCTGAGCCCTTTGCACCTGCTGCCCCTCCTTGGCTCAGTCCCTCATGCAGTCAATCTCCTGTGTGGGCTGGGTTGCCGCCCCGGGGCCAGACGGAGGGGGATCAGCTCAGCGCTTGCCTCAGGACGTCCCAGCTGGGTGGGAGATGACCCCAGATGGCGCAGTGCCAACCGTGTACGGGCAGCCAGAGCCATGTGCCTGCCCAGTGGGTATCCCGGGAAGCCTGTGTGCCTGACGGAGGCCCAGGGATTGCCGCTGCTCAGGCAGGTGGAGGTGGGACGGGGCTGTGTACGCAGGCTCGGCAAACCCAAAGGCACTGCCTGGCTAGAGGGGAGCCTGATGGGAGTGAGAGGGGGAGGGTGAATTGTGAGGGCCCTCTGGGTGCTGGCTAAGGGAACCAGGCTTTGTCCCTGGGGGCAAGACCTTCCTCAACCATGGGGGGTGGCAGAGCCCCCAGGCGGGCCAGTGATCTGTGCAAAGTGTCTGCAAGTACAGATACAGTTAATTCTGTCCCATGAGCACAAAACACGATACATCCATGGCATACAGTCACCACTGTGAGCTCGCACGTGCTTAATAAACTGTGTCATCGGCCGTTTTTGAAGTTGTGTTCTGACACACACTCAATGGAAGCAGCTGCCCGAGGTTTCAGAAAAATAATGTCTGCGTCATGCGTAGATGAGCGTGCATGTGCACATGCTTGCTCATACACATGTCAGGGGGCTCTCCAGTCATCTGCCTCAGTGGGAATCGGCCAGAGGTGAGCTGGTCCTCTTGGATATGGGGGTGGTGGGTGAGGGGTGCCGGGCAGAGAGGGACAGGGTTTTCCCACTAGCCATCTGCAAGCTCCTGCAAGGACGGATGGCAGGGTGGAGGGTGGCTGGAGACAGGGTGGGTTAAGGTGGGACAGCCCCAGGAGAGAAGACAGCCTGAACGGGGGCAGGGCTAGGGGCATGGGGACCAGGGGCTGCCTTGGGGCAAGGTCTGAAAGGGGGAGTCCGCATGGTGAGGTGGCGTTTGGGCACAAACAGGAGCCTGCCCGGGGAGCTGCTGGGTCACAGCTCTGCTGGGGTCATGCTGCATGGGCGGGTCTGGGGGACATCTAGGGGACGCTGTCCCAGAGCAGGTGGAGCCACAGATCTGGGGTGCCAAGGGCAGTCGAGGGTGGACATCAGGGAGACACCAGGCCAGAGCTGGCCGTTGAAGGTGGCAGCGGGGGAGGGCTGCAGGGCAGAAGGAGAAGGTGAGGCAGGAGCCCTGGGTGATGAGCAGGAGATGCCAGGGACCCTGAAATCTCAAGGCTGGGGTCACGGGCCAGCAGGGCCGCTGTGGCTCTTCAGGGATGGGGACGGACACCCAGCTGGAATGGGGGTTGCGGGCCTCAGAAAGACGAACATCACTGATACCTGGGTGGAGGACGGGGGGTTCCATCGGGGGGCGCAGCTCCCCCTTGCCTGGCTTCAGAAGCGCTGGTCTCCACTGCTGACGAGCGCGGACCCGTTGCTGGCAGCAAAAGGGGCTGTGCGGAGCCGCGTGCACGTTCATGTGCGCTCATGTAGGGGAACGAGCAGGTCTGGCCCACACAGCGTGCCCCGTCCTGCACGGGGAGTTGGCTTCAGGCTGGGCACGGGGCTGCCCCTTGTCTCTCACACCCCGTGTGAAGAGGGGAGGGTCCCATTACGGGTTACCCCACCCCTCTGTAATCAGCCAGATTGAGAGAGCCTTTTGCTTTCTGCTGTTTCAAACTGGGGGTTTGTAGGTGTTGGAGGTGGGTCCTACTTAGCGTAGAAATGGACCCTGAACCTAATGGGGGAAGAGTGGGTTAATCTACTTCCCAGTGCACACACTTTGGCCTTGCTAGGTAGTGAGAGGACAGAGCTGTAGCCAGGGAAGGTCTGAGAGGAGGGAGAGGGCCGGACATGTGTGGGAGCAACCAGGGTGGACTTCCCGTAGGAGGCCCCAGTCCCTGGAGCAGATGGGAGCTGCTCTGGTCACATCCTCTGGCCTTTTTCTGTATCTAAACCAAGGGGGATGGGGCTGGGCAGGTTGGGTGGGCCCCTTGTGCTGGGTGGACTGGGTTCTTCAACAGCGACATCCGCCGGCAGGGGCCTGTGGTGGATGGCAGCCGCCTGAGGCCAGGCCGGAGTTGTTCCCTGGAAGGGTTCCGGGCCGAGCCGGAGCCACGGCGTTCTCTCGAGGTGGTGGCGGGAGAGGCCCTCAGGGACAGCTGCCGGGAGCTTCGGTCCAGGCCCGCCTACGAGAGAAACCAGACTCCCTTATCTGCCTTCCTCTCCCAGACGCCTGTGTGATAGCAGAGGTCGCTGCTTTCGGGAGGCCCGCATTGGGACGGAGTCTTGAGAACCGAGTGTGGGGGAAGGAGGGGGGAGCAGCAGTCCTAGAGGGGGGCGCGCTGGTCACTCCAGGGCTGCCTGCGGGCTAAGGGTGTGGAGGGTCAGGCAGAAAGGAGAACACCCAAAATGTGCCCACCCTCCTAAAAGTGTTTCCAAACTTCCCAGGGAGAGGACTGTCCCCAGAGACCCTGAAATCGCTTGCCCTGCGGCCCTGCCCCCATGAATGTCCTCAGCCCTGGACTCCCAGACAGGGGCCTCCGTCCCCGTCACACAGAGCCCAGGTGGGGAACTCCGCAGGACCAGTTCCTGTCCCCAGGGCTCCCCATGGGGCTGAGGCAGGCTGACCCCGATGCTGGGAGAGCCAGCTGGAGGCCCCAGGGTGTGCTTGGGGACCTCGGCAAGGGCTCGCTCCAGCCCAGCTCCTTGGTTTGAGGGCTCGGTGCACAGAGGTCCTGCTGGGGAGCTTACTCCATCATTACCCCCGTTTCCTCTCCCTAATTAGACTTAGGTCCAGTGGGGGTCAGGGGTCCATCCTGCCCCAGGCTCCGGGGATAAGTTCATGCTGAGTTGTCCTCTGTTTTCTGGAAGGCTGGAGCACTTTGTGGCCAGTCTTAGGTGGGTTGGGAGACCTGGGTCCCAAACCTTGGGTCCGCCGCTGCCTATAGTAGGACAGGGATTTAGGCTTCTGGGTCGTGTGATGATGGGGTGGAGGGTGGGCTCCGAGGAGTCCGTTGGCCTGGGACATGGGTAGAGCACAGCCCTTTCCTCGAGGGAGGGGCAGGGGACCCGGGGGGTCTGGGCTCGGCCCCCACCCTGGCTGCAGTCTGGCTGAGACCCCTTGATGGGAATCTGGCTGGTCCAGAGCTCATTTCCTGTCTGGTGGTGGCGGCCGGTTCCCTGGGGCTTCACAGGGGTGGGGGACCTGCGACGTGCAGGAGCAGGCGTCTGGGGGCCCCCCCATAAAGACCCACATTCCTAAGAAATGGTTTCACCATCAGCCTGTCCCTCCAGGCTCCTACCTGGACCTGTGGCACCGGTTGGACCAGAGTAGGGTGGGTGGGGGGACATGGAGACCCCGGAGCGGAGTTGGCCCTGCTGACAGGTGGGGGCTGGGGTTCAGGGTGGACGGGTTGTTTCTCCTCCCCCTGCTGAGTTGGCTTCAGATCAGCCCACAGGTGCCTCTGCGGGTGCTCCCAAGTGCCCCCCGCCTTTTGCACTGCACCCGCAAGGGGGCCTGATCCTTCCCCCGCCCTCCTGAGTCAGGAGCTGAGGGGTCACCCGAATTCTGGCCTTTCTCACTTCTGCGGACCCCACCTGCAGAGGGTCCCCTGTCCCACCGCATCCACCTGGAAGAGCCCCTATAACTGCTCTGTCTCCTGGCACAACCAGCGTTTCCACCGGCTTCTCTCCCCACCAGCCCGATTCAGTCCCTGAGCTCACCAGCAAGCTCTTCTTCCGTGAACCCAGCATGAAGGGTCTAGAGCTCATCGCCACCTTCTCCTTGACCCCAGACCACCCATGGGTGCTGTGGCACACCTGCCTCCTTGGTTCCCATGCTCCCACCTCCCCCTGCCTGTCTGGCTACTCCCCTCTGAGATGCTGCTTCTCCCCACCCCAGGCCCCATGCGCCCCGGGCGTCTGTTCCTCCGCTGTGCTGGGGAGGCAGGACTCCTGCTCCCCCTGGTCCTCCGTCCTTCCTCTTCAGCTGCGGGCACAGACCCCAAGCCGTCTCCTGACCTCGTGTCCCCGCTGCCCCAGGCTCACCTTACACTCCATGTATCCCAGACCCAGATCCTTCCATTCCCACCGACACTCCCCTCTTCCTCCTGGACACTCTCCACTAGGATCCAAAGCCCAGGCTCTGAAGAGGCCTCGTCCCTCCCCACCCTCCACCTTCTCTCCCTCCCCCCAGAGCTCTGGTCCTGCCTTTGCAGCTGGGGCCTGTGTCCCCTCCCTCGGGGCCAGCACCAGGGGCTGCGCGGTGTGTCTCCTGCTGCTGGATCGGAGTGCTCTGTGCGTGGAAGCCTGTTTCTGCAGACATGAGTCGCTCTGCTGGGAATGGCCTCCCCTCCTCGTCTGCCGGGCTTACTCCAGACTTGGCTTGGGAAGGCCTCCCAGGCCCACTGGGCTGGAGGAAGTTTGCCGGAGGCATGACTGTCAGGCTGGCTTGGTGGTGTGTGCTCCAGGTCCTGGGTCCCCCACCCGCCCGACCCCGACTGACAGAGTGGCCGCCACTAGCCCTCGTTGTGGGAGCAGCTGAGTCCGGGGCCCGGGATGGGCTTTGTTAGTCGTCTGGGAACCTTGCAGACCATGAGACAGCCTGGAAGTGTCGGGGAAGGGGACGGTCAGCCTCTCCAGGTGCCCATTGTGGCCCCTGAGGAGAGGCCTGGTAGTGGTCGGCCTGGATCCCCTTCCTGCCAGGCTACCCCCGGGTCTGGGCCTCCACGTGACCCTCCCTGTGAGAAGGGCAGGGTCCCGGTGGAGGAGAATGTTCCCCCAGCCACAGATGTCAGGGGGTCCTCACGTGTGACCAAGGTCGGCCCCTTCTCTGAGCCCCTGGGTTCTGTCGAACAGGCTAGCATGCCTGTGGGAGGCAGAAGAACGTTGGTTTAAGCACCAGGCCCAGAAAAAGGTCCTGACGCCTGTGGGACGCTCAGAGGGGACTCGTGGAGCTGCCTCCGCCTCCAGCAGGGAAACGGAGACCTGAAGGGGCTGATCTGAGTCGAGCAGCATGGCGGTCGGTGGCGCGGCTGGGACACCAGGCCCCCAGGGGCTTTTGGGGTCGGCTCTGCTGCTGTGTGGAGAGAAGAAGGGGCCCCGAGGAACCAGGCAGTCCCCCCGCTCTGGGCACCTGGGCATGTCATAGCTCTGGGTCTAATGAAAGTCCTCGGTGCCCCGTGCCCGACGTTGGCCCAGAGGACCTTGTGCTTCTGGTTTTGGCAGCCCTTGGCTGGCAGGCCCGGCTAGCACGAACGGGCCTGCCCGGCCTGGGGTGCTGGCTCTCGGGGCCTGGGGAGTGGTCTGGAGAATGCCGGGTCACCTTATACATGGCTCCTTACCTTTTGTCCCTGGCACTCTGGGCACGTCTGCCTGGCTGGACCCCAGGGGTTCCGTGGCGGGGGCTGGGTGTACTCCAGCCTGCCGTGGGACCTGGGCCCACTGCGGTATCTTCTCGGGGCTGCCTCTCAAACGTGTGGGTTGTTTGGCCCCAGAATGAGGGGGCCCTTTAGACAGTGGTCTGCGGGGGGGCAGCGGGCCCTGCCTGATGGGGCCTCCTCGGGCGTGTGTCTCTGCAGAGCCTGGACCACCAGGACGAAGCCGGCGAACCAGAGGCGCGGAAAGCCTCGGACGTCATCGAGAACGGGCACCAGCCAGGGGGAGGTAGGGGCCGACGGCACTGGACGGTGGGGGGGGGGCGGGGGCGTGGGTTGCCTTTGTGCCCGGCCAGCGCTTGGCTGGGAGGGGACCTGAACCCGGACCCCAGCAGCTAGAGAGACTGTCAGGGGGTGGCTTTGCTCAGGGTGAAGCAGAGCTTTCTAAACACAGAGGGAAACGGGCGCTCTCAGGAGGTGTTGAGCTCCCTGTTTCCGGAGGAGTGCGGCTGGGGCTGAGCGCTCGTCCAAGCGGCGAGCAGTGCAGTGGCTGATGGGCTGCTCATGCTTACTGAGCTCTGAGGGCAGTTTGGAACAGACATAAAGTCTGGTTGGAGCTTTGAGGTGTCTGCAGAAGAGGGAGGTCAGGGAGGCCTTCCCGGAGGAGGTGAGAGGGGAGGTGCAGGGAGGCTAGAGTCCTCCTGGGGCGTCTGAGTCGGCTTGGATGCCCGGCTGACCTGCCCCCTGCCCCCATGGTCACGTGTTCCAGGTCTGGGTGAAGGACCCCCGGAAACTGCCCAAACCTTCCCGGCACCAGAGCCTCCGAAGCCACGTCCCGTGAGCCTCTCGTTGCGGCTGCCCCACCAGCCCGTCACAGCCGTCACGCGGGTCTCGGAGAGGTTCTCCGGGGAGACCTCGGCCACAGCTCTCTCACCCACGTCTGCTGCCGTCCTGGGGGTGCCCAGCCTGAGCCCCAGTGAGCCCACCATGGCCTGGACTCCCGGTCCCAGCGGTAGGAGCAGGAGAGCAGGGCCTGGGGGCAGACCCCACCCCAAGGTGGAGGGCGGGCAGGGCGCAGAGGTGGGTGCTTGGCAAGAGACCCAGAAAAGCTGGGGTGGCACTGCAGCCCCACCCCGGCCCCCACCACGACCCCCTCCCCTGGCCCTTCCATGCGGCCCATCCCTGTCTGACTGAGGCACGCCCCATGGTTGTCATCAGGTGGAGCTGCGGGGAGAAGGTGGTTTGCACCCCTGCACAGTCTGGCATGCTTCCCCGGGTCTGGCCTGTGGTCAGGCTGTCGGTGGTGGTCCCGGGGCAGGGCTTCCAGAATGAGGGTTTGGGAATGAAGTGTCTGCTGCAGATGCAGCGGCCCGGGAGGCCTGGGCCCTCAAACGCAGGGTGGGGACCTGCACCAGCCCTTTTGTGTCCTTGCTTTACGTTCCCAGCTTCCTGTCCCTCAACTGCTGGCTGAGGTGGGGCCGGGAGCCTGGGGCAACTTCCTGTCCCGGGAGAGATGCTGGGGCCAGGAGGGGCCGGCGGTGGGACCTCCCTGCACCCAGGCCTACTTGTCTTCTCTCCTCGTCCAGCAGAGAAGAGCCCTTGTGTCCCGCGGTCTGGTGCCGGCTATGTGGCAGCACTGACAGGCAGGGACGGCGACAGGTGGGTCGGGATGGCCACAGCGGGGTCTCGTCCCCGCCTCCCCAAGGCGAGCCAGGGTCCAGAGCCAGGGCAGCCGGGGAGGCGGGGCAGCTCTCCCCCTGCACAGTCTTGCTTGGAGAAACGTGGCGGCAGCTGTTTCTATGTGGATGCCTCAGATCAGGGCCTGGCGAGGCTGGGAGGGTCATCTCAGGCCCACAGAGCATGGAGGGAGGGAGGCAGTCTGCACCCCGCTGGCCGGGCTATCTCCGCTGGGTGGTTCCCGCCGCCTGCTCGGGATGGAGGAGGCACCTGGAGAGGCCCCTGGGCTGCGGCAGGTGTGTGGGCCCCCCCACCGCCCCGGGTGCAGGCCTCCTCCTGGCTCCCCCAGGCCAGCTAGACTGACACTGGAGCTTGGATGGGGGCGGTGGGGCTCAGCTTTTCTTCTAATCATAAAGGGAAATTGTGACTTTCTGGCACATGGTTGAGGAGGAAACAAAGAGGGTCTTATCAAGTGGTGGGCGGGCTGGGCCCCGTGAGGCTGGTCTGGGGTACCCCCGCCCTGCCCGCCCCAGGACCTGGCACCTGCTGAGGGGGCTGCTCTCTTGGGTGTGCGGCTTGGACAGAGGCTGGATCCCAAACCAGCTCGGCAGGGTGGGCCTGGAGCCTGCGGGGCTTCCTCTGTCCCTGCCGCTTCCCCTGCCTCCGTCACTCTGTCACTTGTGGGGTGGGGGTGGGGGGGCTGAGGCCCTGGGGGCCTGGTGTTCCTGACACGTGGTTCTCTCCTCAGCCCACCCCTGGCAACGCCACCCCGGTCGCCCCCATCCCCCCCGCCGCCAGCCACGGCCCAGGCCCGGCGCAGGGAGCTGGTGAGGTCGCAGACACTGCCCCGCACGTCGGGGGCGCAGGCCCGGAAGGCCTTGTTTGAGAAGTGGGAGCAGGACACTGCAGGCAAGTACGGACACCTGACCCAGAGTGGGGCCCGGCCCTGTTCCCGTGACGAGAGCCCCTCTCCTGCCCATTCTGGGGGTGCCCCAGGCGGCCCTCTGTCACCCTCCCTTGGTTTCTGGGCACGACAGGGATTCCCAGGGGAACGGTGGTGGGCACCCTGTCCCTCGCAGAGACAGAGCTGGTGTTTGCATAGATATCCAGCAGTCAGCCTGACCTGCCGTGTGCAGGGTGGGGCCAGGCCTGTGTGGTGAGGACGCCCCCTCCCATCCCGGCGGCCTCCCACCAGGGAGGGAGGCTGAGGCAGACAGACCGATCTCGGCTGCTAGGGAGTGTTCTTGGGGTACAGATGAGGACCCCCTCTCTGGTTAGGAAGGAACCCTGCAGTGAGTGTGGCCTCAGGGTGGCGGGGATGAAGGGAAGGGGGAGCTGCGGGCAGCGGCCTCAGGCCTTGAGGGCTCGGGCATCCTGATTTCCAGGCTGGGGTATAGACAGGAACTTGGGGGCTGGAGGGAGGACTGACCTGCGGACATTGTCAAGGGAGGTTCTCCCTGGGGGAGCAGAGCCGGAGGGGACATGCTCCTGGGGGCGTGGGATCACCGGGGAGCCCCGGGCCTGGGGGGAGGAGGAGGAGGGCCCCCCTGCAGGCTGCACCCTTCGCACAGGGGCAAAGGCGAGGCACGGGCCAAGCTGAAGCGGTCCCAGAGCTTCGGGGTGGCCAGCGCCAGCAGCATCAAGCAGCTCCTGCTGGAGTGGTGTCGCAAGAAGACGCTTGGCTACCAGGTGAGCTGGGTTCCGCCCCAGCCCGGGGTCCCCTCGGGGGCCAGGGCGTGGGGGTGGGCTGGAGTCCCGGCTTCCCCAGGGGCCAGGGTGCCTCTGGGGCTGGGACACAGGGGTGGGCTGGAGTCCTGGCCTTCCCCGGGGGTTGCTGGCCACCCACAGCACGTGCTCAGAAACCCTGGGGCTCCTGAGGCTGGACCTGTGCACCTGACCGGCTGGGGTCTGGTGGCTGTGACTTCTTGCTGACCTGGCGGGCGCTGGGAGGGGCAGCCTGTGGGGGAGCCGTGCGCCCACTCACCTCCCTGTGTTGACCCCTGGCCGCCTGGAAGCATGTGGACCTGCAGAACTTCTCCTCCAGCTGGAGCGACGGGATGGCTTTCTGCGCCCTGGTGCACTCCTTCTTCCCTGACGCTTTTGACTACGGCGCCCTGAGCCCGGCGCAGCGGCAGAAGAACTTTGAGCTGGCCTTCACCATGGCTGAGTGAGCATGGCGGGTCCCACGGGGGCGTCGGCCCTGGGGTGGGGGTGCCGCAGGCAGGCTGGGTGCGAGGCCCTCCACTCTGCTCACCTCCTGCACCGCCCGGGAGACACTAGTCTGGGGGGTCGCCCAGATTCGTTGTGGAGCTGCCGCTTGGCTCGTCGCACCTGCCCTTCCTGCTGGGTGCCTGGCCCTGCCGTGTGGTCTGGGGGCCGCGGGGTGGGGTCTCCCAGGGCACCCCACCTGTTCTTTCGGGGTGGGCGGGGAGATTCCGTTGCTTTGGGGCGAGCAGGAGATCGAAGGTCTGCCTGGGAGACATCTTAAGAGCTTCTCTGACAAGTCGATCATGCTTCTCTAGTGCTGTCCTGGCATCTGATACGAAATTGTCTACTTCCCCGAGACCCACTCTCTGCAAGGAGGCTGGGTGGGGCAGAGTCTGGGGTGTCCCGTCTGGGATTCCTGTCTGGGATGTGGTGGTTGACTCGAGGTGGCACGTGGGGCATCAGGGCTCCAGTGGGGGTGCAGGCAATTCCCTGGGCTGGTCTGCCTGTGTTCTCGGGGGGCTGGAGAGTGGCTGCAGGGACAGAGTAGTAGATGCACCAGCTCCCAGTGGCCGGTGGGCAGGGGCTGGGGGAAAGGGCTCTGTCCTCACACTGGGGCCTCCTTTGGCTGGACACCATCAGGGGGCAGAGGGTGGGGCAGCCTGGGGACAGTGGAGGATGTTTAGGGCTACCAGATGCTCAGTTTCCAGGAATTAAGGGGCAGAAGGTCGGAGGGAAAGAAGCCCCCCCGCAAAGCCAAGTTTCCTGGAGGGCACGTTTCTCTCTCGCGGGGCAGCCTCTGTGCCTGCTTACATCAGGCCCCAGCAGTCTGTGTGTTCCCAGTGCCCTGAGCAGGGGTAGGCCTCACGCCAGGCCTGGACCCTGGACCTGGCCAGGGACGGTTCCATGGGTCCCACCAAGAGCTGAGGGGCTGGAGCTCTCTGGGGCTGCTGGCAGCTCCTGCTCGGGGGGCATGATGGAGACAGCAGCTACCAGCTTCGTGGCGGAGCTGTCGGAATGTTGGTACTGCCCCGTAGTGTGGTCTCGGGTGACACGCTTGGACTCGGGGTCCCAGGAACTCCGTGTATCCTTCCAGAACCTTCCCTTTCTTGGCTGTTTGGTGTAGCTGTCATCCTAATCACAGAAGCAGCTCTGGAGGGAGTGTGTTATGCAACCGGACCCAGACGGCGGGAAGCAGAGCCAAGGGGGCTGGCCGGTGTTGGGGAGGGCGCCTCGCTGGTGGGAGCCCAGGAATGGTGGCTCTCAAAGTGCAGACTTGGAGTGTGTGGGGCGCATGCGGCCCCCGGGGTTCTCTTTCATCAAGACCAGGGGGCCGTGCCCTGGGCCAGGCTGGGCGGAATGGGGAGAGGGGCCCTGGGCCACTGGGAGTGCTGCCCCCCTCACCCACCCCAAACCCGCAGCCAGAGCCAGAGCAATCGGAGGCTGCGCTCTCCCCGCAGGAGGGGTGGGCTCCTGGAGCCTCTAGACTTGGACACACTTTTCCTCTACTCCCAGCCTGGGGGTGAAATGCCGAACGCTCCGGGTTCTTCACTCCTCCACCCCAGGGCTGGCGGAGGGGCCGCAGCCTGGCCTTGCCTCCCTGAGGCCTGAGCCTGCTTGTGACGGGGGAGGGGAGGATGGTCAGCCTTTGGCCTTGAGCTCTTGGTGGCCGGGGGTAGGGGGCTTGTTGGGCTCTTCTGCGGCCTTGAGGGGCGGGGGTGCAGCTTGTTCAGGGCCTGGGAAGGGGTCTCCGCTGGGGGTCCTGTGGGAGGTGACCTCACAGGTGCAGTTTGGGTCACCTGGTTCTGTGGGCAGCAGGCTGGCCAGGAGCGGGTGGGGTGCGATGGAGGGTACACGGGCTCCTCGGACGCGGGGGCACCTCCCATCAGGGAGCGTTTCCAGACCCTTCCACAAGCAAGAGCCAGAGAGGCACAGCGGAGGCTCGGGAACCTGTGTGGGGCCAGGGTTGGTGCTGCCCCTCGTCCCAGTAGGGGACCGACGGCCCAGAGACTCCTGCGGCCTCATATGCCAGCAATTCCGTGTTGACAGCAGCGCGAGCTCCCTTGTTGGACAGGCCTCTGGGGCTTGGAAGGCGGGAACGCCAGCCCTTTTTTGGAGGTGGCTGCGGTGGGTGGGGGCACGGTGGGGGGGGGTCCCCTCTACACCCCACCCCCACCCGGGGCCCCCTCTGCACACCAGCCCCACCCCTAGCCGTGGATCAGGGCAGGCCCAGGGCCGGGTGCGTGGCCCGCGGCTCCCACGTGCCCTGTGGGGAATGTGTCCTTCTCTCCGGTTACCGTGTGTCTCCAAAGCCAGTTGGGAGGCGGTCGCCCGCGCTGGGCATCTGCATCTAGAGAAGCCTTAAGTAAAAATAACCCCGTGCCCCTCCTCCACGTCCCTCCTGGGCCAGCCCGTGCTGATGGAGGATCTGGGTAGAGCTGGACTGGCAGAGTCGGAACCAGCCCCAGGCAGAGTGCGGCCTCGGGAACTCATTAGAAAATGGTCGTCCTTCATCCTTTGGACGCGTCTACGGTGTCTGAGTTCTTGCAGCGAGCTGGTGTCGCCTTTTACGAGAGCGGTTTATGGATGTGTCCATTGGGCCTCAGCTCTTCAGAAAGAGCCAGGGGGGCCTCGAGTATTTTGAGACTCATGTATTTTTGTAAAACTCAGTGCCGATCATCATTTCCTCTTACCATATTCTGGTTCTGAAATTTCATTCAGCTCCTAGGAGACTCTACGTGACTGTGGTGGCTGATGGGGTGGGGCCTGGGGCCCTGGTGGTTGGCAGGGGAGCCGGGACCTTGCCCACGGCTTCCCGTCGAAGGCCAGGGAGGCCTTATCCCCATCCTCACCGCCACCCTGATGGGGAAGCCCTGCTGTCCGGGCAGTGTTGCCCGTGGTGGGAGCCTCGGGAGTGCAGACAGGGGTCAGCACTCTCTCCCTGCACGGGCTGGAACATGCCGCCGTTCTGGGCGCCCTCTGGTAAGAAGGCAGGGAGGACATTAGAAGCAACACAGATATGGTCCCTGGTGCCCTTCGAGCTGTTTAGTCTTGTAGAAAGACACGATAGGGAGGTTCTCGGAAGGTTCTCTTCTGGCAGGAGATGTGGGGAAAAGTCAGGCTGAGAATGCACGTGTGGGACGGATAGGTAGGAACGACGCAGAGGCGAAAAAGCCTACGTGTGAGGGGAACTTTCCTGGCCTTGGGGCAGAGAGGGCCAGCCGAGTAGGGCCACCGCAGAAAGAGCTGCTTTCCTGTCCCCAGTGCTTGGGGGCTGGCACTCTGTTCTCTTTCCAGGCTGACAGTCAGGATTTTAAGATGGCTCTCATCTAACTTGGGGGCTATGGACCCCGTGTCTGGGGGATGGCCCGGCAGACGTGCTGAGGTGGGAAGGCCTTGGGTTCGCAACGCTTCCCCACCAGCAAAGCAAACCCTTCCCCACAGGCCTGCCCTTGGTCAGAGCTCACACTTCACTGACACGGAGCCCCGACCTGGCCCTCCAGGGACACCACGGAGCCCTGCCCAGGACCAAGCCCCCCATCACCTCATGAAGCCACTGGTTCCCTCACAGGGACCCACTCCAAACCAAGGGGGAGGCGGCAGTGGGCCCCAGGACAGATGTCTGTGTTTCACTCTGATCTTTGGGTTCTGAGAGGAGGCTGGTGTCCGGCCAGCATGCAGGGCAGGGCCCCGAGCTTGTATCCCAGTCCCGGGCGTGGGACCAGGGAAGGGCCATGGGAGGCACCAGCACTGGCCCGCCGGCCCCGGGGTACCAGCATGGGATGGGGGCACGAGTTGCAGAGCCAGCCTCCAAACCCAGCTGCTCAGAGTCCAAATTCTAACCAGCTGTCCCGTCCACGTGCATGCTCCTTAAATTGAGCGCCATGACAGAAATGACAAGTACCGCTAGTGTTAATTAACCATGCTGTTTGGGGGCACAGAGAGCCCCGCTGCCTGGTGCAGGGTGGTCGGAGCCTGGGAGAAGGGAAGTGTCTTTCTTACCCCAAGTCAGTAAAGAAGGGGCCAGGTCGTGAACCCTGACAGTCATGTACTTGTTCACGGGGGAGGAGGCGGGGACCTCGGGACCATGAACCCCGCCCCACCACAGAGGGACGGATGCTGACAGCACCAGGTGTGGGCGTTTGAGCCCAGTCGGTGCCATGATTTCCGTGCCCTGGGCAGCATGGGTAGCGGTTGGAGGGACCGACAGTCTGAAGACTGGCGCTGACCCCTGTCACTGTGGGTGCTGCCCCGGGGGCTGGGGACAGCGGGGAGACCCCTCTCTTTCCAGCCCAGAGAACTCCCAGCTTCCCCTCTACACCGGGCCCCAAGGCTAGACCAGTGTTCCTGAGTGTGTGTGGCCCCGGGGACCTGGAGGCCATGAGGGGGTCGTAGGCCACTTCCTGGCCTTGGCCTTGGGACCCGTCAGCCAGCAGGTGGTGAAACGGGGTGCCTGAGTTAAGCAGGGTGGAGGAGGGTGAGAAACCAGCATCTGGGGGAAATCTCGGGGGCAGAGGGCACCTTTGTGAAACCATGGGCACGTTCGCGGGCGTGGGCCGTGTCTCCCAGCGTGGGTCTCAGACAAGTGTTAAAAGACCACTAATAGAATTCAGATTCAAACTTATAAGTGCGTTTAGTGAAATTTCCGAGGGAACGTTAATTTCACCGAAGTGTGCATCAAGGCAGTCTGGTGACGTGAGAATCTGGATTGACTTGGTGGCTCCTGGATGCGGGGTCTAGGCAGTGCTGCCTTGGAGGGAGGGACCCCGGGGTCTCCCGGGTCCTGGGAAGGCCCGGGGCGGGGTGGGGGGTGTTCTGTCGGCAGGGCTGTGGGGCCGGCGGGTGGCCGGGACCCTTGCCCTGACAGGGCTTCTGTGTTTCAGGAACCTGGCCAACTGCGAGCGGCTTATCGAGGTGGAGGACATGATGGTGATGGGCCACAGGCCGGACCCCATGTGTGTCTTCACCTACGTCCAGTCACTGTACAACCACCTGCGTCGCTTTGAATGAAGCCCGCGGGGCCTGGCTGGCCAGGGCCGGCCCTGGGAGGAGACTGAGAGGCCGCCCGCGCTCCCCCAGCTAGGCGACCCTGGCGGTCTGGGTGAGAGTGTCGCTGTCCTATGCCACGCAGCCGTCGGCCCACTGTGCCGTTCGACATGGGCACTGTGCGGTGCTTGGGGTGCGGCCGGGGCCTCCCAGAAGAGGGAGGGCTACCAGAGTGCGATTGGTGCTAAGTGATGATCTCCCTTCCAGTAAAAGGCTTGCCTGTGGGTTCTGGAATGCGAGATTGCTTCCCCGCAGGTGACTCTGATATGCTGGCTTCACGGCGTTCTGCAGGTCGCCAGGTGTGTTTTATGACCATACCCAGAGCTCTCTCTGTCCCCACACTAGCGTAGCTTCCTCCCTCTGGGCCTCTACCAGGAAGCCGGGGGGACTCTCCGCCAGCAGCCCGACACGAAGACCGCGTCTTGGGAAGAAACTGTCTAATCTCTCCCAGGTCCTAGGCAACAGATGACCTTCAAGTCACCCTGGCTCTCTGGGGAGACGGGAAGGCTGTCGCCTGGTCCCAAGGCGCCCCATCCTGCCCGGGAAGCCCCACGAGCATCTGGCTAAGAGTGCGCTCTCAGGACCTTAAAGCTTTTGGGGGAGGACAAGGCCCTTTGCACAGAGAGCTAGTTTTTACTCACATTTTTAAGGGGATTTGCTGCAGGTATCTATGGAAGTCACTGCGCTTGTACCGCTGCCTGTTTGTCCATAAAACGATGTGTCCAGCTTCACTCGCGGTTTGTTCTTTCTGTTCCGAGACACGGGCCTTGTGGACGGTAGATCTTTGCTTGCATTTCCCATGAAACTCTGCCCGAATCCCCTCCCCACCCCGAGTCTGCCTCTGTTTCTCCGTCACCGCCCGGGAAGTTGGCAGTCATGTTTGGACATTTGTTGGGACGTCTTTCCTTGCCCCTGCTGCTGCGTGAGTGAGAACTGGGAGTCGCTCTCTGGGCGCTGATGGGTGGGCCAGGGACAGCCATGGCTGGGCTCCACTGCCGTCCCATTGGGAGCACTGGGTCACGCACAGCTGTTTGTGCTAGGTTCTCACAGAACATCTGTAGAGCCCCCACATGTACCCATTAGCTTATTCAAGACCTTCTCCCAACTGGGATGGATATTAGGCACAAACTTCTAGAATTCTAGCTTTCTAAGGAGCTGATAGGTCCTGAGCTCATGCGACAAGCTCCAAACGCCAAAGCCTGCGTGCCTCCTCAGGCTCATATGCGTGGTCCTTGTATGTTTGGGGGGGGCAAGAGCTCTCTGGGCACAAGGGGGGACACGGCAGGAGCTCTCTGGGGTGCAAGGGAGGACACAGCGGAACTTGCCAGGAGGGTGAGCAGAAGCTCAGCAGATTTGCCAGTTGGGGCTGAAGTCTTTCTCCGTCCTTTGGTTTTCCCCGCAGTGGGAGCTTCTCTGTCTCTCTCTCTCTCTCTCATTCTTGGAGACCCGGGACAGTCAGCCTTCCTGTTAGCAGAGATATGGTGTCTGTTTTTTATTTTTTTATTTCCCAAACTGCAGCTTAGGGTTTTAAGCCTCGAGCCCATTTGGGACACTGGGGCTCTGTGTGAAGCGTTTCTGTCTGTTACCGAGCGTTCACACGCGGGAGCCAGAGCTCTCCTGAGGCGCACACGGCCCTGCACCTTCGCACGTCCAACGGGGCAGATGCTGCTGGAGTAAGCAGCAGTTTCTCTTACGCTGGAGGCATGGGATGCTTCCTGTCTTAGGCTCAGTGGTACAGACGGGCTGTCCTTAAGGAAGGTTCCGTGATGAGCTGTTCTGTGGCCTTTGGCGGCTCTTATAACCTAGTGGGTTTTCAGCTCGATTCCCTCTAGGACAAAGACACCTGAGGACACACGAAGAGCCCGGCGTGAGATCAAGGTCACGTGAACGTTCCCTTCTGTGACATCCAAATCCAGCTGCCTTTCCACTGCCCTGCCCGTGGCTCTACATTTTTTCTCCTCCCCGGAGAAAATTACTTCTCAGAGTGCTTCTAAGATTCTCCTGCTTTTCCAGATAGAGTCCTTCACCTGGCTTTTGTAAAACGTATTAAGTCTGACCAAATAGGCTTGTGTTTCCACGATGTGAGCGTTTCGCCAGAGCCGAGATGGGCTTCAGCTTCTCTGACAGCTGTTGGGTCATTTCTCAAGGCGGGGAGAGCGTGTCAGGTCTCCGAACATGATACAGCCCAGGCTGGGTAGCGGAGCACGTACAGGCCAGGTGTTTGGGGAACAGTTTGTTAAAGCCAGCAAGTTTCGCAAATGTGCGAGATGTGGAACGTTCTCAGCTTCCCCTGCCGCCACGGCAGGCGCCCAGTAACCAGAGGCAAGAAGGGGGCCCTATTTGCAGCCATGCCAGGTCTGTGGGACTCTGGGCGGTTGGGGGGGGCCAGCTAAAAATGTGGGTAAAGTTGGTCAGTGTGGGATAGGACATCTTCCCGACCCAACCGAAGCAGCTTGGGATTGGGTTTCTTGAACCAGTGATGGGTGGTGACCTGATGGCCAGCCTGAGCCCTCCGTGCTCCTCCTCTTAGCCTACCCTCTCCTCTGCACCCCTGTTGATCACGGGCTCTTGCTAAGTGGCGAGGATTCTGGAAGTGGTTATCTGTCCCATCTCCCTTGCTCTTGGAGCCTTTGATCTCTTGTCTCTTAGTTCTTGGTCCTGCTTTGGTGTCAAACAACATTTACTGTCTTCTGAAAGTGCCCATGAGAAATGCCTGTGCTTGCCTCTTCCCTAGAAAGCGCTGAACAGGGGGAAACCCCCGGGGAGGTGGGAGCGAGAAGGCTGTGCTCTCCTGGGCATCCCGGCAGCCTGTGTGGGAGGGACATGCGGACCAGGTGGGACAAAGAGTTGGAAGCCGGCTTGGAGCCAGTAGGGCAGGCGACAGGGCTGGTGGTGGAGGGGGGGGGGCAGCAGCGTCTGGGTGTCTCTGGGTGCCCCCAGCCATCCTTCTGGCGGATGCAGGGCCTTTGCGACGGCAGGGCTGCACACTTGTCTTTTATAAGCCCACACGGTCATCACTCCCAAGCATCCCTGGTGTGGTTGACATCTTAGTGCTGTTGGCAGGGTTGGACCCTCTTCCTGGTGTCCCTGACCCCCCACACACCTCCCCGCCACCCTGTCTCACTGGCTGTTTCTTCCTGGTCTGTGGCACGGCCTTCTTTCCTGTATCTGTCCCTCCTCTGTGCTACTCTGTTCTCGGTCTCCTACATCGGGGCTTCACAACCCCAGGCTGATGCAGGCTTTGGGAGTCAGTGCAGGTCTGTCTGAATGGGGTGTTTCACCTCTGGGTTCCCCTCTAAAATTAGCTCCTTCCCCAGGGCTGGCTAACTCAGCAGATGGCCGCGTCTTCACAACGTGTCGCTCTGCTGGAGTTCTGAAGTCTCCCTGCACCCGTGCACTGCCGACGGGCCGCCCACGCTGCCCAACACCCTCCCTGCGTGGCATTCACGGAAGGCTTGGGGCAGAGGCCCAAGGTTCCTCTCCTCCTCAGTGTCCCGGAGTATCAGAGGTCTCTCTGCTCCTGGAGCTTCTGTTGTGAAAAACCTCGAGTTTGCAGAAATGTCAGAAGAAGAGTTGGGGGAACGAGTGAGCTCCTTTGTGTGGTTAACACTCCACCATGGGCGTGTTTCTATCTCTGGTTCGCTGGGCCGTGCGGTCATAAGGTCTACCAGCGAAGACTTGAACACGTACCCACTGGGAGCATAAACGTTCCCTCTGCACGCGGTAGATTAGCACCCGTCAGAGATCAGACATGCACGCAAAAAAGTCACGTGAACAGGCCGTGTTCGCATTTCTCCACTCATCCCCACTTGGTGTTCGTGGCTGTTCAAAAGTTTAAAAAAAATCGGGGCACCTGGGTGGCTCAGTGGGTTAAAGCCTCTGCCTTCACTCGGGTCGTGATCTTGGGGTCCTGGGATCGAGCCCCACGTTGGGCTCTCTGCTCAGCAGGGAGCCTGCTTCCTCCTCTCTCTGCCTGCCTCTCTGCCTCCTTGTGATCTCTGTCAAATAAATAAAATTAAAAAAAAAAAAAGTTTAAAAAAACTCCAGGGTCCAATCCGAGTTCACGCACGACATTCAGTGGCTGCGTCTTCACGTCTCGATTCAGAACAGTCCCTGCCATTTCGTTTGTTGCCTGTTTTCCATTTGACCCTTTGGCGGAACCTGGGCTGTGCCCCACGCTGGGTGTTTCTGGAACCTGCTGGACCCCCAGCGGACACCAGTTGGGGAGAAGTATACCCAGCATGGCAGGATGTGAGGAGCCCACACCGTGGGCTTGCGCTGTGCCCGCAGGAGGGCCGATTGCACCAAAAACCTTTGGGCTCTTGACAGATGATTTTTATCATCGGTAATTGCACTGGCCTCGAAAATGGCAATTTTTAGGTTCTGTGTAAACTCACAAATTCTTGGTGTTTTCCTTGGTTTTGCTCATGGTGTTGTAGTCCTCGGCCTCGTGCTGGCGTGTTTCAGGCTCCAACCACTGGCAGATAACAGCTCTGGAACCCTTTTCATGTGTCCCCGCCCATCTCCAAGCACCTCACTGTTTCCCTCGATGGTGTTCTGGGCTGACCTTTGACCTGAACTTGGACTCAGGCATTGCTTGGAGAAATCCCGGCCTCTTTCAGCCGGAGCTCCTAGGTATCCGTCAGGACACCGGCTCTGGGTGTCCTGCATTGAGGCCCCTTCGGTGACCATAGCTAGGACAGTCGGTGTCAAGACGCCTTCAGGGACAGCAGTCCCTCGATTCAGATCTGACACTGCGGGATTCACCGGTCCTGCTGTCCTGCCCTCCGCTCTGTGCTCACGCTCCGCTCTACATTCTGATTCCCAGCAGTGTCCCTGTTGGGACACATTTCTTCTACGAGGCACAGCTCAAAGGGTCACGGTCTGAAGCCGATGCCCGCAGCCTTCGCCCGCCCAGAGGTGGCCTCTGGGCGCGTCGAATATGGGATTCAAGGACTCACAGTTACTCCTTGTATTTGAGGCACAGAACACTGGATTCAAAGTTACTCGCGTCACTTGTTTTCTCTCTGAAGTCCCCCTGTGAATTGGATACGTGGTTAGGTTCATTTGTTTCTCTTTGTATTCAATCGAGGGTTTGGTTCCATTAGTTTGTTTCATTTTCTGGAGGTGACACTGTTTACCTAACTCGAAAGTCCCAGCTGCATTGATGGGTGTTTCTCTTCCCGTCCGTCGTCCACTGGTCTGCTTTAGCTCTTGGTGTATCCACCCCGCATGTCTGTCTTTCCCTCTGTTCCCCCTCCCACAACAAGAAGCAAATGCATACCTGTTTTTGACTTTCTTTCTTTCTAAAAAGATTTTATTTATTTATTCGGTGGAGAGAGACATAGTGAGAGAGGGAACACAAGCAGGGGAAGTGGGAGAGGGAGAAGCAGGCTCCTTGCAGAGCAGGGAGCCCGATACAGGACTCGATCCCAGCACCCCGGGACCATGACCTGAGCCGAAGGCAGAGGCTTAACAACTGAGCCCCCCAGGCGCCCGTTTTCCATCCTTTTTTACGTCGCAGATCGCGTGGTGTTTCCTCTCTTGGCGCATCCTCTCTGTGACCTTGCCTCCCATTTTTGTGCAGTGGTGTCCTCCCTGGGACGGCGCGGCCGTGGGGTCCTCCGGTGCATGTGTGGCTGTGAGCTTCCCTCGGGAGCGTGCGGCCGCCGTCTGCAGAGCACGGCCTGTGCGTGTGAGGTTCACGCTCGTGCCGGTATCTCTCAGCAGCAAGGTTGCCGGCTGGAAACTCAGGGTTTGAACGCGTCCACAGGGCAGAGCTGTCCTGTGCCCCACGGGAACGTGTGAGATGTCCCCCCAGTGAGCGTTGTCAGCCAGAGGGACTGCCGGTCCCTGAGGCGGCACCGGCGTTGTTTCAGTCTACGCTTGTCTCACGAGGGAACACGAGCATGTTGTGTGCGTACACTCGTGCATCTTCTCCCATGATCCTTTTCTTTTCATGTCTGCGTCCATCTTTCGTTCATCCCTCTTGATTCTTTACGTGTGAGGACGGTTCCTGTGGTTCTTCATCTCGGGTTCCGTCCACTGTGCCCCGGAAGGGTGTCTGGCTCCTATCACTTTTCACTCAGATCACAACCATCCCCCCTGAAAACTGGCCCCTGTTCTCTGAACGAAGAGTCATCATGTCACCTGCACCAAATGGTCCTTGTGTCCTCAGCACAAATGATCGCTTCACGGGGCCGCAAAGGCCACCTGACCCGGCCCGAGTCCAGCCCCAGATCTCCTGGTTGCGCTGTCCTCCTGGTCCACCCAGCTGTCTCCCACCCGGTACCCAGGGCTCAGTCTACACGTCCTTCAATCAGGAAGGTATTCCCGGATGCCCTCAGCGCCTCTGCTGGTTTTGCTGCCTTACACACGCACTGCTGTATTCGATCCCTGGACCACAGGTGCCTGTCACAGTAGGGGCTCCGTGAGTGTTTCGAATGTATATGCTAATGCGACAGTGTCCAGTCAGGTCAGGAGAACCGGCCCCATGGATCCAGCCCACCTTTCTGAAGGCCAAGGACTTCCCTTTGAACAAATCAGGCATCACTGCCTTACTTTCTAGCGGCACATTCTTATTCAAGCCTGCTTCCCTGCAACCTCCAGAGAGTCCCTAACGCCGGGTTACGCTGGGGTCGGTGTTGGTTTACTCAGCAGGTGCTAATAAATGAAGCCGGATAACGAGCTGTAACTTAGCTTCTCCAGGCTTGACCGGAGCCTCTGCTGGGGAGGACGGTCAGATTTCAGCCCCCAGGGTGCAGGTCATTGCCTTGGAGGAAGGAGAATTCTTAGTGTCACAGGGAGACCACCATGTCCTTCCCTTCAGTCCTGAGATGGGAAACACAGAAAATCCGACTGGTTAGAGCAGAGAAGTGCTGGGAGCCCAGCCAGAGACCCCACAACTGGTGAGGGGACAGTGGACTGGGCCACCTCTGCCTACCCCGACACCCACAGATCGGTTAATGGTGGAAGCACTGCCCGTGGGGTGCACAGAACACTGTCCCAGCATTGTCGGGCCCCTATCCCTGCCGCCACGCATGCTGCTGCTGTGGAGGTAGGGGTGTCTGCTGGGCCTAAGTCTGGGCCGGGAGCAGGTGCATGGCGGTCCCTCGACCGGGTCCGCTCGCCTGTCAACACAGCTCCAACATCATGGCCACCACTGCGAGGCACGCTGGAAAATCGGGGGGACATCATTTACCAGGCCACACTGTCGTGTTAATAAAGGCTTCGAAGTGACCAGAGCAGGTCCTTCGTGTAGCTAACTATACATCGGGGGTCGTTGGTCACAGTGTGCCGAGGGTTGACAGATCTGCCGTAACCTTGCCTTCTGGGCTGTTTCCCTCCTGTCCCCACGCCCTGTCCGGTGCCCTTCTGCAGTCTTCTTCCCGGCCAAGGAATTTCACTCCAGCGGAGATCTGTGTATTTCTTTGTTACTTTATCCAGAGGCTTCCACTGACCTGAACAGAGTGACTCAGGGGAAACGGGGTATTTTCAGCCAGGGGCCGTCGCAGCTGCGGTATCAAGTGTCTTTGGGCCAGTGGATTTCATGACAGGTGTGTTTTTATTCAGGAAAACATAATGCACTCGATTTAGAGGGTAGACTTCCCTTCCAAGCACATGGCCCTTTCCCTCCCCACCTACCCCACCTGCCCATGAAGCCTGAGGTGGGGGTGACCACCATGTTCCCTGCAGACGACCCTGAAGCCACACGCCAGCAAACCCGTCTCCTCTGGGCTTTAAGGGGTTTGTGAGCTTCCCGGGCCCCCCTTCCCATCTCCTAAGTGGGTGCTGGTCCTGCCCCATGAGCCTGGAGGGCTGGGGGCTTGCTGAGGCCGCCCTGGGCTGCACGCTGGGGTCCCTGTGGGGGAATTTGTTTGGAAATTGTTTCCTATATCCTTTTAAAGTCAGTTTTACTGAGACAAAATGAACACCCTCCTAAAAACTAATTTAGGCAAAGTAATCCATGTGCACAGAGTTAACGGGGGAACCGACCCCCACGCCTGCCCAGGAGGTGTCCTCTGGGTTCCTCCTTCATGGATTTCCCTTTGTATTTACCCGTGCTTCTGGACGACATTGTTCGACTCTTGTTTCTCCATGTTCCCTTTGCATACTTCTGTGGTTTCTCACAGTAGGCGGCGGGCGCTTGGCTCTCTCACTCTGCGAGAGAGTGCAGTAGTATCACCGTGTGAGCTAAAGCCACGGTCAGGGTCTGCTTTCCACTGGCTCTGCAAGTAATGTTCGACTCCAGACCTTCCCCCGCTGAATTTCTCTCTCCTTCCCCCAAACTGCTGTGGCTTCAAAACACGGTCACGAGTCCTGTGATTTCACTTCCGTCAAGAGGGGAAACAGATCTGTGCTCTCCTTGAATACGGTGCCTCGAGTCTGGGGAACAGACCTGCTGGGACTGGGTCACGCGTGGGGCGCGTCCGTGCAGTGCTGGGCTGCCGCATGCGGGGCCTGGCCATGTGGGGCCCCCGTACAGGGGAGACGGTGTGCAGATTACAGGGGGAGAGGGATGTCTGCACCCCGGCAACTGGAATCTTCAACGGACCCACGTGAGACGTGCGTGGCTGAGCCCGGTGAACCGCTAGAACCATGAGAGCTAATAGTAATGATAACAACGACGTGATCGTTGCTGTCTGTGCGCCGAGCACACATTGACTGGTTCCTCAGTAGTTATTGGGAACATTGTACCCCATTGACAACAAGTTCAACCTTCCAGTTGCCCAGACCCAAACCTGGGAGCTGTTTCTGACCCCCTCCTTCGGTCACACGTCGTAGTTAATATGTCAAGAAACACTTGGGCTCGGCCTTCAGAGTCCACCCAAATCTGAACACCTCACAGGGCATCCAGGGTGAGCTCCCTGTCCCAGCCCCTACTGCGTCCTGCCCTGGAGCACGGCGGGCACCCCCCACCTCCCGCTTTATTCTCAACACGTCAGGAGGAATTTTCCTTCCAGCAGGGAAGTGAGGGCACACGGCTCTCAGCGCAAGACCCTGCAGCTTCCTGGCCCCTAAGAACCACTGACATTGCCCTCTGCCCTCCTTCCGCCTAGCCCTGCCTCAGGCCCTTTGCACGAGCCATTCTCCATCGATTTGCTGGAACCAATCATTACTCTGTGTCTGTGACTTGCTTAGCATTTCCCCCAAGCGCTTCAGTGTTTCCGGACGCTATTCTCCACACCGCGGTCACGCCATCTCCAGCAGTGGTCACCCCATGTGTCCTGGCAGTGCCAGCCTGTGGGAGCCTGCGAGTCCCGTTGCCCATCCTCATGCTGGGTGTCCTTCCTCACAGGCGGGCACCTGGCCGGAGCGGGTGTGAACCTTCTCTCTGCTCTCACGCCTCACCGGTCCTTGCGCCAAGACGGTTCAGAGACCAAGTGGTCGTCCACAAGAGTTATCTCCCTGCGTGTCCTCTCTTTGCTCAGGGTCCCCGAAGTTTCCGATGATGAGTCTTGGCGTGAGTCTGTATTCCTCGTGTCGGGCGCACAGTGGGGCATTCCAGCCTGGAGACACCTGGTCTCTGTTCTGGAAAACCATACCATTTAGGCCAGAAGCCCTTGGCGGGACACTAGGCTTCTGGGACTGGTCCGCATTCTCACCTTTCCTCAATGACTATTTTTAAGTCTCTTTGTCTTTTGTTTTCTCTTCCAAACTTTCTTGTTAAGTGTTTTATTCTCATTCTCCTTCAGAAATGCATCCCAAACTGTTTTCTTGGTAAGTCCTTACGAATGTCATTCACCTCTTGATTGCTGGCGCAAACGTCTTCACTCCTCGGGTGGGATGCTCCAGAGGATCTTGGCGTCCACATTGCTTCCTGTCCCTGCCCATCCCTGTCCTCTGAAAGCCTCTGTGCTGGCTCTGTGGGTCTCTATCTTCAAGCTGACAGTGCGCAGTCCGGGGCACCCCCTCTGCCTGAGCCCAATCCCCTGGGCAGGTGGGGGAGACCAGGTTGGTGGGGAAGCTTGACCGCGGGGGGTGGGACGCCTGCACAGGTGACATCAGAACTGGGAGTCCTGTCCCTAGGGGCCGGACAGCCCCCTGGGCACCCTATACTCTTGCCAGGGGGACAGGCAAGCCTGTGGGGCTGTCTACACAGCGTCAGAAGCAGGAGGAGAAAGCCCGTTACCTTGATTTTCGGGCTGTGCCTCGAGCATTCTCGCTGCTGTGGATGCTGGGCCTCCCATGTCAGAGCCTAGAGTCTAGAGGCCGGTCCCCTCCCCTCACTGGGGCCCCCAGGCTTCTGCGTCTTCCAGGCACCCGGGGGACCTGCTCATCCTTGCTGGGGGAGCGAGCAGCCCGCCACGCTGTCTCAGAAGCAGGTTGCCTTTTAACACCTGAGTCATCTGCGTCACTCGCAGAGAAGGGAGCGTGGCTGAGACAAGCGATGTGCAGGCAGGTGTGCCCCCTTGCTCGGTATACATGAGACTCCCCGGGTGGCTGGCCCCTCTCGCCCCCGATGGGCACCATGCCCAGCTGGCAGGGTCTGCAAAGTCGGGGGGGTGAGCGGTGCCTGCCATGTGAGTGCTTGCAGGTGTCAATCACATGTACTAGTGTAATTTTGGGATGTCCTCGAACAGGGGCGCTGGGGCTCAGAGGAACAGCCCTGCCCTGTGCCCCGAAGGAGCAGGCTTCTGGGGGCTTCTCCTGGGAAGTGCAGCGGTCCCTGGGGCTCGGCTGGGGCTGGGAGGATGTGGGGCATCTGCTGGTCTGGGCAGCTCTGGCTCTCTGTGTAGCTGACACATGCGGGACCCCAGCTCAGCCTGGAGCTTTCTCTGTCCCTGGAACAACCCTGTCTTTCTGCAAATGGTCCCCGTGGGCCCCCTCCTAAAGTTTTCTTCTGTCCCTCCTGCCTTTGTCCCGAAGAGACCCGGGTCCTGGTTCTGACTTGGTCTCTGATTGCCCAGAGGTAGCGCGGACGTAGGACCAAGCCCCAGCTCCAACCCCTGTCCTGCGCAGCTTGGCCTCGGCCCAGGGGCTCTGCCTGTCCCCGCAGATGCAGCGGCGGTGGGATGGGGAGGATGGGGCAGCCTGGCTTGCAGTTCAGGGGCTGGCTGGCTGCAACCTTCCCTGGCCTCCCCTGCCCACCCTCGCGTGGGCTCGTTCATTCAGCACGACTGCGACTGCGTGGGACAGCGGGACGAGGGGCGGGTGAGGCTCTCAAAGGGCTGAGCAGAGGAAATGCGATCCGGTCGACTCGTTTGTGGCCTCCCAGGCCTCTTAGCAACAGCAGCACAGCCACGGGGAGAGGCCCCCCCTCCTCAAGGCTCTCGGTCTAAAGACACGTCCCCGGGAGTCGTTCTGTCACATGGATGCCCCCGCAGGCCAGCGTGGTCTTGGAGCCTGGCTGCGCTCCGGCCGGTCCCCCATAGATCTCTCTAGCCTAGCCTGGCCAGCTCAGGGCTCCCACACCCACTCGGGCGTCCCCATGGCGGCCCCTTGTGGAGGGACAGGGTCCTTGCCTCAAGGCCTGGTTCCGTTTATTACTCAGAGCTCGGGGCTGTCTGAACTTACCGCCGATCTGTATTTTTCACTAAACACTTCTAAAAATCACTTGTTATCTCATTTTTTAAAAGATTGATTGATTGATTTATGTGATAGAGATCACAAGCAGGCGGAGAGGCAGGCAGAGAGAGAAAGGGGGAAACAGGCTCCCCTCTGAGCAGGGAGCCCGATGTGGGGATCGATCCCAGGACCCTGAGACCATGACCTGAGCCAAAGGCAGAGGCTTAAGCCAAAGGCAGAGGCTTAACCCACTGAGCCACCCAGGCCCCCCTCATTATCTCATTTCAATGCTTGGAACTAGGAGGCTTGGTCTTCCCATCTGAGATGCTAGCTGCTGTGCTGCTGGGTTCAGAGGGCCGCTTTCATGGGAGTCCACGGCCACACTGGTGCTGTGGGGAGGGCAGGCCTCCCTTGGACACAGAACAACCGTCCTGCATGGGGTAGCAGCTAGGACTCAGAGAGACTGCCTGAAATCTCCGCTGTGTGCTGGGCTCAGCCCCCTTTCCCCAGCTGGGTGTGCTGACGAAGCTGGGGCGGGGTGGGGGGTTGGTCAGAAGAGGCCAGTGGGAGATCTGCCACTTTAGCATAAGGACTATTTTGAGCTGAAAGTCACTGGGCATCAGCAGGTCAGGAAAAGTTCTTCGCTTTCCCCTTATCTGCCTAAAAGCAGGTTGTCAGTCTTCCTTTGAAAGAGGTGCCCCCTGCACCAGGTAAAGGGGATTGTTATCACGAGATTGGGGGTCACACCAAGATGAATCTGCATCAACTATCAGTTGGTGCAGTTAAGGACGATCAATAAATAGTCCTTATTGTCTATTAGTCCCCCGCATATATTTTAGTTACTTTCTCAATAATTTATAGCCTTTTCTTAAAATGGCACTAAGCCCCCAAGTCAAGCTGCTTCTTTGAGTTTTTCTTCCTTGTTGTGAAGCTCCCATGCATGTAAAAGCATTAACATTAATAAAAATGGTATGCCTGTTCTCCTGCTACTGTCTTTGCCTGTTTAATTTGCAGGTCTCTGGGCACTGTACATAAGAGGATACATGTTTCCTCTCCTTCAGCCCCAGGTGTGGAGTTGATTGTGACAAGGGCAGAAGGTGGGTCGGGGCAGCCTTTGCCCCACCCTCCAGGGGCACATCTTGCCACTGGGTCAGCCCTTGAATGGCACTACTTTACTCGGTCCAGCAGCTTTAGCCACGGCACCCCACAAATGGCCGAAGACAAGAAACCAACCATACAAAGAGTCCAGTGCACACTTGGCCCCACATCATCTTGACTTTCAAGCGGCTTGAGGTGCTCTATGAAATGTTAATCCTCTGGGGTGAAATCTAAGCCACTTTATCCTCAGAGCCCCCAGGGCCAGCGATGGCGGTGAGCCGGGAGGCACGACGTTTCTTCTCCTAGAGCACAAGGGATCTATTCAACACACTCACTGCTGCAGGACAAAAAACTATTCTTGTTCCAGATCAACGGAGGGAACGGTCCAAGGGCGAAGACAATTTGAGGCTTATGTCCTGTTTCCTGTGCAAAAGTGAGCCCCGAGGGGAGACCCCTGGTGGGACACAGCAGGCACCTGTGAAGATGCAGCGCTTCCAACACTTCAGTTCTTCTGCAGCTGGGGGTGGGAACCCACAGGTGGACAAGCGCCCCTGGGGGGCTCGCTGCACAGGGCTGCCCACATTCCAGAAATACTCGAAGGCTTCTCAAGATTCGGTAGCATGCACGGTTAAAAATACCAAGAGCACGGGGTGCTGGGGTGGGCCAGTGGGCTAAGCCTCCGTCTTTGGCTCAGGTCATGGTCTCAGGGTCCTGAGATCGAGCCCCGCATTGGACTCTCTGCTCAGCGGGGAGTCTGCCTCCCCTGCCTCTCTGCCTGCTTGTGATCTCTCTCTCTCTGTTAGATAAATAAATAAAATCTTAAAAAAAAAAAAACCCAAAACCCAAAACACTACCAGGAGCGTAAGGCCAGACTCTTGATGGTGAAGGCTCACTCTTGTGGTGAAGGAGAACAAACACATCCATATTCAACAACTCCACGGTCAACATGTAGTGTGACTCACGATGAATGACATCGTTTTTCACCACGCAATAGGAATTTTTTTTAAAAGATTTTATTTATTTATTTGACAGAGATCACAAGTAGGCAGAAAGGCAGGCAGAGAGAGAGAGAGAGAGAGGAGGAAGCAGGCTCTCTGCGGAGCAGACAGCCCGATGCGGGGCTCGATCCCAGGACCCTGGGATCATGACCCGAGCCAAAGGCAGAGGCTTTAACCCACTGAGCCACCCAGGCGCCCCTGCAATAGGAATTTTAAACCATCTCTTAGAGCTCCCATGATCAGGTTGGGCTGCCCAAGCTTCTGCAGAAGGCCTGGCTGGCCCCTGTGCCCACCATGGTCCTTCGTCTTCTGGAAACTGGGTCTTTAGATCTGAACAGTCGATAACCTCCTCATCCAGAACAGAGACAGGCGCTATGTCCGGATGTACTCTGTGCTCTTAGGGACCCGTTCTTTATAAACTCTGTTAAATACACAATTTATGTGGGGAAAGAATGCCTTTCAAGAAAAGAAAGCCCTCACACTACTTTTCCTGGAAAATTCTGGTATTTTCATTAGGAAATGCCATATAGTGTAAGCACGTTTTGTTTTTTCTCTTTAATTTTTTGGAACTCATTTATTTAAATAAGAAGATCGCTGAATGGTTATTTTGTTCTAGAAGTCCTTCTCAGTATGAGCCAGACTTGCATCTTTAAACCAATTTTGTGAATGTAATACATGCTGATTATGTGTTATATACTTTCCTATGACCGATGTAAGATGAAATAATGTCAAAACAATGATTTCTGGGGCGCCTGGGTGGCTCAGTCGGTGAAGCGTCTGCCTCTGGCTCAGGTCATGATCCTGGGGTCCTGGGATCGAGCCCTATGTTGGGCTCCTTGCTTAGTGGGGAGCCTGCTTCTCCCTCTCCCTCTGCTGCTCCTTCTGCTTGCTTATTCTCTCTCTCAAATAAATAAAGCCTTAGGAAAAAAAAAAGAAAGAAAAGAAAAAAAGCTCTGCTCAGTAATCCCTTCTTAATGAAAGACACTTTTAGGTGTCGCTCTGGGCTTCTGTCGTGCCCTCCTTCTCAGGTCCAAAACGAGGAATGTGGTCAGAGAGAAGTGACAAGGTCAAGGGTTATTGGCAGAGGCAGGAGCAGAAGGTCCCTGCCCTGTCTACACCCCCTGTGGCCCCAGGGCTCCTGCCACTCTCCTCAGCAGTTCATGTCAGCTTTGTGGAGGGCCTGGCGAAGTGTGCTATGATCGAAAGCTCTGGTTGCGGCTGTTTGGGTGCTGCAAAGCCGTCCTTCTCCATTAAAATCATCACCCCCCTCTGGTGTGGGAAGATTACATGCCATTTTGGACTACAGATAAACTGGAACAAGTCCGGAGGAGAGAGGGTGGGAGGGAAGCTTAGAAATGCCATCACCCCATAGAAGGGTGAAGGAGCCAGAGGATGCAGCCTGCGGACTTCTTGGGGGAGAAAGGGCACGTGTTTTTGAATACATCAAGGTAACTCATGCGTAGGGAAACCAGATTTATTCTGTACGGCTCAGAACGTCAACTAGTTTCCGTGCGTGGAAACTACCAGAATGCTTCTGCAGCACAGCAGCCCCGGGAAGGACCACCTGGGAAGGTGATGAGGTCCCCGTCGCCGGCTTGTTCAAGCACCAGGCAGCCTCTGGTTGCAGCAGAGGGTGCTCACATCAGGCCGCTTCAGACATGTTCCTTGCAACTCCAAGCATCAGATTCTCTCCAGAGGTGTTTCAAAAACTGAAAAGAAAACCTATGGATTGAAAACCCCCGTACTGCTTCCCCGAGGTCTTTCATGGCAAATGAAATAAAGGGGAGTAGAGCTCCAGCGCCGCGCACACGACGTGGCTGGAAACTCTGAGGTCTGAAACGCACAGCAGAGCAGAAGGCACCGGGTCAGAACAGCGGTAGTGGCGCCGCCCGGAAGAACCGCAGCTCCGGGGCCTCCCACGGTCCTCCTGCCCGGTGGTTCCTCCGTAACTGGAATTCACACATGTGTGAGATGACGCATGGTTACTGTCTACGCTACCAGGGACACTAGCTTTCCCCCTGTGACAGTCCTTTTCTAAAATAATAATGCTTACTGGTGAAAATGAGTGCCTTTGAGTAACTTTACAGGTGGGTCCCTGACGCGCGGCTGGGTCGGTAATTAAGAAGTTGGCACCAGAATGACTTAGATTGGGGGAACACAGCTTTATCCCACCAACGGAAATCTCCAACTCACAGAGAGCTTCCGTGCCCCTAACCCTGAACATTCCCGCTGCCTAAGCTCTGGTGGCTGGCCAGCTGGGCAGATGCTAAGCTTGGTGCCAGGGGGTGAGTCCCTGCCTGCAGCCCGGCGCCAGGTGCTCGGGCTCAGTCCTGGGCTGGCTTGCCTGTACGACATGAGGTTTTTCTCTGGAGAAGATTTTCAGGTACTGCAGTTACACCGGACTCCAGAGTAAATGGCAGACGGAGAGGTCGTTCTCCTTCCTTCCTGCTGAAGCACCGGGAGCTGCAGCCGCGTCCGAGTGAGGCCTGCAGAGCACGGTCCATCCGTGGAGACGCCCGTGGTCGCTCCATCCCAGACCGTGCCCGGTGCTTGGTACCCGGTGCTCAGTACCGGTGCTCGGTGCTCCGGGAGGTCTCAAGCGTCTTCTCCCAGCGCTCCCACCCCGTGGGGCAGGGCGAGGTTACTGTGCACCCCGACGCAGACACGGCGGTGACCTGCGGTCATAAGCCACAGAGCTGGTGTCACTACTTTTGCCCATTCCACCGTTTCCAACAGTTCCACGAAGCCTGCGGACCTGCAAATCCGGGACGCCCCGGGGCGGGGGGCCTCGGGCCTGGCGGGCTCCCCAGGACACGCACGCTCCTGCTGCCCAAGTGCGGGAACCCTGCGCACTCAGGAGCCGCGTGACCCCAGCCCCGTTCCCGCGCGCAGCGTCCCTCCGGGTCAGGGACAGACACTGAAGCTCCTAACCCGGATTCCGACTGCTGCAAGGCGCGGCACGCTCCTTAAGTAGCGGCCCCACAGGGGGCGGGGATATGAATATGCAACACCAGCTTCCCTGCATGCCATTGGACAGGTATAACTTAATATTCATGACGCTCTGCGGGGCTCACTGGCACTCCGACGCCTCGGGAGACCTAGGGGCGGTCCTCACGAGGCCAAGCCTCCCCTGATTGGTTGTCCTTAGAGGGAGCTGGGTTCCCATTGGCTGCTTTAAAGCGGGGACGCGGCCCGTCCTTTGGGCGGGAGATTCGAAAGCCCATTTCCCGGATTTCGGGCTGTGCGCACAACGGCCGCCCCGCTGTCCCCCAGTGGGAAGTTCCTTCATTTTCTCCGTCGGAGACGCACGGGTCCCACAGCCCTAGCGCACTCCCGGCGCCGCGCTCTCACTCCGGGTCCGGACAGCTGCTCCTGACCCCGGACCCTAACGGCTGACCCCCGACCCTGACCCCGGCCCCCGACCCCGGACCGCGGCCCCCGACCCCGACCCCGGACTCCGACCCCCGATCGCCGCCCGCCACCGCCCAGCCTCTCGCTTCTCCCGCCGCGCCGGACCGGTGGTCCCGTGTCCAGGCTCAGCCCACTGAGCCCCGCGGGTGCCGCGCGTCCGGGCTCGGGGCCGTGGTCGCCGTCCCCTGCCTGGTGTCTCGCGCGGGCGTGGGCGGCGGGCACCGCCGGGTCCCCAGTCTGCCGCCCCGGCCGCTGAGAGGCCGCAGGGTCGCGCCTGCGCAGAGCCGCCGGCCCGGCCCCGCCCCCTTCGCCCGGGGGACGCGTCCCCCGTTGCCACGGAGACGCGCGGGTTAGTAACCAGCGGTTCTGCGCGAGCTGCTGCTGGGGTGCGGTGGGGTGCGGGCGCGGCCGGCCAGCCTGTGGTCCGCGGTTCCCGCAGGCGCTGCGGTGAGTGCAGGCCGCCCACCGCCCAGCCCCCGGCCTGGGCTCCCTGCCAGCCCCCGCCGGCCTCCTCTTCACCCCGCGGGTGCTGCTCCGGGGCATTCTGAGCCCGCACTCGGAGGGCCGTGGGGGTGTGGAAGCCCCGCCGCCCTGAGGGCCTTGGGCGGGCAGCTGTCCCCGGGGGGCTGCGCGCAAGCAGGTGGGGTGGTGCAGAGCAGGTGCGGTGGGGTGGGAAGCAGGTTCTCTGGCGAGAAGATGGCAGGTGCGGTGGGGTGGGCAGCAGGGGGTACCCAACCACACACAGCGCAGGCCGCCTTCTGGCTTTTCTTTGTCCTGCAGAGGGTTCGTATCCTCTGCTGAGTGGGCTCCATACCCAGCTCTGAGTGTACAGATACCACACGCGATCGTTCATTCAGAATTGTGGCTGGGTTCCTCTGTGCACAGGATGTCCTAAAAGTGAATGCTGCCTAGGCCCAGCCTTTCTGATGAATCCTAAAAATGTGTGCCTGTGGTCACCAAAAGACACATCTGAGATTGGCATTCTCACAACAGCCCCGCACAGGAACCCAAATATCAGCGCGCAGTAGATATGGGTGGGCGTGGCGTAGTCACCGTGTCCTGCAGAAAGACCACAGCTGCAGACCGCAGCTCTGTGGGCAAGGGGACAAATCTTACAGACATGACATTGAGTGGAGGGGTCAGATATAAGAGAACACACTGGGTGATTCTGTTTACATGAAACCCCCAAATTCCAAAACTACATTCTAGTGGTTGTGCTGTGGGAGCCCGGTGGGAGGCCAGTGAGAGAAGGGAGGGGAGGTCAGGCTACACGGATGGTTCCTTCTGTGTGTAGAACGTGGTGAGTGCACCTTTGGGAATGTATGTCACACTCGAATAAAAACGGACGTAAAAAAAGGACCAAGTGCTTTCGATGAAACTCAACAAGTGTCTGTCTTTGTGACCAGGACTTTGGAAAGCCATTATGGCCAAACTGCTCCAACCTCCCCCCAAGTTCCTGCCCTCAGAGTGGCAGGTCGCTAACAAGAACCAGTACCACAGAGCAGAGGCCCAGCGGTCCCGGTCCGAACGCCTGGTGGCAGAGAGCCAGAGGCTTGTGGATGAGATTGAAAAGACCACGAGGAAGTCTCAAAGCGATGTGGACAAGAAACTAGGTAAGATGCGCCACTTGCTGCCTTTGTGCCCACACCTGGATGCCACGGGGAGGTGTGGCCACGGTGCCGTTCCGTTCCGTGGTCAGGAGAGGAGTGATGGAGTATCTTGAAATACTGGGGGAAAATGTGCATTCTTCTGGTTGTCTCTGAGCTCCCTGCCCTAAGACAGAGGACGCTAACCTCGCCTGCTATGCAGCCTTCCTTGTTCATTCTCTTACTGATCTGACACTCTTACTGGACATCTAAGAGATGCCTGGGCTGTCCGTTCACTCTGGACAGTCAAGTTGCAAACCTAGACCTTGCAGAAAGAGGTCCCAGTTGGCACGCGAGGCTTGTAGCCTCAAACATAACCAAGCAAGGGTCAGAGACATTGGAGGGGCGCCTCTAACATGACAGACACCCGGACAGACCCCACACACATGGCAGAAGAAAAGATGAGCCATAAAATATTCAGGAAATTTGGAGAAGACACTGCAAGTAGGAAACGGACTCTTGAAGACCACTCGGGGATAAGAAAGCATCCTTGGGGATTAAAATCATGAGAGCACAGTCTGCAAAACTCAGAAGAAGGGAAGGGGTGAGCGCAGGAGAACGTGATGGCGAGGAAGGGGGCGGTGGCAGGTGCGAAGCTGAGGGGGTTCCAGAATCTGCGACCATCATCAGCAAGCGGGAGGGAGGGTGGGAGGAGGAAGCGCTCCAGGGCAGAGGTCCTGGAAAGAAGCAAACCCAGCGGGTTCCTTGATGGGGCCGAACATGCGGGGGTGTTTGCAGCTCTGGCAGAACGTCCAAGGAAACAGTCCTGCGTCTCTGGAACGTGAAACAAAGACATGACTACCAGCCCCTCTAAAACCAGAAAATCCCACGAGAGGAGAAATAGATGGCAGCGCGCCCCACAGCCCAGATGTAGACCCCATTTACGCATTTACGGTCTTGTAAGCAAGCTGTTCTGTCGCAAGACGGCGATGCAGCCCCACAGGGAAGACGGGGCAGCGAGAGCGTGCTGTCCCAGAGCAGATCCTGGCTTTCAGTCACAGGGAACTGGTAGATATCGTCTAAACTGATCATGAGTGAGGAGCAGTGTGAGCATAGGCCAGAAGAAATTCCGGAAGTGTCTAGAACGTGATTGCTCCCGGGTTACCTGGGGGACTCTGACGGCCATGCCTCGGACTCTCTTGATTTTGGCTCAGGTCATGATCTCAGGGTCATGGGATCGAGCCCCGTGTTGGACTCTGTGCTCAGTAGGGAGTGTGCTTGAGATTCTCTCTCCCTTTCCCTCTGCCCCTCCCTCCCTCAACCTCTAAAATAAGGAAATAAATCTTTTTTTTTTTTTTAATGCATTGTTTCCAGAAAGCGGGAGTGGGTAGGGACAGGTCAGAGAGCTGCAACACTTGGGTGGGTTGACTTTTCAAACAACGTATGTCTAGATCTTTGATAAAATTTAAAGTTATTAAAAACAGTGGCTTTTAAAGCCTTAGAGTCAACCCTTATGGGTGACGGTTGCATTAATTCATGGGCGATGGTTGCATTAACTGGATGTTGGTCTTGTAAGAAGAGATGCCCTCCCGCCGTCCCCTAATCAGCACTTACAAGATGAAAGGGCCCCCGCAAAAAGAATGCAGCTGGGGTGGTTTGAGGGTGGTCTTTACGTTTCTGATCCCAGAAATGGCAGCACGGGGAGTGGGCAGACGTGTGTGTGATGCCGTGTGCTTTCTCCGTGCACCTCAGAACAGAGGCTCGAGGAAGTCCGGTTCTGGAAGAAGGAGCTGGACGACAAGCTCGAGCAGCTGGTGTACATCACAGAGGACCTGCTCACGTACCAGACCAGACTGGTGAACGCCCTGGAGAGCATGAAGGAGCCCCTGCATATCAACCAGATGTGCCTGGAGTACAGGTGGGAGTCACTGCCGTGGGGTCCCGCTGCTGGGGGCAAAGTGCAGCTGCGCCAGGTGCTGGGTCCCGGTGAGGCTGTGGAGCCTGTGTTTGGAGCCCGCCGTGCTGGGCAGCGGAAGGAGCTCTTCACACCTTCACTTAAATGTAGGTTGGGACTCGGTTTGGCTGCAGAGACTTGGAACACTATAAACTAAGGCTGAATTGAGGTAGGGCCATGCTCTGTCCCTCACAGTTAGGGGGTCTGCAGGAAGTCAGCGTGGGGCTGACGTGGTGTGGGTCTTCACTCCCCGGGTGACTCTGTGACTCCAGATGGCAGCCAGAGCTCCAGCCCTCCCCTCCATGCTCCAGCAAGTAGGAATAATTGGGTTTGCTAGTCCCCGTTGGCCCGTGCAGCCCTTTGACGGGCGCTTAGTCACGGGGCCACACCCGCAGAAACGGCCCTCGAGGACAGGTTCCCAGGGGACAAGTCTGCGCCAGTACGCAGAGCCTCACTGGAGCACTTTGGAACCCAGGGAGCCCTGTGCGTTGTCCTTTCCCTCCTTCAAGTCCTGTGAGTGGGATGTTCTAGGAGGAAGGACGCAGGTCCCCCTCCCCCTGCTCTCTGTCACAGCTCCCCCCCAACCCCGCGCGCCCAGGGCCTCTTGTGGCTGCCAACACAGGCCCCTCCACGTCCAGTGCCCCCGCACACTGGCTGCTGGGAGAATGATTTCAGACGCAGGTTTCTACGGGTCATTCTGGGGGCCCAGAACTCTTTCCCTGCGACGCTGGAGCTGTAGTTCCTTGGTCTGGCCACTGAGGTTCGAGGTTTGTCAGGACCTAGCAGACTGAGCCCATGACCTCTCCGGGCCACACCTCACGCCCAGCAGCCCGTGGTGCCCAGGTGTGCAGTTACCTGCTGCTTCCTGAACCCGAGGCGGCTCCCTCTTCCTGGGAAGAGCAGCCCCCTCCAGCAGATGCGGGGTCTGTGAATCCCAGGGAAGGAGCAGGTGTGCACAGAGCCCGCCACCGGCTGCTCAAGTTCACACCCAGGGTGGTTGTGGGGGGCGGGGGTGTTGGGAGGGTGTTGGTGCCGCTGCCGAGAGCCAGGGAAGCACCATCTGTGCCTCCCCTGTTCCTTGCCACAGCCCTGCGAAGGTGGAAACAGTATCCCCATTTCACGGGAGAGGAAGCCTCCCCAGACCTCACCCTGGGGCGGGCAGGGGGTGTGGGAGGAGCCTTCCCGCCAGGCACTGCCCTGTAGGGTGGAGGAGTCAGGTGGTGATGGGTCCCTCCGGGGTTAAGAGCACGTGACCCCGACTGAATTACCTCCTCCCCTTGACTCCAGAGGGAAGCTGGGTATCGTGGCGGCCCCCGAAGTGGGGTGAGCGCCCGGCGGGGGAGTGTGGACGTTGCCTCATTTCCGCTGTAGAGCACCTTTCTGGGTTCAAATCCTTGGCAAACATCAGGATGAGCTCCTGTTTCCAGGAAAGAAACCCACGTGTTCACAATTCTGAGGCAAACGAACATGCCCAATGACAGGTCAGAAGGAACAGCCTCCCAGAGTCACGGCCAAGTGGAGGGGAAGTGCATCTGGCATTTTTCTGAGCAGGTGACCAGCGGCCCATGGATCTCGGCTCCCTGAGTTCTGGATATTTTGACATCTCACAGCCAGGCCTCCTGCCGGGTCGAGTCCCCCACAAACCCGTCGTCCAGGTAGCTCTAAGTGGAGTCAGCACCCCAGCAGGCGCTCTGTGACCAGCCCCTCCTCTCGGCCAGGGAGAAGCGGGTGGGCATCGACCTGGTGCATGACGTGGTGGAGCAGGAGCTGGTGAAGGAGGCCGAGATCATCCGCGGGGTCATGGCCCTGCTGACCCGCACCCTGGAGGAGGTGTCTGAGCAGATCAGGTGCGGCTGTGTGCCTGTCCATGGCTCCCCGCGGCCCATCCAGGATGGAGCCTGGGACAGGATGCAACCCGCGGTGTGAGGCCCACGTGACAGCGGCGCGCAGGCCATTGGGAGGGGGGCGGGCATGGTTGGAGTTACCAGACAGTGAACTGGAGCCCTTTCCTGCTGGGGTTCGGACCCTCCCATCAGAAGGGTCAGGAAGATGTAGGTGGGTTGGTTAAGCCGTCACCCAGCGTCCGGGGCTGGGGGCGGGGAGGCTGGGCCGAAGGAAGCAGGTGCTGCGTCCTGCACCAGACCTGGCACGCCCTGCTTCTCCCTGCAGGCTGAATCGCTCGGCCAAGTACAACCTGGAGAAGGACTTGAAGGACAAGTTTGTGGCCCTGACCATCGACGACATCTGCTTCTCCCTCAACAACAACTCCCCAAACATCCACTATTCGGAGAAGGCCGTGAGGGTTGAGCCACAGTGAGTGGGTCCCTCCCCGTGTCCCGGGCGGAGGGCAGCCCGCGGGTCATTCTGACACAGTGCTGAGTGCCCTGGGGTCCCCCTTTGGGAGCGTCTGATGTCAAATCCCTATAAACCTTGAGAACTGGTTCGCCTGCCTGTCGTGTTTTCAGATATCCCGAGGGCAAGCTGGTAGTTCCCGGGCTCCCCTTCCCACAGCCCCCACTCAGGGGAGGAGGTGGCACGGCTGCAGGGACCAGGAGGTGGACCCAGCCCAGGGTCCCCACACTTCCTGTGCCCGGCCGAGGAGAAAAACCTCAGCGCCAGCACAGACTTCTGGGACCCTGTCCCTGTCTCCCCTGCCCGCCCTGTCCCACAGCCCAGGCACGCCTTGAGCAACTGATGGCTTCCCTTGCAGCTCCGTGAGTCTGGAAGACTGGCTGGACTTCTCCAACAACAACGTGGAGAAGGCCGACAGGCAGAGGAACAACTCTCTGGCCCTGAAGGCCCTAGTGGACCGGATCCTGTCGCAGACGGCCAGTGACCTGCACAGGCAGTGTGACGTGGTGGACATGGCGTTCAGGAACGGGCTGCAGGAGACCAAGGCTGCCAGGGACCAGCTGGCTGCCCACCTGGCCAAGGTGAGCTTCCTGAGGGGGAGCTGCTGGCCTGGGCCGCCGGCCCTGGGCCTTGTGCTCCTGGGTGGACGGGGGGAGGTGCACTCATGGCTCCCCATTCACAGCAGGGCATGGGCTCCTGGGGACCCCAGGGGACTTCACCCCACCCTGCGTGACTTGTGGCCAGGGGGATGGAGAGTGTTGACATTCCTTGAGTCAGCTAGGTACCGCCAGCTTCCGCGAACCCCCCGCTGGCTCAGGATTCTGGCTCCTTGTGCCTCTCCATTCCCAGGGCTGTGCCAGGAAACTGGCATTCAGGAAACAAGTCACAAGGCAAGACCCTGAACTTTAGCCTTGGCAGGTTTCCGTGGCGTGGATGCGACCATCACGGTCGGCTCCGAGCTGCCTGTTTAACGTGGGCTGGCCAGGTGTGGAACAGCTAGGCCATGGGAGCCAGCGGCCTGGGTCCTGAGCACAAGCGGTGGGTTCAGGGGGAGATGGGGGCAGGAGGGGCAGACAGGGGCGGCCTCACAGCGCAGTCCCGAGGACTGGACACAGCCCGGGGCGTGGTTCACCGTCTCCAGCAGTACTTTGCAAAAGGTGGAAGGACTTAGGTGAAATGAAAAACTATTGCTCTAGTGTGTTCAAAGTGTCCGTAACAAACGATGTCGCTCACGTTCATTTTTAAAACTGGGTGTTCAGGACTCGACGTGTACGCACTCCAGCCCGTCTGGTTTGGGGCTGGTGGAAGGTGGTGCTGCCCGGGTGGGTGGCCTTGCTCTGTGGAGACCCCGACGCAGTTCTAGAGCAAAGCCTCTCTCTGGTCAACGTGGGGCCAGAAGAGAGCAGGCCGAGAAGGCCAGCCCCCCAGGCAATGGTGGGTGACCCCGTTTCATTTTTGGAGGCACATTTGTTTCCTTATTGGGTGAAAAGGAAAAGTTCAGACAACCAAATGCAACGTGTGGGTTTCCTTTGGATTCTAATGTGAACAAACCAACTCTTTAAAAAAATATGGGGGGATGCCTGGCTGGCTCAGTGGGTTAAGCCTCTGCCTTTGGCTCAGGTCATGGTCTCAGTGTTCTGGGGTCGAGCCCCACATCAGGCTCCCTGCTCAGTGGGGAGCCTGCTTCTCCCTGTCCCTCTGCTGCTCCTTTGCTTGTCCTTACTGTCTCTCAAATAAATAAATAAAATCTTTAAAAAAATATGTGGGACAATCAGGGAAATTTGAATACTATAAGATATAATGTGATAGTAAAGAACTATTTTTTGGGTATAATAAAGATATTGTAGTTAGGTTAAAAGAAAAGAGAGACCTTTTCTTTTAAAAACATGTACTCAACAATTCAAGACTAATGCAGTATAATATCTGGGATTTACAGATAATCGAGCTGACGGACAGGGTTGGGATGGGGGAGAACCTGCTGTGTATGGACCGTTGGTTGGGTTGATGAGGGGCACATGAGGGGCAGTAGCCTCTCTAGTTCCATCTGCATCTGGAAATTTCCATGATGCAAAGTTAAAACTGCAAAAGCTTAAGGAAGAAATAAAAATTTAAGCTATTTAAATATTAATCTAAAAACCCAAGTAATTTCTGAGTGATCTTTTCTGTGCACAAAGCCACCATCAGAGAAACCCCAGAAACCACTCGGAGAGACTCTTCAGGCTTCTGGGGTTGGAACTCAGGCCAGCGGCTGCTTCCAGGGAGGGGCGAGGCAACAGTGGCCAGTCATTCCATTCCGCCTGCGAGGTTCTGGGGCGGGGGGAGCCCCTTGGTCCCCAGCAGTCACAGCTGCAGGGGCGAGAGGTCAGGCATGTTGTGGGGTCCCCGCTGGGCTGAGTGGGAGTCCCCTGTCGCCACCTGACGTGATCACCGCAGACCCGAGCGTGAGTGCCACCAGCCTTCCCCTCCTCCAATCCCTCCTCAAGGTCATGGAAGAGATCGCTTGCCAGGAGAAGAACATCACGGTCCTCGAGAAGGCCATCCTTGACCAAGAGGGGCCTGCCAAGGTGGCTCACACGCGCCTGGAGACCAGAACCCACCGGCCGAACGTGGAGCTGTGCCGCGACGTGGCGCAGTACCGGCTGCTCAGGGAGGTGGGCGAGATCGCCCACAATGTGGCCAGGTAGGTGGCTTGTGTGGGGAGCCTGCCGGCAGGCGGACAACATCTATACCCTCGCAGGACCTGCTTCCCCAGGGCAGGCTTCCCTAACTGCGGCCACGCAGAAAGCAGGTCCCTAGCTACACTTTTCTAGAGCCCCGATCCAGACGTTTAGGTAAAAATGCACCATTCTGAAGGTTGGGGGCTCTCTTGGGTTTTCTGCCTGTGGCCCCCAGTTTGAAGTCTGCCTAGAGGCAGAGAGGGAGGGGCAGGTGTCCACGGTTCATCCCAGAGAGAAGTCAGCGTCCTGTCTCTCTCCCCCGCAGACTGAAGGATGCCTTGGGCCAGGCCCAGGCGGAGCTGCAGGGCCTGCACCGCAGGCAGCTGGCCCTGCAGGAGGAGATCCAGGTCAAGGACAACACCATCTACATCGACGAGGTGCTGTGCACCCACATGAGGAAGTCCATCCCCCTGCGGGATGGCGGCGACCAGGGCCAGCGGGCGGGGGGCTTGCAGCCCGATGCTGTCTGCTAACGCCCCCGTGGGGCCCACGCCAATTAAACCAATCGATTAAACTGGGTCACGATCCGGAGCTTGGCTCTCATTTCAGGGAGGTGGGGCTCGGGCCTGGTGGGGGGTGTAGTGCTGGCTCGAGGGTCACCCGTCTCCCTGCACCTCCAGAGGACAGACTTGCAGCCTGGGGAGCAGTCCGCTGCCTTCCCTTCTGGACCCCCGGGTCTGGATCCCTCTTGAGACTTGCCGTCTCCCTCCTCGTCACAGTCACGGGACATCCCTTGGCCGCTGTCCTCCGTCTTCCCTAGGAAACCGGCAGGGCGGGTGCTGCGGACGCAGACCCCACCCACTCGGAGTCTTACGGAGCTTAGATGGGAGCCCACCTGCCCCTGCAGGCCTCTCGGGGCCCATCTCTGCCGGAGAAGTGAAGTGAACACATGGGCCAGAGGCCCTCCAGCCCCCAGGAATCGGCCGAGCGGTGGAGCCTGAGGGGCGGGTGGGCCTGGCGGTGGCCGTGGGGAATCGTGGGGTACGGGGTGGGGCAGCGCTCCCTGTTCTCCGTTGGCGGGGGCACCCGTGGGCCATGCCAGCTGCAGGGTGGGGACAGCTGGCCAGGAGGGGCGTACTGTTGGGGGGCTTCCTTCAGCCTCAGGAGGGCATGGGGACGGCTTCCGCAGACCGATGCCCTCCTGAGCGTAAACAGAGAGGGCGAGTCTGCTGCTGGTCTCCGGACCCGGGAATACTCCTTGGGAAGGTTTTGTTCTTTCTTCCTTCCCAAGTACCGTAAAGCCGGAGACACACACAGGCCCCCACTCATGCCCACGTTCAAGTCAGTCGTTGGACTGGAGGCTCTGGAGGCCACGGGGTTGAGGTTCCCGTGGGGTTCCATGGGCCTGGGCGGGCTCTCCGCAAGGGTCCCGCCCACGTCATTTCTGCGTGGTGTCTTGAGGCACAGATAGTGTCCGCCCTGGGCCCGACTCCCAGGAGGTTTACCATCAGGGTGTTCTTACTCCAGGGAGTTTGTGCTGTCAGCAAGGGGAGCCCCTAACCTAGGTGGGGAGGCCTCTCCGAGGCTGGGGACATCAGCCTCATGGCCCCCACCCTGGTGCTGAACATCCCCTCCCTGGAGCGTCACCCTTCCCAGTGCTGAGCGTCCCCTCCCCCCAACCGTGTTGCGTGTCAACCCCCACCACCCCCGCCCAGTGCTGAGCAAATACGCAGCCCTCTCGGGCCCACAGCACTGGGGACAGCCCTGGGTGCTCTTCTGCTCTGGCTTGGAGGGGTCCCAGGGCCCCTTCCCAGCTAGAGGGCAGATCCGAGTTTGCGCTGCTTGTGGGACTGCGCAGGATTATGGGTCCTGTCCCTGGGGAGGTGGCAGCAGGGGGCGGGGGTGAGGGCTCTGCGGAAACCCTTTCCTGGGGACCCAGCTCGGGGAGCCTCAGTGCTTCACTGGGCTGGGATTAGCCCCGTCTTCTGCCTGGGGTGTGGCCTCCACAGCTTTCTCCTGGCCTCCCAGGGCTTCAGCTGCCCCATCAGTTAAAAAGAGGCTCCTGTGGTCTAAGGGAACATGGCAGGGTTGGCCACATCAGCTGTGTGTGGCCTCCGTGGCAGTGGCGCATGTTCTTGCTGCTGAAAGAGGACATGTCATCACTCGGTAAAATGCGCCAAAACAAAACAGGGCTTTGAAATAATGGGTTGCGGCCAACAAAGCTGGAATCACACCTCGACGAGATCGTCAGTCATTCGACAAGCAGCAAGGGGCCCGTTTGTGCCCAGGCTGTGCTTGGGCAAGTGTTCAGGGATGGGAACCAGATTAATTACCAAAGCACCGCCCCGGGAGTCCGGGCAGATCCCTCCCATGGTGTCGCTCGACCGGGGGTGAAGTTTCCTCAAGTGCCCTCTCCAGGGGGCCGGGGGTGTCTGGGCAGGAGGCAGGAAGGCGGAAGTGCCCACCCAGGGGGTGTTTGTGTTTATAAAAGATTGTTTCTAACAGGTTACAGTGGTGACACTCTTTCTGGGACAGTGACCTCCACCATTCTAACATCACGGAGTTTGTATTTGTATCTTCTGTTTCGCTCAGAAAGCCTGGTTCCGGAGCGCTCCGTCTCACACAGCAGCGTCTCAAAGCTAAACTTGGCAAACGGAGGTCTTCATGTACTCTCCCGAGCGCCCTTGCGCTCAGACAAGAGTCGGCTCTAAATCTCCTTGCCGAGCAAGGCGGTCGGCGCTCGTTAAGAGAACGGCTGTGGACTCAGGGTGGCTCCAACACGCTTGCTTCCCGCGCTTCCCGAGCCACTGACCTTGGGCGGGTCTGCCTTGCTAAGCCCCGTTTTCTTGGTGCTGAAAGAGGGGTGACGGAGGTGCTGTGAGGGTCAGGGAGATGGTGCGGGACAGCCCACACGCAGGGAGGGCTCTGCCCGCTGCCACTTCCACCGGCCTGCCTCGTGGGCGCGGGGCGGGAGGAAGAGCCCCTGGTGCTGAACCAGGGACCGTGGCTCGGGCTCTGCTAACCACCTGTGTGGCCGCGGGAGACCCACCTCCTCTGCGCAAGCTGTTTCCTCTCTAACACAGATGCCAACATCTGTGCAATGTGGGGGGCAGGCTCACGCACGGGGGAATAAGTATTAAACCACCATTCCCCGCGGCAGACTCCGTGGGCGTGCGGTCACTTCTCCATGTGCAACAGAGAAGCTGGCGCCCAGGGAGGCCGATACACGCCCCAGCAGCCCACGCTGCTGCTGACACCTAGGTTAGGGTCCGGGACCCTGCCCCAGCTTCATTTGTATGCGAGGGACTGGAGCGAGCAAGGCCTGCACGGGGCACAGAGCTCGGGTCACAACAGAGGACGCCGTTTCTGGACCCTTCAGCCGGGATTCAAGCCTCTCCTCTGAGAGTCTTTTCAAAAACAAAAACCGAACTCTGGGTGTGAGCTTGCCTGTGGGTCATGATGTGGCCCCTCTGGGAACCGTGGTCCCACTTTCCTTACCAGGCTGGAAACTCAGAGGTGGCGGCCCCCACCAGTCCCCAGGGCCGCTTCCCCCGCCCCCCGCCCCAGCAGCTGAGAGGAGGCACCCCGGTGTCAATGTCCTGCTCATCAGCAGGGTCAAGGTCACGCTGAGGTTCTCCGTGTTTCTACGCAGAAATGGTGCTCTTTGCAGCCCCACAGCCGGTGGATGGATATGACAGGAGTCTGTGGCCCAGGGAGGTCACAAGTCCGCGGTTGTCTTCATTTACTGCTGAGTTTACACACCTTGCGTGCATGGCATTTTCCCAGGGGACTCGCCTGCGCTCCGTTCTGCTTCTGCTCCCTGGTTGGTGGAGTCTCTGTCCGTGTCCTACAGGCCGGTGGTCGGGATCCACGGGTCAAATATCTTACCAACACCAAGACATCACGAGGATTTTCACCCATTCTCTGGAGTTTTGTGACGTTGGAGCAGACCCAGGGGGCTCCACCATCCAGCGAGTCGTGACACTCTGAGCACTGCAGACCGAGCCCACCCTTTTCATGGAGAGCAAGTCGGTAAAATGTCGGTGTGCCTTCGTGTGACAGTCTGCTACACTCAGATTTGCACCTGGAGATGAAAGCAAACTAAAATCCAGAACTGGTGCGGAGAAGAAACCCAACCAACCAGCCAGTCCCTCCACCAACCAGTCTGCACTCTGGGTGACTCTCCCCATTACCTGCACAGGCTCTGACCCTCCGGCTCCCAAGCCCCTTTCCGGGTCTGCACACCACCTGGGAGCTCCCCACAGGGGGACCCCCGCCCCTCGCCCCTGCTTGCCCGTCCTGAATGCAGGTGAGACAGGATACGGGAGCGTGCAGGGTGCTCCAATGAGGCCGGAGACGTGTGGGAGCTGGGAGCACTGCCTAAAGACACGCGGACACACGTGCAGGCAAAGCAGGCAAGAGGCTGCAGAAACCCTGGTCTGCGGTCAGAAGCTTGTCTAGGGCAGTCTGAAACTTCCTTCATCTAGGTCTATTGAAAAAAAATTCTAGAGGCAAACACGTGCAACATCTCCTAACAACCCAAGCAGAGCAAGTTTTCCCGGGGCTCAGGAATATGCCATCACCTCCCATTAAAGATGGATTCCCTCCTCAGCCCTGATGATGAAGGACAGCACAGAAGGCACAAAAGGAAAAGGAAAACCACCCATAACCCCGCGGCACTTCTGCCGGCGCTCTTCCGCGCTTTCAGACCACTCGGCAGACCCGCCTGGTTTTGTGTCCTCCTCTCCCGCAGCACCGCGGTGGGCACTGGACCCCGGGACCTTAGGGCACTCGAGAAAGGGGAGCGGGGTGCTCCGGGCAGGCGGAGCCGGGCCCCCTCCGCAGGGATGGGGGAGGACTGGGGTGCGCTGGGGGACCGCCTCGCCAAGTCAGGAGCCCCTTCGAGCTCGGAGCCGGCTGCGTGGACTAGCGGGAGCGCCCACCCCTGGGAGGACCCGCGGCTGTGTAGGGTCGGGGGGATGGTCAGTGGCGGAGGGACGACTCCGGGGGCCTGAGGGCGGGTGCGAGGAAGCCGAGCCACAGGGCGTGGACGACAGAGGAGACACCGGGCCCGGGTCGCTGGTAAAGATAGCACTTTTAAGTCCCGCCATGGCGGGTCGCAGCCTTCGCGGGGCGCGGGCCGGGGCGGGACCCGCAAAAGGGAGCCGGGTGAGCCGGAGAGGGCGGGGCGCCGGGGACGCGCTCGGGGCGCTCGCTACATCATGGGGTACGCGATGACCAGGTAGTTGAGCTCCGCGTCGATGAGTTTCCGGTACTTCCTGTGGATCTCGCGCAGCGTCCGGTCCTCGTCGTTCGTCTCGTATCTGTTCGTGTAGATCCTCACCTGCGCCGGCACCGACACGAGGCGCGCTCGGGGGAGCCGCCCTCGGAGCCCCGCGACCCGCTCCCCAAGTCCCCGAGTCCCGACCCCGCGTCCCGGCTCCGCGCCCCGCGTCCCCGCGTCCCCGCCCCGAGCCCCGCGTCCCCGCCCCGCGTCTCGCGTCCCACGTCCCGTGCCCCGCGCCCCACGTCCCTGCCCCCGCGCCCCACGTCCACGCCCGCGCCCCACACCCCGCGCCCCGCACCCATCCCAGCCGCCGGCGAAGGGAGCCCTGACTCCCGTCGGCAAAGCCAACCCATCCCCCCCACCGCCTTCCCCCGCCACCGCCTTGGGCACACAGTCGGGGGCGCGCATTCGGGACTCTGGCGGGAGCACAGCCCGCCCAGCGCCGGCTCTGAGCCCAGGCCTGGAGCCTACCTTGAGAGTGCGCAGAGCGCACTGCCCTTCCTCCTGACTCTTCAGGACTCGCTCCACAAACTTGACGTCCAGGAAAGCCCAGATCTTCAAGTACAGCAGCTTCCGGCACGACAAGACCAGCAGGTGCAGCTCCTCGTCCAGGGACTCGTGGTGGTTGTTGAACTCAAACGTCAGTTTCTGGAAAAGCACCAGTGGGGATGGAGGTGGGCAGACTCGCAGGGACCCCTGGCTGGGTCACTCCCCCGCAGCCCCGTCGGCGGGCTTGCTGTAGTCCAGGGTCCCGGGGAAGAGACAAAGAGAGGGGGCAGGCACCTGGGGTTCAGAGACCACAGCACTGGTCTCAGCCCCACAGCCAACTGGCCAGCCACCGTCCCTTGAGCCCCTTCACACGCGGAAGGATGGCAATGGCCGAGGTGAGCAGCCCTCCTGCAGCTGGTGGTATTTATAGGGACTGATAGGAATCACCCAGCCCTCTGTGCGGCCCTTGGGAGGGACAAAGCGATCCTAATTTTATCCCCGGGGAAGCTGGCAGGTTAGAGAAGAGCCCACAGCTCTGGGTTCCTCAGTGACTTGGTCTCTCTGGTTTGGACTCACTGATGCCTGTGCTGCTGGGAGCTGCGAGGGGGCCTGCCGTCCCCCGGGGAGGCCCCTTCTTGCTCAGAGCGGCACGCAGGGGCTTTCCTTGGTGGGCAGCCAACCAGAGAATCCCTTGTGTCCCACGTAGACATGAGCCGCCATCACCTGCCATGATCTTGGCGGGGGGGATGCTGGTCTCTGGGAGCATGCCGGCCCCGTCGGGAGCCTCTCGCCGGTGGGGAGGGTGGGACAGGGGACACCGGTGACCTGAGCGGCAGCCGGTCCGCCGCGGCCTCCTGGGCCCCACGCACCTGCAGAGTGTGGCGGAAGGTGGGCAGGAGGTGGGTGAGCGTGGGCCGCATGGACCAGTCGGGGTCGCTGAAGTAGCAGCTCCGCAGGCTGAGGCTGCGCACGGGGACCTCCGGCAGGAGAATGCGGACCAGGCGCTCATACTTCAGGACGCGCTCGAAGAAGAAGTTCACCTTCAGGTTGGTGGCGTGCCTGGCCAGCTTGGCCCAGGACATGCCCCAGATGACTTGGCCATGAGGGTCGTGGATGTGGCACTTGACGTTCAGGGCCCACAGGGTGCCGGCGCTGCTCTGGCACAGCGCCTCGAGCAGCTCATCCGACACGCAGCTGTAGTTGAGCGTGAGGGACGAGAGGCTGCGGAAGGCGGCCATGGTGCTGCGGAAGCGTGCGCTGCTGTACACGGCCAGGTGGTGGCTGAAGAAGTCCTCCAGGTTGAGCTGCGACACGGCGCTCTGGCCGCGCGGGTGGCTCAGGGCGCCCAGCAGCCCACAGCCCTGCTCCACGGTCAGCCGCGCGCCCTTGAGGCTCAGGCAGCTCAGGTGCTTCCCCACCTTCTTCAGGAAGCAGCTCAGGCTCTTGAGGAAGGAGCTGCGGGTGCTGCTGCGCCAGACCAGGCGGTCCAGCTCCAGGTGCTGCACGGACAGCGACCTCAGACGGCTGTTGTTCTTGCCCAGACATGACAGGAGGCCCCGCATGGTGACCTGGAACTTCTTGGTCAGGACGGCGTTGTACGGGTTCAGGAATTTGATCTCCAGGTGCTCCAGGTAGCGGCCGAACTTCTTGACGTACCAGAGCGCGGACGCGAACTCAGACGCGTGCACCCGGGAGGGCCGCCCGCTGAACGTGATGGTCCTGTACCGCCACAGGTCGGCCGAGAACATCGTCTGGTTCCACTTCCTGCAGACCAGCGCGGCCCGGGACCGGTCCCTGTCTCCCAGCCACCAGAAGACGCGACGCAGGCACACATCGGGCAGTCTGGCCCAGCAGCCCTGGTCTTGGGGCGGGGGTGGCTGGCTGTCTTCGTCCATCGAGGAACCGGGGTGTCCGCAGCAGCCGTGTGCTAGGCAGGGCTTCCAAAAATGAGGAAAGAAAAGCAGTCTCTCCTTTTCTGTGGGGAGTAGAAAGGAAGAACCGTTACTCACCTAGTGGAAACGAGACCCAGCGAAGGGATGCGGGCTCCGCGTGGGTAGCAGGCCCCGTGTGGGCGCAGGTGGGGTCTGTCATAGAGCTGCCTGGCAGGGCACCCCTGCAAGGACTCGGTTTGCTGGGGGAGCCCCCTGAGGTCCCACCCCGGACTCAGTTACAGCACGGCGGGAGACGTGAGAAGTCTCGGGTGTGTTCGTGGTGCAGGGGGCACAAAGAGGGTGATTAATTCTGTCTGGGGAAGGAGGGAGTGGACGGGGCTGCTCAGAGGAGGTGGCTCCCGGGCAGGGCTTTGCAGGGTGAGTAGGAGCAACGAGGCCGAACAGCTTGGAGGAGGAACTGTTGCACTCTGGCCAGAGGGAACGATCGTACAGAGCCGCGGGCAGAGGACCATTCGGGACGTGTGCACATGCAGGGAGCTAAAAGTTGTTTGGGGCTTCACTTGTAAGGGATGGGTGTGTGGGAGCTGGAGCCGCAGGACGTGCTCCTGGGTCAGGGGGCCCCGAACGATGGGATAGAGGCCGTGTTCAGGGCACCAGGGGCTCCCCAAGGCTTTGGAATCCTGACACATGGGCCCCCTTCCCGGGATGAGAATCACTGGCTTGCTGGTGACTGTGTTTGCTTCCAAGAGGGTAGCAGTAGGTCGAGCATCAGTGGTGGAGAGCCTCAGCTGAGGCCCCGGGGGGCCAGGCAAGGTCACAGGGTCACCTGTCCGGAAGCGATGTGGTCAGTCTTGAGATACAGAAAGGGCCCTCCAGGGCAGAGGAAGGAGCACGGCTCAGAGCAGAGCGCAGGCTCCAAGCTTGGAGCCAGGGCCGCGTGACTGCGGGAGTGGGTGGGTTTGTAAGTTCCCTGCAGGACACGATTTGGAAACTGGGTCCTGAGGTGGGGAGTCCTGGAAGGTCTCTGAGCTGCCTGAGCTGGTCACTGTATTGCATGTGGTCCCTCGGCCTGGCTGGGGAGGCCCGAGGAGTGCCAGGCCCGAGCCAAGCCCTTAGAATTTCTAAGGCCATCTGCTGAGGTCTTCATGACCCACTTTCAGTGTTTCCCGGCCTGAAAACGCTTCTTCCCTTTACCACTCCCCTGCCCCCGTCTTCAGGTGGAAACCCTACTGCTTCGTCATGCTTTCAGTGGCCACTCCACCAAGTGGCCCAGGATTATCATAGCTCATAAAAATGCAAAGCTGGAGGAACTCTGAGAATTGTGTCTTTACAGATGGAAACTGAGGCTCAGAGAGGTGAAGGGGCTTGCCTGTGGTCACACAGCACGTCGGTGACAGGCCTCAGGAGCTGAGGGACACATTAAGCATAGTTCTCAACTTAGGACAGACATTCGTGCAAGAACTCTCTTCGGTTTTACTCCTTTGGTGTCCTTGTCTACACTGGTGTCCTTGTCCACACGGGTGTCCCCGCCCACACGCACTGACCCGTTCTGACGTGTCTCACGTGGGTCTGTGCCTGTGCTCACCATCCCACACTTTCCCTCCACGCCCATGAGACATTCACCAGCCTCCAGCTGGTTCTCCCATCTCCAGATCTAGACAGACTTCCCCGTGAGCTCTGGCACGGCATCCACGGGGTCCCAGGGACACTGCCTGCCCTGCCGCCTGCCCCTTCCCCTCTCGCCCATGTCTGTCCCTCAGTGTAACCTTTGTCCCAGCCTGCGTCACCCCTGAGACGAGGGACAGCCTCATTCTTCGGAGCAGTCCCTTCAAATTTAACGAAGGAAGAGGGAGGGCCGTTGCTTCATTCATGGAAGGCGTCTGCGGCTGTGGGGCCCCCTCAGGGCTAAGCATGAAGCAAGGTGCTTGAGAAAAGCCAGACCAGTCCCCAGGCTCAACACGAAGCCTTTGTCCGGCAGTCACTGGTTGGAGGAATCATCAGACACGTGAAGCCACAGTGCGGTGTCGGGAGAACATATCTGGCAGGTGGGGAAAGCTGTGGCAAGTGGTCCACAAGCCCTGGTCCTTACTGGCAATGTCCTCCCTCCCCACCTAAACCTCCTGGCCAGCCAGAGGCGCGGGAGCTTGGCGGGTTGGGCCCTGGTTCTCTCCGTTGCTATGTACCGCCTGCGGCAAGTTAATTTCCCTTGTGCCTCAGTTTCCACATCTGCAAACCAGGGATGAAAATGGTGCTCCTCTGTGTTGGGAGGATTCCATGAGCCTGATGCGTGGAAGTTGCCCCAACAGTGCCTGGCACATAGCAGACGCTGGACCTGTGGCAATGCCAAGACATTCTGCAGGATCCCCTGATGGAGGGCGTGGGGACGCCCAGTTTACAGATGGGGAAACAGAGAGCTGAGGAAGGCTCCCAGCGAGCACCCTAATAAGTGCGGAAATGGGATTTCAACTCACCCCCACCCCAAGGGCTCTAGGGCTGAGTCCTGCCCACCAGCCCCAGAGCTGCCAACCCGGGAAGGAAGCCTAAGGACGGTCCACCACCCGCGGCCGGAGGTGCCCGAAGACGCAGGCTTCCAAGGGGAGGCGGAGGGGCCCGTTACCCGCTCGCCGCCCCCCGCTCGCTGCGCCCCGTTTGGGCTGCGGGGACGCGAGCCTCCTGCCTGCTCCGCCCGCGCCTCCTGCGCTCCGACGCCGACTCTACTCCCGCTGGGACGCGCGCCCTCGCGGGGTATGAGCGCCAAGGACTGCCGCCTTTGTGACGCGCCGCCCTCCGCCCTGCTCGGCCGGGCCTCCGCTCGTCCCCGAGGCCTCCGCTCGTCGCCGGGGCCTCCGCTCGTCCCCGGGGCGCGCCGCGCAGGGGCCCAAACATGGGGTCTTCTGAGCGGCGGACCGTGCGTGAAGAGGGCAGGACCTGCCCGGCGCGGGGTGTCCCGGAAGGCTCCCGGAGCCGGGGCCAGGGGCCGAGGAGCAGGGGTGTCGGGGGACCTGGTCCCGGGGTCCTTGGAGGTTGCGGTGCAAGGGTGCAGGGGGGTCTGGGGTCCATGAGGGATCTGGGCTCCGGTGTGTGTGTGTGCGCGCGCCAACGCACGCATGTGTCTGAGCGTGGAAGAGGAGGTTCAGGCATGGCAGGGCGCTGGGGGATTGGCGTGGGAGGGTGACTGGAGGTTGGGATACGAGTGTCCAGGATCCAGGGGTCCGTGGGGGGGCGTTGGGGATGGGGAGGGGTAGGTTCAGGCACCACGGGGAGTGGAGGGACCCACAGTGGGGGAGGGGGGAGAGGGGGCAGGGGTGAAGACAGTGGGGGAGGGGGGAGAGGGGGCAGGGGTGAGGTTGTAGGGAGGGGACAGGGGTAGCTGGGGAAGGGACTGAGGCCAAGGCCCAGGGGGCTGGGGCTGGGGAGCCAGGAGACACAGACTTTGGAGGTGGGGTGCAGGGTCTGAGGGTCTGGAGCTGGAGGTCTGGGAGGGCCTGGGGTCTGGCGTGCGGGAGGCTCCGCGACCTGGGTGCTGGAGTACTGTGGTTCCCTAGGCAGGGTTCCCTGGGGGCCAGGGGCTGGGGGATCCATGGGGGATCCCGACAGGGCCCGAGGGGCAAGGGTATCCAGGGATGGGGGTTCAGTCCAAGACGAGGGGCACTGGGGGGATGCTAGGGTGGGTGTTATTGGGGGCCCAAGGGTCCAGGGTCCAGGCGGCCAGAACTGGAGTGGGAGAGGGGTGCAGATCCAGGAAGTTGAGAGATAGGTTTTGGTGCCAGGGGGAGCAAGGGGTGTGTATGATGGGAGCCTGGGGGGCTTGGAGTCGGTGCGGGGGGAGGCAACTGGGGTCTGGGGTTAAGGGAGCCAGGAGATAGGGAAGGGGGGACAGGGGGAGGGTAAGGCTCATGGTGTCTGGGGGGCTGGAGCTGGGAGAGGGATCTGGGATCCAGGATCCAGGAGGGCCACAAGGGCTGGGGGCAGAGAGTGGGGGGGGGCAGGTGGTAGGGGCTGGATCTGGGGCCAGGGGTCTGCTCTGGTGGTGGGGCTGGGGGCCACCTTCTTCCTGCCCTTCCCCTCTCCACACCAGGAAGAGGTTGTGCAGGAGCCTGGGCTGCAGGGCCTGTGGTTGTGGCTCAGCCCTGGATGTGTGGGAAGGGCCACCGTGCTCAGTGGCTTCCACTTCCCCAACTCAGACACGTCCCACTTGGCCAACCAGACCCACCTGAGGCCCAGGCTTGAGAACCGCCCACCTTCCCAGTGTGAGAGGGTCCGCGTGTCTGATACACCAACCCTCCCTGGCGCTGCCCTCCCTGCCAGCCCTAAGGGGTGTCCCCAAAGGTCACCCAGAAAGGAAGGTGCCCTGTGGGGACGCTGCATTGGGGGACTGGCCTTTCACCGACAGCTCCAGGGCTCGCTGGGAGCCTGCGGGGGGCACAGCCTCTCCTCTCTCCCCCTCTCTGTTTCTGCCTTTCCTTCTGCTCTCCCCCGCCCGCCCCCTACATCTGCCCTACCTGCTATCTTCTCTAACCAGAAAAGACCAACAAGAAGTCTTAAAAAAAGGTGGACGGACTTCAGGGAGGGCGTTTTTATTCCCCAGGGACAAGCCTGGGGTCCCCCTTGGGCCGGGACCGTGGGGTCTGGATGCTTGTCCCGGGGCCTGACGCCTGGGCGTGGCCGGTGGTAGAGCTGGAGCCCTTTCTTCTCCTGGCTTGTGTGTCTCTTCGGGCATACCAACATCTCCGTCCAAAAGAGGGAAATAGTTAAAACCCAACCTTTTCTCCTAAAAGGAAGAAACCTAAAGAAGAAAACACATCTCTTCTCACGGGCAGGACTGCCGCAGAGAGTGTGCGGGAAGCCCCGGTAATGTGCCGTCTTCTCCGTCCGCAGTGGCTGTCCGCCCCATGCCAGTAGAGCGTCTCACGTGGTTTCCTTTCGGGGAAGCTCTCCCGGTTTCCTCTCTCCTCAAGAAGTGGGGGTAGAAGCGTTTGGTAGGTTTGCAGAGGAGGAGACAGGTCCTGGCCGTTTCTGCCTATCAGCATTGACCCGGTTCCCAGAGCACAAACCCTGAGCCACAGGTGGCATCGATGAGGCATGGGGGGAACTTCTGGGTATCTGGGGACTTCATGGGGGGCCTGGGATGGTGTTAGAGGCTGTCTTCACAGGGAGGGGGCAGATTAGAGAAGACCCATGCCGTATGTCAAGGCAAAGAGCCACATCATTTGGCTTGCAGACGTGCCCCAGGGTATTTTGGATCCGAACATTAAGGTGCCGAGAAGCGTGCATGATGAGACATGCGCTGTGCAAGTCTGTGCTTGCAGAAGAGGGCTGCCCGAGGACACAGGACACGCCCCGTTAAATTTCACTCTCAGAGGAAGATTTTCTTAGTGTAAGCACATCCATGCAATTATTTTAACCGTTTTTGTCCTGAGGAATGCATTTCTTAGTTGCTAAATCTGGTGACCAGGTTATGTAAGGACGGAGGAAAGTAGGGAAAGACATGACAGGCTGGGGATGGCACCACTCCCCCCCCACCTAAAGACGAAGGTCGCCCATCTTTGTAAATTGGTATGCACCTGTGCCCTTGGAGACACCCACAGAAGTTAGGAGCAAAGGTTAGGGCTTCTCTTTTGTAAGGAACACGCATCATATCGAGTGAAAAGACGGATGGTGGAGTGAGTACAGTAAGATACTATACAGGGACTAAGAAATAGTTTCCACCCCATGTAAACTTGTTGAGGTTCCTTGGGTCTTGCCGGGGAGGCTCGTCTCTCCACCTAGTTTCCTCATCTACGAAACAGGAACAAAACTCCTGCCTGTTGTTCCTAGTGAAGACGGACCATTTGTAAAGGGCTCTGGGTTGTCACTGACACGTGACAATCCAGGATCTCTCATGCCAATTCTTAGGGTTACTGGAAGATCATTTAGGATGTAAAGAGGTAGGATATTGAGGGAAATGGCTCTGCACCCTGGTCTGCTGGGGCCAAGTCACCAAGAACTCAGGATCTCGACCAAGACTCTTCCGATCTCGGGGCCTCGATGGCGTTACCTACCGTGACAGAGCGAGGCTGGGAGCCCCCCTTCATTCACTCACTTGGGAGCTTTGGAGCCCTTGCTGCCTCAGTCCCTGGGTTAGGATGCGGAGTGGCCAGAGCCAGCTCTGCCCTCAAAGGGGGCCCGGTCTCTGGAAGATTGTGCAGGCGACCCGGGTGGTAAGGGCTCTGAGGGAGGGCACTCGGGCACACAGAGAACGGGGAGCTAGGGAAGGACCTAGTGGCCGTGTCTGCGAACATCCCACAGGTCTTGGGTTTTTAAACCACCGTTCAGATGGTTCATGGCCGAGGAGACAACAGAGGCGGGGTCCCTGGCGTTGGCTTGCGGGGCCTTTGGGGGGAGGAGGATGCCACACTGAGAACACCCCCTGGACCTCATGGGCCACCTCGCCCTCTGCAGGGGAGGTGATGCTGGACGCTCGGGGCTCGGCTTGGGCTCAGACCTCAAAGGCAGAGTCGGTGTCGGTTCTGCAGTTTGCTACTTGCTTTACTGAATTTTCCAAAGGGAGAAGAAATCCATTTCTGTTTTTATCTTTGGGAAGATGCCCTTCTCCACCTCGGAGGTTTGATCTTCTGTTGTCTGGGACGGGCGCAGGAGGGGCTCTTGGCTTTCCAGCGGGAAACAGTTCACATGCTCTGGGACTGTGCGGCATCTACTCTGAGGTCATGACCAATGTGGTGAATTAACAAATAGCTCTGGCTTTAACGGCCGGACCACATGGAACCAGATACCCTGAAAGGTCCCTACAGACACGGAGAAGTGCTGGATAAAACCATGACAATCGTTCCTGTAAGTCGATGGCTGACTCTGCCAGAAACTGTACGACTCCGAGCTCTGGGAATGAAGGCCTCACGGACACTCTGGGAGGAGACACGGGGTTGGTCTCGGAACTAAGGGCCTGGATGACAGAAAAGTCCATCCACACAAAGTACATGTGTGTGTGGTGTGGGGGAGGGCAGATGTAAGCGTCCTCTCCCCCTGCATAGAGACGGGAACCTGAAGGTGAGAGAAAGGATCCAGCTCACCGGAAAAGGACAGTGGCAAGTCAGCCTGTCTACCTTGGGCTGAAATCAGAGTGTGGGGAACAGACAGTCCATCTCCCGAGAACTCAAAGTCGCAGGCCCACGCCATGCTTGGCCCCGGGGTTCAAGGACCTGAGCCTCGTGGGCTGGAAACACCCAATCATAAAAATTAACATAAAAATTGGGGAGCAAGGCGGAAGCAGTTACAAAATCCCTCTGCGGGGTACACAACCTCAGACTGGGTCATTCTCACCAAACAGACCGACACCCGAGGAAGCAATCTCCCTTGAGAGGCTGACGCACAAGCACTAGCAGGAGGGTCAGTCTCCAAACCCTTCAGAAAACTAGAACCACAGGAGACAGACTGTAACCTAAGCTAACTGGAAATGGTTGAAACAAGAGAAAAGAATACGATCCTCTGGGGACGCCTGGGTGGCTCAGTTGGTTAAGCAGCTGCCTTTGGCTCAGGTCATGATCCCAGCGTCCTGGGATCGAGTCCCACATCGGGCTCCTTGCTCATCAGGGAGCCTGCTTCTCCCTCTGCCTCTGCCTGCCATTCTGTCTGCCTGTGCTCGCTCTCTCTCTCTCTCTCTCTGATAAATAAATAAACAAATAAAAATCTTTAAAAAAAAAAAAAGAAGGTTAAAAAAAAAAGAATACGATCCTCTGAAAAAAAGAATGGGCAAATTTGAGAGAGAGATGGAAAGAACTTCTAGAAGTGAAAAAGACAGACATTGAACCTCAGTGGACGGGTCAAAGGCAGCAGATTGGAGTCGTCCCAGAAAGAATGAACTTGGAGGTCGATTTGAAGAAACCCCCCGGAACGTAGGAGAAGAAACTAGAAAATGGTAAAGACATGAACTAGAATGGAAAAGCTCAAACTGCCGCCCATGTGCTCCACAGCGGGGCTGGCAGAACATGTGGGAGGGAGGGAGGACTGGGCATTTCAGGAGATTATAGCTGAGGATTTCCTAGAACTCATCAAAGACAAAGATCTGTAGATTCGGGCAGGAGACATCCTGAGAGAGAGAGAGAGAAGCACATCTGAGCTCATTGTTCTGAGCAGGATGAGACGGAAACTTCTTTTAGTTACACCCATGAAACCACAGAACAAAAGCAAAGAGGGTCTTGAAATCAATCGGAGAAAAAACGTATACACAGGGTGAAAGTTACATGGAGAGGGGACTGGTCAGCAGCGACGGCAGAGGATGAGATGGGCGGCAGACTCCAACATGCCCAGAGGGAATAAGGGTTAACCCAACCACCACTCAGGATTGCAGGGAAGAAAGGCACCTGGGTGGCTCAGTCCGTTGAGCATCTGACTTGTGATTTCAGCTCAGGTTGTGATCTCGGGGTTGTGAGATCCCCCCATCAGGCTCCGTGCTCAGTGAGGAGTCTGCTGAGTCTCTCCCTCACCCTCTCCCTCTGCCCCCACCCCCCAATAAATAAATAAATAAATAAATAAATAAATAAATAAATCTTTTTTAAAAATTTGCCTTTGGTGCTTTTTTTCTTAAGAAACTATTTTAGGATAATGTGTCCTGAAGAAGGAGCAAAACAAGAAAGAGATGACCTGATCCTGAAATCTGGGAACAGAGCGCTTGAGAGAATTGAACTTCCCAGAATGAGAGCTATTCATCCGTTCGGGGGGCATCGTGTCCCCAAAAAGAAATGCATAGAATCCTACTGTGTTTGATTATACCAAGGGAAAAATTTTCAGATCCAGTAGAAAATTTTCGGAATGATGTAACGACAGGAACCTAGAAAGTGAAGCAAATGAAAAACCAAAGCGATGATCAAGTCCAGGGAAAACCAAAAGTTGTAGAAGAAAGTACATGTGGCATAGTCCTAACACACGGTCATAATAATGTAACGTCCATGGTCATGGTCATGATGATGTCATGTTGAATATTGATTTAACCAGAATGGGAGGGTAGAGAGCAGAGGTGTGTGTAGGGTAGGTAGGTGGTGTAAGAAAGAAAAATCTGTATCTCTAAATCCTCATGGATTAATCTAAAATTGAAGAGAAAATACCCGTATAAGGAGGTTCTTGAGAAACACGGAGCTAAATACCAGAAGAAACAGCTAAAAAGTGAGAACGTGGAGTACTCATGTCTGGGGGAGAGTAGCATCAAGGGAGTGGCGGGGTTTGTGTAACTGAGCCACAACACACAAGCAATTACATGACATGTTAGAAGTCGATAAATGCCACAGAAAAGAGAACAGTAGAGAAAGATGAGGGGCTGGGGTGTGTGGGGTGGGGAAGGAAGCTACAGTCCAGCTGCATTGTCCAGGGTCGTCTCCACAAGAAGACGCGTTCCAGAAACTGGAAGGAGAGGAGCATTAGCTCTGGGAACGTGGCGGTGGGGGTGGGCGGGTGGCCCCAGATTGCGCCTGCCTCACTGAACTGCCAGAACAGCAAACCCGTGTCTGTCCCCCTGTCCTCCTCCTGCAGGAAGAAGCAGGACATGATCGGCCAGACAAGTAGAAAGGAGGCAACATGGCATCATTGGAACATTGGAAACATTTGGGTTTTATATACTTCGCATTCATTCTTTGGGGCATTTCGTACATATTTCTATGTCCCAGAATTTTGTTCATAAAAAATCAGAACTGTCGGTCATTAGCTTCATACTTGTATTTATCTTCACGCTTTGTAAACACCACAGAGATGCTGCAGTGTAGTTGGGGAATTTGAATGCGGTGGCGTACCTGTCTAAACACCAGTGTGTTCCGGTGTTAGTGGGCACGCTGCGTGCGTCAGCTCAGGAGAGCAGGCTTTGCTAGAACACGCAGCTTGCCCTGATGTCCAGAACGTTGGGAATCAAACAGGGGCCTCCAGGGCAAGGGTGGGTACTGATGACGTCAAGCATGTGGCCACGCATGGGCTCTCGGTGCTGGGATGGGGGGGACAGTGGCAGTTGCTGTTTCCTCACCGAGTCTGGAAGCCTGTCCCCATTCCCACCACGACAGGAGCGTGCGCTCTGGGCATGCATGATTTCACCGTTCAGCTGGCCGCCTTGCCGGGTCCCCAACCCTCCCCATCCCTCCCCAACCCCGTCCCATAAAACCCTTGATGAGAAATGCCGTGTGTGGCCCCACAGGGCACTGTGGCTCCCTGCTTGGCCACCGTCCCTGCCGGCCTGGGACCGGAGGGGGTCTGGGCTGTCACGGGAGCCACTCCTCGGAGCCTCACCTGTCACGTGGAGGAGGGAAATGGGAAAGCACAAGCTCTGGGCTGGTCTGCGGTCTGGAATGACGACAACACATACCCTGAGGCCCGGTTCTGAGAGTGAAAAGAGAGACTGTGTGTGAAAGGTGACCAAGGACGGGAGACGGGAGGGGACGCCTCAGGAGAGGATTCCAGTGGTCAGCTCCGAGCACCGTCTTTGCCGGGCGTCGTTCTCTCAAGGGACTGCTGTGCTCGGGACATGATGTCATGACGGAGGCATTTCACTTGCCAGACAGAAATTACACGGTGCCGTTGTGCATACTTCTCGGTGGTGCCTTGGGAAGGATCCTGTGGTCAGAGTGGACCTGAGTCCCGGGAGACATGCTCATCGAGATTGCTGCTTCCCCCAAGTGCCGTGTGTTTGGGTGGGAGTTGGTTGTTCCAACCACATGCAATTGTATCAAATGAGTAGTCTCCACATGAGGTTCAGGGCCTGGAATATCTGTGTTTGTGTTCAGGGCTGACTCCGGGCCGGCTGGGCGGCAAAGGCAGGGGGTGTCCTGTTGGGTCCTGCTTGGCCAGCGTGCAAGGGCGGGGAAGCTTGTCATTAAGCTCATGGGTGAGAGGCTCCAAGGCACCGTGGCCCCTGTGCCTTCCCCTCCTGTCCTTCCGTCTGAGGTCCGTCTTCGCACACTCATTAAAGCACCTGCAAACAGTGATCCCAGCGCCCCTCCTTGTCCCCACTCGGACATTTTCCCAGAGCCCCAAAGGGCCTTTGATCTCAGTCATAGAATAGCCACGTCAGGGACTGCCGAACGCGGGGTCACAGGGCACAAGACAAGTGACCGCGCGCTTCCAATCTTCGGTGGTCACATGTCTGGGGCACGAAAGAGGAAAAATCCGTACCCTGAGCATCTCCTGACTATACGAAATAGGGCGCACCTACGGGGCATGAGCCAGATGGCAGGAGAAGAGAAGATGGGCACCGCCGGAGCTGGCGGGAGATGACGTCGCAGAGCAGAGGGCACAGTCAGGCTGAATTACTCCCCGATCCCAGTTTGCTTTACAAGATACAGTAGACAGAGGCTGGGCCGCAGTATTTTCCCCTTTACTTTATTTATGAATTGATTTGACAGACCAGTGACCTAAAAGCTCCTGGTTCAGGGATGATACTGTCCCATAAAATCAAGTCTGTGCTCCCAGAGACCTCGCTGGCTGCAGAAGCGAAGCCTACAGGAAAAGGCCGTGCTTGAACGTGGTAAGTACCAAGACACGATCTCACGGTGGAGGTGGGCGGGGGTGTGGCCCGGCTCGGCGGCCACGGTCAGGTCGGAGTGACCTGGACAGCTGTGTGCGTGCGGGCGTGTGTGTGTGTGTGCACGCGGGCTCGCTGCGGGGAGTGGGAGGCCACAGATAGGAGGCGGGTGTGTGGGGTGGAAATAGGGCGAGGCCCTCGGGCAGATCCATGCCCTGGGGCGATAGGTCTGTGTCTGGGGAAGAGAGAGCCTGGCTCACACAGCTGTGAGGGGGTTTGCAGATGTGGTTAAGTTAAGGGTGTGGGGACAGGAAATGGGGACAGGACGAGGTGGGGACATGGGTGCCCTCGAGTCCCCGGGGGAAAATCCCCGCTCACACTTGCAACCTCCAGAGAGGGAGAGAACAAACGGTACGTTGTTCTCATCGATGAATTTTCCGGTGACGCGTTACAGGACCCATGGGACCCTAATCCAGTTATAATATACATTATTTACTTTCCTTGGACTAAGTGGGGCTGACATTGTATCCCTTGACGTGAAAGGCAGAAGCCGAGCTGCCCTGGGGGACCGTTTGCTGTCCCTACCCTCCCGTCCTGCATCTCCAACTTGTCACGGCGCCTCCGGGCTGTGTGGGCCGCCCGTCCCCAGTTTCCCTTCCCCTGGGTTTGTAGCAAGTTCCTGGTCATGCCTAGGTGTCGTTTCCCTCATATTTACCCCGTTAGGGCTCTGCCCAGCTTCTCGTAGCTTTACATTGACGTCTTTTGCAGACATTTCCTCGATTTCAGACATTTCTCGATTTTTAGACTTCTCCCTTATTTTTTTTTTGTTTGTTTGTTTAACTAGTTTCCGTTGCTCTGCTGAGATTTCCTATCTGCTCATCTGTTACAGACACTCCTCCTCTGTGCTGTTGTGCGTGGCGACTGCGGCTGTTTCCAAATCCCCTGCGAGTAGCCAGGGGCGATTCCGCCGCTGGACTCCACGGATGCGCTTTCTTGTGGGAGTGGGTCCCGCCCGCTGGCTTCTTTGCTAGTCGAGCAGCTTGGGAGGGAACCTTGGACACTTACTATTATGAGAACAGACCTGAATTCTCTGATACTGTCTGAAAAGCACCACGTGGGGGGCGGGGTGTATCTAAGCAGGCACTTAACTGTTCTGAGGTAGATTTGGACTTTGAATCCCAAACTGCGGCCCAGGTCTTCCTGTGTGGCTGTTTACATGGGCCTCGTGTCCGCAGCTCACGGGCATCCGGGGATCTGGACAGAATTTATCGGCAGCACTTAAGTCCCCTTCTCTCTCACACTCTCCTCTTGCTGATTCCCCCATGACTTCCCAGCCTCCTTCAGACCGGAAAGACCGGCTTTTATCCCGGCTGTCGGTGTCCTGCTGTCCCGAAGGCTGAGAACATGGAAACCGCCCCCGACTGCACTCTCTTCTCCCAGGTGATGGCTGACATCGGGCTCCGACTAAGCGTTCGGTGGTTTTCTTGCTGTCCCTTCAGTGCCTTCAGGGAGGTTGTAAAACAATGATCAGTGTTTGTTTTTCCCCAAATTTGTACTTAATGCGTAAAGGAACGGCCATCCCATCGACCACTTGGTGGCATTGGAACTGGGAACACCCCTGCTTCCGCCTTGAGGTCTCCACCGGTGTTGTCTTGTTCCTTTTTAAAAATTAATCATTTCACTGAATTATTATTACGTTGTGCTTTTTTTTATGGACACATCGCTGGCACGCATGTTACGCACCGCGGCAGGTGTACAAGTCTGTGGGAGATGAGCGTCGACAGTGCTGGAGGGTGCGCTAGGCTCACCCCAGGCCAGCCGACCTGCCCCCTGGCCCCGCCCACCAGCACAGGACGCTCTTCCCGGCTCCAGCGGCTGCAGACCGACTGCAGACAGATTGCGTGGAGTACAGAGGGACAGACTGGAGGCGAGTCCTGGAGCAGCGGTCGTGTGCGCCACTGGGGAATGGGCAGTGGCTGATGGCGGGCGTTGACTTGTGGGGGGGACCATCTGCCTAGTGCTGCTCTAGTTTCTTCCTGGGGGGCTCTCCGCCTACCGTGGTGGCAGAAGGGGACCGGGAGAGGCAGCACACAGCCGGGAGAATGGCCGCGAGGATGCCCGGGAATGGCCAGAGTGGAAACGTCGCTGGGAGAAGGGACTCCGTCATCTCTCACTCTGGGGACACGTGCAGGAACGTTGGGCTGTTGATGGGAAAAGGAAGGCAATGCAGAGCAGACCGCACTGCCTCATTTCCCCTCGACTGTAGCCTTGGTGGTGGGAAGGAAGCCGCGGTATTCAGAGGGGTAGAGAAATCAAGGGGTCAGGGGGCGTGTGGAGGGGGAACTCCACTGTCACTCCCGCCAGCCACACTCCGGGCCATCCGCGCCCTCACCAGGGCAGCCGGAGAGCACCACACAGCCGACTTCCAGATGCGGTCCCAGATGGGCCCTGGGGTCAGCGAGCCGGGAGCACCATTGCCCTGTGTGGGTTTCCTTCCTTTGCATTTCCTTCTTTAAAAAAAAAAAAAAAATATATATATATATATATATATATATATATATATTTTATCTATTTGACAGAGAGAAATCACAACTAGGCGGAGAGGCAGGCAGAGAGAGAGGAGGAAGCAGGCTCCCTGCTGAGCAGAGAGCCTGACGCGGGGCTCGATCCCAGGACCCTGAGACCATGACCTGAGCCGAAGGCAGAGGCTTAACCCACTGAGCCACCCAGGCGCCCCTGTGATTCCTTCTTGATGGTTCTTTGTACCTTTATGATCAGGGCACTGTCCCCATTTGGTTAAATTAAGCAAAGCCAGATTATTTATTTACTCACGTCCTGTAAAAGACAGCTTGGATTTTGCTGATAGCTTCTCTGTTGTCCTTGTATTTTATTATTTTGTTTTATTTTATTCTATTTTATTTTTACTAACGTTCCTAAGCAGAGACTTGAGCTTACAGGTTACCTTTCTATTTTAAATAAAATTTGCTCTTTGTAGGGGCACCTTTGCCTTAGTTTGTGGGACACGTGACCTTTAAAAAAATTTTTTAAAATTTAAATTCAATGAATTAACATATAGTGTGTTATTAGGTTCAGAGGCAGAGTTCCATGACTCATCAGTTGTATATCACACCCAGTGCTCTTTCCATCAGGTGCCCTCCTTAGTGCCCAGCACCCAGTTACCCCTTTCCTCCTCCCCTCCCCTCCAGCAGCCCTCAGTTTTCCCTATGATTAAGAGTCTCTTATGGTTTTCCTCCCTCTCTGGTTTCATCTTGTTTTATTTTTACCTCCCTTCCCCTATGCTCCTCTGTCTTGTTTCTTAAATTCAACACGAGAGGGATCATATGGTAATGGTCTTTCCGATTGACTTATTTCACTTATCTTGCAAATAGCAAGATTTCATTCTATAGGATGACTGCGTAGTAATCCAGTGTGTGTGCGTGTGTGTGTGTGTGTGTGTGCGCGCGCACGCGCGCGTATCCATATCTATCTAATACCACATCTTTATCTATTCATCTGTCAATGGACATCTGGGCTCTTTCCATAGTCTGGCTTTTGTGGACATTGCTGCTATGAACTTTGGGGTGCATGTGCCCCTTTGAATCCCTACATTTGTATCTTTGGGGTAAATACCCAGTAAAGCATTTGCTGGGTGGTAGGGTAGCTCTATTTTTAACATCTTGAGGAACCTCCATACATTGGATTATTTGTTTTTTGGGTGGTGAGTTTGATACATTCCTTATAGATGTTTGATACTAGCCCTTTATGTGATTAAAAATTTGCAAAAATCTTCTCGCATTCTGTAGGTTGTCTTTTGGTTTTGTTGACTGTTTCCTTCAGTGCGCAAAAGGTTTGATCTTGATGAAGATCCAGTGGTTTATTTTTTTCCTTTGTTTCCCTTGCCTCCAGGACGTGTCTAGCAAGAAGTTGCTGTGGACAAGTTCACAGAGGTTGCTACCTCTATTCTTCTCTAGGATTTTGATGAATTTCTGTCTCTTTCACTCATTTTGAGTCTATTTTTGTGTGTGGTGTAAGGAAATGGTCCTGTTTCATTCTTCTGCCTGTGGCTGTCCCATGTTCCCAGCACAAGTTATTGAAGAGGCTGTCTTTTTTCCACTGGACATTCTTTCCCACTTTGTCAGTGATTAGTTGACCATAGAGTTGAAGGTCAAGGTCTGGGCTCTCCATTCTGTTCCATTGATCCATGTGTCTGTTTTTGTGCCAGTACCATACTGTCTTGATGATCACAGCTTTGTGATATAACTTCAGTCTGGGATTGTGATGCCACCAGCTTTGGTTTTCTTTTTCAACATTACTTGGGCTATTTTTTTTTTCTGGTTCCATACAAATTTTAGGATTATTTGTTCCAGCTCTGTGAAAAATGTTGATGGTATATTGCTAGGAATGGCATGGAATGTGTAGACTACTGTAGGGAGCATAAACATTTTCACAATATTTGTCCTTCCAGGCCATGAGCATGGAACATTTTCCATTTCTTTGTGTCTTCCCCAATTTCTTTCATACATGTTCTATAGTTTTCAGAGTACAGGTCCTTTACCACTTTGGTTAGGTTCATTCCTAAGTATCCTATGGTTTTTGGGAGACACACAACTCTTGATCTCAGGGTGGTAAGTTTGAGCCCCACACTGGGCATAGAGCCTCCTTTAAAGAAGCATTTGACCTTTTAATAAACTTTAAGTTTTGAACTAATCTCCTCACTTATTTCATATAAATGTAAAAATTATGAATATTTAAAAATATCAAACAGACAAAAAAATCTGTTCACTGATACTCAGCTTTAGAAAAAAATATTGGGGCACCTGGGTGGCTTATTCGGTTTAACATCTGGCTTCGGCTCAGGTCATGATCCTGGGGTCCAGGGGTCGAGTCCTGCATCAGGTTCCCTGATCAGCTGGGAGTCTGCTTCTCCCTCTGGTCCCCATCATGACTCGTGCTCTCTCTCTCTCTTGCAAAAATCAATAAGATCTTAAAAAACAATAAAATAAAAATTAAAAGGAAGGTATTAGAACCAACAACTGATGTCTCCTCTCTCCCTACTCTTCATATGTAACTGTATATAACTACTCTTCTGCATTTGGAATCTTATTATCCCCTTGCATGGCTTTTAATTATTTACTCCATATGCATGGGCCTGGAAACAATGTATAATGTTATTTTTTTGTATGTTGCTAATCCTTGTATGCATGGAGTTAAAATGTATTTCTTTCTACCGCTCATTTCCCCACTCAGACTTTTTCTGAGATTCACCCACATTCAAACGTTCACTCACTTTAATTGCAGAAAGACAGCTAATTGTATACCTCAAGCTGTTAATTCATTCTCCTGGGAATTAGGATTTAGAACTTCCCGCTTTTTTTTTTTTTTTTTCGGTCATGGGAAACAGTATCATAATGATAGGCCTTCAAAAGGGGATTTGTGCAAAGATACTTTCTGAAACAGGGAGGGAACACTGTAACAAAAGACTGTTCCAAGAACAGAAATGCCTTCTTGGAGATCATAAATGTGATAGCAGAAATAGAAAAAACTACTGAATAGAAATCTTGGGAGGGGAAGTTGAGGAAAGCAGAGAGGAAGAACCGATCAAAGAAACAATGTTTTTAAATTTTTTAAACATCTTATTTATTTATTTTTTTGAGAGAGAGAGAGAGAGAGAGAGAGAACATGAGCAGTAGCAGAGGGAGGGTGAAGCAGGCTTCCCACAGAGCAGGGAGCACGATGTGGGGCTCGATTCCAGGACCCCGGGATCATGACCTGAGTCGAAGGCAGACGCTTAACAACTGAGCCACCCAGGGACTCTTCAAGGAAATAATTTAACAATAACGTCCAGATTGAAAGGACATCAGTTTCCCAAGGTTCCAAGTGCTACACACACACACACACACACACACACACACACGCTACTAACCAGAAGGCATTTGACCCAAGATTTCCGAGCACCGGGGACAAGAAGAGCTCCTTTGGGTTTCCAGAAAGGAAAAATAATCAAAAGCAAGAATGGATTTATGATTTTTGATAAAAACACTGGAAATTAAGACAGAGGAGAAAATTTTTCTATGTTTCTGAGGGAAAGCGGTTTTCAGCATGGAATTCTTCCTGTGGCCAAACCACTAATTAAGACCGGGTGTTGTGTGCACACCTGTGGGTGCCCATTAGGGGTTCTGATAGGGCCCCCACCCAGGTCACCCGAGGTGTGAACCTGGAGCTCAAGGGGAGCCGGATGAATGGGGGAAGGAGCCCAGCCCTGGGGTTCCTGCATGGTCTGAGCTTCCCAGGAACTAGCAGCCAGAGGACTAGAGCCAGAGGACAAGCTCCAGGGAGGTGAGAGGAAGGCCAGAGAGTGGGGTGTCCTGGGGGCGGGTGTGGGACTGGAGGACAGAGAGCTCAGAAGCGGGGTGGTCCGAGAAGTGGGGGGCCATCTGTAGGACAGAGCTCAGTAATGGCCGGAGCTGCCAGGAGCGCATCCAGCCCAGGGCGGAGGGCAGGCCGCTGGGACCAGCGACAGGGGACCGCCGGTCACTTGGTCTCAGTGTGTTATGGCAACAGACGCTGCACTGGCATGGATTTAAGAGAAGCAGGAGAGGCTGTGGGCAGCAAGTGTAGACGACTGGGTCTAGGTCTGTGTTCTCAGAAGGCAGAAGTGCAGCTGCCCTTCCAGGAAGCTGGGGAAAAGCAGGCTCTTTGCAAGGACAGCGGTTGTAGCGGTGGTACCGAGGACACTGCAGAGAGGGAAATCTCCGTGCCCCATCCCCACGACCCATATGTCACCTGGGATTCGGAGCTTTCTTTACAGAAAGAACTCTCTAGGGCACCCTCTGCCATGACACGCAACGCACCGTTAACGTTCCCATCTTCCTGGGGAAAGGTGCCGGCCCGTCGTTCCTGCTGGCCATGGGACAGGGAAGATGGAGAAGGGGACTCAGGGAAAGAATTCCAGGCTGTTGGGCAAGAAGGTGAGCGGCCAACTAGAGCAAAGGGGAAATCTGACCTCTCGGGGCCCAGCGGGATCTGGGGTTTCTGGCCCGTCCTCGGGTCAAGGCAGCGTTACTATTTCGTGACACAGAACTTTGGACCCGGCATCAATTTGGAAGAGGGATCAAAGTCCACATTTTAATTCAAACGTCACTGATGTACATAGCGATAAAAACAAACAAAGCTTCTCCAGCCTGGGCCGCTTCCGCCCCCACCAGAGCAAAGCTGGCTTCTGGGGATTGGGGGGAGGGAAACTTGCAGTAAAGCCAGACATTAGCAACCCTTACCTCGTCCGGGATGTCATTCCCATATTTTGTACCAGAGCCTCAATCGGGCTTTTCTGCAGTGAGTGGGCATGCAGGCCCCTTTAAAAATGTTACAAACATTTATTTGGCAACATTTAAAATTCGTTAACAAGGGCAAAGGATAACAAACATCCCTGTATCCAAACCCAGTTAAATAATAAAACTCTCCTCCCGTCTCTGAGCACTGGCCGCCTTCCCAGCAGGTCAGAACTAGACCCGATGCGATGTCTCCTTGTTCCAATACTCCTTCTAGTTCTACTACGTCTGTCCGGACCCCAGAGCAAGCCATACGACATTTAAATGGAATAAATACTGTTGTGCAGTAAGAATTCTTTAAGTTCCTGACTTCACCTGACGGTGTAAGCTCTCTCCGCTACCCTCATTCACATGTCTGTGTGCATTTCTGATCCCTCCTTTTTTTTTATTACCGCATGAAGATTTGTCATGGAAGCACCCCACTGTAGGGGCGCCGGGGTGGCTCATTCGTTGGCGTCTGACTCTGGGTTTTAGCTCAGGTCGTGATCCCAGGGTCCTGGGGTCAAGCTCTGTATTGGGCTCCACCCTCAGTGCAGGGTCAGCTTGGGATTCTCTCTCTCCCTCTCTCCCTCCCCCCTCAAAAACAAAAACAAAAACAAAACAAAGAAAAAATACCCCAATTTATTTTTCATTCTCCTGTGCTTGGATGTTGTGATTTTTCTGCTCTTGCAAACACTATTACCATAACTTAAAAAAAAAATTATGTGTCCTTGTACCAATGGGCAAGAGAAGCTTTTTCCTAGGGCAGAGGTCTGCGGACTTCCTTACTCCGATAGTCCCTAAGATAGTTCCGGGAAAATGTTTCTCGTCCCTCATTGTTAACATTGGCATCTAAAATTTTTTTTTTAAGATTTTATTTATTTATTTGACAGACAGAGATCACAAGTAGACAGAGAGGCAGGCAGAGAGAGAGGGGGAAGCAGACTCCCTGCTGAGCAGGGAGCCTGATGTGGGACTCGATCCCAGGACCCTGAGACCATGACCTGAGCCGAAGGCAAAGGCTTAACCCACTGAGCCACCCAGGCACCCCAGCATCTAAAATTCTTTATCATGAGTTTAAATATAGCTTGCATCATATGAATTTGCCGTATTTGTAGGTTGGAAAATGGTGGAATATTAACAATGTCATATGGTTCCAACTTACGATTGCAAAGAAAGTCATGTCTAGTTATTATAAAAACCATTTAAAAATAAAAATAAAACTGCTTCTTCCCGTTTACTTTTCAAGATGTGGCCAGTGGGCTGTAATATCATAGTAATTAATCATTGCTCTCATCCACTTTAAAAATACTCCAATAAACCCCTCCTTGATAAACCAAAACTTTACGTAGATATTTTTTCTTGTTTGTGTTCTGTTTCCATTCCACTCAGCTCATGAAAACTCTGCTAAGGTAGTTTTCATTTGGAGTGTTCTAGGGTTCTCCCAGTTGTATTTTTCTGCAACAAAAGATACATGTGCAAACTGAACTATTAATGCTTTTGAGTTTCCTATGACAGGAAGGCTCTCAGTGCGACAATTCACTTCTGCTTTGGGTCATGACAACAACAATTCTTACTGTTCATTTTGCCAACAGAAACATCATGGACATTTTGGTAAATACTTATTATAGATAAGAACTGGGGTTTGATTGCAACGCAGCACGATACGTCGGACGGGCTTTTATGTCTTCGGTTAGCCCAAGGACGACGGTCCCTTCTTATTTGCATGAGTCGGGATTCGGCATCGATCGTGTCTGTCTTTACTGTCGGAGACACGAGCTTGGAGGGGCTTTGCTGGTGTAAATGGACAGATGAGAACAGAACATTTCTTAAAGCGGCGCCTCCAAATTCTGTGAACTTTCCCCAAATGCACTCCAAATCAGGGAATGACTGGTCACAGGAACTTGTTTTCGATGCTGCAACTGCGGACACTTCCGTTGGGTCTCGTCCAATGGTGTTGACAGCGAAGAGCTGGAAATTACCCGGCTTCATCTTCGGAGTCATTTTCCTATTCAGTTCAGAGAAGTCTGCCAAAAGGTCTCATTATAGGATTTCAAACTGGTAGTTAAATCTCACCTTCACATACAGGCATCTCCCAAGACTTTCTACGCTGAGAAAGATTTGGGAAAATGACAATATTGCTGACTTCAATCCCTCTGATGGAACAGACCGTGATTTCCCGTTACCGCGTGCTCTCACCGCGGTGGTGTCGAAATGTTGGGGTTACACATAGAACACCGTCAGCTTACGGGAAGCAGCCCCCATACCACCTGACTGGCAAAGCCAGTCTTTATTGTCAAGTTAACCACACTTACATTCCATCACAAACAGGTCTGACCTCATTTTGCCTTTGAAGATCAATGCTGCCTCACAGGACCCCCAGCGAACCTCTCCCTTCTGAGTTTACGGAACTCTTGGAACCGAGCTCACTCAACTCACAGAAGCTGATCCGGTTTCCACACACCACACTTTTGAAAAGTGCCAGAGTAGACCCCTGGGTTTGATAATATTGGTCATGTGTGGTATGCCGGATTATGTGCTCACAATTATGATTATTAATTTCTTCCCCCTTGGCCACCCTCCCCTGTAGATGGAGTATATTCCCCGCCGCCTGACTTTGGACTTGGCTGAGACTGGCTCGGGCTCCTTGGGGGTGAATGCATGAGATGGGCTGCCCCTGCTACAGGCCCCCTAGCCCTCTCCGTCCTGCCCTTTGCCACAAGAGGAGCACGTCCCTGGGGGTGTCTCCTTCCTCAGACAGGGTCTTGAATGGGAGAACATGCCACGCGGACCCACAGTCCCGAAGGAGAAGGGTGTGGAGCTGCCCACAGCCGGGAGAAGAGCCCGGACCACAGCCAGCCGGGCTGCAGCCCTCGAGTAAATATTTGTTGTTGCAAACCTGACCTGGGGGAAGTTGACCCACACTCTCTTCTAAGCGCCACACCCAACATTCTGCAAAAAGCAGGCCCTGGCTTTTTAGCAACCAAGATATGTTTGCAAACAAAACAATGTTTCTAAGTTAATTGTGGAAACAAGTCACCCGTTCTAGTGACCAGCCGCTGGAGAAGCCCTACCCAGAGGAATGTTTTTACTGTGCCCAGATCTCGGCAAACAGACTCACAGGGAAATATCCAAAGTCTAGGAAAACCTACTCACTGGCAGCTTCTCCAGGCTTGTCCCACTCTCCCCGGCAATGCCGTTTCTTTGCTGCGGTATCAGCCGTAAACTGGGAACGGGGAGGGATTGGATGCATCCGTCTCAAGTATTTTCTTATTTACTGCAATTTTAAAAAGATTTTTTCAAAAAATTTTTTAAAAATCTTTTTTAATAAGATTTTTTAAAACTTTGAAATAGTTGGATTCATAAGGATTTGCAAAATTGTCCCGAGGCTTGCCCAGTGCCACACGCCAGACGGCCCTGGGGCAGCAGTCCGCTCAGCAGGAAGTTTTTAGAAGCAGGAAATCGATGTGGGCAGAACACCACCAGCTCCGCGGCGGACTGTGTCTGGATGTGATGATTTTTGTATGCACAGTGTGTGCGTCAGCGCAGCTCCGGCTCACCTGTCGACTCGTGCGTCCATCGCCACGATTAGGATAGAGAATGTTCCGTCCATTTTCCAGAGCCACACGCTCCCCTAACCCCGGTCCCAGCAGCCAAGGCTGCATTCTGCCTCCCTCTCAACACTTCTGTTCATGGTATGTTAAGTAAAGGGGGGTAATGCCGTAGGTAGCCTTTGAGACGGGTGTGGGTCTTCTCTCCCCGCACCCAACATAATCCCCTTGCGACCGTCTGACTGCAGAGCAGTTTCCCACTGTTGGGACCGAGGGCAGGCTGTTCGCGCCCCCACCTGCAAAAGCACAGGTCATGGTTCCTAGCTTGGAGCCGTTGCTCATGCAACTGTGGGGAACATGTATACAATCAGGCTGGTGTGTGTCTACGCTCTCCTTTCTCTAGGATAGATCTGCAAGACCGTGATGCTGTTTTTTTTTTTAATATTTATATTTATTTATTTGAGAGAGAGAAAGAGGGCATGAGAGGGGAAGGCAGAGGGAGAAGCAGACCCCCTGCTGAGCAGGGAGCCCAATGCGATGCAGGACTCAATGCCGGGACTCCAGGATCATGACCCGAGCTTAAGGCAGACATCCAACCAGCTGAGCCACCCAGGCGCCCCAGTTGCTGGGTTTTATAGTAAATGTCCAACTTCATACGAGACGGCCAAACTCTTTCTCAGACAGAAACAGAACCCTTGTTCTGTTCTTGCTGGGGAGGTGGCATACAGGGCTCAGCATGACCCCAGGGTTCCGCTCTAAGTTTTGAAGCGGTTGTACCTGGGTCTTGTGCAACTGAAAAACTTACTCTTTTTGCATAATTTCCGGAGTCTGCTTCCATGAGAAATTGCATCTGTCACCTTTGTGTACCGAAGAGAATTCTCATCTCCCTTTCATCAACACCCCCATTTCAGTGTATTAGAAATTCACCCACAGGCCGGCAAATTTTCAGGAATTTATATTGCATACAATACCAGCTACTTCGGATCAGAAAATAACAACTGCAAATTGAAACTGAGATCAAACTGAGGAAACACAACCTGAATAAAAAAAAGTTATACCAATAAATAGACTTTTACTACCTCAGTTCTAAGACTAAATTTCTATTAAATTATTTGGAAGAGGATAAAAGTTCCATTACACAATTACAGATGACATATCATTATGACCAAATATTCCAAAATACTTTTAATTTTGTGTCAGTATATATCAGTATATGTATATCAGTAACAACATGTTTTTAGTTAGGGAACTACTTATTTTTTATGATCAAGAAATATATTCTAGTGTTTGTATTCATATTTTGAGAAACATTATTTTTTTTAAAAACTGAAGGAAAAAAAAAACCAGAATAGATCTCATGATGGATACTCAAAGCAGACACATTGTGATGCAATGTTCGACACCTAATATAGTTAATCCATTTATTGGTAAGTCATCAATACAACGTATGAATTTACACATTGCTTTTCATTACTTCTTTTGTTACCATGCAACATAACAGGCCAAAAATATAATTTGTAATATATAATTTTATATATAATTATAATATAATTTTTTAATTATATAATATAATTTTATAATATATAATATATATTATATATATAATAAAATATATAATATAATTAAATAATACAATATAATTTTTAAATATATTATAATATAATTTTTTGTAAGTGGGAGTTTGAAAAAAAAAGTAGAGTATTCTTTTGGTAAATACATTTGCATTTGAAGATCAAACCTTTAGGGAATGCCTGGGTGGCTCAGTTGGTTAAACTTCAGCTCAGGTCATGGTCCCAGGGTCCAGGCATCAAATCCTCAGTCAGGCTCCCTGTTCAACGGTGAGTCTGTTCCTCCCTCTCCCACTCACTCTCAAATAAAAATCTTTAGACAAATTGAAACTTTATGTTCAGCTCTTGAGAATAACTAACTAAAACTCATGAATAAAAAATGAGAAATAATTTTATTCCTTTATTAGATATTAACATCAAACTGTTCTTAAGTGTTTAACTTATTTATTTCCTTATTTTAAAAGATTTTATTTATTTGTTCCACAGAGAGAGACACAGCAAGAGAGGGAACAAAAGCAGGGGGAGTGGGGGAGGGAAAAGCAGGTTTCCCACCTAGCAGGGAGCCCGATGTGGGACTCGATCCCAGGAGCCAGGGATCACGACCCAAGCCGAAGGCAGATGCTTAATGACTGAGCCACCCAGGGCCCCGTGTTTAGCAGATTTAATGAAGGAAGGATCTCTCTACTGCTGAAACTACTTGGTCTAGGCTCTGAGTGCACGCCCATGGGGAGGAAGGAAACATATGCTGGCAGGAGGGGTCTGGGGGACCTCCTTGAGTGGGGGTCACAGGAAAAGTCATGCACCTGATGTAGGAGGTGTCCCCACGCACAACCAGGCTGGGAAAGGCTGGGAAAGCAGGGGTCGGGGGCTCCAGCACCAGGGCTGTGACAACTAAGGAGCAGCCTGGGGTTCAGTCACAAGCTGGGCAAGGCCCCCCAACACAGAGCTGCAGAATGAGACAGACAGGGCAGGCAGAGGAGAAGGGAGGGAAGAAGAAAGCGACAGAGAAGGTGTTGTCTGCATTCTGGCCCCAGACGGGAGCTGGGACAGAACAGGAGCCCAGTACCTGTTTGCAGTCCGCTGGCGGAAGGCATGAACCCATGAGGCTCTCGGGGGCAGCCTGGTCGAGACCCTTCCTCTGCGGACCCCGCTTGCCTCTGGAAACGGCAGTAGCAGCGTGGGGCAGGCGGGCGTGGCAGGCCGCTGGTGTCCGCTGGAGGGCGGAAGGCGCTCAGCCCGCCGCGGGGGACCGCCGCCTGGCCACCTCTGCGATCACTGGAGAGCGCGCGGGATGAACCGGGAAGGAGAGGGCGCGCGGGGGACAAGGGGTCCAGTGCCCAGAGCAGCGCACCGCACCGACGCGCTGGGAAGCCTGGGGTGACCAGGGAGTGCAGTGCCTGCAGCGCGGAGGGCGGAGGGCGCAGGGCGCAGTGGTAGTCTCTGCCAGAGACCCCTCCGGCTGCGGGAGGTGGGGCGGGAGCAGCAGGGGGAAAGCAGGGGGAAAGGCTGGGGGTACTTTCCGAATGGGACCGCGGATGGGGCGCTCGCCAAAGCCCGACAAAGAACGGCCGATCACCCCCTGGTCCGCATCCCCCGGCGCGCCTCTGTCCAGGGGGGCGCAGAGAAGGCTCGGAGCGCCGGGACGTGCCAGGGCCCAGGACGCTCCTGGAGCGCGGGTTGGAGGGGCTGAAGTCCGCAGGCGCCTCCCGCTGCCGCGGGGTGGGGGCAGGTGGGGGCAGGCGCGCCCCAGCGACCCCGCAGGGTGGCCCCGCCCCGTGGCCGCAGGGAGGCCACACTGGGTGGAGGCGGAGTTGGCACTGCCCCCCCAATCCGCGCGGACTGCGGCCCCTTCTTAAGCGCGCGGAGCCTCTTGCGGCCCCTCACTCGCCGCTCCCAACGGTCTCCCTCCCGCGCTATGGCCTCCGTGCTGAGCTATGTTTCCAAGTTCAAGTCCTTCCTGATCTTGTTCCTCACCCCGATACTGCTGCTGCCACTCGTCATTCTGATGCCCGCCAAGGTCAGTTGCATCTCCGCGCGGACCCGGGGTGCCTACCCGGGATCCCTGAGCTGGAGCGCCTAGCAGCCTGCACTAGGCAGCTCCGGGTGCCAGATGGGAGGTGCCAGCGAAGAATTTCCAGGGGAGCGGAGGGGGGGCTCACTGAACTTGGGGTTCACAGATCCCAGGGCACCCGGTGAGCACTGGAACCTAGAAGTTAGCACAGATTTTGGCCACACAGCCCATCCATAGGCTCAGCCCCTGGCTCCAGTCTCCAGACTGGACCCCCGTCTCCCTCCCCCTGCCCCAAATGTCACCTGTGCCCACAGAGAGGCTGGGCGCCTGTCTTTCCCTCAAGCTCTCTCCTGGCTCTCCCTTTAGCAAGTGAGGACTTCTCAGCTGTGGGTGCCTTCCCAGGTTAGTCAAGGAACCATACAGAAAGATCATCTCCTAAGGGGGTCCTGAGGGCTGTCCCTTCCACTCCCTGGCCCACTCCGGAGCCTCAGTTTCCCCATCCATGATCTACATTTCTTCCCAGCCCCCAAGCCCTGGAAGGCACAGCGGAGTTCAAATCCTCTCCCAGCTGAAAGGCAGATCGAGTTGGCCTTCTCCGGCCACGGCCTGCAGGGGCCGGGCAGGAGGCAGACGCGTTCCCAGGCTTGCGCCTTGGGTGGCACGACCCAGGACTGCAGGGGAAGCCGCGTCCCTCACCCGGCTGCCCAGCGCTCCCGGGAGGGAGGCCGAGGATGAATGGCCTTGGCCGCAGGGCGGGGGCGGGGCCGGGAGCCCAGGCCTCGTTGGGCTGCGCCGGGCTGTGGAAGCCCGTTTGGCAGAGGCCCGAACCCTTTGAAGCCTTTTGTGGCTGCTGGCTGCTCCTTCCTCCTTCCCTCTTTCAGCGCCTTCTCTCTGAGCCCAGACAGGAAGCCTCCGGCAACCCCCCACCACCTCCGGCACCCCCCCCCCCACCCGGCAGGTTTGAGAAACAGAGGAGCTCTTGAGGGGACGCTCGCTAGGCGGGCAGTCCTGCGGGAGGGGGAGCTGGGAGGGGGCAGGGGTGTCAGGAGAACCGCGCTTCCCCCATTCACCCTCCACCCTGCGCTTTCTGGGCCTTGGTGTTCTCTTCTGTGCAATGGGCAAAGAGGTGTGGCTCCCACTCTTGCCGACTCTGGGTGCCAGAAGTGATAATGCGGCCTCCTAGGATGGGGAAGGGAGGCTGGGAGGGCCCTGGTGGAGCCAGGGACAGCAGGTCTAGCTGTGGGCCCCCTCCCTGCTGCCGAGCAGCCCTGTTTCCCTGTGGAAAAGGACGGTCTCAGGCAGGAGAGCTGGTCTGAGTTCTCCTGGCAGGGAGTGCTGTTCCCTGGGATCACGATGGTGGCTTGGCAGACCTTCCTGCATGGCTGGGACCCCACTCCCGCCCTTGCACACGCACCCCTCTAAATACCCGTGCACATCCATGCAGGTGGGTCCTGAGCTGGAACCCTCACCTCAGCGTGTGTGTGCGGGTCAGGAACCTGCCCTGGGAATGAGGAGCAGGCCAGGGACGGAGAGACGGAGTTGGAGGACGGGGAGTCGTTCAGTGGTGGCCATCAGGTGCTTCCCTCTGTGTGGCTGCACCACTGTGTCTTGTGTTCTTGGCTCTGTGCCTTTTGTTGGGGTCACTACCAAAGAGCCCCCACCTACACCCCCACGGCCGGCTGCACCGTTGTGCGAGGAAACCCAGAGGTACCCGGCATGGGGCAGGGCTTCCAGGAAGCCAGCGGGCTCTTGGCAGTGTGGGCGGCACTGACCAACCGACAGGGGGTGGGGGACAGGGGCTCCCAGTGTGGCCACCCCCTGCTGGGGTGCCCCCTCCTTTCCCCTCCACTCCCACCTCTCCTCTTACTGCACCTTGCTCCCTGGCTGGCTTCGTCCCTGCTTCACTTATCCTGCCTTTTCTCTGGGTCTTTTCTTTAAAAGATCACTCTTCAATAAGATAGACAATGCATTCACCATATTGCTTGTTTTATTAAAATTATTTTAAAATCCTCATTTTCAAGGCCCGTGAAGTATAGAGTAAAAATGAAAATGCCTGCAAATGCCCTAACTCACACCCGCACACAGACAGGCTCCCTCAGCCACATTTTCTTGAAGGACCGGGTCCTGGACACTTGCTTGTTAATAATTACATAAATAATGAGCCACGGTTTTATTCGGTTGTGCACTGAAGGTATAGCTGTTATGCGGTGCTAGATGCCGGATCCTCCCCGTAAACCCCATGCCCGCCTCCCTCTAGGCCCTAAGCGCCCTTCTAGACACATTCCTAGCTGCCTACGTGGGGCGCCTCCAGGAACCGCGCCGTGAAAACTGGTGACACGTGCCACCATTTCTGAGTTTAGAGGGTAAATGTCACCAAGCCCTTTCGGTACACGATGTGTCAACGGGAGCTCTTGAGGGAGCAAGGCAGGAGGGGGCTGGGGCGGAGAGTCGGGGAGTAAAGTCTGGAGTCACTTCGTATAGTCGCAGCTGGAGAAGGTTGTCCTGGCGTGACTCGTGGGGCAGGGGCCAGGGGCCGGCACCCAGCCCTGCTCCGGCCGCCCCAGGACAGAGTGCCCTGTCCTGCGTGCCCAGGACAGAGTGAAGCCGGCACCACGGGTTCTCGATGGTTGGTCACTGTTGGGTGTTGTGCTGGGTGGGGGCCAGGCAAGGGCGGCCCTCAGGGTGGGAACTGCTGGGGGCACGGAGCCAGGCTGTGGGGGCGGGGAGGAGGAAGGCACCCGGGGAGAAACGCGGAGCCCACTGCCGGCGCTCCCTCCAGTTCAGGGGCTGTGTGCGCCAAAGCGCTTGTGACTGAGAACCCAGCCTCTGGACCCGCCACAGGGTGTGGGAACTCAGGTGCCAGTGGGCGGGGTGGGGGAGCTGGACAGGTCTGCATGCACCCGCTCCTAGCAGAGGGTCTTCCAAGTCATGCTGAGGCATTTGGGGTTGGTCCTGAGAGCAACAGAGGCCTCATGTCCTTCTGAACAGATCTGTAGATTGAAAGAGGGAAGCACGCGGTGCTGGATGTGGGGAGGTCAGATTGGGAGGTCCCAGGTGTGACGTGTGGCGGGCGCGGTGGAGATGTGAGGGGAAGGTGCTGGAGAGTCAGAGGTAGGAGCTGTGGCTGTTGGCAGCTGATCTGGCCACGAGGCTGGAAGGAGGGAGAAGCCAGTCTGGGTGGGCACTGATGCTGCCATTGAACACGCTGGGGTTCTGGGGAGATGGGGACATCATCCACGTCCCCAGAGGCAATGACTCAGGACCGAAGAATTTACATCACGAACCCAAAGTCCCAAAGCTAGCAAGGGGCCAGCTGCGGGCTCACACAGGGACCGGTTCTGCCTCATGGCAAAGCCAAGGTCCCAGTATCTCCGTGGCCAGAGGGTAGGGAGAGACAGCTTACCCAAGACTGAACGCCAGCGGGAGAGCGCCAGCGGGACAGCACCAGGCCTTTGTGAGGAGAGATGCTCATGAGAACACACGGCACCATCCTCATCCTCTCTGCTCTCCTTGTTGTAACAAGCAATAACCCTGGAGACACGGGGCCGGCAGTTTCTGAATGAGCCGGTTTGCAGGGACTCGGGGCAGCCTCTGGAGAAGGAAATGGGGTAGAAGCGGGAGCTGGAGCTTTGTGGAGACGCCTCAACATAGGTGAGCAGAGAAGCTGGGGGATCCCAGCCCCCCACCCAGGGACGGCAGAGAAGGCCACTAGCTCCCCTGCGGGAGACCAGAGGAGAAGGAGAAGCCCCTGTCCAATCTGGAGTGTTTGCAGCTGTGAGGATGGTCAGGTGTTGTTAGAGACCGTGCAGATCTGCCGGGACTTAGGCTGCATCTCAGTAGACCCGCTGGGCTCGCAGCACACCTGCTCCGGCGGGCCTCACGGCGGTGCCCGGGACCCTCACGTCAGCCTACAGTGGTGCCTAAGACTCCACGCCGCGGGGAGACCTGACCAAGAGGGACAAAGGGAGGGCTGTGTGGGTGGTGTTGGCCCAGAGGGTGCCCAGCCACCCAGAGCCACAGGGACACTGAGTCCACACGGAGAGCCCAGGGAAAGATGCAAACTCAGCATCCTAAGCATGAGTCCTACGGGTGCATAACGGCTTCTGCTCCCGGTAGGGTGGGAGAAGTGCCACGGGGGCCATCGGAAGTGTGGGAGCTCGGGACTGATCTCTTCCCCTCCTCTCCTGCTCTCTCCGGGGAGGCGCAAGGGCTGGCCGAGCAGGAAGGCAGGGGCAGGAGGCCCTTGTCTGTGGGTACTGGGGCTCCTCGGGGTCTGAGCCACGGATGGTCCCTCTGATGTCGCCACTGCCCACGGCCGTGCCCCAACCCCAGCACGCTGCGGTGGGAAGGGGGACGCCAGCTGGCGAGGTCTCAGGGCCGTCTCCTCAGTTTGTCAGGTGTGCCTACGTCATCATCCTCATGGCTGTCTACTGGTGCACCGAGGTCATCCCTCTGGCAGTCACCTCCCTCATGCCTGCCTTCCTCTTCCCGCTCTTGAAGATTCTGGACTCCAAGCAGGTGAGCAGTCCCGGGGGTCTTCCTGCGTCCCCGCCACGGGGCACCCTCCAAGCCCCTCTCGGAACTGCCTGGGCCACGGGGGAACCTGTCCATCCAGCACGGACACAGACCATGTGACCTCCCCTCCCCGCTCCAAGTGGCCTCTGGAGTCGGCACCAGATTTGGGGTCGGCACCTTGTGTGGGGTCGGCATCTGGTTGGCGTATCCGTCTTGGGGACTGGGGGCCCAGGGCTGCCCTGACCAGCCCCGTGCTGCCCCCCAGGTGTGTGTCCAGTACATGAAGGACACAAACATGCTGTTCCTGGGTGGCCTCATCATAGCGGTGGCTGTGGAGCGCTGGAACCTGCACAAAAGGATAGCCCTGCGGACACTCCTCTGGGTGGGGACCAAGCCTGCACAGTGAGCACCCTTCTCTCTCTGGCCCCGGAGACTGGGCAGGGGCTGTGTGGCTCAGTCCCCATCACCCACAGGCCAGCCCTGGCCATGGGCTTTCCTGGGCGTGGCAGGCAGGTGGCCCCCTGGATGAGCACGTGACTGTCTTAGCTGGGTAACCAGAGGGGCAAGTGAGCACCGTGGCTAAGGGCTCTTTGACTGCAGGGGAGACTCTGGGGGCGGGGCTGCATGTTCCACAGGAAACAAGGCGGGCAGAGGCTGGATCAAGCCCTGCCTGAAACCCCTAGGAGTTTTGTGGGGAAAGCAGGAAAGGGGTGTCTCATCAATTCAGCTCAGAGGAAACAGAAAGGTCATCCCCCCAAAGCTGGTGTGTGTATGCAACACCCCCCACCCCGCAAAGAAGCCATTGCCTCACCTTCCTCCACATCACTCATGACTCTGCAAGACCTCCCCTGCCCACCACAGGCCACTTCCAACTAGCCCATGGAGTCCATTGGGGCCCAAGCAGGGCCCCAAGCAGACGGAGCACTTTACCCGGGTGGGTGGTGCTGTCCCTGCCATCCTGTTCTGGAGCGGAGGAAGGGAGGGGCTGAATAACCTGCTGGTGGCCACATGGGGCCAGACCGGCTGGTCTCAGCCTTGCCCCTCTCAGTGGGGACTCGGACTGCACCTTTCTCTGTGGGCAGTATGCGCCCTGGTGATGGCGTGTCCCCAGCTGGTCCTTGGGAGGCAGCAGGGGTGACTTCACCAACTATCCCTCCCGGAATGGCCATGTGCTGGGGCCTGTGCCACTGGGCCGGGCCGGGAGCACATGCACGCCGTGGCCCTTCTGGCGGACCATGGCCAGAGGCCCCGGGTGGAGGGCTTGTGACTCCCTGATCTGTTACACTCCGTGGCCTCGGACCACGAATGGTTTACAGGCGCGGATGAAGAACCATTGCGAGTTCTAGAGACTCAAGAGCTTAGGGGCATCGGTGTTCTCCTCCTCGGGGTCTGTGATGTCGCCTCTCTGTCAGGGTGGGCCTCGTTCTGGAGAGCCGCTCACACTCGGCTCCGAATCCAGGAGCGTCGCACGTGCTGCTCTGCTCCTTCTGCCTCAGCCCCTCTCGTGACCTCAGCTCGAGCCATCCTGGGGGTGGGGGGGGGGCATTGTAGTTGAGCCCCCGGGGGGCCGTGAAGTGCTGTGTCATTCATTCACGCAAACTCGGGCTTTCCTCCTGGCCTGGGTCCCAGCCTTTGATCTCATGGGTCTGTGAGGTGCAGTGCGCAGCCCTGGACCCCTTCCCGACTGGTGATCTTGGGCCCCTGTGGGCACAGAGACCACGGAGCAGAATCAGGCCCTTCCCCAGCTCACGGCTGAAGGAGGGAGCGGATGTGGAATCAGTTCCTCCCTCCGAGGAAGGTGCAGGCAGGTGTGCTCAGCCCTAACTGCTGTGCACTGGGAGGGGGCCTCGGAGAAAGGGTTCCTGTCTGAAGGCCACGGGGAGTTCATGTCTCGTGGGTGACTGCGGTGGACCCTGGGGGAGATGAGGTGTTACAAGCGAAGGGAGCATGTTTCTGAACAGTTGGTGGACCCCGTCTCCTGCCACAGGGAGGGGGCAAAGTGCATGCCGGGAGGGGGGGGTCACCCCGGAGGAAAGTCCTGCTTCCCCAGGCCTCTTCCATGGCTCCCCGACCCGCACTGGGGACAGCTCTCCCTTGCCAGATGGGAGCTCCTTATAGCTGTGACTGGGTCTCCGTTCTCTCAGTGCCCAGTGGCCAGCTGAGGACATCAGTGATGTTTGTAGGGGTGAGGTGGGGCGGGGGCGAGGCCCCTTGCTGTGCTCCTGTCCCCCACGATCCAGTCTTGAGCTGGCGCTGCCTCAGGCATCCCCACAGGGGTCCCAGCCACCCCCTTCCCCCCCGTGGCTCCCTGGGGGCTGCGGGCAGAGGGACTGGGACTCTCTGGTGTTCCTCCCCGCCTCTCCTCTGCAGGCTGATGCTGGGCTTCATGGGCGTCACAGCCTTTCTGTCCATGTGGATCAGCAACACGGCCGCCACAGCCATGATGGTGCCCATTGTGGAGGCCATGCTGCAGCAGATGGAGGCCACCACCGCCGCCGCCGAGGCCGGCCTGGGAGCCCTGGAGCTGGCAGACAAGGGCAAGGCGGGCACGCTGCCAGGTGGGTCCCTGGCCCGCGCGATGCTCACCCACACGGCGGCTGTCCTGTCCGCTGCCTTTCACAGGAGAAACGCTCAGGAAATGCTGCTTCTGTAAGTTTTAGGAATGCATAAAAGTCAGAGCTCGGGGTCGAGCTTACGGCAAGACCCCTGTGTGGTTTCTGCCAACGGCCAGAACCTGAGCTGTCACCGGATTGATCGTGGGGACCCTCCAGTGAGGGTGCCCCTCACCCCTGCTCCCTTTGGGGCGCCCTCTCCTTGCCACTCCCGCAAGAGTCAAGGGGGGCCCCACGCTGGCGTCCCGACGAGGCCCCAAGCTCAGGGAGGTCAGAGAGCGCCTCTTTGTTTCCCGCCACATTCACACCCCATCCCCGGGGCTGTGCTCAGCACGGAGACGCAGTGGGCTGGGGACCGTGCAGCCCAGCAGGCCAGGTCCAGAGGCTCCTGGCACAGCTCATCTGACTTGGGGGTGCCTCAGCCAGACACCGAGGGCGCGGTGGGGGGACAGGGCTTGCTGGGGGAGAGGGCCTGTGAGGTGGATCTGGACCCCTCCCCCCAGCCCCCGGTGGAGGGGCCAGCGGGAACAGGGACAGGGTGGTGGGAGGGGAGGGCGTGGGTCTGCGTGGCTGGATGTGTGGGGAGCCTGGCTGGCCAGAGAAGGAGGCGGGCACACAGTGTGGGTGCTGGGGGTTGACCCGCGGGGCTCCCGGCAGGCTGGCCTGTCCCAGCCTCAGGCTGGCGCAGGGTCGGGAGCTGGAGCTGGGGGCCCGCACCGCCTCAGCCCACAGTGTGCCCCCCACAGGGAGTCAAGTGACCTTTGAAGGCCCCCCCGAGGGCCGGCAGGCTGACGGCGACAGGAGGAGCTTGTGCAAGGCCATGACTCTGTGCGTGTGCTACGCGGCCAGCATCGGGGGCACCGCCACGCTGACGGGCACGGGACCCAACATGGTGCTTCTGGGCCAGATGCACGAGTGAGTCGTGAGCATGCCTTCAGGGGACGTGAGGAGGGCCTGGGGCGGGGGCACCCCCATCTTTCTCTCCTGCTGCGGGCCTGCACCTGCCCAGGACCCCACAGACTGCTGGCCTTCTGCTGGGGCGGGGGGTGAGGGCGAGTCCTGTCTTGCTTCGCCGACGCTCGCCCCGAGAGGGAATGTGCACCCAGCACGGAGCTGACGTCTTGGGAGATGAACGCACGGGCCACACGCTGGTCCTGTGAACAGTGCTGCCCTGTGGTGTCAGCGATGGGCTAGGGGTCAGGTTACATGCTGCCTCCGCGTGCCCTTGGGGGCCCCAGGTGGATCACAGGGCCCGTCTGCGCCTTCCCGCCACCACAGAGTGGCACAGACCGTGGGCAGGCGGGACTGGGATCACGGGGAGGCCAGCCCCGTCCATGGACAGCAGCTGATATGGGGTCCTAGGCAGGTGGCATGAGGGTTCCCACGCAGAGGAGAGCCCTGGACCAGGACAAGGCAGGCGGGCCGCTGGGCAGTGGGAGGAGCCCTGGACCAGGCAGGCGGGCCGCTGGGCGGTGGGAAGGAGCCCGGCCCGCAGACACTTGAGGTCTAACACGCAGGCGGTTTGGATCTTGAGAGCACTTGCTGTAATGATAGCCTACGGTTCTCCCTGACGTCGTCCAGGGCAGCATGGGGAAGGCTGTGTCTGCTTCCGTGCCTGCTGGCCAGGCCAAGGGACCTGCCCCTGGAGCTGGAGGGTAGGGCCTGCCGTGCAGGGACCTTCCGCCAGCCCCAGGGAAGGGACCCCCACCCCGTCCCGGCCCAGGGAGCTCTGGAGACACCCTTTCTCCCACGCAGAGCGGGCTCTGAGGCGTCCGGGAGCCCTGAAGCTCTTGCCCCATTTCCGTGAGCACAAGGGGTGTTATTTTGGGATAGACGGGCCCTGACTCAGGCGGGGCACCCAGCGGGGTCTGGCCCCGCAGGCGGGGTGGTCGGCCGCTCCCCAGGCCTGTCCTGAGTGTGGCGGGGGCCCCGCTGTGGAAGAGGGACCAGCGTCTCTCTCTCCATTCAGGCTGTTCCCCGCCAGCAAAGACCTGGTGAACTTCGCCTCTTGGTTCGGGTTTGCCTTCCCCAACATGCTGTTGATGCTGCTGCTGGCCTGGCTGTGGATCCAGTGCATGTACATGAGGCTGAGGTGAGTGCGTGGGGCGGCTGCGCCCCACCCCCCACGCCCCTGCAGGGAGCCCCGCCCCAGCCCTGGCCCCAGGCCACTCCTCCAGGCTCCTGCCATCCCTCTCCACCCACTGTCCTTCTTGCTGGACGTCCATTCCCTACCTTCCCGCCTTCCCACCACCCAGCTGCAGGGCCGGCTCCGATGTGGGTCCCCCCGCAGGGACACTGTGCCACCCCAGCTCCATTTAGGACGAGCTGCTCACTCGGTCCCTGGGCTTCCCTCCAGCCAGTGCTGGTGCCAGCCTTCCTGGGATCCCAGGTCCTCCAGCAGCTGCGGCGCACCCTCTCTGTCCCTGCACCCAGTCTGGCTCCCAGCCCCTGGGGGAACGTGGGGGGGGGTGGATCAAAGCAGCTACGGAGATGCTCATCCCCTTTGCAAACCCACACCCGGTGGCCTGTGCCCATCAGTCCCCTCGGTGCCCCCAGCTCAGGACCTCATCTGGACCTAATCACCTGTGAGAGTCTCACCTCCTGATGCTGTCACACTGGGGGGTCAGGATTTCAACCTGTGACCATGGGGGACACAGTTTCATCCAGAAATGTCCCCTCTTGGGGAGACGGAGGCCTGCCGCCCTCGACTGCCCCGAGGCCCACTGAGCTCCCTGCAGAGACTCAAGGCCACTGGGTACGACCAGCCTCCAAGGGTCTTGCCATCAGGAGACCCAGCCGTGGCCTCTGGTGTGGTCCCTGCTGACCTTCTGATGGGAGAGCCCGCCTGCGGCCACGGTCAGCCGGCCACCCCAGCTCAGGGGCCGTTGCTGACCCAACGCAGACCATGGTCGAGGGGGCAGCCCCCAGGACACCTGGAACAAGGGGAGAAGCGACGGATGGTCCTGGGCCCAGGCCACGCCTGCCACATCCTGGGACCCCGTGACCCCTGCCGCCAGGCCATGTAGAGGCAGCACTTGCCTCAGCGGTGGGGGGCGCCTTTTCTGTCACGCTCACTTGGGTCCCTCATCTGGGCAACGTCAAGGTGGCTGCCTCCAGCCTCGTCCAGGAAAACTACCTCCTGAGCTCACAGATGGCCTCGGAGGCCACATCGGGCCACAGGATTACGGGCCCCCGAAGACTAATGGGATGTTACCGCAGGCCTGCACCCAGCTTTGCTGATGGGCTGGACCCCTGCCCTCCTGTGAAGTCTGCCCCAGGGTCCAGGAGGGACTGCCACGGGGACAATTCTCTTGGCCTTCAGGCAGCCTGGGGCTGCACAACCCCGTAGGCCCGCACCCTGGGCACCGATGGCCCTGGTCAGCTCCTCCTCGTGGCCAGGGCACCCTCAGCACCTGTCCACGGACCCTTCTCCCTCCCTATCCCTCATGCCAGCACCCCCGGGAGGTCCCGCTGGGCGCTCCAGGCAGGCTGTGGGTGGCTGTGGGTGGCTGTGGCCTCTGGTTTCCAGGGACCCCCCAAGAACAGAGCCAACTGGCACCTGTGCCTCCTCTAACCACGAGCTCCCACCCTGCTTCTCCTTGGCCCTGGCCCTTAGACCCGTCCTTGTTCTCCGTGTCCTCATGAGCCTCCCCACAGCCCCCATGATGGGGCCTGGCATCTCAGCCCCAGGGCCCCTCTGGGACCACCCCCGGGTGAGGAAGACGCCCACCACAGCTGGCTCCAGAATGTTCTCCGTCCATCCCCCAAATGGCAGAAGCCGCTGGTTCCCAGGTGACCAGGCGCCTGCCACATCCCCCTTACCGGGGCTGCCCCAACTCTGCCTATTTCTGACTCCTCCCACCCCTCCCACAGCCCCTTGGCCTCCACCGTCCTGAGACCCCATCCAGCCTGGCTGCCCACCTGTGCCCTCCGACCGCTGCGGAAGGCCCTGTCGTTCAAGAGTCCCCTGGGCCATGCGCTGGGCACACGTCACAGAGCCTGCCCCCACTGGGTTCTGCGGGGCAGGGCTGGCAGGGGATGGAAGTAGGCCTGGGGCAGGGGCTCGCTCGAGGCTGCACCGTGTGCCTTCCGCCACGTCCTGCTGCCCAGCGTCTGGCTATCCATCTGACCGGCCGGCCGGCCCTGAGCCACCCAGCCTGCCTCACAGGTTTCTCATCCCTGCATCTTTAGTTTCAAGAAGTCCTGGGGCTGTGGGCTGGAGAGCAGGAACCATGAGAAGGCCGCTTACGAGGTGCTGCGGGAAGAGTACAGGAAGCTGGGGCCCTTCTCCTTCGCCGAGGCCAACGTCCTGCTCTGCTTCGTCCTGCTGGTCGGCCTGTGGTTCTCCCGGGACCCCGGCTTCATGCCCGGCTGGATGTCGCTGGCCTGGGAGGAGGGCAAGACGAAGTAAGTCGCGGGCTCCCTCACCCCCGGTGAGTTCTGCCCCTCGATTTCTCCTCCCCAGCCCTCACGACAGGCCTGCAGATGGGTCCCTGTGGCCAGGCAGGGTGGCCTGGCTGTGACAGGGAGAGATTTGCTCAGCCAGGAGGTCTGGCTTTCAAAGCTCTGCTCTGCCATCTGTCCTCTCTCTGAAGACAGATGGGGTCTCAGGGCTAGGGAAGCAAGAGGGGAGAGGGACAGCCAGGACGGTGGGAACTGAGGGGACTTGGAGGGCTGGGAGGGGCCGAGGAGGCAGAAACAGGTGGACGTCAGGCAGGGCCTCTGCAGAGACCTGGCGGGGAGGGCGTGTGCACCTTCCCTCCAGGCTGAGCTGTCCTGTGGTCAGAAGGAAGCAAGGTTCCCGGACAGGCGGGCCGTGTGGGCGGGGGTTCCCGATGTTGCATGTGCAGCCCAGGAAGGTCTGCTGGGGTTGGCACCCGGGCCCTGGCAGGTGCCCTGGGGAGCACAGGATTCCAGGCCGTCTGATAAGAACCAGTCACCGTGCTCTCCCCGGGAGTCACACGGACCGAGAGGGCAGTGAGCTGCATGGGGTCACCCCACCGGAGGCAGAGCCAGGCCAAGATGAGGCTGTTCTGGCTTCCAGCCTTGGTTCTGTCTGTGCGGCTCTCCTGCTGCTGGCCCTCGAGGCCCAGTCCGCGCACACAGTACACCTGTGTACGCAGAGCAGGTTTCCTGGGTGGCAGCCCTGAAGTCGGCCAGGCACGTCCTGTGTGCTGTTCCCTATAGGTATGTGTCTGACGCCACCGCGGCCACTTTCGTGGCCACCTTGCTGTTTGTCGTGCCTTCGCAGAAGCCCCAGTTCAGCTTCCGCGGCCAGACCGAGGAGGGTAAGGCTCTGTCCTGCCTGACGCTCATCAGGGTGGGGCCCCGAGGGAGGGCACCGCCGAGGCAGAGAGGCCTGGCCGAGGCTACTTGGGGGGGTGGGTTTGTCAGCCCCTCCCCAGGGACTGTCCTGTGCAAACCCTCTTCTCCTATGCTCTTTACATGTCAGAAATCTTATTGGTGTTACAACAGGAACAGAAGAATGTTTCCGATTTCCCTCAAAGCCATCAGTGTATTTCGGTTTCTCCCTTCCGGTCTTTGCTAGGATGCGTGTGTATACATGGCTGTGATTCACACACACACACACACACACACACACACACAGCTCGAATTCTGGTTTTCTGTCCTGTAGGTTTTTATGTTTTTACGCTGGGAACATGTCCTGTTAAAGACACAGCCTCTGACTTTATTTTCTCTAATAACAGCATCATTTGAGGGGCTGTGCTGTTCTCCTCTTACAAAACATTGTGATTGTTTTTAATTTTTTACAATTAGAAATGAGTGTTTTCATGTATGTAGCTTTTTCCTTCAGGGTGTTTCCTTAGAATAAATTTCCAGGAGCAATGTTGCCGTAAGAGTATATATGTCTTAACAGCTCTTAAGTGTGTCGCCGAATGGCTTTTCAGAAAGATTTTGCCAGTTTCTATGCCCACGGGAGTGTGTGACATTTCTACCACATCTTCACCAGCAATGGGTGTTGTGATTATTGTGGGGTTTAGCTGATTTCTGGATAGGAGAGTGTGCTGTTGTGCTCATGGGCTGTGATTTCCCTTGAGTAGATCTCTTGTTTCCTAATGCAGCTCTGGGTCATGTGTGTGTGTGTTTTATGGTTTCTCCTCAGAAAGGAAAGCTCCGTTTTACCCCCCTGCGCTGCTGACCTGGAAGGTGATCCAGGAGAAAGTGCCCTGGGGCATCGTGTTGTTGCTGGGGGGCGGCTTTGCCCTGGCCAAAGGATGTGAGGTAAGCCCCTGCTGCAGGCTGCACGGCCCTCTTGTGCCAGAGGGTGTCGGGAACTCACACCCTGGCGCTGTGGGCGCTGGCTCTACATCTGTCTGCTCCAGAGAGCCGCAGGTGTCTTGAGGACAGGGACCCTCTTGTCACCAAGGAGTGGATGACTGGATGGATGGGTCCATGGATGGATGGACGGACCTGCATAGAGAAAGTACTCTGAGCAGTCGCAGCGGTGGGAGAATAAGTGGTCAGGGCACGCCAGCTAAGAGTGGCAGAGGACGCTGTGAGGTCTCCTTTGGGGTTTGGTGACAGTGACCCGTGTCTCTTCCACTCGCTGAACTCTTTGATCGCATGGCTGACATTTAAGCATGTTTTCTCTCGGGCGCCTGGTGGGCTCAGTCAATTGAGTCTCTGCCTTTGGCTCAGGTCATGATCCCGGGGTCTTTGCATTGAGCCCTGCATGGGGCCCCTGCTTGGTGAGGAGTCTGCTTCCCCCTCTCCTTCTGTGATCTCTCTCATTCTCTCTTAAGTAAATAAATAAAATCTTTTAAAAAAAAAAACAAGCATTTTTTCTCTATCTAAAAAAAATTTTCTTGGGGCACCTGGGTGGCTAAGTAGGTTAAGCCTCTGCCTTCGGCTCAGGTCATGATCCCAGGGTCCTGGGATCGAACCCCACATCGGGCTCTCTACTCGGTGGGGAGCCTGCTTCCCACCCCCGTCTCTCTCTGCCTGCCTCTCTGCCTACTTGTGATCTCTCTCTCTTTCTCTGTCAAATAAATAAATAAAATCTTTTAAAAAAATAAATAAAAGTTTCTCTACCTAGGTATAGAGCAGCATAGAAGGGGAGGGACATCACCAAATAGAACTTTCTCACTTCCCTCCTTCCTCAATATAAAAGAAGTGAGGTAGAGAGAGAGATGAGCCCCCTTGGTGCTGTATCCCCCGTCCATCCTGGTACCCATCCTTCCATTGGTGGATCCGTCATTCCACCCATCCTTCTGTCTGTCCATCCATCTGACCCACCCTCCATCCATTTGTCCGTCCGCTTGTCCATCCATCCACCCACCCAGAAGTCAAAGGTCAGAGACAGGCGGGGCCCATCTTGTTTCTGCCGTTCCTTCAGCAGCCAGGGGGAGCCCAGTGACCGACAGAGCATGAGTATGTCCTCGATGAATAAATCTGTCTGTCTGGTCACCTCTCCATCCAGTCGTCCGCCCGTCCATCGCCATTCACTCACTCACTCACCCGTTCACCGAGCATCCCTGTCATGTCCGTGTGACATCGGGCCTGGGAACCATGGATGCGGTTGATCGTGCTCCCGCTGTGAGGCCTTTGTGGCCTGCAGAGCGGCCATATCTGGAGAGCATGTCAGGAAGACGGACAGCAGGGCGAGGAGGGGGCGTAGGGTGCCTCCCTCAGGAGCCGCGGGGGACACGGCCAGTGTGGCTTGGAGAAGCCGCTGGGCTGAGAGCCAAGATAAGGGCGTGGGGACTGTGCTCAGCGGGCAGCCACCAAAGGGTGGAGGCCAGTGACTCGGTCAGACCCGCACGGTCGGATCTCCTCCCTGGCGTGCAGTGGGGGCCCAGGCAGGGAGGAGCTAAGCAAGGTCAAGTCCATGCTCGGCACCTCTGTCTGACCCCGTCTCAGCACTGGACTCCCTGAGCCATGTGCTCCTTCCTCCAAATCCTCAGTTCCTGGCTCAGATCCCTTTCCTGAGCCCAAGAGCTATACAGGGGCTGAGAGGTGCTGAGCCGCTCTGGGTGACTGGGGGCTGTGTGACAATAAGAGAAAGGGGGACAGGGCCCTCAGGGTGGCACCCGGCTCCCCCGGGTTGGACAGCAGGTGGGTGGGAAGCCCCGGGGAGTAGACCCTGGGCCAGAAAGGAGGAATTCAGGCCGGGGCGTGTTGAGTGTGACTCTGGGCCAACATTCAGTTCGTGGACTGACCGAGCTGGAAACAGCCCTAGGAGAGAGAGGTGAGGGATGGAGTCAGAAGTGCAGGAGGGGCTGAGCTCCCCAAGGAAGGACCAGGGTTGCTCCCAGCCCTCAGTGACTGCTCTTCCTGCTTCCCAGGCCTCGGGGCTGTCTGAGTGGATGGGGAAGCAGATGGAGCCCTTGCGCTCTGTGCCCCCCGCAGCCGTCACCTTGATCCTGTCCCTGCTTGTTGCCGTGTTCACTGAGTGCACAAGCAACGTGGCCACCACCACCCTGTTCCTGCCCATCTTTGCCTCCATGGTAAGTGACCTGCTGGGGAGATGACCCTTAGCCGTTGTGTCGCAGGAAGCCGTCAACCTGTGACCATCTCCTGGGCCCCCAGAGGGACGGTGAGATGGGGGGCCAGAGCCCAGCCACGCTTCGAGGTCCTTCTTTGTATCCCTCCATGCTCACCAACGTGCAAGGCAAGAACCAGGCCCTCTAGGATCATGTGTAAATGTGGCTGGTTATGTCTTAAGCTGAGGAGACAGGATCTGCAGCAAGGAGGGGTCGGGGGTATGTGGCTCGGGGCACACGGAGGGGCAGCTGAGCGGGGCCGCTGTTGGCTGGAGCCCACCGGGAGGAAGTCCCGGGAAACAGGGTGTTGGGGATGGTGGGAGGCAGAGGACTTTCAGGGAAGATGCAGGAACCCAGGGCGCTGGGCCCAGAGGGAGTGGGTGGCGTGGAGGGGACCCGAGGGCCAGGCTGGAGTTCTGTGTGTCGGAGCTGGGGTGGGGGAGAAGCATGGCTTAGAGGAGGAACTTCTCCTTCTGCCCCTCGCTGCCCGTGGGTTCCGGCCTCAGGGTGGTGCAGCAGGAGCCCAGGGCTGGGCTCGGAGGACCCGAGGGGCCCTCAAATGTGGCCCCTCAGTTCCCACCTGCACTTGGGGCCACGGAAGACCTCTGTGGGCAGCGGCATGAGCCCGGGAGAGGCCATGGTTGCCACTGCGGAGTCGGGAGCTAGACTCAGACATCTCAGCTCAGCATCGAACCGGTAGGTGCCCACTCGGCCGCCCCACGTCCACAAGAGTGGAAGGAAAACCCAGCGGTTTTCTGGTCCCATTCTGAGTGGAGGGGAGAGTGGTGCGGCGCCCCCTCCCCAGCAGTGTGGCCTCCCCCGCACCCCGGGAAAGGCCAGGTGTGGTCCCGTCCAGCCCAGAGCCAGACCAATGGTGGTTTGCACCTGAGGGCGCACCCAGGCCCTTTGAAAATAGGCTCCTCTAGAACCAGAGTCCACGGTGGCCCCGTGAGGCCCCAGAGCTTCTCCTTGGCCTCCACCTGCAGGAGAGGGGCAGGTGGTGACCCCCGACCCCAGCCGCGTCACAGGGGCGCATGGGAGGCATATGCCATGAGGGGCCCTGGCCCTCATGGCATATGAGGGGGTCAGGAGCGAGACCGGGCCCTGTCCAGGCCTCTCAGCCCCTCCCAGTGGGCATGAGCCTGGGTGTGGCCTTTCCCAAGACCTGTTTACGGCAGGACCCATAACCTGAAGCCGCTCCTGTCCTCGGACTACACAGTTTCATGTCTGGGGACGTAGCTCAGGGAGCTCGTCAGAGGGGCTTATAGACCTTCAAGACAGAGCGGCACATCCCAGACCCGTTAGGAACACGGTGTCATAGCCGCAGGGGATGGGCGAGAGGAGCCGGAGTCACATGCTGTGACACCGTCAAGCATTGGGGGAAGTCACAGTTTTGAAGGGTATTTAAAGTTGAAAACTTCGTGCACACACGGATAATAAATGCCCATAACCCCAGAGGGGGCAGACCCTGATCCTCCAGCCTCCCCGCTAGGGACGACTTCGATTATTACTCTTTCTTTAAGATTTTATTTACATATTTGACAGACAGAGATCACAAGTAGGCAGAGAAGCAGGCAGAGTGAGGGGGAGGCAGACTCCCTGCTGAGCAGAGAGCCCAATGCGAGGCTCGATCCCAGGACCCTGATACCATGACCTGAGCTGAAGGCAGAGGCTTAATCCACTGAGCCACCCAGGCATCCTCAATTATTAGTTTCTTAGGTATCTTTCTGGTTGTATTACACACGCCCTCACACACACACGCGCGCGTGCACACGCGTGCACACACACACACATTGTTTTTAGACAAACGGCACTGTTGTATCATCCCATTTTGCATCTTCACTCTGTTTTCCTCCAACCCCTCTCTGGCATCTTCCTGTCTAGCAGGACAGTCACGGCCACGAGCCGCTACTCGTCTACAACCGTTTTATTGAACCACCGGCGTCCGAGGTGCCGGGCACATGGGTCTGTCTCCCGAGTGTTTTGCTGCTAGAATGTCGCACGTGTGTCTGTCCTCGTGTGCGTGTACATCTGCACGATGGATTGTGAATTTTGACAGAAATCGGAACATAGCAATTACATCATTCATTCATTCAACAGATACTTAATGAATGTCAGCTGTGCACTAGGGGTTGTGAGATGTGGATGAATTTTAAGCTGCAGAATAAAAACAGATGGATACCCAATTCCATATGCAAAACGACCCCCTGTGTGTGTAAGAACAACGTACATCCACAGGCAAGAAGATCTGGGCCTTCTAGGTCTGGAAAAGGACGGACAGACAGGCGCACACGTGGGCTGCGGGAACGGCCCAAGGCTGAGCGCCCAGCATGGTCTCCAGCACGTAGCGGGTGGCCAGGAGACAGATGCTGAACAAATGAGCAGGGTCAGAAAGGCCTCCCTGGAGGGCGCCTGGGTGGCTCAGTGGGTTAAGCCTCTGCCTTCGGCTCAGGTCATGGTCTCAGGGTCTTGGGATCGAGCCCCGCATCGGTCTCTCTGCTCAACGGGGAGCCTGCTTCCCCCTCTCTCTACCTGCCTCTCTGCCTACTTGTGATCTCTGTCTGTCAAGTAAATAAATAAAATCTTTAAAAAGAAAGAAAGAAAGGCCTCCCTGGGAGGCGGCTCCGAGTTCAGCCTTCAGAGTCCAGCACGATTGTTGTCCAGACCCGTGGCAAAGGGCAGAGGGGCCAGAGGGACAAAGGGCCCGGGGCTGGGAATGCACACAGGGTGTTTGGGGAACGCATTTCAGAAGGGGCCCTGGGAGCCTTGGCCCTGCCTGTCTGCGACCCACAGTGCTGTGTTTCTCCCCAGTCCCGTACCACCGGCCTCAACCCGCTCTACGTCATGCTGCCCTGCACGCTGAGCGCATCCTTTGCCTTCATGCTGCCTGTGGCCACCCCGCCCAACGCCATCGTGTTTGCCTACGGACACCTCAAGGTTTCCGACATGGTAACGCAGCCCTGCCGTCGCTCCCACCCGTTGGGATGCTCCGTCAGTGAGGGGCGGGTGCCCCCTTTACCAACGGCGCGTGCTGCCGTGCGACGTGCTGGTCCCATGGCCTTCGCTGGCCTTTATCAGTGTCTTCGCTCCTCTTTGGAAATGATCTCAAGTATCGTAGACTGTTTTGTCTCCCAGAGCTGAGAGCTGGGTTCTGGGAGCTCCCAAGCCCTCACCGAGCCCTTGGGAGGGGTGAGGGGGGCTGCCCACAGGGCCAGGAAGGGCGGGAGCAGGGAGGGGGACGCAGAGACCACCGCCTGGGAGCAGGTACCGTCTTGGTCTTGGGATGCAGACGGAGGAGGACCCCCCCACACTTTGGCTGTGGCTGTGACAGGAGGGGGAGGCCGGAAGTGGAGGGTTAGTTACTGTAGAGCTTCTGCTGGGGGCCTCGGGCCACCTCCCTGGGGCTGTTTCCCAGTGCTCACCTGGGCAGGAGGACCCACCTGTCCCACCTATTTCCTGGAGGCTCTGAGCAGCACCTGCCGCCCCTCCTGGTTCTGTCTGGGGGTGGGGTGAGCGCGGAGCACAGCCCCAGGACAGGACCCCCTCCTCCAAGGGCTCTGGCTCCCAGTGTCCCGTCGCCGTCGTTCTGACTACCCGGCCCACCCAGTGGGTGTTGATGCTGACCCTGCTTTTCCTCAGGTGAAAACGGGACTCATGATGAACGTAATTGGAGTCCTCTGCGTGTTTCTGGCGGTGAACACCTGGGGACGGGTCATTTTTGACTTGGATCATTTCCCTGACTGGGCTAATGTGACCAACATTGAGACCTAGGGACAGACGCACGGCACGGCCTGGCCCACCGCCCCGCCCCGCCCTCCTGAGGACCCCCCCGTGCCTTCCAGCACATCTTGCAGCAGAGCCCTGGGGCTCCCTCCCCAGAGTGACCCAGCGACGCCCACACCCCCACGGAGACCGGAGACCGCGCCAAGGGTCGGTTCCTCCTCCAGGCCCAGGTTCAGAGCTGGGGAGGGGCAGCTGCTGGGAGGAAGGGGAGGGATTCGCCAGAGACTCGGGGGGCGTCTGTGTTTCCCTGGGGACCTGTCATCACTTCTGGGGCAGGTGGGCTCCTGAGGAGCTAGGACGCAGGCTGCCAGCTGGCCCCAAGCTGGGCTCTGGTGTCCACTAGCGCGGTCCAGGGTCCTCAAGGGGAAGATCAGATCCCAGCTTGGGAAGCGAGAGGTGGGCCTCCTGTAGCTGGCCTTGTGCTGCCTCCGGGCGGCTCTCCTGCTCCTGGAAAGGATGACCCCAGCCAGGGACACAATGTCTGGAATTCCAGAGCCTCCTGGAGTCGTGGGGACACGGTGCCACCACCAAAGGACGAGGAATTTGGACTGAGAACTTCTGGCCGCTACCCACAGCACGTGGCTGGCTGACCTGCTTCCCTCCTCTCTCGGTCCCTCTCAGTGGATGTCTGGGCCCCTTCGCTGTCCTTCCTGCACACCCTTTGTCGTCTGGGCCAACGGACGCCCAGACCCCCTGGCTGGGGTCCTCCAGTGCACCTGTTCCTCCCGAGGGCTCAGCCTCTCCGGCCACTCCACACAGCTGGGGTCACACTCCAAGTCTGGGCGGCAATGGCTCCTTTGGGGCCACCAGTGGGTATCTGGGTCCTCTCTCACCTGCTGGTTCAGAGTGGACGCCGCTGATCCCTGTGGGGAGCAGGGGCCCATCGGAGCATGTTCAGGCAGAGCACGGGCGTCCCTTGGCTGACTGGCCTCAGCAGCCAGGCCCGGTGACAGCAGAGCTCACAGAGAACAAGCTGTGCCGGTGGCCCTGAGCAGACAGCACCTGCAGTGGCCAGGGCAAAGCTTGCCGAGTGGCCACGGGGACCCCCAACCGTGACATGACACACGCCCACCCCCACCTGTCAACCTCCTTTCCTTTGTGGAGGAGAAGCAGGCGCGAGAGCACACTAGGCTCCTCGATGGTGTTGGTCAGGGCCGGGGAAGTTGGGGAGTCAGGAACTCAAGGAAACACTCTCGAGGACCTGGGACGTCTCTGGCTCCCGGGGTGGGTCGTTCCCCACGGCCCCATGTGTCTTCCCCCAGGAGGGCCACCAGCTCTGGCTTTCCGCAGGGGCAGGTGCCTGAGCAAACCCTGGCTCACTGCTCACTCCTGTCCCTGGCGCCCCCGCTGGCTTTCTCCCTGGGTCCTTGCAGCGGCCCCCTGAGATGGGCCTGCGTCGTCCTCCGAGGACACGGAGGCTCCGAGGGGCCGAATCACACGTCCAGAGTTGCACACTGAGTGAGCGGCTGCACGGCTCTAACCGGACCTTCCACCCTCCTGTCCGCTGCTCCTCAGCCTGCCCGCTCCGGGAACAGTGACGCACAAGCTGCCTTCTGAGGTGAGCTTGGGACTGCCGGGGGCGTCCAGCTGGAGAGAGCGTGGCGGTGGCTACCCGTCCCCTCCAAGGCCAGCCGGCCGGCCCACTCCTGCTGTTCACGGTGGAGAGCGCCCTGAGGACCCGCGCTGGCTGCCGGTCCAGCACTGGGACGTTGGCTGACCTGGGACGTGGGGCTTCCCCGGCCGGCAGCGAGCTGGCTAGGGGCTTCTGTGGAGGAGACCCTCAGGCTGAGGACTGACCACAGGCTGTTGACGCACAACTTCTGACGCCAGAGCTGCTCTGACCTTCGGGGCCGGTCAGGACGGTGGCGGTGACGGCCGCCTGAGCCACGCGGGCGTTCAGCGTCGCCGGGACAGGGAGTCGGAGGGACACGGCCGCTGGGGCCACTGGGCTCCTTCGCACTCCATGCCTTCATGGCCACATGCCGGCCTCGTGCCACACATGCGTGGGCACCGCATGCAGGAGGAAGGGGCATGACGGGGCCCGTGGCATCTTCCTTTTTTGTCGGGACAGCACCTTCTCAGGAGGCCGGCAGTTGGCCCTCCGTGCGTCACCGGCCCCACGCGGGCGTGGACAAAGGGTAAACCGAGCATGGAGCACAGTCCATGTATCACAAGACTGGTCAGGACTCGTCTCCTGGGCTCAGGGAATGGGCCTGTGTTTCCTTAAATTGGTAATTTCCACCCACCACAAAATCCGGGTTCTGGCAGGAGAACAGTGGGGGTGCTGTTGAGTTGGGGATGAACAGGGTCTGGCATTCTGGCCCTTTCAAGGGCTGCCCTCACCCCAGGCCCATCTCTGGGCTTCAGTTTCCAGCAGGAAGGGGCCTCTGTCTGGGGCTACTGCAGCCTGGGGAGGGCTTGGCCTGGAGTGCTGTACTCGGGCCACCCCCCCACCCCGGTCTCTGCCGTTTGCTGGAAGTCCTCTCAGACCTCTTTCCCATCAACATTTTGCCTCTTACGTTTTGTGAAGAGGTTCTGCCCCATACCCCGCGTCCTCTCTTCCTGGTGCCCGGATTAGACTCTGGGCCCGAGGTTCGCTGAGCACAGTCCTGACCAGGACCGCGATCTGACCTGGGACGCCTTGCAAAGGTCCTCATCTGGGACCCCGGAACTGGGGTGTTTCCCTGTCCCGCGGATCCGAGACCTTCCTTGGGGGAAGGAGGGGTCCCTCCTCCCACCACCCCTCACACGCTGTCGCCACGAACAGACGGCGAGATGGCTGCTCCGGGTCCCAAGTGGGGAAGGAGTTCAGTGGTACTGCCAGTCCTCAGAACGGCCACGGCCACGTCCTTGCTCATAGAAACAGACCAAGTGTGGGACCGTCTGGTTTAAAGCTGCACTAGGTGGTCCTCTTCTTGGCTCCGACCCGTCTTCCACAGTCTCCTTCCTTCTGGTCCCACAGCCTCTTAAAGCTGTGTCTCCAAACCCACCAGGGAAGCTCCTTTTCAAAATGAAAATAAATGGATTCCTCCAAGGTCGTCATCCACACACATTCGCTGTCAGGGGCTGAAGCCCCGGTCCTCGGCGGTTCGGCTCTCTCTCCCTCGATGTCCAGATTCAGGAGGCGGGCTCTTGCTTCCCTCGTCTGAGGGTCTGAATGCCCCGTCCCCCCTCAGAGTCGCAGGCTGCCCCTGGCTGGCCGCTGCCCCTGGCTGGCCGCCGTCCCGCACGGAGCACGGCCTGCTTCCAGCTCTCGGGCGTCAAGAAGTCCCAGAATTCCGTCTCAGAATGCTGTTATCCAACCGGGAAAGCTGGGCTAGTGTTTGTCTTTAAAAAGTTAACATCAAACCCATTCAAGAAAGCCCCCCAGTGCAAAACAGGGTTGAGAGGGGCCCCTCCCGCACAGACCTCGAGGCCTCCAGCCCTCCCCACCTGGGAGGGAGTTTGCCAACAGCGTCGTCCGCGCCCTCCCAGAAACGTCCGGATCCACAAGCTTCTGCTTCTCCATCTCCCGGGGAGCCTTCGCACATGGCGTCTCTCCTCGTTTCCACCCTTCCCCTTAATTTATTTGGAGATCATTCCATTTCAGGACATATTAATCGTGACTGGTTTATCTTTTCATCCGATAGTTGATCTTGTTTTAAATCGATGTAACATGAATTTTGGGGACTTGCTCGGATCTTGAGCAGAACGTTCAGTGTTTCAGGCACCTGTATGCACCTTGTAAGCGACAACCACCACCACCTCCCCCCAGTCCCTTCTCCCTCCCCTTCCAGAACCCCACCCCTCCCCCCAGGCCACCCCTATTCCCGGATGCCTGTCACCACGGGCTCCATTTGCTCCCTGAACTTCCTAAAGATGGAACCGTAACGTACATCCTGGCTCATGTTGGATGTATTTGCTGCACAAAATGTTCCCGATAATCATTCCTTTGTGATTGTTGCCGAGGGCCGCTCTGTGGTGTGAATCAGCCGCAGTGTGTCCACTGTCCTCGGGTGGACTTTTGGGGTGTTCCAGCTTGGGGCTACCGTGAATAAAGCTGTTAAACTCTCTGCACGAGGCTGTTTGCAGACGTGTGTTTCCATTTCTCGCGAGTGTGTGGCCGGGAGTAAACCCCAGCCTCCTTGGAAGCTGCATCATGACCGTGGTGTTCCATCGTGAGCCCAGCTGAGAAACCCCTAGGACCGACATCCGGGCCACTGCCAGTGTTTCCCTAACACCGTGGCAGATGGGTCCGTACTTACATCTTTGTGAACATATGTGGGGAGAGCACTTTTCAGAAAAGCAGGCTGGATGGAAGGCTGGCGCAGATACTCCCCGGTTGCTTTCCAAAGAGGCCGCGCCGGTATTTACTCCCCAAGCTGTCCCTGAACTCTGTGTATGATCAGGCTTCTCAGTCTTTACCAGTCTGACCCTTGAAGGATACCATCTCATGATTTTCACCCTATTTCTTTAAATGACATACAGCAAGTAACATCAAAAAAATTTTCACGTATTTATAACCCGTTTGTGTCTCTTTTTTTGGTGAAGCCCCTTTTCCCCATTTATTTTTTGAGAGTTTTTAAAAAGGCCTTTTCTTATTCATTTGTAAGAACTCTTTATATATTAAGGAAACTAGCCATTTGGCATGGGAATACAGTGTACGTTAAGAGCTGCTGAGGCTAGTCACTCTCTATTCCTCTGCAGAATCTTCCCCCCACTCTCGTACTAGCAATTCTGACAAACTTTCCATAAGAATTTCCGAATCAGCTTCTCTAGTGCCAAAAACAACCTGGTCAGCGTTTACCTCTCCGGCCATCTCTCCTACTGCTCTCCCTGGGACCCCGGGGCTTCCTGGCTTCTGCACTGTTGGTGTTTGGGGCTGGAATGGTTCTTTGCTGTTCTATGCCCTGGGGGATGTCCAGCAGAGTCTTGGCTTCTACTCACCAGATGCCAAGAGCACCCCCGCACCCCCACACCCTCTGTGATGATGAACCATGGCTCCATGCGGTGCCGAGTGTCTGGGAACATGGGCTCAGCCCAGCGGGCTGTGCCAGACTCCTTGCTGCTCCCAGAGCCCTGGGGTCACCCTGCCCCATACTCTGTCGCTCTGTTCATTCTCCAGCATAACTCCAGGCTGTAACTCACTCCCGACGCTCCCGTCTATCTCTCTCGACCGGTAGGAGGGCAAGGCTCACGAGGAGAGCGAGGTATTTTTCTGACTGTTGACTCCTGTGTCCCCTGTGTCTAGACCACATCTGGGGCACAGTGTAGGATGATTTGGGTTTTTTCCCCATTCAATAGTTCATTTTGCTTTTAAATTGGTAAATGAGGCACGCAGAACCTTCAGCTCAGCTCACAATCCAAGTGTCCTGAGATCAAGTCCCGCGCACGGCGGGCATCTCGCTCAGCCGGGAGCCTGCTTCTCCCTCTCCCTCTGCCTGCCGCTCTCCCTGCTTGTGCTCTCTCTCTCTCAAATAAATCAGTAAAATCTTCCCCCAAAATGGGGTAAATGAATAGATCAGAGTAGGTTTGTAGATGAGGTTAGAGGAGAAATGACTACAGATTCATTCTACACAACAAGATGGTATTTTTCTATGTATTAAAGCGTCCTTCTGGGCCTCTGGGGGGCTCAGTGGGTTAAAGCCTCTGCCTTCGGCTCAGGCCATGATCCTGGAGTCCCGGGATCAAGTCCGGCATCAGGGTCCCTGCCCAGTGGGGAGCCTGCTTCTCCCTTTGACCCTGCGGCCCTCATGCTCTCTTTCTCTCAAATAAACAAATAAAATCTTAAAAAATATAATGAAGTGTCCTTTTGGGCCTTCCTGTGAAGCGTGAAGTCCACTGTAAGTAAGAAATACTGAACGTGTTTTGTTGTAAACATCTGTCCAGATGCCTTTGGAGTCCTGATCATGTCTGGGTTGGCTGCACTGGGGGCACCCAGCCCACCTCTTGTCACAGGTTTTTATTTCCCTGTTAGTACACATGGGCAGTTGCACCGTCCATGCCCAGGGTGTGGGGCCAGGCCCCGGCGACTTCCCTGACCCTGACCCTGGGCCTGGGGAGCTTGGGCCTGGTCGCCCCCAAGCTGCCTCTGTCCCCAGCTCTCGCTCATGTCTGGGGGTGGGGGGCGGGCTTAGGGCGCTCCCAGCCCTTCTCCACCCTCCTCCCTGACCCAGCCAAGGGACAGGTTGAGCGAGGTTGCTCAGGCTGGTCTGGCACATGGTCCCCCAGAGACCCGGGGGCTCATCTCTGAGCTCCCTGAGGGGCAGTGACAGGCCCAGGAGTGACCTTTGCTTTCTTGGCCGGCTCCCCAACTCCCCACAGGGGGGCTAGTGCCAGGGAGAGATCAGACCATCCAGTGGGGCAGGGGTGTTAGAGGAGAGCCCCGCCTTCCATTTCTGTTTCCCCCAAGCCCTCCCAGATGGCCTGTTGCCCCCTGGGTGCCGTACGCCCGTCTGTCCTGCAGGGAAGGAGCAGGGGCAGGCCGGGCACTGCGGAGCAACGGCCCCTTCTCCCAGGGTGGCCCCTGGCCTGTGAGGGCCTCCTGGAGGACCTTTCCTTTGTTCTGCGAACTCTGCCTCTCCTGGGACCTCCTGCAGGGCACTTCCGGGGGGAGGACTCCGGTCAGGAGCACAGGGGCCCCAGACCCAGCCCGAGGTCACTCTGGTCATGCCCGAGGTGGCCTCCACATGGATCTGACACTGTGGCTTGGGGCCACCCCCTCAGGGATAAGACCCCCAGAAGCACAAGCACGCAGCCCGAAAGATCCCATAGAACAAGCTGATGCTCTGGGTGGGAGGAGGGGCAGAAGCCGGACCACAGGTCCACTGAATGCTGGACTTGTCCTGTCTGTCCTGCCCTGCCACCGACCCATCCCCCAGGCCTGGGACCTCCCTCTCTGGTCCCAGTGGCCTTGGCAAAGCCAGAGCCTGGCGAGCAGCCACTAGGGGCCGGGACTCCTGGCCGCAGCGGGCTCTGCGGCGTCCGCGGTCGGCCACTGGACGTTTATAGCTGCAGAGCTTCTCAGCTTACTGTCCCTGTGGTGGGGCCTGGCTCTCGGCCACGTACCACGGCGGTGAGCGGGCTCTGGCCGCAGCCCGAGCTGAGCTGGGAGGGAGGCCCAGCGCCCTCCACGGGCTGGCCCAGGCCCTTCCTAGAGCCTGGCTGCGGCTGGGGAAGCTGCTGGAGGGCGGGGGCCCCCCATGGGGAGCAGGGAGCACCCTCGGGCCCACGTGGCACTCTGGGCGGAGGCGCTGGTGCAGGGGTGAGGGCTCATGGAAGGGCTGGGCAGCCAAGGGCCTGGGGAGCAACCCCACGGCCTGGTGTGACCCTCACACACGCAGGGTCTCCTTCCGGCCAGAGAGGGCTCTGAGGCCAGGCGAGGCTGAGGAGGGAGAGGTGGGCTGGGTGCCCCCGGTGCAGCCGACCCAGACATGATCGGGACTCCAAAGGCACAGGCCTCATGCCCTGTGTGGACTGCAGTCGTCTGCGGGGGGGAGGGGGTCCTGATGGCCAGGCGAGGCAGGGAGGGGCAGGGCCTGACTCCAGTGCACCGAGCCACCACGCTGCTCTGCTGTGGCTCAGGTAAGGGGCCACTGAGTCCCAGAGGGACTCCCTGCCCTGCCCCTCCCCTCTCGGGACCCAGAGCCCTGGCTCTGTCCTGCCCGCTGCTGCCCCAACCCCAGGAGGCAAAGGCCCTGACTCTGGCACTCCCTGTCCCTCCCTCCCCACCAACAGGACTCAAGGCTTGCCCCTCCCCGACCCACCTGCAGGTTCCAGGGCCAGGACTCTGGCTGTTCTTGGAGAGCTCTGGGATTGGAAGGGCAAGTGGGGGAGGGAGGGAGGGAGTCTGGGGCCAGGCACGAGACAGGCCTCCGGAGCGTCTGGGAGCTCACACCCTGCAATCCAGGGAAACCCCAGAGAGCCATCAGGGGGGTGGATGGGGGCAGGTAGAGCCCTGATTACGGGGTGCGGTGTGGATGGGACCTGTGGGAGGGCAGGGCCCACCTCCGGAGGTGAGGTGGGAAGATGGCTACCTAAAAGTGGAGCTGATTTTCATATAAATAGAACACCTTTGGGGTGTGTTTCTTTTTGAAAGCTAGGATTTATTTCCGTGCTCCCATCCTTAGCAAACAACCCTGGCCCGCCAGCCCAGGGCGGTTTCAGCCTGGTGACAGGGACCCCTGGCTGGCTCAGGTCATGCTGCCCCGTGACCTGGGCCTCCGAAGCAAGGGGCAATTCAGTTCCACAGTTCCTGGCCCCTGCTGGGCGCCTGAGGGGCGGGGTCACAGGAAGGAACGGGCTCTGTCCCTGTCCTGCAGGGCACGTCCGCGGCCGAGGAAGCAGGCTGGGTGGGAGGGCACGCGTTCACTCAGTCTGAATCGACAGAGGTTTTTGGGGATGAGGAATTTTGCAGATTCTCTTTCTTCCTTCCTCCTTTCCTCCTTCCTCCTTTTCTTTCCTTTGCTTTTGATGAGGGAGAAGGAGGCTGGCTGAGGACAAAGCAAAAGCTGGCGCCTTGCACCCCCCCTTTCATCCGCTCCCCTCCATGTGTGTAGCATTCCTCAGGCACCCCTGACTGCCATAAAATGATAAATAGTTAACTTGCTGAGATCGCAATCCTGCAAGACAGGAGTCTCCCTTGGTTTGCAAATTTCCTTGAGATTACAACAAAGAAGTTACCTTATCAATAGCCCAATTTCCAAAGACACAGAACTCAGTTCCTCAAGCCTAATGTCACCCTCCCCTCCATAAAAACCGAAGGAGGTGGAAGTAGAAGGAAAAGTAAATAAAGTTAAATTTCTTCTAAACCTAAATCTCATTAACAAGGATGCTTGATAGCAGGAATGTAACATTCCACCAGACTTCCAATTGTCTTTACTTGATAGCAACTAAGCCTTTAATATCCTGATAGTATTCTTTGCCCTAGTAGCCCTCTGAACACCCCTTTGTCCTCACCTACCCAACTCCTGTGTATATAACCAACCACTCCTCACAACCCGGGGCAGCAGCTCTTCCTGCCCACGGGTCCTGTCCCCGTGCTTTAATAAACCACCATTTTGCACCAGTGACGTCTTAAGAATTCTTTCTTTAGTCGTCGGCTCCGAACCTCCTCACCCCACCGAACCTGACTTAGGTTCTGGGACTTCATCACTTTCACAAACAGCAAGCACCTGCGAGTTGCCGGATATTGAACCCCCGACAAAGAGATCATCACGCCTGCCCTGAGAATTCTGGTGGGACAGTCGCGTGCTCGGTGAGAAGGGCAGACGTGAGAGTAGGACTGTGCCCAAGAGGGGTCAAAGGCGGGAGAAGGGAGCTAGCCATCCGCGCCTCGGCTGGCTCGTCCTGGGGCTTGGCTGAGGCAAGGCTAGCGAGCAGTGTGCCCCAGAGCAGGTGTACAGAGAAGCAGGAGCCAGCTTTGGGCTTGAGCCCATGTAGGAGTGAGCGGGCCTGGCCGGGGGATAACCAAGAGGCCGTCAGGAGGAGGACCACTGCTTTCAGGCCAAGTCCTGTGGATGAGCATGTGGTCGGGGGTGTGGGGACGTGCTCGGACCCCCGGCTCTGGCCCACTCCCTCACGCCGGAGCCTCCCACAATTCCCTGAGCGCCACTGCCTTAGTTCTGAAGAGATTTTGGTACCAGGATGTGAGCGAACAAGGTGTGCCCGTGAAGGGCCAGTCCTTCAGATGACCTTGGGGAGCTATTCCACCACTCAAGGCAGCTGGGACTTGGGACTGAGGACAGTGTTGGAGGAGGGACGGCGCAGAGGAAGGGACCAGGGACAGGGAAGGGCACAGCCTGTAGGAGTACCAGGGGCCATGGCTGTAAACCTGACTCCCTTGTGCTCCTTTGAGTTTTTCTCTCCTCTTTTCTGAAGGGGCTCCTCCAGGCGATGTTAGCCTGTCTGTGACAACGGTCCTCTCTGACCCTGGGACCCCCATCGGGACCAGGGGTAGAGCAGCATTCAGGAAACTTCTGGAGGGCAGAGGCTGACGTCAGCCCAACGGAAGGCAGCGGGCTTGCTCCAAGGGCAGTGCCCCCCGCCCCAGCTCTCCAAGGTCCCTGGCTCCGGCCTGAGGCTGAGGCCGGGCAAAGCCGCCGCACCCCAGTGGCTCGCAAACATTGGTGGGCTTCTCCAAAGCCGGTGCTGACTCGGCCTTGGTGCCGCTGCTGGGAGAAGCCACAGCAAGACCGGCCCCGTGAAAGGCCCATTACCTGCCAGGGCTTGGCGTTCAAAATAGAATCTTGAGGGGCAGCAAAGCCTTTAATTCCATGTGTCCCAACAGCAGGTCGGTGTGGGGATAACTATGATCCAGCCAGTCCTGGGCTATAATCACGGAGTCAGAATGAAAAATTACAGGCATTGTGCGGGCTTGTTTTAAATATAACGTAATGCATACCGTCCTCTCTCTTATTTGCTAGGTTTGAAGTGGAGTCTTGGGCAGTTGGCACAGGCTTTGCCTGACGTGTAGCCCATAAAAATGGCCTGTCTCTAGGAGCGGGGCGTGGCAAGAGGCCTCCCCAGACCCCTGGTGTTCTCTGCTGCCCATGGCCCACAGCCCACAGCCACCTGTTTGCAGGGTCCGTGCCGCCGCAGCCTCAGCTCCCGGCCCCACGTCTGCTGAGCGGCATGGAGCCCAAGCAGGTGTCAGATACGAGGGCTCCACTCCCTCATGGCTGTCGGTGGTCATGAGGCGGAGGCCGTGCTTCCCGGGGCAACCCCCGGGCTTTCCCCCCACTCCCCAGGTGTGGCCCCTTGCCCTCAGCAAGCCAGCCGACCCTGGAAAAGGGAGCACCGCCTTTCACATTAGCAGACGTTCTCTGACATTCTGTGTCTTGGTGTGGCTGTGTGGTGAGGCGGCCGGGCCTCGGAGTGGGGGGCCTGTCGGGAAAGCTAGAAAGAAGCAGGTACGTACTCTCAGGTTTGTGCCTCAGATCCGCTGATTGTGGTGTACCGTTCTACTCTGGGAAAACTGGACCACGAACACCCCACACTCGGGGGATGGTCCATCTTCACAGCGTGTCCACCCACACCGTTCACTGCGGTCGTTGCAAGTGTCGGTGAGGGATACCTCGTGGGGATGCTTGTCGTGTGCCGTGCGGCACACACAGAATCACGCGGGCCATTGGCGCTCGGTGATAACGTGGACGTGTGAGCGACCACCGGGGAAGGCTGTGAGCAGACATATGATAGTGGTGATAGCTGGTGAATTTGTAGGGTTCTGTCTCATTTCTATTGTTCCCATAGTTTCCAAATACTTTGTGTCGAGTGTAATAATAACCTTAAAAGAGCCGGCGTTTGAAGTGTTACGTACAATGAGCGGTAGGAATTGCCGTCTGTCTGGCTTTTAACAGGCCGTCTGCGGGGTCTGCGAGGTGACCCCAGGGACTAGGGCAACCGAGGTCCCTTGCCCCAGCGACTAGCAACAACAGGTCCAGTGCCTGGAATCAGAGCTTTGCCCACTGTGGGGCTTCACCAAATGCATCCGTGGAAATCAGCTATCTTTCCGAAATCTTCCCAAGTGCCAAGAACCATCAGTGCCACTAGACACGGGGCAGTCACAGCCCTGCCCTGTCCTGGCCCTCCATGGAGCACCAGTGACCCCCAACCCAGCTGGGGCCGAGTGGGCTCCCTGCCTGTGAGCTGAGCTCTCCTGCTGCTTTGGGTGAGGGGCTCACTGGAACGGGACCATCCGTGGGCGTCTCTGCTACCCATGGGGACTCCACTCCCCGGCTCCATTAGACCACACATCCCCCAGCCGCCAGGACACACAGGCCCAGCTGGTGAGTCGTGGCGAGGCTGGGAAGCCCACAGCGCCTCCCTGGCAGGGTCAACGAAGGACAGCTGGGTCACTCCCAGCCACTTCTCGGGAGGTCAGTCCAGATGAGGCCACCTGCAGAGATGAGACGGGGAGGGAGTCCGCAGAGGTCAGTGGCCACTGTCCAGTTCTAGCTGGCAGCTTGTCAGGGCTGGTGTGGGACGTGCACGGACCAGCCCCGTGCCTGCCCCGTTCGAGACTGCAGATGGACGGGACACAGAAGCCGAAAGGCCGGGAGTGGGGAGAGCAGCAGAGGGACCCGGGCCTGTGTCACGGAAGAAGCCCCTGCCAGGAGTGGGTGACAGAGAGCAAGCCAGCCCGCTGTGACGGGGACACACACGGAGGAGCAGCCTGGCGAGCCGATTTGCACCTCCTAAGTTAGCACACACTGAGGAAACAGTGACCCGTCGCCCTTAAACATGCCTCCGGGGAGCCTGTCCATCAGCGCGGCCTTCTGGGAAGAAACTGAGTGGCAGGGCGAGGGGCTAACAGGTCTGTCCCTTTCCTGGCGGTAATTCCCCTTCGGGGGACGCAGCGGCCGTCAAGGACTCAATGTGCACACGAAAGACGATGAGCATCGTGGGAACCCTTCTGTCCCACACGCTACCGTGCGGCTGCTGTGCGCACTTTTAAAGATAGGGACCGTGAAGGTTAGCGACCCTTGGAATATGTGCAAACAAGCAGAGAATAAAACTATCTCTATGAAAATTAATAATTACATGAAGCAGCTGCCAGGATGTTTGGACGGCCCCACCCTTGCTGGCGAACCGTGGTCCTGAGGCCCTGCTGCCCACACAGACACTCCTGTCCTCCCGAGGGATCTGGCCGCCGCGCCCGGCTGGGGCACTCTGACCAAGGGGCCCGAGCCGCAGACCTCAGCCTGGTGGGGCCGCAGTGCTGGCCGCACCTGCCCCCCTGGCCAGCCCACTCTGGGGGCCCCAGAGAGGCCGGTGCCGCGCCCTGAGTCATCCCAATGTCACACCTCAAGAAGCCAAACCGGAGCAGATGTGGGGGAGCTGGGTCTGGGGTTAAGCAAAGGGTAAACTGATTTTAAAGGCTCTGAAATGTCCCGCTGTTGCAAGATCAGCCACCAGGGAGAGCCAGCTGACCGAAGGGACGCAAGGGGAGAAGGATGTGGGGGTCACCCTCGAGGCCTCCCCCACAGCGGGCCCTGATGGGAGCCTGGATCCTGCAGCGCCATTCCTGGGCCTGGCGCCGAGTGGGGGACTCGGTGGGGAGCCCGAGAGCGGGAACAAGCACGAACCCTCCAACAGTTCTGTCTCTATTCGGAGTCCGTGTGCCCTTCCCTAACGTGCCCGGAGTCGTGCTCTGTAGACGTGGCTCTTCTCGCGCTTGCCCCACTCCTGCCCTGCCTCATGGTCGCTAAGAGCACAGAGTGACCAAGCCCGTGTCCGGACAAATCAAACCTTGTTTGTCGAGTCCATGCATGCTCACAGGACACAAAGAGGCTTTATGATAGTCCCTGCCCTTGACGTGCTTTCAGTCACAGGGGTGCGGTCAGAGGAGGCGGCCACAGTGGGGGCGTGGGAACTCCCAGGGGGTGGGCTCAGGGGCGGCTTGGGCAGGGCTTCTGGGGTGGTGGAAACGGAGCAGGGCTTCAGGGACAGGCAGCATGTCACCCGGCAGAAGGAGGGTCAGGGTGCCGGGGGCCAGCACCAGGGGCCACGGAGGCCTCCCCAGCCTCTTAGGTGGGAGCCCGGGGATGCCTCAGCTTGGTACCCGCCGAGCCCCTGCGGACCGACAGGGAGCTCAAGGTCCTGACATCCATCTTGACCACTCGTTTGTCGTTCGCTCACACTGCAGACGCGGTGGCACGCCCGCTCTGCGTTAACACGGCCACACATGTCTGGGGGTGGCATGACAAACATGGCAGGGTCCTCGCTTGTCCAGTGGGGGACACAGACGATCAACAGAATCCGGCCCCTGGCGCTCGGGACCACAGACACATGCGTCATAAGGGTCAGGGGATAAGAGTGTTGGAAGTGGGGTCGAGGGGGTATTTAATCAATATGCATTTTGCTGCCCAAGTGACGGGGAGGGGCAGACACTGAAAACTGGAGAAGAACATGGCAGGCAGGGTCTGTGGGAAGCGCTCACCCTTGGAGGCAGGAACGAACCCCGAGGCCGGCCAGGTGGGAAAGGTGGCGGGTGCGGGTTTGGGGCTAGGAAGCAGGGTCCCTCTCCCCCCGTTGTGGTGCTGGCTCCCAGCTCCGGGCTTGGATGCGGGGTCCCTGAACCCGATCCAGGCCCCGCACACACGAGGGGGCACAGCCTCGTCCAGCAGAGTCCCCTGGGTCAGACGAGGACAAGGACAGGCCACACCTGGGGCACCACCCTCACAAACAATGGCCGAGCAACCTCCTTGGTTCTACTGAGCCCCGTGCCCGTCTCCTCCTGTGGTTCCTTCAGGGCACAGCAGGCCACAGGGCGCGTGATGGCCCGGAGTGAGCTGGGACTTCAGGAACCCAGTCTGGGCAGCACTTTGGAGATGGGCCAGAAGACGGGAAGCAAGCAGGTGGGGAAAGGGACACTCTGCATGGGGGCCGTGCTCCTGGGCTGGCTGGAGATGGCCCACGGACGCACCCGTGTGGGGGTGGTCACCGTGGGAAGGAGCCAGGTGATACAGCTGGGCACCGAGGACAAGCAGGCCGTGAAGCGAGGGGATATGGCCAAGGTTATGGCGGGAAGTTGGGATGGGAGGCAGTTGGGCCAATTTTGTTGAAAAGAAGACCTGACTGTAGGCTGTGGAGGACAGGAAGTCTGGCGCTCGGGAGGGTCCGGGCGGAGGCCATCATGCCGGGTGGCAGCTGGCGCTGTGTACGGGGGTAGAGAGCACAGATGAGGAAGGAGTTCTGGGGACCTGACAGCTGGGGCTGGGGCGGGACAGGACACAGTCGGAGGAGACCAGAGGGGGAATGTCTGGGGGACCGCATGGCCCCTGGTGTCCGATGCCACAGACTGGTCATGGAGCGGGGCTGTAGGTAGCCTCTGGGTCTGCCAGTGGGCAGCAGGGAGAGCTCTGGGGAGGACGGGGCAGCGGGACCTTGGGACGGAGCAGTACAGCAGTGAGCTGGGATGGGGAGATGCCTCGGGGAGATGGGGCATCTTTGTGTTCCTAGGGAGGAAGCGGGAGGAAAGGGAGTGGGCCCACATCTTCTTCCTGCCCGCAGGCCTCGGGCCTTCCCAGCCCGCAGGAGTCTCTTCCCCAGGGCTGGTCTGGCCTCGTCAGTCCCTGCAGAGGCACTCAGCACTCTGCGGAGGATGGGAAGGCAGCCTAGCCCACCACAGGCCCGGTCCGACCGTGAGGCCAGTCTTCTGGGGAGATCTGGCAGACGTGGAGGTGAGGTGCTAGGATTTCAATGGAGCTGGCTTTCTTTGTCTGTGGAGCTTATGATAAACTCCGGGGGCGCTTCCTTCTCCCACGCCTGCGTGCATCTGGTAGCCCTCCACCCTGAGCCTCTAGTGCTGCTCTCAGGCTTCCTCGGATGCAGACAGGCAGCCCTTCCAGGAGCAGAAGGAAGCAGCACTCTGGCCCTCCCGACAGCCCCGGGGCTTCTCCTGGACGCACCACACCTTCACTGTCCTACAGAACGCACACGACACGTGGAAACATCGCTGCCTCTTCCTCTGGTACTGTGGACATGGGCGGCCCAGGGCACAGGGTCTGCAGCCAGCCCAGGTCGGGATCTCGGCTCAGCTCCTTCCAGGCAGTGCCCTGGGGAAGTCACTTAATCTCTCGATGCCCCAGTGTCCTGACTTTCCCCCTGGGTCCAGCCCCCGTGGTGTCATAGCCTCTTCTGGAAGGGGATGAGAAACATGAGAACACTCCCTAAACCAGTGTGGGCAGGACCCAAAAAGACGCTTTAGCTTTCCGGGATGGACAGGGCGAGGGCCCCAACCTACATGGCAGGCCCTTGGTCTGAGAGCAGCAAGCCCAGGGTGTTCTGAAGTCCCGAGACTAGAGTCCAGTCTGGGGCTTTGTCATGGCCCCTGGACAGCGCCCGGCTGCAGGAGGACCCACGCCTGGGAGGTCTTGGGGTCCCTTGGGAAAGGTCAGCCCAAGGCAAGACGGCTGGGTTTTCAGTGAGCTGCGGTGAATTCAACCTCAGCTGCTGTGTGGGGACCGTCTGACCTCTGCTGTCCACTGTCTGTCATGGCATAGACTTACAGCCGCAGCGGGACGAGGCCTCAGACACCCACCTTCCTGAAGCCGCTCCCACGGTGACTCCCAATCCCAGTACAGCTCATGCTGCGACAGCTCACTAAAGTTGCACAGAGCCGTTCCTAACCATCGCTATTTATCAACACTCTGGTATGTTCTACCTTTTCCTGTATTTATTTCGTAAGAAAAATGCTGATTATAACCCTCAAAACCGATATCACAGTCCCACATTTTCTTCTGGAGTTGGGAGAGCATCCACTTAGCGCGCTACATGAGCTGCCTGTCTTCCCAAGCTTCAGCAGCGCAGACCACACTCCGTTCAGATGTGGGGGACACCCCAGGCCAACTAGCGATGGAATCAGATTATTTTTAAAAAGATTTTATTTATTTATTTGACAGAGAGAGGGGGCGAGAGACTGAGAGAGCACAAGCAAGGAGGGTGGGGAGAGGCAGAGGGGGAAGCAGACTCCCGGATGAGCAGAGAGCCCAATGCGGGGCTCCATCCCAGGACCCCGAGATCATGACCTGAGCTGAAGGCAGAGGCTTCACCGACTAAGCCCCCCAGGTGCCCTGGAATTGAATTATTTTTTGTTCAAATCAATTCACTGAAACATTTTTAAATAAAAATGTATTTTGAGGAATAATAACCAAAAAAAAAAGTCCAAGTTTGATGAAAACTATAAAACCACAGGTTCCAAAGACGCCACGAACCTCAAGGATGAGGAACAGGAAGACAGTCCTCCAGGCACGCCACAACCCGGTTGCCTGAAATGAAGAAAGACAGTAGGAGACGCCTCTGTGCAGAGGAGAGAAGGTCGGGGCAGAGCAGTTTTCCAGCTGGAAGAAATGCAAGTCAGAGGCAGGGAAATTACGCTTTTAAAACACTGAGAGAAAAAGAAAAATAAGAATTCTTGGCCCAGAAAAAAAAATGCATTTTAAACACAAGGACAAGCTTTATGGAAGGTACAAAAATGGAAAGAACTTGTCTGCGGCAGAACAGCGGGGCGGGAAACGGTGGAGGGAGGGGTCGGGGAGGAGGAAGGAAGTGCGAGCAGATGGGAATCCGTGTCATCGCCAACCCGCCCGCCTGAGGACGATAAGAGTTAATGGGAAGAACCTTCGGGAGCTGTGCCACTTCTTTAAAACACACTCAACATCCAAGCGAGTAAGTAAGGCCACAGAGCATGGTAGGCGGTAGGTTTCAACCCAACCCTGTCGATCGTTACAGAAAATACACACTGTTGATAAACAACTTGATTAAAAGGCAGCAATGACTATGTTAGGAAAGCACAAGGTCCAGCTGCATGCAGAGTACAGCAGGTCTGCCAGAAATAATGACATTGAAAATGGGCTGAAAGTGAGGGCATGGAGAGCCATGCAGCCCCTGCGATGTGGAGGAGAAGCCGGGCGGCCGTGTTCGTATCAGAAAGATACGGTCTGGAGCAGAGAATGTTGCCAGGGGAAAGACGGTCATCTCATAACGGGAAAGGGCTGATTCATCCAGCAGACACGATGACGTGTGTGCACCGAATGACACCTCCAAAACCCTAACGCGAGGTCTTCGGAGTCGGCGGGTGCACGAGCGTTCCGCAGAGCTCCTTCTAAACGTTACTCGGGGCTCCCTTGTTCTTCTGGTTTTACCACTGTTCACAGTTCCCTGTAAATTACACGCAGGGACCCCGTGCCTGCCTTTCCTTGGCTCTCACGAGAAACCCTTCTGGGAGGCAGAGGCCGGCCCCTCTCAGAACCTGTGCTCCAGGCCAAACTAGTTTTGGCTTCTGTGGGCTTCAGTTTTTCCATCTGTACTGTGAAGACCAACAGCGACGGGGTTTTTCAGAGAGGGAGAGGGAGAACCTTAAGCAGGGTCCACGCCCAGCATACAGGTGGACACAGGGCTCCATCGCACAGCCCTGAGACCGTGACCCAAGCCGAAACCAAGAGTTAGAAGTCGAGGGGCACCTGGTGGTTGTCGGTTGGGCACCTGCCTTTGGCTCAGGTTGTGGTCCCCGGGTCCTGGGATCGAGCCTCGCATCAGGCTCCCCGCTCCATGAGGAGTCTGCTTCTCCCTCTGCCACTCCCCCTGCTTGTGCTCTCTCTCTCTGAAAAAAGTAAAATCTTAAAAAAATAATTAAAAAAGAAAGTCAGATGCCTAACTGACGAGCCCCCCAGGTCCCACCCCCACCAAAAATGGTTTTAAGCTGTGGACTCTTTCTCCAGGCTGCAGCCCGTGGGGGCCCCTAGAAGCTGGGTCACATACCCAGCGCAGGCATTTTGACCAGCCACTGTGGGAGGGTCAGGGATCCGGGGGGATCTACACGAGGGCTCAGGCTTGGTGCCCTCGCGGGTTCCTCCTGTGGCTCGTGAGATCTGGGAGAGAGTATTGTGTGAAAGGCATTCTCGCCTCTCAAGCATCTTCAACACAGCTGACAGCAAGACACATACACGCTAAATTTTGAAGGCTGCTCTCGGCTTCTAGACAAATAAGATGGATTTTGAGGATGGTGGGTGCTGACTTGTATAGGTTCCAAACCAACCTGGTTGGCAAGAACCAAAGGCAAGTCACGGCTATTACCTGGCTCAAGAAATCTAAGGGATTCGTGGCTGGGGCCATGACAGGCTTTCCTGGCCAGGGAATCGTCCCTCTTTGCTTTCTTGTGTACAAGCTCGGCTCAGCCTTAGATGCCACATCGCAGCACAGAAGCGCCGTGTTCTGCGGGAGCTCCCAGAGCACACGTGTGTGGCATGGAGCAGGTGCACTTAAAGTTAGGACAGACGGAAACTCCTTTAACACGTGGGGTCATTTCAAAGCTGTGGAATCGGATATGTCCAGCAATACATGTGACCAATATCACATGACATCCTTTTCTTTCACGACTCCTGTCTCTTTTTTTTTTTTTTTTTTTGGGACACTTTCTTGATGTATGTATGTCTCTCTGGACTTCAGCTTTGAAACACAGATGAATGAAATTTGGAGGTACAAATCTACGTAAAATCTTTCTTATGGAACGGCTGTGACACACGGAAGGAAGCTACCAGAAGCCCGTATCCTTTCAAGAGAATCAGTCGTCTGGAAAGCAAGCCTTTGGCTTTTCCTTGTCATCTTCCAACCAGTCTTCCAGGTGCTATGAAAAAGGGGGACAGGAGCAAGGGCTGCAGAAAGGTCTGGAAGGATATGCCCCAGGCTACTGACATTAAATGTTTCCATAGGATGGAATGGAAAAAAATGATAACACATTATTAAATGTTCCTTTATACATTTTGCAATTATTTCATGTTACATTATCACCTTTGTAATTAAAGTGTTAATAAGAAACACTGTTAAAAAAAGAAACAGTTAAAGAAAACAGCAACAACATGGTGTAGGAGAGTGTTTGGATATAATGTCCATGGTATGTCATGTTAAAAAGAATTCCTAAGCGCACACAGACTGAATTCTGAAGCCTAATTATTAGTTTACAGCAGAAATTTGATGAGTCAGAAGCCTTCCAGTAGCCTCTGGGGTTTTATAACATCCCTCTAGCCTGAACCCGTTTCACTGGGCAGCCCAGGGCACTGCCCAGTAATTAAATGAAATTTCATGGGTAATAATTTAGTGCAGTGGCTGGAGCACGTGCCCCCCCCCACCCCGCCTTGATGTCCCGCAGAATCAAGGTCACTTACACCTTGCTGGAGGGGACCACCTGCCTCTCCTCTGGTGGTGAATATCCCACAAGTTATTGGCAACAGGGACGTAAGGTCTCCTTGAAATCAACTTTTCCCTCTCTGAGCGCTCCAGTCCTAACCTTCGGCAGAACTCACTCACTACCTACCTCTCTCTCCCTCAGCAAATCCTACTACGAAGTGGGGGGCTCCCCTCCCAACCCTGTTGACCAGGCTCTAGCCTTTTAAAAGCTGCTAAAAATCTTTGGAATTTTCAACCTTGGTACTACTGATATTTTGGGCTAACTGATACTTTGTTGTCTGGGGCAGGGTGGGGAGACAACCCGTGCATTGCAGGTCAGTGGCATCTCTGCACCCAGCAGATGCCCGGAGCTTCCACCCCCCACAGCTGTGATGAAAATATCTCCGGACATGGCAAAGCATCCCCTGTGGGGCAAAAGTGCCCCAGGTGAGAACCACTGTTAAGTTCACAAGTTCATCCACTGTCCCACGAGGACCTGGGGCTAGGACCATGTGTTACTACCCATGCACCACCCCCCCCAAAAAAACCCAAGACATGGATGTTTAAGACCTTCCCAGGGGCAGTTGCCTGTGAAAGCCAAGATTCGTCCACCGTTTTAGTGCAAACTTTCTTCCTTGTTGGAGGCCACCAGAAGACTTCGGACAAGGGAAATTTCGGCAGGTCGCGGTGGGGGTGGGGGAGAGGAGAAGCAGTGTTTAGCCGGCTGGTACTCTTTAAACAACCTTTACATTCATTCACATGGCATAAACCAAACCAAAGAGACAGACTAGCAGGTGACACCCGGTCCCATGGCTTTTAATGCCCTACGTGCACCGATGTCCCTCATTTTTTTACTTCGAGCCTCCTTCGCCTCCTGTGGTAGCCAGCACCGTGCGTTCCACTGCTGCTCAGTGTCTCCACGTGGGCATCTGACAGGCTCGTCCCAGCAGGATGTGGTAGCACCGTGCACTGAACCGCTCAGGTCCAAACTTGCAAGCCCTCCTCTGTTCTCCCGTTCCTTTCCGTCACCTTCCAGTCTTCCGTCAGGTCAGCTCTACCTCCAGCACACATCCCTGTCTGCTGTCTTGTCTCGCACGCCCTCTGCCCTCTTAGTGTGAACCGCTATCCTCTCCTGCCAGCCACTTCCTGCTCCCAAATCAGGGTGTCCCCGGCCTCACCCCACTGACATTTTGCTTGGGGAAGAGGGCTGTCTTGTGCATTGTAGGATGTCCAGCAGCATCCCTGGGCTCCACCCACAGACACCGTCACCACCATCCCTCAGATTGCAGCAAAAATGTCTCCATATATTGCTGAATGTCCCCTGGGGGACAAGATCCCCTCTGGCCAAGAACCACGGTCCTACATCCGGCACACACAGGCCAGGATATTTCTAAAAGTATGAATTGCATCGCCCCAATCACCTGCGGAAAACCCTCCAACATCTTCCCATCGGCCTTGTAAAGCCCAGGCTCCTTACTGTGGCTTCCAATACCCTCCGTGAACGTGCCTCTGCCTCTTCTCCAACGTCCTCTCTTCTGGGCCTCGCTGCCCCTCCCTGGGCTCCAGGCTCGGTCTCGCTGTTCCTCGAGCATCCCAGCGGGCTCCCATCCGCTCCCTCTGCTGCTCCCTCTGCGGCAGGAACTCTCCCCAGACCCCGCCTGGCTCCCTGTTCACCCACACAAAACTTCAGGTCAAACGTCCGCGAGTGGGCAGGCCCTTCCCTGACCCCTCCGTGTAAGGAGCCCCTCGTCTCCGTTCTACCCATGACCGGCTTGTTTCCCTCCCAGCTGCTCCACACAACGGAAAACGTCTTTCCGCGCCATCGCGGCCCCTTCAGCGGACTGTGAGTCTGGGGGCTCGGGGCCCCGGCTGCCCGGTCCACAGCCCAAGCGCCAGCGGAGTCCTCCCTCCCCCGCCGAGACCTTCCGAGGTTGCTCCGCGTCCGGGTGTCGCTAGCGCCATGTGTCATTTTTACCCGCCGCTGACCCACGAACGCGGGGCCGGGGGTGCGGTCCGCCGGCCTCGAACGAGCCCAGCAGGCGCTGGGCGGAGACACAGACCGGGCCGTCAGCGGGGTAACGGCCTCTAGGCGTTTCGGGTCGTACCCTCCGCCGGCCACCGCTTCGGTGGGTCCCGGTCCCCAGGGTCGGAGCCGCCCGCAGCCGCCCTGTCCGTGAGCTCAGGTGCTGCAGCCTCCGGGCCTCGGACGGCCGCATCCCGACCTCGCGCATCTGCGCCCGGGCCCAGGTCGGGGCGTCTCGGGGCGGGGGTCGGGCTCCGTGAGCGCGGCCGGGGGCCTCCAACACAGCGGGGGGTCGTGTCCCCGCTGCAGGCGCTCCCGACGCGCGGGGGAGCCCCAGGGTGAGCGTGACGCCATCCGGGTGCAGTCACCGCAGGCGCCAGGATGGCAGCATCGCGGGGCTGAGGGAGCGCGTACCCGGCTCCACGCGCAGGGGTCCCGCGGCTCCCGCGCTCGGGGACACGCGCTTCGCCTCGCGCGTGCGGGGTCGGTGGGCGGGGCCTGCGGGGGCCCGCTCCGCCCCGCATCCCACACTGCTCCGCGACAGGAAAAGAGGCGTGTCTTCCGGAACTTCCGGGCGGTCGCTGTTTGGGCGTGTGACGGCTTAGCGCCTTAGCTCGCGATGGCCGCGGCCGTCGCTATGGAGACGGGTAAGTGGGGCCCCGAGCGCTCGCAGACACCGCTGCCCCGGGCTTCGTGTCCGCGGCTCCGTCCTCCTCACCTCACCGGCGTCGGCAGACGCCGACCCCCTCCGGCCTCCCGAACCCTCGGCTCCCCGGCCACCGGGTCTCGACCCCCACACCCCGCCTTCTGACTCCCGGGCCTGACTCCCCTAGCCTCCCGACTCCCCCCGCTTCTCCGGCCTCCTTACCCCCGGACTCGACTCCCCCAGCCTCCTGACCTCCGGCCCGACTCCCCCAGCCTCCTAATCCTCCGGACGCCTCGGCTCCCCGGCCGCCAGCCACCCCGCCCCAGCCTCCTGAACCTCCGGGCCCCGACTCCCTCAGCCTCCCAACCCCCCCTCCTCAACCTCCTCCGGACCCCGCTCCCCCAGCCTCGAACCCCCACTCCTCGCCCTCCTGAACCCCCGGACCCCGCTCCCCCAGCCTCCCAACCCCCCCTCCTCGCCCTCCTGAACCCCCGGACCCCGACTTCCCTAGCCTCCCGACACCCCCCTCACCTGACCTCCTGACGCCTCCCCCCACTCCCCCAGCCTCGCCGGGAGCAGTAGCCCCCAGGGGTGAATACCCTGCCCGGCGGGGGCACGTGTGTCCTCGCTGGGGAGCCCTGCGGAAGCGCACCTTGCTGCCCTTCTCTTCTCCACGCGGGGGGACAGACCGTGACCCTGACTCCGGCCGGTCTGGGGTGTCTTCCTCTAGACGACGCCGGGAACCGACTTCGCTTTCAGCTGGAGCTGGAGTTCGTGCAGTGCTTAGCCAACCCCAACTACCTGAACTGTAAGTGGTTGAGCCCTTGTGCCACCGGCGGCTTCGAGTGCGCTCTTCCTAGGCATCGCGGCGCGGGTGGTGCCTGTTTCCAAGTACTCGCGGTCCTGGGTCGCGGCCGCGTACACTTGCGGGCGCATGCGTGCGGGCTGAACGCGCTGGGGCTAGTGCTTGGACTTGGGGGTGTGCGGGCGGTAGGGAGGTTGCCGAGCGGAGGCTTTCCCTTGGGGGTCGCGCATCCGTCGTCCGGGGTTGGTTTGCTCTACAGACTTTTTTTTTTTTTTTTTTTTTATGCCTTTCAGTTCTGGCCCAAAGAGGTTACTTCAAAGACAAAGCTTTTGTTAACTATCTTAAGTACTTGCTTTACTGGAAAGAACCAGAATATGCCAAGTATCTAAAGTAAGTTTGCTTTTTACAGCCCTAATATGTGTACAGTTTGCTGTATTCCAGAACATGGATATCTCACATGTGCTCTCCTTTCACATTGGAAAAATACATTCTGAATCTCCACTTGTTTCAGTTGCCTCCATCTTAAGACAGGACGTTCTCATCTCCAGCTGGGATTACTGCGGCGTCCACTCCCGGGTTGTCCCTGCTTCTGCTCCTTCCGCCCTCCTAGGTTCTCCCTCCCCCAGGCCAAACCAAGCAGAACAGTTTTCTACACAGAAGCCAGCTCCATCCTTCAGAAGTGTAAATTAGGACACGGCTCTTTTCTTGCTTAGAGCCGTTCAGTGGCTTCCCACTGCGTGCAGAACAAGGTCCTGTCTTTTTCCCTGGAAGAACTCTGCGGTCTGGCTCTGTCCTTGACTTTATCTTTCCCCGTGTGTGTGTGTGTGTGTGTGTGTGTCTGTGTGTCTGTGTGTGTGTGTGTCTGTGTGTGGCTGGGGGTACCATGTATGAGTCTTAGCATCAACAATGCAGCTGCTTGGTTTGAAATAATGTCTCTTAGAAAATAGGAATGTATATATTCTTCACCCAGATACTGTAAATGTTCACATCTTCCTGGGAACATTATCTAGTCTGCAGACCTCATTCTGATTATGTCCAGTAGCTCATTAATGCCCTTTGTCTGGGACAGTATGTAGTCTAGGCCACTATGCTACGTTTTGTCTTTGTGTCTTCTTAGTCTTTAGTCTGAGTTTCTTGATCCCTCCCTCCCCACCGCCCCGTGACTGTGACCCAGAAGTGATGCTATAGGCTTCTTGGTGCATCCTGTCGGAGTCGTCTTTCCGACCTACTACCGGTGATGTTCATTTTGATCACTTGGTTGAGGTGATGGCTGCCAGGTTTCTCCTCATCAAGTTACTAGTTTTCCTTTGTATTTAGTAAGTATCTTGTGAGGAAATATTTTGAGACTATGTAAATACTTTGTTTCATATCGTACTTTTATCCACTGATTTTAGCATCTGTTGATATTGCCTGAAACAGTTTTTACTGTGATTTTCTAGCATTCTTTCTACACTTATTAGTTGTAATTAGGTTTAACGAAGGAACATTCTCTAATTCCTTATTTATTTGTTTAAAAGAGTTATATTAGCATGGATTCTTGGATTCTTATTTTTATTTTTTGGATTATAATTATGTGTTTTCTTGTTCTAATGATTCCAGATTTGGCTCCTCAGATTGACTTCTGAGTGCTTGGGACATATCCCCATAGTTTTTTGAGCACTTGACTTTCTGGTGCTACATAATGTTCCTGGTTCACCTTGTACTTTCCCAGCATTAGTCCAGGAATCAGCCATTTCCCCCAAGAAACCCTGGAAAATGCTGTTGAAAAATCCACAATCTGGGCACAGAATATGCTCATTGGTACCATGGTCATTGCTTCTAGGCCCTTTTTGGCACACACAGCCAAGAAGGGGAGAGAGTGTATGTGTGTGTGTGTGTGTACACTGTGTCTCCTTCTAATCCTTGTCTGTTTCTTTGTCTCTGTGCGATAAGCCAGGGGTTCATGCTGATGTTTTCAGTTGTAGCTCCGTAACACAGGGTCCATTCTAGCCTCCCCCCTTCCTTGTCACTCCTTTTCTGATAGTTGGAAAGTTGGCTCTCTTTACACTGCACTTACTGACTCGGTTGTTCAGTCTTACAGTATATGAGAAGTAAGTCCCCGTGGAAGACTAGGACACAGGATTCATGCATAGTTCTTTGTGAAACAGACTCGGTTTTGAGTAGAAGTTGTCCTTGTCACCATTGATGAAAAACCAGTAGTTACCAATTAAAAAGATGATTACTGAAGTTCCAAAGTGTACCTATTCCTGACCTTGGACACCACTAGAATAGCATAGTTTGCCCCCAGAGTTTGCCTCTGCTTACCCGTTCCTGTGTGGTCTTGGGCAGTATTGAATCTTCCTGAACTGAAGTTTTCTCACGTTTGAAAATGTGGCTTCATGCTGACTTGGGATGACCGGCAGAAGTAGGACACGCAGAACCCTGTACTCCCAAAGTGAGCCGAGTTAGTGTTCGAGAACTGGTAGGCGGCCCATCCTTTCTGAATGAGTGCCTGGATTACAGCTGGGCGTTTCTGACCTGAACCCTATTGGTGATTAGCTTGTGGCCCTGAACCAGGTACCCTCAGTGTCTGCACATGTTGGAGCTGCTCCAGTACGAGCACTTCCGCAAGGAGCTGGTGAATGCGCAGTGCGCCAAGTTCATCGACGAGCAGCAGATCCTGCACTGGCAGCACTACTCCCGGAAGCGCATGCGTCTGCAGCAGGCGCTGGCTGAGCAGCAGCAGCAGAACAGCGCCGCGGGCAAGTGAGGCGCGGCCGCCATGGACTCTTTCCTGCTCTCTTTGTGGGGGGCGGGGGGCACCCAAACCTGCGATGGGCTCTTGCCTCCGGCTACCTCCCTCCAGCTCCCTTTGTATTGTTCCTGGGCCACTGCTGTCACACAGTTGTACTTTGGTTTCCTGTGGGTAAGTTATTAATGCTCAACCAACTGAATAAAGACACACGTCAGGTGCTTTAAACCACTGGAAGGCTGCAGTGACGGATGGGGTACGGGGAGGGCCCCCAAATGTCCCAAACTCCAAGTCTAGCTCTGTTCCTCACGTACAATGGGGCCTGGACAAGTCCGTCTCCTCTGACCTTCTGTCCCTCAGTGAGCTGCCCTACCCCTCACCTATAGAACGAGTACAAGGGAGTCGGTGATTTCCTTTGGCCAGAGATAGGACCCACAGAAGGACTCAGCTCTGAAACCGCTTGCTGTGCGAAGGGCGGGGGGGTGGGGGGGGGTGCTTCGAGGACTGGGTGTGGCTAGGCCTAGTGACGGTGGGGAAGATGGATGGTTAATGTCTAACTGGACTCTTGACCTTGGACCGGAATAAAGATGAGGAGCCTTACCCAGGTGCAGTCATCCAGCACCGCTGACATTTACGTGGTAGGGGCTATGATCCGTGCGTCGTCCCGTTCACATCTCGCTTGCAGAACCAGCCTTGTCCATAAAGGAGGAAACGGAGGTATAGACTGGTTATGAAACTTGCCTCCTGTTACACAGTTAGGAACTGGTGATCAGTGGCACCGACTCCTGGGCTGGGGCTCCTGTCACCACTGGGTTCTCTGGGCTCTGACCGCTCTCTACCACTGGCCTCACCCAGAGTGGGAAGCACGTTCAGACAGCGAACTGCACTGCCTGCGGGGGCCAGACGCTGGGTTAGAGGTGCCCTGCTCTCCTCCATGGGTTACGCTAGCATCTACATTCTAAAGCCAAAGAAGATGCTATAGGACGAACGCTCTTTGTCAGTTCATGCCATTGCAGGTAAAAGATCTGAACTCCTTTTGCGATTTGGAATTTGCCTTATGCACTGGTAGGGGCTTTTAGATACTTCTGTCTCCTCTAGTAATGCATGCCCTTGTGCTATTACTGTCACTGCTGCAGACTTAGCTTACCTGTATCTTAAAGGTTCCCACATACTACAAGCAAACAGAAGAGTTCGTGGGCATTTTTTTTTTTTAAGATTATGTTCCTTTATTTGACAGACACAGCGAGAGAGTGAACAGAAGTAGGGGGATCCGGAGAAGGAGAAGCAGGCTTCCTGCCAAGCAGGGAGCCCAATGCGGGGCTGGATCCCAGGACTCGGGATCATGACCTGAACCAAAGGTAGAAGCTTAACAACTGAGCCACCCAGGTGTCCCTAATAGCACTTTATATTTAGACAGAAACCAGTTTGTTTCACATCATCATTTCTTTATTGCTAACATGAATTCAAAGCAGGTACACAGTTGCCTTCGTACTAGACCAAATCAGGACATCAAGACACAGTTGCCATCATCAAATCTTAATCTTCGGAGAACAACATCTCCACGAGGTTGGCCTGAAGACACTCAGATTCCACCAGTTTTTGGGGCTGTAAGAGAAGAATGGTCTAATCTTTTTTTTTTTTTTTTAAAGATTTTATTTACGTATTTGACAGAGATCACAAGTAGGCAGACAGGCAAGCAGAGAGAGAGGAGAAAGCAGGCTCCCCGTTGAGCAGAGAGCCTGATTCGGGGCTCGATCCCAGGACCCTGAGATCATGACCTGAGCCCAAGGCAGAGGCTCAACCCACTGAGCCACCCAGGTGCCCCAGAATGGTCTAATCTTAAGCCACAGCTACGAACATGGTATTAGGAGTGGCCTTCTGCCGTGAGTGACACAAATCTTACAGCAGAGAAGCTATGCCATTCAGAAGCTATCAACTAGTTGTAACAGGTCTTCGGAAATAGTTAAGCTGTTTGCCTTAAGATGAATCACTTGGCTCTGCAGACTACGAGAGACAGCAAGTCCAGTGCCATTCTCTTCCCCTCAGGTCTTTTAATTTAGGATCCCAGGGCCATGGCTAACCTAGAGGAGGTGCCCTTTCTTTTTGACCAGAGTTCTGGGTTAAGGGGAAAGCAACTGCTGGTGTTTTAAGGAATGCTGTGTTGAGCAGCTTTCCTGAGCCTGTCTTTGAGAGTTTTAAAACGGAGTGGCTTTCAGAAACCATGGCAGAGACCAACTACCTAGATACGTGCATTATTAACAGTTTATTGGGGTTGGCCATAGGGATGGACAGCCAGGTGGTGTATTTTTCATGCACTCTGAACACCAATGTGCTACTTGGGATGAAATGTCAAGATCTCTTCTAACGAGGGTGAGCTGAGGCCCCAGCACAATGAAAGGAAAGACACTTACTGTTCCGTATTTAAGTAGTGTAGGCACTGCCGTCACTTTCAGATTTTTTCTGAAGTCATTATTTGGATCTTTCCAACTATTTTGAAAAGAAGAGGTGATCAGGTTTCTCACAGGTTACTTAATATTCGATATATTCCTACATCTAGTCTGTTAGAACTCATTGATTTGTTGCAAACGTTTATTGAGCCTTGAGGACTATGACTTTGTGACTGCACAGTTTTCCTTAAGAGCGTGAGAACAATATAAAATAAAGTTAAAGACAGATTCTGGACTAAAACCAGGCCAGACGTATTGCATCCCCTGCAATGGCTAAGTACTCAGAATTTGTCTTTAATCACTCCTAACGGCGGGACTTACCGGACTACACGGAGAACCGGGAACCTCTGTCCCCAGGCCCTGCCCACCCGAGCTGCGCACGTCTAGTGCGCGTCTGGAACAGGGAATCGGCACTTACTAGGGTTTTTCTCCCACCTGGCAGTAGATGAACACACAGCCCTCACTCATGTGCTTCAGCCCCTCTCGAACGACCGGTTCAGCTGGAAACGGAAAAGACCGAAGATAAGCCCCGACGCGCCGGGGCAGCCGGTACCGAGAGCCCGTCCGCTGCAGGGAGCGGCAGGCGGGTCCTGAGCCCGCTCCGGGCGAACACTGCTCCCCTGCGCGAGCGAGTGCTCGGGGCCTGGCGCAGTGCGCGGGCTCCGGGCGGGGACCCGGAAGCGCGCCTGGCCCCCTCGTCCGCGGCTTTCCTGCCCCCGCCGGGCCCGTGGTCGCCCGCGAGCCCGCCTCACCCTGCACGCAGTCGGGGCACCAGCTCTGCCCGCCCGCGTCCTTGGAGCCGGTGAAGTAGGCGAAGATGGTCTTGTCGCGGTGCCGCTCCACTGCCCGGCTGAACTCCTCGAAGCCGCGCACGCTCAGCTCCTCGCAGCCAGCCATCGCTCCGCCGGCCTGGGTCTCGGGGGGCGCGGCCGCGGTCTCGGGGCGGGGTTCCGTGCGGGGCGGGGCGCGGCTGCTTCCCGCCGGGCTGGCGGCGGGGCGGGGCCCGGGGCTCCGCGGCGCTACGGGGGCCTCGGGCGGCCACACCGCATCGGCGCCGCCCGTCCGCGCTTGCTTGTCCGCGCCGTCCGCGCCGGCCCTGCGCAGGCCGCCGCGCCTCTGCCCGAGCCGCCCCGGCCCCGGCCGCGGCCCCATGAGCGCCGGCCGCCCAGCCCGCCGCCGCGCAGCCCCGGGACCCCTGGCGGCTCGGGAGCCCTAACGGCTCCCAGGCCGCCCTGCGACGTTGTCATGGCGACCGGGCGAGCGGCCGGAAGCGCGGCCTAGCGGGTCCCCCGCCCGCCTCCGGGTAGCCGCTCCGCGCCCCAGGCCAGGTGGGCTCGGGCCGGGGCTGGGGGGGGGGTTCTGGGAAGCCGCGCCCGCAGCCGCGGGCCTGGGGCCCGGGAGAGCCGGAGCAGTGGCCGTCCCCGCCGCTGTCCGCGTCACTCGCGCTCCTGCGGCGGCCGCGGGCGCTCCCGGGGGGCCGGGCGGGGGTCGGGCCGCGGCGGCCGGAGCGCTAGTGCGTGCGTGCGTGTGCGCGGCAGCCGCGGCGGCGGGCGGGGAGGCGCGCGCGGGGCTGCAGCCATGAGCGGGGCGGCGGGCTGCTGCGTGGGGCCCAGCCGGCTGGGGCGCGGGCGCGGGCGGCCGTGGGGTAGGAGGTGCGCCGCGGGGACCCCCCGAGGCCGGGGAGCCGGGCGCCGGCCGCCCCCCGCGGCCTGGGAGACGCGCTGCGTGAGCGCCGACCGCTTGCGGGACTGGCGGCGGCCGCGGGGGAGGAGAGGCGAGGCCCGGGCCGCGGGCGCCAACGAGCCGGCGGCTGGCGGGACCCCTGGGGCTGCGGGCCCAGCCGAGGCGGCTGGGGACCTTGGGGCCGTGTGGGTGGACGGGGCCGTGGGGGAGCCCCAGGTGGTGGGGCCCATCGGGTCAGTGTGGGTGACCGGCGCCGCGCGGGAGGAGGAGGGCGCGCTTGACGATAGCCCCCGGGGCTGTGAGCGGAAAGGCCGCCCGGGCTCCGCGGGGCACGAGAGCATCCTGGAGCTGTGGCTGAAGGTGCGAGCCATGAGGGCAGCCTCCGGCCGTGGGGAGGGAAGCAGGGTGGAGCTCCACCCGGTGCCTGCGGGGGAGGGCCCCCTCGAAAGGGGTGTCCCTGGCCGGGCTTCCTGGGTAGAGACAAGCCGGGCTGGCCTCACAGGCCCCTGGGTGAAAGGACAGGCCAGGGCAGCCCCTGGGACCCCAGGAGGATCTGCAGCTGTGGGGCTAGGGGCATCTTGTGCAATGGCCTCTGGCTCGTGTGGGCAGGGACAGGCCATGGGCCTGCTTCCCAGGAGTGTGCCTGTGGCCCTGGGGACAAGTTCCGGGATTATCCCGTACCTGCTGAGGAGAGGACAGGCTTTGGGGGTGCCTGGAGCCATGGGGTGGCCTGAGGCTGTGCAGAGAGTGGTGGGCTGTGGGGCTGCTCTGGATCTGTGGGATAGGGGGCAGCGGGCGCAGGTGCCGGGGGCACTGGCCCGAGAGGCGGTCTGTGGGGACACCGTGGGCCTGTGGGGAAGGGGACAGGCTGCGAGGATGCCTGATGCTGTGGGGGCACACAGAGGCGTGGAGGAGGAAGCAGCTTCTGGGGGTGCCCTGGGCATGTGGCAGAGGAGGCAGACTGTGGAGGAGATGGGCTCTGGGGGTGTCTCTGGCATATGGGGTGTTGGACAGCCTGTTGGCGTGCCTTGTGCAATGGAAGAGGAAACCAGATGTGAGGGTGACCCAGGATTCAGGGAAAGGGGACAAGGCGTGTGGGTAGAGACCGGGTCTGGAGGTGACCCGGGGCCATGGGCAGCCGCACAGACCGTAGAGGTTAGTGGCCTCGATGAGCAGGAGGTAGGCCCTGGGGGTGCTCCAGGCCTGTGGGGTATAGGGCCGGGAATGGGGGTACCTCCGACTCTGGGGAAGGAGACAGGCTTTGGGAATGTCCCGGGTCTCTGGGGGACCGAGCAGCCTGTAGGGGTGTCGCAGGCTGTGGTGGTACCACCAGGAACCCTGGGAGAACAGGAGAACTATGGAGGTGTCCCTGGCCCGTGGGGGAGGCAGCAGGCTCTGGGGGTGCCTCTGGCCGACGCAGTGCCCGGGATCGTTGGGGAGGATACAGGGTCCGGGAATGTCGTGAGCCTATGGGAGAGGAGGCCGGCTGTGGGGGAGCAAGAGGCGCTGGTGCCTACAGCTTCAGGGGTTCCTGGGCCCGCGGATCAGGAGGCCGGCTGTGGCGATGACCCCTGTCTGTGCAGAAGGAGACAGGTTGTGGGGTGGCCTGACCTGCAGGGGATGCCTGAGGCTGCGGTTTTGCCCAAGCACAGGTGCGCCCTGGCAGGGCTGCCCCCAGCGGTGGGTATGCCTGGGCCTGGAAGGGGCCCTGCCAGGGTGCCTGCCGCTGTGTGGGTGTCTGGCCCTGCGTGGCAGGAAGGCAGCTCCGGAGAGGTCTTAAACCTGTGGGAGAGGGTTCAGAGTGCCACAGTGCCTGTGGCAGCAGGGGTCCCTGCGGCTCCTGAGGAGCTGTGGTCTCTGCGGGAGGACGCTGGCTCTGTGGGTTTCCCTGGGTTGTGGGGAAGGAGACAGGCTATCGGGGTTCCTGAAGCACCTGGGCTCGGGGAGGAGACAGGCCCCGGGTGTGTCCCGAGATTTTGGGGAAGGAGACCGAGTACCAGAGTGCCTGGGACTACTGAGGAGTCCACAGCTGCCAGGGTGTCCGGTCCTCTGGGGATGGAGACCGGCTTGCCAGGAAGGAGGCAGACTGCAGAGGTGTCCACAGCTGGTGGGGTGCCCATGGTCCCCAGCACACCTAGGCCTGTCCTGGAGGAGTCCACTGCCAGAAGTGTTGCAAGCCTGTGGGGGGAGAGGGAGACAGCGGGAGGACCTGTGGACGCCTGGGCTCCCACAAGGATGGGGGTGCCCAGCACCGCCAGGATGCCCGTGCCCATGGGGGAAGGTCTGGGCCCTGGCGGCCCCTCAGGCTTGTTGGGAGGGAGACGGGCTGCTGAGATGCCCACAGCTGCTGGCCCTTCCATGGCTGTGGGCAACTGTGGACCAATGATGGCTGATTCCTGCTCTGGGGACTTCTCAGGTATGTGGGGACGGAGACCGGTGACGGACGCGCCCACTGCTGCCAGGGCTGCAGGAGCTGCTGATGGGGCGACTGGCTCCGATGGGGTCTCAGGCCCATGGAGGAGGAGACCCACCGGACCAGCCACTGAGGCTGTGCGGGTGCCTTTGTCTTCGGGGGTGCTCGCAGCTATAGGGGTTCCTGTGACGGGACGCGCGCCTGCCGCGGTGTGGGTGACAGGGTGTACGGGAAAAGAAACAGCTGCGGCTGCCTCGGGCCTCCTGGCGCCGAGGAGACAGTCCATGGAGGGAGCTTTGGGGGAGGAGGCAGGAGGCCAAAATGTGGAGCTGGCCCGGGGGAGCCAGGTGGCGGGGGTGTCTCACACCCATGGCTGTGGGATCAGGTTGTGGAGCTGCCCGAGGCCTGGTGGGGGAGAGGCCGACCACGAGAGCTTGTGCTCCGCATCCGGGACCAGAACTGCCGTGGGGGTGCCTGACGCAGTGGGGGCGTCTCTAGTTTCAAGGCCGGAAACAGGCGTCGGCCGTTTCAGGGTTCCCCTGCAGCAGAGTGGGGGGTCCAGGCCAGAGGAGCATCTGGAGCCAGGGGGAGGGGGAGCCCTTTGGGAGAGCACCTTGTGGGGGAGGACCGGTTGAGGGGGGCCTTCCAGTAGCACGTTAGGGAGCAAGTGGGGGGGTCCTGGGCTCTGTGGGAGGGGACAGGTGGGGGGAGGTCTGGCCTGGGTTATGGACCGAGACACAGCTTGTCGGGGTGTCTTAGGATCGGGGTGAGAGGCTTCGTAGAGATGTCCTAGGGGATGTCAGGTGACAGACCGGGAAGTTTACTGGAGTGGCGGAGAAGGAACAGGTTGCAAAGAGAGGCGTGTCCCGGGCATTTGTACAGGGGGTCAGTGTGGGGGTGGGTGTCCCTGGACTTTGTGTTTGTGTATGTGCATGTGTGGCGTCACTCGGCATCACCTAGTGTTTCTTGGCGGAGAGTGGGAAGGGGCCGACCTCGTCAGACTTGCCGACAGGCTCACCCGCCTCTGCGGGCCACGTGATTCTGTGGCTGCAGCCCCCGGACTGTGGTGGGGTCAGCCAGCAGCGGGGTCGCTTGCTCACCTGCCCCTCCCATCTCGACAGCTCTAGGAATCGGGGGTCTTGAACAGCTGCCCTGATGTTCCTGCTGATGTGTCTCTCTGGAAGCAAATCCTATCTGCAAACGTCGGGTTTACTCAAAAGCTGAAATTAGAGGTTTTTTCTTTAAGACCTGGATTTCCCTATTGATTTAGCATAGGGTTCTTTGACAGAACGAATACCCCAGTACATTGAGAACTAGTCAGTTTGTGGAAAATCAGCTTAATTCAACACGTGTTGAGTTCATGTGTCTGCCACGCTCCAAGCACAGTGTTGTGGGAAATACCAGAGAAGAGCAGGACAAGTCCTTCCCCTCCGGGAGCCTTGTCTAGCCGGGAAGATGGGACTGACCCTGCGGCATAGGTAAATAACAGCGTGAGGCAGGAAGGCGATGAGCTCGTGCTGAGCGCAGGGGTGCCGCTATGTCTGGGGGTGGGGGCCCAGCCCACGTCAGCTCCCAGACCTTCTTCCTGTCTCGGCCCGCTGTGGGCGGGGGGCTCCAGCTAGCTCCGCAGACCCCACCGCAGGCTTCCTCCGAGTCCTGCACAGTCCCGGGAGCTGCTCACAGTCGGTGAGGCTGCCCTGCGGGAGGGTGCTTGCCCGCCGCGCTGCAGCTCCGGTCTTCTGGGTGACCCTTGAGATCTGACACCTGGAGCGGCTCAGCAGCGAGTCATTAGAACACTGTACCCGTATTCTCTCAGGAGGATTCCCAAAGGGAAGATGCTTTGGTGCTGGTCCTGGAGCCCTCGCTGCCACACGTGAGGCCGCTGCGGGTGTCTCCGGAATGTCGCTGCACGGGCACGATGCCGTGTTGGCCTCCTCTGGCCCGTGTCGGAGTGCTGCGGCTCTGAAGCGGCTTTCTCTCGTTGTAGGCAATGACCGGGGGAGAGCAGGGCCGGCCGGCGGCTGGGCTCTCGGCAGCGCCCCGCGCGCTCTGACCTGATGGGCCCGGGAAGGCCGGCTGCCGTCACCGGGGCTCACCTGGCAGCCTGCGTCCAGCTACATGGGAGCAGCGACCCTAGGACCCTCCAGGCCCAGGTAGTTCTCTTGCCTTGCTGTCTTCAGATTTCTGCTGTGAAATATTTTGAACAAAAATGGGAAGAAAAGGGCAGTGAACATCATTTAAACAGCCTTCGAGATTCAGTGGTGGTGTTTTCTCTCGGGTGCTTGCAGACCTGCTCCCAAGGCAGCTGCAGGAGTCAACGGCGCTTCCTTTCTACATGTTCTGGAATACTCGGTGTTTTAGGATAGGCCTAAAAGTGAGCTCTCCTGCCTAACCAATATCACACCTAACAAAATGAGCCAAAAACCATTCCCTGATACGATCTAATAGCCCATTTTCCCTCCGCTTCATCCAGTTATCCCCAAAAAGGGTTTTCCCCCCAACACTGAATGTATGAAAATCTTCCCACAACGCTGGATTCTGCAGCGAACGCCCAAGTTGCGGGATGGTTGCGTTGTGTTTGTTTCATTGCGCATCTGACCTTGTCTGCCCTCCAGAGTCCGTCCATCAGCCCGTCTTGCCCCAGTACACGTGGGAGTCGGGTGCAGACATGGGAGTTGGGTGCAGACATGGGCATCTGGCATGCCTTGGTGTGCACATCACATGCTAGAATTCGTTCTTGGAGCTCGTTCTGAGAATTTCAGCTTTCTCTTCTGATGCAAGCTTCACATCTGAAATGAATACACCAGAATGTACGCATGTTGTCACATTTGCTGAGGTTTGACGAATGCATACGAGGTGTTGCATGTTCCTCTGTCAGGCAGGGTCTTTGCCATTTCCCCAGAGAGGTCTCCTCCGCCCCTTCCTGCCCTCCTGTGGCCACTAGCATTGGGATTCTTTCCACTGTAGATGGGTTCTGCCTGTTCCAGGCCTTCCTGGAATCCTGTGCCACGGGATCTTGTGTGTCAGGCCGCTTTGGGTGTGAAGTCTGGAGCTCTGGCAGCACGGCTGCTCTGGACCACTGAGCGGCGTCCCCGGTAGGAGCTGTGACTGTTTGTTCTCCGGCTGCTGGTTTGGGTTCCTGCAGATGCAGCTGCTGGGGGCTTCCTGGTACATCTCTGTTTGTAAAGGTGTTTTCACATCTCAGGCACATACCAGGGAGTGAAGTCGCCGGGACATGGGACAGCGTGTGTTTAGTTTAACAAACCAGCAGACCTTCCTGGGGCTGTGCCATCTCCCGTCGCTACTGACAATGACCGAGTGCCCCAGTTGCTTCGCGTCTTAGCCAGCCTGGGTTGGTTTTTTAAATTAGGGCCCTTCTGCTGGGTGTGAAGGAATGTCTCATTGTAGTTTACCAAGAAAATTGAGAAAGAATATTGATGTAGTTTGAGACTGACAAGTTAGAGCAGTGGAATGTGGAATTCCTGGGTACGCTTCTTGCAGACTTCCCAAGTGTCAACCCTCCTATTACATTTCCCCTCCATCTCCCCTGTGTCTCTGTCTTTCTGTAGACACGTGCGCTTACACGTATATGCACTCGTGTGCTCACATGGACACAGGCATCCATGGGCACACATGTGCTCACACGTACACGCACACCTGTCCACACATAAGCACTCACATACACACGCACCTATGTGTGTGTTCACACGTACACACGCACCCACGTGAAGACATGCTAACATGTACACCCGCACACATGTGCAAGTGTGCCATCACGTAGACATGCGCCCATGTGTACACATGCGCTAACACGTACACATGCACACATGTGCAAGCGTGCCGTCACGTACACATGCACCCATGTGTACACATGCGCTAACACGTACACACGTGCAAGCGTGCCGTCACGTACACACACACCCATGCACACACAAGCTTGGGCTCTTACACACCCCCCAAGGCATTCTGGTTATTTTTACTTCTGCGGGTTAGACTTGTCCAGACAAGGCTGTACTTCTCACGGGCTGTCCGTCAGTCCTCGCCCTTTAGACGACGACCCTTTGTTTCTTCTCTCAGAACTTCCAGAGAGGCCTTAAAGTTGTGTCCGAAATACTTTCCTGAAGTCTGACCACAGTGGGTTCATTTTAAATGGACCCTTCATCATGTGACACACAAACACCCTCTATTACGAGGCTTGCCCTGTCCACGGGGCAAAGGGCTGGTAGTGGAGGCAGGGACTTGGGCTGCTGACCTGCCGTGGGGCCTGCAGTCATAAACTCGCTCCTTGTCCTTGACTTGTAATCCTGGAACAGGTACTCCATCCTAAAGAAATTCTTTAAAATGAGAAAAAAAGGGGGGCTTGGGAGGTTCAGTGGGTTAAGCCTCTACCTTCGGCTCAGGTCATGATCTCAGGGTCCTGGGATCGAGCCCTGCTTCCTCCAGTCTCTCTCTCTCTGCCTCTCTGCCTGCTTGTGATCTTTGTCAAGTAATTAAAACAAAACAAAACTTTAAAAAAAAATGAGAAAACAGCTGAATGTGTGGAAATATTATTTTAAGTCCTATTTCTGTTAGTGGAAACCTGGAACCATCTAAGTGCTTAAGAAGGTTAAGGGCCATTTGTGGGATTTTGGAAAAAGCCGCCATGAAAAATGACAATGTTAGCTTTTGGAAACACGCCTTTGCTCCTTAAGGGAAAAACCAAACAAAACTTACACCTATTATAGTTCAAAGGACAAAGCCTGAAGCCTGCGTGAGAAGGGATATGTGGACCTTGGGGTGCGGGATGCCCTCGGGTGCGGGGTCAAGGTCGTGGTGGAGCCACCAGGTGCATGGCCTCGTCTGATGGCGGCTCCTCTGTGGCGGGGTGTCGGGGGGCCATGTCCGCAGAACTCGTTCCACCTGCATTGTCTCTGTCAGAGCCTGACCTTTTGAGACCATGGCGGGTGAGGGGCGGGGGGACCCCATGGGCCACTGTGTGAAGCTCTGCAGGTTGCCTTTCGGAGGAGCAGCCCATGTGCTGCTGGGAGGGGGCAGGGTGGGACCGTGGCCTGGGGACGTGGGCAGGGACCGCAGGCATGTGATGAGGTCAGGGGTGTCCAAGAGTGGCTGCCTAGGTCCCTGCAGGAGAGTGCGTCTTAGCACTCAGGGTTGTGTGGGGGAGTTGGAAATGGGGCCTCAGACGTACAGCGTGTGGGACATGTTTTCCTCACGGGCTCTTGCGCTCGTCTGTTTTGTTTAAAGAACCAGCTGCAGTTCAGCAGGAGCGCACCCGAGCACGCGGGCACCCTGGCTGTGCGCTACTCCTGCCCGCACGCCATCCGGATCGAGAAGCTGAAGCACTCATACCGTGAGTCATACGGCTGTGAGGATGCGGGCTGGCATGGCAGCGGCCCCGGGAGCGGCTCGGCCTCGTTCTCCGTCATCTCGGAGGAGCGGCTCAGCTACGCCGTGCACCTGGCCAAGAGGGACGTGAAGCGCAGGCAGCTGGAGGAGCGCGTTGGGCGGCGCCGGCTCGGTGGGGAGCCCCGGCTCTCTCGTCTGCACAAGGTCCCCGAGCCCAGCATGCAGAGGAAGGAACCGGGGAGCCGGGACACATGCCCTGGTGGCCACCAGCCGTCCACGATGGGAACGTCCTGCGCGGGTGCCAAGGTGTATCTGTACGCACCTCATCCGGCCCCGTCCCACCAGGCTGTGCCCCACTCGCCCCCCACCCACGACCCGGGCCTGGAGCCCCGCCCCAAGCTCGGCGGCCACCAGCAGCTGCTGGACGTGCAGCGGCTCCAGAGGGAGCTGAGCACTTGCATCCACAAGATGGAAGAGGTCACGAAGAAAGGTGAGAGCAGCTAGACTCTGCGGGTGCGGGACAGCCCATCACGCTCATCCCGGTTAGTCCACCCCTCCCTCAAGGGCCCTCAAGGCAGGTGGCCCATGGGTCTGACCGGAGTCTGTCCTCCTGGGAGTTGGCCCTGCCCTGGCCCCTGTCAGGCAGAGGTACCCGACACGCCTCGTCCTGCAGGCTGCCGCATCGGCTGGTGACGCCTCGCGGTCGGGGCACCTGCTGTCAGCCTCGGGTCCGATGGCTCCCGAACACAGACCCTCCTGCCATGTTCTGCTCTGGAGAATTATCTTTAACTTGCCCAGAAACGAGCATCGTGTGTGCACATGCTTCCAAGCACAAGGGCTGTGCGTGGTTCTCCACACCGTTCCCCAGAGTTGCTCAGTGTGCTCTGTCCCATGTTTCCCCACCTCCTGGTGGTGGGTTTGGGTTAGGCTGGTGGGTTGGAGAGAGGAGCCTCTCTTCCCAGCTGCAAGGAGCGGGGGGCTGAGCAGCCCCCTGACCACTGCTAGGACCCCCCGGGTCTGTGGGGACCCTCCGCAGACAAATGCAGGTGCCACGGGGAGTTTATGCTGCCTTCCCAAGATAGCTGTGGCCCAACAGCACGACTACAGAACGCAGCGAGGGTATGGCGGCACCGGGCAGACTGGACTTGTGTCCGTGCTTCCGAGCGGCCGGCCGAGGGGGTGAGGGGGTTGCTGCAGAGTTCACAAGGTCTAAAACAGCACCTGGCTGGCTGAGAAAGACCTTTGTCCCTTGTCTTCCTGGTGAGTGTGTCATGCAATGTTGTGGTGGTGGCAGGAGTGTCACGGCTTGGTGTGGGCCGCCAGGTCACCCCGTGGCCTCCTGTGCTGGAAGCTGTGCTGTCCGGGGACGGAGCCATGGGGACCCCCACTCTGATGACATGGCCTGACCCGGGACCTTTCCAGAGAGCTCCTCAAACTCTCTGGGGCAAGACCGGCTTGGGTGATTTCTCGTTTATTTTATTCTGTCTCTCAAGACTTTATTTTAGAGAGAGCAAGTGTGCACATGTGAGGGCAGAGAAGGGGCAGAGGGAGAGAGAGTGGCAAGCAGACCCCTGGCTGAGCACGGGGCTCGGTCCCAGGACCGTGAAGAGCTTGATTGTAGCCAGAATCAGGAATCGGAGGTGAAACCAGCCCATCTGCCCAGGCACCACCACCCCCCCCCCCCCCGTTTATTTTTTTAGTTTAAAATTTCAGTTTGTCCCAAGCCCATACGTTTTAAACTATAGCAGAAGTGTCACCACAGTGGCAAGTAGCTGTAAAAACCCGTCGTGCACACTGTACATTTTTTCTGCACTTAGTTGTCGTGGGCCGGGCACAGTTTGCCACGGCCCCTGCGGACCACCTCCAGGGGCCCCGATGTGCCCAGAGGCGCTCCCCGGGGGCGGCTCCGTGGATCAGCTGTCTGAGAACCGCCTGCAAGGCGGCAGCTCAAAGCCCTGTCAGAGCCAGCGTCCGGGATGTTCATGCACACGTGCGGTGCCCGCATCTCTCCACGATGCATGGCCGACGTGAGACGCAGGTCTGGCTTGTCGCTCTGTGACACGGTGTCTGTACCCACAACTCCTGATCTCAGTGTGTTGATTTTTTCAAAAAAGATTATTTCATCATTTGGCTTCTTTTTTTTCCTTTCTTTTTTACCCCCATAATTTGGTTTCTTAATGAATAAATGTTAAATATTTGTATTTATAAAATACACTTGCACTAATAAAACATGGCTTTTCCTGACTTGTATCTTAGAATTTTGCATCAGACCCTTTTTGGGATAAATGTATTGGAAACCCACTGCCTCGGCGATGGGCACCTGCGCAGCTCTGAGTCCCCCAGAAACGGCTTCTCTGAGTGCACGTTCTGCGAATCATGTGTGAGGGTCTCCCTGACAGACACGCAGGGCTTCGGACGTTTGAGCAATCTTAACACATTAAGAAAGGATTTCTCTGTCGGATTCAAAATAAGAAAGTGTCGGAGAAATCTTGCCGAACAGTAAATCAGGCAGTAAAGGGTTTCTGAAAAAAATAGAAAGCATCACCGGTTTGGGCTCAGTAGAAAGAACTTCAGAGTGGTGGGCGGCGCTTGGCAGTGACCGAGGCTGTCCCCTGGGGGTCTGGTTCCTGTACGCTGCGCGGCGGGAGCTCGGCTGGAGGTCCTTGCGTCTCTTCCCACCGAGTCCCGCTCTGGCCCGCTTCTTCCTCCCTTCTTGGCTGGTGGAGAATTTGTGGTGGGGGCCCCATTGTTGTTTTTTTTTTTTAAATAGAACTAGAGCTTCAACTTCAACTTCATGATGTCTCGGAATAATGGACATTTTCATGCATTTCCGTATGTAGCGTGTAATCCACTTTTGGGGAAACGCTATTTTCAGACAGGACGGAAGTGGCTTTGGACCCCGATGAGGAGCGACGCGCCCGCATCAGGAGGCAGGAGCAGGCCGTGAGCTCGGCCCGGATGCTGTATGTCCTGCAGCAGCAGGTATGGGGAGCGGGGGAGCGGCCGCTGGCTTGGGGGGCCCCGTCGCAGTGGCACAAGCACAGTGTCCCGTGTGACTTCTGCTGCACTGTGGACACTCAGTTTCCTGAATGTGTGGCTCCGCGGTCTCTCTTCTGTTGTCGGCCGTCATGCGCATCTGTGTACGGTGGGTAGGGGGTGACGTCCTTCAAGGTGGTTTTTGGTTTCTTGGGGTCATAAGTTCTTGCAAACCTTTGTGAGTCCTCTGGAAAGCAGTGCTGGTACAGCGCCTGTTTCTGGGCAGAGTCTGGTGAACAGTGGCTCGGGGGCCCTGAAGCCCCCAGGCCCTGCTGGCTCCCCAGGATTAGAGGGATGGGGCCTCATCACTTGCACACCTGCCTCCTGTCCGTGCGGGGCTGGAGGCCGAGTACTGTGGGTCACATGGCTGTCTCCTCTCCTGGCAATGCCGGAGGCGTGCTGAGGTTCTCCTTTTGTGGCTCGTGAACAGATGCTCACGTTGCTTATGTTGCGATGCTTCACAAGTCTGTACTGACTGTGGTGCCTTCCTCATGAACTCACCTTTGACTCCTTTCCTGCCACTTAAGTCACATGTTGGCTTTATTGCTTGAACCGAAAGCCAAATGTTTTCATGTGAAGGAAATTACCTGAGTTAGACTTTATTCCGTATTGTCCTGGGCTTGTGCACATGGCTGCCCCTGCGATCGTTCCAGAACATGCACCTGCCCCTGTCAGGGCTCTCTGGACACAGTGCAGCCCGCGCCCCAGTGTGGCCTCCCCCCTTCCCAGTGCCGCCCCCACCTTCACTCCCTCCTGGGACGTTCCTGTGACACTGGGACCAAGGATGGGAGGGGAACACCGTGCTCCATTCACCGTCTTGAACTGGAAGCCGGGGACCGTGTTTCGGGTCATGAGTGGAGGGCTTTGTCTCATTCCAAGTGACTTGAATTAAATAGTGTTATATTTGAGCAAGACAGGTCAGCGGACAGGTCTGAGGCCTCCACTTTCCCCCTTTACGGAACAGGTGAAGGAGATCCAGGAAGAGTTGGATAAATTGAGCCCACGTGAGACCAGACACACGAAGAAGGTGCTGGGGCGGTTCTGCCACCATGAGTACTGCTTGTAGATAAGTTGCATTTCCAGCGTCCGGTGGGGACTGTGTGCGTGGGTTTTCCACAGTAACGGGTGCACAGCTCTTACAGAGACGTGTCTAGGGGGGCACGAGCCACGTACATATCCTGCATTTGGGGTGGCCCTCCAGGGCACAGACTGAAAATAGATTCTGTTGCTGCTGGTGTGAGAGTAGGGGCTGCTGTGGCACTCGGTCGGGGAGCTCCTGCCTTCCACTGGGGTCATGGTCCCAGGGTTCTGGGATCGAGTCCCACATCAGGCTCCCTGCTCAGCAGGGAGTCTGGCTCTCCCTCTGCCCCTCCCCCAGCTTATGCTCGCTCTCTCCGTGTCTGTCAAATAAATAAATAAAAATCTTAAAAAAAACAAAAAGAAAGAAACAATAGAAAGGTAAAAGCTCTTTGTCGGAGAAAACCTCTCAACTTTGTAATCGCCCGCCTTACTGTGAACAAGTGTCAGGGTACGAGGCTGTCTGGAAAGAAGACAGGCCACAAGTGCTGGTGGGGGTGGGACCGCCGCGAAGTTTGAGGCCTCACCCGCTCCCCCCGTCCTTCCTCACCAGTCATGGGCCATGTCGCGGCTGGCAGCTGCCCACCGAGGAGCCATCCGGGCCTTACAGGTGTTGGTGACGCAGCTTACGGACCGCGGGGAGCACCCGGTTCCTGCGCGCTGTCGGGAGCTGGGCGGCCTCATCCGCCAGCTCTCACTCTGCTCCGCCAAGCTGCATGCCGACCCCTCCGTCCCCAGTGTGGTTGCGGACATCCTGCGACAGATTGAGGTACAGAGTGGGCTCCGGGTTTTGCTCAGTTTTTTTTTTTTTTTTTTTGCTCAGAGTGCTGTGTGTCTGATCAGGGAGGTGATGCGTGCAGTGGCCTGGTTTGGCTGGGATTGAAGGGAAGAGAGGAGGAAGCTGCTGCCTGGGGAACTCCAGCTTCGCAGGGGGCGCAGGACGGCCTTTGTTTTCATTTCATCACTTTCAGAGTTGGGTCTATAACGTTGTATCTCACTCGTTTGAGAACAGGCAGCTTGGGTGTAGCACCAGCGTCGGCTCTCACCCAGGTCTGCTGACTCAGCAGAACGTTCTGTCCCCTGACTGAACTTGCCACGAGAGAGAGAGCCTGTTAGCACAGAAAAGGAGAGCAGTAAAGCACTCTTCGCTTAGTGCTTGCATGGGAGGGCCAGAGTGTAGTCTGGGTGGGCTTCCGGGAAGAAGAGGTGCTTGAAGTCCTAAGGGAGCAAAGCCTCCAGTCCGGTGTGTTGGCTGGAGATGTCTGGCTGTTCCCCGGCAGGTACTAGTCAGGACAGAGCCAGCAAGAACAGGGCGCCCTCATCTGTGCTGTCTCGGCCCTTCTGCTGTGCCGGCAGCCACGCGGGCTTTCTTACTGGCATGCCACCGCCACTTTCCTCGCACACTGTCCCCGCGACCCCGTCTCCGGAGTTAGCTCCACCCCCACCCATCCACGGACAGAAGGCGACCTTCGTGTTGGTGAGACAAGGGAAGACAGGTGCACCAGAAGGAGCCTTCTGGGCATTGACTAGCCCTTGGTTGCCCCTGTGGCCCCTCTGCCTTGACCATCGCTGGCGTGGTGAGTTGGGGGCAGGTGCAGGAGGCACCAGTGGGCGCAGACCCCCCCCCCCCCCCGCCCCACGACATTGTGGCGGGGCACCTGGTGCTCTGGGCACTTGCCTGTCACAGACAGCGTGGGCATATCCTCATGGTCCTGGAAAGATCTCAAGGGTTTATAGAGCCTGTCCCCAGAGTCCGAGCAGGAGCACCTGAACGTGATGCTTCTTATACGCGTCTGTCTGTCAGTAATGCGAGGAACTCAGTCCTGTTGACGGGCTACAGCTGCCAGGGCTTGCTGTCCTTGTGCCTCCCTGTCCCCAGAGTAAGTGTTGGTTTGCACGGACCCGCTGGAAGCCAGGCCTTCGCTGCCGCTGACGAGCGAGGTCTGCGTCCTGTGGGAATGGGGGCCGTGCGGGGCCGTGCGGCCAAGGCCCTGGGCGTGCTGCATGGTTTATGAAAATATATGTTACACGCGGTTCCTTTGCCCAATGGAAGTGTCATTTGAGTGAGTGGGATTTCGACTGAGAATTAAGACATGTAAAAAGCACGCAGGTGGAGCTCTGCGGACCATGGTCGGTTTCGGGCACGTGGATATAGAGCCTTCAGACGTCCTGTTCTTGAGCTTTGTGCTGCTGGTTTCAGCGGACTAGATGTGTAAATAACGTGCACATTTTTTTTTATTAATGATGCGGGCATCCTCAGTAATGGCGTTTCCCAGCTAAATGACAGCCATTGACCACTAGACAAGGCCGTGCTAGTGATGCGTGTCTCTGGGGGCCTGATTTTCTGGTTTGTGATGAATAGTTAGGCTTCAGTGAGATAATCTAAGATGGTAACGGACTATCTCATTGTAGGCTTTGGAATCCCTCCTGGAAAAGAAATTGTCACCAAAAAAGAAGAAAAGTTTCACGGAAATTCGGAGCAGGTTTCCTGTTGGTGGCCGTGGGGCCTTAGAGAGATGGCAGAGTCCTTCTCCCAAGAGTGCGAGGAGAACCCTTGTAGCAAAGGAGTCGTTTCCCGAGGAAGCAAGGTGGCCTTCAGGGGCGAAGACGCTCCCAGCTGGTATGTGTCCTGAGACATTCACAGTGTGGTGTCTGGTTCCTCGAGGTCATCTGGCCGACACAGACGCTGCGTGAGGGGAGGTCAGGATTTAAAACCTGCTCACCAGCAGGTGCACTCGAACCCAGAGAAGCAAGTCGCAGCTAGACTGTGTCCTTGGGTGGGAAGCTGGAGGGTCCCCCTGCAGAGGAAGTGTCCCTCCATAGAGGAAAAGTATCCCCCATAGAGGAAGGCTCCCCCATAGAGGGAGGGTTCCCTGTAGAAGAAGGGTCTCCCATAGAGGAGGGTCCTTATAGAGGAGGGTGGGGAATGTCAGGTTCCCACACTGTCGTGCTTGGGTCCCCTAAGGGAGATTCCTGAAGAGCTGGAAGTGAGAACCCCGCTTTTTAAACGCGTATTTGTTTAGATTTTAACGATAGGTGCACGCACACACAGACACCCACGTGACGGATGTGTGTGTTTAGTGCAGGTAATGACTGGTCCCCAGAGCCGGCGTTGCTGGCCTTGAACCTGGGCCTACAGGGATATTTTGGGGAGCAGTGAGCAACAGAGTATGTTTCCCGCATCCTTGCCAAGTACCTTATGTCATGAAACTGGGAGACTTTTCCAGTGTCTGGATGCAAATATCCCTTCCTGTTGGTCCTGTCCTGTCCCGACTCTGGGAAGGAAGGTCATCGGTGCTCCCAGGCGTGTGCTCCCTCCTCCGGGTGCCCTCCACCCTCCGGGGGCTGGCGTCATGCTTGCGGGCGTGGAGACTTTCTTCCTGCGCTCTGGGCCTCCTCTCTGGGTTTACACGGGCGGTGGCGGGTCTCTCTCTTAGTCACTTGCTTTTCGCTTGGTTTGCAACCCCTCTCCTGGTACGGAGACCTGCACCTGGTGCGCGGAGCCCACATTCTCCTGTGTTTTCCTCTGTCGGGAGGCTCTTCTTGTTCTTCACAGTTGGTTGACGGCGATGATGTGTCTTCAGAGCAGAAGGTGCTTGTCAGGTTCCGGGGCAGAGGCCGTGGGGCTGGTGATGGGCCCCTGAGCTCACGGCCTGGCCTGTGGGGACAACATCATCCTGCCCTTTGTCCACTCCCACAGGTGAAGGGTACAGTCGATGGCCAAGGAGAATTCCTGACGTAGGGTTAGTAGGAATTCCTGGATTCCTTGTTAGGTTTGTTTCCAGTTTTCTCATTTTATGGTTTTTATTTCTGCTGTGAACGGAATTGTCTTTTCACTGCATGTCGAAGTGGGTTCTAGCTCCTTCTGGCAGAGCCCTGCGATGCTTCCCAGACCCCCGGGCGGCGACCACACTGCATGTTGTTGGTTCTGAGGGATGTGGTGGGACTTTCCTGAAATCAGGATGCATTCTTAGGTTGATGGTACTTTTCAAGTAATTGGTCATGTTTCCAAATTTGCTGTTGGTGCATAAAATAAGGGCATGTCTTATAATCGATGTTTTAGATTTGATGAATTACTGAGATTGTTAGTTAATTCTTCCGTGTTTTTCTGGATACACAAGATCACTGACAAATAAGTAAAGTTCTGCTTCTCTCTTTGCGATTTTTATACCGTTTCGTTCTTCTCTCTCTCCTTCACTGGACAGAATTTAGTTCAGAATAACATTGGGTGACAGCTGCAGAGGGGCCACCGCCGCCCTGGGTTTTGTGGGGTCTGTTTCCATGCCATGCTTGCGGTTGGGGTCGTGCATGTCCACGTGCAAAGTGGGGGAAATAATCTTCCGTTTCTTCTTCCAGCTTTGTGGAAAGATTTTCTTTTCCTCTACGTTTTCCTTTTTTTGAGTTAAACTGATAGAGGTATACATTGATAGTGTTTTAAAGTAGTTCCAAGATTTTAATGCTGTATTTTTTAATGGGCCATTGATGTCCGTGTGGATGAACCCAGTGAACTTATTTTCCTGTTTCAGTTGAAGTAGAACGTAGAGTTGGACAAGTGCACAAAACGTGGGTGTGTCCCTGCGTTTGCTGTCAGAAAACAAACATCTGTGGAGCTGCTACCTATGTCAAGAAATCGAACATTCCAAGCACTGAGAAGTCCCCTCCAGTCTCCACGCCTCGTCTCCTTCCCCAAATGCACTGTTCTTCCGATTTTTTTGCTATACTTTGGTTTCTGTCAGATCTGGAACTTCGTGAGCTTTGTAGGAATGGAGGTGCACGATCCGTATTTTCACAGGATGGGCCTCTCTCCACTCGCATTTTGTGGGGGTCGCATTTGTGTGGCTGTGACCTGCTGGTGCTCACGGCTGCGTCCCACCGTAGGAGCGTAGCACGACTCCTTTGTCCTCACCGTTGGGGCTTCCCAGGTCTGGGCGATAGCGAGAAGGCTACTCTTCTCCTGTGTGTGTCGGTGCGTGTGCACGTGTGTTTGTGGTGGGTGTGTTCCCGGGTACCATGGTCGGGGTGTAGTGGCTGGTTCCACCGTAATAGCGAAGATTCTTTTCAAAGTGGTTTTACCGGTTTTATGCTGACCAGCAGCGTGTGGGAGCCGCTGCCACCCATCCTTGCCCACACTTGTCAGTTTTTGTAAGTGTAGCCCCTGCTTGGTGTGTAGACCATCATTCTGGTTTTGTGTTCAAAGATTGATTGACTTGAGAGAGTGGAGGCGGCAGGGGGCGGACCCTGCTGAGTGCGGAGCCCGACACAGGGTTTGACCCCAGGACCCTGAGATCAGACCTGAGCCGAAACCAAGAGTACGACGTTGAACCCAGGCGCCCCTCATTCTGGCTCGAGTTTACATTTTCTGTGTGTGACAGTGTGAGTGTTTTCTTGTGTTTGTGCCCCGTGTGCACACCTCCTGCTGGGCAGTGCCGGTTCGGTCCCTGGCCCGCCCGCCCTCCCTCTCTCACATTCTCCTTCTCTTCCTTCCTTTCCTTTTTTTTTTTTTTCTGTTGTTCCCAGAATTGGATTTATAGGAGTTCTATTTGGGACTGCTCTGCGTGTGGGCCCTGCCTCAGTTTTCTGTGCTGTAAACACACACTGGGACGTTACTGCAGCTTCTGCCACGGCAGCGGTGCTGGGACAGACAGAATCGGTCATTCGCTGGGGTCCGACGGAGCACTGTTTTCCTGTACATCTTTTTGCCTTTGTTTTTATGTCCTATTGAAGCTTTTTCTTACGCCAGAATTAAGACCTTTTCCTGCGTTATTTCCTTGAGAAGTTTCATTTGAAAAGATTCCTTCCTCAGAGCGGCAATGAATACCACTCGTGTTGTAAATTCAACGTCCACACATGTGGGTCCGTTTCTGGGCCCCGTGTCCTGGTCCCTGAGACCATGGACCTTGCTGCTGGTCTCTTAGCTCATGCGCAGCGTCTCCATTCTGACTCTTGACTGGACGCTCGGCTGCCTGCTCTTCTGGAATGCCTTTGCTGACCTCGACCCTCGGCATCTGCACGGAAGTTTCAGGATCAGAATATGAGTTCCACCAACAGCCACCCCTGCCAGTGATAGCCCACAGTGGACGGCCGACAGCCGACAGCAGATAGACAGCAGACAGCAGCTAGCGGACAGCCAACAGCCGACAGTGGATAGCCGATAGCCGACAGCAGACAGCAGACAGCCGACAGCGGACAGTAGACACCCACAGTGGACAGCCGACAGTGGATAGCTGACAGCCGACAGCGGACAGCAGATAGCTGATAGCTGACAGCAGACAGCAGACAGCCGACAGCGGACAGCCGACAGCAGACAGTGGACAGTGGACAGCCAACAGCGGATAGCTGACAGCCGATAGCCGATAGCTGACAGCTGATAGTGTCCTGGGATTCTGACGAGTTAATGCCTCCTGAAGTCCCAATTCACAGACGGAGCCTCCGACTCAGTTGTCCTCAGATCCTCTCGCGCAGCTTTCACTGCATTTACCCTGCGGCGTGCCTGTGCGTGGCATCCTGGGAAGCCCTCTCACTGCTGACGTGCATGCAGACATGCAGACGTCTGGCTGACCTGCAGACACTCCTGTTTTCTTACCACTTTGTCAGCAGGTTGTGCTCTGCTGTGTGTGGAATCGTGAACAACCCTGGCTCACTCCAGCCTTTGCTCCTTTCTTGCCTTTTCTCCCGTGCTCTTGTGGCTTCGTGTATGATCTGTCGACGGCGCGAATGTCTCGTGTAGCGTGAGACTAGCGCTTTCCTTGGGCTTCTGCTTTGTCTGCTTGGAACCTGAGCCGTGAGACACTAGGCCTTCGGGGCTGTGACGTCGTTCCTGTCGGAACCTCGGGGCCGCCCCTCAGGTGGGGCTTGTATGAGGTCGCGTGGCGCTCACCGATACTCGCACCCCGTCCCAGAGCTCTGGCCTCCGCTGCCAGGCTCGGAGTGTCTCCTATGAGTAGCTGGCTGTTGCATGGTTAACCCGCTCTGGTGTCCGAGGTGCAGGACACCCTTGAACGTTCAGCCTCGGCTCCTGAGTCTCATCTGCCGACGTTTTCTCTGCCTGCGTCGGACTCTCCTGTGCTCATCAGCAGCTTCTCGGGTCACTATTTCCTCTGCTGGGTTGGAGCTTGCGTGTCGCTGTGCATCTGACCTGTGTCCCAGTCTGCTGCCGATGCTGTGCATCACCCTGGCGTGGATGTCTCCGAACTCACTGGAGAGCGGTTAGACGTGCACGTCACATGGTGTGGTTGTCCCTCCCCCTCATGGCTACATGGTAGAACGCAGCCCCAGGTGGGCGTGCTTTTCCCTCCCACGCCTGTGAGACAGGCTCCAGGAGGCAATGTGTCTGAGGTGGGGAAGGCTCCTGGCCAGCCACGTAGTATGCTGCGGTCCGGGTGCCCAGGGGAGACACGGACAGCTTCCCGGGCCTGTGCAGACGCGTCTCCTAGCTGGGTTAGAAGAGTGCAGGTGCCCGCAGCCGAGGTGGGGAAGTGAGCGCCTGCTTTGGGGGCAGTGGGCGTGCTTGCAGCTCCCGTGGAACCAATGTGCAGAGTGGGAGCGCTGATGCATGTCGTGACTCTGGGCGGAGGACGCTGTCTCTCAGTGTTTTGTTTTTCCGTCTGTGAAGCGAGGACACTAGTCCTTATCCTGCGGGACAGACCCGGGTATAAGTGACACATTGGATAATCCCGAAGTGCCCTAAATGTGGCAGGTGTTTTTAGTTCCTTGCCACAATTTCAAGTTACCGCGGGAGGGGCAGGTTGTGGTAGGCAGATGATAGCTGAGGAAACAGGTCTTTAAAAATGAGTTGGCCATTAAAAAGGAGTTGTTTTTTTTAAAAGATTTTATTTATTTATATGACAGAGAGATCACAAGTAGGCAGAGAGGCAGGCAGAGAGAGAGGGGGAAGCAGGCTCCCCGCTGAGCAGGGAACCCGATGCGGGGCTTGATCCCAGGACCCTGGGATCACGACCTGATCCGAAGGCAGAGGCTTAACCCACTGAGACACCCAGGTGCCCCTAAAAATGAGTTTTGTCCATTTCTAAAATAATAAAGTGATCGGGTTGTGGAGGAGTGAGCAGGCCTGCATTGCCAGGGAAATGGGTTTCTGCGGAGCAGTTCCCCTGTTCCTGAGTGGAAGGGACAGACCCAATCTTGGACCCTAAGTTAGAAGGTGCAGCCCTGCGCATGTTTCGTTTTGTCCCCTAGGCTGGCCGCTGGCCCCTGTGCTGAGCGCAGCCTTGGGGTCAGGGCATGGGGGAAACCCTGGGGGTCCGTCCCCTCCTGGGGAAGAAGGCTGTGCTTCTCAGGCACTGTCGGGCCGGCCTGGGGTTGTGCGAAGCACTTTAGGCGAGCCTGTTGGGACCCACTGAGAGGCCTGCTGGGACACCAGCTGAATTTGTGCTCGAAATGACGGGCTGCCGAGGGGAGGGCTCGCACCTCCACAGAAACGACTACTCGGATCTTCTCTCCTGTCTCTAGAATAGCTGTGAACGCATCTTGTTAGTCTTCTTCCTGAGTGCCTGAGAGTTCTTGCTGCCGACACTGACAGGATGTTTTCCCTTCTGTTCTCTCTGGTCATCTTGATACATGGGAATGATACGGATTTTCGTGTATTTTTTTCTCATCCAGAAACCCTCTTCCTCATTTAATTCTGTATAAATCCTCTGTGGAAATCCTATATGGAAATCCTATATGGAAAACATCTCCTCTCCAATCAAAGATCGTTCTATTTCTTTTCCCGCTGCAAATTGAACGGCGTGGATGGATGGAGGTTTTAAGAAATGGCAATTTGAATATTTACATCTTAGAAAAAACACATTTGGTAGCCAGGCGGGGTGACCATAGACGAAGAAGGGGCAGGTCAGGAGGCACTGTTGTCACTGTCACGGGATAGCGCATGTCCGCCCTGGCTGGTAGGGGCAGTCAGGGCTGGGGTCCGAGGGATGACGAAGGAGCACGCGTCGAGGGGAGCCTGGGCGTCAGCCATGGCCTGCAGGTCTCTGCCTGTGGGTCCCTGTAGGAGTCACAGAGTGGGGAGTGACTTTGGCAGTAAAACGTGTCTCTGCTGGCAGGCTCGGCTAGGTGTCTGCAGCTTCTCTGTCCTTCTGAAATGTCCTACAGATAACTGTCCCGCTGGGACAGCGCCTGCTGCGACCTGGAGGTTGGAGAACGGGCTGGATGTAATGGGTGCAGAGATCCTTCCGGAAGAAGCCCCGTCTGCTCCAGACCACAGCGCCAGCTTCTCGGGGGATCCACTGGCCCTGGCGGGAGCCGGAGCTGCAGTGGGGAGGCCCACTACCAGGAGTGCGGTGCTCCGGAAGGAGGAGGCCCGGGCGCCAGCGAGGCCACCTCAGGTGCGGAGCGGCCCCTTCTGCGGCCCGTGTTTCTGGTTGCCGGCCGAGCCCATGGTCCACCAGCTGGGCCCACCGTCCGAACAGCTAACTTAGCTTGGCTCTGGGTAGTGTTTGGGTTTTTTTTTTTTTTCCTTAGAGATTTTATTTATTTATTTGACAGAGACGCAGTGAGAGAGGGAACACAAGCAGGGGGAGAGAGAAGGGGGAAGTAGGCTCCTCACTGAGCCGGGAACCCAAAGCGGGGCTCTATCCTAGAGCCCCAGGATCATGACCTGAGCCGAAGGCAGACATTTTAACGACTAAGCCCCCAGGCACTCCTAGTGTTTGGCTTTTTAATGAAAAATAAGAGTTTCTAAAACTGCTCCCCGGACCGGGCGTCTCTGTTGTCCTGGTTGGAGAGATGCACGTGAATTTGACACCGCAGCCTTCATCGGGCAGGCTGTCCTCACATTCTGCTGCTTCTGCTTCTGCTTCAGAAGTGTGGGATTGGAGGGGATTGAGGTCTGCTTCCTGCTGAGGATAAACATCGGTAACTCATTCTTTAGTATAAAAAGGCCTCACAGGGCCACTGCTGTGGGTTTGGGAGGCAGGTGACTTGAAGCTGTGTCAGACTCTAAGCTTCTGTTTGTGGCGTGACTGTAGTGGAGAACCCGCTAGAAGATGGTCAGGAGGCGCTGTTGTCACAGTCACGGGAAGCGCACGTCTGCCCTGGCTGGTAGGGGCAGTCAGGGCTGGGGTCCGAGGGATGACGAAGGCCCGGTCCAAACACCCTCAGTGTGCTTGGCACTGGCAGGCCTGCGTGTTGTCAGGTGGCCCCCAGCACGACGTGGAGTGCTGGGCACTGGGACTGAGGTCCTGCCTTGACTCCGCCTCGTGGGGCGTCATCAGGCAGGCAGGACTGGTCCTGGGCCATGAGCCCATTCAGCCTTCTGGAAGCACGGGAAGAGGTCTGTCACGGTGCACAGATGAGGCATGACACGTTTCAACCAAGATCGTCATGCAGCTTCTCTTTTTCCTTTAAGAAGAAACATAAGGATAAATGTATTTTATGTGTGTATTTATGTGTGTGTAAAAGGGTAGTAAATGCAGGGTGTCCAGCTTCACCTTTCCCCTGACTCCCATCACCTGCCTGGGGGTGCGGAGTAGAGCGTGTATGTTCCGTATAGGAGCGCTTGGCATGAGGCGCGCTTGGCGTGAGGTGCACCCGCCCCCAGGTTTTGCGTGCTCTCCACGCCAGCTTCCGGTGCAGCGTGGGGACTCCCGAAGCCTCAGGCGAGCTTCCCTGATACCCGTGTGGCTCTCGAGCACATGTTCGTCTCCTGCAGGGACTGCACAAAGCTGGAAGAGGAGGACCGACCCGGTCCCAGAGCAGAAGCCGACTGCAGCGCACGACAGTGTCCTCCAGACTGAAAGTGAGCCAGCAGCCTGTGAGGGACAGCAGGGCCCCTTGGGTGCCTCCAAACCCCACGTCCCCGCCAGCGTCTCCCAAGTGGTACGTGGTGGGGTGTGTGCTCCGCAGGGCGGGTGCCTGTCACTTAGGGTTGACGCACAGCTGCGGCCCGAGTTCCCACTAAGCACAGAAGCGTCTGCGGCTGAGAAATATGGGAGAATGTTTGTCCAGAAGCCTCTTGGTGCCTTTGTCCTTCCGACGGGGGTGGGAGCCTCTTGTGGCCACCGACCCGCTGGGGGTGTGTGGTTCTGTGTGGGGGTCGCAGGTGTGCGCCAACCTGTGTCGCACAGGGGACCTCGCAGCCCAGTGCTGGGAGCTGTGCCTTCCTCGTGCGGAGTGTTCCGTGCCAGCACGGGGCCTCAGCCCTGACGGTCTTGGGGACCCTTCAGTCGGTCTTTGCTGGGGGATGAGTATTTAAAGAGAACCTTAATCTCAAGTCGAAACTATGAATCCTAAAACCATGGGGCTCTCGCGGCCACCGGGCGCAGGGAGGAGGAAGCGGACTTTACCGTCTGTCTCTGCATTAGCACGCGCGGGGGCGCGTCCCGTCCCACCGAGCGAGGCTGGCAGGTCTTCTGGGGGTCACCGGGGGGCCAGCAGGTGGCGGGGAGCAGCCCGGCGGGCCGGCCGAGTGTGCGGCTGTGCCTGCTCGTCAGCCCTCAGAGCTGACGCGATGGCGACTTGGGCGTTAAAGGTCTTGCTGACGGAGCAGGGCTGGATCCGCTGTCAGGCCTGGTTTCACGATTCCGCTCTGAAGCGCGGGCTTTCCCGCGCAGGTTGGAATGAAGACACGGGTTCCGCTGGGGGCTCATGTGGACCTCCGTGGGCAGATGCTGCTGCAGCCCCGAGTGCGGGGGGAGGGGGTGTCCGGGCGGCGTGCGGGGCGCGGGCGGGAGGTGTTGCGGGAGCTGGCGGCTGCGCCACCATGCTCCCCCAGCGGTGCTCTCCCGCGTTCACAGCGCTGCCTGGCTGAAGGTGAAGCCGAGCCCCAAGAGTGCTGCAAAGGAAGCGTGGCTGCGGCAGGACGAGGCTCCGGACGGGAGTCCGCAGAGGGATGCCATTGCGCAGGAAGCCGTGAGGTTTGTGCAGCCAGTTTTCCACCTCTGGGAAAGGAGGGGCCCCGGCACCCAGGGTCTGGTGCGCGCGATGCCAGTTCTGTCCTGCCGCGCTCTGCCGCCCCACGGCCATGCTCTGCTGCCAGACGGCCCCATGCGCATGGCGACCGCTTTCCCTCTGTTCCTCACCACTGGGTGCTTTGTCACCGGCTGCTTGTCTGTGTGGTGCAGCGGTGAGCTCTACGGAGACTTCCAGAAATGGCTGGAAGAGCGAATCCCAGCCCCCGTTACTTACAGTTGCAGGAGGGGCCGGTTCCGACCGACCTGCGGTGGAGGTGGAGGGTGAGGAATGGTGGGTGGAAGGGGACGGGCTGCTTCCGGTGCAGAGAGACCGGCTCCCATCGGGCATGAGATGAGAACGTTCTGGAAGGAGTGGTGATGGTGGGGCTCTGCATTCACGTGGCCAAGACTGCTCTTGCCTTATGGACTGTTGTGTCATTGGATGCTAGTCCCGTGTCCCAAACCAAAGGACACAGAGCCCCCCGTGCAACCGCCCTTGTTCTTGAGTGTGCGTGGGTGGTTTGGGTGGCCGTCCACACTCACTGGGAGTGCGTGTACACAGAGCCGCCCATGAGGAGTTCCCGCGGCAGAGGTGGGGTTCCCCGTGGAGCCCCGGCCCCAGCCCTGACCCGGGCGGCATGCGAGGAGAGGCAGGGTGGTCTGACACCACTTACTGCCCAGCAGGCTCGCTTGGCTTGATGCCGAAACTTCCAGAACAGTGAAGGAGCTGGAGGAACTGAAAGCCGGAGCCTCGGACGAGACGCGGAGGTGGGGGTGAGTGCCCGTGTCCCAGGTGGAGTGCTGCGGCCGCTCCCCACGGGCAGGGGCTGTGCACACCTGGGCAGACCCCAGCGGGGTGCGGGTGGGGCCGGGATGGCTACTGGGCTTCTGTGCTGTCCCTGAGGTCCGCTTCACTCGCTGTGGACACCGGTGGGACAGAGGGACCGGTGGGGCTCGAGGCTGCGGGAACGGCCAGGAAGCTAGCATAGAGGGGGGCGTTTGCGTCTGAGCGGGAGTCATGAGGGCTCACCTGCTGCTTCGGTCTGCGTGCTTGTGCCCCCAGGATCGCTGCGGCCTGGCCTCGCCCGTGGACGTGTACCCGTGTGACTGTGTGTGTGGTCTTTGCTACCAAGTGTCCCTCCTGGGCAGAGATGCCGAACGTTGTCGGGGGGCTGGGAAAGCTGAGAGGTCGGCCTTGCGTCTCTTTGTCCCCCGCCCCTGGGTGCTCTGCTCTCAGCCGGTGGACTGGACGTGCGTCTGTCCCCGGGTGCTGTGCAGGCGCTTTGCTTCAGGGTTGACTCGAGTGGAGGGAGTTAGCGCCCAGCCAGACGCTTGCAGTTGGAGGGGTCGCTGGCGCCCTGGGGCCGGCCGGGCTGCTCCCCGCCTCCGGTCATAGCTTGCCCTGCGCCTGCCCTCATGGCGTGTGTGCTGTCAGCCCTCATGACACGCTCGTGCCCTGGCCAGCAGGCTCTGCGCCCTTCTCTTTTGTCTGTGGTTGAGGGTTCAAGCTACACCGTGGCAGGGGCGTGGTGGGGGGGCATGGCCAACTTGGTTTCAGCTCGGTTAAAGGGGTTTCAGCTCGGTCCTGGTCTTGGGGTCTGGGATCGGGGCTGCGTTGGGCTCCTTGCTCAGGGCAGAGTCTGCCTGAGGTTCTCTCCCTCCCTCTGTCCCTTCCGCCCACTCACTCGTGCGGTCTCTCTTGGACGGACAGGACAGAACAGGTCACAACCACAGAGCCATAGGGTTGGAAGGGCCTCACTCAGCCGACCTGCCCATGCGGTCACACATGTCATCTGTGACGGGACGGCCCTGCTGAGGCAGTCCCTTCCTCTGCCTCCTAGCCTTCAGGAGCAGCCCTGGAACCCCTACCTGCTGTCCTTTGGCCAGGGAGCAGGACGGCAGCCCACTGGGCCCCGTCATCCCTTTGGGCGGTCGTCTGTGAGAAACGCACGCACGCAGCCCAGAGTAGTAGGGACAGGAGGTTCCTGCGACAACAGCTCTCATGGGAGTGGGCCCCCACTGACTGTCCGTCCTCAGTCCCTCCTGGTTCCTCCTCAGTCACTCCTCCCCTGCTGGAGCGAACCACCGTCCCAACTCTGCCATTCGTCTTCCCATCGCCCCCACCTGTGAGTCTGTCCCCGACGGCCGTATCCCTGATGGTTTGCTGTGCAGGGCTGAGGTGCTGCTGCTGTGAGGGGCGTGGCCCGGGCAGTGCGGCTTCTGGCTCCCAGGCCATCGGTAGGCTGGGTCACAGGCTGGGTCACAGGCAAGTCCCACGTACGTGTCGGGGAGGTGTCGTCGGGGTGGGGTCCCACGTTCAGTGTGGGGCTCCGTTCCGTCCCCCGACCTCGCTGACATCTACTGCTGTCTGCTAATTCTGGCCCCTGGGGTGAGCGTGTGGTGGCACCCGTGCTGTGCTCCTCCTTGCGTCGGCTGAGGCTGCGTGCTGTCTTGCGTCGGCTGAGGCTGTGTGCTGTCGTGCCGGCTGTGAGGCTCTCCGTGTCCGGGCGTGATCCGGCGCAGACGGGCGTGCAGCAGCGGGGGCTTGTCTGCGAGCGAGCTTCCGGATGAGGTCTTGACGAAGAAGTAGGTTTGGGTCCTGACGGAGAGGAGTTTGTCGGTGTTCTGTTGGACGGCCGCACAGATCGTCCGTGCTCTCCCCAAGTGCTCTGCTGCTGTGCTGTGTTCTCCCGTTGGCGGCCGGCTCTGAGCCGGCGTCTGTGTGGGACACCAGTACAGCTCCATGCGTCTCTCTCCCCGCGGAGACGTGCCGTTCTCGCGCTGTCCGCTGGGAGGGCTGCTGGGCTGCGCTTTACTCCGGGGCGAGCGGTCGCCCTGCTGGTGAGGGAGACTTGAGGGTGGTTAGTCCTTCCCTTGGGGCGGGTCAGAGCATCTGGACGCTTAGCCTCTGGTGGCCAGTGTCCCAGGAGCGTCCAGCATGCCTGTGGGTCCAGAGACGCTCCTGAAGGGGCGGCCAGACTTCCCTGCCAGTTGGAGAGGGGCCCCCAGGGTCCTGTCTCCCACGTTTAGGCTGCCCCCAGGCCCCCACCTGCCTTCTCCCACCAGCCCCGTGCCATGAAGCCAGCAGGGCCGCGTGCGGCCCCTCTGCTTTCCCCATGACTCATCCAGAGTTGAGCTCAGCTGCTGGATGCAGTTGGTTACCACGCTGTCCTGTTTTCCAGAAGCATTTTGCTTTCTCTCTGTGGGTTTGTGTCTGACTCCGGGATAGCGGGGTTTGGAGAAGGAACAAAATAAGTTTGACTTGTTAGGTCTTCTGTGTCTTCAAGTTGTTGAAAGATGGTCACTTCTCTTTGGAAATGTACTGAGAACCTCGCGTACTCATTGAGACGTCAGAAGTGGCCTCAGTGGGTCCCAGACCGGCGGTGCACGGCTGCGGGGTGCTTGCTGGAAAGGCTGCATCCCCGCCGACTGCGGGTCTGCTCTTTAACAAGACCCCTGGGACATCGTGTGGCTGTCAAGATTAGAGCAGCTCTGTGATTTTACAGTCGTTTCATTTCCCTCCGCCCGGAGTGGTACCTAAATATACAGACTAGGATGTTTTCTTGTGTCGGATCTTAATTTTGGATTTTATTTCCACGTAGAGTGTCAGACACCCAGCTAGCAGACAAGGTGGAGAAGGCAGTCCTGGAGCGTTTGAAGCCTCTTCTGGTCACGGCCCAGGTAATACCATCGCTTGCCCTTGGAAGCGCCAGACTGAAAGGTGGCCCTCCGTGAGGCCTTGTGGCTGCTGGGCCACACTGTGCTGTGTGGTCCGCCTGCGGTGCTGCCTGGCCCCGCAGGGTCCACGGGTAGGTCCACAGTGCACGTAAGGGACCGAGACGGGAAGAGAGAGTCTCACGTCTGAGAAAGGGGAGCTTTCAGTTTAGGGAATGAGCTGAGGCTCCAGGCTCCGTTGTTGATGAGGTAGATCTGCGGTGGTGTCGGTGCTGCCGTGTCTCGGTGCTGCCGTGTCTGCGCGAGTCCTGGGCGCGCTCACCTCCGTGGGCGGGACAGTTGGCGCGATTTCCCGCGGGCCCAGGCCTGTGTGCAGATTTTCCCCCCCTCGAGGAGGAGGTGTCATGCAGTGTCACCGGCAGTCGCGGTCCTCCCGTGGGCAGTGAGCCGGAAGCGCCGGCCGGCAGGGCGTGGGCCGTGGAATAGTATTGTCTGCGTGCACATGGGGGCCATGGGGAGTGTCGTAATCTCACGTGGAACGAATGGTGTTCTGGGGCCCTGAACGACCATTGCAGTCCGTACCTCCAGTGTAAGAAGTGCATAGTCCTCGCGAGAGTCCTGGGACATCTCAGGGCAGAGCAGAGGGACAGCTATCCCCGGCCCAGCCGGCCGCCTCCTTGTCTCCTTGCTGAGTGAACCGTCGCAGAGATGTGGAGCAGCTGCTGAAAGACATACGGCCAGAGTGGAGGAGGAGGAAAAGGGGCACAAAGCCAAGAGCAGCACGCGGCCTTTCTGTTCCCGAGGATACGAGCCGGGAACTGCCGCGGAGCCTGACGGAGCCACAGCCGATGCCGGAGATCATGACGGCTCACGGGTCATGCTTGTCTGTTTGCAGAGGGTCAGCTCTTCTCAGGAAGCAGATCATCAGCCGAGGGACCGGCTGTCAGCAGACGTGGCAACCGGCCAGCCCTTGGAGGAGGTGAGTGCGCAGTGGCGTCCTGCCGACACTGCCTTTGTGTCGTGAGAGCATCCCGGGCCAAAAGGGAAGTACACGGGTTCCCGTGAGCGCTGGGGATCCTGCTCCAGGACTGGGAGGCGACGGTTCTTCTTGGCTGGCTGACACACACAGCGAGATCTCGGGAGCCACAGGGTGCTGTCCATGGTGCCATTCTCTCCTGAGGACAGGATGTGGCTGTGGTGTGTGGCTCTGAGTGCTGGTGGCCTGCGGCCCGAAAGCAGCCACCGTCTCATCTTGCCACGCAGCCTGGCTTTGCTCGCAATGGGCCTGACGTCCTCTGTGCTGAGGGTCCCCTGCTCACTGCTAGGCAGGCTCATCCACTGAGTGCCGGATGGTGCCCGGGACTGAGCAGGGAAGGGTCGGTACGATTTGGGGAGCATGAGAGCACGTGCGGTGACCGGGTGCCCTTGCGTGTCCCCCCAGAGGACCTGTGTCTGGCCCGTGCGGGAGTGTTGTTGCCCAGCGGGGGCTTGGGCTGTGGGGGTGGGGGTGGGTCTCCGCCGGGTTGGAAAGCAGCCGTGGCTGTCTGCACCCAGACGTGGGGCCGAGCTGGTGTGCAGGCCCAGGCGTAGGGGAAGTGGGACCAAGCCGTAGCGGCCCGGTGACACTGGGTCAGGAGGAGTGCGGATTGAGAGGGCGTGTCCCACGGTGCTGCTCAGGCGGAGCTTGGCTGCCTCCTGAGAGCCTGGTGGGTGTGGCTCCCACCTCACTGCCCCAGCCTCTTGTGACGAGTCGCAGGTTCCACAGCTTCTGAGGCCAGAAGCTGAGAGCGTGACCCACGCACCCGGTGCAGCCCCCGTGTGCCCTCTGCAGCCCCGTCCCCAAGTGGTCCTTCCTCCTGGCCTAGCGTCTCAGCCGGGGCGGCGTCCCCAAGGGACCGGCAGGGCCATCAGCAGAGCCGTCAGCTGTGGGTTTGAGGTTACCAGCCTCGCATGTGAGAATTAGACCATGTAGATCATGGCACTAGGTGGTCTCAGGGAGAGTTAGTGACAAGGACTGCAGCCCTGTCAGGTTTCCAGGCAGCCCTGGGAGGGTGTGCGTGTGAAGAATCACTGAGTCGGCCCGGCGACGTGGGAACAGGCGTGTGATGTGACCCTGTAGGACTTGGGGCCTTCCCTTCCATGCAAACTCTCCCAAGTCCCATCTCGAGAGGGAAGGAGACGTTCGTGTCCCACTCTCTCCGCATTCGCTTGCGACACGACATGAACACTTCAAGGGTCCCTTTCCAAAACGTTCGAGTGTTTTCCGAGTTGAAAGCTGTATGTGCATGTGGCTAAAAATGCAGTCATTCAGCGCAAGTGTGGTGTGGAAGCTAGATCGTCCTGCACAGGAGCGACCTTTCGTCTTTCTGTGTCGGTGACCTCCGGTGACCTTTGGATCAGCGTGTTGGAGCATCCTCATCTTTTCTGAGGGCACACGGGCTTCCTGACGTCCTGTCGTCCGTAGATGAGAAATGGGACACGTGCAGACACGCGTCTGCATTAACGGACCTGTGTTCTTGGGTTCCTCTGTTCTAGATGTTTCTGTGACTCCGTTGTCTGATTATTTGGCTGATTTTTATTTAAGTTAAGGTTGGACATTTGTTCCTCTCTCTATTGGCTGCTAACACACATATTTTTTCTGATCTGCTGGAGGGTTTTTTGAGTTGCTGCGGGGAGTACTGCCGGGCTACGTCCCCACGCCCGTGCTCACGAGCCCTTCTAGCTCCAAGACAGGACGGCCCCCGTCTCCCTGCTGAGGGTGAGAGTGAGGCTTGGGCTTGTGGGCACAGCGGGCAGTGCCAGGACCGTGCGCCCCACAAATGTCTCCTTCCAGAGCCTGATGCCATCACTTCCCAGCACACGTTCCTCGTATAACCCTTCAGAGCAGGTCACAGACGCATCCTTGAGTATGAAGAGCCAGAGCGTGCAGACGCTTCGCAGATCGTGGAGTGCTGTGAGGCGTCATGGGCACGGGGTCAGGAGAAGCTGGCGAAGTGCTCCCGGGTGAAGGGTAGAGAACCTGGCGTGAGGGCAGAGCATGAGGAGCCCCGTGACGTCATGAATAGACGTTCTTCCAAAAGCCTGGAACCGCACAAGAACAGACCTGTCATCTGGGCCCGACCCGTGGGGTAGCGGGCTTTTTCTCTGGGTGTGGCACAAGGCGAATGCGTGCTTCACCGGCTGGCGGGTGCTGCTCTCGGTCGTGTGCCTGTTCGCCGAAGCATCTGAGTGGCTGGTGGCCGCTGTGCTGATGTGGCTGCTTTGGGCTCGCTGGCGTGGTAGGGGTGCAACGGAGGGGATGGCCACCGGCCACCTTTAGATCTTTCGTTGCCTCTCCACCCACCTCGCTTCACAGGCTGCAGCTTTGGACCGTGCACCCCACGGCCTTCACCAGCTGGGGGACTGCTTGGAAAACGCTGCCCACGGGCCCTGGACCACGACCCACCATGGGGGCTTGGAGTCAGAAACCTCAGCGCCCATCGGGGACGGCAGAGGCAGCCTGGATCTGGAGAGCCTGATGCTGCGGGTGGAGGAAATGGAGGTAAGGTCCGGGGCCGCCCCCCACGCTTCTGCAGCCCGGATGCTCGTCCCAGCCCCACTGCGGCCAGCATCGGGCCTTGGGAGATGGGGTGTTTGTGAGGTGTCAGCACCCTGCCGGACGCAGCTCAGGACGTGGTGTCATCGGTAGGTGATGGGAGCCCCCCTGGGACCAGCGCTGGGGCCTGGACTTCCCACCCTGGCACGGGTTCCCTGCAGATCACACAGCATCTCTCTTCTTTACTTGCCGTGATGCCACCTCGGGACCTTTCATCATATGAGCTTATGCCTCCGGCAGGACCCAGCCTGGGGCCTGGAGTGTCCAGAGTGGGGAACTGAGGCCCGGTGAGGGAGCGGAGGACGTGGCTGCCGTCACCAGGAGTGTGCTGGGGCGCTGGGCCTCCTGGTCCCCCCCCATGCCAGCCGGTCCCGTCTAAGAGCCCCATGACCGAGTCTCTGTTTGGATTTGCTGCTAAGTAGAAACAGGAAGACCGTCTTTTCTTGGTTTTTAAAAACATAAAGTGTGTCGTTCGCCCCCGTGCTAACACAGTTACCCTTCCCGGGGGTACCCGTCCGGCCTGCAGCATCCAAAGTGGCTGGCTCTAACCCTGTGGGGCGATGGAAACCGATTCCGGCGGGGCCCACGGCTCACTTTTGAAGTGGTCAGTGGCCCGTGGGACAGGCCGCCCGTCAAGACAGGTTCTTGTGGGCAGTGCTGGTCTCCGTTAAGATGGGTCAGATGAACTCCCCGTTAAATTTTAGACTTGGCCTCATGAACGCCCTCGCCGCCTGTTTCTGGCAGTGCGCCGCATCGCGTCGGTGAGCCGTTCTGGTGCGGAATGAAACTACTCATTGCTCATCTGTTAAACTTGTTTCTTTTACAGAAATACCGGGAGACAGTTTGCCAGAGATACAGTAAAATCGTATATGCTGATCCTCACCTGTGGGGGCAGGAAGGAAAGACGGGTGAGTGTCCCCCCGCATCCCCCCCACGCTCCCCCACACCGTATGCTGCAAGGTTTTGGACGCACAGGAACGTTGCAGACCTTGGGGACCTGCATGTGCCTGCACGCGCCGCCCGCCAGCCCGTCCCCTGTGTCTGGGTGCGTGTCAGAGCGTGGCAGGTGTGGGCGCACGTGACCCTGAATGTTGCAGCGTGTGTTTGCAGCTAGAGGGTCGCGTTTCTCTGTGGCTCTGTTTCCTTTTGAGATTGAACTTATATGTGATAAAAGCACGGATGTTAATTGTGTCCTTAGCTTGGTTGTGGCAGACGGGTACACGGCGGGCTTCTTGCACGTGAACACGCCTCCTGTTGATCCGTCTGCCTGCGGGTCCTGGGCTGTTGGGGACCAGCGCGTGTGAGCACGTGGGTGTGTGGCCTGCACGGATGCCAGCAGGTCCCAGGACAGGGCTGTGCTTCACTTTGGGGGAAACTGCCAGGCCTGTACCCGGGTGCCCGGCGGTCTGGGACTGCAGCCGTGGTCACGGGCGTGGACTCGTGTCTCGTGGTTGTTTCATGCCCTCGATGAACAATGACATTTAGAACGTCTCTCTGTGATCGTCAGCCGTGGCGTCTGTCTGCGTGAGGCTTCCTGGTGCTTCGTACGTTTTTGAACATCGTGCAGTCTTTTGTCTGGAATCGTAGAGTCCTCTGTGTTCTGAGTTAAGTGTTTTGTCAACTGCATCCTTTGTCCTCCTCACGCCAGCTCTAGTGAGCTGCGACTCACCTTCCTTGGACTCGGCCTTTGGAGCGCGTGGCTCGGCGGTTTCCTGTGTGTTTGCGGAGCTGCCAAACCCCGGGACACGTCGTCCCCGCGCGCCGGCCCTGCTCTCGCGGCCACGGGTCTCCTCAGACAGACGTGGGCCGGTGTTTGCCAAGCTTGTTCTCAGGTGTAGCTTGTTGTAGGGACGTTTCTGACTTCGAAAAATCTAACATCAACTTTTTCCTTTTTCCTTTTTCTAAGGAACCTTTGCCTACCCCCAAGTTTGGAAGGGGGTGTCTTGTTTTCTTCTAGAAGCTTTTCAGGTTTAGCTTTTGTGCGTACGGCTGGGTCCATCTCGAATGAAAGTTGTCCTGTGACGTGAGGTGGAGGGGAGGGTCTGGTTTTGGTTCTCCTCCCGAGGGATAGCCCTGCGGTCCCCAGCTGTCCGCGGAGGAGACGCCCGCTTCCCGCTCCCCTGCTCCACGTGGACGCAGTTGCTGGCTCCTGTCACGGCTGTGGCTGGAAGTGCCACTCGTCAGCGGCCACCTCATGGCCGTGGGGAGGTGCCGCACACAGGGTGTGAGTGCAGAGTGTTGGTGGGGGGGTGGCCGCTGCTCTTCTAGAATTAGGCTGTGGGGTATGGCCTGGGGGGACGTGTGCACTGTGCCACATGCTGACGGACGTGAGCCGTCTAAGCGCAGCGCTCATTTTGGCCTTTCGTGTGTTCTGTGGTTCTCAAGCCCCTGCCCACTGCTCGTGGCGTGTGCCCCCCAGCCAACACCGTGAGGTGTCACAGCTGTGCAGCTGCTCTGGGAGGCTGGGGTCCCCTGGCCCCACCTGTGCGGGGCTCCTGCCGCCCCCACTCTGGAGCTCGGCTCCTCCCTCCCTCCCTTGCCTGTGAGCTCCCTGGCCGTCGTGCCCATCGTGCGTCGGGGTCGCTGGTGAAGGGATCTCCCCTCCCAGCCAGGCCGCAGAGCTGAGGCCGGAGTTGGTGCCCTGCCGTGCGCGTGCAGCAGGTTGCGTTGTGCAGCAGCCGGCCGTACCGCAGGACTCTGCTCTCGTTTCAAGGACAGTTCGGGCCAGTCACTGCTGCTGAGTGTGTGAAGGCTCGACGTGCCCCCGACAAGCGCGGTCTACCCCGAGAGTGAGCCCTCCTTGCCTGGGAAGTCCCGGAGTCCCGTGTCTATCGCTCTGGTTGCGTGCCCAGCTGTACCACAGAACCGCCCCGAGAGTGGTTTTTCCTTCTCTTGTTCTCTGCTCGTGTGAACAGTGGACAGCTGTCCTGTGTGGTGTTTTTGCAAACACTGAGGGACGTAGCAAGGATGTAACAAGGATGCCATAGGCGCGTCGGCGTGAATCTGGCTCACCGGGCTCCTTCCCAGAGAGCAGCACACGTTTTCTTCCTCTACGTGAAACACCCTTCAAGTTTCAAGTGACCCAGAGCTCAGAGGGCTGTCAAGGTCAAGGCTCGTTAGCAAGTCTGTGTCCTGACTGCCGTCGCAGCTCTCTCCCTGCGATGCCCAGAGACAGACTGAACCAGCTAATTAAGCGTTCCGCTGGGAGTGCTTCCTTCCTTCCCTAGTAATCAGACCATCTCAAGATTAACAACGAACCCAGGTGCTCAGGCATCCTCGAGTGCTGGCCCCGACGGAAGCCGCCTCTTCTGGGGCTTCGCACAAGCCTCTGGCAGAGCGTCCTCCAGGCTCCCGAGGCTCCTGAGCGGGCTCATCGCGTCTTAATGCCAAGTCCTTGTCGTGACTTTAAGTTCGCCTTTTCTTTGCAAACCGGAGCATTTCTACCCTGTTGGACCCTGGTTAGGTTTGAGAGATGGGCGTGTGGCCTCGCCACGGGCCCAGCTGCGAGGATGGCTCTGGGAAGCCTGCCGGCGTGTCTCCGCGGTCACTGTCTGCTTCTCCTCTTCTAGGGCAGGCCCCCCCAGCAGTAAGTGAGAGGCCTCTCTCTCCTCATCCAATCAGGATCACAAAGACCCCAGCTCGCAGAGACCCCGATGTGAACATCGTGTTGGAAGAACCCAGGAATGCCAAGTGAGTGGCGCTGAGACCAGCGTCAGACCCGTGTCCAGGCGCTGGCTTGCCCCTGGGAAGCCCTGGGGTCCTTTGATTCCCACAGGACAGAGCCAGACCTCCCAAGCTCCGGGAAGGCCCTGGGAAGTAGTGTGCTCGCGGGGCGGGCAGGCCTCTGAGGGCAGCGCCACTGTCCCGGCTCATCTTCTGTGACAGACCTGCTTCCAGCACCCACTCTGGCCTCTGGTGCAGGGGCTCCCGCCATGGGCAGGGCGAGCAGGGCGCAGTGGGGGGTGCTGGCTCTGTTCAGGTGGGAGGGAGGCCTTCGCCCGTCCATGTGGCAGGTGGAGGGAACCACTCAGCCCTGCTACGGTGCGCTGGACGCTTTCCTGACCGCCTTCTTCCCTCAGTTCCCTGGACGAAAGCGTGGGGATGGATGAGAGGTCTGAGAAGAGCGGGGCCCGCCTTGCACCCCTCCCAGAAGAGTGTCCGCAGAAGAACGGCCAGACCGTGCTGCACATCCCCCCAGGCCTGCGGCACAGCATTGGCGACTACTGTAGCCGCTTCGAGCAGTACCTCCGCCTGGTCGCGCACGAGGCTGTGGGCACCTTCAACCCGTGGCTGTTGGCCGAGAGGTCAGTACAATGTCGTGGCTGCGCCAGGGGGCCAGGCGCTGAGCGGGAGCGCCCAGAAGGCTCACAGAGGGACAGGCCGGCATGTGGGCTCCCCAGGCGGGCTTTCTCTGCCACCTGCCTTCTCAGGCAGAGGAGCTGGCGAAGCAGGTGCCTGTCACTGTGTCAGGAGCGCTGGGCGGCCTCCCTGTCGGGTCCGCGACCCGAGCCAGCTGGCCCGGGGCGCCTCCCAAGAGGGGTGGCTGCCTGGGGTTCTCCCGCTACTGGTACTTGGAGAAGGAGTGTAAACTGTGCGTTTAAAGGCACATGTAACTTTGTTCCTTTGCACTGTGGCGCACGTGGGGGTCCTGGCCGGCACCTGACGCAGCCCTACGGATGGCTGCCGTCCCGGTCTCTGAATGGGTGCTGGGCCTCGGCCGGCCCTTCCTCTCTCTGGCCACTGCGGGCTGCTGCCAAGAAATCCTTCCCACCACGCCCTGCACGCCTGCCCTGCACGCTCGCTCGCCCCGCACCCACACCCGCCCCGCATGCCCACTCGCCTGCACGCCCGGAGTCAGACGCTCCCCTCGCGATGGGTCTCTGGCCTCCACGCCCCACTTGTCTCCTGAGACCCTCTTTCCTTCCCTCCCCACAAAATGGGCCCGACCGCTTTCTGGATCTGCAGGGTGGCTCTTGTCCTGGGCTGTCCTTCTCTCGGCACCTGTGCAAGCAGCCCCCACCCCGCCTTCCCGGGGGTCTCCTCTCTGGTTTGCCAAGCACACGCTGCCCCGTGCAGGGAGGCCAGGCTGACACTCCGCATCTGTGCCCCTTCATGCCGTCTTCCCCACAGACTCGCGGCTGCTGCGTTTCCATTGTGGGTGTCTTGGTTCCGAGCTCGCAGCTTCCTTCTCTTGCAGGAGTATAGGGGGCCCCGCCTGCACACTTGGCCCTCCCCTCCAACCACCTCCACTCGGGGAGGCCTTTGTGCTCAGTGGGACATCAGCGGCCTCTCCCCCCCGACCCTGGGTTTTTCCCTTCTTTGCATGGCCCCTTAGGGTTCCAGTACCTGCCCTTCGCCCTCCCCAGTCTTGGGCATTTCTCCTGCACGTCTGTTGTGCGCGGTCTCCTGCCGAGGTCTGTGATCCTGTTTCCTTGTCTTGCTCTGAAGTGGGACCAGGATGGTGGCTCGTGTCTGTCCCCTGTGTTGCCCCCGAGCCTTCCCTTTCCCATGCTCTCCGGGCCTCTTGATTCTTCTGCGTGCGCTGTGCGTTTGTTTTCTGGGGAGGAGGACGGGGAAGCCTGCTGGCCTTGTGTGTTCCCTGGCATGCACAGTGGGACGCTCCCTCCTCCCAGACCTGCCTGTGTCGGTTAGGCTGATGGGCCTGTGGCACATCTGAAATGAGCCGAGGAGGACAGAGCGTCTGTCGAGTGGCCTTCCCATGATCCGTGATGCCTTTCATCTGTTGTCCCGCTCCGGGCCCGGAGGAGTCCGAGGGTTAGGGGCAGCGGCCTTTCTGTGGGCCTTCCCGCTGGGTCCTGCAGGGACTGCGCATGTGCACGTCCCGGCTCCGAGGGCTCCCGCTCCGGTCTTGTTCTCTTGCGGGCTTCTGGAGCTGAGGGTCGTGTCCACCGCATCCTGGAGTAGCCGCTGGGGTGAAGGGAGTGAGCTCAGCTTTACTTGTGTTTTTCACGCCTCCACTGCCTGCCCCCGAGAACAGCGCTGTTCCCGTGTGGGAAAGGAGTGGACGGCGTGATCGGGCATAAGGGTGCTGGTGGGAGCGACCAGGGTGGTGTTGCTCTCGACAGGAGCAGACTCACGGGGTCCCGGAGACCTGTGGCCAGAATGGGCAGGGGGAGCCACAAACCTACCCATCCTTTGTGAATCCCTGTTGTGCTCCGTGTCACCCGAAGGCTGTGTGGAGCCATAGATGACGGCCAGCAGGGACAGACAGGAGCATTGGGAGCCGTCGAGCCGCAGACTGGCGGCAGGAGACCCAGCTGCTGGAAGCGCTGCAGAGGCCAGGGGCGTGGGAGCCGGGTCCCTGTGGGCGGAGGCATGGGTGAGTGGGAGGGGTGGGCGGACTCTGAGCAGGGCTCAAGCTGGACCAACCAGGACGCGTGTCCTCGGGAGTGAAGGACGCGGACACACGGGGACACAAGCTTGGGACACTGAAAGAGGAGGTCCTGAGGAGAAGTGAGTTCTCAGAAATTACGAGTACGATGGCCAGAGTCACCGGAGAGTTCACGAGCCAAGCCAGGCCCCCCCGAGGCAGGCAGCAGAGCGAGCAGAAGGCAGGAGAGACAGGACTTTGCAGATCCGCCGCTGGTTCTAGGAGTCACGAGTCTAGGAGACGTCCCGGGGCTGTGGTGTTCAGCAGCTGGACCGTGGGTCACACTCTGGAGGTGGGGACGTCTGAGGCCGGTGTGCGAGCCGTCTGCTCTCTGGGGAGATGGCGGCCAGCCCCGGGGCCCCTTCCTGCAGGGCCTGAGCGCCCTCCGCCCCCTAGGGCTGAGGCTTCAACAGGCTTCTGTTGTGGGGACATGGATGTTCGGGCTGTGGCAGCAGCCTCTGGTGGTGGGAGCCGCGTCCGTGAGAACAGGGAAGCGGATGTGGGAGACGCCCCGGAGGCCACCCACCCGCGGCGAGTGGGTACGTGAGGAGCGACGGCACAGACTGGGCAGAACGCGCCTCGGGACGTCACTGCAGGAAGCCACGTGGGCGTCCCGTGTGGGGGGCAGGCGACAGACGGTCCCAGGGAGTCCCGCGGGCCCCTTCACGAACCTGACAGGAGAACAGCGTGTCGTTTTCAGCTCGACTCCACTGGAAGACGTCCAAGCATCCCGCAAAGTCCCCCGAGCTCAGAGCTCGGCGAAGCCATTGGATGAGGTGGCAGAGTGAAGGCGCCATCCGGATTCCACCGTCACATGCAGCGCCCAGAAACCTGGTGGCCGGGGAGCAGTCCTCAGTGAGCTCCTGGGAGCATGGGGCACCAGCACAGTGTGGGCGTCAAGGAAAGCAAGACAGGACTTAGGAATTGAGACCCCGGCGCGGGAAGCCATCATGCGAGGGAAATGATTGAGTGGGGTGGGGAGCACCCGCCCCTGTGGAGGGAGGACGGAGGGCTAAGGAGGGTCGGTGGGAAGGTGGAGACAGGAAGGAAACGGGCTGTTACCCGGGGCACAGGGGCACCTTTGCATCTGTCTTGTAGTTTGGGGTGGGCGAGGGCCAGGAATGTCGAGAGCATAGCGGGTGATTCTGGTCGTGGTGGTCCTGAAATCAGGACCACCTCCTGCTCAGGACAGATGGAGCCTCCACAAGCTACAAGCTGATGGTCAGCCCGGGGGGTACGGGGGCCTTTTGAGGACCTTCAGAGACGGAGCCCAGGGGTGGGAGCCCAGGATGTGCTGTGGCAGCCTGGGAATGCTCCTGGCAGGGCCTGGGACCCCTTGGGCAGTGCTCTGGGCATCAGGACGGGGCTAGATGTGCTGTCCACACTGCTGGAGCCTCGGACCATGGGTTCCGGAAGGTCTACAAGCCCCAAACACGGAAAGTGAGAAGAAATCCACGCATAGGCGCATGTCGCAGTTTTCTTAAAAAATAAGAGGAAACGTGAAAATCACTTGGAGGAGGGCAGAGCGGGAAGCAGAGCGCTAGAGGCTGGGGCGTGTGGTGTCCCGTAAGGGCAGAGGGGAGAGGGCCACCACTCTGGCACGTGTGCGTCGCGGAGGTGAGGGGTTCCGACGAGTGAAGTGAGGATGCTTGTCACTGGCTGCTTCGCCATGGGAAATGGCAAGTGCACATTTCTGGGGCAGAGCAGAAGCGGGGCCAGAGGAGAGGTGAGCGTGGGCGTGTGTGCGGCGGTGGGTGTCCGTGGGTTCAATGACGCCCGCCCATGTCATGGCAGGATGAGCGTGACAGCTACTCCAGAGCCTCTGGGAGCCACCGGGGAGACGGGAAGAATGTCAGCGGTCAGGCTTGGCATCCAGGCACATGGGAGCAGAGTGTGCAACGTCCACGGGAGCAGCGAAGAAAAAATACCACAGATCTCCACGGAGTGGAGCAGGAGAGGGGAGGGAGCCGGCGGACGAGGAGCAAGTACCCGCTTCGCTGGCAGTGAGGGGCTCTGACGTGTCGGGGTTGCGCTGAGTGGAGAAGACCACACGCATCGGGGAGGACGGTCTGAGCCGCAGAAGCTCCACACGTCTGGGTGGGGGTGGCTGCGCGCTGTGGCTAGGCTGTGGGGACCCACATTCATGTTTCTCACCTGTCCTCCCAAACCCCCCAGCTTGGAATGAGCGGAAACTCGAACCTCCCGGTATTTCCCACCAGTAACCCGATCTAGGGAAAGGGGCAGACGGCATACGGTCCAAGCGGCTTGGACACGGCCTGTGCGCCCTCGGTGAAGCCCAGAGAGCCGTGGCCGCATGTGTTTCTGCTCGGTGGGCGTCTGGCGCGGACACAGGAGGGCCGATCAGATTAGTGCGTGCGTCTGTGTGCCACGTGGGGAGGATACGGGATGGACGCGGCAGGTGTCTGTGTGTCTGTCTGGCCTGTCTGCTGAGAGAGCCTCCATGCTGTGGCCCCAGGAGCACAGAGCACCTGGCTCCTGAGCGCCGTACTCCCTAAAATGTGCCCGAGCCCCTCGGGGAAATGGCTGGGTCTGGGTGCGGGGCTTGGAGTGGGCACAATGGCCAAACCGTCCCCCTGAGCCAGGAAGGAGGGGTCAGAGGACCAGGGGGCAGTTGGGGGGACCCAGGAGCAGCTAGGGGTGGGCGCCCATGGCCGTGTGGGGCACAGGTATCAGAGGGGCAATGTGTGCACAAATAGCCGGGATCATTTACAGGTGAGGCCCCCTGCTGGGAATGAAGGAGGGAGGGAGGGGCGAGCACGCGAGTCTGTCTGGGAAGGGGAGCCCCCCTGCAGGCATCCGACGGCGGCCGGGCCTGCACCTGTGCCCGAGTCCTGCGGCAAGGCACCCCTGTCAGGGGGGCCTGGCACAGCCAGAGAGCTGGCCGCGTCCCCACAGCGCCCCAGCAAGCCACGTAGGATGGCCGGATGCACTGAGGGACACGGCGTCCCTTCTGTGGCCTTGGTTCCATAGGCCTGAACTGGGGGACATTCCACGAATAAAGACTTTGCTCTTTTGGAAAACGTCCAGGTTATGAGAGAGGCTGGGGTCGGCCGCAGACTTGTTGGGGAGCTGGAGAGGCGGTGGGCAGCGGCTACAGCGCTGGCCTGGGTTGGGTCCTGCCCCAGAGTAGATGCTGTGTGGCACTTGGTGGCCGTGAGCCCATGTCTTGTCAGTGGCAGCATGGGGGTGACTGTCCCAGAGGAGGTACCCGGGGGCGGGGGCGGGCAGTGGTAGGGCATCCATGGGGACGCCAGGTCCTGCCGCAGCCCGGCTGTGGGGTCCTGGCAAGCGGGGCCTCTGGCCTGGTGTTCCCTGTGCAGAGGTGCCACGGCCCCGAATCTTACGTGAGGCTCTGGGCCGCCCGCTGGGTGAGTCCCGGCTCCCATGGCCATGCCCCTACAGCTGTGTTGTTTGTCTTCAGCTTCTCCGACGAGCTGATAGATGAGGCTCTGGGGGCCGTGGCCGCGGAGCTGGAGGACGCGTGCGAGGACTACGCGGAAGCCGTGTTCACCTCAGAGTTCCTGGAGGCCGCAACCTGAGGGCTCCGTCTGCAGTGGATTTCCTCCCCGGGGCGCATGGGAGCCCCTGAGCCTGGCTGCCCCTCTGTGCCTACTGGGTGCTGCCCGCAGCAGGGGCCCCTTTCCATCCTCTCGTGGTCGTGGTGATGGCTCTAGTGGTTGATGACGGAGGGCAAGGTGTTTCTCAGCACCCGGAAATTGTGAATTACGACAATATAATAGTTTCTCAATGTGTAGTTTCCCCATTGAAATCCTATGTTTGTTTTGCCACTGAGTCTGGTGACAGGAGCATGGGGAAAGGTGCTAGCAGGTGTATTTCCGGAAGGTCCACGTTGCTGCCCAGCCGCCTGCGCCTGTGGCTCCTGTGCTCCCGTCATCCCGAGCTCGCTTTCGTCGGTCCCCGCAGCGCCGCGCCATGCAGATGGAGCCCACCAGCCCTCGGCGTCCCGCCAGCCGGTTCTCACTCCGGCGGTCCTCTGCACCATGGCCCGCAGCCTTGTCTCGCCCTAGCGGCGGTGTTCTGATGTCCAGACTGTGTCAGCACGCAGGGGCCATCGGAGGCCGTCGGGAGGGTCCTGGGCTGGTGTCCCTGTCCTCTGGGCCAGCATATGCCACGCCTGTGGACCCGCAGAGGACCAGGCGGGAGGAGAGGACTGGGCCAGAGCAGAGGACCCGCCTGGATGCGGAAAGCCCGGCAGGTCCCCCGGGAGAGGAAGACACCCGAGAGCCACAGCCGATTCGTTTCGTCCCCTCCAAGCTGTGTTTTACCAAGAAGTGCCTCTGGCTTTTCAGAAACAGAAAAGGAATGTGCATGAAAGTAAGGCCACTTCCTGGAAGAAGGTTCTCTCCGTCAGCTGGCCTGGCTCGGCTCGGCCAGGGATGATGTGACTCCTTAGGACGTGGTCGGTATCACAGCTGGACTTTCGCTGGCGCGAGCGAGTTTGAGGCAACCGCGGGAGCGGCTTGGCCATACCACCGCGCGCACTCCTGGGCCCGGGGTGGTGCTGGCCTTCTGCTCGAATTCGTGTGGCCTCAGGACCAAGAAGGCTCTGGGGCCAAAGGTCGTCCCCGTGCGGCGCACGTGGTGGTTCAAAGTCATCTGTGGGGCAGTTTGTACTGCACTGATTTTTAAATAAACTAAGGATTTTCCAGTACGTGCGTGTCTGCCTGAAATGGGCCGCACCCCCTTCTCGCCCACAGCAGACGCCGCCAACCGACCGCGTCTCATGGGGGCACAGGGCCGTGGAAACGAATGGTAGTAATGCGAGGGTTGGACGTATGCTCCGTGCGTCCTGCCCGCGTACCTGCCCCTGGTCTCTTTGCTCCCGCGTGCCTCCCTCCTGTGTGCTGGGTGCTCCGTGCATCCTGAACTGCATGGAGGGTGGCACCGCTCCCCTGGGACGGGCTTGTATGGGGGCGGGGGGCCTAACCTGTCTCCTCGGTGGCCTGAGGCAGGGTGCCATGTCTGAGGCGCTGCTGCCCTGGGAATGCTGGGTGGTTGGAGAAGTGCCCCTTGCGGTGGCCGACAGGATCCTCCTCCTCCCTCTGCTGGTGGCACTGGGGCCCCAGAGGGAAGGGGATGGGGGTCGTCTTCGTCCCTGACTGCGAGGGGCCGAGGAGGAAGAAGGGTCTCAGGGAAGCCCTCGGGGCCAGTGGGACAAGAAGGGCCTTGGGACAGGGGCAGTGAGTTTCCAGCCTTTCTGGCAGCAGGAAGGCAGTGAGTGGCAGGTGGGTCCCCTTGCCAGGGCTGGCCTGCTCGTGGCGGACGTGGGGTGCGGTTAGAGCTCGGGGCTGGCCTGCTCGTGGCGGACGTGGGGTCCGGTTAGAGCTCGGGGCTGGCCTGCTCGTGGTGGACGTGGGGTCCGGTTAGAGCTCGGGGCTGGCCTGCTCGTGCAGACGTGGGGTCCGGTTAGAGCTCGGGGCTGGCCTGCTCGTGGTGGACGTGGGGTCCGGTTAGAGCTGGGCTATGGGGCTTCCTCCAGACCTCAGGAGTGTGACCAAGCGTCCTCGGTGAGGGTCCTGGGAATCCCCTGTGGGGACCCGAGTGAGCCCTGGTCTCCCAGCCCAGCCCACCGGCTCCCTGCCTCTCCAGGCATTCCAGGCCCACCCAGGGACTCCCCCTTCTCTCCTCCTCCCTGCAGCCCCTCCCATACTGCCTGGCTCTTCCCTCGGCCTTGGCGGGGGCTGGGCCGCAGAGCCACGGGTGGGCCTCAGAAGCCCCCGCCCCACTGGGTGGGACCCTCAGGCCCAGAGGTCCGGGTCCCCCTTTCTGGCCCCTTGAAGAAGGCAGAAGTTGAGAAGGGCCCCCTGAGGCCAGGAAGGGGAGGAAGCCGCCCGCAACCTGCCTCCCTGCACCCCGCTGAGTGTCTCTCTCTCCACCTGGTCCTGTGTGCCAGCGGGGACCAGCCAGCTGGGGGGGGCCAACAGGGGAGTTCCTGTGGGACCTCCATGCCTTGGTTTCCCAGTCTGTGACATGGAGAATTGGGGGAAGTGAGCCATGCAGACGTCTCGTCGTGGGGCTGGTCTGGCTTCTGTCCCCAGGGGCCCTCCCTGCCTGTGACCCCAAGGCCAGCACGGGGTGGCTCCAACCGCTGCGGACGGATGTCCCTCGGGGCCCCTGGACGCTGCTCCCGTGAGCCGGCAGGCCTTCCCGTGCCGGCCACATCCTTGGGGCAGGAGAGGAAATATTGCCAGTCCCATTGTGTGTGGGAGGCTTCAGGGCCACGGAACCAGGGAGAGGCCTGCTGGGGTCTTGCGGGCACCGTGGCACTGTGTTCTGTGTCCTGTGACTGACTGTTGAGTAGACGACACGGGGACAGTCTACAGACCGTAGCAGACATCACCTGTGAACACAGCCTCCATCTTCGCTGATGGTGGTCCTGCCCGCGCTGGGCACCCCGCTCCGTTCTGGGCCTCCCAACAGGCCCTGCCCTGTCCCTGCCCCCCACCGGGGCTGGACCCGGCAGCCACCCACGACGGCAGCCACTGTCTGCCACGGAGTGCCCACTATGCTCTGGGTGCCTGGGGGCTCGCGCCCAACACTGAGGCAGAGGCTGTGGACCCCTTCACGGGTGGGATGGGGACTGGGCAGCCGAAGGTTGCCATCTGTGGTGCATGTAGTGGTCCACGGGGCCCTGGCGTCACCGGAACGGGCACGCCATGGCCTCGCCCCCTGCGCCGAGCTGCAACCCCACTGTGGCCCCGTGGCCTCCGCTGCACCCTGAGCCCTGCCCTGGTTTCCTTCTCCTGAAAGCTTGCTTTCCACCTGGGGCAGCTCCCTGGTCTGTAACCTAACGCTGGGCTCTGGGCAGCCAGGTCTCAGTCATGGGTCCCCACAGCCACATGGACGGATCAGGGGAAGGGGGCATCAAGGCCCCGCTACCTGAGCTGCGGGACCAAATGGCGGCCGGGGCAGATCTGCCCGTGGACGCCTCCAAAGCCCCGTATCTCCCGAGACCGGGCAGTTTCTGCAAACTCCCTGCTGGCCACAGCGACCCAGGGATGGCACAGGCTGTCCCTCCACGAGGCCCGAGCACGAAGGCGAGAGAGAACGGGCTGTGGTGGGGGCCGAGGGGCTGACTCTTTCCTGAGCCTAGGCTGCAATTTTGGTGGTTTTCACGGAGGAGGCAGCCTTGGAACCAGACCTTGACGGATGGGCGGGGCTGCGGTGAGGGAAGGAGGGGCAGCATGGCAAGGCCTCCCGTAGACAGCAGGCCGTGTGGTGCAGGTGGTGTGGTTAGTGCGGGTGATGCAGTGGGAGGACCCCACCCCCACGGTCCCCTCAGCAGCGGCACAGCCCCAGACACGCTATTCCCTGGCCAAGTCCACCCTCCCTGGGAAGTGAGATCCACCCCAGACTCAGCCCTGCTCCGGCATCCTGGTGTTCCCTCTGTGTCTGCGCGGGGAGGCCCTGCCGCACGCCTGGCCACCCCCGGTCCATGCTCACGTAAGCCCGCCAGCGACACATGTGCGAGGGATACAGGGGTGGGTCAGGATTGTGGCTCCAACAAGGACTGGGGCCCAGAGGGGACCGCGGGGCTCACGGGACGGCGCATTCTGAGGCTGAGCCTACGGGAGGCTGAGGGCCCTACGGGCACAGTCTTGGAGGCCAGCCCCGTCCACGGTGGCCTCTTGGCCATGTCAGCTCCCGGTCACGGATTGTGTAGCTGCGCCATGTGACGGGAGACGTGCAGAACATCCTGGAGGTCAGAAGGAAAACACGTACACACATGCACACACACATAACATGCACACGCAGTGCACACATGTGCACACATACATGTATGTGCACATGTGCACACGTGTGCACAGGGCTGCAGTTTCCGGGGCTCACATTCCATGGACCCAGGCAGGCAGGAAGCCTGGTAAGGGAAGGCCCCTCCCCATAGTGCTCCCCGGCCTGACTGTTGGCCGAGCGGGACCCCGCGGGGGGCTTGCTCTCATCTTCCTCCAGGGTGGACGGAGGAAGGTCTGCAGCCCCCTTTCCTGCAGAGCAGGGGTAGGTCTCACCGGGGTCACTGGGGTCACCAGGGTCAGCGGCTCTGCACCCAGGGTCCTGGGTCTGGTGTGCACCTGCTTCCCCGACCCCGCGGGTGGTGCTGCCCCTTTCAGGTCCCGCCCCAGGATTTGCAGGAACTGAGTGAGGCTGGGGAAGAGGCAGCGGAGACTCCTGGCATCCGAGGCGGAGGCGGGTGGAGGAGCTGGAGGGGGGCTTGCGAGTTTTACTTCCGACAGCTCGAAGGGGAGTTTGAACTCTGACGATCACGGTGTTCTTGTTCCCCGAGTGTGGAAACATCAGGGCATGGAGACACGTGAACCGTGCCGTGGGCGGCAGCCCACACGGAGCCGCCTGCGCGAGGACCCCGCCGCCCCGGCGGCTTCTGGAGGCTGCAACAGCGCCCAACCACGTCCCTGGCCGCAGACAGCGCACTGTCCACAAGGCCTCAGGAGTGTGCTCTGGAAGCCACGGGGTCCCCGGCATCTGAGTAACTTGGATTCAGGACGCGGCCTCCCCTCAGAAGCATGCAGCGCTTGCAGTCGTGGTGAGGCCGGATGCACCTCCTGCTCCCATCCAGGCGGCCAGGCATGTCCCAGGTGTGACTGGTGACCCGACAGAGCAATGTGGATGTGGGGGCCGGCAGTGCGGGTGTCCTTGGTGAAGGCAGGGCTGCCAGGCACGTCCACTCCTGGTGCTGGCCTCTGGGCGGCCAGCATCCTGTCATGTCCGCTTGTGTGGGAGAGCCCAAGTGTGCTCCTGTGGCGGCGGGAAGCCCCACATGTGCACCGTCGGTCTGCGCCGAGCCCTGCGGAGGCTGGCAGATTCGCTGCGGCTCCTGGCCATAGGGACAGGACGGCAGGACCAGGAGGGGATAGAAGGGGCTCCTACCACAAGCCGGGGATCACCCCCGTTTTCGGGGTGCTGGGAGCCGCAGGACTTCCAGCTCCTGGGCCCTGTGTCTGCAGCTGTGCAGTGAGGTGCGGGTCTGCCCTGCTGGCGCTGGCCCCAGGTGGGGTCTGGGTCCTTCCTTGCTGGCACAGAGGATGTCGGAGTGTTCGGTTCCCTCCTGGGACCCCAGATCTGAAAACAAAGTAGAGCGTGGGCCCACCCCCAGCTCCCGGCCACCGCACCCCTTCCTCCCCGCACGCTGGCTCTGGCAGTTCTTGCTTCTGCCCCTGTAGGGGATTCCCGGGTAAGGGGATTTCCGTTTCTAGATCTGCCTGTTCTCTGGCCGTCCGCCCTCCTGGGCCAGGATGTTTCCTTGACTGACTGTGGTCCTTCAGCTGCTAATCTAATCGGCACTGGCCAGGTGCCCCGTGTCCCACAGGGGCTTCCCAGACGCTGCTTGGGTGCTTCCGTGTTTGGAGAAGGCTGTGCTGCTGGGGGCCCCTGGGGTGCCTCTGCACTCCACCAGGAATCTAGTTCATCCTTAACAAGTGGACTCAATCCACTCTCCAGCCCTTGTCAAATTCAGCCTTTTAGTCATTGGTACGTAGCCCCACCGCACCGCCGGGGGGCCTTCCAGGCCAGGTGGGCTGTGCCCACGCTGGCAGAATATGGGACCTACCAGTGGAGAGCCTGCGACCCCTGGTGCCCAGCGGTCCTGCCGTCCTAGGTCGTCTTCCCTCTGGAGGTTGAGGGGGTCATGGATGGCAGACCGGGTCCGCCACTTAGGACCCGAAGAAAGATACCTGGCTTCTAGCCTTGGTTTCCTCATCTGTAAAATGGGAATGGTTGATGGGCTGCTGTCACGACTAAACACAGTCCCTCACGAAGAATGTGTGTGACACCCGTAGGGCTGCAGTGGCCACTCTGAGAGACCCTGTCACTGCTGTTCCAAGGAGAGGAACAGAAGACAGAGGAAGAGCTCCTAGCCCAACGGAGGTCCCCAGTTCCTGGCAGAGTTCAGAGGCAGAAGGGTAGACACAGTGATCCCTTGTTTGGGGATCCCTCCCTGCCGGCCCCTGTCTGGGCTTATCCAGCTGTGGTCTGAGTGCCAAGCTCTGGGTGCTTTCCAGGGAGCCAACACAGACTGTGAGCTCCATCGGCCACAGGACCCTTGCCCGCCCACGGCCGCCCCAGGAGCCCTCCCCACATGCAGCGATGGGGCTGCCGAGGTTTAAACCCCACGCCACAGGTGCTGCCGGTGAGCACACAAGTCCCTGCTTGCGTTTGGTCTGAGAGTAACGTGAAGACAGCTGGACCTCATCTCGGCCTCAAACAGAAAACAGCCACTGTGAGGCTGAAGGAGGAGGGAGGACAGACTGTGTGCCCAGAGCACAGCCTCCTCCATCAGCCGCGCCTTCCTCGGAAACCGGCCCCGCCCCTGCAGACTCCCCCAGCCCTGCGACCTGGCAGCATGGGCCCTCAGTGACCCTTGGCGCTCAGCGGGTTCTGTGAGACCTTCGAGGATGTCGTTGGGACAGGCTGAGGATGCGCGCACACGATGGCCTAGATTTTTCAGCCCCTCCTGGGCACAGGATGGGGACCAGGTCACCGCTGTGGAACCATGGAACACTGGGCGTGGCCCGCCGGGGTGCGGCTGTGCTGGCGGGGGGCCCTTACACTTGGGGTCCAGGGCTCCCCCGAGGGCTCATTCGCTGATCTTAAAAGGGATTGCTAGTAAGCGCCTTGGCCACCCAGTGCCTTCACTGATGGCGCTGTGAGGGTGAGGCCGTGGTTGTCCACACGCCCAGGGGTGGGTCAGGCAGGGTCCCAGCCCCTCCCTGGGTGGGCGGTGGAGGCGCAGGCTAGATTAGCCACAAAAGCTGCGGGCGAGAAGGGAAGAGCTCACTCCCTGGCTCCCGTGGTCCCCTGGCTCCCGTGCGGCGGGCAGGGCTGGGGCAGCTCCACTTAGGCCTCTACTGCCGAGGCTCCATCTGGGAATGGAGGCGGCCCCCCTGCAGCCATGGATGGCTGCCTGAGACTTCCCAGTGTGGGAACTGGAGAGGCGGGGCCGGGAAGGCTGCAGGGAGGACAGGTGCGACCGGCCAGTGAGGCTGGCAGAGGCCCCAGGCCTTGCCCTGACGTCTGTCTGCAGCGGGCAGCAAGGAGTCACTTGGCTTGGGCCTGAGCTGTGAGCGGCTGCGCCAGGCCTGCCGGGCACCGTGGTACCTGCCCCGGCAGCCAGTGTGTCCAGGAAGGAAATGAGTGTAGTCGGGCGTGACTGCCCTTCTGCGGGGCCATGTTGGCTCTGGTGATGGGCGTGTCCCTTTCCAAGTGCCCAGGTCCAGGCCAGCCCCGCTCCCTGGAGCTCTCTGATGGGTCCAATCTGTGCACATTCTCGGGCAGTGGGGCGTAGCTTGGCCCGGGAGCCGCCCGCCACCCTGGAGGAAGGGTTGGCCTGGAACCCTGATGCTGAGCCTCACCACCACAGAGCTGGGTGCCCAGGAAGCAGCGGCGCCCACTTCTCTCCTGCAGGCACAAGGGCAGCGCCTCTAAATCGCTAGTCATCCGTGTTCACCAAAGGGCAATGCTAGCGGTGCACGAGGTCAGCCCCCGCCAGTTAGTCTCACGCCCATGCGGATGACGTGTTTGCTCTGACCAGAGGCAGGGCTGGAACTTCCTTAGCAGCCGGTCTGCTGGCGCGGTCAGCACCCCTGGGGGCCACCCTGCTCTCCTGGCTGAACCAGATCCAGGCCCCTCTGCCAGGAGCACCCTGTGCCTCCCGCCCACTCACTCCCCCCACCCAGGGGTGGGGCGGGGTCTGAACTTCCAACCAATGGGACGCCACCCCCCCCAGCCACCCCCACTCGTGCAGAGCAGTGAGTCTCAGTGCTCCCCTCACAATGCGCCTTCCCTGGTGTGTGTGTGTGCGCACGACACGCACATGTACACACATGCACGTCACAACACAGACACCCCCACATGCACACACATACACACGTGCACACACACATCCAATACACGTGTACACATACCCCACATATACACATTGTACACGCACGCACACACACTCATACAGACACAGGCATGCACATCTACACACATACCCCCACACAAATGCACACACACACACAGCTCCATACATGTACACACACATACACAGCCAGCAGCACAGCCCTACACATACCCACACACATGTACACATACACACACGCACACGCACACACGGAAGGCGGTGCCAGGAGGTAGCAGGGCCCTAGCCAAATGGCAGTCACTGAGGCCACGGCGAGCCAAGGGCCCCGGAGGGGTGCACGGGTCCAGTTGTGTCCCCTCGGAGGCAGGTCTGTTGCTCCCCTGCCACCATTCCCGGCCACCGAGCAGACTTTCCCTAGCCTCTGCCTCTTTCCAGGTGCACCGGAGACAGCACAGCACCCCTCCGGGGGCCCTGCAGGTCCCAAGAGCGGGTACAGGTGAGGCCGCGGGCTCCCTGCCGGTCTGGCCCGTACCACCCGCCGCGCCCATCCCCACGGTGCCCGAGGACTGGGGAAGGGCCGCAGGAGTCCATTCACTCTTCCAGCTGGTGACCAGCTTCTGAAACTCTGCCTGCTGGAGTCAGCACCGTCGTCTCGTCCCAGGATCCAGAGCTCTTGGACTGACCGATTTGCAGCCTCTGGCAAGCCAGGCTGGTGGGTCCTCCTGGGTGAAGACTGAGTAGGCAGTTTGGACGCGGGGCCCTGGGAAGCCTCCGCTTCGCCCCGTTGGGGCGCCAGTCAGGACCCATATGGGGGTCACATGCTAGATGCAGACTGCAGCTCGGGTGAGAAGAGACGTTCTCATGGTCTGCACCATCCAAAGACAGGAGAGCTCACCCTTGAACTCCTGAGCAACCCGTCCTTGGAGGTGGGCAGCCCCCAGGTGCAGGCCACTTGGGGAGCAGCCCGCGGGTGGAGTTAAAGCCGAAAAGGGTTTGTGGACTAGATGCTCACTGAGGCCCCCTGTCGTCTGTGTGCCTGGTTTCCCTTTGAGGGGCTAAGGGGACCTTGCCCTGAGGACTGAGGCTGGCCCCAGGGGGACTTTCCTGCAGAAGGTGGGGGAAGGACAGGGTGGGTGGGGCACTGGCTGCAGACGTGATTGAGCTTAACCCTTGCCAATTGCGCAGCGGCAAGCAGAGGCATCGTCCCAGGACAGGGCCTGGTGGGAGTTAACCCCAGCAGTAGCAGGGAGCTAGGAGGCTTATCCTGGCACCCACCCCCTCCAGCAGCTGCCACCCCTCGGGCTGCCCCGCATTGTGAATCCCTGGCTGTGCTCAGGCAGACGCCTGCCCCCAGGGCCTGCTCACCGGGAATGTCTGCGGCCAGGTTTAGGAAGTGCCAAGGCCGCAGCTTGCTGGCTGGGCTGCTGGCCTCCCGCCCTGGAATCCCAGGTGGGATTTGGGTATATTGCACACGTTCCCGCAGAGTTCAAGGCACTGAGGTCCTTTCCAAGCTGAGGCTAGGTCAGACCGTGGTCACGCCCCCGGACCTTGGCGGGGCGCTGATGGAGAGCCATCCCAGGGCCACCTCCCTCTCTCCTCGCCTCTGCTGCTAGGTGTCTCTCCCGCGCCAGGCTCTGGGTCGCCCGTCTTCTCTGATCTCCCTCTCCCCACCTCCCCGGCTGGCGTCTCGGCCCGGGGGTGTCTCCCTGGCGCTGCGCCCCCGCGTCCCCGCGCCCCTTCTCCCGGCCCGCGCGTCCGCGTCCCCGCCCGCACCGCAGGGCCGCCCCGCGTCTGCGCCCCCCGCGCGCTGCGGTGGTGGCCGGAGAGCGGCGGCCGCGGCCGGGCGGGGGTGCGGGCCCACGGGGGCGGCGTCGGGCGCTTTCCTCCGTCAGTCCCTCCCCGGAGGCGCGGGGGGCGGCGCGGCCGCCGCTCGGCGCCTTTAAGGCAGCGGGAGGGAGCGGCGAGGCGGTGGCTGCGGCGGCTGAGGCGCGCGGGGCGGGGGCGCGGGGCGCGGCGCGCGGAGTCCGCTCGGGGCCGGAGGCGGCTCGGCTGCCGGGGCCCGGCCGGGAGCGGCGAGGAGCGCGCGCGGCGCAGCCGGAGCCCGCCGCCCGGGACATGGCCCAGGCGGGCCGCGCAGGTGAGGGCGGGCGCCGGGAGGGCAGGGCCGGCGGCCGGGGGGAGGGACCCGCGCGGCGCAAGGAGGGGCCGCGGGCCCAGGTGAGCCCCCGCGCAGGTGGGCGGAGGTTCCGGGAGGGCCGTGCGCCCCGCGTCCTTCCTGCGCCCCCGGCACCTGGAGGAACGGCGCCGGCGCGGGTGGGGGCGGGTCTGCGGCGCCCGGGTCGGGGTCAGGCCGCCACCGCCCCCCCCCGCCAGGCCTCCACTGCCACCCGCACGGGCAGCCCAGGGCGCGGGGACCTCAGGGGCTGTCCGGTGGCCGCCGCTCCATCCCACGCCCCTAGCGCCAGCCAGGACGCGCCCCCCTGTCCTGCCCCTTGCTCTGAACAGGACGCGCCGATGCCCCCGCCCCCAGCTCAGTCAGGAGACCCAGATTCCTTCTTGGGAAGGAGGGGTGCTGGCGCTGCACCACCGGGGACCGTCCTATCCGTTTCCCCCACCCGACCCTGGAGGCAGAGCGTCAGGTGCGGGGGTCTGAAGGTGGAGTCTCTTCTGGGGTCCGGTGGGCTCTGCCCTCCCCCAGGCACCGGGTGCAGACCCGTGGTGTGAGGGAGTGGGCGTTAGTCATTCCTTCATTCATTCATTCGGACGGTTCATTCACCAGCATCCGCTGTGTGCCAGGCCCAGAGCCGGGCGCTGGGGAGCAGGAGTTGCACCACACTCTGGGCCCCGTGGTGGGGAGAGCCCCCAAGACTGGCCCCACCGTGTGGGCGACCGCCAGCCCGGTCTCAGCAGGCCGGGCTGGGGAGGCTGGCGTGTGTAAATGTTTCGAGAACTCACACCCAGCCTGTGACGTTAGCAGGTGCTGTGCCTTCCCTCGGGACACGGCATTGGTCTGGCATGAACCCCACCCCTTTCCCTGCAAGCCCTGACCGTGCCAGAACAAGTGTGAATTCACCCATATATACACTCAGTGTGAGCGCCTGGGCTCTGTGCAAATCCAGTGCCACCCCAGGAATGGTGCTCTGGACCTTGGGCTGGATCTAACCGCCCCCAACTGCCTGCACATGCTGGGCTTGTGACTTATGGCCCCCAAGGAGCCCTGCAGGGTGGGGCAGGCCAAGCGAGACCCAGCAAGCGTGCAGCACAGCTAAACACCCATTCCTCATGGAGGTGCTGCGGGAGGTACCAGGAGATGACGCGGGGCAGGCTGGAAAACGCTGTCTCCCTCCCTCCTGGCGCCGGGGTCCCTCCCCACACCCACTGTTCCCAGAGGGCAAGGCAGGGTGTGTGTCCCACCCACCACCCCCGCTCCGTGTGTGCGTGTGTGCGTGTGCGTGCACAGCCCTGCACAGATCACCTGCTGGGGCAGGGCCATGATGACAGCAGCCAGCCCTCTGCCTGAACTGTGTTCTCGGCACTGTGCACAGTGATCCCGGAGGGGGAAATGCTTCTCTCCCCCTCCTAAGGCATCGGAAACAGAGGGTCTGGGCAGAGCCTCCTCTGAAGGAGGAAGTAAGGGACTGTCTCCATCATGGCCCCGTCAGTGGCCCCCACAGCCTGGGGTGCCGTTTGGCCCCTGCGGTGGCCCGTGGTCCTTTGGGTCCCAGGCTGACGGCGGCAGGTGAGGCACTGCCTGGCCCAGAGCGGCTGGACCTCGCACCGCTCTAACATCTTGTCTTCTCGGCGTCCGTTCTGTGCCCGGCCCTTCCCTGCGGGGAGCCTGGACGCCCTCCTCCGTGGGTCCCAGCACCCAGGCCCCTCACTCCTGTACTCAGCTGCCCCTCCCAGGAGCCGCTGGGACTGACCCAGTAAGAGGGGTCGATGCCTGCTTTGCTCGGTCCTTCTGGGCTGCTTTGCATTTTGCAAATGTCCCTTCTGCTCTTCAGGCTCTAAGCCTACTGACCTGAAAACGGCTCTCGGTGGCGCGTGCACGGGAGCCACACCAGCAAAGCCGGAACAGAATAGATTGGCCAGCTTTAGAACAGAGACGGCCTCACAGATGGGGGCCCACAGCCCTCTCGCCGCAGCTAGAGAAACTGGGGTGCAAGGGGGGTCGTAACACAGAGAGGTGTTGATGCTCACGACCGTCCACGGTGGATGGGCAGACTGATGGTTAGAAATGATCAGGCCACCCTGGGGGGTGACACTGGAACCAAGGAAGGCTGAAGGTTGCAGGGGGAAGCTGTGGGAGGCCGGCCTGTGAGTCAGGATGTATTCTGTGACCTGTGAGATGTTCCCTCTGAAAACTGGCCAAAGGGCTGCCTAATGAGGGAAGAGGCAGGGGTTTGGGTCCCAGAGTCACCATAGCGCATGACTCTGGGATTATCATATCGTGGGCTAGTGAATGGTGTTTTTGGGCTCGTGCAGTGTGCAGCCTGAGCAGCTAGCTATGTCAGACAGGCGCTGACGGGAAGCAGTAAAAGGACTTTCACTTTGCCAGGAGATCCCAGGTGCAGGAAAGCATGTTGGGAGTTTCCTGAAGGGATTGGGTAAGTTAGAGTGTTGATTCCAAACAGGTTGTTACCAGTTCCGGGTCTCTCGGGAGACTTCAGTAACCCAGGCCAGAGCTGTTGTGGTACCCTGCATCTAGTCTTGAGAGAGAAGGGGAGGGCCTGGGGGAGCTCTAGGTCTGGTGGACAAGGAGGGGCCAAGCCTTCTGGCGGGGATGGTCATCTGCACCCCAGGGCTACCTGTGGGTGGTGGAACAGAACAGGAGGCCCAAGACAGTGAAGGCGGGCGGTAGTAGGAGTTATGCCTTAGAGGCTGGTGAATTTGGATGGGAAGATGGCGAGGGGCAGGCCTGGGGTTGGGGAGGGGCTGGTTGGAGGGAGAGGTGGTTGTGGAGGGGTTGGGGAGGGGTGTTGGGGGACTGGAAAGAGCTCAGGACGGAGAGCAGCATGGAGGATGGGGCCCGGTGGCAGGTTGGGAGTTTCGGCAGCCCCTCTGCCCCGGGGGAGAGGCAGGTGAGGTCCGGGCTGGCTCTGTGGGGAAGGGTTGCTTCCTGCCCCTGCCCACCTCCCCTCAGGCACCCCCCTTCCCCACCCAGTGCCCCAGCAGTTTGGGACCTCTTCTCAGCAGGGCAGGGCCTTGGGCTGGAGGAACCAGTTTATTAGCTCCCAGGGGCTGGCCCTGCTCCGAGGGGAGGGGCCTGCGGGGCCTGGGCCGGGTTGGGCAGGGGACTCGTCCTCTCCCGAGGAGGGACCAGACTCGCAGCACTTTGGGGAGCACTTTGTTGGAGCCACTGTCAGCGGCAGAGCTGGTGAGCCGGGTAGGTGCCTACCGGAGATGCTTTGCTGCCTCTCAGCCTGGGCTGCGCGAGCTGCTGGGTCCCTGAGTCTTGTCTCATACCTGTGGCCTTGGGCCCCGGAGCCCTTGTATTAGCGGGAGGCCCCGTCTACCTGGCCGGTTGTTTGGGAGTCTTCAGTGGGACCTGGAGTGTGAGCATTTGGCTAGACCCCCCTTGCAGGGGCCGGATCTGCATCCCACTGGCCAGAGGGTGTGACGCCAGCTTACAGACCCGTTTGCAGGAAACTGAGGCCCAGAGGGCATGGGGCCCTCTCCTGAGGTCGGTGTCTTCAAGAACGGGGATGTGAACGCTCGTGGGGAGTGGGGTGTTCTGGTGGATTCTGGCTGGGGGTCTGGAGGCACCGTGGTTGAGATGTCACTGGCCTCCCACCTGCTGGCTGGACAGCGTCTCTCCGGTAAGGCTCCGTGTCACTCCCATTTTATGGATGAGGAAACGGAGCCCTGGGAGGGTGAAGTGTCTCATTCTAGAACCCTGTGAAGTCAGAGGCTGGGCTGGAAGTAGGACTGGGGGCTGGTTGGGGCTTAACCTTGACCTGCCCTCCTGGGCCTCAGTTTCCTCAAGGGTGGGGGGTTGGGGAAGGCCAGGGAGAGTCTCAGGAACCAGGACTGGCTCTAAAGTTGCTGCGGCTTTAACACTGGTCTTTCTTCTTTCTCAGCCCATCCCTACGGCCCTGTCCTCTGGGTGGGGGAGGGGGGTCTCCTCTCTGCTCTCCTGCCCCCCCAGGGACCCCAGAGGGGTTGTGGGGGATGGGCCCAGCACAGACAGCCCACGTGCCCTGGGGGTCACCAGATCTGCAGCCAGGCGGGGAAGGGGGTGGCCAACTCGCCCCCCCCACCCCAGGGCCTGGTGTGGGAGGGGGCCTGGAGCACATCACCAGTGAGCCTGGAAACCACGAGATCCCAGCACCCCCCCCCCCCGCCCTCAAATTCTCTCTACTCCCGGGGCTTTAAAATCCTTGTTTTCTAAAGAGAAAGAAAATGCTAAGTTGCACCCCCCCCCCCCCCCCCCCCCGTGCAAAGGAATGGAGCCTCCGTGAGTCACTCCGGAGGTAAATGCCACCTCCAGGGCCGCCCGCCCAGCTGTGCGGGCCCCAGTCCTCATGGGGGGCCGCGTGTGGGTGGGGGGCGTCTCCTGCCTGTCAGCGGCTCGGGCTGGAGTTGGGTCCCTGCTGCGCCCCCTCCACCCCCCCCACCTCCAGGCTGTCCCCAGGGTGGTGCTTGTGAGGCTCGCTCTGAGGCTGGGGGTGGCCCGTCTGTGGGACACGTTCATGCCCTGGGGTGGGGGAGGTTTTGTGGCCGTGGGAAGTGGGGTCAGCCTGTGTGGCCAGGGCTGGCGGCGGCAGGCGCTGCTGCGTCAGACCCCAGAAACCGGGTGCCTGGCCCGCAAGCTGCTGTCGCAGCTTCTTGGCCCGGCTCGTCCCCAGGCCGGTGAGCAGCGGAGCCCGGGCCCGACCCTCCAGGGGTGGGTGACCTGGGGAGTCCGGAGCCCGCGCTCCCTGGAGAGGGTCACCCGCGTGTTTGCAGACTGGTGTGGGGGAGGCCAGCGAGGAGGCGCTCCCCTTCCCAGATGGCCGTTGCTCTGCAGGGGAGGGAGGTTGCTGTCTTTGGAAGCAAAGATGGAAACCCATCAGGCTGTGTCTGGGAGCAGCCTCTTCCCAGTGGCCTGCAGCTGAGCTGGTCACCTCCCTCACAGCTCCTGCTCAGGGACAGCCCGCCGGGTGCAAGACTCGGGGTGTGGAGAAGCCGCGGCCACCCATCCCTGCTCGCACACCCCTGACCGTCCCCCAACCGCTCCACAGCATGTCGCTCCCCTGTCCTCCTCCTCAATGCCTCTGCCTGGCCATGGCCTGAGGCTTCCTTCTCCTGTCCCCACCCACATCCCTCCCCTGGGAGTCTGGTCCTGGCTGAGCAACTCTGGAGTCATCCCTGGTGGTAAAAAAGAGCTATTTTCGGCCTTCCCGTTACTGCCCAGGACGTGTGGGGTGTCTCTGCCTTGCTGTCGCTCTGTTCCCGGGAATCTGGAGGAGCGCCGAGAGCCTCGCACAGCCCCAACTCTGGGGTCCTGGCCCCGCAGCGTCGGGGGCTGTGAATCAGCCCCAGGTGGGGAGCCTGCAGGGCAGGAGGTGGCCTGGGGTCCCCTGCCCTCTCTGGAGCAGCCTTGGAGTGGCAGGTGGTAAGGAGGCCCACGCAGGGTCACCTTGGCCCTCGCTGCTCCCCGACTGCCAAAGGTGGCCTCTGGGGCTCTTGCCACAGTGCAGGCCGGCTCCTGGGGCTTCCTCCTCTGCGGCTTCCTCCTCAGGCTCTGTCCCCCACCCCCCACAGGGGCTCAGGGGCATGACTGGCAGGGGGCCTCAGTCCCCACCGCTCTCATGAGCGGCCTGTAGGCGGCGGAGCCCTCTGCGGCGCTGTGTGAGCTCCCATTCGCGGGAGGACAACGCCTTCTCCTCGTGGAGCAGGAGTCTGGGGGACGGACTGCCGGGCCCTCGGAGCTTTGCTCCCAGCAGCTCCGACTCTTGCAGAGCCAGGCAGGCAGGGCCGATGGAAATGCCGTAGGTAGCCAAAGAGATTAATCACCGGTTCTCTCCTAAAGACGCGAACTAGCGGGCGTTGCAGCGGCATGTTCACGAGCTACCAGAAGACAGATAGTTTCAGAGTAACTGGTTGAGCCAGATGTGTCCTGTGGGGACCCTGGGGTCCTGATCCACCTCCAGCCCACGTCTGGGGACAGGGCTGGGACAGTGGACAGGCCAGCTGCAGGTTGGGGCCACGGCCCTTCCTCGCTGGCCTCCCGGGCCATGCAGGCCCCCGGCAGCTGTGGGAGGCACTGCCCGGGAGTCTATGTTGGCAGAGGCCGAGCCCCTCTGTTGTGCCCGGGGCCAGTATGGCCAGGGTCAGGTGGAAGACGGCGGCTGGCACTGGTGCCCAATTTGCAGCTGGGTCTGCCATGGGGCCATGGCCACGGGTACCAAGCAACGGGGATGGGCGCCGTGGCCTGCTGTGTGCCAGGGCCGTGCCTCCGTCTGGGCCACTGCTCCAGGTGTGGGCTATGGATGGTCTCGTGTCCACTCTGCAGCCTGGAGCCCACGCCCGGACTCGTGGGGCCACCTGGTCCCCCAGGAGCTGGATTGGATTCCTTCCGGTCATCCAGGACTTGGGCTCCGGGTGCCGAGAGCCCCAGCAGACAGGCCCTCCCAGGGCTCCCCGCATGTCCCTGAAACAGCCCAGCCCATATGCTCATCAGTGGCGCATACAGCGGTTTGGGAAGAGTTAGGACTTGTTTCCATAGCAACCAACCCCCAACCTGCATCGGTCTCCTTCAGCGGCTTCTCTGGCCTCTCGTCCCGCCCTGGTGGCACCCGTGAGGGCTGAGCGTGGGCAGGTCGGCCCTGGACGAGTCTGCTTCCCGGACCTGTTGTGACCCAGAGAGGGGGGTGAAGACAGGTGCATGGGATGCTTCCCTGAGAGGGCCACCCCTGAGTTCTCTCCTGCAGGGATCCGTGCCCAGCAGAATGAGAGCTTCCTTGGTGCTCAGTCCTGGAGGGTTCCCACCAAGGGTGTGCCCCAGGGAACCCACTGCCCAGTGGGGCAGGCAGGCCTGGACCCAGGCTGCAGATGGGTGCTCTGATGGCCCAGGAGAAGGACGTCAGGGGCGCACAGAGGAGGCAGGCTCCAGACTCCCTCAGGGCGGGAGGGCTCTGCACTGACCCCCAGCACAGGTGGGAATGAGGGGAGGGTGGGGACCCAGGGAGCGTGGCCCGGGGCCTCCCAGAGGCCATGTGCGGCAGGAGCCCAGAAATCCTGGCCTTGTGATGCTCAGAGTCTGGGGGACGGGGCGCTGTGCCCGTGAGGGGCAGGGGCCCCATGGGGTCTGTGTGCACAGACGCCGGCAGAGTCGGGCGTGGTGCTAAGCCTGTTATGGACGCTTATTCCTGCAGTCCTCACAGCGGCCGCTCTGAGTGCTGTTACTGCCCCCACGTCCAAAATGGGAAACTGAGGCACAGCGTGGTTAGCAGCAGTTACTAATGCCCGGCGGACGGCTGAGAGGCAGGCCTGGGATCTGAACCAGCCTCCGGGGGCGGGTGAGTGGGACGGTGGTCCACATCATGCTCGACTGAGGCGGGAGGCCAGGCTCCGGGGCCGGGGCCAGACCCGCACGTCTCACTCCAGGTCCTGCATGTGGACTCGTGGGAGCCCAGGCCAGAGCAGCGGGGCGGGATTCCGAGTGTTGTGAGACCACGGCGTGCGTGTGTGCATGCGTGCGTGACGGACGTGGAGGCACGGGGGACACGGGGCCTAAGGGAGCCCCAGCAGAGCACTCGCTGCCCCCAGGTGCACGTGGTTCGCAGGCAGCGTCCCTGCCGTGGCTTCGCATCCAGCCGCGGGCTGGCCCAGTGCCGGACGGCCCTGCCCAGCCACTCAGAGTCGCTGGAGCCCCCGGAGGCAGCTGGCAGGGGCTGCTTCAACCCCAGCGCCATGTGGCCGTCACCGCAGACGCCGGAGGCCTCTCTGTGCTCTGATGAGCCAGACTTCCCGTTCCGGAGGAGAAGCGTCTCAATCCAGCATCCACAGTCATGGTCTGACTGCGCTGACCTGTGTCTGTCCTCCGTTCCACCTTGCCCACCCTGTACACCCTGCCCCTAAGGCTCAGCTGGGCCCCCTCCCCAGGAAGGCCTCCAGGCCCTCCAGCCTGCAGGGCGTCTGCCTGCGGGACACGCTGCCCACACTGTGGGGGTGTGGAACTGGCCTTCAGCCCTGTGGCTGGGCTGCCCCTCGTTTGTCCTGGGCTCTTGCGAAGCTGCATCCCAGGGGCACGGACCAATCCAGGTTGGCTCGGCCCTAACTCCTTCCCCCAGGGTGCAGTCCGGCCCGCGGCCTGGCCCCAGAGGGGTCGGCCGATGCCTTCCCCCTCGGGTGGGGCTCCTGAGCTCAGCATGGTGTCTCCTCTCCGGTGGCCTCCTGTCCGCAGGTTGGGGCCGCTTTGGGGGTTCCTTGGCACAGGGCCGAGCATCCCTGATGGCTCCTGTCCACGTGTCCCTCCGTTGCCGTGTCCCTGGGCCAGCCCAGTTGGGGAAGACAAACTGGTGTGTGTGGCTGGTGATAGGAGCCCGTGCTGGGGAGGCCCAGGCCTGGTCAAAAGACTATCCTGGGTGGCAGGAGAGAGCTCAGAGCCTGCTGGGGGTCAGGGCCTCACGGGAGCAAGGGATCCTCAGCATCCCTCTGGACCGCGAGGCTGGCTTTCCCCCTTTCTCTTTGGTCCCAATTTAGAGCTCTAAGTAAGTGTGTTGGAGGAGGTGGGACAGGAGGAGAGTCTGCTGGAGGATGTCAGGGGGGCTTGGAGGACGTGGATGGGTCTGTGGCCGTGGGGGGCTGCCGGGAAGCCCCCGTGAGCCCTGGCTACACCTCAGTCCTGCCGCTGGTGGGGGGCCAGGGCACTGGACCCAACAGTGGGCAGTCTGGGCTGAATTCCCGAGGACAGGGTTGGAGCTACGATGCCCATCTCGCAGGCGACAGAAGTGAGGCCCCACGAGCTCCGTGAGCTTCTGTCCCGGGTCCGTAAATGGTAGCAGGAGCCCGGGTTGGTGTCGCTCCATGGCCACGTGGTAACGTTTCTGCTGACTGTCCACCCCTGCTGGCAAGCCGGTGTGCATGAGGCACAGAGGCGGGGAGGGCATTCTGTGGGAGCGCGTGTGCTTGGCGTGTCTTTCGGACAGGGTCGGGAAGGGTGGCCTCGGGAGGATGGCCGCCTCCCAGGAGGGCAGGTGCACGTGGAGATGTCCACATGGACACGAGGATACCCAGACGCTGACTCGCAGAGCCGGAGGGCCGGTTGGATGGGTCCCGCTTCCCACGCCGCCTCGGTCACTGACGGGCTTTGTGGCCTCGAGCAAACAGCTGTCCACACCCTCGGCTGTGGGGCGGGTCACGTGCACTCCCTCCGCCTGTGCACCCTACACGCGTGTGTGCAGGACACACATGTATACATGCTCGGTGTGTCCGGCTCCTTCTCAGGGACCGACGCATCTGTAGGAAGGTCTCACACCCTCGTCCCGCTGCTTCCCTGCAGCCGCTCCCCCCGCCCCGGGACCCCGCGAAGCCCAGCCCGTCACACCTGTTGTCAGCGTGGCAGTGACCTAGAGGGATGGTGGCCCAAAGGGAAGGATGTGGGAGGCGCCGGTGTGTGGCCTACAGATCCCAGAGCCTCTGCCCTTCAAGCTTAGGTACTGGACAGACTGGGGTGAAGCTTCCGCTAAGCCCGCTGCCCCGCCCGACCCACGGGGACCAAACAGCAGGGACAGTGGGACCGTCCTGGCCGTCCAGGCTTCACCTCGTGGACCAGAATGGGTGTGCGCAGCGAGGCACATCTGCGTGTTAGTCTAGTGTGTATGCTGCTGACCGGGAACGCGTGTGCATGAAGGTGAACTCGGCAGGACGTTTAAATGACTGTGCTTTCTGTGTCTCAAGCCTCTCTGCAGACATTCGGTTTCTACTCAAGCGCTTCTTTTCGTGGGTTTGGTTTTTTTGGTGCAGGTTATAAATGGTTTTGTTTCTTAAGTGTCTAACTCCGGCTCCTCCTGACAGCCCAGGGTGCGGCTGGCTTCATGTGTCGGCCTCGTACCCGGCAACTGTGCTGTTCCAGGGGCGTTTCCGGTGGGTTTTTTCGATTCTGTGGAGGTTTTGTTTCTGTGTAGACATGATGCCGTCTGAGCATCAAGGCGGCTTGGGTTTTTCCTTTCAAATCCGTATCCCTTTGGTTTCTTCTCCCTGTCTTGCCGCAGCTGCTGGAGCACCCCCCCCCCCCAACACACACACACACTGGTGCAACCTCTCAGGAAAGACAGAGTCTGTGAGCAGGGACTGGCTGCCCAGCCTGCCACGCGGCCCTCAGGGATGGGCAAGCATCGAGAGCTTAGAGAGTCCCCGCGGGGCATGTGGGTGCCCCTCGCTGGGACTCCGGGCTTCAGAACGCACCTCCCAGCATGCTTCTGGCCTGGCTCCCAGCATGGTGCTCAGGCTGGGGTGCGTTTGGGAGTGAGTGGTGGGTGAGGCTACAGCGACAGGCAGGGGCAGGGTCCCTGGGCCCATGGGGCTGGTCTCGCCCTTCAGGAACAGTTTGTGATGTGGGATCTGGGCGTATGGCAGGGAGCAGTGCCAGCTTCCTGCAGGGGTGCGGAGCACGGAGGGGACAGGGCTGCCGTGGGCTCCCTGGGGCTGTCACAGTGCCCACGCCTGGCTCCCGTAGCCAGGGCTGGGGCAGCACCCACCTCCCCCTTGCTCACTGGCGTGTGTGCCAGACGGGCTCCTCCGACGTCAGTCAGAATGGAAAAGGGACATTCGCCGTCAGGTTCCTCAATGTGCAGATGAGGAAACTGAGGCAGGGATCTTCTATAAGAAGACGGGTCTCTCTAGACACATGACGTGTGACGTGCTGGCCAGGGCTGGTGCCCTGGGAGGACCAGCCCTGAGTGCAGGGTGATTTCACTGTCTCCCCTAGTCTCTAAGACGCCGTAGTCCCTACTGGTGACCAGACCTCTCCAGTCATGTGGTCGGTGACTGCGCATTCCGCGTGTCTCCTGTGCGACGTGCCATGGATTACTGGGGCTTCTGCTGCAGGGGAGGAAGCATGATTAGTAAACCTATAAGGACGTTTGCTGAAAGAAAAGCCTCGAGTGTTTCCCAAAGGGCCCATGTGCGAGCGGGTCTGTGCTGTCCGAGCCTGAGTTGCTCCAGTGCCCGCCGGAGCTGGGATATGCACTCTCGGGCCACGCGGTCCGGTTTTAAAGATGTAAAGGTGTGAGGAAACACGCCTCTTCGAATGGGTAGAATAGGTTGACTCGGGAATCGAATCACTCAGCCGTGTAGAAGCCACGTCTCCCAGCCTCCTCCTGTCAGAGCTGCTCCGCAGGAACCTTTGCCGGCCTCTTGGGCGTGTCCTCCCCGATGCAGTGACGTGGCTGAACATAAATTTGTACCATGATCTCTGCCGCGGATGCTCGCTCTGGGCTCATGAGTGCCGTGATGCGTCGCTCGAGGGGGACACCCTCCCCAGCAGGTGTAAGCTGTCCTCACCTTACAGCTGGGGAAACTGAGGCACAGGGGCTGTGGAGGGGCTCAACTACCCTCCCACAGCTTCTCGGGGCCTCAGTGACTGTGGATCCAGGCCGTCCCTCCTCAGACCTGAGCGTTTAACCAACACGCCGCCCGAATCCGTGTGCAGACACAGGCGTGTTTTCCAAACTGGCCCAAAGGAACACACTGTCCCTGCCCTTCCTGCCTCTCTCCCTCCTGGCCGTACCTGTGGGTGTCCTCCACCGGGACCACTGCACTGTTCCGTCCTGTCCCCACGCGGACGTCGGACACCTTCGAGGCTCCGGTGCTGCCGGACACGATGGTTAAGCTGCTCCCTGATGACCCTCAGGAAAGTGACTGGGCAGGTTTCTCCCGACACCTTCATGGTTTCAGTGTGGACGGTCCCCGCTCTTCATGGGTCTGGGGACGAGTGGAGGGTGTGAGCGCCCGGGTGCCTGTGGAGGGAGCTCAGAGAGGGGCTCCAGGGCAGCCCGGCGCGGGTGGGCGAAGGAGAAGGCCACATCCCGTGTGTGTCCTCACTGCCCCGGAGGGCCGCCGGCACCCATCGGGCCTCGTGTGGACCCAGAGGCTGCAGCTCTGGGCCTTCCGTGAGGCGGACGCTGCACCTGCCTCCGTTCACATCCTCTGAGCCCGGGGCCGATGGCCGTTCATACCTTCCGGGGCAAACCAAGGCCGTGGCGTGGAAACGGGGCCTCAGGGTTCTAAGCAGGGCAGGGCTCAGGCCCAGGCCCCCTCCTGACAGGGGCTTGCGTGTCTAGGCTGCACGCGTGGTGTGGGCGTCGGCCTCCCCACCCCCGTCACGCTCCTACCACTGGGCACGGCCAGAAGCAGGCGGCCTGTGGGAAGACGCGGACACGACCGGCCGTGACTTTCGGGGCCTCTGTACCCTGCTCCGCTGACCTTGGTGTCCCATTTTGAGCAGGTGGTGGGGCCTTCGAGAGGCCATCGTGAACAGATCCCCCTTCCCGCGGGAGTGACCCCGCGCCCTCGCTGCACGGCCATGCGAGTCGTGATGTGCCCGGCGACCGTGGCGGCGTGCCTTGACCGACTCCGGTCTGTTTGGGGCCCACTCGCGCCTGCCTCACCGCAGCACGGTGGAGGGGGTCGGGGGCCCAACACAAGCCGCGTGTCTGGCCGGCTTGGCGAGGGGCGGGGCTGTTGGCGGCCGTCGGTCTGGGGGCACAGGTCTGCCTGCCACACGCTGGAGGCGCTCTCAGGCCGGGCTAACGGGAGTGTTCCCTCTGGCAGGTGGCCCTCCCCCGGGCGGCGGTGCCCCCTGGCACCTGAGAAACGTGCTCTGCGACTCCGTGGAAAGCTCGGACGATGAATTCTTTGATGCCAGAGGTAAGTGGACGCTGTCGTCCCGTCGTTGGCTGGATGACTGTTCTAGAAGCCCTGGGAAGGGGCTCCCTGTGGGGGTTAGTGTCTCTCCCTCCTTGGACACCACGTCCCACATTTCAGAGGTACCCGATCTGTGAGTCCCCGGCAGGGGCTCTGCCTTTACTCTTCCACCCTCTGGGTCTCCTTGGGTGCCGTGCAAGGCACTCACCGGGCTGCAGAGGCCATGGGCTGTGGCACTGCCCTCCTCGGGCCTGTGGTTCGGTAGGGAGGCCAAACCCAGCAGTGACCCTGGGGAAGGCACACTCCTGAGGGGGAAGGATGCCGCGAGTGAAACGCACCACACGTTCCATGGTGACGTGGGTCCCTAATGGACGTGGGATGGGGAGCCTGTGGTGTCCTCTCCACGGTGACAAGGGACGAGGGCAAGGAGCCTTCCAGACACAGGAAGTGGCAGGTGGGCAGTGAAGTCTGTCCAGAATTCCCGAGGGTCCCCGTGGTCGCGCTTGCCAGGCCCGTGTGCAGGTGGACGAGAAGCCCTGGAGGCCTCCTCCTGCCCCCGGAGCACCTGGTCCTCACCGGCTGGCTGGGCCCCACCCAGGAAGGGCACCCTATGTGGGGGGTCAGCTCACTCCTGGGACGGCTGGCTTTGAAATGCCTGGCAAAATGTCTGAAAGACAGACTGTGTGTTTGGGACACTCAGGGCACACGGGACACTCAGGGCACCGGGACATGTGGGGCACTTGGGACGTGATCTCAGCCTTGCCATTGATCGTCTCCCAGCCTCAGTTTCCCTGTGCCCTCCATAACTCCAGAAATGGGGAATGCCCGGTTCCAGTGCCTTCCAGCTGGGCAGGGGGAGGCTTGGCCTTGAGGCCACTCCCGAAACAGCCCCCTTGGGACTCGTTTGCTGTCCCCACTGGTGTCTGTCTGGAGGCGCTGCCGGGGCCGCGTCTCCGTAGCAGCTAGCTTCAGTGTGACAACAAGCATCGCTACTCTGATGCTTAGAACATCTGTTTCAAATACTTGGCAGTTCATCGGGGCTGGGGTTCCTAGAGCATGGGGATGGCCTGTGCTGGGAGCACTGTGGTGTGGTTTGGTGGGCGGGTCAGGCCTGCTCACCTGCTTCCCCTCTGAGGGTCCCACCTTCCACCCTGCCCGCTGTGCCTCCCGCCACACCTGTTCTCCCTGTGACCTCCCCTCCCCCAGCCGCGGGTCCGCCCTGTCCCCCTCCTCTGCCCTTGGCTCCTGGGAGCCCCGTTATCTGCTCCCCACTGCCTAGCACCCCAGCCCTTAGCCACAGGAGCCGCCCCACAGGCTGTGTAGACCCCCTTACTTCTGGGCTGCCCCCTACCCTCCTCCTGGTGCTCCGTGTCTTCCCCCATCAAGGCCTCTGGAGGGTCCCAGACTCAAGTGAGCAGTCAGGGGTGAAGCTGTCCTCCGCTGCCTGAGCCGAGTCAGGCCCCACTGGCAGCTCTCAGCCTCGGGGCCAGGCCGTGGGGGTCCAGGACTCGAGGGTCCCCTCCCTGGCCCTGTTCTCCTGCTGTCCCCTCCTCTAGCAGGGCCCTGCATCCTCCAGCCGTCGGGAAGCTCCTGGGTGGGGTGCTTGTCCAAGCAGGCCCCTGCAACGTTACATCCTCCTCCTCAGTGTTCTGATGGGGAAGATGGGGAAGCTGAGGCCACATCAGAGGTGGGGTGGCGGGGCTGGAACCCTGAAGCTCAGTGTGGGGGGGTCAGGTCCCTTTCTCTGACTTAGTACCGAGGTTGGACCTTCTTCCGTCCTCCAGCCTGTAGGCCTGAACAGGGTTTCCCTGGTGGGGCGGGAGCCCCTCGCTCTGGTAGTGCAGGGGAGAGGGTTGGGCTCCGGGTGCAGGGCTTGGCTGTGTGTGAGGGGTGCGAGGCATTGGGGGCAGGAGAGTGGAGCAGGCTGGGCACCCAGCACCCCCTGGGCAGAAGGCCAGCTCCCTGGGCACTGTGGGCTGGGTGCTGGGGTCCAGATTCTTGACCCAGAAGAGGTTCCTCCCTCCTGTCAGTCACAGGAGATGTGGGGGCTGCAGACCAGTCTGGAGGGCTGGGGTGCAGAGCGAGGGCAAAGCCAGGGGGTGGCGGGAGAGTCCATGGCTCAACCTCATGTCAGAGCTGGGGGCCTGCAAGGTCTTTGAGTTCAACACTGCTACCCCAGTCTCCAGGCTGGGACACTGAGGCCAGAGGACTGGGAAGCTTGCTCAGGGTCGCTCAAGGTCACTCAAGGAGTTGGGCAGAGCAGGGGCTAGAATCCGCCTACCCATCCCCTCTTTCCGTGTTTACTGAGTACCTGCACGTCGGGGAGCGGGCGCTGCCCTCGCATAGGGCACACGGGGCGCATGGGCACTGTCCCAGCCCTTGCCGAGCCTGCTGATCGGTGGTGGTGGGCGGGAAGACCGCGGAGAGCAGGTGAGCCACACTGACAGCTGCCGAAAATAAAATAAGGAAGGAAACAACCAAGACCACAGTGTGAGGCTGCCACAAGCCCACGGGAACCAAAGCATGGTGCTGCCACGAGACCGCGGGGAACTACGGCACAGCTTTGTCTGGGCTTCCTGTGGGTGCACAGCCTCAGGCGGGAGGGAAGGTAGTGGACAGGACAGTGCAAGCCACTTGGATAGAGATTGGGCCGGTGACTGGCCCGTGTCTGACCCCAGGCAAGTCTCTGGGGCCCATCATGTTGCACATGGAAGGGGTGGGGTCGTTTGTCTCAGGGACGAGTGGGACGCTATGCCTTGGTGGGCAGGGGACCAAGGGGTCTCACAGAATCAAACCACAGGGGAACTCTTGACCCCTGTCCTCTCATTAAGGCTGAGAGAGGAGGAGTGGGTGCCACAGAGCTGCCCCGAGGTATCCGAGATGGGCTGTGTGGGGATCCCGTGATGGCTGTGGTGGGGGGCAGGCTGGACCGCAGTACATAGCGCCAGGGGAAGGTGTGCAGTCCTGAACCCAGAGGCCCCAGGGCAGGGCTCTCCTCGGTCCTGAGAGATCGGTGTCTGATGCAGGGGTGACAGGTGGTGTTAGGCCAGTGATCATGGAAGGGGACACGTCCTCAGCTCAGTGGGCTTGAGGTGGATCCTCCCTGTGCAGAGCAAGGAGTCTCGCTGCTCTGAGATCCTGTGGCCCCGGGGTGGGAGGACACAGAGGCCGTGAGTAAAAGGCAAGGACCCAGCTCGCATCAGGGTCCGAGTCCGTCCAGGGTCTGGGCTGGGCAGGGACGGGAGCTCCATGGGGGAGAGGTCGGTGCAAAAACCTTCCCCCAGAGTCTCTTGGGGTGATGGTCAGCATGCGGAGCGCAGCCTCCAGCCAAAATGCAGAATCGGTAACCAGAGCACGCGTCTAGCCAGCGCTTCGTGGCCTCCGTGCGCCCTGCCGAGAGGCACTTACCGCAGCGAAGGGACATGGAGCGGACAGAGCGGCCATGGGCTCCGGGTGTGCGTGTGCGTGCGTGTGCGTGTCCTCTCGGGGAAGAGCCCACTGTTGCTAGAGTGAACCCCCCAGGCTGAGAGCTGAGAGCGGGCAGAGGGGAGACCCAGGGAGGGGAGAGTGTGGGCGAGGGCGGCTGGGGTCAGCGAGTGTGAGAAGCTGTGGAAGGTTCCTGAAAGCAGAGTGGGGGGGTGTGGCTCCCCAGGACTGAACCAGGGTGTTGAGAGAGATCCAGTGGGAGAGGAAGAACAGTAAGAGCCCAGTGGGGATAGGGAGGTCCTGAGCCCAGAGAGCCGGGCAGCAGGAGCTCGAGCACGTGGCCAGAGCGAGGCCTGCCCTGGTGGTGTGGGACGGTGTGGCAGGGACTGCTGCAGCCTGAGAGGAGTGGGGGGGCTGGGGGTATGGGTGAGAATGGCCAACCACAAGCGCAGGGACGTGGCGCAAGTCTGTGAGGATGCCGCACTTCTTGGAAAGAGAGACCAAGGGGCTGTGGGCCAGGAGAGGAGGGGGCTCTGCTGAGCCCTGGGGGTCCCCGGGACGCTGACCACCTCAAACACACACACCCCATGGGGCTCTGTGCTGTCATCTTCATGGGCGGTTCTCCAGGCCCGCACCTGTCCTGTGGTCGTCATGCCCATGGACACCTTGCCTTCCTGACCTCATCTAACCTCAGGGCAACCCGATGCCACGATGTGGTTTCATAGTGAGAAATACTGAGGTTCGTAAACACACGTTACCATTCAAGGTCCGAGAGCCCGCAGATGGTGCACCCAAGGTTGAAGAGAGCCTGTCGAACCCCAGAGCTCAGCTTTTAAGCCCTTGGCGGTCCTGCTTCCCCAAGGGTTGTACTCCCTGACATCTTCTGACCACACGTGGGCCCCTGGAGCTTCGCAGGTGCAGGACATCCTCTCCTGTCCTCGGGGTGGCTTGCTGGGAAGGGCTGTCAAACCAGAGCCCAGCAGAAGAGACACGAGGACAGGAACAGCTGGAGGACACGTGGGGCAGAGTGTGGACTGGAATCCGGCCGGGGTGTGCCCAGAATACAGCGCTGCATGCCAGCGTAGAGGTGTGCCAGCGGGGAGCAGGCCGCCTGTGGGGAGCGGTCAGGGCGTACGTGTGGCGCCTGGCTGGGGGGCTGGGCAGATGACTCAGGGTGTCCAGGCCAGGCCGTCGGGATCGGAGGGCTCTCAGAACGGTGCATCTGGGTTCAAATCCCGGTTCTGGCTGGTGGCCTCCGGCAAGGTCCTGAATTGCTCTGTGCGAAGCTTTCCTCGTCTATAAAATGGAAATGGTGCCGATCATTACCTTTCTTGATGCGTCACGAGGGCAGAGTAAGGGGATGTCGTGAAGCGTGTGTGACCATCTCCGTGCGGAGCCGGCACCCGGTGACATGGGTGAATCCCTCCAGGTGCACTCTGGAGGCAGGAGCAGGTGTCCTGGCTGCAGGTGGGGTCGGGGAGCGCCAGCGCGGTCAGGACCATGGACAGCTCCCCGGCGCTATCTGGCTCCTGTCTCCTGCTCTGGGTTGTCCTGACCCATTGGATTCTCCTCACGGACCCGCTAAACCTGTGAGAAGGGGTGCGGCGCCCTTGGCAGGAAGGCTCGTCCCTTTCACAGCCGGGCTTGCGGACGCCTGTGGGATCGGTCTGGAGGACGTGCCCTGCTCTGGGATGGGGGGCTGCACCAGACGGGTGTGCAGCTGACATGGGGCCCGGGGACCGGCGCTCAGTGTGGTTGGGGAACGTGGCCCCACTGACTCCCTCGGTGTTGTCTCTGAGCCCTTCTGGGGAAGAGCGGGGATAGAGACGGGGTTGAGGGGGACGTTGGAGAGGACGGAGGCATTACTGGGTTCACAAGTGTGACATGAAAGCCAAGGGGTCATTACAGATCAAGGCCTGCTCGGATGTCTCCTGCCCTCCCAGGTACACCGGAGCTGGTCCTGCCCCCCTCAAACCCAAGTGCCGGCGGCAGCACCTCTCACGCGCGAGACTGTACTGTCTTTATCAACCAGCACCCCATGCCCTGAGACCTTTGCCCCATTGCCTCCTTGAACCCTCACGGCAGGTCTGTGTGTTGGGGGGACGTGCCGCACCCATTTTTCTGATGTAAAAACTGAGGCTCGGAGAAGCCAATAACCTACCCAAGGAAAAACTGAGCAAAGGGCATGGCCTTCCTCTTCCTTGCAAACACGTTTCCTTTCAGGAAACACCGCTCTTGGTGGCAGGGAGCAGAGACAGATGGGGCTTTCAGCCTCCCTCATGACCGTCCCCTCGTCCCTTTCTTTGCCGCAGCCTGTGGGGGCCCCATAGGGTGCAGCAGCCATGCCTGCCCATGGCGGGAGCTTCCAGGAAGTGTCGTAGCTGTCCACGAGCGCAGACCCCTCAGGTAGCGGAAGTCTGCGTCCACGGGTAGGTCACCTGGACGCAGCCCGCGTGCTCATGCCCGCCTCTGCTTCTGCCCACAGAGGAGGTGGCCGAAGGGAAGAGTGCCCTCCTCATCGGGATGAGCCAGTGGAACTCCAATGACTTGGCGGAGCAGATGGAGACCATGGGGAAGCTGGACGAGCGTCCGGGTGAGCCTCTGCTTCTGGGGCCGGGGCGTGTGCACGCACGTGCCACAGGGGCCGGGGCGTGGGTGACAGCGGCGAGAGCTCGGGTCTCTCTGGGCACCTCCCCGAATGCTGTGGCCTGTGGGAGCCCCCGTGGGCTCTCGTGCGGGGCTTTCTGTGCCGGGCGGCCGAGCTTCCCTTGTCCGTGGGATGACCTCCCCCGGGGGCATGCGTTCCTGAGGGCAGGGGCGGGGGTGATCTCCGGGGTCGGCAGAACAGGTGAAGCCAGGGAGGCGGGTGGAGAGCCTCTGGGAAGGACCCGGAAGGGGAGCAGGGTGGGCCGCACCTGCTGCGGGCCAAGTGGTTGAGGAAGGAGTGTGCGGCTGGGTTGGCCCACGGGGCTTTTCATGGAGGCGCCCATCAGCAGAGCAGCCCGTCCTCCTAGGCGTCCTGCCCATTTGGCCGTTTCACATCCCCGAGAGTTTGCTGAGCACCTACTGCATACAAGCACTTGGCAGACGGAACCCTGGGGCCCACCTGGGGCCACCGCTTGGGACGGTGATACAGGACAAGACAAGATGTAAGGGTTCAAGCTTGGGCGGAGGGTCGCTGGGCACTGGGGAGAGAGGGGGCAAGGAAGGTTCCCGAGGACGGAGCTACGGAGCCAGGCTTCGAGGGGCGGGTGGAGCAGGTCGCTTAGTGGGAAGGCCGCGTCATCAGAGCCTGGGTTGGATGAAGGCCACTCAGGAAGCAGGGCCAGATCTAGAACCACCCTGCGTCAAGGGGGCTGGCCTCTGGGCGTGTTGCCCCCAGGCTAGTCCTTCCTGTCCCCCCTCCCCCAGCCCAGAGAGGACCTCTTCCTCATTTCCCGGCCCTGTCATTCCTCACACACGGGCTGGGCCAGGCTGTCCCCTCTGGAGGTGTCCTGTGAGATGGTCCCGGCCCAGCCCGAGAGGACGGCCGTCTTGGTGGCAGCCGGCTCAGTGCTGGTGTCTTGCCTGGAGCCACTTCCCTCGAGCCCATCCCCTGTGCCCTGGGCTTGGGGCACTCACCGTGCCAAAGCTGTGCTGTGAGATGGACGCACAGGGACGGATGGGTGTTCATCCTACAGATGGCGAACCCCAGGCTTACAGACGATGTGTTCTGCCCGAGGTCCTGGGAGCTGGTGCGGCACCACGCTCAACCCCTCTCCCTTGTATCCTCGTTGCCAGCTGGATGGAGGTGGGCTTTGGGGCCTCTGCAGAGTAGTCAGGTCTTAAAGAAACTGGGCTGTTCCCAGGAAGGGCAGGCTCCAGTTTGGTCCCCAGGGCCTGTCCAGAGGCAATGCCCCAGTTGTCACAGCCGTGCGTTTGCAGAAGGACCCTTGGCCTGCCCTTGCCTTCACCACGAAGCCTGGAGGGGCCCAGAAGGGGTCCCAGGTTCCAGCTGCTTCCTGGGACAGTGCTCAGTCATTATAAGACAAGCCCAGCCTTGCACTCACGGCCCATCTGGCCAACCTCTTCCCATCCCCTCCCCCCGACTCCTCCTGTGCAAGCTGGGAGGGGCAGGAGCAGCAGCCAGGGCTGGGGGTGCTGGAGGGCAAGGGAGGGAGAGCCTCAGGCGCTCTCCGTGGTCTGGGCATGAACTTGGCTCTGCAGGCAGGCAAACTCTGGGTACCTTTGGCACCTCCCTTTCTTTGTGGGCAGAGCAGGGCTAGTGCTGGTGTTGGGGGAGCTTAAGTGAGTCAGGACTTGCCAAGTGCGTTCTGTACCAGGTCATCCGCTTCGGGGACCAGTACATTCCGGCAAGCACCTGACGGGCTGCACTGGGTCAGAACCACGATGCTGATACTATTTCCTCCCCGTGGGTGGGGGGAGCAGGGCGGGCAGGGAAGGGTGAGGAGGGGAAACCACTGTGTCTGCAGCCCCTGGGGACTCAGGGTGTGACTCGTTCACAGAGCAGAACACACGCATTCATCTCATTGGCCGCCCATCCATCCGCCACGACACAGGCCGCTCCTGTGCTCAGTGAGGGTACAGCCCCCTGGAGCCGAGGAGGAGCGGGGGTCCTGGCGACAGTCACCCGTGCAGGAGGGCACTGAGCGCCGGGGCCTCAGGAGGGAGGCCCGGGCATGACTCTGGGCAGCAGAAGCCCCCGACGCGTCAGGAGAATTCTGCCCTGGAGACCAGCCTGGGTGGTCGCCGCCGCCCTCCATGGTGACCCCATGTCCATCTCCAGCTGCGACTTCTTCCCTGGGCTACAGACTCAGCTGTGGGCTAGCTGCCTGCGTGTTAGCTCTGCCTGGATGCCTGAGGCCGTTTCACGTTCCCCGTGTTCCTGACGGCCTGTGAGGTGTGACGTAACCACGTACACACGTGCACATACATGTACAACATATGATGCACAACACGATACAGTGTATACTAGGTACGTAGGTGCAGCACGTAATGGGACATGACAGGCACTTTGTACACACAAAACACGCAACACGGAGTACAATGTATCGGGTCTCTATTCGGCACTTGTTTAAGTTACTATATGGCGCGTTGTATATGTTACATTGTATACATCTGTGCATATTGATGTACACACACGCACACACGCGTGTTTTCTTTTTATTATTTTTCAGGGGTTTCTTTCTCTGTTTCCCCTTCCACACTTACCTTAGAGACGTTCCAGACCTGGGTCTCCCCTTGCCCTTCCTGTTCCTATTTCTTGGTCCTTGCTGGGCTCTGGAAATGTTCCTCGCTCCAACCCCATCGGTAGCTCCCCAGTTCTGTCTTCTCTAGCCATCGCCCTTCCTCTGCTCAGCTCTTCTAGGGTTTTTTTGTTTTGGGTTTTTTTTTTCTTTTTGCTTTTTCTTTCTTTCTTTCTTTCTTTTTAAACAATCATCTTTTCATTTTCGTGCACTGTGGTTTTTTTCCGTAACAATCTGGTATTTATCCGTGGGTGCCACAGACTCATTCTTTGCTCTGCAAGGTCTCTTTCTTCCTGTTCTTTGACATGTCAGAGTCCCCTGGTGGGTTAGAAGTGGATGGAAATAGACCACACGCACTTCAGCGTGGGCTAATTAACCAAAGATCCCTCAGCGAGATTATGACATGGAACGGGAGCGAGCTTGAGTCCAGTGATCTCAGGAAGCACAGTGCTGCCATTAACATTGTCCAAGGAAGGTAGGTCCTGCCGAGTTCTTTTACAAACTGAGACACAATTCGCATACCATATAACCCACCCTCATAAAGTGCACAATTCAGTGCTTTCTGTACAGTTTGTACATTCATGACCCTGAGTAGCCACCACTACCTAGTTCCTGAACATCTCATCAGCCCAAGAAGAAATCCCATACCTACCAGCAGCCACTCCCCATTTTTCTCTCCTCAAAACCCTGGGATTTTGTATGCATAGACTCCAACAGTATGTGGCCTTTTGAATTTGCTGTCTGCCTTGACATCGTGATTCTGAGACTCGGCCCTGCTGTGGCATGGCCAGAACATCATTCCATTTTATGGCTGAATGATAGTCCCACATATGGTTCATCCATTCATCAACTGGTGGACATTCGGGTGGTTTCCTTTTTTTTTTACTGTTATAAGTAATTCTACTGTAAGTATTCAAGTATGGGTTTTTGTGGGGGACACTCCCAGGACTGGGAGTGCTAGGCTGCCCCATGTTCCCTTCCTACCAGTGTTGTACCAGAGTTCAGACAAGCCACATTCTTTTCAGCACTTGTCTTTGTTGCTCGATTATAGCTTCACCAGTGGGTACGACATGGCATATGATTATGGATTGGATTTGCATTTCCCTAATGACCGATGATGATAAACATATGTTTATGTGCTTTTTGGTTATTGTTTATCTTCTTTGAAGAAAGTCTGTTCAAATCCTTTGCCCATTTAAAATCAGATTGTTTTTCTCTTGTTGAGTTATAAGTGTTCTTTATATATTGTGGATACTAGACCCTTATCAGTTATATGATTTACAGATACTTTCTTCCATGCTGTGGCTGTCTTTTCACTTTCTTGATAATACCCTTTAGAGTGCAAATTTTTAACAGTCAGATGAAACCCATTTTATGTACTTTCACTTTTATTATTTCTGTGTTCAAGGCCATATCTAAGAAACCATCAACTAATACAAAGTCATGAAGATTTACCCTTAAGAGTCTTATAGTTTTAGCTCTTCCATTTAGGTCTGATTCACTTTGAGTTCATTTTTATATAGAGTGTGAGGTAGGGGTTCAACTTCATTGTTTTGCTGGTGGGTTACCAGTGGTACTGGAACCATTTATTGGAAAGACAATTCTTGAATTGTCTTGGCATCCTTGTCAAAAGTCAGTTGATGAGAAACATAGGGATTTACATTTGGGCTCTCAATTCTATTCCAATGATACGTGTGTATCCTTAGGCCTGCACCACACCATCTTGATAACTGTGCCCTTGTAGTTAGTTTGAAATCAGGATCCATGTGCTTTGCTCTGTTTTGCAAGGTTTTTTTTTTTTTTTTTTTTTTTTGGCTATTCTGTATTCCTTGTATTTCCTTGTGAATTTTAGAATTGGCTTCTCAATTTCTGCAAAAAACCCAGCTGGGATTTTAATAGGGGTTGTGTTGAATCTGTAGATCGATTTGGGGTGTATCACCATTTCAACAATTTCAGTCTTTCAATCCATGAACATGGGATGTCTTTCTGTTCATTTAGGTCTTCTTTAATTTCTTTCAGTGACATTTTGTTATTTTCAGGGTACAAGTTTTGCACTTGTTTTGCTAAATTTACTCCAAAGTATTCTATTCTTTTTGGTGCTATTGTAACTGGATTATTTTCTTCATTTCATTCATGGATTATTTGCAAGTATATAGAAATGCAATTGATTTTTGTATATAATCTTGTATCCTATCCTGCAACTTTGCTGAAATCATTTATTAGGTTTATTTTGGGGTAAGGATTCCTTAGGATGTTCTATACGCAAGATCATGTCATCTCCAAACAGGTAGTTTTACTTCTTCCTTTCCAGCCTGGATGCATTTTATTTCCCTTTCTTGCCTGAATTCTCTGGCTAAATTCCCCAGTGTAATACTGAATAGCAATGGTGGGAGCTGGCATCTTGTCTTGTTCCCGATCATCGGTGGAGTTTTCAGTCTTCTGCTGTTAAATATAATGTTAGCTGGGCTTTTCCTGTAGTTGTCATTTGCTTGGTCGAGGCAGTTCCCTTCTATTCTGGGTTATATCAGGGATTTTTCTCATGAAAGGGTGTTGTGTTTTGCCAAGTGCTTCTTCTGCCTCTATTGAGATGATCCTGTGGGTTTTGTCCTGTTTTCTGTTACTGTGATTGACTTTCATGTAGGGAACAGCCCTGTGTCCCTGAGCCCTGTGTCTCACTCGGTCCTTGCCATGTTTCTATCTTTTATGTTCAGAGACTGCATATGTCTTTCTGAATAATTTATACTAACAGTCTGTGAGCTCTCACTTAAGGTGCTGCTTACAGTCTTGTTTTAGGGACAAACTGAATGTCATCAGGCAACATTCTTATTGTCAGGAGGGAGGCAGGCACTGCCCAGTTGTCCCAACCACCTTCTCTGTCTTCCCTTTCCCAGAGAGCTGTTTTATTTACCCCATGATTCCTCCCAAACTCTGGCTTATGTCCTGTGTCTAATAATGTGGTTCTCAAAGAGTGTTCCCTGGACCCGTAGCATCAGCATCACTTGGACACCTGTCAGAGATGTGAATTTTGGAGCTCCCTCCCAGACTCACTGAATCTGTGTTTTAAGTGCCCTTTAGGTCCTGGTGGTGATGGCTCGACTCTGAGGTCCTGCTGACTGGCTAAGGGGTCTGCAGATCCATTTTCTTGGGCTCACCTCCCTCTGTCACTGAGTTTGGCGTCTTGCTTCCATGCTTTTGGTCTTCCTGTGATACTGGGTGACACTGTGTACCCAACTCCGTAGTCAGACTCCCCCCGCCAGCCTGTCACTGGCTGCCGGGATGTGTCTGTTTATTGCAAACAGCTGTGCTCTGATTATCGGAGAGGGTAGCACATGCTGCTGGATGACATGAGCTTCTGGTTTATTCTTCTTGGTATTTTTAGCTTCCCAGGGTGTCCTGTTCTCAGACACTCAGCCCTTCCCACACCTGAGAGCAGATGCCTCTGCTCGGTCAATACAGGCAGGTGTTGGGAGGAGGCCCACATGGTTGGAAAAGCTTCTTTTGCTCCTGGGTTTTCCATCGAGGAGACTGCTTTCCCCCGAGCTGCCCCTCCTTTGGCCACAGCCTTCCTTCCTCTGCAGGATGCAAATTATGGCTTCCCCTCTCCTCACTGGCAGTATGGCTGTGTGACCTTGGCGGTCCTACAAAGCTCCACGCTGAGGGTCTCTCACTTGATTTTATGCTCTGCTGTTGCCATCTTCAAACTCTTAGTACTTCTGAACATGGTCCCCACCTTTTCTTTGTGCACAGGCTCTGCACATGCCATTGCCAGCCCTGCCTCCCCTGACCTGTTCCCTCTGCTCTCCACCTCCCAGGGGTGCCATACAGTGTCCGCTCTGCCAAGGACACCCCCTTCTTATTTTATAGTACCACTAAAGACCAATTCCTCAGAAAATATTTGGTGTCATTTTGGGGCAGGAGAAAAAGCCTGGGTCCTGTTGTGAGTTTACCATCTGCATTCAGCTCTACTGTGCTGTAAACCCAGGACTTCCTTCTGCAGGGAGACCGGCACGGGGATTTCCATTATCTGAGGAGTGAAGGGTAAATACCTCAGCCAGGCATGGAGGTCCTCCTTCCCACAATTGTCGTCGTCTGGGGAGCGTGAGCTCACCATTGCCGTAGGAATCAGACAGCCGTGGACAGCTTGACCAGGGAGCCACACTCTTACATGTGTAGGAAAGGAGTGAGGCCTGAGACGGCGAGACCGACTCAGAGACAGCATCCCGCGGTGGAGGGCATCGGGGTTGGAGTGGGCGCAGCAGGTGCCCAGGGGCTGCTTTCCAGAGAGGCTGGCTTGCCAGGCTCAGACCGCGAGGAAGGGGAGCCACTGTGGGCCCATGAGCCGTGAGCGGTCTGGGCAGAGCGTGTGTCCTGGTATGAGTCTAGTGTCGGGAGGCAGAGAGCTCAGGGGACGACGGCAGTGTGCCCCATGGGGTGTGCAGGTGGGCCCCCCCCCCCCCCGCCTGTGGACCGGGGCTTCCCCTCCTGAGGGCGTATGATTTGAAGGAAGTCATTGAAAATGCACAGAGAGCTTCAACCCTTGCGATGTTGGTTGTGGCCATGAGTACGACGGTGGGGTATGCATCTTCCCTCCAGCACAGTTCTTCTCAAGTCGGCCGTGGGCTGTCCCCTCCGCAGAACACTCTTCACGGGGCCTTGGGGGGGATGTTTGCGGGTGTCCTCACTTGGCTGGGGATCGTTTATGTGTGAACGAAAGTGTATCTTGTGCGTGGCTGTCATCTGCGATGCGTTCCGGAGCCCACTGGCCGCGAGGGGTTCATCTGACTTCCAGGACTGCGGAGAGCGGCTTTTCTGGGGTCGGGGGGCGAGTTCTGTCGTCCACGGAACTCAGTGGAGTCCGCCCGTAGGGGCATGCGCGGCTGAGAAGCAGCGTGCCAGGCACGGGGACAGCAGTGGACAGCACAGATGCCCCTTCCACTGTGGGGCCCAAGTCTCAGAGGCAGACCCCACAGGACTCGGGCCCCGACTGTGTGAGGATGGGGGTGGGGAGGGCTGGCCGTCCCTCCGGCTGGGGGCAAAGGGGGTGCCTTGGCTGAGGCAGGACTTGGGGAGGGGGCGGTCCCAGGATGGCCACTGTGGTGGCCCAGGGCATCCAGAGCTAATGCAGGGGGGAGGCAGGAGCGGACGTGGGTGCGGAGCTAGGAGAGGGCCCGTGGTGGTCTGCACGCTGCCGAGTGTCCTCAGAGAGGGCAGTGTCCTGTGAGCAGCTGCCCTGGGACAGTGGGAGGAGAGGCCAGGCCTCCTGTTCCCCGGCTCTGTGGACTGTGGTGCACGAAGGGGGGAGACCTCTGCCCACCCCAGCTCTGGGAGGGGGTGGGCAGGAGCCCCATGTGGCCTCCCAACGCCCAGCACCGTGCTAGGGAGTCTGCTCACTTGTCTTCTCTTTCCCCGCAGGAGACGCGAGCGCCCCGTGCACTTCCAGCACCCTCCAGGAGAAGCAGCGTGAGTTAAGCCCGACCCCCCCGGAGGCTTGTCTCCCACCTGGGTGGGTCCAGCCTCTTTGGGCCTGGGGCCCCTCCCTGCCCCGTGGACCAAGCCTGGGGTCCCAAGTTCCCATGTGTGGGCAGCGCGGGGGCTGGTGGGCCAGGAGGCTGAGCCCGGCATGGCAGATGGGATGGTGCAAACCCTTGTGTGCCATTTGCCTGTGGTCAGAGAGGACAGGAACGGGGTGCAAAGCCTTGGAGCCTCAGAGACGAGGGCCTTCGGGTGACACAGACGCGGACATGCCGTCTGCCTCCCCCACCCCCTAGAGGCTGTGAGTGCAGAGCCCGCCCCTAGTTGTCCTGGACCTGCATATCTGTCCGGTAAGGCTTCTCCAGGTTTCCTGCAGGGCCCGCCCCAGGGATGCCTGGCAGAGTGTCTGCAGTCAACCCTGTGACCTGAGGACGTCTTCTTGAGCCGTGTCTGCTGCTGGCGGGGTTGGGTTTCTCAAGAGGCTGGGGTCAGGGAGGGTCAAGATGCCAGTTGGGTCTCCGAACCCCCTTCTTCTCTCTCCTGCTATTTGGGTCTGTGGTTGTTTCTCCGAGGGTTAAGCCCACGCTGTGCCCTCTCCTGCCCCCCGGGCTGGTCTATTCCTCAGGGGCAGGAAGGTGTCTGCATTCCCACGGCTCAGGACTGGCATGGAAGGGGTTTTTTGCACCTGGGGCAGCTGTGGACAAGGCTGTCAGGGACCGGGGAGGGGCCGGACTCCTCTGCCAGGGGCACCCCAAAGCCTCAGGCCGAGTGCATGGGGCTCAGCATGAGTGGGGCGGCACCAGGACGAGCTCCCAGAGTTCAGCCTGCAGAGGAGGCTGAGTGAAGACCCAGGGGACCAGGACCTTCATGTTTCCCAAGAGGAAGGGCCACAAGGAAGCGCTCAGTTCTGTGCCGGGACAGACAGAGTGTGGGGGCTCACGACCCTGGGGTTGGACAGAGCGATGGGAGCATGGCCCTGGACCGAGTGCAGGGGTGCGTGGCCCCGGGGGTGGACAGAGTGCAGGGGCACTCAGCCAAGAGCCCAGGTATGTTTTCCACTGGAAAGGAGGCAATAGCTTAGGAGCAGCCACTGAGAAACTGGGGGTGTCTGCGTCCATCCTGGGGGAATTTGGGGCAGGAGAGGTTGGCTTGTGCATGAAGAAAGGGTTTGGACCATGAGAACAGGTGTTTGCAGGTGGAAGGCTCGTTTGTCTCTGGAAATTAGCCAGCCCTGCACGGGGCGTCTCCCCCGGCCAGTCTGGCCCCCCAAGATGTCAGACCTCCCATCGCTCTGGGAAGCAGGGTGTGCCTATGTTCCCCAGCGAGGGAGACACGACCTACCTCAGAAGGAGAGCCGTGGGGCTGACCCCCCCCCCCAGCTACTTCTGGACTGGGCCGGAAAAAACATGCGTTTACGTATGAAGGCGAAGTCCCTTGTGTTCGGTTTTCAAACCGAGGGGGTAGGTTTCCGTCCGCGTTCTGTGCTGAAGACTCCCGTGGGTCTGCGCCTTCAGGATCTTCTCCAGGGACGTGCGGCAACGTGGTTGTGGGGCCGGGGCCGGTCCAGCGCCAGCCCTGGGTCGGCGAGAACCGCAGCCTGGAGCGCCTGCGGGGAAGGCGGCCGTGGCGGTGCCACGTCCCCTGCTGGGCAGTGCTGTCCACGGAGCTGGGCGCATTGCGGCTTTAGGAGATGACGGTGGTCGTCCGTGCTGCTCTGCCCGCTCCAATCCCGAGTCCCTGACGCGGGTGCTGTGCTTTGCCGTCTGGGGCCTTCCTCCCCGCGCGGGGTCTTCTCCAGTATTTCCCGTCACTGTTTGCACCCGCACCAGAAGCAAGCAGCAGGCCGTGTCCTGACTGCGCTTGGCTCCGTGGGCTCGTCACCTGTGTGGCCTGAAAGGGACAAAGAAGGTGGGGGTGTCAGCACTGCCCCACGTGTGGGGCCCGACCTCATGTCCCCTGCTGGGACCCGGGAGCCAGAGGAGCAGCTCAGATGCCTGGACCACCACCAAGGTTCCCCTCCAGTGTCTCTACAGCCGCCCCCCATCTCCGGCCCACCATGCCTGGAGACCCTACCTGCAGCTATCCCCCAGCCCCACCGTGCCTGGAGCCCCCTGCCCGCAGCTCCGCTGGTAACTGGTGTCTTTTCCTGGCTGGTGTGGGCAGCGTGCTGAGCACAGCTGCAGACGGGCTATATTTAGCTGCTTTAATGAGCTCGGGGTGGCAGACGGCGGCCTGAGGAGTTTTCCTCTTGTGTGTGTGCCGCACGATACTCGTGTGTATATTGGCGTGCGTGTGAGTGTGCCTGTGCGTTCCTCCACATGAGGACACGCGTGTGTCTGCACACATCTGTGCTTTGCTGGGACGTCCTCAGCTTCCGACGCTGACGGGGCTCCAAAGCGGGAACAAAATATTTGTCCACTCACTTGTTTGAAAAACATTTCCTGAGCACCTCCTCGGTGCCAGCGCCCGGACGGTCTGTGTGGGGGAAACGGAGCGTAAACAAACCCTGTCCGGGCCTTGAAGGCCCTCCCGGCCAGGGAGGGAGGAGATGCCAGGTCAAGTAACCAGAAAACCTGAAGTACGGGGACTAGTTTCCGAAGAGAGAGCCCGGTGCTTCCAGGAAGAGGACGGCAAGGACGGACACCCCCGGGCGCGGGACCACGGAGGCTTCGGGAGGAAATATTTGGACATAGCCGTGTGAAGAAGACACAGGGCTTGGGGAGCAGAATGTGCAAAGCCCCTGTGATGGGAGGAAGAAGGTTTGAAAACCATTGTATGGCCCAGTGCTTGAGCTCAGAGGGGAGACTGTGCAGAGGGGAGGCTGGTGTGGGACTGTGGCACTGGGATTTTATGGGGCCCGTGACTTGGTCAGGGCTCCAGTGGAGAAGGATGGCTGGGTGGACGCGGAGCTGAAGCGGGGCCCCGTGAAAGGAGTACGTTCTCAGGTTCAGAGAAAGCCGGGGGCATGGGACCAGGCAGGTGCCCACGTGTGGGAACCCCAGCCCGATGGTCCCATCTGTCCCTCTGTGCAGCCCCTAGCCAGTGGTCCGGGGCCCCCAGAGCTCCCCCAACCCTGAGGACACCCCGCCTTTGTCTCAGCTGGGGGTGAGAATCTCTCTTCAGTCAGAGAGAATCTGTTTCCTCAAATCCTTTTCTCCTGGGAACAAAAGAGCTTCTAGAAACAAAACCCAGGAAGCCTGCCGCAGTCCTCCCCGGAGGCCGGGAAACCCAAGCAGGGAGAACATAGAAACCAGCATCTCCCGGAAGTCTGCCTGCTCCACGGGGTTGAGAGAATTCCCACTTTTAATCTGACATCTGAGTGGGCAGTGCCGGCCGAGGGTCTGAACTCCGGAAGGATGCAGGTGAGGCGCGCTGCTCGCCGCGGCGGCGACCGGCCACGTTCCCTGCACACGATCGTCTCCATAAATGCTCACAGATGGGAGCCTGCCACGCACTCGTCCTGCCCCTGCTCCTCGCGGGCGAGAACGTAGCGGGATTATCTTCGCCCCCCCATGCGTTTGGGGGTGTGCTGGCCGTGGGAAGGGGTCCTGTCTCCCTGTGGCGTTGCCCGTCTCACCGGCTCCTGCCGCGCTTGGCACACGTTGCTGTCTTTGTAGCGTGACCCCATGGCCATGGCCAGCATCCTGCGTGTGCCTGTCTGTGCGAGGCTCGGTCCCAGGGCGGAGAGGGGGACGCTCAGTGTCTCCGGGGACGTGGCCAAACTGCCCTTCGCAGACACCAGCCGTGGATGGGGAGGGGCTGCCTCCCCACACCCTGGGCCGAGCAGCAGTGCTGATCTGGGAGTGGGGGAGGAGGCCTTCTGGAGTGATCTCCGTGGTGATCCCTCCAGTGGGTGCCTGCACACAGGAGCTGTGGCCCGTCCTTTCTCTGGAAGCAGCAGGGGTTAGTGTGCGGGCGTGCGCGGGTGGGCACGCTGCTGTTTCCCTGCGTCTCTGTGCCCGCTCCCCAGTAGGGCCCGGCAGGCTCAGTGGCGGTTGCTCTCCCTTCCCTCCCCCAGGCTCAATCCATGGGGCGGCGGTCAGGCCTCCGTGTGGGCCAGTGCCTCTGGGGGGGCTGACCAGCCCACTGGGGTGAGCCTCCTTAGCAGATGAACCCAGGCTGATGGAGCTGGGCCATGACCTTGAAGGGCCAAGGCTGTGAAAGCAGGGACCTCGGGTCCATCTAGCCCACCATGCCTGGGGTGCCTGCCCGGCGTCCACCCGCCTGGCATCCACTCATAGCACCTGCTCCTACAATCCCTCCTTCCGGCCAGGCCAGCTCAGTTCCCCCCAGGACAGCCATGAACCCTCCAGAAACCACCCCCCTCGGTGGCCGGGCTCTGCCGTCCCTCCGTGACCCACATGCAGACCCCAAGCATTTACAGGCCACTGCGTCCCCTCAAGCCTGATCTTCCCGGGCAGGGGCCCCTGTCCCGCAGCTTCCCTGCCTGGTTCCTGGGCTACACCTGAGCCCCCAGATTGGCCCGAGCTTCGGGAATGCACTGTCCTCGCTCTGCCCTGAAGGTGCTGGAGCTCACAGCCGCGAGGCCGTGTGGGCGCCCCTGTCCAGCTAAGGCCCATATCACATGACCCCAGGGCCCTTGAGGTCCTCAGGCTTCCGGGTGCACATGTGGGCTCCAGCCAGGAGAGCAGGAGGCCGCCGTGGTGTCCAGCTGGTTTTGGGACCCAAATGCAGGATTTTGATTCACGGGCCATGTTTCATGGTCACTGTCGGCCCCACAGGCCTTCCTTTCCCTTTGCATAGTCTCGGGGCCCCTTGCCAGCCCGCCAGCGCCCGAGGGCTGGCCGGTCGCTCTGCTGTGTGTGTGCTGTGTGTGTGTGTGGTCGGGCAGGGCTTGCAGCTGGTTCACGGTTCTTCTTGTAAGTGACACACGCTCGCACTCGCAATAGCTTTACACTAAAGGAAGTCCGGACTCACGTGAAGAAAATGAGAAAATCACCCGGTGTCCCCCCGTCCAGCAAAACCATGCTGACGGGGACGCGGCTGGGGGCCTCCATCCCTCGTGGTCCCCGCGGCTGGCGGCAGGAGAGAGGGACATGGACCCCTCAGCCGAGCCGGGTGACGCTCTGCCGGGTGTGCTGAGCGCGTGGGCGCTGACCTTGGCTTCTGTCTCAGGAGCACTGTGGCACTTGGGTAATTAGAAGGGTGATGACAATTTGTGCCTCTCCAAGGTTGTGAGTAAGCAAATATAGCCTCCCCCTCCAGCTGGCAGGGGAGCCACGGGGAGCTGGGTAGGCCAGCAGGGGTGCTGAGGGTGGGTGCTGCAGTCACAAGACACGGTCACAGAAACAGCCGTGGGCTCTCCCCACCCCGGGACTGGGCACCGCAGGGACCCTGCCTGAATAGGGTCCCCTGGCAGAAGCAAAGCCTCGGGGAGAACCACGCAGCCCGCCCATGAGGTCCTGGGCTCCCCGCCTCCCGGGACCCTGCCCGCCGCTCCTGTCACCAGAGGCTCTGGGGAAGCCTGTGGAGGGGGAGGACCCATGAGGCCCAGGCTGAGAACTTGCCATGCTTCCCTGACACCAGCACCCCCAGGGGCCTTCCAGGAGATACGCATCCCAGTATAGATGCTTCTTCCCTAGATGGGACTTCTCCCGGGGCTGATGAGCATGGAGAGGTCTCCCAGGCTGCATGACCCCCAGGGTCTTCGCAGTGAACTTTAACAAAAACCTGGCTTTCGATGCTCCCTGCTCTCGGGGACCCCCAGTCTGATGCGGAAATGGTTGACTAACCTCACAGCAATGAGTCAGGCCAGCTGAGCACAGTGTAAGATGACCATCTCTGCCTAAGTAGACCTGAGACGGCTTTCCAGAGGCTGGGATGGTTGAGCAGGGTTTTGCGGTATAGTAGGAGTTCGCTGGCGTGCCCAGGTAGGAAGGCAGAGAGCTCAGCCTGAGCGAGGCGGGGAGGAGCAACGCTGTCGGGTCTGGTGGCCAGAACCGGTGTCCTCAGTTACTCTGCGGGGACTGTCTGCTTCTCAGAGAGCAGAAGGCTTGTGGGCCAGGCACATGCTAGGGGGCCTCGAGGCTGCCTTTCTGAGTGTCTGCAGAGGCCTCTGCTGAGGCTGGAGACGCACATCCCCAGGGGTCCCCTCCAGGCCTGGTAGCTGACCCTCGGGGTGGGGGGGCCGGATCTAGATCTGCAGGCGAGGCCTCCCCTCCTCCCTCCCCCAGAGCCAAAGCTGTCTGGCTTTTGCACACTGAAAGGAAGCCAGACTCTTGCCATTGGCGGGGAAGGCGCGGGGCGCCCAGGGTCCTGCCAGGCCCGTCCCTGCCGAGCCCCGAGCTGCCTCAGTGTCGTCCGTGGCCAGGATGCGGCATCAGCTCATTGCCAGGGCGTGGCGTGGGGCCAAGGTGGCTGGCCGCAGGCCGATGGAGAATGTGGGAGCCTGGGGCCCGTGGGCTCAGTGAGAGCTCAGGAGCCGGCCCCGCTAGCGGAGGGCATGGCGCCCGGGAGACGGCAGGACCCTAGTGTCTCCCCTGTGGCTTATTTATAGGCTCGTGATGGTAATTCGTAGCAGCCACCGTGCATGAGCCTGCAGCCGCACTGGAGGCCGGCAGCCAGTCCAGCGAGGGTGTGGGGGGCCATCAGGGCTCTGGTGGGTTTGGGGTCAGGGCTGTGCATGCTGAGGCAGCTCCTGCCGGCCTCTGGCTCCGGCTCGGGGACCCCTGAGCCTCCCTGGCATGTCCTCCAAATGCACGACTGACACGGACAGAGACTTAGCATGTGGCCAGCCCCACTCTGAGCCCCGTGCATGTCTGAGCTCCTCTGTGCTGGGCTCCTGCTCTGGAAGGCTGCCATCCCCATGCCCCAGAAGAGAAAACCGAGCCCCGCTCTCAAGCCACTGAGCGCAAGACTTGGACTGGGGCACTGGCTCCAAACCAGTTACCACCCAGCCTCGGAAGTTGTGGTCTCTGGGCCGCTGCCAGCCCCGTGGCCACACACACCACAGAACTGGCTGCTTTGCTGTGGGGAGGAGGTCCGTGCTGGGCAGCCTGCCGCTTTGTGGTTTGCATGAGCATCTCCTCTCCTGTGGACAGAGAGTGTGGTGTCACCTTCCCGGGGAGGACAGAGCACCACCAGGCATCGTCCTCTGTCGGGTGTGGGGCTTGTGTACAGGCTCACATGGCCCGATTCGTGGTGAGGCCGGGGGCAGTGACCCAGGAGGGGTGAGCCTCGGTTCTCTTGCTTGAAAAGGGGGCTCACACCCAGAGAACCAAAGCTCAGGGCCATTGTGGGGAGGGGGGCACAGCTCGGGGACATAGTAAGTGCTCCACCAAGACCAGGCCAGCTCCCCGGCTGTTGTAGTGGGAGCCTGTCCTGGGGTCAGGGTCGGGGATCCACGGGCCGTTATGGGGACAGTCCCGTGGCTGGAAGCAGCTGGAGGAAGCGCAGGCGGAGCCTCCCTCACCACCCCCTCCGGGCCAGCCCCTCTGTCATTGAGAAACCCGCTCCTGCCCGTCTGGGCAGCAGCCCTCAGCTCATAAAGCAGCTACCCTGAGATCAGGTGCATGTCCATGAGGACCGAGGAGTTCAGAAACGCACTTGCCTTCCAAGAAGGGCAGAATTCTTGTTGGGTGCCCTTGGTAGAGCTCCCTGGGGCTGCTGGGAGACCCGACTTTGACCCTGGCTCCGGCTCCCCACTCCCCTGCCACGGGCTTGCCCACAGAGCCCCTGGAGGGTCCTCCCCTCATGGATCCTCGCAGGTGTGGCAGGCTCGGGGTGGGGGTGAGTTCCCCGTCACTGAAGGCACACGAGGGGTTCATCGTCTAGCCGTGTGGTGCGGCCACACAGAGCAAGTGGAATCCTTCCCGTGGGGAGAAGGGAGGGGAAGCAAGGTCTGCGCGGCAGGCGGCCCCGGGTGGGCAGTGAGGGGGCGGCTGGACGTCTCGCGGCGTCTCCCTCCACCCCAGACTCCGATGCAGCGATGTTTGGGAATGCAGGCTTCAGACCGCACAGACTTCTCTGTCAGGGCCCGAGGGCAAATATTCCAGGTCCTGTGGGCTCGAAAGACTCAGTGAGGCCCCTGTGAATGGCCATGGACTCCAGCTGTGCCCCAATAAAACTTTATTTACAAGAGCAGGTGGCGGGCCAGATTCAGTCCGCGGCAGCAGCTTGCGGGTCCCAGCGGCAGGGGACGCAGGCTCCGCTAGAAGCCCCAGAGGAAGAGTGGCGGCTGCGGGAGGCGAGGACACCTGGGAGCTCCCCAGACCCAGATGCCGCCACGCCTCTTTGGGGCTCCGCCTGCCCCCGGCCCCGCTCCCCTCATTCACAGCCTTGCAGTTGGTCTGACGGCTTCAGGCAGATGCTTAAAAAAAACACTCTGAGCAGAGCTCCGGCTTTCAGAGGCGTGTTCGGCCCCTGTTTGCGTCCCAAGCTGGAAGCAGGAGTCCCCGGAGGACACGTGTGCTGTTGCGGCTGTCGTGCTTCCTGGGACCGTCTTCCCCGGCCCCAGGCTGCCCCTGCCGGCCTCCCTTGCCTGGGGAGGACCGAAGTTTCTGGTCCTGTTGATCTGGACGCTGTCCCTCCAGCGAGACCCCAGGGAACTCTGCGGCCCTGGCATCGGGAGGCCCATGGGCTGAGTCCTCTGTTCCCCTGCAGGAGAGCTGTATCGAGTCTCCCTGAGAAGACAGAGGTTCCCAGCCCAGGGAAGCATCGAGATCCACGAAGACAATGAGGTGGGCTGGCTTCTGGGGTGTCTGGGCCACCGCCAGTCAGGAGTCCTGGTTGGGAGACTTCCTCACCCTAGGACTTGCTGTGCGCCCCTGCATAGGTGCTTGTCCTGCTCTGGGCTGCTGGCTCCCAGGGGAACAAGAAAGGTCTCGTGGGACTCTCCCCACCCTGATATCAGGGGCTTGGCCAGCCTGCTGCCCCTGTGCCACCCTCAGAATGCACAGGAGGGGCCCCGCCACGCGGGGAGCTGAGACAGGCCAGCCACAGCTGTGTGTGCGACGGCGCGTCCCTGCCTCCTGTCTATCCCGACCTGTGTCCTTCTCAGGAAGGCTGCCCACAGCGCTCCTGCAAGACGCACGTCCTCCTGCTGGTGCTGCACGGGGGGAGCATCCTGGACACGGGCGTGGGGGACCCGTCCTGCAAGGCGGCCGACATCCACACCTTCGGCTCGGTGCTGGAGAAAGTCACGCGAGCCCACTTCCCGGCGGCCCTGGGCCACATCCTCATCAAGTTCGTGCCCTGCCCTGCTGTCTGCTCCGATGCCTTTTCCCTCGTCTCTAAGTGAGTCTACGTCCTTCCTGCCCTTTTGGAGAGGTGGGGGGGGGTCAGTGGGGATGACATGGAGGGGCTCCCCACCCGGCGCACCCCTGGGGGCGTAGGGTCCCGAGCGACCAGGAGCACAGGGCTGGGAAGTGGTCAGTGGGAGTCCAGAGCCCTGCACAGCCATGCAGCACGAGCTCCTCTGCCGAACCCCCTCGATGCTGCAGACCTGCTCCTGGGGCTCACTAGACGCCGGTCTCCTGGCCCAGAGGAGGATGCCGAGGCCCCAAGAGGCGAAGCCAGTTCCCCCGGGGGTACCCGGCCCCTGGAGCTGGGAGCCAAACCTGGGCAGCCTCGCTTTTGAGCCACAGTCAGAGCCCAGTGGGCATGTGTATTCTGATGCAGCGGGCACCGGGCCCCACGGACGCCCGGGGAGGACCCAGGGGACGGCCCTGTCCCAGTGTCCTCGTCTGTATGAAGTGGACAGTCATGTCTCAAGTTCCTGCTGGAGATCGTGAGGGTCCCACGTGCTGGTGCAGCACGCAGAGCAAGGGGTCAGCTGTGACCCGGCTTCGTCCTTGGGAGGGGACAGTGCATCCCACGGACTGGGCCAGGTGGGGGACGCTGCAGAGACCCCGGCTGGAGGGGGTGAGGCAGTGCATTTGCTGGGCCTGGGGTCTTCGTCCAGACCTGCCCCTGGTCCCTGGTGCGGAGAGCAGGGTGTGCGGGGCCCACTATTCCCTCTGAGACACGGGAAAGTCTCCTCTGCCTTTAGGACCTGAGCAACCTCTTTGCTGACCCACCTGTGGTCACGGGACACACAGGGCAGGTCTCCGTCCAAGCTGGAAGGAGGGACGGCTTGAGTCAGTAGTTCCCCGACCCGACGTGATTCTTGTCAAATGCAGGGCCCCGGGGCTCAGCCCTGGGGCCCCCGTGGTCGGGAGGGGAGGAGCCCTGGACTCTACCTGTGGCACAGCTGCCCTGGGCACCTGGTCTGCAGTGGGACTTGGGAAACAGGCTCTTCCCCACTCCAGCCGTCAGGAGCTACTGTGTCCCCGATAACCGATATCGGGACCCCGGGCCCTCGCCCGCCAGATGGCTGACCTCCAGAACTGGGTCAGCCAGGCCTGGCCTGATCACCAGGAAGATGGATGGCCCGACCGCTCAAGGGGAGGGTGGGGACAGCCTCGCTCCCCCAGGCAGCTCTTCGCCGGGCCATCCATCACGCCAGGCAGTGCTGGGAGGGAGCTCTTACTCGGCTAATTAAAATCTCTCCAGCAGCAATTGAGGCCTGTTTCCTCTAATTTGTGTTCTTTGGAGATGAGGAATGGCTGTGAGGCCAGCCTTGCCCTCCATGAGGGCTCTGCCACCTGCTCAGGAAACCCTGAGCCTGGTCGCCTGTCCTGCTTCCTGCGCAGTCCCCAGTGGGTTCGTCAGCCTGAGCTCGGGCTGTGGGCAGAGGGCTGGTCCTCTGCCCAGTGAGGCCTGACGTCCCAGGGGACAGGGGCGGGCCAGGTGGGGGTGTGGGCTGGGGTGCACGCCGGGGTCTGGTCCCAGAGGGGTCTGAGCCACGCACAGATGGAGGGGCTTGCTGGAGGGCAAACAGGGAAACGAAGGTGCCGGACTGTTCACTGGCCTTGGAGATGCTGTAGGGCAAGGTTTCTTAGTCCTTTCTGGGATCCCGCCTTTCACAAGGGTCACAAAGGCTGTGACCCTCTCCCGAGAAGGGTGGACACAGGTCACGTGTACAGCTGTGTGCCCATCTCCAAGCAGTGGCTGACACGGGACCCCATGCCTAGAAGGCTCTCCTTCCTCCTTCCTAGCATCCCTGAAGCCTTCCTTGAGACCTAGTCCAAAGTCCGCCTCCTCTAGGAAGTCTGCTCTAATGATATGTGCCCCATCCCCAGTCCACACCAGGTGGCTCCCCATGGTGGCGGTGTCCCTTGGGGCTCAGCAGAAGAGGGCAGGGAAGGCAGCTGTCCCAGGAGACCCCAGGCCCACATCCCAGGCTGGTGCGGGCGGAGTCATGACAGCGCACAGGGGAGTCAGCGCAGTCTGCCCCCAAGCCCCCCGCCTGTGCCCTGTTTCCTCTGGCTCTCACTCAGCCCCTCCCCTAGAGCCCCGAGCAGGGGCCTAACCATGGCCAGCTCGTGCCTGTGCTCCCTTCTGCCCAGTGTGCAGCCCCACACCGGCCCCTGCCTGAGCCTGGCTGGGCTTCCCTTGACCCTGTCTGCAGCCTGAACCCCTACAGCCACGATGACGGCGGCCTCGGCAACAGCCAGGACCACGTCCCTCTGGCTGCCCTGCCCCTGCTGGCCATCTCCTCCCCGCGCTACCAGGACGCGGTGGCGACCGTCATTGAGCGAGCCAACCAGGTCTACGCGGAGTTCCTCAGGTCTCCGGATGGGCTTGGCTTCAGTGGGCAGGTAGGATGGCCTCCCCGACCTGCCCTGCCCTAGCCCGACCCAGGCCCGAGTCTGACCTCTGCGACACCCTGGCCTGAGCCGTCGTCATGCCCACCATGACCGCAGCCTGAGCATCCATCCCCTGGCGGGCTCTGTCGTGTCTCACGGAGACAGGTTCTTTCCTCTCCCGTGGACAAGCATCCGGTGCTCTGGCAGGGTGGGGAGTGCGGGGTCAGCAGTGGGCAGGCCTTGGTCCCAGCTGCGTCTTCTCCAGGTGTGTCTCATCGGGGACTGTGTGGGGGGCCTCCTGGCCTTCGACGCCATCTGCTACAGCGCGGGGCCCTCAGGGGACAGCCCGGGCAGCAGCAGCCGGAAGGGGAGCATCAGCAGCACGCAGGTGCAGGCCGGACGGCAGGGACAAGGTGGTGGGACAGGCCGGGGGTCTGGCTCCGGGAGGGGCCTCTCCTGGGGGAGGTGACGTCAGCCCCACGCACGTGTCCGAGGTGATTTGCCTGGGTGGGTGGCTTCGCAGCCCTACGGGACTGGGGCCTGGCGCGGGCTGGGTCTAGAGTCCCAAGGGCCGCCCGACCCCGGCTCCTGCGGGAGCGCCCCCCCCCCATCTCAGGACAGAGGGCTTGGCCTCTTCGGTGGCATCTCCGGTGGCAGCAATGCCCTTCTGTCCTCTGTGTGGCCCCAAAGGACAGCCCGGTTGTGGTGAGCGAGGCGTGCAGTCTGGCCGGCAGCAAGCGCCTCAGCAGGAGCAGCATCGACGTGTCCAGCGCGCCCGAGGATGAGGAGCCTCAGAGACCGTTGCCACGGAAACAGAGCGACTCGTCCACCTACGACTGTGAGGCCGTTGCCCAGCATCACACCTTCCTGTCAAGGTGAGCGCCCCTTCTTGCGCCGTGTCCGCGGCAGAGGGGACCCGGCCTCGGAGGTGGCCTGTGCCCTGCCCCTGCTCCGTTCCGGACCGGCAGGGACCCGGGACAGCTCGGCCCCCTCCCCGGGCCTCGCTGCCCCCTGCCCCGCCGACGGTTCTGAGGAGGTGGTCCGAGAGCAGACAGGGTGTGTTTGGGGAACGGCTCCAGGAGTGTGCTCTCCGTTTTCCCCCGAGGGCCACAGAGGCCCCCACGGGGGAGCTCCTGGGGTCACATGGCCCGCGTCCTCGGGCCCCAGGCCCCAGGGTGCGGCCTCCTGCCCAGAGCTCCGTGAGTTGCCTGCACCCGCACTCAGGACTCGGGCCGGTGCTGGCCCACGCGGGGAGGGACGCCCTGGCCTCTGTCCTCTCTGCTTCCTGCCCCCTTTCTTACCGTGACCTGTCCTGGGAGGTCATCACAGACTCTGCAAAGCAGACCTGCTCTGGGCGTGTCCGAGGCCCTCTTCTACGTGCGCCATTCATGTGCTTCCCGCACCGGTTTCCTTGGACAAAACCCCTCGTCTCGCAACCGTTCCTGACTTTTCCCCACGTGATAAGTAGTAGGGAGCGTTCTCCACGGGGAGTATTTCGTCAGTGAGGACGTCTCACCTGGTCGCAGGACTCCAATCCAGGGCTTCTCCCAGCTCTCGGGACTTGCAGGCAGAGCCCCGGTGACCCTCCTTGTGCGAAGACAGTCCCGAGGGTCAGGGCTGTGTCCCAGGCGCCCTCCAGGAGGGGACTCGGCCAGAGCAAAGGCTCTGCGTTGCCAAGGCTCAAACCGTAACGCAGCTCATGTCTGGGTTGCAAGGTGAAACCACGACCTTCCCGGTTCACCCCTTTACGAGGGCCCGGATCTGGAGAGTGGGAAGAGGTCGGCGGCTTTGCTCTGTGCTGTGGGGACAGGTGGCCGTCTCTCGGGCAGTGACATAGCTGGCGTGCGGTAGGGACCGTCCGGATCCCCCACGCGGACCGCCCAGCCCCAGCGCCATCCTCACCGTGAGAGGCTCGCGGTGCAGAGAGGGGTGCCCGGCCTTCAGGTCCAGCTCCCGGACGCTCGCTTGCAGAGGGCAGGCCGCTCACTGGCACTGGTCCTGTTGGGACCCCGTTGTGACCTCCAAGATCCCCTCCCACGCCCACCTCGAGGGTTCTGGCTGAATCTGCGTGCCCTTAACCGATGCCTGGATCAGGGCCCCGGACCGTCTTAACCTCTGAGCTGCGCTTCCAGGCCAGCTGGCAGGTCAGGGAGGCCCCCAGCTCTGCGGCCTGTCTGTCTGGCCGTGCACTCCTGTCCCCGACAGGGTGTCCGCCTGGGCTCCGAGGGGCAGCGGTGCCTGGGGTGGGACTGGTTGGGATTCACGGGGTTTCCTCTGCCTCCTTTCTCCGCAGGCTGCAGGGGAGGGAGGTGACAGCTGGCTGCATCTGTGTCTGCCGCTGTGAAGCCCCCGGGGCCGTGTGTGTGGGCTGGGCCTCCCCACAGAGCCAGCACCATGGGGCGGGGCTGCCCACGGGCGCGGTGCTCCATGTTCCAAAGTCCTCAGCCCCGCTGGGAAAATACAGTGCTGTCGGAGGGTGGCCACGTGCATCTGTCCGAGAGTCGCTTCTGGCTGCCCGCCAGCCCTGGCACCGGAGCCCCCTAGGTGGAGGGCCAGTGGCCTCCAAAGCCTCCCACCTGGCCCTCAGAGGACACGCGAGCGGGCCGTGGCGGCTGGTACAGAGCCAGTGCAGACATGGAGGGCCGGGCTCTTCCTGCTCAGCCCGCATGCAGTCCCTAACGGCCCTGCCGGCTCTCTCCCTCCCTGGGACAGCATCCACTCCAGCATGCTGAAGGATGAGGCTGAGCCCCCTGCGCCCAGGGCGTCCCAGCCACCTGAGGTCAGCCTGGGCCGCCTCGACTTCGACGTGTCCGACTTCTTCCTCTTCGGCTCGCCCCTGGGCCTGGTCCTGGCCATGCGGAGGACGGTGCTGCCCGGGCTGGACGGTGGGTGGCCTGGGCCATGGCCCGAGGGGCCTTGTGTCTCTGCAGCAGCCATCAGGCCCTCCATCTGGGGGAGAGGGTGGGGCACAGGGAAAGCGAGGGGACGGGGTTGGGGGAGACGGCCATGTCTCCTGATGGGGCAAAGGTGCGGGGGGCTCTCACACCCCTGTTCAGAGATGCCATGTCTGCTCCCTGCTGCCCTCCTTCCCCGGCGTGCAGGCTCACAGACCTGTGGCAGCCGGTCAGCACACCCGGACCCCCAGCCTGGGACGGCTGCCCCCCCACACACTGACCTACAGCTCACAACCTGCTCCAACCAGTGCTGTCCACAGGGGATCGGGGAGTCCCAGAGACTAGGGCACCTCGAGGGTCCACACTCCGGGACTTTTCAAACTCCTTTTGCAGCAGAGCTCCCCCAACGTGCACCTGATGGGACAGAAGAGAAGGGGGAGCCCTGCCGGAGCGGGCTGGGGGGTGAGGCAGAATCCCATGGCCACCCTCGGTGTTGCCAAGGAAACCTAGGGCTCCCGGACACTGGAGCGGCCAGTCTCCTGAGCCTGGCTGGCGGGGAGCCTCAGTGGAGACGCCTGGTGGTCTGCGGGAGGAGTGTTCTGCAGCTCTGGCCGCTGGAGCCTGGGGGCTGGGCCTCTGGGGAGGGGGCCGCTGTCTGCCCTATCTGCCCAGGCAGCGGCTACGTGAGAGCAGGACGGGTTTGCCGGAGTCTGACCAGGAGAGAGCAGGGGGCAGGGCGGCTGCCTGAGCAAGGACACCGGAGAAAGGGACGCCGAAGGCTGGGTGGGGAGCCACGGCGCTGGGCACCTGCTGCCGCTCCTGGGGGGTGGGGGGCAGATCGGCCTTGAGCACGGGACTCAGCGTGGCGGCTGTGCTCCTATGGGTAGCCGGGTCGTGGCAGGTTACCTGGAGCAGGGGTGGGCGACTCAAAGCTGCACTCGGGGGTGGGGGGGCAGGAACTAGAAGGGCCCCGTGCACCCTCTCACCCGCAGGCCTCCACGTGCGCCCCGCCTGCGGCCAGGTGTACAGCTTCTTCCACTGTGCCGACCCCTCGGCCTCACGGCTGGAGCCCCTGCTGGAGCCCAAGTTCCACCTGGTGCCGCCAGTCAGCGTTCCCCGCTACCAGAGGTTCCCGCTGGGTGACGGACAGTCCCTCCTCCTGGGTAGGCTCGCGGGGTTTGCGAGCGTGCTGGGCCCCGGGCTGGCCCCACCAGCTTGCCGATGGGGGACCAGCCCCCGCAGAGCAGGTCTGCAGGCTCTAGATGGACAGGTGGTGGGGGAAGCAGCCTCCTCGCCTGCCTTCCTAGCCCTCAGCGGTGTGCACCTGCTCTGCGGGAGGCGATGGGGGGGGGGGGGGGCTCAGGCCCTGCCCCCCGGTGGCTTCCCGCAGCTAGTGCCAGCATACGGCCCGAGCTGCCGACCTGGACTGCAAGTCCAGGGGTCCACACTGGGTGCTGACGCTGGAGGGGCAGGTCTGGGAGTGTCCCAGCCTGGTGGGCATCACGCAAGTGGGGGCCTTGGACCATGGCACTGGGACAGGTGGGGACGAGCTGTAGGACAGGGATCCAGAGGAACTTTGCAGGGGGAGCAGGGACACGGCGGCTGGGGGAGGGCCAGTGACCTCTGGGGCTCAAGTGGGGTGAGCCAGGCAGGGGCAGGGAGGCCTGGATTGGACGGTGGCCCAGGTGAGGAAGCCTGTTCTGAGCTCCAGACCAGGTCGGGGGGAGCTGCTGGGCCTGCGATTCGTTCAGGCTTAAAAACCAGCCCAGCCCCGATCTGTAACAGAAACTTAATTTCCAAAAGTCCTAAGAGTCAGGAGCTCCCACTGACAGAAGTGGCTCCGCACCTGCCCCCGTGCACCTTCGAATGCGTGGCCCTGCCCCGGGCTGGAGAGCCATGCGGCCCACACGGCCCAGGGAGGCTTTTGTATGAGAGAGCATGTGGTTCCGGGTCACCTGCGACCTCAGCCCGTGCTCCACAGCTTGTGCCTGCACGACCCATGCCTTAGAAGAGGTCAGGGGTGCAGAAGGCCCATCGGGGGCCCCAAGGGGTGGGTGGTGCGGGCTGGGGGACACAGGACCACGGCCCGACTGTGACATAATCCCCACAGCGGATGCCCTGCGTGCCCACAGTCCCCTCTTCCTGGAGGGCAGCTCACGGGACAGCCCGCCTCTTCCGGATGCCCCCTCCTCGTCTCCCCAGGGCCTGAGGGCCCAGCGCCCGGAACGGAGGACAAGCCAGGACAGCTCCCATAGTGAGAGCTCGGCGTCCTCGGACAGCCTGGCACCAGTGGGTGCCTCCCACGGTGAGTGAAGGTCCTTGGGGCCCCGCCTAGTCGGAAGTCGAGGGGGCCTCCCCAGGGCAGCTGTAGAGGGCAGGCCAGGAGCCGCAGAGGAAGTCCAGACTGAGCCCTGAGCTTTGGGCCTGGACAGGGCCCTGTGGACCGAGCCCTGGCCTAGACTGACCTCAACCCCCGCCCGAGCCCTCTCCCCAGTGTTCAGTTTTCCCACTGGGAGTCCCTGTGTCCCGGGATGAGAGTGGACGTCTCTGTGGGGCCGGCGCCCACCGCCGGTGACCATGTGCAGCCCCCGCCCTGGGGGCAGGCGGGCCGATGGGGCTGCGGGAGGCCGGGGGCTCCGTGCTTTGGGCCCACACGGCCCCGCGGGTCAGTCGGGGCCCAAGCAGGCCACGCTGTCCTCACCCCACTGTCGCGCCCACAGTCACAGCCAGGTGGTGGGGCGCCAGGCGCATCGACTACGCCCTGTACTGCCCTGACGTCCTGACGGCCTTCCCCACCGTGGCCCTGCCACACCTCTTCCACGCCAGCTACTGGGAGTCCACGGACGTGGTGGCCTTCATCCTGAGACAGGTGCGGCGCCCCTCCCCGGAAGGCCCGTCCAGGCGCGTGGGGGAGGGCTGCCTTGCCGGCCACTCTGGGCCCCGGAGCCGTCAGCCAGGCCGGGGTCATGCGGTCAGGCGGTCGGTCGCCGGACGAGCACTGGCTTTGGGTCGGTGCTTTCTAGAAAACGCAGGAGAGAGTACCTGGGTGGACGTCCCTGTCTTCGGACACAGAGACGAGTGGTCAGTGGCTACTCCTCCAAGGGGCTCAGAGAGGCTGGGGGCCAGGGGTGCCCGTGTCCACGAGAAGCCACGGCTGGGCTCGGGCGAGGGAGGGCAACCTGCCAACGGGACTTGTTGGGGGGAACCTGTGTCTGCTGCTTGATGGGCTGGAAAGCCGGAGCCCCGCTGTGAGGCCAGCCTGGGAGCCCAACTCAGGGACGGCAGCCGGGTGCTGGCTGTGACGGAGGGGAGGTCCCCGAGCACCAGGGGGGTAGCTTCTAGGTTTGGGGAGGAGCAGGGCCAGGCTGGGATGCGGGAAGCCAAGTCTGAGGTCTGGACCTGGAAGAGGGGGTGCTGGCTGGGGATCGGGGTCTGGAGCTCAGGGCAGACGTGGACGGCATGTAAGGCAGTGACGGGCACGGTGCCCCGATTCCCGCGTGTGTGCTGCCCCACACCCGGCAGCTCTCCGCTCCAGCAGGGTGTCTGTCAAAGCAGCCCAGCTCTGAGCCCACCTACCTGGGGGCCCCATCCGATCCCACAGGCTGGGGGTTCGGCCCCCCCGGGCTGCCAGCCTTCGCAAGAACGAAACCCCAGGTGCAGGTGGTCGCCAGGTCGTCCGACAAGCCTGCCTTGGGTTTGATCAGGTCGCGAGAGCGGCTCCCAGACCCCAGAGAAACCCTTCACTTACGGGATCGTCAGTGTGTTGGGCACGACTCGGGAACAGCGGGTGAAAGAGGGGCTCAGGGCGACGTGCGGGATGGGGGCAGAGCCGCCGTGCCCCAGCCAGCACCACTGTCCCCCAGTCTCCATGCATCACAACCCAGAAGCTCTACAAACCACCTCCTTCTGGGTTTCCGTGGATGCCTCACTCCCCAGCAGGACGGGTCAAATCAGTGGCTGCTGCTGATTGATTCGACCTCCACCGAGGTCGGGACTGGGGTTCTCCCAGCCACCGGCTCCCCCCTAAGTGGGGCCCAAATGCCCCTCACTAACAAACAAAGGACACCTATAGTCCCCCAGTGTTCAGGAGGTAGCAAGGATTTAGGAGATCTGTGCGGAACCGGCCAAAGGTCAGATCTGTGGTCACACGCCCCCCGATGCGGAGGGAGTCCCCTGGGGAGGGAGCCTGGGATCTGGAGGACGCAGGACAGTCCGGGAGGGCAGGGCAGCAGCGGGAGGGGAGCAGACCTCTGAACGGGCAGGGTGCAGTCAGGGGGCCTCCTGGAGAACGGTGCTGGGGCCTGGGGCGAGCCTGCCAACCGCAGGTACAGGAGGGAGGTGGGGCAGGTGGGAGCCTTGCATGGGGTGAGTGTTTCATGGGGTATGACCGTGGGAGCCACGGAGAGATGCCACGGTTCTGGGAGGCACAGAGACCATCCTCGGGACGAGCACTGGAGCAGCATCTTCGGGGGATAGAGAGTACGCCCAGTGGGGAGGGGCCAAGCAGGGGGGCTGCGTGGGGAGCGCAGCAGGAGCAAGGCCCGGAGCAGGCAGAAGGGGCCACAGCCAAGCCCCTGAGATTTCTGGAGCCCTGGGTCCTGCTGGGTCCTGCCGGGTCAGGGGCTCCCAGCCCCCCTGAGTGTCCCAGGCTGGCGAGTGGGCCTGATGCCCCAGACAGAGGGAGCCGGGCGGCCCTGGGTTGACCTGGAGCCCTGTACCCTCGCTGTCCGTCAGGTGATGCGCTACGAGACGGTGACCGTCAAGGAGAGTGCGGGCCTGGACCCCACGGCGCTGAGCCCCGCCAAGCCCCGGGAGAAGTGGCTCCGTAAGCGGACGCAGGTCAAGTTGCGGGTGCGTGCACGGTGGCTGCCGGGAGTGGGGGCGTGGGGACCTGGGCTCCAGGGGTGGCTGGCTGGGGGGAGATGCTGGCTCCGGAGGAGTCGCTGGAGGTACGGCCTCCATAGGTGTGACCTGAGTCAGAGTGCTGTCCATGACCGTGGGGCTTGTCCCCCGAGTGTGGCCTGCTGTGGTACTTGCCAGGACAGAGGGAGAGGAAGAAGATGGAGCAAAGGACTCTCAGGCCAGGCCACGCAGGGCTTCGTGAGCAAGAGTCACCTCTGCGGGGTGTTGAAGTATGAATAGGAGTTTGGGAGGCATAAGTGCACGTGCCGACTCGGCCAACCGCCCTCGAGTGTGGGTGAGGCCACTGTTTCCCGTGTGGCAGGGAGCGTAGGGCCTAGGACGGAGCCCCTGCCCTGGTGGGCCCCTCGAATCTGGTGGGAACATTGGCTGTGCACCCTGAGGTGATCAGCGCTGCGCGGACCGGCCGTTTTTGTGAACACACGTATTGAGACAGAGCCGCGTTTGACACCACGTGTACACCTGTGCGGCTCCATGGACCTCGGCAGGGTCACCGACGTACGCAGACCTCACTGCCGTCTGTTCTGGAACACACTCATGGCCTCGGGGGCAGACCCCTTGCTCGTGCCCCTCAGCACCCTACTGCCCGTCGATTCGCCCACCTCCGTGTGCGGGTCACACAGCGTGCTGTCGTCTGCATCTGGCTTCTCTTGTGGGGCGTCTGTGTTCCAGGCGCCTCTGTGGCCGAGCAGTCTCCCTCGCAGGGACCTACCATTGACCCGTTCACCGGCTGCTGGGCGTTCTGGGGCTCCTCCTTCATCGGCTGGAAGCAATGCTGTCAGCCTTCGGCAGATACAAGTTCTCACTCTGGGGGTGCAGACCTGGCAGGGAAGGGCGGCTCGGAGCGGCAGCTGCTATCTGTCTGTGGGAGGAGCCGGCGAGCTCCTCCGAGGAGGCTGCACTGTTTTGCACCCTGTGGGGTGGGGGGCAGCAATAAGGGGTCCCGCCACCCTGGCAAGTGCACGTGGGGTCTCCTGGTGGCGTGGCTCTGCGTTCCCCGGTGACAGGCAATACGGGCATCTTCCATGGTTTATTTGCATGATCGACTCTTCACCCTTGAGAGTTCTTGGGGGGGGCCTGTGGCGACTGTGTCTAGGTCAGGATCCTGACTGCTTCCTCCCTGTGTGCCCAGCGCCCAGCTCAGGGACCCATGCCCTCGAGGGGCCTGTGCTGAATCACATGCAGACCCCGTGGGGGGTCAGCAGGGGCTTCCTGTCGAGGTGCTGGTGCTGGGCTGGCCTTTAGGCCACGCATATTTGGGGCACCAGGGTGTGCCGCGGCTGGGCCGGGAGCAGCGGGATGCGTGCCAGAAGGTTCACGCGGGGTCAGCTGAGGATCGGGACTGCATCCCGGGCGTGACAAGTCCACGGTGCTTTCCAAAGAGGGTTGGAGGGGAGCCCAGGCAGGTGTGGGGAGAGCACTGGAGGGGGACGGTCACTGGCTTGAGGGATTCAGGTCTCGGAGTGAGGCCGAGCGTGGTGGGAGGGAGGGAGGCCTCGGAGCCACGGGGTGAGCAGAAGCCACAAGTGCAAGGATGGGGTGGCGGGAGGTCCCAGACGAGATGACTCAGTGTCCAGGAGGCCCCAGAGCGTGGTGCAGGCTCCCGCGGCCTCCTCACGCCATGGCCTTCTCACGCGCTCCCTCCACTCTGGCCCATCCCCCCGTCCCAGTAAATGGCTGCGGGATGTGAGCCAGGACCCGGGAAGGAGGACAGTCAGGGGACCGGCTGCTGCTGTGCAGGATGGTCAGGAGCAGAGCAAGCTCGTCTGTCCCTGGAGACAGCATTGGAGTCCATGGGCCCGTTTCTTGAGGATCCCATGGAACCCGGCTCAGAAGGTCTGCCAGGAAGGCGTGGTGCAGCAAGGACATGTCCCCTTGCCTGTCCCAGGGACAGTGTCGGGAAGAAGCCAGCCCCAGCTGAGCCCGCTCTGTTCTTCCAGAATGTGACTGCGAACCACCGGGCCAACGACGTGATCGCGGCCGAAGACGGCCCCCAGGTCCTGGTGGGGCGCTTCATGTACGGGCCCCTTGACATGGTGGCCCTGACCGGAGAGAAGGTACGGGGTCCACGCTGCCCCTTGTAGGCCGCATGTGGCAGGAGGGGCAGAGGCTGGCGGGGGTGGGGGTTGCTTACTGCCTGTAGCGGGGAGGTGGGAGCCAGGAGAAGATCTCAGAGGGGAGCCAGAGGAAGGCGGGTCCTCGGTGGGTCTGAGAGGTGGGCAGGGCACTAGGCGGAGAGGGCAGTGGGTGGAGAGCTCCCCGGCAGGGCCCTCCCCACCCCGGTCTTCAGGGAGTCCCCACCCTCTGCCGTGGGCAGGTGGACATCCTGGTGATGGCAGAGCCATCCTCGGGCCGCTGGGTGCACCTGGACACCGAGATCACCAACGGCAGTGGCCGGATCACATACAGCGTGCCGCGGCCCCGGCGCCTGGGAGTTGGGGTCTACCCCGTGAAGATGGTTGTCAGGTGAGACGCCGGCTCATCCCCACGGCCCTGCCAGCTGGGCCGTCTGGAAGTGGAGGCCTCGGGGCGCCTTCCTGCGGGCCCGTGACTGTCCGTGGGGAGAGAGGAGGACAGACGGGGCCGCCAGCCAGCTTCCTTCTGACCCCGGCCCCAGACTGAGCTCTGACCCCAGCTGCAGGCTGACCTCGGGCCTCAGGCTAACAGCTGATTCGGACGCACGGCTGACCGCAGGCAGGTGCCTTGTAGGGGCGACCAGACCTTTGCGACGAGCTACCTCACGGTGCTGCCCCGGGGCATGGAGTGCGTGGTGTTCAGCATCGACGGGTCCTTCGCAGCCAGTGTGTCCATCATGGGAAGTGACCCCAAGGTCCGGCCAGGCGCAGTGGACGTCGTCCGGTGAGTGCTCCCTCCCCGCAAGGGGGGGTGTCCTGCCGTCGGGGCTGTAGCCCGCAGCCCGGGGAGACAACCGCATGTTCTCTGGGCCGGGAAGTCCTGGTCTCAGGGACTCAGGGTCCCCTGGAAACGCCCTGCCGCTCGTGGACCCCAGCTCCCCGCTCCCTCGCCGCGTCCGCCCATCCCTGCAGAGGGTCAGGCCCGGCCTCCGGGCTTCCAGTCCCAGACACGACCAGAGTATTTGGAGCGTGTCTGGCTGCGAGAAAGGGCTCTGCGTTTAGCAGCCAAACGTGACCGTTCACCTTTCCATTTCTCCTGGTTCCGTGGGCTGCCCGGGCTCTGCCGGGAATTTGTCACATGTCCCCGTGACTTGCAGCCAGGTGGCTGTCTGGGCTGGGGTTCGTCCCCGAGGCCCCCTGGGCTGGGTTCCCACATGGCGTCTGTACTCACGTGAGCTCCTTTTCCTTAGTGGGGCTCGCTTACTCTCTGTCCACGTGGCTGCCCCCTGTGGCTGGTCTCCTCAGCACCAAGGGGGAAGCTACAAGCCTTCTTATGCCCAGCCTTGGGAGTCACGGTGACCTTCCCACTGTGGTCTGTGGGTTGTATGCAGTGGCGGGTCCACCCAGACTCACGGGGCAGGGACCACGTGCAGGTACGCATGTGGGACATGCGGCTCCCTGGGGGCCGCCTCTCAAGCCCAGGAAACGCACGGCTCCAAGCGAAGTCAACAGTGGACACTCTCCTGCTGGGCTGGTGCTTCTTGGGAAGCTGGGAAGGCTTCCTGGAGGAGGGGGCCCTGAAAGGCAGGGGTATGCGGAGGAGAGGAGGAGAGGAGGCCACGGAGGCTGCCCAGGGGACGGGTCAGCCACAGAGCCCAAGGCTTATGGGCCACAGCGCTGCCTGTGTGTGGCTGTGGGGGATGGATGCTTCGGGGCAGAACGCTGGGGGTCCCAGGTGTGCAGAGGAGGGAGACCTTCGGACACGACATGGGGAGCCAACAGAGCAGTGGAGATAGGTGTGTGAAGCCACATTAAGGATAGCCAGGAAGCTGCCCTGTGGCACACACCGCGCCCGCACACCTCTCTAGGCGCGTCTGGGACTGGTCCCTATCGGCCAAAGGACAGCCCTCTCAGGGCTGGGGCAGTGTCCACTCATTCCCCCACCGTACAGTTGGGCACCAGGGTCCTGGGGGACTGCCCAGGCTGGGCTGGAGTTGGGGTGCTGTGAGCGAGGGCAGAGAAGCCAGCTGAAGGGGAGGGTGGGTCAGACCCTGCTGGAAGGAGATGAGGCACTCAGGGACGGGAAGGAGGGACATGGGGACAGCAGGGCAGGCAGAGCTGGCTTGTCTCTGTTAGGAAACGTGAGTGCCATCAGAGGCCCCTGGGAGAAGGGGACAGGAGCAGAGGGGGCAGCAGTGGGGGTCAGCTTGCTCGTGGGCATGTGGTGCCTGTGGGCCATCTGGGAAATGTCTGGCTCAGCTCCCTGTGACTTTGGAGTCCTTCCCCCTGGTTCTCATGGGGTCTCCTCAGAAGGGCTGTGGGGTGTGGTGGGGGCTGGGGAGGGCTGGGTTCTGCGGGGGGCTGCAGGGAGGCTGCAGGTTGCAGGAGGGACAGCAGGTGGGAGAGTGGGTAGGGGCTGGGGGCTGCAGGTGGGGGGTGGGGGGTGGGGGGCTGGGAAGGGCTGGGGGCTACAGGTGGTGGTTGGGGGGCTGGGGCTACAGATGGGAGGGTGGGGGCTGGAGAGGTGGGGGCTGTAGGTGGGAGGGTTGGGCTGGGGTGCTTGGGGGCTGCAGGTGGGTGGGTGGGTAGGGGCTGAGGTGAGGGGTAGAGGCTGGGGGGCCTGGGGGCTGTAGGCGGGAGGGTGGGGGGGCTGGGGGCGCTGGGGGCCACAGGCTGATGTGTAGGGGCTGCAGGTTGTGGGGTCTGGCCCGGGCAGAGGCAGGTGGGGATTGTGGCGGCTGCAGGCTCCCGGGCTGGACCTGTGTGCCGTGCGCCCGCAGGCACTGGCAGGACCTGGGCTATCTGATTCTGTACATCACGGGCCGGCCGGACATGCAGAAGCAGCGGGTGGTGTCCTGGCTGTCCCAGCACAACTTTCCCCAGGGCATGATCTTCTTCTCCGATGGGCTGGTGCACGACCCCCTGCGGCAGAAGGCCATCTTCCTGCGTAACCTCGTGCAGGAGGTGAGTCCCTGCGGCCGGGCAGAGGCGAGGCCGGACCCGGACGCTGCCGCGCGCTCCTCCCCTCTGCCCTCTGCCTGTAGCCCGCGCCTGCGTGCAGAGCGCATCTGTGAACCTCGCCGCGAGCCTGCACAGCTGGGCGCGGTGGGTGCTGTCCGCGGGGGCCCATGAGGACGGCCAGCCTCCCTGAGGCTCGGTGACTCGCCCACAATCCCAGAGTCCCACGTTTCCACCTTTATCTCCTGCCCCCAAGCCTGAACTCTTGTCTCCGTGCCTGGTTACTCATTCAGTGGACATCTCAGTGGCCACTTTGCTCTGTCGGGCCACTGAGCTCTGCTGTCCTTCCGGCACCGTGAGCCAGGGCGGTCCTCGTGGTGGGACTCAGGCCCCAGCACAGCATCCTCGGGGAGCTCCTTAGACAGGAGCACGCTCTGCCTCCCCCTCCTGCATCAGACACAGCACACGGGGCCCGTTCTGTACTTGGAGAGACCCTGATGGAGAGCGACCCAGGGCTCAGGGTACCCACAGCCTTTGTCTGTGGGCCTGGACCTAAGAATGGTTTCTGTAGTTTTTAGTGTTTAGGGGGATATCCAAAGGGGGATCATGGTTCATGATGTGACGAGGACGGGGAAACACAGATTTCGGCGCCCGTAAACACCGTTGTAGTCAAGCCCGGCTGTGTCCCTTGCTTACACGGTGTTCACGCTGGGTGCAAGTGTGCAGAGCCTACGACACTATCTGAGCTTTCACAACCAAGTCTGCCAGTCCCTGATCCAGAGGAAGAAAGACAGGTAAACTGACAGCCTCGTGGTCCACCATGAGCACAAGCCTCTCAGCAAGGAGGACAGACATGACTTTGCTGGGGAGGTGACACATTTTGAGCTGAGTCCTGAAGTGAGAATGTGAGTCTGCCGAAGAAACAGTCTGTGCAAAGGCACTGAGGTAGACAGAAGCCTGAGATGTTCTCAGGCTCGTGTGTACAGGGTCAGGCCCAGGTCAAGCAGGACCAGAGGCCTGGAGGTCATCAGAGGCCTGAAGGTCATCAGGAGCCTGAATGTTGGAAGGCCTTGAAAACCTTGCAAACCAGGCTGACCATAAACTCTGCTGAGGGGAATGGGGAGCCATGGAAGGGTCAAAAGCTGGGCAGCGGCAGTGACTGAAGCATTGCAGAAAGTTCCCAGCACGGTCAGACAAATGAGAGGTGGGGAGGCCAACAAGGGCGAGACTGACCCAAATCCAGGGGGTGGCCGTGGGGCTGGAGAGAAAGGCAGGGACTGTCGGGGACTCTGGCAGGGGAAGGGTCAGGTCCCAGGGCTGGTTGGGTGGGGGTGTACTCCCTGCTGGCAAGTGCGGTGTGAGCAGGGGTGGGACTGGGCGGGGCGTCCCTCCCCATGGAGGAAGCCCCTGGCTGGTTCACAGCTGGGGCACAGTCCTCCCCAGGGCTGGTGGTGGCCAGGGTGGGAGGTGGGACTCGGGCAGAGTTTTTCTGGGGAGCAGGAGGAGGCTGTGGCACCAGAACCGCGTGGTCCCTGAGCCCCTAGAAGTGAGAAGGTGGACCCTGGAGCAGTTCTGGGGACAGTGTGAGGGAGGACAAGGGGCCCCGGCCCGTGAGGGCTGAAGCTGTGAGTGACTGGGAGGAAAGGAGCGGGCGCGCCACGGGGATGGGACCTTCAGAGCCCAGAGAAGCCATTCTGGGTTTAGTGCCAGAGGCCACCGTCCTTGAAGAAGGCAGGGTAGAGGCCCAGGCAGTCGGTGGGCTGTCCCCAGCGATGGTGGGACCAGAGTGGGGGCTCAAAGCGAGCAGTGTGAGGGTGGCCATCTCCAGGGGTGGCCAGACCCAGAGCCGGTGGACACTGCAGTCCGGGCTCCTGTGGACGGCACAGGTTGTGGGTCGGGGGCCAGACAACACGGGCCTCCAGTCCTGGCCCCCGCGTCCCCCTGACGCCCCGTCCAGTGGGGTCCGCAGGCGCTGGGGTCCCGACTTCCTCTGCAGCTGGCCTGGGGTGCAGGGCGGGGCGGGACGGGCGGCTCCTGCAGGGGCTCGTGGGGTGAAGCGGCCGGGCCTGTGTTTCAGTGTTTCATCAGAATCAGCGCGGCCTACGGCTCCACCAAGGACATCTCGGTCTATAGCGTGCTGGGGTTGCCGCCCTCCCAGATCTTCATCGTGGGCCGGCCGGCCAAGAAGTACCAGACCCAGTGCCAGGTGGGGCTGCTGGGCGGGCCTGCGGGAGCACAGGGGCCGGGGGGCAGCGTAGGCGGCTAATGCTTCTCTCTGGTCCGTAGCCCTTCATTCGTTCCCCCCCACGCTAGTGGGTACGTGCCCTGGACCAGGCACCGTGTGGGGCGCAGGGGGTGGACTCAGGTGTCCCCTCATCCAGTCCAGCGGGGTAGAGGGAACATAAAGGCCTAATGCCTGACTAGGAGCACGGGGTGGTAGCCCCCCAGGGAGGAACAGCTAAGACGGGGGCAGGGTTGGTTTTCGGGAGTTTGAAGGACTTGTCCAGGAAAGGCCTGGGGTCCGAGGAGCACTGGCGGCAGAGGTCGCGGGTGACAGCTGGAGCCCCAGCTTCTGGGGGTGGGGGCAGGGCCTGGCTTACAGCCTCTTCCTGGCGTGGGTCAGCAGGCAGGTGCTGCCCTCCCAGGGACTGAGAGCAGGAGGAGGAGGGGATTGAAGGGAAGGTGATGATCCCCTGGAACGTAGGGTGTGAGGGCGACCAGCAGATGTGGGCCAGAGACAGCGCCCCCAGGGTGGGACCCGGGTTAGAGGCGGTGCCCCGCCCAGAGGGGGAACCGAGGCGGGCTTCTCTGGCTCGGATGCACACACCTGTCCTGGGGCTTGCCCCATGCAGATTCGGACTCTGGAGGCCCGGTGGGGTGGAGACTCTGCCTGCTACGGTCCTGCAGCTGCTGCTGGTCTGGGGAGCTGGGGTCTGAGGACCCAGTGCGGGGGTGGGCAAGAAGGCCACTGTGGGGGCCAAGACCTGATGGAGGTTTGTGGGGTAGGGACTGGGTGATGGGACAGCCTTGCATTTGGGGGATTCAGTGGCAAGTGACAAGGACGGGGACCTCCCCCCGACCCTGATCAAGAATCCAGAGGTCTGGTGCGCTCCACGGGTACAGATGGAAGGGCTCAGAGATCCAAGGCCTGGCAGGGAGCTGTGCGCAGTGGTGAGCTCCCTGTTCCCGCCAGGCTCCACGGGGAAGCTGGAGACCATGCTAGGGCTGTGAGGGGCCACACTGGTGGGGGCAGCATGGGGCCCCTCCCGCCTGACGCCTGTCCCCCCCGCCCGCCCGCCCCTGCAGTTTCTGAGCGAGGGCTACGCTGTGCACCTGGCGGCGCTGGAGGCCGGCCACCGCTCGCGCCCCAAGAAGAACAACTCGCGAATGGTCCTGCGCAAGGGCAGCTTTGGCCTGCACGCCCAGCCCGAGTTCCTGCGCAAGCGGAACCACCTGCGCCGCACCATGTCCGTGCAGCAGCCCGACCCGCCCGCCAACCCCAAGCCTGAGCGGGCGCAGAGCCAGCCCGAGTCCGACAAGGACCATGAGCGGCCCCTGGCCGCGCTCAGCTGGGCACGTGGGCCCCCCAAGTTCGAGTCGGTGCCCTGAAGGCCAGGCTGTGTGCAGAGCAGGGGGGCCCTGCCGGCTGCCCGTGGGCTGGGAGGGGCTGCTGCTCCCGGAGACGGGCCTTTTCCTGCTTTTTCCCTCCCGTGTCTGTCCAGCAGTGTCCAACAAGAGCGGGGAGGGACCCTGCCGCGCCCGGGGGGGCTCCCCGGGCCACAATGGGGAGATCCCAGGGTCTGTGTGCAGCCCCAGCTGCCTCCCTGTGCGGTGCGGTGACCGCAAGCCCAGGTCAGGGCTGGTGTGGGTGTGATCCTGGGGAGTGGGCCTGCCTGGAGCAGGAGGGCTGGACGGAGTTGACCATCCTGCTGGGTTCCTAAGGCTTTGGAGGTGCCGGGCAGGGAGGGGAGAAGCCCCCAGACCGGGGACCAGTGGCCCTTGGCAGGCACGGCTTTCTGGCTGTCTGCTGGAGGGGTGAGCGACATTGGCGCCATCCTTCTTGTCGTATCCCGGGTCACCATCTTGGGCCTCCTGGCTTTCCTGGGGCCAAGTGGCCACTTTCTGGGAGTGAGAGGATATCCCCTGGGTCCTCCTGTGTTTGCAATGTCTGTCCAGGGCCTTGGGGGGTCGGGGTCTGGTGCTGATGGTCTGTCCTCCTGCGGCTGTCCATTGTCCCCGTCTTGTCCTCGGTATTGTTACCATTCTCCTGTGGCCCATGAGGACAGTCATTCCTCTTCCCAGGGCCCTGCCTGGCGCCCTCCCCTATGAGGCTGCAGCCATGAGCTCAGCCATGAGCTCTGGCCCAGCTGGGCTGGCTGTGAGACCTGGAGCCCACTGCTCGCCCTCTCTGGGCCTGCCTTCCACATGGGATTGGGTGGGTCTCCCTGCTGAGACTGGTGTGGGTTTCTGATTCCTGGGCTGTCTTGCCCTTGGAGCTACACAAAGCCTGGTGTAGCTGCACGCAGCCTGAGGGGGGCTCTAGGGGCCCCTTGCGGGCACGGAGCACCTCACCAGTTCACAGGAAGCCCCTGGGAGGGGGATGGGGACGGGAAACTGGGAAGGGCTCCCTGCACCACGGGGTAGCTTGCTTTCCACTGCTGCCCAAACCATGTGTCCCAGGAACAGGGACATTGCCCCAAGGGCAGTGATCTGACTCGCCCTTCCCACCTCTGCTCAGACTGATTCTCACTCTTGGCTCCTGGAGGGCACAGAGCTGAGACCCAGGCATTCTGGGGGTTCACGTGATTTTGGCTCAAACTGTTGTATTCTCTTTGCTTCCGCCTGCCACTCCGCTGGGTTTGGTGCCCTCATCCTCCTGGCTCATCCCATGAGGTTGGCAGGGCTTGGCTCCCAGAGTGCGGTGCCCCTCAGAGCCTGCCCAAGGCATCCTGATGCGAGCCCCTGCAGGGGGCCTGGGTCTCCTGCACCCCAGCTGCTGTCCCCCTGGGCGGCCATGGCCTGCTTCGGGGCCCCCTCTGGCCGCCCCAGAGCTGGCTCAGCTCCTCCAGACAGGGCTGCGCCCCTGCCGGGCTGCCCCGGAGCCTAGACGTCTGTGTCCGCCGCAGGCACCCACGTGGGCCCCGTGTTGCTTCCGCTCGGCGTCTACCTCTTACAGCTCCCGCATGGCCGGCGTTCTCCCCGACAGCGGCTGCTGGCGGGGAGAGCTGGCACTGACCTGTGAATTGCGGGGCAAAGCAGGCCTTCTGCTGGGGCCGGAGGGGGCCGGGCTCCCATCTCCCATCCCGCGCGCTCCTGGACGCGATTCTCTTCCAGCGCAGCAGATGCGTGCGCCCCACCTGCAGGGTGTCCTCCCCCGCCCGCCCCACCTGCGGGCAGCTCCCGCTCTGGCCCTGCCGCCCGGTGGTCCGCGGGGGCCACTCCTCCGTCCACATTCCATCCGTGGGGCACTCTGCGAGGCCGCAGCGCGCGCGCACAGCCGCTTCCACCGTTTCCAGAACATGCGACGCCGCACCGCGGGCGTCCCCTTCGCCGAGCTACTGATGTGGGTGATAACGGTCTTTCCGGGGAGCTCGGCCTTCTCTGCCTTGCCACCCCCAGGCTGGAAGCCAGAGAGATGGAGACAGAGACCGTGCCAGGACCCCGCAGGGAACCTGCATCCCGTGAGCGGGGCTTCGCAGCCTGGTCTGGAGCTGGGGTCGGGGACCGGGCAGAAGGCCACCCCCTCCTGTCCCGAGCTCGGAGGACTCGCGCAGGCGACGCTGAAGCTGGGCGCAGTGGGGTTCTGCGCGGGAGCCCCCCACCCCCGCTTTCCCAGCGACTGCAGCCCACACGCACCCCATGGATCAGCGGCCTGTTCTGTAGCGTCCGTCCACTCCAGTCGGAGAGAAACAAAGCACCCCATGGTGCTGTTGTCTGGACGGGGGCCCTGCCTCTCCCCGGAGCCGTTCCGCGACCCCGGTGTGGCTGCTTTCCAGAGAACCCTTCCAGTTCCCGGTGCGCCCGCTCCCGGGGGGCCGGTCGCCCCTCTTCCCGCCTGACCAAAGCTCCTCGTCTTTCCTGTGGCATGTTTGTTCTTCCTGACCCGGGGGCTGTCCTTGCCGCAGCGCTGCCTGACGCCCTCCTCCGCCCTCTCCCTTCCGGTGGCGCGCGGTGCGCCCGGCCCGGCCGCTCTCGGGCATCCTGGGTTTTCTTCAGAAGTTCTCGCGACTCCTCCCTGAGGCTCCACAAAACACGTGTTTCAAGAAGCTGACTCTTCCTGAGTCCGGGTGAATGGCCTCCTGTCTGGGCGCGGGGCGGGGAAGAGCAGGTGTGGACCCCGCGTTCCGGGGGTGGCCGGGGCGTGGGCTCCCAGAAGCAGGGAGACGCTCGTCCTACCACCTGGGAGCCGAGTCTGCGCCCCCGACGTGGCCTGCAGGCAGAGTACGGCGCCCTTTTTTAAAAGAAAGTCAGACACCGGAGCTGGTGGTGGCAGGTGCCGAGATGGCGCTGGTTCTGCCTGGACGCCCCCCCCCCAGCCTCTGTTCCCGCCCTGCCCGGGAGGGGCGCCCAGACCTCGGAGGAGCCTCGCGGCTTGACCCCGCCTTAAACAACCAATGTCCCGCCCGATGCCCGGGGTTTGGGTGCCACGTGCTCTGGAAACCTATTCTCTTCGGCTCCGCCAAAAGAAACCACCCCTCTCTCCCTCTCTCCTTCTAGGCTTGGGGGAACTTTTATAAAAATCACAGCTAGGGTCAGGTCCCTGAGCAGCAGTGAGGCCTGGCCCGGTCCTGCTCTTGGGGCCCGGAGGGAAGGTGGAATCTGACCTCACCCTCCCTGGGACAAAGAGGGGCCGGTGACACCAAGGAGGGGCAGGACAGGAGCAGCCTGCTCACGGGGACCCCCACCCTGGGACCCCACTATCCGTTTCTATTTGTTTACTCCGCGGGGGGTGGCCTGTCTGACCTTGTCCGTGGCCTGGCTGTTCCTCAGTGTTACCTGTGCGGGATGGTTCTGTGCTGACAACGGTTTCTCCCACTCCTCATGGCTGCCTTGTACAAAATCCGTTGGAGAACATGTAAAATACCAGATTTCTAACCAGACCCACGCCTAGCACTATGGAGTTCAACGATTTTTACAAACTGGTCTTGATTTTGATGTGAGCTGGTTTTTAACTCTCGAATGTTGTCACTGAAATAAAAACCTGATTTGCCTTTAAGGTGTTCTTGGTCCTGAGCAAAGCTGAGGGGACCTTTTCTGTTCCTCGTTCCCCGTCCCCCGAGCTGGGGGCCGGCGGCTTGGCCTGGGGAGGATGAGGGGAGCCCAGCCCCGCTGCCCCAAGTGGGGTGTGCGTGTGCGACACAGAGAACAGATGTCACAGAGGCAGAGTCTTTATTATGAAAAAGCATCGTTATCTCCAGAGAAGTCAACTGATAGGTTTTTTTTTTTTTGAGTAAAATGACAAAGCAGATTTCTTAAATAATTTGCCGACAGCAGAAATGGCCACTGACCAGTGCTACCCCTCCCTGCTCACTCATGGTACCCTGTGCTGGGGATAAATAGGGATCTGTGGGCCCAGGGGCTCGGGGCTTGGGGGAGGGGTTGGCACGGGGACGGGAGCCAGGGTCCCTGGAACTGGGCAGTCCAGGGGCTGATTCCTCAAAGGTCTGCCTTCTGGGTACACAGCTCAGGGCCCCCCGGGACCTCTGCTACCCGGGCTTCCCATTGTAGACACAGCCATGAAGTGTGGGGTGAGTTTCCAAGCCCAAAAGGGGAGGTGAGTGAACCACCCCAGCCTCTCCCCACGTGACTCTCAGGCTGGGGTGGGCAGTCAAGGACAGAATCAGATGTGGCCAGGGCAGGAGCAGGGGCCCCTCCAGCAGCCTCCACCTGGGTCCTTGTTAGCAGTGGCCCCAGGCCATCCTCTGGAGCTCGGGGGGACACATGGATCCCGGCGTGAGGGCACGGTGGTCAGATGTGGCTCGCTTCCCACAATACATAGTTCCCTTCATGCCCCCTCTGTGCTCAGAGCAGGGAAGTATGGGCGCCATGGTCATCCCCCCAGAACCAGGAGCTGGAAGGTGGCCGGTATGCTCGGCTACTGATGTGGTCTGTGAGGTCAGCGGCTCTGGCTCCAGGCAGGCGGGAAGCCTCGCACACTCCCGGCTCTGCTGGGCCCATCAGCTCTGTGGGTTTTTCCGGAAAAGGCTCTGTTCGAGCACTTGTTTGTGCGTGAGGAGGAGAAGGGGAGGAGGAGGAGAGCCCAGGGAAGATGTCTGGGAGGAAGGCAGTCTGCAGGCACGTCCTCAGTCACGGATGAGAGAAACGGTCATGTCCGTCATGTCGCCGCTGGAGATGGGAGGGCGGGAGGGACAGAGGCCGATGGGGCCGCCGGCTCGGGAGGGGACCTCCTGCCACATACCCGAGCTGGCTGGGCCCCACCCAGGAGCTCATCATGGCCATTGTATGAATGGGGGACTGGCCCCAAGCTGGGGCAGCTGCAGATCCAAGACTTGCCTCCTGGGCCCTGAGCAGACAGACCAGAAATGCCACCGTGGCCACAGAGCTCTTCCCAATTCCACGGGCAGGCAGGAGAGAGGAGCCATGGGGAATGTTGGAGGAAGGGTGGGTCTTTCCTGGCCTGGGGGGGTTCCAGGTGATGGACAAACATGGCACCAGGGCCTTACGTGTTTTGTCCCCCTCATGTTAGAGATGAGCAGAGGGAGCTCCAGCAAGGGGCAGGGGTAGGCCAGGGTCACACAGCAGGATAGATCCAGGGGCAGAGAGGTCCCCCAGAAATGCTGGCTCACCTCTCTTCTGCCACAATGGCCTCATCTAGCTCTTGGGACAGCTGCTGGAGATGCTGAAGTCCTGCTCCCACAGGCTCTAGGTCACTGTCAGACTCACTGAAAGAGGGAGAAGCCGAGCCGGTGACCCGTGGAAAGCAGAAACAAGCCCCTCCCGAGCTGCCCTGGACCGGGGCGATGTCCAGGGGGCTGGGAACACCTTGTCCCAGACCCTCCCCCCAAGGAGCGACACAGGCACAGCTTAGAGCACCTGGCAGAGAACAGAGGCTCGAGGCCCAGGTCAAGGGCAGGTGACCTTGCAGACAGGTCAGCCCTGCTGTTGCCCCCATGGAAACGGAGCCTCAGCCTCCAGCTGCCGTCTGGACTTGCTTCGGGCTCATGGGAGACTCCTGTCTTGACGGATAGGGAAACTGAGGGCCTGGAGGACCTCCTGAGGCCTCCGGCTGGCAGGGGGTGGGGGTGCGGAACGCGGCTGCTGGCAGCTCCAGGTGCCCCTGGCAGCCACAAGAGGGGGCTCAGCTCATGTTGGGGGGCCCCAGCACTGCCCCTCTTACCTGGGGGAGCAGAGGGGCTCTGTGGAGGAGTAGGGGCTGCGGAGGGCAGCCTCCCTCCTGGACCGCCGCAGGGGGTAGGTGCGTGGGCCCCCACGGGCAGAGAGCCGGGGACCGTCCCTCTCCCATGGGTCCAGGGCCGCGTAGGCAGGGGCAGCTCCGGACAGCCGGGGGCCCTTCTGTGCCCCCCTCCTCCTCCTCCTGGCTGTCACCTGGGTCTCCACCAGCCACTTGGTGCCACTGTGGCAGGACTCCTGGATTCTCTGTGGCGGGTGCAGGGATAGGTGAGCTTGGCCATCGCCAAGGGGCGCTCTCCGAGAGCCGTGGCAGCACCTCCCGCCCCGCGGCCTGCCAGCAGGCACAGACACCAGCAGCTCAGGGGCCTGGGGTAGGGGCGTGGACGAGCCCCTGGGAAATGGGTCCCGATCTGCCGCAGCCATGGGGAGTGAGTCCACATTGACCCAAGTCCCTTCCCGGACCCGTAACGCCCCTGACTCTTCCAACAAAGCCCAGAGACTGGGCCTGCCACCCCCACCCCGCGGACCAGCCCCTGGTCTCACCCAGCAGTTCACGCTGCACGCGGGTGCAGTCCTCTCTGGGCCAGCTGACAGGACCCAAGGGCTCGGAAGCCGTCTGGGGCTCCTCACTGCCTACAGCAGCGAGCCCGAGTTCCAGGGTCTCTCGGACCCGCCTGGCTCCTCTCCACCAGAACGTCTGCCCCAGCAAAGCCAGAGGCCGGAGGTCAGAACAAGACCCGAGTTCCGTATGGCAGGTGGTGTGGCCGAGGGCTGATCATCTCATTTCGTGTCTCCAAGCCCCGGGGGAAAAATCCGTGCTGGGGCTCCTACAGACCAGACTTACACTTGGCTCAGAACCTCTCAGTGGAAGGTCTGGGGATTTCGGGTCCCCAGTCAGACCCCAAGGAGAGGTCCGGCCCCATTCTCTCCTTGGGGGTGGGTCCATCCTCACGGCTTCTGTCCCTCCTGGGTGACACCTTCCCTCATTTTGGGTCCCTCATTGGGACCCAAAAATGTGTCCCAAGGAACACATCCTTGTTTCCAAGGATGTGTTCCCATCCTTGCTCTCCACCCTCTGGCCACACCCAAGCTTCCCCCCAGCTCTGGAGAGGGACTCACACTATGTTGCTTGCCCTCCTGCTGCCCCTCTCCTGGGTGGTTCTGTGGTCACCTCCAGAAGCTTCCTGTTTGGTGTCCCCCATTACGCCCTTGCCTGTCACCCCACCACAATGCAGCTCTGGCCTCTTGCCAATGTGGGGCTTGGTTCCTCTGGACTGCGCACCTGTCCTCATCGGCTCTGCCTCCTCATAGGGGCCCTTGGAGGCAGCTGTCTGATGCCATAGAAGCCTGAGCTAAGGGAGAGGTAATGCCGCCGGCCTTACCTGGGACACGGCACCCAGGGCGCTCTTAGCAGAGCGAGCCGCAGCCTGGAGGCCCTGCTGCCCTGGCCTGGGGCTTTCCAGGCGTTTCCAGGAGGGCCCTGGCCCGAGGTTGAGGCTGACGGCTCTCAGCGGCAGCCTCCTCTGGAAGTGTCTGCACAGGGAGCCCAGGGTCCCGCCGGAGGTCTCCGGATGGCCGGCCACAGGCCGTGGCCCGTCCTCCTCCTCCAGCTGTTCCTGGTCCTGGAGCGGTGTCCGGCGCACTGAGGTCCCCACGCCCGGCCACTTGGAAGCCATCTGCCTGGCCAAGAGATTGTTCAGCCCACCAGATCCTGGGGGGAGGTCAAAAGGGAGGTCAGCACGGCAGCCCCCTTACCCTCCCGGGGCCCCATGGACACAAGGCAGCTGGGGCTGGGTGTGGAGGCCCCTGGCAGCTGTGGGAGCGGGAAGGAGGGTGCGTCCTGGAAGAGAGGTCAGAGGCGCAGAGGAGGGCCGGAGGATGGGCAGGCCGCTCCGCCCGTCCTGCGGTCCCTGCCTGCCACTGTCCACAGCACCCCTCTTCCATCCAGCCTCCTTTCGGCTCTCCGCCGCAAGCGGGGAGGCAGGACCGGCCCTCGCCGACCTCCCTGCGCCGCAGCCGCGTCCGACGCCCTTTGGCAAGCTCGCGGGGGCCCGGGGCGCTCCAGCCGCGCAGCCACTCCCCCCCCCCCCCCCCCCCCCCCCCCCGGTCTGCGTCTCGCAGCCCCCGACGGCCCTGCATGCGCGCCCGTCCTGCCTGGATCCCCCCGCCCGGTCCGGTCCCGTGGGAACGGAAGCGCCGCCGAGCCCCGGGCCGCACTCACCCGACAGCCCCCCGCGCCCCCCGCACCCCCCGCACGCCCCGCCGGCCGCTCCGCGCCCACCCCGCCGGTTTGAATCTCCGCGCGGGTCCGCCCTCGGCCCGTCCTCGCCGCTGACTGGCTGCGTCCGCGCAGCGCGGCCGCGCCCGGGATCCAATTGGACCCCGCGCTCGCGGCGGGGCTGCTGCCCTCCGATTGGCTGGCCGCCCGGTTCCCGCGGGAGGGGGCGCAGCCGGGGGCCGCCCCTTTGTCTCCGCGGTCTGGGGGCCGCGGGGGGGCGGTGTCTGCCCGGAGCGCTCGCGGCTGCCCGCTCCCGCGTGGGTGTGTCCGTCTCCATCCCTTGCCCTGTGTTACCCAAACGTGCCCCCGCACTCTGGACCTGGGAGATCCTGGAGGAGGGGCCAGAGCAGCGTACCCCCACCCCCCCGCCCTCCTCCAGTCCAGTCCCCCTCAGGGCGAGTCCTCCCCCAACCCCTGCAACCGCACAAGCTCCAAAACTCGTCCTTTGAGAAGCCCCTCCCTCTTTCCCGCGACCCCGGGGCCAGACCGCGTCCCCCCCACCAGGCTTCCTCGCTGCGAGCTTCACCCCCCCACTCCATAGCTCTGTCCCGGGCCGTGCAGCGCGCCCCATCTCTGGCCGGTCTCGACCCTGGGCCGCGACAGAGCTGGGTCTCCCAGGCCTGGGGCTCAGGAACCTCTCTCCCCGCAGTGGGGGATGGAGGGATGAGGGAGCTGCGCGCCACAGGTGCTGGTGTGCCCGCCCAGCCCTTCTGTGACAACCTCGCTGGACCCTCAGGGCAGCCTAGGACTAAATGAGGAAACTGAGGCCAGGCGAGGTTAGGTGGGCCCCAGTGGCCCTCAGGGGACCAGGGTCCATGCGCCCGCTCCTCAGATCTAGCCTGTGGGGAGAGACAGGGCGTCCATGAACCGAAGAAACAATAATCGAAGAAAATGACAGTGAAGGCCCCCCGGGTCTCATCGTTTACAGCTGGGACCTTCAGAATGAGCTAAGGGAGCCCAGAACGTATTTGAGCATGTGGGGGGAGACTCCTGGCACCGAGGGGCCAGTGCCCACGGTCAGACACCCAGCTCACAGATGTGTGAGACTCAAGTTTCTGGAAACGAGTGGGACTCTGAGCGGTGGGCTGGGATGTTCTGCTTTGCTTTTTCATTGTCTGACCACGGCTCTTCCTGTCCCTGCCTTCCCCACGTGGAGGCTGAGCTGTGGCCTGTTGGGGACAGGCGTGTGGATGGCATTAGGGGATTGGATTCCAGCCTTTCCCCAAGGACACAGGAGGGGGAAGGCGAGTGCCCTTATTCTCTGGAAAACTAAGCTGGGTGTGGGAGGGAGTCACTGAAGGAAAACAGTCTCAGCTTGGCTGGGCTGCTCCCTTCTGTGTCCGGCCGTCAGAGGACAGTCCGCGCTGGCCCAGCCCTGACCCGGGCCAAGTGTGCTTCCTGCCCTGCCGCCCAAGGAGGAGCTATTTTTACTCGCATTTGGATGACAGCACAGATTTCCGAGGCTGAAGTGTCTGGCCGGACACAGGAGCACAGAGTCAGCAGGAACCGAAAAGTTGGGTGTCCGGCTTTGCATCCCAAATGCCCAATCTTTGATCACAGGACTTCCTCAGGGTCAGACGTGAATGGAGGGATGTTTGGCCAGGCCCCCCTGCCCATGTGGGGCTTTGCATCCCCTCCCTCAGAACGTCCCCATCCCCGCCAGCCCAGGGGAAAGGACGGCAGAGTCTTTGACAATGAGGGGGAGGAGGAGGAGGAAACGTCTTTTTCTGAATGAGAGACTCCTCCCTTGCCGGGAGCAGAGCCGGCCAGGCGAGGGAGGAATTGTATGCCTGCGGGGGCTGCCTCCCAGCGGAGCGGTGGCAGGGTCGGGGGCAAAGTCATTCCTAGGCAGGGGCTTTCTGGGGTCCAGCCCCACCTGTGCCTCTGTTGCCAAGGAGGACGGAGGAGGAGGAGGGGCCCCAGCCCTGCCCCGTCCTGGGGGACGCCCTGGCCAACAGCAGAATTTCCTGCTAGTTCCCACGACCCCCTGGAATGGCCGGTGCTGGAAGAAGCAGACCTACGCTGGGCCAGATGCTGCAAGGGAGGCGTCCTTGGGGTGAGGAAGGCGGCGAAGGGGTGTGGGGAACCCCACGTGAGCAGGGGCTGGGTAGACTCCCTCAGCACGCTGCGGTTTAGCAGAGGAGCTCGGGGACAAGATGCAGGGCGGAGTAGGGTGGCGAGGCTTTCCTCAGCCGGGGCCTGCCAAGGGCAGTGTCGGGGACCCGGCACCGCTCATTTCCAGGACCAAGGAAGGTGGCTGGCGGACTGAGGGCCTACCACCCTGGGGCCGGGTGGCCAGGGGCAGGGGGTGGCTCCACTGGCCTGGGGTGGGTGGGTGGGTGGGGAGAGGCTGGGGCATGTCCTGAGGGGAGCAGAGATCCTTTGATGGGTTTTAAGAGGGGTGGGGTTATTAGGGTTGCCTTTTCCCAAAATCCATTAGGAGGTTAGTCTGGGGCTAACCGTGGCTGGGGGCCTGTCGGGGCGCTGTGGCCTGAGCACGTCCTTCTTCTGGTCTCGGCTTCAACAAACACCCCCAAACCCCACTCCTGCTCCTCTGCACCCGGGGCTCAGATCTATGCCTTCTACCCCAGCACCCACACCCCAACTCTGTGCCTCTCTGCCCTCCGGAGCCGAGCGACCGATCACGGGTAACAGTGAGAAGCCAGCCGTCCCCGGCAGGGAGTCCAGCACGATGAACACAGACAGAGCCAACAGCCATGCCGCCGCTGTGGGGGAGCAGCCAGCACTGCCGGGACCCCGGAAGCAGCCCTCCACTCCTGGGTCCTCTCTCCCTCTCTCCCTCCCGCAGTGTCCATGGTAATCGCGTTATTTCCCTCTAAGCATCCGTCTTGCTTCCTGTGCGTTCAGACCCCTCTGCATGGCTGTGTGGACAGAGAAGGACCCCAGGACCCCTGCTCCCAGAGAGGGCCAGACGGACCCCTGCTCCCAGAGAGGGCCAGACGGACCCCTGCTCCCAGAGAGGGCCAGACGGACCCCTGCTCCCAGAGAGGGCCAGACGGACCCCTGCTCCCAGAGAGGGCCAGACGGACCCCTGCTCCCAGAGAGGGCCAGACGGACCCCTGCTCCCAGAGAGGGCCAGACGGGAGCCCTAGGGGGTCTGAGCACCCTGGGAGGGGCCTAGGGGTCTGATCCGCCCGCCCCGGTCTGGGCTTAGGGGCTCAGGCTTGGCCTCTATGTCAGTGGCTCTTTGTGGGAGACTTTGGGGGGGGGCTGGAGAGGTGGATCTCCCCATTTTGGCAGGGCAGGTGGAGTTAAGGAGGGTGGCAGATACCCAAGGCCACAGGTCAGGAAATGAGAAGTGTTGTCAGGGGCTCTATGTGGCTCCTGATAATCCAGTGTCCCTTCCCGCTGGGGTCACAGAAAGGAAGGACCCTGGGAACCCGAGCTCCCATTGACCACAAGGTGGCGCCAAATACCACGCCTTCAGGCCACCTGTCCCTTTGATTCCCGAGCAGGATCCCAGGTGCAGAGACTGAACTCTGCAGGGGTCCCCGAGCACAGGGGTGAGGGATGAGACCCTCCACCCTGAGAGAGAGAGCCCTGCTCCCCATATTCAGAACCTGGAGTGGGGGCTACAGCGGGGCTGGGGGACACCCTTAACTTTCCCCAAACTTGTCCTTTCTCTCACCTGGTTTTAGAAGCCCCCAAGCCAGAAACCTGCTCCCCCACCCCCACCATGCATCACATCCTCTCCTGCACAGTGTTTGGGGGGAGAGGAGGAAGAAACAGGAAAGAGGGAAGGCAGGGACTGTAGAGACCACAGGACCTTGGCATGGACACCAGGACGTGGAGGGGGCTTCAGGCTCCCCTCCTGTTCCCCTTTGCTGGGCTGAGGCCTCTCTCCTGCTACACCCCTCCCCATCTTCTCTGAGATCTTTCTGGCCTCTTTCTTTCTTCTTGGGATGGGAGAAAACCCTTGGTGGCTGGCCGGTGGGGGCCTCACCTCCCCCTGCGGAGTAGGGAGGAGGCACTGCCTGCCCGGCTTACTCCTGGCTCACACCTGCCCCGGGGTCAGGGTCAATCCCCAGGTCTGGGTGTCTTCCTCCTGGGAGATTACTGAGCCTGAGCCCGGGAGCCATGGAGGCCGCTCTGCTCCTGAACGTGGAGGGGGTCAAGAAAACCATCCTACACGGAGGGACCGGGGAGCTCCCAAACTTCATCACGGGGTCCCGGGTGAGTGGACCTGGTCTCCTGGCACCAGAAGGGGCTCCCTGACTGCCGCCTTCTGCATTCCCGCTGTGCCTCTTTCCGCTCTGCCAAAGCAGGGCGAGGAGGGCCCTTCCCAGGATTATCAGCCCCGAGCACCTGGGAAGCTCAGAAACGGCGCCCACTCACCGGACGTCTGTGATGCTGGCAAATTAAACTCTGGCATGGGCTGGGGAAAGGGCTTTGGGAGTTTTCTGATGCTCAGTGTAGAGTGGAGCCCTCAGGGTTCACAGTGTTGTCCCCAAATGTCTGGTGGGCTTCCCTGGATGACGGAGTGGCGGGGTCTGTGGCCTCAGATCTAGGGCTTCTGTAAGCTGAGCTCTGAGGTCCCGCACAGCTGCTAGGTAGCGGGATAGCCAGTGGCTCGGAGCCCTTGGCGCGGGGGTTAGGGCAGGCAGCACAGGGTCGCTGTGGGGTCCCGGCCTCTGGATGGGGTGCGGTGTGCTGAGCCCAGAGGATAGCCCCGCGAGTGACGGTGGGAGATTTGTCTGAGACCAGGGTCCCCTCCTGCCGACCAGGTGATCTTCCATTTCCGCACCACGAAATGCGACGAGGACCGGACAGTGATTGACGACAGCAAGCGTGTGGGCCACCCCATGCACATCATCATCGGGAACATGTTCAAGCTGGAGGTCTGGGAAGTGCTGCTGACGTCCATGCGGGTCGGCGAGGTGGCCGAGTTCTGGTGTGACGCCATCGTGAGTAGCCCACACCCGCCCGTGCGGTCCGCGCCTCCAGCAGCCTCGTCCCCGTTCTGCGGGGCAAAGTGGGGTGAAAACGAAACCCTGCATCCCTTCCTCTGCCTCTGAGCCCACGGAGGAGGGTCACCCCAGACCACAAGCCCCCAGAGTGGCCGTCGGTGGTGTGGTCGCCTGGGGGGCGGGGTGGGATAGGGCACCAGGACGGCGCCCCACACACGGTTACTGGGTCCTGGGGACTTTTGGTCACTGGTCACTTTCCTGCCCTTCTGCCTGTGCCCGCGAGCCATGTAAAATTACTCTCAAGTCTGTGACCCTCCTGGGATCGCCTCCTTGTTCTGTAGCCCAGATAGAAATGGCAAGACTCACTTTTTTTTAAAAGATTTTTTATTTATTCGTTTGAGAGAGACACAGCCAGAGAGCACAAGCAGGAGGAACAGCAGTGGGAGAGGGAGAAGCAGACTCCCCACTGAGCAGGGAGCCCCACATGGGGCTTGAGCCCAGCACCCTGGGACCATGACCTGAGCTGAAGGCAGGCGCCCAACCCACAGAGCCATCCAGGCGCCCCCAAGACTCACGGATGTTTAAACAAACATTTCTTTCTTTCCTTTTTAAAGATTTTATTTATTTATTTGACAGAGAGAGAGAGAGAGAGATATCACAAGCAGGCAGAGAGGCAGGCAGGGGTAGGGGGAAGCAGGCTCCCTGCTGAGCAGAGAGCCCAATCTGGGGCTTGATCCCAAGACCCTGGGATCATGACCTGAGCTGAAGGCAGAGGCTTTAACCCACTGAGCCACCCAGGCGCCCCTAAGCAAACATTTCTTATGGAAACTTTCAAGCATATACAAAAATCGACAGAAAGCCCAGAGACGTCCCCAAGCCCATCCCCCACACCAGCCCCCACTGGACCCCAGCCAGGCTTGCCTCATCCCCCCCACCTACTCTCCCTCATCCCACACAGCTAAACCACGCTCCAGACTCCCTACATTAGAGCTGCAAAGACAACTCTCTTATCTGTAAAAAGGGCATTAAAGTAACATTACCTCAGTGTCATTATTACGTCTTTTGAAAACCCCCGTAATTCCTTCAGGCCGATGGTCTCTGGTACTGTCCACATTTCTCTAGCTTAGTGGCCGGCTTATTCCAATCTCGACCCAAACACAGTCCGTGCACAGGGGCTCCCCACATTCTAGAAAGCTGGTGGATTTCCATGGGACCGTCTTCCGTGTTCCTCTGTCCCCACAGTTTCTAGAAATTGTTCTGCCAGCTTCCCACTGGGCGCCCGCCCGGTCCACTGGCCTCTCGCGCTGGGAGTCTCTTCTCACCGTGATCGGCCGACCGGCTCAGACGTCGCGGGCCTGACCCAGCCATTGCCGGGCTCCCCCTTGTCTTTCACCCAACCGGCGCACCAGCCCTTGATGGCGGCCGCTCCGACCCATCATGTCTTCGGGGCCGCTGAAGGAGCAATTTGGGAGAGAGAGAGAGATTGAGATCTGAGTTTGAGCTCTGTGGCCCCGGGGAAGCCCTTTCTCCCTGGGACACTCTGTGTCACTCATCTCTAAGGGAAACCCGGTGCCGGGGGCCGGTTGGGGGCACTACGGGACGTGGTGGCTGCTCGGACAAGTCGTAATGGAGGAGTGCTGACAGAATTTTAGATGCTGATGAGGAGGCACAGGGGCAGAGACGGGGAGTGACTTGCTCAGGGTCGGGGTGGGGTCCCCAGTCGGTCCCCTCCCTGCTCGTGGCAGGGTCTGCAGGTCACAGCACGAGTCAGGCTGCAGAGCCGCCTCTGCCACTAGGGGCACCCACCGCCTCGTCCCTCATTTCTTGGCTCACGGGGCAGACAAGGACTCTGCCCACCGGTGCCTCTGCTGGTCTTGGTCCTGGTGCTTAGAAAGCTGGTCAAGGCGTTTTATTCTTAACTGCCTGGGTCTTCAGAAAATGGGCTTCCTCACGGCTTCAGATGGTTTAATATCCATCGGCTTTGCTCGGTGCGGATGCTCTGTAGCTTTTAGACCCACGTGCACCGGTCATGCCGGCCATCATGCCGCGGCCCGGTAGGCGAGGCCTGGCCACCAGCAAGGCCCTGCCCCCGCAGGATGCATGGTCACCACGCGGGAGGGCTGAGTGCATGGAGGGCTGCCAAGGAAGCCTGGGCTGGCCGATGGATGTGTTGTCTTGGCCGTGTCACCCATCTTGCTGAGCACCCACCCATCGTGCGTGTGCCCGGCTGCCAATCTATCTGAAAACATTCACTGGGGACCAGATTTGGACTCTGCTGTGTGTTAGGAACGAAACACTAAGTGCTTCCCTGAAGGAACCTCAGTTCTTGGAGGAAGAACACATACTTGAACTCTCTCGATACGGGGCAGCCAGCCCCATGACATGATTAAGGGAAGGCAGACTGCTTCAGGGCCCGGGAGATGGGCAACTAGTGCTTTACGGTCTTGGGGGAAAGTCTCCAAGATGACCTTGAACTGGGTATTGAAGGATGAATAGGAGTTCACCAGGTCTGCGTGTAGAGAGCAGGTGGCATCCAGGCCAGGAAGTGCAAAAAGGTTTGGCAGGCTTAATTAGGTTGGCCCCTTTCCCCTCCAGAGGCTCCTGTCCATTTAAGAATCCAAGTTTTGGAAAGACACAGGCAGCCGTCAGTGGAATGATCATACTAGGAGGGACTGGCCTTCCCCCCAGCAGCATTGCTTGTCACTCCCTGCAGACCCTCCCCCTGGCCAGTCCTCTCTGCATCAGTCTGAAGAGGAAGAGGCCCCCTCTCTCCCTCCCCTGCCCCTAGGGAGGGAGGCAGGGCCGCTCTGGGGCTGGGAGCTTCTGCCCTGCCCCCAGGCAGGACGTTGGTCTCCATGTGGGATTTTTATGCCGGTGCCCAGGACCGTGAGGCCACGGGTTGCAAACTAAAATTCCACGAGGGGCCCGGAGCTCTGGCTGTCTACGGATCGTCTGCCTCATCCAAAGGGGCAGCTGGTCCTCAGCTCCGCCTGGATGGTCGCCTGGTGAGCGCCCCCGATATTTGAATGTTGGTTAACTAGTTGATAACAGCTCCGCAAGGTGAGTGATCAGACAAAACCAGTCTGCGCGCTGAGTATGGCCCATGGCCCAGAGTTTGCGGGCTCTCCTATAGCGACAGATCCATAGGCAGGAGACTCGGTGTGGGGGTCCCAGGGTCCCCTGCCTCCGTCACAGGCACGGTCTTGGTCCCCAGGGCCAGAGGTGAGCTCCACGGAGCCCCACGTGTGGCTCTGGCTGGTCTGCGGTCCCCAGCCAGGCAAGCTGTCCTCAAGACTGGCACAGACCTGGGACTCCTATCTTCCTTGCTCCCTCCCTCCCAGGAGCTGCCACCCCGCTGGGCGCGGGACTCGGGGATCCTCTTCAGGCCTTTCTCCTCCTAACTGGATATTTTCCAGCTCCTGGCGGCACCCCCAGCCACAGTGCTGCCCTTGGTGGGGGGAGGCTCTGCTGGTGCTAGGGTATGCATGTCAAGGGGCAGAGTTTCTACCGGAGGTCCTGCCCAGGCAGCCACCTGGCCCTGGGGCCCAGTTGCTCAGTGCACTTGCTGGGATGCAGGACCTGGTGCTGCCTAGAGCAACAGCTGCTCCTGGGGCCTCTCTGGGCCTTAGGTCAGCCTTGATCCCAGGGGAATTAACTACCATCTGGCCTTCTTCCTCACAAAGGAGCCTCAGCAGGGCATTCTGGGCTAATCCTGGCTGGTGGGGGCTGGGCTGGCTGACCTTCACCCCCACGCTGGTGACTCGGAGGACAGGCTGAATTGTTTCTGTCCCTTCAGTCCTTGGAGCTGCCACGAGGGTGTCTGAGATGGGCCGTTTCTGGACTTTCCAAGCAGAGGGGGGCTCTCAGGGACAGCTCACAGGCGGGGCAGCTGAGGCTCAAGGGGCTGGTTTTCTCATCCCTCCTCCTCCTTGAGGGTGGCAAGCCCCGTGCCCAGTGCAGGGAGAGGCTGGGGCGAGCGGGGCCTACCCCTGTGTCTCCTCTAACTCCCCTCAGCTCCATGTCCACAGGTGCGGCCAAGGGGGCTGGAGCTCAGACAGGTGCCCAGGCTCCCTGCTAATCAGCAGCCCCCTGGGGATGCCAGGTCGGCCCTTGGGCCCCTGTGGCCTGGGCCTTTCCCTCCTCCCCACACTTCCCTCCCTGCAGGTCACCAACGCATGGGCTCAGGTCTCCCCGGGAGAGAAATGGGTGGGGGCTGAGCACGAGGGCCAGGAAAGGTGAGAGCGTGCCCCCTGAAACTGGGCGTGAACCCAGTCTGTGTCGTTTCATTGCTGGGTGACCTTTCCCAACTGGCTTCATACCTCACAGTCTCCCACCTGTGGAGTGGGGATAGGGGCCTCCCTTGCTGGGGCCTGTGGAAGGAGCTGACAGAAGGAGCTGGGAGAGCGCTTGGCCTGGAACACAGTGCACCACAGTCCTTCCGGGGGCCTGTTGGGGGCAAACAGCAGCAACAACCCCAGGCCCGTGAGGCTGTAGCAGGACTCAGAGCGGGGGCTCTGAGCACGCAGGCCAGATGCCATCCGCTGTCTTTCCCCCCAGCACACAGGGGTCTACCCCATCCTGTCCCGGAGCCTGCGGCAGGTGGCGGAGGGCAAGGACCCCACGGAGTGGCACGTACACACGTGTGGGCTCGCCAACATGTTCGCCTACCACACGCTGGGCTATGAGGACCTGGACGAGCTACAGAAGGAGCCACAGCCTCTGATCTTCGTGATAGAGCTGCTGCAGGTGCGCTCTGGGAGCGGCAGGGGCAGAGGGCTGTCCCAGCTTCAGAGAGCACGCGGTGTGGGGAGCCTCCCCTCCCTGGTCCCGGGCATCACTGCCTTCTTTCTAGAGCATGAGAGGGCTTCTAAACCACTGCCGCATTTGTGAGGTGGTGGGAGAGGGTCTGGCCTGGGTTAGGACTTGGGTTATGGCCAAGAATGAGGTTCAGCCTGACGGCTACATGGGTGAACAAATAAGGGAATGGTGTCAACAATAGGGCCTTTGCGGGCCTTGCTAGGACAGTTGTGCGGTTTGTGCACTGCACAAGGGCCTTACTCTAAGGTGTTTATTTTAGACCTCGTAGATCTGAACTTTCATGACGGCAATTTCCCAGCAGGTGGCAATAACGTGTCTTGTTCTAGCCAAGTGAGTATGGAGACCGCCTTCTGAATATTGGAAGTCCAGTGTTGACAAGGGCTGTCTGTCTGTAGCTTGCATAAAGGTGCTGATTTAGGGCGGGCTCAGCCGGTGTCTTCTGTCCCCTATGCACGTGCATGTGACCAGCAAGCATGCTTGCAGAGAAGGCAGAAGAGGCGGGTCCCCAGCTGCAGGGGCGCAGGTCCCCCGGTCCCCGCCTCACCCCCCTGTGCTGTCCGGCCAGGTGGAGGCCCCGAGCGAGTACCAGCGGGAGACGTGGAGCCTGAACAACCAGGAGAAGATGCAGGCAGTGCCCATCCTCCACGGAGAAGGGAACCGGCTCTTCAAACTGGGCCGCTACGACGAAGCCTCCAGCAAGTACCAGGAAGCCATCGTCTGCCTGAGGAACCTGCAGACCAAGGTGGGGAGCTGCCCGCGCGGCCGGGGCGGGGGGACTGTGGCAGGGGCGGGGGCAGGCGGCCCAACTCACGGCGGACTGGGGTGCCCCCCGCCCCCCCACCCCGCGCGCAGGAGAAGCCCTGGGAGGTGCAGTGGCTGAAGCTGGAGAAGATGGTCAACACCCTGATCCTCAACTACTGCCAGTGTCTGCTCAAGAAGGAGGAATACTACGAGGTGCTGGAGCACACGAGCGACATCCTGCGGCTGCACCCAGGTGTGGCGGCGTGGGGCGGGGCGGGCCGACAGGTGCGGGGCCGGGCGGGCAGGGATGTCAGGTGCGTAGGGCAGGGTGGCAGGTGCAGGGCGGAACGGGCAGGGCCAGCAGGTGCGCGGGGCGGGGCGGGGCGGGGCGGGCTGAGGGAGGCCTTGGTGCTCACTCGCAGCCACCGGGACTCGCAGGCAGCAGGCCTGCACGCTGGTGCCTCCGCAGCTGGTGCCGCTGCTGGGGAGCAGGTGTTTGCGAGCGAGGTGCGGGGGGACGGTCGTGCAGGGTGGAGTGACTGCGGGTGCGCTGAGACATCGCTCTCCTGCTGTGCGCAGGGGGCTGGGCTCCCTGTGCTCCTCACCTCCTTCAGTGCCCCAGTAACCCGTGGGGGAGGGGACGGGGGTCTGGAGCCCATACCTTGTGGGGAGCCCACGGGACTGAGTAGGAGGTTTCCGGTTTGGAGTTAGTTCTGGGGCCTGGCAGGGTCCCTGCAAGGGAGGGGAGTAGGACCTGCTCTTGCTGCTGTCACCCACATGTACAGCAGAGGAGGCGGCCCCAGGGGCACAGAGAAGTTAAGGATCCCTGTTAAGGTTAAGAGTTTTGTCAGCGGTGAGGTCGCGCCTGGAGGGGGTCAGCAGGTGCAGTGTTGTCCTCCCCTCAGGGATCGTGAAGGCCTACTACGTGCGGGCCCGGGCTCACGCGGAGGTGTGGAATGAGGCGGAGGCCAGGGCGGACCTTCAGAAAGTGCTGGAGCTGGAGCCGTCCATGGGGAAGGCGGTGCGCAGGGAGCTGAGGCTTTTGGAAAACCGCCTGGAGGAGAAGCGGGAGGAAGAGCGGCTCCGCTGCCGGAACATGCTGGGCTAGGGTGCGGAGTGGGCCTGCCCGGCCTCCCCTGGGTACTTCTGCAGCTGCGCACACTTCCTCTAGAACGCTCTCTCAAGTCCATGCCACTCCCTTCTGGGCAGGACAACCACTGGAACTTTACTGTCCCCCATCCTGCCCCCACACCCGGCTTCTGTCCGTAGTCAAAATTACATTTTTTGTGCTTTGTCCGAGGCCTGACTAAAATGGAAAAAACAATAAACAGTGTAAGTAAGTTTCCCCACAGGCCCCATGTGGCACTGTGGTCGTGGTTCTTCCTCCGTGGTCCCCAATCCATGGGCCCAGGGCCACCAGAATGAGGCTGTTCCTGGTGGCGGGAGTGGCTGCGAACACTGTGATGTTTTCTTTCTCCTTCCCCTCTTTTGTGTCACCAGGAGGCTGGAGGTGTCAGTTCCCCGCCCCTGCCCACAGAGGAAAGAGGGTTGATGTTTGGTGGGTTCTGCTTGTGGCTAAGGGCCGCCTGGCGGGGGTGGGGGGGTCGGTGGCCAGCACGGCCTGGGGGGAGGTCAGAGCAAGAGGATGCTTGGAGCTGGGGAAGCCAGAGTGGGACAGTCGCCTGCCTCCTGATGGCCCCTGGAGGCTGGACAAGGAGGGGCCCCAGTGGGGGTCAGAGGCAGGGGCCCCAGTGGCTCAGAGGCAGAGCCTGTCTGAGGACCGCGAGCTCCGGCCCAAGGGCTCCCGGCCCCCGTGCTCCTTTCCATTTCCTGCGCGGACCTTCCTTCCCTCTCTTCTGAGGTCCGTGAGGACCTGCCCCCAAATGTGGTCCCCCCCAGCAGGACTGATGCCCGAGTGTGTCCCACAACCCTGCCTGGTCCTCTGTGTGGACCAAATGGTCAGCCCAACCGTCTCCCCTCCTGATGCCCCAGGACCTTTGCAAGCCCAAGAGAGAAGAGGGGCAGGGCCAGGACACGGAGGGCTGTGTGACGTTAGTGCTCCTGGTGGGGATGGCCCTGGGCAGCCGGAGACCCCTCCCCTTGTCGCAGAGTCCACAGGGTCCCTCCGGCCGCATCATGCAGTGGATTAAGATCAGTCACAATTCCACTCTCGTCTTTCTAGGTCTGCTCTCCCCCAGCCCCGCCGGCCCCCAGCCTGTGCACCTGCCCTTTTTGATTTTACAGTAGACACAAGGCCAAGGGCAGGACAACTGGACCCTTTCCAGGAACCATCTCATGCGCCATCTGGCTAGTGCGGGCTTTGGGGAGCAGCCCCGGGGCCCCTGTAGCACGTGGCTGCCCCGTCCCCCCCAGGGACCTCTGGCCTCCACGCCTGCTTCCCCACCTCCTGCAGCTTCTGGAGGCCGACGCCCTCCTGCCTCTGAGCCCGCCTGGGCGGCCATCAGGTCCCCTGGCCTGCCTGCGCCCTCCGACCTCCTTCTCGCCAGCACCCTTCTCTTGTGCCGGCTCGCCCGAACCATCGGCGCAGTCCCCCCAGTGCACTTAGCTGGGTCACATGGCAGATCCCTCTGCCACAGCGGATCACCTGTTCACGGGCTCTGGGGATTAGGCCACTGGCCTCTTTGGGGAAAGACTGTCTTCAATTTCACCTGTACCCCATGGCCGAAGCGTGGGAGGCGACGTGAGCACTTTGCCTACACGGTCTGGGGGCCCCTTCCCTGACCCTGCCCACTGCAGGCTCCGTGGAAGTTCAGGCCGAGCCTCATCTTCCTGGCGCGCGTGTGCAGAGCTCCTGACCTCAGGTCCTTGTCAGCGCGAGGACCTGATTAACAGACTCTTGCCTTACCTCCCACTACCAACACAGACAGCGTCGGAGGACATCCTGGGCGCCTGTCTCTCCCCAGCAGAGTCAAGGCCGGCGGCTGCTGCGGACGGCGCAGTCCCGGGCAGGTGGCCTGTTGTACCCGTGGGTGTCGGTGTCAGCCACCAGGACAATGCCCGCTGTGGACAGGGGCGCAGGAACACCGGCTGAACCGGAGCATTTGTCCGTGGAGAACACCTCCGTTCTCACACATGCAAGGGCCCTCAGAAATAGCCCGACCTCTCGCTTTGTGGGTGGGGAAACTGAGGTCCACAGATGAGAACGGGCATAGCCGAGGTCACCACGGTAATCACAGACAGAACCAGGGCTGGGGACACTTGTCTCCACTGACCAGGGAGCCTCAGGAGGGAGGGAAGGAGGGCCCTGGGCTCCAGCACAGCGGAGGGGCTGGGGGAGAGACGCGGGGGACGGGGTCGGGTGTCCGAGGCTGGGGTCCATGCAGCGGCTCGTGTGGTTGGGGAGTACTCCCGCCACAGTCTCCCTGGTGGTCCAGTCTGATGAGGGCCCCGTGCAGAGAAGGGGGAGGAGGCAGAAGGAGGGAGGGGAGGAAGATGAGAGGGAGAAGAGAAAGAGCGTGTTTAAGAGGACACGGCGTCCCTTCCCAGCCAGCCGACCTCAAGGCCCAACCAGACCCTCCCTCAGGGAAGAGAGGGGGAGGGGGAAGCCAGTGTCTGCAGCCCCCGCCACCGGGTGCAGAGCGACCTGGAGCCCACAGCCGGGGCACCGTGTCCCGCAGACGCCCGGGCGGGAAGGGGAGGGCAGCGTGGTCCAGCGGCTTTGAATTCAAGCAGCGGCGATGATTTCGAGTTTCCTGGTGGCCACGCTAAAAAGGTAAAGAAGAAATAGGTGACGTTAATGTTGACCCAATATGTCGAAACACTGCCGTTTTGCCCTAGATGAGACGTTTTGCGTTTTGTTTCTGATATGGTCTCTGGGGTGATCCTGACTCGGCCAGCATGTGGTAGTGGTTCCCCCCAAGCTCTGCCCCACACACTACAAACTAGACTCCTTCTGGGGTTTCATGTGAACGCGCTCCAACAGTGGAGTCCCCTCTGTGCTCACTGTTAGCGCATAAGCCTGTGGGTTCAAGCAGAGGTGCGCTCCTGGTGGTCTTTGCCGCAGGCGTGGATGGGGCCAGTGTGGGGCTCAGGGGGACAAACAACAGACCGAAAGACGCCACCTCTCGTCACCATCATTCTGGTTGTGAAGGCCGCTGGGCTGCTACTTACAGTTGTGTGTGTTGTGCACTGCACAATCCAGGGGCCCCCCTCTTTACCTCCTTGTCATCTTAGGTACATGTCGTTACTGCAAATTCCCAGCAGATGTCAGGAAAGTGTTTTGGGGAAGGTGCAGCTTTTCCTCATTTGCTTGGTTGCTGTATTGGCTAATGCTGGCCCTGTGTTTCTGCTGAGTTGGGCTGGAGAAGTCAGTTTCTGAGGGCCGGGCCTGAGGATGTCCACATCTGACACTGCCCAGTACTCGTTGGCCAGGGCATGCCAGGAGCGACGGCTGGCCAGCGATACCGGGGCTCCCGGGTCCTTCTCTCAGCCAGCGGAACCGCTTCTGGGACGGGTGGCCCGGCTGGGGTGGTGGGTAAGCCAGGACAAGGGCATGGTCACTCCTGCAGACCGGCCCATGAGTGCGGCTGGGGCCTGGGGTCCTGTCCTGAGGGCAGGGCTATACCCTGGGGAACTCACACGTGGTCGGACTCTGGCACAGGATGCAGGCCGGCATCTCTGTGTCCCTCCTGCCACGCCCTCTGACCTCCACTCTGTGCTTCTGCCCGACCACACTGTCCTTCCGGGGTCTGGTAACCGTGCCCTGCCCCCCGTGTTCTGGGGCTCCGTCAAGTCCCCTTGAAGAATCTCCCTCAAGCCCCCCACACTGATGGTGCTTCGGGATCCTGGCCAAACCCCAGCTGATGTGCTCACCTGGCCAGTTCAGTCTTCCCAGCGCCCCGCCAAGTGGCTTTCTCACCCTCTCCACACCCCTGACTCCATACAGTGTTTGCAGAACTTGAGCGTGGGGCAGTTTAAGTGACCTGCCCATGGCTGCCCGGCCAGGTCCCCGCAGAGCTGTGATGGGAAGCTGAGCTGACTCTCCGACCTCAGCCCCAGCCCCAGGGCTGTCCCTTTGTGAGGCATTTGGCTTCTGGATGGTGACTGTCCTCCGCGGGCCTCCTGTCTGACACCGGGGTCCCCATGGCCATCGATTGGGTTGTCGGATGAAGGCCGAGCACGGCTGTCACGCATTAGCCACGGCGGTCACGCCAGGTTCCGAGACCGACTCCCAGAGTCCGCTCGGTGTATCGGCACCCAGCGAAGGGCCAGTGCTGTGGCCTGGGGTCACCTCGTCATACGCCTGGGCTGCACCACAGCCGCCCCCGCCCTCCGCAGGCCTCCTGGGAGCCCGTGATCAGGTGCCTCTGTTTTCTGGGTCTAAGTGAGCCTGAATTTTCTCCACCTGCTTGAGCCCCAGCAGCTCCTGCCTGCATGGGAGGAGGGATCCGCCACCTGGAGAAATCTGGTACGTATTTTGTGCCAGTGTGAACCATGCGACCTTTCACGGGTGTCCCCATTCCGTCATCAATACCACAGACGGCCGACCCCAAGGCTTCACTCTCTTCACACGGCTTTTTGGGAACCCCGTGGGGGATTCAGAGCAAGAACAGTGACCCCCGCCTGCAAAGTTTATATTCACCCTGAAGACAGGTTTGCCTTTGTCTCTTAGAAATGCCTTTTCTTTCCCCAGGACTTGGCATCTCTGGCCACGCCGCGGGCCACCCTGCCAGTTCCTGGGCCCGGCATCCCCAGGGGCCAGCTCTGGGCTTGCCCCAGAGTCCAGATCAGGAGGGAGGGGAGTCCTGCAGCGGGGGTGGCAGCGAAGAGGCCCCTCTGATTCGGTGAAGCCAGCAGCCGCCTCTCCCATTCTCGCTCCCCCCGTGCCTCGTGCCTCGTTCCGGCTAATTGAGAACAGCTGCCCGCAGTGGGAACCATTTCTGGCGGCCGTGCAGAAGCCGGCTTCCCAGGAAGGCTGCTGGAGGGGCCTAGTGGTTAGCTGGGGATTTAGGGACGGGCTCTTGCGGGGCAAGCAGAGGGGCAGGGCAAGCAGAGGGGTCTCCTAGACTCCTGGGGAGCACGCACGCGGCCGGGACCCTGCTGCGGCGGTGGAGAGAAGCTCGTGTCACGCAAGCCAGAAGCCTGCGGGCCTGAGCCCCGTCTGTGCGGCGTGGTGGGGGGTCCCGAGGACCGCTGGGGGTGTGGCCGCATCACCTTCCCACCTGTGTGTGTGGGGGTGATCTCATGTGCACATGTGTATGTGTGTGCGGGACGGAGCCCCGCACGGAGGGTCCCGGGACTGGGACTATTCTCCGCTCGGTGCTGTAACGTGAGTTGCCTGTTGGACGATGCTGGGGGCAGTCAGAGGGCCAGTCCTGACGTGCGGTCGGGGTCCAAGCAGAAGGCGGGTGCTTGGGCGGGCGGCGCACTGCATGGGATGTACCCTGGCGGCTCCACGGGGCCGGGACCCCCAAGTGCTCCGTGACCAGGACCGCGACCTGCGGGGTCAGAGTCATGCTGGAGGAGGATGATGCTTCCCCGGCGTGAGGTCAGGCCAAGACGACCATGGAGAGCGGCGGTCCCCTCTGCAGGCACACGGCATGCCTCGGGGCGATTTGGGTGAAGCTCGGAGCAGCCCCCACAGGGGAGGGAAGGAATCGGAGGCAGAACCTGGACGCCCTCCTCCTGCTGAAGAATCCATGCCTGTGCTGGGGGGCGCAGAGCGTGGCCGGCTCCCTGCGGACCTCACACCAGGAGCTCTTCCTCCTTGGGGTTAGGCTCTGGACCCCGCGCGACCCTGGTGTGGGCGCTTAGGATGCGCTTCTGGAGCCTTCTGTCCAAACCTGCTTTCCCGTCCCTTGTTGCTGGCTGCGACCTGGTGGAGGAGGCCTGGGGAAGACACGCCCCGTTGTCCCCAGCCCGGTCTTCACCGACCATGTCCCCGCCTGTAGTAGTCATTCCCTGAAAGGACTCAGGCCCAGCGGACGCAGAGTTGGCCGCTGGTGGTCAGGGGCTGTCTTCGCTGGAATGGGGGAGCCCTTGTGAGCTGCTTCCTCCCTGCAGAGATGAGAGCAGACGATCTGCAGGCACGCCGTGGAGGACAGTGAGTTGAGTCATGGTCCCAGGTCCTCGAGCGGGAGGTGGACTCTTTCCCGACCTCACTGGGGGTCCTGGTGCAGCAAACGGCTTCCTTAGGCTCCTGCCCCCGTGAGCTTCCCTGGAGGCGACAGTGGCCTCGTGCAATCGGAGGGACAAGACCACTGGCCACCCCTGAGTGCTGAGCGGCTCCTTCAGACTCAGGATGCACATGCAGGAGGGGACAGGTTCGGGGCAGCTCAGCCTTGGAGGGGGGAAAGGGGAGGGGCGCCAGGCAGAGCAGGTCCCAGGTAGGGTGCCTGTCCTGCCGCACTTGCAGGCAGAGGGCGAGGAGCCAGGGAACCAGGCAGGAGGGATGAGGCGCACACACGTGTGAGCACACACACGTGTACACACGAACACACGCACACGCAGGTGTGCGTGCACACATGTGCACGCATGTACACACAGGTACGTACACGTGTGTGCATGCCTACGCTATGCTCGTGTGTGCCTATGCCTGTGTGCGGGGATATCATCATCCCAGCTTTCAGATGAGGTGAGGAGGCTGAGGCGCTCATCGGTGATGGCAACCAAGTCAGCGATGAGGATGGGCACTGCCGACGGTGCAGAGGCATGGAGCCCCGCAGCCCACAGTGTGCCATGCTGGGACAGCCGGTCTCCTCCTCCGTCGCCTGGGTGTGCAGGTGAGAGGGGGTCGGAGCCTATGTAAGTGTCTGAGGTTTGCCCTGACTGTGCACAGGAAGGGACAGGCTTGGGGGCTTCAAATGCCCCTCAGCGCCTTTGCTCTCTGTGCATTTACCGTTCCAAGTGCTGGTCCCCATCTCGTTTTTCCTTGTTCCTGGTGAATCTCTTTGCTGAGCTCCTGGGTAAGGAGCTGCTCTGACAGCATCTCCAAGCCAGCAGCGGCTCGAGGACTGGCCATTGGAAACCCTCCTCTCCAGCTCCACATCTGCATCTGCTGCTGCCTTGGGGGCCGGGACCCCGTGGCTGAGGGTTGAAATCAGTTGCCCTCGATGTGGGGAGATGACCCTGCGTGTCTGGCAAGCCATGGGGACCACCGGGTCCCATGGAGGGGAGGAGGGAGGAGGCCACCGGAGATGGGCCAGTGTGAGAGGGACTCTGCCACATGCTGCTGCCTGTGAAGGTGGAGGAAGGGGCCACATGCCAAGGGACATGAGTGCCCCCCAGAAGAGAGATTCACCCCTAGAACCTCCCGGAAGGAACCCAGCCCTGCCAGCATCTTGATTTGAGCCCGGCGAGTCCCATTTTGGACGTCTGAAGCCCAAGACTGTAAGGTAGTGAGAACTGTGTTAAGCCACTTTGTGGACTTCTATTACCAGGGCCGGGGGCAGGGAGGTCAGCGGCAGCATCCAGCGCCTGGGCAAGGAGAGGGGATTGGTCTGAGCGTCTCCCTGGCCAGCCCCTCGTTGGTCCCACGGCATCGTAGATCAGAGACCTTGGTCTCCAAGCCTATTCTTGCTTTTCCGTTGCTCAGTTGTCTCTCACAAAATATTGTACCCTCCGCCACGAGAGTCTAACCTTCAAACTATTCAAGACCAGCACCCTGGGGAGGCAGGGAGGTCCTGTCCACACTGCCAAGAATGGGGTCAATGATGCCAACGAGGTCCCATGTCCAGGAACCATCTTTTTACGCTGAAGACGGCGAGTGCCGCTGTGTTCCAGAGGTCACGGACGGTCCCAGGTGGTCCCAGGAGGTCCCAGGCGGTCTGCTAACGCAACTGTCCAGCGGCCGTTCCTCATGTCATGATGTCCTGATTCCCAGGTAGCTTCCGCACAGACACAGCAGCCGATGTCTTAGGAAGTCCGCAAACCCTGCGGTGTTCTGGGCACGAGAGTCCCAGGAGCCAGCCGGGAAGAGGGGCTTTGTGCCGGTGTCCCCAGCCTCCGGCCCAGCGGGCCTTCCTCTCCCAGCCCAGCACAAGGAAAACAAGACGTGGAAGCGGTAATCACATTCACCTGCGAAATCGCCTTCCCGCCAGACCTGGGATGTACTGTAAGGGGGACGCATCTAATTAGAATTATGATAATCTGTCAAATTTGCACCTCCCCCACTGCACCATAGGATTCCAGCTAGCTCAGATTTCATTTTTAATTTCGGCTTCAATCTTCCTTCTGTGGGACATCTTTCACCGGTGGGTTTTTTCTGGCAACTTTAGCAGCCGTATTGAATGCTACACGGGACAGAAACACTCATCCTGATTTAAATTAAAAAAAAGTAAAATGAGTAAAATACAAACTATAGCAAGGGACACAGGACACTGGAGGACAGAACTTGGAGAAACAACTTCTGTCCATCCTGTGTTTCTACGGCGGCAACATCGCCGAGTCCCATGTGTATGTTCTTCAGGGGAAAAAGTGCTTTAAAACAATACCACGGGGGCGCCTGGGTGGCTCAGTGGGTTAAAGCCTCTGCCTTCGGCTCAGGTCATGATCCCAGGGTCCTGGGATTGAGCCCCACATCGGGCTCTCTGCTCGGTGGGGAGTCTGCTTCCTCCTCTCTCTCTCTCTCTGCCTGCCTCTCTGCCTACTTGTGATCTCTCTCTGTCAAATAAAATAAATAAAATCTTTAAAAAAAAATACCACGAAACCACGATCATCCTGCCGTCCTAATGAGGGTCCAGCGTGTAACAGCATTTTCCAGCAGATGGCCTGGGGTCTTTTCAGAGAATTGTCTACTAGCTGAAATAGTATCCCCTTGGAAAAGCGCGGAATTCCAGGGAAAAAATAGTGCGCCTTCCAGGAATGAACTTCCTGGCACGCAGTGTGTAGAGGAGAGTCCAAGTCTCCCTTTCAACACATATTCAAGCATGAATTCCAGACCCACAGTGGGAACCACGCGTCCAGCGGGGCTGGCGGGATGCCCAGCAAGCAAGACGGTTAGACCGGGTTCGGCAACCTCCAACTCACGGACTCGCTGCTGTCCCGCCCGTGCTGGGGCATCTGGACATGGACTCCGCATCGGTTTCCCCAGACACCCACAGACCTCCTTCCTCACCCGCTCCGGGCCCCTCTCCGTTGGGCTTTCCCTGGCTCCTCTGGCTGGAGGGGAACCCCATCTTGCACCGGACACCCCACTCGTGAGCGACTTCTGCAAGCTGCCTATTTCCTGCACTAGACAGTAAATCCGCCAAGGCGTGTTTATCTGCCGTCCTCGCCGCCGTGCTCCGGGTGCAGAGAGCAGTGTCCCGCCCACGGGAGGCACCGAGACGTAATTGTCCCAGGACAGACTGGCTTCGCGGTCCATGCGTCTAGCAGGGACTCCTGCAAGACCTCCGCGGGCACCCGCCTCCCTCTCAGTGTTACTTCCCCTGCGATCCACCAACTTCTGATCTCGCCCCGGTGACATTCCTTCTGTTCCTGCCACACAGCTCTCCTCGGGGACACCCTTTGGCTCACACACCCCTGGGAGCCTGCGTCTTTCTCTTCTGTCATTTGCTCCTTTGTTTCAGGGATGGAACATTCTCCAGGCGTTTCCGAGAAAAGGTGGGTGGGAGGTGACGCGGGGCTGAGAGTGTATTTACTTTTCCTTCACGCTCCGTGGTGGTTTGTGGCCGCCTGCCTCTTCCCCTCCCTCTGTGAGCTCCGGACCTCATCCCTTCTGAATCTCCAGTGCCTCCCACAGCACCCGGCAGTGACCGGACGGCGGAGTTTGGGACCAGACCTTGTTTATCTGTGGCTTAACACCATGTGCCCTGGGCAGTGTATGTAATTGTCATTTTCTTTGTGAATTCCTTCTTTTTTTTCGGCGATGTTTTTCCAAAGATCTGTTCTTCCCTGGTGTCGGCCTGCCTCTCTGCAGAGGGCTGTGGGGCTCCGAGACCAGGCTCACGGTGCAACCAGCAGCTCCCAGCCCAGCTGTCTGAGCCCCACCTTCTCACCACCTTCCGCCTCTGTCAGGCAACTGTCTCCAAATCCAGCCGAGTCCTCCCTCCAGGGGCGAGCTGGACGGCCAGATGTGTTCCCCGGGGTCAGACAGGTCAGAGCTTCTGCCGTGGCTCTGCTGCCCCAGTCCTCACCTCCCCAGGCTGCCATCCCTCGTCTGCAAAGTAGGGATGAGAGTGCATGCGGGGGGAGGTCAGGCATAGGGAGCGACTGGCACAGCGTGTGACCTGTGCAACCGTTCCTCTCACTAGCGACTGCACCTGATCCTCCACGGTCGGTCGAGTGTAGAGCACTGAGAGCCAGGCTTCCGTAAACGTTAGCTGTGAGGAAGATGAGCCATGAGCCCCTGTGGTCTGTTTGTTCTTATTCCTACAGCCTGTCTCACGGCTTCTCGGTTTTACCTCTGACCGACCAGGGTCCCCCTTTATTGAGCACCCATAGCCGGCCAGTGCTGGAATGAGCTCCCCGTCGCTGGAGGTGTTCAAGACTACCTGATGGCGTCAGGCCCTGGGGGGAGGGGACCCTCAGAAGTGACAGGAGGTGGACGAGGTCGCCACCCAGGAGAGGTTTCCGCTCCTTGAACGGCGAGCGAGGCGGGGGCGCCGTGTGCTAGCGTGCTGCCCAGCAGACCTGAATCTGGGGGAGAGCTCCCCTCCTTGTTTGCGCTATTCAGCTCTCCTGTTGCCATGGGAACGGCAAGTGATTGCAATCACCGCTGTTTGCAGGGGGAGCGGCACCCGTCCACACGGCTCCTGAGAAACAAGACACACAAATCTTGACTTTGGCCCGCGGCTCGTGACCTTTCAGAACAGACACCCCAACCCCAAGAAGTCCCATGGCCTCCTCCCCAGCACAGGGGCTCCCGTTTGGAAAGTGCCCCCAGCCCAGCTTTCCTGGAGGCCGGATTCTTCCCACAGCCCCTCCCTCTCCGAGGATGTGCAGGGACCTGGCCTCCCTCCCCTCCCCCCTGCCATGCTTGTTCTTACCTACAGGGACTCAGCGGACCCCCCACTTGCCTCCTCCTGGCCCGTTCTCTCTGCCGGGTCTCTATCCAGAGGCTGCCTGAGGGCCCCCCCAGCCTCCCCGAGGGCCTGGGCCTCCCTTCCCAGGGCTACGGAACCGCTAAGGGAGTGGGAAGACGTTGGCCTGTTGCCAGAGATAATCAAACAGGAGAGACTCCCAGGAGCCTCTGACTCCGCCCCCGGGACGCCTGGGGATTAACTCCAGTGAGGGCGCAGGCACCCACTTGGCCAGAGGCCCCAGGACACAGAGCATCCCCCAGCCCTTGTCTGGGTTTTCTGCAAATCCCTCCCTCTGTGCCGCGCCCCAGGGAGCCTCATTTATAAACTCCAGCAAGGACAGCAACTGTGTCTTTGCAGCTCGCCCAGGCCTGGGATCGCTCTCCTTTAGAGAAGATGCACCATGTGATAAAGTTTTTTAAAAATGAGCTTCATTCTGGAGATGGGTACTTAGTGACAGGGTGTTCTCGGGGCCAGGCCCCGGGGAGAGGACGGCCCCCACGGAGTCCAGACTCGGCCCTGGTGTGGCACTGGGGTCCCGCCTCACCTCGTGGGCCCCGGCTGGGATCTCCCATACACTGGAGGGCATGGAGGTGACCATGTCTGCCTCGTGTCACTTGTGAGGGTCCCCACGAGCTCATGGGTATCCCTGCCTTTCCTAAGGTGTGAAGAGTCCTCGAGCTCCTATCAAGTCCGACCTTCAGCTGTAGGCAAGGCTGGGGTCCCCAGCCCTGCCCCGGTGGCCGCTCAGGGGATCTGTGTTTACTCCTGTTGGGGGTGCAAAGGGTTCCCTGTGACTTTGCAGTTATCTAGGGTTCTCTGGTTTGGATGAAGGAACCCGTGGAAGATGAGAAACCCCCAGGGTCCGGGCTCATTCTCCCATCCAGCCAGTCCTGGGGGCCATCCGTGTGTGGGCCCTGGGCCGAGCTCGGGGAGTCAGGAGAAATGGACAGAAGGCTCCCGCCTTGGGAAGCCTCTGCTGACGTCGTGTCTCTTCCAGCAGTGCCCCCAGAGGGCTGGAGTTCTGGCGTTTGGGGCGTCTGTCTGAAAACCCAGAGCCTCAGGAAGGGAGCTCGTGTCGTCTCTTAGAAACAGCTGCATTTCTGTTTAGAGTGGACCCTGGTTCCTCCCGGTCTGGGGCAGAGTCCTGTGGCCGCCAGTCTCCCCAGATGGGATGCAGAGCCTGCCGTGCGGCAGAGGCTCGGGAAGTGCTGGCTGGACAGGTCCGGGGCCACAGGCCAGCCCTCACCAGGACCCGCCTCCCGTCTCCCGTGTGGGGCACTTGCCCAGCCTGACACACGTTTCCACGTGGGCAGGGACACAGGAAGGGGCATGGAAGTGACAACGGGTTGTTTGGGCAGAAGGAACCTACGAGGGAGTGTTCCTCAACCCTCTCCTTACCCCCTTTGCCAGCCGGGAGCAGGGGACAAAATACAGCCCACGGGCACATCTGGGCCTGCTGTGGGTTTCTGTAAATAAAGTTGAATGGGAACCCAGCCATTCCCGTCTGGGGCCTGTGTTTGTAGGTCGAGTTTACTGGCCCGTCGCCATGCCCATTTGTCTCAGGGTTATTCTGTGCCTGCTTCCCGCTACGGTGGAGGTGGCAGATCTGAGAGGCTGTGACGGAGGCATTCTGACCCCAAATATGTGCAGAAGAAGCTGGCGGAGCGGGGACGGTGGGACACGAGGTGGAGGGAACCGGGTCCCTGGGTCTCTGTGCGGAGGAAATGCATCACTGCTGGGAGCACTCGCGGGGGCCCCGTGTGTGGGCGAGAGGAGGTCTTTTAGGGTTAGGGCTGTCCACGTTGGGGGCTCACCGCAGTCGACGGCCAAGCTGCTCAGGGATGTGCTGGGAGTCCACACGGGGTGCTGATGGCTTCCAGACCTCCTGATGCGTCTGTCCCAGAGCATGTGCAGAGTGGGCCCCCCAAGCTCCCTCACCCAGCCGCGGGACAGAGCCAGGGGCTCAGGGCCATCCGAAGTGCCTCAGCATTTGGGGAGGCCCTGAAAGGGTGCACGAGGGCGCGGGGGAGACGGGATCCCACAGCCACCTGGGGACAGGACAGGTGGATGGAGCTGGATGGGGACAGTGTGTGGGCTGGGTTGGCAGGGACGGGCCCCGGGTCTGCCACCAACCGGACCTGACCTGTGGGGTTGATACAGGGGACAGATGGAAGGTGCTTTGCCGGGTGATGGATGCACGGGGACGCCAGTGAGGAAAGCCCCGGAGAGCAGAGTGCTGGTTCCTGGTGCACAGAGAGGGCACGGGGCAGGGAGAGGAGGTGGTGCCCCTGCTCCTCTGAGGCCCAAGGTACATCCATCCTGACTCCCTCCTAAGCACCTGCCATGTCCAGCCACGTCAAGTCCTGTCCGTCTTCCCTCCTAAATCCTTCCTGATGCGTCCATTCCCCTCCTCCACCATCTCCGCACCTGCTGCGCAGGCCATAGACCCTCCTGCCTGTCGTATGGCACCCTGCACCCCCCCCCCCAACGGCCTGGATCCTCTCCTGCAGCAGCTGGTGATGCCTCCTCTGGACGCAGACCTGTCCACGTCCCTCCCGCCTCAAAGCCCTCCCTGATGGGGGCACAGCTCCTTTCCAGGGCCACCGCTCTGCCCTCCCTGCCCTCATGAGAGGCCCCCAGACCCCAGGGGTTGCCACAACCCCTTGGCCTCAGGGCTTTGCATACACCGGTTCCTCCCCGCGGAGGGGCATTCCCTGCCTCGCTGTGTTGCTGGTGATGTCTGGGTCTCCGGAGAGGCCCGTCTTCCTTGGGGAGAGTGTCTCCAACAGCTGGTTTAGAACCTGTCCCCCTGTACAGGATCAGCCCCTTCCTGGAATTTTGCACTTTTGGGGCGTGTGACCATTTGGGTGGTGGCTGTCTCCTCCTCCAGACAGCTCAGGGCGGGAACGCACGATTGCGTGGACACATCTCCTGCTGGGCGTCAGGAGGGCCGAGATGGTGTCTGTTCCTGCACACCCACAGCCCCGGCACGCAGCGGAGAGGCCAAAATGGATCGAGGGTAGGGCTGAGCGAGGACTCTGGTCTGGCTCCTCCTGGCGCTGGCCGGTTCCTGCCATGGTTGCTCGCTTGTGGACGTGCCCACTGGACACGCAGTGTGAGCAGAGAGGTCTGGGCCCCACTCTGGCTTCCGCCCTGCCAACTCCTGCTCACAGTGCGAGGCTCCGTGGGGGAGCTCCTTCCGTCACGGGCTCTACCCACGGCGCGGCCTCCTGCTCTGTCGGCGTGCCTGTCTCTGTGCCCCGCCTCTGAGCTGTGGACTCACTGGGCGGGCAGCAATCCCATCTTCCTTGCCCCCAGAGTCACAGTGCCAAGCGCGGGCTCGTGGGGCACCAGCCAGAGCCATTGCATGGAGCGAGGGAAGGACGGGAACCAGACACAGGCCTCCCTCGGAGAGCTCACGGCTCGCCCAGAGAGAAGGCCGAACGGGAGCTGCCAGGATGGCAAGGGCCTGGGCGGGGCCAGCTCTGCTCCCGGATGGGCAAGGGAGCTGATATGGCGTCCGGGAAGGGGTGCTGCCTGGCAGGATCCCCCAGCACTCTGCACCCCCCAGTGAAAACCAGTTCCCATGCAGGATGTTGCTGGGGATGAGTGTTAGTGACTACACGGGGGTCTGGGTGGGACTCGAGAGGGAGGGGCAGGAGCTGGCCCAGCCTGGTCCCAGGGGAGGGAAGGCCGCCGACACCCCAGGTCCCGGGTCGGTCCCACCTGGAGACGTGGCTGGGTGTCGCAGGTCCCAGTGGACCCTTGTATGGCCTCGGGGCTCAAAACTTTCAGGCCCTGCCCTGCTGCCTGGTGGGGGGGCAGCTTTCCGGAGCAAACTTGTGCTATTGGGGCCAGCCAGGACGCACTTGGTGGCCATGTGGTCTGTTCTGCCGTGGCCCAGCTTTGCCATCCTCCCATGCACACAGACACTGACGATATGCCGCTGACCGGCTGTGTTCCAATAAAACTTTATTTGTAAAAACAGCTGACTCCGGAGGGTGGAGCACTGGAAGCCCAGAGGAGTCAGTATTTATGGTGCCGGCATGGCAGGGGACTGAGAACGCACAGCCTCTGGGTCTTCATCGGCTAAATGGGAAGATGTCCCCTGCTAGATTCCAGGAAGCTCAAGGTTCTGGCCGGTCCCACCCGCCGGGTGCTGGGGGTGCAGGGGGACCTTGTGGTTCCCTCTGGTGACGGGCACGTGGGGAGCTGGGGTGAGATCCCGGAGACACACTTCCCAGGACAGCCTCGGGCGTGCCGCCCTGGTGATGGGGTGATGGCTGGGGGCAGCCCAGTCTCAGGCCCCTGCTCTGATAGCCAGCACCCCGGGGGGAGCCGAGAAGGGGCTGGCTGGCCCCGTGGGGGCGGGGAGGCAGCCGTATCCCCTGCCCTCTGCTCCTCACCGAGGCTCACGCGCCCAGGAAGCCAATTTTTTGTCAGAATGACCAGGTTCGCTTTGGGCATATTGGAGAAAAAAAAGCTATTTCCTAGTGTCTAAATCTCATTAAAAAAGCAATTTTGCAATCAATTACCATGCAATTTAGCCACTAACTGTTTAATTATATAAATATAGAAAACAGGGGAGATGAAGAATAAGCAGAAGTGGGTTTGTCCTTCCTGTCCTTGCATTTATGAGCCCGGCCGGGAGAGCCCGTCTTCGGGGGACCCTCGGGGGCAGAGCCGAGCGGCTGGCGTGGCCCCGTTGCACCGCGAGTTAGACTTCCCAAGTCAGTGTATTACACGCGCCCGAGGAGGTCGTGGTGTCCGGGCCTACGGCAGGGGTAGAGATTCGTTCCCCGCAGGAGCTCGGACCTCCCGTCTTCAGCCACGCACTCTGAAAACCGTGTCACTCCATTGGCTTTTATTAAAGGAACGTTATTTCTACAAATTATCTTTTAATGCTGCGGGAGCGCGTGCCTCCTGGAACCACCGCGGGAGAAGCGGGGATGAGAAGAGTGCGCGGACGAGCCCCAGGCGTACCTGCGTTCCCGCCCCGCCCTTGGCACCCCTGCACGCTCTGCAACGAATACGGGGGGATCCGAGGCACAGACCCTGGCCTCACCCTGAGCCCCCGGCGACCACCCCTGCCTCAGGCCCGTTCCGGCTCAACCCCACATATGTTCCCCGTCCAGGCTCAGCTGCCGTGAACCCCCTCTGCCCTCTGTCCCCGGGCTCCGTTGTTGCTGGGGTGGGTCATGGGGTACAGAGAGCCCGGGCGCCTGGGTCTTTGGAAATATCCGGGGGACGTTTCTTCTTCCAGTCGTGAGGCTCGGGACTGGGCCCGTCGAGGGTCTCTGGGCTGGCCCCGTGGCAGGATGGGCTTGGCAGGTGCGCTGGCCACGGACGTTTGTGGTCTCCCAGACAGCGTCTGCGGGAATGGCGTGTGAAACCACAGAGGGAAACGACTCATGTCTGTCCCCGGCACCTCGGTGGCATGGTTAGAGCCAGACGCCCCCAGACAGCGTCTGCGGGAATGGCGTGTGAAACCACAGAGGGAAACGACTCATGTCTGTCCCCGGCGCCTCGGTGGCATGATTAGAGCCGGACGCCCCCAGACAGCGTCTGCGGGAATGGCGTGTGAAACCACAGAGGGAAACGACTCATGTCTGTCCCCGGCACCTCGGTGGCATGGTTAGAGCCGGACGCTCCCAGACAGCGTCTGCGGGAATGGCGTGTGAAACCACAGAGGGAAACGACTCATGTCTGTCCCCGGCGCCTCGGCTTGGTCCAGGGCTCTGGGCATGGGTTTCGCCTGCTGGAACCTTTCCATTGTGCATCAGAGAATCCCGTTCCTGTCCTCAGGGGCGGTCGCAGCTGTGGCTGCCGTGTGGGCCCAGGTTCGGACGACAGGCTGCGATCCGCTCCATTTCCCGTCGCAGGGCTTAGGTCCAAGCGCTCACCCAGCCCGTGTGCGGGTCTCCACACAGTCAAGGCAAGCGCGGCCTCCTTCGTTAGCTCGTGCCCCCGGAAGAGCGCAGTTCTTTCTCCCCCGGAACACGACTCGAGTCCAGGTCCTGTGCGGGACCGGAGCCTCCATGGGGGCAGGGATGACAGGCTCCCCGAGTCACACCTGCAGCTGACACACAAGTTACGGGGAGGCCTGGGGAGGATGAAGGCAGCGAGCAGGGACCCAGACCCAGGAGGGTCGGGAACCTGCTCAGGACGCCCCCGGCCAGGCTCTCGGCCCCTCGCCGGGCCTGAGTCGTGTTCCCCCACATCCGTATGATGAAGCCTGTCACCCAGGGTGATGGTTTCTGGGGGGACTCGGGAAGTGTTGTAGTGACAGGAGGCCGTGAGCGTGGCCCCGGGTGCAATCAGCGCCCTTGTGATGGGGAGAAGCGGGACGATGGCCGTCTGCGGACCCCCTGATCGGGTACTTTGAGCCTCCAGAACTGTGAGAAGTTAGTCACCGGGTCAGATCTCATCAAACGCAGAAAGACCCCTGGCGCGTCCCCTCTTGGTTCTGCGAGCTCTCCCGACGACTCAGCTCCTCCAGTGCTCTTCCAGAAAAGTCAGAGGGAGCGCGGAGGCCAGCAGCCCGTCTGTCTGTGTGCCCGCCGTGCCGGCCAGGCGCTGTGTTTGTGTTGCGCCTGTCATCTCAGGGAACCTCGCAGACAACCCCGCCGGCCACTGTTCTGCTTTGCTGATTTTCCCCAGGGACCGGTGATGGGCAGTGACCAAGTTGGATGAGAGCCTTGGCCTCTCTGGTGTCACAGAGGGTGATTTTCAGCCCCAGAGACCCTGCCTGAGAGGATCCTTCCCTGCGGGGAAGCCAGCAGGTGGGGCACAGGGTGGCTGGGCCACGTCGCGCCCTCCGTGGACCCCCGGGGAGGAGCCCAGCAGCCATCACTCCCGGCTCTGCCTGTCCCGATGGGTCCTAGGACCTAGGTGTCTGTGGGTGAGGCCCACGAGGAGGCCACGGCTTCAAGATCTCTGGCGGCACCTGGGTCCGGCTTGTCCCAGCCAGCCTGGGGGTGTCCTCGGCTGGCTGGACGGGCCCTGACCCCGAGGCTTCGGCTCACTCTAACCCCCAGGCAGCCTGGCTCTGGGCCCCACCGCACAGACAGGATGCGTAATTATGCCCCGATTTCCTTCCGAAGATGCACGGCCTTGGGACAGTGCTGCCTTCGGGGGAAACACCATCTGAGCGGGAAGGGGGCTCCATTCGGGGGGCAGTCAGGGGAGCCTGGCTCTGGGGCAGTGGGGGAGGGCGCAGGACGGAGAGCCACGGGGGTGCGGAGGGAGCCCACCATGGCCCTGGGGGACTCACAGGCCTCGGGGACCCCGAAATGTGCTCTCAGCCTCGGCCGGTGGGTGAAGTGAGTCGGGATTCCGCGTGTGGACTTGCGCGTCCCTCCTCCGTCCGTGCGATTTCCGGCGACTCCCCTCCCCGTGATTAAGCTTCGTGGAGCTTTGCCAGATGGCGTATTCTCCCACTCTCCCCGTCCCCCAGGGACCGTCTGAAATACAGGCCAAGCTCTCTTACCTCCAAATTATATTAAGGAGTTTAATTAACAGAAATGACTCCATAACCCATCGATCACAGTGTGAGCGTGCAGACACACACGGGCTCCAGCTTCTCCCTTTGTCCCCGGGGACCCAGCCACGGCCTCCACAGCCATCGGACCAAGCCGTGACCTTCCTTCGTTTCTCAGGAAAAGCTCCAAGGTGCGGAGGGGAGCACAGATGTAAACATTCAATCTTGAGGGTGTGCACCTGCCCCAGACCCCCACCGCCGGGTGGCGGCTTGGAACTTGCCCAGCAGAAGCTCGTTCTCAGGGCGAGCGCTGGAGTTTGGAGCCAGGAGTGGGCCACCTCCATGCCCTCAGGACGGGGTCTCTGAGCCACACAGGTGTGGCGGGCGGCCTGGCTGGCCCCTTCCCAAAGGCGCTGCACCGCTGAGTCTTCCCCCACTGACGTGGTTAGGAGACACGGAGCCACAAGCTCGGCGATCTGCTGGGAGCCTCACCTCCTTCTCTTGTCACCGCCCTGCCCCTCCCCCCAGTCCTGGGCTCCTGCTCCTTTTGCTTCCTTGTGTCTCCCTGGGGTTCCCCACGGGTGGTGCCTTGTGGCTTCCCATAGCGTGCATTTCGGTCATGACCACCCCCAATCTGATGGGGGCCCCTCAGGCTCCAAAGATGGAGGGACGCCTCACTGTCCTGCTGTCCATTTTCTCGACAAATGACCCCTTGCCCTCCTGGGCTTCAGACCTCCAGCCAGACATTCTCGTAGGGAGTCCGACTGCATGCGTGTGAACCCAGGATGTCCACCCATTTTGGCTGCGTTTCATCTACAAAGAGTCCAGGAACGCAGCGAGCATACAAAGCTGGGAATTTTGTGTTTCCTTTTGTTCCGAATGTGCCCACCAGTGGTTCAGCATGTTGGCAGCCATTCCCGATGGAAACGAGGCTCGTCGTATCGGCGTCACTAATGGAACAGTCCTGTGGGACCCCGCATGTTCGTGCAAAGGGCCGATGGGTTCACACAGCCTTGGGGCCCAAGTGTGCCGTAGCGTTTCTGCACTGAATGCTGGAACACGTGCTGTTTTACCAGGATTCGCTTCTCCTTCCTTCTCACCTTATATTAGGTTGGTTGAGGGATTCTGAGTTTCGGTTGGGCTATTTTCTGTGTTTTTGTTTGAAGGGTCATAAAATGTGCCATGGCCGTGGGGGTGGTTTATGGCTGCAAAGTCCTGCCAAGGGTGCACGTGGCTTTACCACGTGGTGGGCCACTCCTCGTGTTCATGGCAAAGCCCACTTCTCCACGCGTCCTCGGACCTGGGCTGGCTTGCGACCTGCTTTGTCAGCAGATGACATGGAGGCTGGCCTCCTGATGACTTGCATCTTCTGGGCTGGTAACGTCCTTGGAACGCTGAGCCGAGACCACCGGCCTGGGAAGCCGACAGCCAGACCCACTGCCCGTGTGTGTGAGCAGAGCCACTGGGTCCCCGGCCCCGCCCGCCTGTGGATGCAGGGTCGCCACAGAGTCGCGCACAGGCAGGAGCGGGGACAGGGTGCCGCGCGCTCAGCCGCTATGCCCTGGGGCAGTCTGTGCTCTGCCGATAGTTAGCGGGCACAGGGGCCTTACAAAATACTTGATTTAAATTAAGGGTTCTGAACCGCGGGCAGATGGTGGGCGCTCCTCATGCATGCTGGACACGTCCTCCTCTTGCGCCGCTGCTGGCAGGTGACCGCTGGTGTGTGGTCCACGTCACTGGGTGAGGGGGCACCCTCGCTGGGTTTGTCCCTCGTTCCTCACTTTCGTTCCTAGGTGTCTGCTTTTATTAACTCATTGCAGATGGTATTTTATTTTATTTTTATTTTTCCATCTTTTTTATTAATTATTTTTATAAACATATAATGTATTTTTATCCCTAGGGGTACAGGTCTGTGAATCGCCAGGTGTACACACTTCACAGCACTCACCATAGCACACACCCTCCCCAATGTCCACAACCCCACGACCCTCTCCCGACCCCCCTCCCCCCGGCCACCCTCAGTTTGTTTTGTGAGATTAAGAGTCACTTATGGTTTGTCTCCCTCCTGATCCCATCTTGTTTCACTTATTCTTTTCCTACCCCTTTAACCGCCCATGTTGCCTCTCCACTTCCTCATATCAGGGAGATCATATGATAATTATCTTTCTCCGCTTGACTTATTTCGCTAAGCATGATACGCTCTAGTTCCATCCATGTTGTCGCAAAGGGCAAGATTTCATTTCTTTTGATGGCTGCATAGTATTCCATTGTGTATATATACCACATCTTCTTTATCCACTCATCTGTTGATGGACATCTAGGTTCTTTCCATAGTTTGGCTATTGTGGACATTGCTGCTATAAACATTCGGGTGCATGTGCCCCTTTGGATCACTACGTTTGCATCTTTAGGGTAAATACCCAGTAGTGCAATTGCTGGGTCATAGGGCAGTTCTATTTTCAACTTTTTGAGGAACCTCCATGCTGTTTTCCAGAGTGGCTGCACCAGCTTGCATTCCCACCAACAGTGTAGGAGGGTTCCCCTTTCTCCGCATCCTCGCCAGCATCTGTCATTTCCTGACTTGTCAACTTTAGCCATTCTGACCGGTGTGAGTGGGATCTCCCTGTGGTGCTGGTTTGTATTTCCCTGATGCCCAGTGATGGGGAGCACTTTTTCATGTGTGTGTTGGCCATGCAGATGGTATTTTAAAACACTTCCATTTTCTAATTTTTTGTCGCTAGTACACAGAACAATCATTGTTTATTTATTTATTTGAGAGAGAGAGAGAGAGAGTGAGAGGGTGTGCAAGCAGGAAAAACAGGGGGAGAGGACGAGGGGGAATCTCAAGCAGGCTCCCCTCTAAGCGCTGAGCCAGACGTGGGGGTCTGTCCCAGGACCTTGAGGTCATGACCTGCGCTGAAATCAAGGGTCGATGCGTAACTGACAGAGCCTCCCAGGTGCCCCTCATTGACTTCTACACGGTGGCATTGTATTCTGCAAGGTCAACAACTCAATTATCCTAGTGTCTTTTTTGTAGATTCCACATCCGTGCATTTGGTGAATCATGACCACTTTATTTAATTTCCAAGATTTATGATTTTTGTGCTAGAATTTCCAAAATCTAAAGTTTCCAAACTCTAAAATTTCTAAAATCTAAAGTTTCCAAACTCTGAAATCTCCAAAATCTAAAATCTAAAATCTAAAATCTAAAATTTCCAGTACAATGTTGAAAACAATTTCCAGGGACTTTTGCTACTGATCTTACGGGAAAAACGTGCAGTGTTGTACTATTTTGCAGGATGTTGTTAGCTCTGTGTGTGTTTGACGCCTCTCTCAGGTTAAGGACATTCTTTCACAGTTTCCTTTTTTTTTAGTGACCAGAGTAGATGTTGCACTTTGTCCAATGTGTTATCTGAATTATGTGGTTTCTCTCCTTTATATGATAAGGGTTGCAAATTACACTGATTTTTTTCTCCTTTATGTTAATTTAGAAAATGTCACTGGCTTTTCCAAATTTTTTTTTAATAGATTTTAGGTATTTCTCTCTCTTTTTTTAAAGATTTTATTTATTTATTTGACAGAGAGAGATGACAAGCAGGCAGAGAGGCAGGCAGAGAGAGAGAGAGAGGGGGAAGCAGGCTCCCTGCCGAGCAGAGAGCCCAATGCGGGACTTGATCCCAGGACCCTGAGACCATGACCTGAGCCGAAGGCAGTGGCTTAACCCACTGAGCCACCCAGGTGCCCTCAAATTTTTTTTAGCTGGATTTTTTTCAAACATTTTTCCCAGGGTTGAGTTAATGTTCTGTTCTTGAGACAAATATCATTTGGTCATGACATGTTACACCTTTATATACCACTGTTTAATCTGTTAAGAGTTGGATGGAAAATTTTCTCTCTCTAATCATAAGGTGATTTTTCTTTTCTTATAATATCTTTGTCATCTTTTGGTACCCGAATTACTCTGGTTTCGTTCAGTGATTGAGGCAATGATTCCTCCTCCTATTTCTTCCTTAAATGGTAAAATTCCTTGGTAAATCCACCTGGACTACTTTTTTGGGTGAGGAAGTTTTTGAATTGAATTAAAAGTTATTTTACATATAAGGTCACTTTAACTTGTGCTTTCGCATCAGGCAGTTTTGGCCACGATTCTTCTTCAAAGAGCTTGTGTACTTCGCCTAAGTTGGCGACTTATTGCTGTAGGGTTGTTAATAATAATCTCTATTCTTTTTTTTTTTTAATTTTTAAATTTAAGGTAGGCAACATAGAGTACATCATCAGTTTCAGATGTAGTGCTCCAGGATTTACCAGTTGTGCGTAGCGCCCGATGTTCTTTCCCACAGGCCGCCCCCGGGCCTGTCACCCGGTTACCCCATTCCTGCACCCGCCTCCCCTCTAGCAACCCTCGCTTTGTTCCATTCTTCTTTTAATACATACAGATTCCGCAGGAAACCCCCTCTTTAGTGTCTGATATTGGTTATGTGTGTTTTCTGTCGTCTTTTTTTGAAGAGTCTCCTCGGAGAGGCTAGTGAGTTTATTATCTTCCCAAAGAGACAACTTTGACTTTGCGATTCTCATTTCTTTGTCCAATTTTTATGTCATTGATTTTCTCTCTTCTTGTTGTTTCCTGTTTCCTACTTGCATTGAGTTTTATTTGCTTTTCTGTTTGGCATTTATAGGCGAAAGCTGAGGTCACTGATCTCACGCCTTTTCTCTTTATTAATACAGGCGTCTAGGGCACCTGGGTAGCTTAGTGGGTTAAACCTCTGCTTTTGGCTCAGGTCATGGTCTCAGGGTCCTTGGATCGAGCCTGCTTCCTCCTCTCTCTGCCTGCCTCCCTGCCTACTTGTGATCTCCTTCTCTCTCTGTCAAATAAATAAATAAAATCTTTAAAAAAATACAGGCATCTAGAGCTCTAACTTTTCTTTTAGTCCCTGTGTTAGCTGTTGCCTACAGTTTTGAATAGGTTTTGCTTTCATTATCAACCAGTTAGAAATATTTCCTAGTTCCCTTGGTTATGTTTTTCACTGGCCAATGGATTATTTAAGTGTTTTGCTTAATTTCCTGGTATTTGGTGATTTCCGAGATGGCTTGCTGCCATTAGTTTTAAATTTAACTCCATTATATTAGGGAATATAGCTTGTATGATTTCAATCTTTTACATGTTTTGAGACATGCTCTATGGCCACAAGTACGGCCTGACTTGCCATTCCTGGTGTTCCTGAGAAGAATGTGGATTCTGCCGTTTCATGGGGTGACCTCCCAAAGTTAGTCAGGTGAAGGTGGTGGGTCATATGGCTCAAATCGTCTATATTCTTACAAACATGACGAGAGGAAGGATGGCTTAGCAGGACACGCTCTGTGCTGTAGGGGGAAGGGTTGCTGGGTGAGGGTTTACTTGTAGGGGACGAAGCTTTGGCATAACCTCTTGTTTAGGACCCACATATCTCACAGTCTGTCGAAGCCGGCAGAAAAAGATTACTTGATTGGCTTAAGTCACCTGCTTCCTAAGGGCCTCTGGTGTGTCTATCCTATCTCTGGGGAGCTTGAGGAGAGAGGGTAAGCTTTCATCAGGAAATAGGGTTGATTAAGTGTGCCCAGTGCCCTGTCCTTTATGACTGACCATGCCCAGTGAGACCAGCTCTGCTCTGCACCTGGGATGAGGCCCTGACTGCCTTGGGACTGAGCTCACTCGGTGGGTGCTTCCTACGGCCATCGAGCACGCACGGTCCTTTTGGATGCTCAGCTCCAACCCTTGGGGCTCCCGTCCTGTAGGACCGTTGGAGCCCAGCAGTGGTTGAGTGACAAGCAGCAAAGTCTGGGGTTACCCAAACCAAGCATTCATTGTTCAGGTGGGGAGCCGAAGCCCAGAAGGTGACAGAGGGTTGATCGAGGTCACACCATGAGCGGTGCCACGCAGGAGATAAGTGTCGGCTCTCCTGTGCCCTCTCCACACTCAGCGCATCACAGAGCTTTGGCCCCAGGCCAGAACGCGCGAGAGCCCAGCACGGCTGACACTCCATGGTGTGCAAACCAGAGGGTCAGATGAAGTCAGAAAACCTCTCTCCCCAAGATCCCTATCAGGAGAGACGTGCCAGGAGAGGAGCACGGCCTTGGCCCGTCTTGCTGTCTCCGGGCAGCATGAGAGCCTCCCTGAAGTGTTTGCTGCCAGGACCAATCTGCTCCGTTTGTGAGGGGGCATAGGGACATGGGGTCTGGGGATTCGTGGCTTAATTGCCCCCAAGCCGTTGGGAAGGCGAGGAGGAGGGAGAGTCCCCTGGTGGGAGCAGGTCATTGCTTGGGCGCAGAGATTCTCTGGCACTTGCTGCAAAACGTTTGCAGACCGTGGAGCACTGGCGGGTGAGCGTGCGTCCGAGCACACTTCAGCTCCAGAGATGTATCTGGATCTCTCAATCGGTGGGGAGAGCTGTTGCCATGAGGGCCTGGCAGTTTGTTTTTTCTGCTTAAGCAAAACATAAATTATCCGGCCCATTAATATCCGGGCGCTTTAATCCATTATTAGAGGAGAAAAGTAAAAATCCTGCACCAAGATGAATGTGTGCCCTCACGGTGATTAATAACACCCAGCCCCTGGTCCATCCATCACTCGGCGGCGGCCCCGGCGGGGAGCCGACGGAGGGAACAGGTGGGAATCCGGCAGAGCCCTACCTGGAGGATCGTCCCACGGCCCCTTCCCGCATCTCCCCTCCTCAGAGCCCTCATTCGGTGAACCCCCTGCCAGAGCACCTACTGTGTGCCGGGCCCTGTTCCGCGGGTGAGGCCCGAGCAGCGGAGGGGGTGGTCTCTGCTCAGAGCATCTCTGTGCATTCGGGAAGCGGAGTCAGCACCCAGCACGAGAGAGTGAGGACTCAGGCGTTGGACCTGCGGGGCCGACTCAAGGACTGTCAGAGCCCAGAAGGGAGATGCGGACATGCTGGGAATGCTTTCTGGAGGAGGCGGGCTGCTGCTGGGCCTTGGGACATGAGATGTGCGTGGTCAGCACAGTCAAAGATACCGGTTCTCCAGCACGGGTCTTCGCCGAGGGTCACGCGAGGGGCTACTGTTATAGGACTGTGTGGTAGCCACGAGGTGGGCTTCCTGGTCCCCAGGGGCAGAGCTTGGCCTGGGAAGTGTGGGCGCGGGAGCAGCAGAGGAGCCCATAGGATGGGCAGGTGCGCTGGGCCGCCCTGCGCAGCGGGAGCCCTGAAACAGGGTGGTCTCCCGTTCTGGACCTTAGCAGGCACATTGCGTCCCCTGGCGCTGGGACGTGTCCTCCACCTGGGGGAAGAAAGAGTGCACAGGCTCCTCCCTCCGCTCTGCAGTGGGATGACGGCTTCCCCTCCTCCCCCTTAGCCCTTTCCGCCCTGGCTCTGTGCTGTGCCGTCCCCGTTTCCAATCTGAGAACTTCTGTTCATGCCCCAGCCTTGCCCCAAAGCTGCCTCCTTGGGAGGTGTGCTGCAGGCAGAAGGGGCCACTCTCCCAGTCCTGGGCGGGGTTCATTGTTCCCACCCACCCTGGACTCTGTCTGTTCTCCCCAGCTTGTTGTGGGGACATCGCCGCCAGTCCCGGGGGCCAGCGGACCGGGACAGGAGTGGGCCGGACCCACGCGGGGTGGGGGGGAGCAGGACGTGGTGGCACAGCAGACTGGTGCCTGGGGCCTGTCCTCCGGTGGCATTGCAGCCACTGTCCGGCAGGCCGTGCTGGGCTGAGCACTCGGTCAGTGCCAAGCTCCAGGTGGGCATTCAGGACCCAGGCCAGTGACACGGACGTGCCCTGCAGCCCGGCCCAGGCACAGATGTCAGCACGGACAGGCTGCCCTGCCGGGGACTTCGGGGATGCTCTGTCAGAGCAAGACAGCTGGGAGCAGGGGTGGCCTGCCCCCGGTCCATCTCTGAGCCCCCATGATGCTCACGGAGATGAGGTGCACCAGCCTCCCATGAGCCGGACCCCTGGTGACAGGCTGGGCACCTGGTGCATTGGCGGCCGGCCTGGGGAGCCACTGCTGGTCCTGTCAGTGTCCTCCTCATCCTTGTGCTCCTACTGCAACGGAGCAGCATGGTTTCTGGGGGGCTGGTCCTGCCGGAGGCTGCAAGTGCCGCTCCTGCTGGTGGTCAGTTGCTCTGGAGGCGGGGGAGGTCTCGGGGACACTGCCCATGGCCTGTCCTGAGGGGCTTCTGCACAGAGAGCTGGGCTCCGTTTATGACCGATGTGTTGCACATGGTACGGTTTTGAACTTCCCCAGTGAGCTCCTTATACATCTGCAACGATCTAAATGGGCTGGAGAAAAGTCCTGGGCCTCTGCCTCAGCTGGGCCAGCCTGGGGGGCTGGGAACGCACCCTGTGTCGGGAGGGGCCACGGCATAGCCCCCAGCCATATGTCAGGACTGGGGACAAGGCCCTGACCTCTGGGATGGAGAGGGGCCACTTTCTGGTGGGCGAGTAGAGGAAGACGTCCCCCAGGCTAACAGGAAGGACACACCTCGGAGACCCCATAGCGAGGGCCAGACTCTGCCCGGTGACTGGGGTGAGCTCCCGTGCAGGCTGAGGTATCCAGGGCAGACCCGGGTGTGGGGCACACAGGGAACCTCTGAGCTGTAGGTAGGGTCCCCTCTTAGGGGCCTTGCTTGTAATCTAGGGGATCTGGGCTTATCCCTCCAGTGGTTCAATTTCTACTTTTTTAGTTATGAAAGTCCTATGCGCCTGTGGTAGAAAATTCTGATGTCCCAACTCTGCTAGCATTTGGATGCTTCCCTCGCATTTCCCCCGCAGATTTATTTTTATTTTTATTTTATTTTGTAATATTTTGTTTATTTATTTGACACAGTGAGAGGGAGAGCACAAGCTGGGGGAGCAGCAGGCAGAGGGAGAGAGAGAAGCAAGCTCTTCGCTGAGCAGAGAGCCCGATGCGGGGCTCGATCCCAGGACCCTGGGATCATGACCTGAGCCGAAGGTGGACACTTAACTGACTGAGCCCCCCAGGCGCCCCTCCCTGCAGATTTTTTGCGGTCACGAGCACCAGTTGTATATGTGATTTTGTATCCCTGTTTTATGGCACCGGAACGTCCTGTGCCCTCCTGCACATTGCTGGCAGTCTGAGCTACTTTCTCTGCAGTTATGAGCCCTCAGGAGATGCGCTCATGGTCCGGTGTCTCAACTCTGGGGTTCTGGGCTCTCAGACCAGTGGGTCTCACCCTTGTGGCCATCACTCGCAGGGTGGGTGTGTGTGTGTCAAGAAACCCTGGGGTCCAGGCATTGCTGGCTTGGGAAGGAGGCAAGACGTTTCTAGGAGTCGAGGGTCTCTGGAGGCCTGGGGAAGAGGTTCCCCCCACCGTCCCAGAATCTCCCTGCGGCACATGGCATCAGGGTTCCAACGAGGGTGGCCTCATCCTCCCTGGCTCCTCTCTCCCCTTCCCTGCCCTTCCTTCTGTCTTTGCCTCTTGGTGTCAGAAAAAATCCATTAGACTTTCATTGGCTTTAACAATAATGTTCATTTTTCTTTTATTTATAACAGGAAAGCCTGGAAATTGTTGGAAGAGCACCAAAAGCTGTTTAACACACACCCCTAACCCTCACCACTGTAAGCCCCACCCCTACTACACTGCATGGTACGTATTTATGTATTTGCCACGTATAAACAATCAGCATGTAATTTAATCGTGTATATTGTGAAATTTGCACTATTTTATAGACAGCTTTCCCCCGACTTGATGAATGATTAGGAACATTTCCACTGCTCCAAGAGTTCCTGGAAAAGATGACGTCTAATGGCTCACACATTCCATTGTATGGCTAGGATACCAGATTTTCAATCAACCGTCATGCATTTGGATAATTTTTTGCCATTTTTTAGTTTCATAAATAAGTCCCCCATGAGCACACTCATGCGCAAATTTTTGTGCATATCTCTGTTTTTCTCCTCTGTGTACATATAGCTGTGAGTGGAATTTTTTGAAGATTTTGATGATCATATGGAATTATTCTATGGCAATATGATATATATGTATGTATTCACATAAAATGCCAAAAGTACTGTATTCTGTAAAATCATGCAATAAAAATGACATAACTTACAGGAAAAATATGTTTAAGACAGATCACTGAAAATTATGCTCTGCTGTAACCACAACACTAACAGAAACCAACCACCTTAATAAAAATGCTATTTAAAAATTAATTAAATTTCTAACAAAGAGAGCAAAAACTACTTTACTCGTAGACGCTGCTTGCTGGAAAGGGATGTGGGGACCGTCTGGAGATGAAGTGTTAAGCGAGGGAGAGGAGGTCTGAATGCAGATGGTGCCTCCCGGGCAGAGGGCGGCCAGACGCGGCCCAGGGGCACTCCGGGGGGCGGGCAGCTCGGGGTCCCCAGCTCAACTGTGTGCCCCTGGTGGCAATGTGAACACAGCGCGGGGAGAATTGCCTGTGAACCGATGTGACCCCTGGACTCCGTCGATGCTCCCGCCATCGCGCACACCCTCATTCCCATCAAAGAGCAGGACGGACAGACTGCTTTGCAAACCTGCAGGCCAGCGTGGTGGCTCGGGTATCCTTCCATTTACAGCGCATGAGCGTCCTTGCCTGGACTCTTCCCAACACAGAAAACTTTGCCAATTTGATAGACATGGGATCTTGGTTTTCAATGTGTGGGTTTTGTTTTGTTTTGCTCTGTTTATCAACAGAGAAATGGTTATCTTTCATATGTTCCTCAGCCAGGACTATGGCCTGTGTGAACCTCTGGGGCCTGGGTGTTGTCTGTTCTTCCACTGGGGTGTTCATGGTATTCTTTATGTATGGAGGTTATTAATCCTTTCTCTGTCATGACATGGTCAGATACTCTTTTAGCTTGTCATTTGCTTCTTGGTTTGGTTTAGGATGCTTCTTTTTTTTTTTAATTTTTAAGCATTTATTTATTTGAGAGAGAGAGAGAGAGCACAAGTAGGGGGAGAGGGAGAAGCAGGCTCTCCACTGAGCAGGGAGCTGGATGCGGGACCTGATCCCAGGACCCTGAGATCGTGACCTGGGCTGAAGGCAGACGCTTAACCAACTGAGCTGCCCAGGTGCCCCTGGTTTAGGATTCTCCTGAGGCACAGAATTTTAAACATTGTCATCATATCTTTACTACTTTCTCTGTGGCTTTGTGCCAGCTGGCAGCTGGTGAAATGGTGGCATCATCTTCCAGACTTTTTAGGTTTCTTTTTTTTTTTACAGTTAATTTTTTAAAAATTAGTCTAGGACTTATTTTAACAAATTGTGTGATGTGATGATCTAATAATTTATTTTCCCCATACCCCAAGTTCCCCCCAAACTGAAAACATTCTATGTCTTCCTACCAGCTGCTGCTACAGGAAACATACAGGAAAAATAATGAGAGTACTTACTCATTATAAACAGACTCATTTAAGGGGGGTGTGTGTCCTGTCTCATTGATCTGTTTGCCGATATTTCTCCTGGTTTCCTTATCCTGTGGGTTTAGAGACTTTATATATTAAGTATCTCATGTACAAACCCTCATTGTTCCTTTACCCAAAGCTTTCTTAGATGAAACTTTGTCCTATTCCTACTTCTCCCAAAGTTTATCTGTTGGGAATTTCCATTAGGGTTGTATTAAACCAAGAATCGGCAAGCTTTTTCTGTAATGGGTCAAATACTGATATTCTAGGCTTTGTGGGACACAGGTGTTTTATATGCCTCCTTCCTCTCTCTTTCCTCTTTCTCCCCCAACTCTTCCCTACTCTTCTTCTGCAAATGTAAAATAATTCAAGGGCTGGGGAAAACAGCCCCTGAGCTGTTGTTCACGAGCACATGATTTAAATCATCTCAGTGGGTTTCCTGGGGCCATAACAAAGGACCACACAGGGTCTGACTCAACATCGTAGGAGTTTATGGTCCCACAGTTCTGGATGCCTGTGATCCAAAGTTAAGGTGTCCGCAGGACCGTGCTCCCTCTCAAGCCCACAGGGGAGCTCTTCCTTGTGTCTCCCTGGCATCTGGTGCTACCGGCCATAGTTGGTGTGCCTGGTGGGTGGGCTGGTGGGGGCGGCTCTCCAGTCTCTGCCCCCGTGGTCTGGGCTTCTCCTTGAGTCTCTGTCTTCTTATAAGGACACCAGTCTTCCTGGATAAAGGACCCACCTGACCCCAGCATGACCTCAACTTAACTAATTCCATTTGCAAGTCTCTAATTCCAAAAAAGCTCCCGTTCTCAGGCAAGGCGGGGGGGTGGGGGTGGGGAGGGCTTCACCGTATCGCTTTTGGGGGCGAAGCCATTCAACCCATGATGTCAAGGAAGAATACAAATTGAAGGGAGTGGCAGAAGACATCCTTAGGCTAGTACACATTTCCACCAAAAGCATCAGACGTGTTCTCTGTTGTTCATTAACACTGTAATGTCAAACCATTCTTGCAAACATGGTTAATCCGTTTATTCGTCCGAGTAATTTTCTCTTCGTCCTGCCTCTGCTTATACAGGCACATGTACCAGCACTCCCAGACACGTGTCTTCACTCTCCCCACGCTGACACTTTGCCAAGTGCCATGGGGACACCACTTCCTCTGCAGAAAGCTCAGCTTGGCTTTCCAAATCCGTGGGTGCATGGCAGTGGGAGCCCTTGACGCAGCATGGGAGTTAATGCACGTGTGAGCAAAGTGTCCTGTGCCCTTTCTTGGGGGAGATAATGCCTTAACCTTGCATTTCCCCATGGTGGCTGTTCCCTTCCTCCGAGGGTGCAGGGTCAGCTCTGAATCCTCAGGACACCGGCACCAGTGCTCTTGGAATGAATGTCGTCCTGAACCTGGACGCACCAAGGGGGACGCAGGTCCTGGGACCCTGCACTTGGGGAAGGATGGGTTGGGAGCTGATGGGCTCTGATGTGGGCATTTAGCTGTGTCTGCTGTGTCTACTGCTGCTCCGGTCAGGCCTTCCCCTGCTGGGCACTGACCTGGATGCGTCTGCACACACCCGTGAGCCCACGGCGATCCAGGGAAGCGTGTGTGGGAACCTGAGCGTGTTGTCCTCGGCCAATGGACAGCGCCTCCCACAAAGGCAGAGGCGGCAAAGTGGGGCCATCCCCTCAGCCTTCCCCAACCCCGCCGTCGGGTGGCCCCCTTTCCCGCCAGGCCTGGGGCACCAAAGGCTTGTGGTCCCCACGCCCTCCATGGGCCCCGGCACCCCTCTGTCGGCACAGCAGACTCGCCCCTCTTCGGAGCTGCCGGGATCCCATATGTTCCCCCATATGCCCGAACCTTTCTGCGATTCTTCCATCTGTTTCTGGGAAATGTGAAGGAATTTAATGATCTTTTCTGGGGTTATTAAACCGACAGCTGTTGTCATTAATAGAGGACATTCTTTACAGCGCGCGCGAACACTAGTCGTAACTCCGGCCTGTCACACGGCTCGCGCTAATGAGTCGCGTGCCCGTCTGCAGACTGGGGAGGCGGGCTTTGAAGAATGACCATCTCCGTTCTCACTTCTGTTTTGTTCTCCCAGCAGCTTTGGAAGCAAAATGTATAATTGGCAAAAAAAAAAAAAAAAAAAAAAAGGCACAAAAAAACAAAAACAAAAACAAAAAACCCCAAATCCAATCCGCCCGCCGCTGGCTTTCTTTGAGAATGAAGGCACTTGAGTGCTAAAAAGGAAAGATTACATTTTCCTGTGTTTCAAATTGCAGCTCATTTTCTGGTAGAATGTTCGAGGCAGAGAGAAACCGGCTTTTATCGTTTGAATTGGGGTTGTCTGCAGGGCCACACGCGGGTGGCTGGAGGCTGGGCTGGGCACACGAGGAGCAGCAGGGAGGGGACACCCGATCTGGCCTCCCCCTGCCCCTTGGGCCAGCCGGTTTCTAGACCGACAGCCTCGGCGACTGATCTCTGGGGTTCAGCTGGCCTGGGCCGGGAGTGGAAGGGTGGGGCTTTCTTCTCAGGAGGGAGGCCTCAGAGCTGCAGCGGTCAGGGCGGTGGGTAGGGGTGAGAAGTCTGGGACAGCAGGGCCGAGGACAGCCGGTGGCCCCTGCATGAAGGCTCCAGCCAGGGTTCTGGCAGAGCTGGGCACACGGGAGTATGTTGGGTCCCATTCCTGAGAAACTGGGGGCCACATGTCCAGAGAGTACACAGGAACCAAGAAAGACACCTGTCCACACATGGTGGCACTCAGCAGAGGGTCTGGGCCCAGGGACCCCAGCACCTCTATCCACACCCAGCGAGAACCCTTGTGGGGTGAAGGGGGGGTGCCTGGTGGTTTGCTTGGGTCCTGGGTCAGGCCAACGGGGAGGACCTGGGTTCCGGAAGGAAGCAGCTGCCGGGTTGGGAGTGTGAGGCTGCTGTGTGGCCCGTGGCCTTGGGACACACACTGAGTGTGCCCAGCGGCCAGGGACCAGGGAGCAGAGAGGCAGAGCGGGGAGGAGACAGCAGCCTCCCAGGGTCCCTTGTTCTTCTCCAGTGACAGTATTCGGAAAGAGGAACAGAGTATGTACCCCACATTTTGCTTGGCCTGTGGAATATTAAGAGTCCAAGTCTCGCCCTCAAGGCGCTCATGGTCAGGTTGTGGGGACAGACACTCAAACCACATGGGCGTGAAAAATGGGCACAGTTCCCTGTGTTTGCCTGTGTTGGCGTGGGTCAGGGAAGGCTTCCTGGAGGAGGCAGCTTCTCAGCTGGTGCAAGAGGACAAGGAGGGCTCAGCCTGTCTGCAGTGGGTGGGGGTTCCCAGCAGGAGGGCCCGCAGTGAGCCAGAGGTGGGCTGGATGCTGGGTGTGGGCAGGAGAAGCCAGATGGGAGGCTGGAGGGGGAGGTGTGTGTGAGGAGTTCGGTGCCGGCTACGGCTTATGACTCCAGCCGTCCCGGAGGTCGGGGGCTGCAGGTACAGTCACATTGCTAACTGTGCTTTTCCTATTGGCCTTCATGAATCTGCCCTTCCCGCCAGTTAGAATATGAAATCTGGCAACACGTGGGATGTGAGGTGTTTGCTTATGAACCGCCACTCTGCTGAGGGCTTTGATCCCTCACACGGTGCCCTGGTGTCCTCTTGTGGGAGGGAAGAAGGAAAAGCACGTCTCCTGCAAGCTTGTGCTGGTGGCCATCACACGCTCTCCGGGACCGGTCATTTGGGGGATGGACCCTGCACAGAGAAGTGTGCACAGGGTCTGTGCAGGTCCACTTCTCTGCATAAGGGTCCGTCCTGCGCTATCACACAGCTTGCGATCTCCCACAGCAGGGGACCCACTGTGATGGCCGTGTCTCCCCCTTGGGCTCCCGGCTCCCGAGGCCTGGTCTGTTCATTTGTACCTGCTGGAAGCTGGACGTGTTTCGGGTGCGTGCGGAGAGCCCACCATATGTCCCTTTGCAGGCTCCGAGCTGCCCATGAGGGGACGGTGCCTCCAAAAAACATCACAGAGATTTCACGTGATGAAGTTTCCTGCGGTTGGAAGGCGTGGAGACCCTGACCTTGGCAGAAAAAGCTAATGTCAAGTAAATTTCATCTCAAACCCAAGCAATGCTGGGATCTCTTTCTAAAGTGAGCACATTTCCAAAGAACTCGGCCTCGCTTCTGTTGACTCAAGTACTCCCCATTATACTGTCACTTGAACATGTACCAACACGGAGCTGGAGTAAAATTCTGTTTATGGCTCTCATTTCATTGTAAAAGCAAAACAAATGGACAAATTACAGAATGGCAAACTATGAAATCAATAAAATTCAAATTAACAGCATTAACTTAATAGGATGCCATTTTACCAGGCCTAAATCTCAGCCCTTTCCATGAGCGTGGACTCTGCCTTCCTGTTATCACTCCTGGGAAGCTGACTGTGGCTCCCCACGCCCCAGCGCCTTCCTACAGAGCGTGCCTCCTTGTCCTGGTCTTCTTAGACCACCACAGTTAGCAAAAACAAAACCCAGTGCAATCCCTGAACGCTGGAGAGCTGTGGGGTTTTTTACATTTATTTTTTGAATATTTTATTTATTTATTTGGCAGAGGGAGAGAGAAAGCATGAGCAGGGGGAGGGGCAGAGGGAGAGGGGGAAGCAGGCTCCCCGCTGAGCAGAGAGCCCGACGTGGGGCTTGATCCCAGGGCCCTGGGATCATGACCTGACCTGAAGGCAGATGCTTAACTGAGTCACCCAGGTTCTCCAAACTGAAATCTTTTTTTTTTTTTTTTTTTTTAAAGATTTTATTTCTTTAAGCAATCTCTACGGCGAACACAGGGCTCAAACTCAGAGTTCTGAGATCAAGGGTCATATGCTGTCCCGAGTGAGCTGGCCAGGCGGCTCTGGAAAGCTGCATTTTTAAGTCTCACCCCCAACACACACACACACACAGACAGACAGACACACACACACACACACACAGGCACACACATGTGCACATGCAAGCACGTGTGAGCCCTCCTTGTGCAACTCTTCCAACTTTCCTTATGTTTGAAATTTCGTAATAAAGTGTCAGAACACACAAAAATAGAAAGGAGATGACCCTGAACATAGAACGTCTGAGTCTGTATTCGGCAGCAGGAGGAGGTGGGGTCCTGGTTTCAACAAGGAGACCCCCACACCTTGGGAAACTCCCCAGGCCCAGGTTGCGGGGAAGGTTTGTTCACCCAACCCTCTGCCCGCCTTCCGGACCTTGCGCACAGTCTGCTTTACACACCGTTTCCCCAACGTCCTTCCAGCAATCTGAACAGCTACCACGTGGACCGATTTGTGACCGCCGAAAGGTGGGTTCAGGATGAGTGGCTGGTCCCCCTCCAAAACATCTCCTCGCTCTCGGGGGAGGGGGAGGAATGAGAAGAGGGGCATGCTCTGCCGTGTGCCCCCCAAATGCGAGCCTCAGCGTGCGGGCCAGTCTGCAGCTGGCCGCCATGGGCGCTGACCACCCTCATCGCCACAGCGTTCTGGTGCCATTGAACCTGGAAGTGGATAGCATGTGTCTGGATGCAAAGAAGGACCACAGGGACCTAAAGATCCCCGAAGAGGCCCGCCGAATTTATGACGTTCCTTTCCCTGCTGGGCCCAGGCTTCTCCGCTCAGATCAAACCCAGGGAGTTCCCTGGAAAGGAGAAACAGACTATTGTTTGCCTATGTTGGGAGATAACTAAAATCCAATAATATACCTTGTTAATTTAGTGAGAAGGGGGAAAAAAAGACCACACTGCAAATATAGGTTCCAGGAGACAGAGGAAGAAATTACATTGTAGCACATGTGAAGTTGCTAATTCGATACATTCACACTATAAATACTACAGAGACACATTAGCCTGGAATGAGCAGTAGCTCTTCCCCAGCTTACTGGGCTCAACCCACCCTGCTTTCCTGTTGATTGGAGACTTTGAATGAAGACAGAAATGTGACCAGAAGGAATGTCCCTTTTTAAAAAAAAAACCTTCAGAATAAAAAAACGACTTAGCAATCTACACGAAAACACAAAAAGCAATCCACAATTGTCCGTATTTAGGGGATGGGCCCCGGAGGCCTCTTCGTCCTGCGGTGCTTCTGGAAATAGCAGTTGAGGAAAAATTAAATCTTGAGTTTGTCGGAGCAGAGGAGAGCAGACGGGGAGTCGTGATCGGTCCCCGAAGCAAGCTGCTGGCTTTCTGGGTCACTGCACGAGGCATGCACAAGGCACGTGGGAAGCGCGGGGTGGGAGGGGGTGCCCGGCTTCTCCGAACCCGGCGCTCTGCTCTCAAGGAAACAGCGTGTCTGCAACTTATCTGTGGTTGAAAAGACTTAAGTCGGAGGCTTCCAGTGCTCTCCCCTTTCAAAGTGACAGTAATTGAAGGATGGAGCCACGCAATTCTGACATTTATAATTCGGCTGTGGAAAAGGTCAGCCTACTCGTGGGTGTGCCACGGAGCCCGCGGGAGAGGAGTCAGAGATGTCACGTGACGTGTTTGATATTTTCAGGGATGCTTTGATTAATAACGGCTTCAATTTGCAATATATGATCATAACCCTCTACTCTCTGCCGTATGGAGTGACAGGCTCTGCAGAAATAAAGCTGTAGCTCCCCCCAAGGCGGGGTCTGAATGGAGGCCCAGAAGGACCCTGTGGGGAGCCATCTGTGGGAGGAAGAGGCCATCTTCCCCGCTGCGTGCGGCCTGGTGTTGGGAAGGGAGTCCTGGAGGCGGATGGTGGAGGGCTTGAGAGCCACACACAGGAGGGGGTCTTTATCGGGGGGCATGGAGGAGTTGTGAGCATGGGGATGTGTACTCGGTCCTCCGAGGGCTCCTGCCTGCTGCCAGTGCTGCCTGGGCAGGGTTGGAGGTGTGAGGGTGCAGGTGGGGACCCCACCTGGGAGGGGCCGTGGCTGCAGGCTGGCATGAAGCTAGAGGACAGGGTGCAGAGGGAGTTCTCAGGGGGCACACCGGGGAACAACACCCTAGAGAGGGAGCTCTGAGGATGGCCCAGCTTCCAGCTGCCCCAGTGACCCTCAGGGGTTCTGCTTCGATGTTCTTGCAGAGAGGAAGTTGGCGCTGTGTCTGCCCCTGCCACGTCCCTCAGCTTGTGCACAGGCCCAGCCCTCTTCCTGGGCACTGGGTCCCAAGTGAGGGAGCAGCCCCAGGAAGCAAGAGGTCCAGGCATTGGCCGCCCTCCGTGCAGGGGAGGAAAGGAGATGTGAGCCCAGAGGTAGGGAGGAAAGTCACCTGCTCTCACAGCAGGGCCGTCTGTGACACTGACCCCCAGGTCACCAGTGGGGGGTCAGGCCCAGAGATCAACATCTGGCCAGGAAGAGGCTCGATCTGGGGCCAGGGCCATGGGCCAAGGAGGAGGCTATGTGAGAACTGCAGATACGGGGACACTTCCTCCCAGACAGAGGCTGAGCCCCAACACCCCTGATTAGGTCTGCAGCTTGCTTTACTCACATGTCAGGAGGGGGAGGGGATCTGGTCGGCCCAGCCTGGGTCCCTGTGGGAGCTGTCACACTCCATTAGTCAATCATCGGTGGCCGACAGGAGAGTGGGGTCTCTCCAGGCCAAAGGGACCGTGCCACCATGTGTGGGGTAACTCCCAGGGAAAGGGGCTCTGCCGTGAGCCAGGCTTTCAGAAGCATGAGGACATCCTCCCGGGGGTGCTCCCTTGGTGTTTCTGAGCCTAAACCAGTCTTTCTGTCCTCGGAGTCCTTGCCCTGGAGCCAACAGCCTGTGTCTGTAGATGCACTGGTTTCTCGGGGGACGTTTTTTCCTTCCAGATTGGTGGTCCGTGGAGAGGCCAGAGCTGAGCATGCAGACATGCCCACGAGCCCCAGATGTTCAGACCTGGGGTGGGCGGGGGTGTGTGTGTGTGTGTCTTAGAGCACCCACCCCAAGCATAGTGCGGGTCACCTGACCCCCACCACGGAGGCCCATGCTGGGGACCCGGCTGAGCTGTGACCTAGGGGGGAGGGGGTGGGTCCGTGGCTGGCCATGGTGGCCAAGCTGCCGGAGCATCAGCTGTCATAGTGGCGAACCGTGTCAGTCCTGTCCGGAGAGCTTCTCAGGCCCTTTGGGCTGTTGCCTGGGGTGTGGCCTGTTCTCCCTGGGGGCCATCCATCTGTGACACCATCCACCTTGCTGCCATATGGGTCCCCCCGCTCAAGGTGGGAGGAGACTGGGTCATGTGGCGAACCAAGCACCTTCTTATCTTTCTGCTCCAAGTCTCAACATGACAGAAAAGGTTTCACTGTGCACCACTGCTGTGGAAAGCACAAAGCAGGCTCTGAGAGTGGACAGGATTTAAAGAAATCCACAGAAGATGGAAGGTGACCAGAGCAGAGGCCAAGCCAGCGGCAGCTGGGAGCACCATGTTTAGGGACGGCAAACGCAGGATGGGCTAGAGGGGCCCAAAGAGAGCAGGGACCGCAGGCATCGGGGACGATGGTGTGGAGGGGAGGTGGCTGTGGGGCCCTCGCTGCACCCGTCCCCAGGCTGTCTGAGCTGGAGAGGCCACGTTATGGGGTTTGTGTCCCCTTAGTGCCCATGGCTCTTGCTCACACTGCTGTGAAGAATGAGGAGGTGGACCAGACGGGAGCGGTGGGCGGCCTGGCAATGGTTACCGAGCAGACGTGTGAAGCTCCTGGAGAGGGTGGGGGCTTGAGGGTTGTTGGCCTCTGAGCTCCTAGGGTTTCATAAGCTCTTCTGAGGAGCTGTCTTAAGCATCCTGAGACTGGGCCCCTGTGGGCTGGCTGCTAAGCTGTGTCCGTCGGGGCTTTGATCGCACACCTGGCTACCTATCAGGTCACTGTTCATGTGTCCTGACGTCGGAGGCTGAGTGACAGTGGCCAATGTTTTCTGGGCTGACGTCGGAGGCTGAGTGAATCATCTATTTTGAGAAGGCCTGTGAAAGCCTTTTCTGCAGGCTGTAAGATGGGATGCGATCGTGGTCCTGTCTGGGGCACAGAGCAGGATGCCAGTGCCATCTTGTCTCTGCAGTCCCAGCTTGTTTGCCTTCCTGTTGGGGAGCCTGGCCCTTAAAGACTTAAGTGTCCAATGAACTCCCAACGGCAGGGCCTCCATGGGTAGGTCCAGGAGCAGGAGCAGCCAGCTGAGGTCGGGGTGGGTAAGCCCAGCGACGCAGCCGAGGGAACCTCACCAACCCTGTGCCCACGGACTGACCTCCAAATCCCATACCCAACAGGGCTTGGCAGAGAGCCAAGGAAACGCAGGAAATTCTCCACGAAATAACAGCGACATGCTTCCCAGGACTGAGGACAGGCTTCCCAGTGGGTGTGCAGCTCAGTTTCCTCTTCCGTGCCAGGAGGATAATGACAGTATCCGGGGCAGGGGCGTGGAATGCATCACGAGGCTGGCCGTGCGGCGAGCTCACATTACGATAGTCACCACTGACAGCTGCCGGGGAGCCAAGTGCATCGGATATAAAACGCACAGAGCCCCAGACCATCGTCGGAAGATTCCATACCACCAGGGATGAAGAGAAATATCCTACAAACCTCCCAGAAAAAGCAAAATATCGACAGAGAAAGCGAGGGACTGGTTGTGTATGAAACGGCAAGTCCGAGCAACGCTCCAGGGTACGCGGGGCCATGCGTTCCGAGCTCGGGCAACGGGTTAAAGTGACGACTTCCCTCATTGCTGCAAATACCACAGAGGGTAGAGACAGCTTCAGATGGGCAAGAGCTTGCGACACGTACTTCTCATAATCCATCTCTCTCCATCCGTCCACTCACCCTCCCCCTTCTGTCCACCCACCACCCACCAATCTACTTACCACCTTCCCTTTTGCCCTCCAAGAACAAAACTCAAGAATTATTACACTGTTTGAGGAGCAACCGGTGCTTTGACAGACTCAGAATCAGCAACCTTTTAACTGACTCACCATCGCTGAGTCAGGGCCTGGTGAGTCAGTGACCGCAGAGTGATGGACGAGCTCTCGCCCCCAGATTCAAACCAGAAGGAGTCATGTCGGGTCAATCTCGCTGTCTCATAGTTTGGATTATATGGACTCAAGTCATACCTCTTTTTTTTGTTTGTTTGTTTTTTAATTAATTTTTTTTTTTTTAAAACCTTGAGTCCAGTGGACCCACAATGTTACAGTGTCAGGTGTATGACATAGTGATTGGACGTGTCTACACGTCACGCTCTGCTCGTCACCCGTATGGCTGCCGTCTGCCACCAGATGACATTATTACAATGGCACGGACTACAATCCACGCGCTGAAACCTCTCGTCCCTGGGACTCCCTTGTTCCATCTCCGGAAGCCCGGACCTCCCACCCTTCTCAGAACCCATCTGAAAGCACGAACAGAGAAATGAAAGATGAATCCATGAGAGGTGGTCCGCAAAACTGCAGTACATGTTAAAGATACATCACGTCTGGTTGCCAAAAATGAGGGAGAGCCGGAACGAGAATCCCAGAGGACACACGTGGGGGAGAGACACAAAGGGGTCGAGTGGGAAGAAGGAAGCAAAGGATATGCCGAGTTCTGTTCTGTTCGAGGGAAAGGTGTAGGGACGGACTCCGTCCAGACGTTGATAGATGGCGTAGGTTCAAATACAGACAATGTATAGGTTCAACTACAGACAGAGTACTTAAGGGAATTCTCTGGAACAACAGAGAAGGACAATCAGAAAGGGAAACATGAGAGAAGGAAGATACCATAAAGGGAGTTGGTCCACTTGGTGACAGGGAGGCGGTGGTGTGGCAGAAGGAGGAAGAAAAGTCAATAGGAAACAGAATAAAACGGACACGGTCCAAAGTGAGTGTAACTTAAGTACACCCCCTGAGAGGGATTCCAAGTTAGGGTCACAAGTGTGTCTCTAAGCCATTTCCAGGAAGCACATCAGGAACAGAAACACACAGGGACGTGGAAGAGAAGTTACGTGCGACGCTGAGCCCCTACCGACAAGAGAGAAGCAGAAGTTACCTGCTGACGCTCGACAGCATATGAAAGCATCTGGTGGATAAGGAGGGACGACTGGCATTGCCAGAGGGTCTAGTCAACGGACGAAGACGAGCTCCAGTCACCTAATGCTGGGGCTCCCAAGTATGGGAGCAGGACCCGATGGGTGGAGGAACAGGAAGAAGCTGGTCTCTGATCACCCCAGGGCCCTTATCTTGGAAGCCAACAGATCAAGGAGATGAGAGCAGAGCAGAGCAGACTGGGATAGCATCGTCGTTGGCTGGTCACACGCACTCCTGCACACGTACCCATATACGTGCAGGGTAGTTTGCAGACGGCACGCACTGTCTTCACGCACACTCGAAACTAACAGTCACACAAACGGCTATGGGTTAGGTTGTAGTGGACATCTTGGCGAACTGTGGGAAGTAGCTGTCACACAGCTCAGACTTCTCCTGTCCAGGAAAGCACACGACATACGGTGATGACCCCTCCCTCTGAAACTGGATAAAATACTATTTTTTCCCCTTAAGTGCATTGATAAATTGGAAAGAAAGGAACGATGAAGTAAAAAACTCAGTGAAGGCAGGTACCCCTCCTAGTCTTTGGATTCTTGCCCCAAGGGTATTTGCTGAATTGGAAATGTGACTTGGAATAATAAGCAAAGACCCAGGCCAGGTGGGTAGTCTAGTAGGAACCCCTCATTCTCATCATTAGGGAACAAGAAATAACCCTTGATTCCCCCCTGCAAGGAGAACCACCAACTTAAATTTTTAAAAATCTTTTTTTTTTTTAATTTATTTGACAGACAGATCATAAGTAGGCAGAAAGGCAGGCAGAGAGAGAGGAAGGAAAGCAGGCTCCCTGCTGAGCAGAGAGCCCCGTTGCGGGGCTCGATCCCAGGATCCTGGGATCATGACCCGAGACGAAAGCAGAGGCTTTTAACCCACTGAGCCACCAGGCGTCCCCCAACTTAAATTTGGTACTAAGCGGAAGAGGGAAAAAATTTCCCTTGGGCATATGTCAACACATACTGGCTCTTCCGGATCGGGAAGCTTTGGTGGGCAGCCCGGGATCGTCGGCATTTTTCAAAGCCCCCTCTGCAATTCCGGGGAAGGGGTCCTCAGGCTGAGCCCACTAGTGCTTCTGCACATTCGAATTACCTGGAGAGTCTTTAACTGTTTCAGTGCCTGGGCCGCATGACCCGTTAAGCCTGACGATCTGCTGCTGGGATTCAGGCCTTTGAATTCTTCAGAAGGTCTCCAGAAGGTTCTAATATGCAACCAAAGTTGAGAACCATGGTCCGGTAAACTGTGTGGTCACTGGGGTGACAGTGAGGGACTTCTGGCTGCCTGTGCTAGGGAAGTACTCCCACACCTGCCCATCCCCGTTTGTCCATCTGTCCATCCATCCATCCATCCTCCCATACATCCTCTTTCCTTCTCTCCGTCGTCCACCAAACCTTCCTTCTGTTCTGTCCGCCCACTCATTTGTCCGTACCTCCTGGCAACAAGTATGTTTCGAGCCCACTTGAGCTCGTCCGTGTTCTAGGCACCGGGGAGACAGAAGTAAGAGAAATGGGCCAAATCCCTGGTCTTGAGCAGCTCTTGCATTTGCATGGGGTAAGGCAGATCTGAAAGTAAAGTCCTGTGTGGGGATGTCCCACGTGTAGGGGGAACGCGGGACGACCCGCAATGCTTGATGGGAAAGACTATTGAACTACAGCCCCCTGGGCCGTCATGGATGAGGCTGAGTGGGATGACTCCCCAGCCCAGTGCTCCCGGGCCATGTGTCCAATGACTCCGGTCCTACGTCTCCTCATTTGTAAAGTGGGGATGACAATATCATGTTCCCTGAGAGATTACTTATTTTCTCACTCATTTATTTACATACACACACGCACGTGCACACACGTGTGTGCACACACACATACATACACATACACACACACACACACACACACACACACGTCCGAGACAGAGCATCAGCACGCTCGGTGGTGATCACGGCAGAGAGGAAGCCCTCACGACGCCAGCTGCCCTTGCTTTCCCGGCCCTTACTGTGACGCTGACACAGCCGCTGCTGGCTTATGGCAGAAAAAGTACCAGGTTTAGAAGCAGAAAACTTGAGCTCTATTCTTAATGATGCCACTTACTCTGAACGCGATCTGGGGCAAGGAACATTTACGAAAGGTGTCAATTAGAATCTCATTATGTCTCAGCTGTCACGGTTAATAATTTGTTCCTTTCAGTTGAGATGCTGTGCTTGGATGACTTGTGTTCTCAGCGCTCTCTAAAAAACGAAGGTGTTTGGGGTCTCTGAAAGCATGCTCACCATCTAGTTTCACCAAGAATTCGGAAGGGCACAGCAGTGCCCGTTTGCGAGCCCAGCAATATCGTTCCTAGCTGCGGAATTTAGAGCCCTCATTCAATTCATTTCATATAGGTCTTTTTTTAAAAAAATATTTTATTTATTTATTTGACAGAGATCACAAGTAGGCAGAGAGGCAGGCAGAGAAAAAGAGGGGGAAGCAGGCTCCCCGCTGAGCAGAGAACCTGATGCAGGGCTTGATCCCAGGACCCTGAGATCATGACCTGAGCCAAAGGCAGAGGCTTTAACCCACTGAGCCACCCAGGCGCCCCCATATAGGTCTTTCTTTAAAAAAAGGCAAAGCGATGAAAACCAGGGAGAATGGAGCAATGACCCTGTGGGTACCATTCCTCCTCTTCAACGGCATGCAACACGAGGGCAATATCTCATTGGAAGGGTCCCTAAGTGACATGAATGCAGTAGGTATGGTGTCTCACAAGCTGGAGAATTCCTGGGGCCCGGCCCCCACCCCACGATGAGAAGCAGACCCCAGGCTGATGCTGAAGATGCACAAGAAGCCGACTTCCACGCAGAGCACCCCAGCACCCGCAGAGAGAGCCTCCCTCCAAGGACCAGAGGGTCCAGGTTTGCTGAAAGAAACAGAGAACCGAAGGCCCCGCTGAGTGAGCTCCTGTTCTGAGCTAGACCCAGGGCTACACACTTAACATCCTAACACATTTGCAATTTATCCTTCAAAAACCCTGCAGGGCAGATGCTTTTAGTATTCACAGACTAAACACGGGACGTCTGTAAACTGAGGGTGAGATCGGCGGCCTGCGACTCGGACCCCAGCGCCTGCAGCAGTCAGTGCCCCTGCTGTACGGTCCCTGCTGCTGTCAGTGCCCCTGCTGTACGGTCCCTGCTGCACTGCGTGAAGGGGTCCCGGGCACCTGAAGGGCGAGGCGGGGCGGGCTCTGAGAGCGCATGGGGCCCAGCTGGCACCGCAGGACCCGCGCCGCGACCGCCAACACCCGCCGGGGAGCGCGGCGCTGGCCCGGGGCGGGCGTCCGAGCCGGACCGGACACTGGTGGCTCCTCCCCTGGAGGCCGCGTCGGCCCCGCTGCCTTTTCCGGGCCACCGGCCGGCTCGCTCCGAGTTCCCTTCCGCCCGCCCCGCCGCGGGCCTCCCCGCCCCGCCGACGCCCGCCCTCGCTTCAGCTGCGGGATCGGACGCCGGACCCGACATTCGGCGACGGCCTCACTTCGGTGGCGCCTGCGGGAGGACGCGAACCGGGTTCATCGACCGACGTCGTGACCGCGCGAGGCCGGGCCCGCGGCAGCGACTCCCCGTCGTCCCCACGGACGGGTCCTCCTGGGCGCGGCGGCAGAGAGGCAGAGAAGGCCTTGGCGCTTCCGTGTCCTCCGGGAACGTACGGGCTGCGGCAAGCCCCGCGCGGGGCGGATCCTGCCTCCTCCTGGCTGCAGCGGGGGGCGCGGGGGCGGGCGGCTGCCGTCCCCGGGGCCCCGCACAGCGCCCTCAGACCGCCCTCGGTCCCCAGCACCGGCGCGACCTTCGACGGCGCCACCCCTTGTCCAGGTGGTCGGAGCATGTGACCCGAGTCGGCCAATCCGACTATTCCGAGCCTGGCGCGTCGGTGACGCGGCAGACGGGGACACGTGATCTGAGCCGGCCAATCCGAGTAGTCCGTGAGGGACACGTGACCTGAGCCGGCCAATCCGAGTAGTCCGTGGGGGACACGTGACCTGAGCCGGCCAATCTGAGTACTCCGAGCCACGTGTCTCCGGGACCGGACTGGCACCGACACTGGACCTGGGCCCGGCACGCGAGAGGCCTGTCGGAGGTTACTGTGTGACCGCCGAGGCTGGCGGCGCTCTCGCTTCTCCGCATGTCTGTCGTCCTCAGAGGGGACCGGAGCCTGGTGCCGCCGCTGTCCCAGGAGAGCCCCGGGACGGCCGGCCTCTGGCGCGGGCACACCTGGACCTTCGGTGCCTGCGTCAGGTGGCTCTGGGCCGCGCGGCTCTGCCCCGGGTATTCGACGCCCAGTCCCGGCGGGGGTCCCTGGTCCCGGCGGGGTCCCTGGTCCGGGGGAAGGTCCCTGGCCCGGGCGGGGGTCCTGGTCCTGGTGGGCATCAGGTTCTGGTGCGGGTCCCTAGGCAGGGGCTGCTGGTCCTGGTATGGGGTCCGATCAGGGTGGGGGTCCCCGGGCTCCGGAGGGGTTGACCCCCTCTGCGGATGACCCGGGCCACTCTCCATCGCTGGTCCGCAGTCAGCTGCGGGGGCCGCGGTGTGTGGGCAGTAGAACTGGGGTGTCTCCGGGGCCGTGCGGGTGTTGCAGACCTCGGAGCGCTGCGAGGAGCTCTGCCGGCGTCCTGGTGAACCACACATCATCCAAGGGTGTGGGACAGGTGGGCGACTGAGGCCATCCTCATGACGGCCGGGGAGCCTCCCTGAGCGGGAGACAGGAGAGCAGTGCCTGCAGGAGGAGAAGGTTGTCCTGTCCAGTCCTGGGAGAAGCTCCTGGAAGGAGCCAGTGCCAGGCCCACAGGTGGGCCTGCCCGGTGGGGTGGGGGACAGCAGGGTGGAGGCTTCCGTGGAGCATGGGGTAGGCCAGGAGGTGAGAGGGGAGGGCCAGCCAGGATGGCCTTGAAGAGGGGATTGAGGCCTGGCAACCCCCCCGGGTCGTGTCACGCTTTGTCAGGCTCCAGGATGTCCCTGTTAGGACAACACACGTGGGGTCGCTCTGCCTGTGGCCCTCGTAGGACTGTGGCGTTTGCTCCTAGTGAAATAGGGCTGGAACCAAAGGAGGCATAGGAAGAGGGTTCCAGGCTGACTGAGAAGCTTGTGAAAAGGCCCTGTGGTGGGAGGGGAGGGCGACGGTCAGACCTGGGTTTAGAAGGACATCTCTCACGTGCCGTGAACGTGGGATGGGGCCAGCACGGGTGTGGGGAAGAGGCCCTGATGCAGGTGAGCAGCCGTGCTGGCTTGTATGCAGCTCGCTGAGCACAGCTCGTCAGCCAGAGCTGGACGTGCCCCACCGGCATCGCTACTTTTGTTCCCCAAAAACCCCAGCGTCCCCGGCCACAGAGATGTGTGTCCCAGTCTGTGGTCCTGGTGGGAATCCTTTGTCCTGACACCCTGGCGCCTCTTCATACCAGGCTTCCTGCCGTGGAGACTGCAGATGACGCCCCTCTGGTGGGACGGGCCGCAGGAACAACGTGTGCGTGCAGTCTCAAGCCGTCCTGGAAACCGTCTCCTCCCGGAGAGCTGACCTGATAGTCTCCTCCTCATGGTGCTGCCGGCCTCCATGACTGCTACACCGTAGAGCTGTAAGTCTCACGCTCTCGGCTTTGACAAAGACTTGGAATGGACAGATCCGAATGCACATGAGCTGTTAACGTGCAGTGAGTGGCATGTGTCACCGAGGCTCCGTGATGGTTCCCTGTCTGCTGGGGGCACAGCCCGCTGGGAGGGCCGGTGCCACTCACACTCCCGGATGGCCTCCCCTGCCGTCACTGAGACTCATGCTTCTTGCTGCCCTGGGGATGCTTCTGCCCCTGCCACAGCCCCGCTCCTTTCTGGGTTTCCAACAGAGACACTGGAATGTATGTGGGAGACACGTGGGTAGGGTCGAGGCGTGGGACTTGGTGCGGACTGAGGGTCTGCCTGTCTGGGACGTCAGGCATAGCCCAGACAGAACACATGTGGCCAGGGCGGAGCTCTGATACGGGAAGCAGTTAGCGTCCATTGTTGTGGGTCATGGACAGGAGACAGCCCTGTCTGGGGCAAGGTCAGGGCACGGCCGCCAGCCTGCTGGAGCACCAAAACTTGCAAGGTGTGTCCTCAGCTGTCGTTTCCATTCCAGGACAGTCCCACCTGTCTGGACTGGTCCCACCTTGTGGGTCTCCGAAAGTCCGTCCTGGACCCGCCTGCCTCTCCAGCCTCGCTCCCCGCCTCAGGTCACGTCACCACCCGCTCTCTAGGTTCCGTGCCCGCCTTGCCCGTCTGGGGTTGTGCACCCACTCTTAGGCTTTCCGTCACGACCCCATGTGCTCGTAGGCTGTAGGTGTGCGGCCCTGAGCACCGGTCTGTGCAGATGCTGCGGGGCAGCCATGTGGTGCAGGCCTTTCCCAAAGACCTTGGGGCTCTTCCATTTCCGCAGCCGTCATCTTGAGCGGTTGTCTGCTCCACGGTGCTGAGCGAGACGTCTCTCAGCATCCGTTTTCCCGTCCTGAGCACCAGCTGGGCATGTGGGCCCCTGGCTAGAACCCACATTTCCCAGCCTTCCTGACACTCAGGAAGCCCGGGGCCCCCAGGACTAAATCTGGGCCAAGAGGGCATGAGCACTGTGTGCCCATGTAGGCCCTGACCTTGAAGGCAGAGCAGCAGACATTGGCCGCAGAGCTGGTAGCTCCATGCTGGGGACGGCAGCCGTGGCCGCCCTGCCTCAGTCCCTGACAGCCTTTGAGGCTGGGGCTGCTTGTCCTTCCTAGACTCTTGCTGCCTTTGCCAGCGGACACGTTATTTTATTTAAGCCAGTGTGTCTGTGAGTGTCTTTAGCTGACAGTCCAAGCTCACCTGGCCCACGTGTCATGGAGCCTGTAGCCTCCCTTCGGGGTTGTCCTCACACTGGAGCTTCACAGTAGCCCCTGTGAGTCAGGGGACTGGGGGCTTGGGGCCACAACCGTACTTTGCAGATAAGGAAACGGGGGGCACTGAAAAGGCTGGGTTTTGTCCAAGGTCGGAAATGCAGAGAGGAGACAAGTCCCTCACCTCCCAGTAACACTCGTTCCCTGCGTCGGGCTGTCACGTGTAACACTCAGAATCAAGACCATAATGTTGTTATTAAAATATTTACTTGCATGAAAAATTTCTATTACCTGAAACTCATGTATTATAGATGGAATCAGTAGCTTAGGAGGAAATAAACAAGAAGAATCACTTTAATAACAAAAGCTATGCAGATAAATTCCTCATTTCAGCAAGCTCTCGGCGGTCCCAAATAAATATATCATTTTTATCAGGCAAGTGCTCTAGAAACAGCGTCTTCAGGAAATATGTCACAATAATCTCTCCGGCTGTGCTGCTTTCTGGAGGAGGAAATGCTATGGTGGCTTTGGCACAGGCCATTGGAAGGGAGGGTAGTGGGGGGGCCTGACTTGCTGGTCTCCAGGCGGCTTTCCAGCCTGCAGGGCACAGCCCGGGGTGTCGGCCACGCTATCTCCTCTTGACTTTGTGACATTAGCCAAGCTGCTCGCCCTCTCTGGGCTTCTCCTGGCCAATGCCTACAACTGTCTGGGTGTGGAAATGTGATACCCAGCACAGAATGCTGCTCACAGATAATACGGGACCTCATTAAATGCTGTCGCTGCTCTTACTGTTCATGTCGCGGATGCGGTGTAAGGTGAGGACCAGAGAACGGAGCCTGATACCCACTGGCTGAGGAGTGCGTGTGCGTGCATGTGTGATGTGTGCACACACTCACGCATCCTTATCTGTGCTCCTCTCCCGGAGATGCACCACCATTGCTCGGCCCTCCATGATCCAACCTCAGCGCTTGCAGCCCCTTTCCAGTGAGAAGAGCCAGTTCCCACCGAGCCCTGGGGCATGTACGTTCTGTTCCTCAGTCCCTGTACCCGCCCTGGTCTCTACCCTCACTTTTACGGCCTTTGATCAGGACACCGTTGCTTCTGACCTGTGCTCCAGTGTCCCCACATTTTCTACCAGTCTGAGCTTCCTCCAGGATGAAAGTTGTCCGTCTGTCTGGAAACCTCCCACTGCCTGCGGGATGAAGTCCGGATTCCTCACCTGACACGCAGAGCCCTCACACCTCTCTGGCCCAGCAGCCCCAACATGCCGTCTCCCGTGTTCCCACACCTGCTTCTGCCCTGGTCTCTCTGCAGTGGCCTCTCCTTTCTCTGGGGCATTGGCTCACCCTGCAGGGTCCAGGTCAAGTGTGTCTTGGATGTCATGGACAGAGCACTGGCTCTCTCTGCTGTGGGCTTTCACGGAGTCCTGTCCTTACCTCTGTGGTGCCTCCCAGGCCTTGCGAGGCAGGTTGCCTACCTGTTGGTTCCACAGTCTGACACAGGAAGGGAAGTGGGGTACGGAGCCTGCAGCCCTGCTGGCTAGTGAAACATGGGCTCTGGCCGACGGGGCCAACACCTCTACTTGGGGGACAGCTGGAAGTGGGCATGCAGAGGGAGATTTGGGGAAAGGACATGGAGAGGCCCCTCGTCCTTTCTTGTACTGCAAGCTCGAGGCAAGAAATAAACTTTCCCTTTCTCCCTCCTGGCAGTACCCTCCCTCTTGTCCACCTGATTTAGCTGGAGTCCATTCCTGAAGCAAACCCCATCCCTACAGGGCTCTTAGGGTCTCCGTCAGCAAAGGAAGGGAAAGAGGGCTCTCTGTGCTGGTAAGCTCCTGGCATTTCCAGGTAGAGCATGTGACGATCAGCTGAGAACTCGTCCTTCGCACGTTGCCACCTGTGTAACATCTGTGTGTGTGTGTGTGTGTGTGTGTGTGTGTGCGTGCATAAGAGACGCATGTGCACATGTGTGACTGTGGATGTGCATGCACGCATATACTGTACACATGTGTGGTCGTGTGTGCGTGCACTTGCGTGTGCTGGAGGGCAGAGTTCGTCATTTCAGCCAAGGGCCCCATCACGAACAGAGCTGATTTCCATTGATAACGCCGGCGTGTCTCGAAAACCAGCCAGCAGGTCACCGCTTGCCCCTCAGCGCTGGACAGAGAGGGAGTGGGCAGTTGGCTTTACCGTGGGGGAGGTGCCCAGTACCACGGCCCAGCGCGATGCCTGTGCTGTGTGTAATACACCAGTAATTAACCTTGTAAACTCACTTTTTGAACAGCCCTCGTCTATATTTTAAATTAATTAGGAGATCCACAGGGACTGACTCGGAGGGAGATAATTACTGCTCTTCGCGGGGTTATGGGGAGCTTCACTAGTCAAGAACCATCTTCTTTTCCCTGGAAAATTAAGCCAGTGCGCCATTATCCCATCATTTCTAGATGAATAAAGGACTGGGTCTTAACATCATGGTTTCATTTCGGCAAGAAAGACACGCTGACAAGCTGTTTTGTCACATGCTTGTTTGAGCAGAACATTCTGAGAAATGTCTCTGGGTCCATTTGGGAAGAGGAGCTGCCGGGGAGGAAAAATGTCCGCGATGACCAAATGTGACAGGGCTATTTGCCAAGTAATCACCCCACGCCCGAGCCTGGGGAAGAAGCAAATGCGCTTCCATTTTCTGCTCTTAGGCCAGAGGGGCCTTGCTCAGGGTGGGGAACCGGAGTACGTCTGGTGGAAAATCATGACAATTCTGCCCGGCCATTGACGCGAGTGAGCACAGCGATATGAAACCAGCTGGCTGTGCCTCATGAAATTGTACTCTTCTGTCACAGGCCCTCCCAGGATGGCCTTCCAGCCCATACACCTTCTGTCACCCCAGGAGCTGCCCCCTGACTCAGTGGCACCCCGCAGCCTCTGCTGTCTCTGGCCAGAGCTGCTTGGGCACGGAGGCACAGCTGACCTGAGCCAGGCCAGTCACACTCTTTCTACCAGAAACGGGGCTGTGGCTCACTTGGTAGGCATAGTGCTAGCGACGGGCCCCTCCTCCCTGGAAAAGAAGGAGGAAAGCAGGGACTTGGAGCCAGGCTCTGAAGCCAGACATTTCTGGGTTCTAATCCTGGCTCTGAGTCTTGGGTCTGATCCCAATCTCATAACCTTGAGCATGTGGCTTTGCCTCTCTGACTTCGGTTTGCACACTTGGAAAATGGATATTTGGTAAAGAGAGAGAAAATTGTTATTTAGAATAGCTGTCACCAGCCTTTCTTGCTGGTTGTGAAATTCCTCTCTAGGGCGAGTGGACCTTGGCTACCAAATGCTGATGGAGACTTAGGTGTTGGGAACAGAGTCTTGAGGATGTGGCTGGACTTTTGCAGACCAAGAGGGAGGGAATCACCGCCTTCTGCATAAGGAGGTAGAGTTGTAGGGTTTCCCCGAGGAGCGGGCTTGGGGGAGGAGGCTCCTTGCGGGTGTGTGGGGAGGAGTTCCAAACCCAGGACAATGCGGGCTTCTCCTGTGCTGTTCTTACAGAACCCAGAGGCCAGCAGCCTCTGCCAAGGCTGGTGTGCAAATTCGGGAAAAATTCCAAATTAAAATAAAACAACAATAACAACAAATAACTGTGCTTACAAAAACAAAATGGGTTATCAACTCGCGTTTTAGGTCAAAGGGCATTCTCCTTATCCTGGATGTTTTCAGATTTCCCCATGAACTCTTGACAGAGAGTTCTTGTTTTCGTCACAACTATCCTGATGGTCTGGTGAGGTTTTCCGCACTGATGGTTGTGTCCTCTCGATCTGGTGAATTCCCTAGTTCTCTTAGAAGGTCTTTCTCCCTCCATCTCCTAGGAGCCGCACTAGTTATCCCGTATCTGGTGGGCCTCCCAGACTTGCTGGCCTCTCCTTTTTTCCTCTCATCTATTCTGTCTCTTTTTGTTATATTTTCTGGGCTATTGGATTTGACTTTTTTTTTTTTAAACAGTCCTTCTACATGTTTCAAAAATACCTGTGGCCATATATTTTTAATCTCTAGGAGTTCCTTCGTGTTCTCTGAGTGTCTAGATTTTGTAGAATTATGTTGTTTTATAATAGATGTGATGTCTTGTGGTTTCTCCCTGAAGCTACTAGTTAGGGTTGGTGGTGGTGGTTCTCATCCCATTTCCAGAATTATTTCTAATCCCTCAGGGGTCAGCTTTTCTCTTTCATAGTTCAATGCCTTCTCTTTGACGTTACAGGGTTTTTGTCCCCTGAAGTGTCTGGTATTCTTGTTGACAAGTGTATTTAGATAACTTGTGTTTACATTTAGAATAAGACACACAGGTGCACAGGTGTTCCGTGAGTATGAGGAGGCTTGGTAAATGGTGGAGTTGGCTTTAAATGAGTCACAGGGAACTGTCTTTAGGGATGGTGGACCCCTGAACCCTAGATGAGGAGGTCTGTTTTTCTGGGATGGGGTGGCTTTTCAATCAAGCTGTAAATCTTTGGGCATGCCATCTTGGAAGAGGTAGAGCTTAATTCCACTTCCCTTAAGTGACTTTATTGTCATGCATAGAATGTGGCAAACATGACCGTGTGTGACTTCCACCGTTGGGTCCAAGCGGCACTGTGCGTTCCTCTTGTTTTTGCCATGTGGGAGGTCAGCTGCTGGGTCATGGACATGGTCAGGGGCTGCTAGAGAGTCTGGGTAGTGAGGGACCATCCTGGACAGACTGCCCGGCACCATGCAGATCTTCAGAGGATGCAGCTCTGGGTCCTGTCCTGACCACACCCTCAGGAGAGAGCCGGGCAGGAAGCACCAGCTAAGCCGCTCTTCAGTTCCTGAACTGCAGGAGCGGCACATTAATACGGGGCTCAGCTCTGGGACGAGCTGTTGTGCAGCACTGGGTGACTAAGACACGGGCTGTCCATCTTCCTTGAGACGCACGGGCCTGGCTGCTCAGTGTCAGCCCCACGGCGGGTCACATGTTCCGTGTATCATCGGCTTAAGCACCTGCTCTCGGCTCTGTATCTCAGTTCCATCTCTGCGTGACGTTTCCCAGCCCCACCCACAGGCTGCGGAGGGCTGTGTTTGTCTCCACGTGTGACCTCGGCGGCCGCCTCCTCCACACAGCCTCCCCCATGCCCCCACGTCCCCCGCCTCCAGAGACTGACCTGCTGCCCCTGACCGCGGATGGCTTGGTTGACACGCATCTGTGCCTGGCACAGCCGTTCACGTTTGCTGTAGTGTGGTCTCAGGTGAAGCAGGAAGTGAAAGACCACGATTATTCAGGTTTTGATCCTACCTTTCTAGAAGACTCAAAGGTCTGCAACCGGAAGTGATTAGGAAGATCCACAAGTTGATACGGTAAAGCTTCTTTCTATTTTTCCGATCATGGAGACCTGATCACAGCACGAGGCACGGATATCTTCATTGCCCACCCCAGGTTTGCAGGCCTCAGTAGAAGGACTTGTTGATGACCCCAGAGCCCCAGGCAGCTCGTGACCGTGAGGCCTGGCTTGCTTTTGCTAAGCCTATGGGTCATACAAGTCAGGTGTGGCAGCTGTTTCCATGTGACAAAGGCTTTGCTGAAGCCTGGGAGTCCTAATGAACCAATAATTAGTCTTAAGAAGCTAAGTTGACACCAAATTTCCACTAATTCCCTTTTAATTGCTTTTGCAATTGTGTTTTAGCAAATGTGTACCTCATGTCTCATGGAACCGCAGTCACTTGGGCACTCAGGGACCTGGAGGCCCCAGGCTTCCATGGGGATGCTGTAGGGCAAGGCCCTCAGGCTTTGACTGGTTCTCTTGCTCGCCCTCCGCCGAGGACGGGAGGTCCGATCCACAGACGCAGGAAATACTTCCACAAACGGCTCTTCTGGTCCAGAGCCCTCAAAAGCCAAGGACGCCCACGATCCAGAGCCTTCAAGGAGCAGACTTGGGGGAGGAGGCTGGGAGGGTGGGGAACTAGCAGTATCTTCTGCTACTCCTTGTGTGAAAAAAATCTGTATCTCTGTCTCCAAACGTGGCTGACAGCTGTGTGGAAGGAAGCTCCTTCTCTGTAGTCTTCAGCTTCAGTGTGAAGGTTTTGTCCTCGGTGTGGGCGAGACCATCAAGTGAACAGGCATCAGATACAAAATAAAGCCATTCTGCCTTTGATAAGCATGTAGAGTGAGCAGGCTAGGTGCTGGGGCAGAGTAACTAGGGACACTGTTCTGGGGACATTGTTGGGAATCTGAAAATAGCTCCAGAAGGACAGAATTCATTCTCAGAAGTAGGGTTATGATGGGAGGGAGTTTCGCCACTAGTACTTCTAAATTGTCTAGTGTTTCCTTTAAGAACATGACTTTTGTCATAAAAATTGAAAGGATATTTCTATTTTAGGGGAAAGGAAGGATCTTGTTCTGAAACCTCATGTTTATTTTCCTTGTGCTGATTCACTGCGTCAGCAGACATTTCTGAGGGGTGGGCTTCGCACATGCCCCAGGCTGGACCATGTGCCAGGAGACTGGAGGAGCCAGGCTCTGGCCTCGTGGGCCTCAGAGGCTGGAGGAGGGCCCCGGAGATGCCCCATGAAGACTGGCTGCTTAGTAGCTGTGGGCTGGGTGGATGGGCAGATCGTATTATGCACAGCAATGTCGCAACCGAGCCTGCAGGTCCCCTTGTCCTGCCGCCCTCTTTCCAGGTGTGTGCAGACGGTGGTGGGCACCTGAAGGATGAAGGCTTTTGTCCAGTTTAATCAGGTCTGTGGGCTTAGCATCGGGGGAGTGCCTGGCTCACCGCAGAGCCTTGACAGAAAAGCGCTGCTCTCCACGTGTCTACAGTGGGTCATTATAGGGTTACAGCTGGTCGGGAGAACAGGCTTGTCGTCACGTGGCTTCCAGTTTCCACGTCTTTCTCTCTGCAGTGGGGACCGCAGGGCACGTCCCACACAGGGGACGTGAGCGGTAACCGAACAAAGCCTTTCCACGTTTGTCCTCGTCTGGTACCCAGCACATGTAGCTAGATGATCATGATGGCCTTTTAGCTTGTTTTCGACATTTCCCCTTCCAGGAAACGTGCAAGCTTTTCTAGTAATTTCCTTCAGTAACTGTGTGTGCGTGGAAGAGCTGAGTCAGAAAGCGTGTGCGATCGGAATCGTGATACAGGAGGCAGGTTGTACCTGGGACAGTCGGTGCCACTCCCCACCCCTTGTCCACGCTGGCAGGTTCCAAGGAACGGCATGGTTACGGGATTCTGTGTCCCTCTGATCTCTGGGGAGGTGACACATCTCTCATGTGCATGCCCCCCAGGTCTTGGCTCAGCACGGGAGCTTAATCAGAGAAGCAGACGTGTGGCCCCAAGTAATTAAAAAGGAATCAGGCCTTCCGTGTGTCTCTCTGAAGAATATTAAAGGCGCTCTAATTCATAACTGAAAAGGTCCTTCTCACAAGTGATTTCCCTTCCTCCCTCATCCTCCCCACCACCTGACAGACGGAAGCGAGAGCGCTAGTGTGGGTGCACCCTCAAGTTAATAAGCTGTGTCCTTGTCACATCTGTCCTTTTCCTGTGAATTGCCAGTTCATGCCTTTGGCCCTTTCCCCCATCATGACATTTGTACTTTTCTCTTTGATTTGCACAAAGCTCTTCCATATCTGCCGGGAGCGATGAAGTAGGGCCCTCCATTGTGGCAGGTGGGTGACAGAGACCAGTGTCCTGGGCAGGCTTCCTCCACTGAGCCATGCCAGCAATTCTCGGGGCTCTGAAAGAGTCCCTGAAGCCCAGAAACGGTCCTCTTTCTGACGCTTCTTGCCTCCACGCCTCTCCCTGCCTCTTAGGCGAGCCTTAGGGGCATCTGCTTGTGGAGAGTGGGGGAGTTACCATGGAGACCTGAGCGGCATTGAGTCATGCCAGTGCGTTCTGGCTGGCATCTTGGTTTTAGTGAAACTGACTGCACGAGAACGGAAAAGACCAGAACACAGCGCAAGTAGTAAGTGTGAGTCCTGTGTCAGCGAGACAGGGACACATGCTACGCGGAGCCTTGCTGCAAGCGCATCTGACTTCGGCTTCCATGCAAACCACTGGGCCCCAGTGAGTCAGAGCCCAGACGCTGGGCGAAGGCTCTGGGGCTCCAGCTGTCTCCGTCGTGCTCGTCGGGGTGACTTGCAGTTGGCCTTCTCTCCGGCCTCAGGCCACCCCCGTAGCCTGTTTCCGCACACCCCCCTTCAGACGGGACCACAGGCAGGGTCAGTCGCTCCCTGCAGCTCATGCAAGCACTTCTGGCCCACACACTGGCTGGCAGCCTCTTGCTCGGGTCCCTCCCTCCCTTGCTCCAGGTCCCTGTTGCCTTGAGCTTGGAGACCTTCCTGGGCTCTGCTGAGGGTCCTCCCTGCCTGCTTCCCTGATGGGCCCCTCATTTCCTTGTAAGCTTCACGAGCCATCCTTGTGTGAGTGTGTGTGTGTGCGTTCACTCCCTGTGCTGACCGTGTTCTCCGTCCGTCCTGAGAGCAGGCTGCGTGCGCATCTCTGCTGCAGGCTCTGCTCCGGACTGACTGACTGTGTCCCGCTGGCCTGAAGCAGCGACATGGTATTTGGAGCCCCTGAAGGTGCAGCCCACGTGAAGGGACTCGTGTCCACTGAAGGAGACCTTGGACAGCTCCCTCCCGCCTCCCGCCAGGAGAGGATATGGTGGTGGTGGCCTGGCCAGACCCCTTGCTCGTGGACTCAGCCCCTGGAGTGGAGAGAGATGCACTTCCGTCGTGGATAAGGCCCCAGCTCGGGCATGTTTCTTACAGCAGCCCAGGCCGGGATGCACTCTTAGCTTCCTGTTACTTTGGTCATCTCTGTGCAGTTTTGGGAAGATGGCTCTGGGGTAGCTGTATTTGTAGCTTATTGAGGAACCTCCACACTCACTTCCACGGTGGCTGCCACAGCCTGCTTTCCCCCAGCAGTGCGAGAGGGGCTCCTGCTTTCCGCATCCTGGCCAACATCTGCTGTTTCCTGTGTTGTTGATTTTAGCTCTTCTGACAGGTGTGAGGGGATACCTTATCATGGTTTTGATTCGCACGTCCCTGATGGTCGGCGCTGTTGCACATCTTGTCCTGTGTCTGCTGGCTGTCTGGACGTCTGCTCTGCACAAATGTCTACTGAAGCGCTCAGGCCGCTGGAAAGAACAAGTGAACTTGTACTTGTTCAGCTGTAGGAGTTCTTTACGTGGAACTGGTTTTTCTACTCTGTTTTGGTTTAGGCCCCCACCCAGCTGTAGAGGGGAAGGATGGGCTTGCCCTGGGCCAACCTGGAGCCGAATGGCCAGATGGAGCTGCACGGTGTCCTCCAGCTCTCTGTCCTCGGCTGTCTACTGAGGATCTTTATCAGTCGGTGGCGTCTGCTTATCAGCTGGGGGCTGGGGGATGCCTAAGAAGAAGTCTGCAGAGTGTCTGCCGTACACGAAACAGGACCTTAGTGATGAACATCTCATGGTCCGGCAATGTGGATGTAAGCAGCCCAGCAGAGGCGGGGAGGCTCCTGACCTTCTGGAAGGTGATGTCTTTGCTCAGGGAAAGGGGGTCCCTAGTTCAGGGGCTATGTGTGGGAGGCCTGGGGGTGGAGGGGGCCATCAAGCCTGTCTTCAGGGAGTAAGGTCAAGGAGACGTGCATGGGCATCTCTCAATGGTCTTGGGTCTCTAGCCCTGGAGGAGGGGCCACACTGCATGGACCTGTGGGGTTCTGGGACCACTGGAATTTCCTCAGATTGATTACTTTGATACTCCCTCTGCATTTCTTCCCAGTTGTCATGAGAAAAACACCATTTTTTTGTCCTTGGGCTGTGCTTGCCTTTGGGGGGATCAGGAAAAGGAGAGCTGTGGGTACGGCTCTTGGTTCACGAGTGAGGAGATTAGATGAGGTTTGTCTCACAGGTAGAATGAGACGCACACATGCCGGGCGTAGCATCTCTGTGTGGTTGGCACCCGCCGCATGCTCCGACCGGGCTCAGTGGCACCGGGGGGTCCGGGCCTCCAGTAGCCGCCCTTGGCCCGTGACAGAGAGCAGCGGGCAAACAAGGAGCTCAGTTTCCTCACTCGGGTGGTGGTGATGGGAGCACTCCAGACCCGCTGCCCACAGGAGCATCCTGCTGGTGAAGGCCCCTGGCATCGGCCCCCTTCCCTTCCCACTCCCCGCAGGGCTCCCGATAGTAACCAACATGGAAACACCCATGTTCAAACCTCGATCTTGAAATCTACTTCTGGGGGAGCCCAGACTGCGATACCACAGAGGGCTTGGGGGAAGTAATCCCTCCCGTGACAAGAAAGGGTATGTGATACAGGCGGCCCTACCAGGTCCAGCCCAGAAATCCCAGCCATGACAGCCCCACGCTTACCACAGTGCTAAAGTGGGCAGCTATCTTTCCCAGCCAGCGGTCAAGGGCTGTGCGCCGTGCTTCGGAGACCAATGTCTCAAAGAGCCCTGCACTTGGCGTTTGCGTAGAGGGCATGCGATCTCAGTGGTCACAGAGCTGACTGGGGGGAGTGTGATGCTCCTGATTTCTGCAGCTGGATTTATTTTCTGACTCCAAGTGCCCGGTGAGTGATTTCATCCCTTCACCTGTCCACTTACTGGGACCGCTGGCCCACTCTTGGCCCGAGTCCCTGACTTGGGGACCCTGAGGTGTGCATGCCTGTCTCTACACCCCTGAGAACCTGGCCTCCCCACACCTGCCGGTCCCGACCCGGACCTTCCTCCTCTTCATCACTCTCTCTCCATGCCCTGGGGCAGGCGGGTGTTCAGCTGCATTGGTCAGAGTCACCTGCTCCTTCCAACGCCCTCTGCCAGCAGTGGGGGCCTTCCCACATGGATCAGGGTAGGATGGCTGGCTTGAGGGTCAGTCCTGCCTGCATTTCTCGCCTTTCTATGCTCAGACCTATTGTTTCCACCTTAGAAGCCCAGAGAGAAACTACACCTCAGCAGTCCCTGCAATGACCCCGGTTCTCACACATAAATGGGGCGGGTGTGTGTCTGTGTCTGTCCAGTGGGGGTGGCGGACAGCAGAGCAGTGTGCCGTTTCTGAGGTCTCCGGAGTCACCCTCCAGCCCCAGGTATATGGAGTGGAATAAGCATGAGCAGATGGCAGCAGGTTTTCCACACCCTGTGCCCCTGAAGGGAGTCCAGTGCAGGGAGTGCAGGGTCAGAGTGGCACCAGGGGAACATGCCATTAGGCCCCTGTCCTGCTGTCCAGAGCTGGCCTGGGGCCCTGGCTAAGGTGTGGGAGGAGAACACGCCCAGCACAGAGCTCCTCGGCCTCTGCCTCTGCCCTCGGAAGCATGGCGCACATGCAGTCCAAGGCTCCTCCTGCACTGGGGCTGTCGGTGCGTGCTCAGTTCGGGGCCTGTAGCAGATGGCCAGGTGGGCTCCCCAGTGGGTCTCAAGCGTGGGCTTCGGAGAGTGCTACGTTTCTCAGATCTCCTCTGCAAGGTGCCAACTGTGGCAACACCATCTTTCAGGCCAGGAAATGGAAACATGTTGCCAGGTGGTGGGCCAGGCTGCTGCTTAATTAAGGAGCCTCCCAGCTTGCGGGCACCGGGTGCGGTTTGTAAATAGTTTGCGCATCGGCTGTGCCCACCCACGTGTGGTGGAAGTGCTCACTCACTTAGAGTAGGGGCTGTCCAGGCCCCCACCATCACTGGGAACAGGAGGGGTCTCTGTCTCTGTCAGACATTTATTCTCTGCCAAGCACGTTGTCTGTGTTCATCCTGAGAGCACAGCTGATGTCGAACTCACAGAAGTGCTCAGAACGTGTCGTGAGGCAAACCTGAATTCTGAGCATTGCTTCACTATGGTGCAATAGGCGGTTTTGTGTACCTCGGGCGTTATTGGGAAGATTCAGGAAAATTACGTGGATGGAAATATTCCAGTCTAGAATTTGCCAATTAACAATGCCTGCTGTGATGGTTAATCTTCTGTGTCAACCTGGCTAGGGCCCGGTACCCAGGTACTCAGCCAGACGTGATTCTGGATGTTTCTGCAGAGGTTGTGTGTGTGTGAGATGTGACTAAGACTTAAATAAGTGGACTATGAAAGAGGGATTATTCTCCATGGTGTGGGTGGGCCTTGTCTCATCAGTTGAAAGCCCTCCTAGGAAGGAGGGATTCTGCTCCCAGACGGCGTTCAGGCTGAAGCTGAGATGCTCCCTTGGGCCTACCACCGGCAGCCTCACTTGCCACAGTGCACATTTGCCAGCCTTCACCGTCCATGAGCCCATCACTGGAAATAAGTTTCCATCTCTGTACACATCCCGTTGGCTCTGTTTCTCTGGCCGATCCTGACTAAAACACCAACGAGGAGGAGCACAGTTCAACAGCGTGAGGTGTACCTGGACGGAGTAGCAGGCATTCATTGAAGAGAACAGGTCACATCTGTGTCTTCTGACCGATGTTAGCCTCACAGACTAACTTTTATAGAGGTGGTTGAGCCTGGCCACACACAGGTGGCCAGTGAGATTGCAACAAACCGAGAAAACTGCACAGTCATGCTAGGTCAGCAACACGGGTGGCCAATTGAATTTTAATTTACCCTAGTAGATATATATGCACGCCCCACTGATTGGATGTCTCCACCTGGCCTGACCCGCCCTTGTATCTAGTAAGTTCCTCTGGGAGGGGCAGGGTCAACCCAAATTTACTGCATAGGGTCAATCTAAGTTTATTACTGCATAAACAACAAAATGGCTCCCTCTGGCTAAGTAGGCCCTTACATTCCCCCCTTTTCTTTGGAGATTAGTCAAATCCTTGACTTTTTAGCCAGTTCTATGTTCTCCTGCTATAAGGGGTTATACTGAGCATGTAAGACTAACATTTTTATCGCTCTAATTTTCTTTTGTACAAATGACATTAGGGCATTAGTAATGCACGGGCCAAAAAGTAACATTAGTACACAGTTGGCTGATGGGTTAGCCATTCACCGCTTTGTATAATCTTTTCCATTTTTCCTAATTCCGTTCGTCTAATTTCCCACCTGTATTTTTTTGTCTTATGAGGTGACTCAGAAGCTCTTACACAAACAGTTCACAACAGGAGCAACAATGAACTCAGTCTTTTGAGTCTCAGCTTTAGTCCATGGTCAGCCGGGTCCGTGGGCTGCGGCTTCCATCTCTGGGGGACGTCCTCGTCCTCGGCTTGTTTGATGTGACCCACGTGAATCCAGGCCTTGATGCCTTCTACTTTTATTGCCATGGGGGTACTCAGGATGATGGTAAATGGTCCCTTCCAGTGAGGCTCCAAGTTTCCCACTTGGTGGTGGCATATCCAAATCAAGTCCCCGGGTTGGTAAGGATGTGATTCCACCTCTTTCTTCTTCTCAGTGTGAGCAGTTCGGATCCCTGCATGGGCTAGACAGACGGTAATGCCTGCAGTGACTGGAGTACAGACTGATCAATCATTTCTGCTAGAGCAACCTCTTGTAGCTGAGGGCAGAGTGGGGTGGCGGGGGGGTGTCTCCTGAACATTATTTCAAAGGTCACCTTGTTTAAGTAGGGTGTGCACTACGCCCTGGGGAGGGTGAAAAGAAGGAGATCCACCCATCCATTGCCAGTCTCCAGAATTAGCTTTGTCAAGGTCTCTTTAAGAGTCCGGTTCATTCTCTCTACTTGCTGGGAACTCTGGGGCCAGTAGGCACAATGTAGTTTCCAATTAGTGCTCACAGCCTTGGCCAATGTCTGTGAGACTGAACTCACAAATGCAGGGCCGTTGTCTGACCCGATCGCGAGAAGCAGCCCAAACCTAGGAATTATTTCTTCTAGTAGCTTTTTGGCTACCACTCCTGCCGTCTCATGTTTGGTGGAAAAAGCCTCTACCCAGCCTGAAAAGGTATCTACAAAAACTAATATATACTTGGGTCCATACTTTCCCTGTTTCATCTCTGTAAAACCTACTTCCCAATAAATTTCTGGTTCCTTACCTCTTTCTCTTTTCCCTCTTCTCATTCTAGTTCCTCCCGCATTAACTGCCTGGCATTGAGCACATCTATCAACTACATCCTGAACCATAGGCCCTAATTTAGAAACCTGGAACTGCTTGCCTGTAAGCTCCTTGAGTTTTCGTGTCCCCAAATGAGTACCCTGATGTATCTAGTCTACTAACTTCTTACTTAGTCTTTGAGGAAGAATTAACTTTCCTGTTTTAGTCTTAGCCCAGTCCCCTTCATAGTCCATTTTAGCCCATTTTTGTAAATACTTTAAATCTTCCTCTGAATAGTCTGGTTTTTCTGGTAGGGCTGGAGCCAAGAGTGTAACCAGTTCTTGCACTGTTTCTTGGGCTGCTTTCTTTGCGGCTTGATCTGCTAATTGGTTTCCTTTTGAAATCAGATCAGTCCCCTTTTGGTGTCCTGGGCAATGCATAACAGCCACCTCTTTTGTGTCCCAAATAGCCTGGAGGAGAGCAAATATTTCTCCTCTGTTTTTAATTCCTTTTCCTTCTGCTGTTAATAGGCCCCTTTCTTTATAAATAGCCCCATGTATATGGAGAGTAGCAAAGGCATACCTGCTGTCTGTATAGATGTCTGCGGTTTTACCTTTGGCCATCTGCAGTGCCTTGGTGAGTGCAATCAGCTCCGCTTTTTGCACCGAGGTTCCATGTGGCAGGGCTGCCATCCAGAGTTCCTGCTCAGGGGAAACCACCACAGCCCCCACATATCTCTTTCAACTGACCATGTAGCTACTCCCACCTGTGAACAGAGTCATCTCTGCATCTGGGAGGAGAGTGTCTCTGAGATCCAGCTTTATTCCTGCGACTTGGGTTAGGATCTCCCCGCAGTCGTGTGGGTAGTAAGCCAGCTCTTCTGGCAGCAGCTTGGCTGTATTTAGCACCGCTGGGGGCTGGAATGTCACTCTTGGTTTGTTGAGTAGGAGGGCCTGATACCCCATCACTCGGGTGTTTATCATCCATCAGTCTGGTGGAGTCCAGAGAAGGCCCTTGATAGCGTGGGTGGTGGTCAAAATGAGATTTTGACCCAAAGTCAACTTACTTGCATCCTTGACCAGGAGGGCCATGGCGGCAATTATGCAGAGGCAAGGAGGGAACCCAGCCGCTACTGGATCTAGTTTCTTCCTAATATAGGCTACTAGCCTTTGCCAAAGCCCGAATCTGAATCAAAACTCATTTGGACACCCCTGTCTTTTCATCCACATACAAGTGGAAGGGCTTGGTAACATCTGGGATGACCAATGCTGGGGCATTCAGCTTACTGTTTGTAACTCCCGAAATGCTCCTTCTGCCTCAGCTGTCCACTGTACCATAGTGAGTCCCCCTTTTGCCAGTTCATAGAGAGGTCGGGCAATCTCTGCAACCACAGTAGCCCACCATCCCAAGAAACTCCCTCGTGGAGATCAAAGCCTAAATAAGTGGCATGGCTCTGACAGAGCTGGGCTTTTTTTTGCTGACACCCAATACCTTTTTTGCTGCAGAGCCTGTAAGAGAGCTCTCATCCCCCACAAACATGACTCCTAGTCCTCAGTGGCTATTAGCAAGTCATCAACATACTGTAACAGAGTAACTCCCAGGTTGGAGGTTCTGTACTCACACAAATCCTCATGTAGGGCCTTGTCAAAGATAGTGGGTGAATTCTTGAATCCTTGGGGAAGTCTTGTCCAGGTGAGCTGGCCTTGGAATTCTTCCTGTGGGTCAGACCACTCAAAAGCAAAGAGGGGCTGAGACTCCCTTGCTAAAGATATGCAGAAAAATGCATCTTTGAGATCTAAGATGGTATAACCAGTTCTTTGGGGGCCCAGGAGGGAAAGTAGGGTACAGGGGTTAGGCCCAATTGGGTGGATATCCTCAACCCGTTTATTTGTCCATTTATGTCTTTCTGTGCCATTTGCCCCTTGTAGCAAGACTTCCTCTCTAGATAGTTTTCCCATCAGTTTAAGTAATGATGAAAATTGGGCTCCCGTGTCCACTAAAAAATCAATTGACCTCCCCTCCACTTCAATTTTTACCTGAGGTTTGGGGAGGGGCTCTGAACTATGGCCCCTTCAGTCTCTGGTGGCCAGCATTGCTGTCTTCCATTTGGGGTACTCCCTGGCCCAATGTCCTTTTTTCTTTATAGTAAGCGCACTGATCTGAATATAAGTCTTCCCTGCCTTCTCTGTGCTTAGGCTTTTCCTTCCATTTACCATCCCCTACCTGCTTTTCCTTTTCCATTGACCTCTTTCCCCTGGCTCCTCCCTGCCTCATGTAATGCCAAAACCTTAACCAGTTTTTTTGTCTATTTTTCATCCTCTTGTGCATCACTGTTGTTAAACACCTTTTCTGCTATTCCCACTAACTCAGATTATTCTCTTGAAATCCTTCAACATTCTGAAGTTCCCTCCCTATATCTGGGGCTGACTGGCTGGCAAAGGCAAGATCGTTTAAATGAGCTATCGTGCAACTTCCCTGAAGTTTACCTCAAGTTGTCTAGCTTAGGTAAACAAACATTTAAAGACAACCAAATCTAGAATTTAACATCCATAAAGGTGTGTTATTAAAACATAATTTTTCTCTCTAAAATAACCCTCATTTCCAGAGATAGCCAAATCAGGACTAATTTATTTGACTTGCTGAGACCTTTTGGTTTCAGAGGGTTCAGATAGAGAGAAAAGTTGAATGCCTTGATTTGTTTACAAATGAGTACTTTTACATCTCTGTAAGTTACAGATAACTTAAGAAAAAGTTTCCCTAGTCTGGAAGAGCAAACATTACAGAACCAGTAATGGTTAAAATAAGACAAAACATTAAGAGACACAACATTACAATCTTTCAGTTTATCTAGTCCCATGTTACTAATTGTCGTTTAGTCCGAAAGCAGCTTTTACTTCTGGAAATTCTTACCCATTTCAGTTTTAATATTTTAACATATCAAAGACTTGTATTTGTCCTGAAAGTCTCCCATATGAATTTCCTTTAAGGCAGAATTCATTTTACAAGAGAATTCTTAGAAGGCAAATTTATAAATCAATTAAGCACAAAACATGTTTACCAGCAGATTTCAAAAGCACAAACCCAGTTCTAGCAACCAATGCTCTAGCATTTTATCCCATTTGGTTAAGACCTAGATGTACAACAAATATAATTCCATTTGTCATCCAAGCAAAACTTTAAAGTTTCAGGTTACCAAAGACTTTGAGAGCTACTTTAACAATTACCCATTAAAACCCTGAGACAGACAATTAACCATCAGTTTTAGTCATCTCTTTGCTAACAGATTTCATGTTCCACCTTTGCCCACTCCACTTTAGACGCCATGCTTTCCCGCCAGCAAGGGGGAGGGGCTAGGCAGTCCACGTCGGGCCAGAGAAGACAGGAACTTCCCCAAAACAAAGGGAGTTTCAGCACCTGCTTGGGACTATTCCTTAAAGTCTCTGTCTTGAGTTTGACTAACCACAGTTGGCTCCAGTTATAGCCATTAACACAAGAAATGAGCAAGGGAGAAGCCCCACATCTATTAGGAGGAACGGAGGGATGAAAGTCAGAGTGCCCCCGGGGGGACTCTCTGCCCCATCCCTTCAAACACAACAGACAACAAAAAGACAAGACAAGGAAAACCGCAGACCCAGCGGCCTTTACCCAGAACCTGCTGCCGGTGGGGATTTTCTCAGTCCCTGGTGACCGCCCAGGGGGACTCAAACCCCCCAGAAGTTCCCCTGACCTCCTAGGGATATTTGAACCCCCTGACCGCCTGACTGCCTAGGGGGACTCAAACCCCAGGTGACTGCCTAGGGGGACTCAAACCCCTGGCCACCCAGGGGGACTTGAACCCCCGGTGACTGCCTAGTGGGACTCAAACCCCCTGACCACCTAGGGGGACTCAAACTCCCTGTGACTGCCCAGGGGGACTTGAACACCCCGGCTGGTGCCCAGACCACCCAGGGGAACTCAAACCCCCTGATTGTCTAGGGGGACTCAAGCCCCCGGCGGTCTGGCAGTGGAAGGATGGGGCATCCCTGCATCCTCTCCAGCCCTGGGGAGCATGGCTGCATCTAAATTCTCCCTGGTGGGCTATACCCTGGAGCTCCACAATCAGACAAACAGACAGGATCCCAAGATCTTACCTCTGGAGGCTTTTCCCAGAAATTCTGATGCTGGCTCAGTTCTCGTTGTTTGATCCTGGACGAGCCCCCAATGTTGGGTCTGTAATCAAAGGAACAAGAGATACAAAGTGAAGGTCAAGCAAAGCTTTATTTCATGCTAAACATCAAGAATCAAACTGACTGGTCAGGGCCATCTCTTACAAAGAGGTGACCCCTCCCAGCCACACAGACTAACTTTTATAGAGGTGGTTGAGCCTGGCTATACACAGGTGGCCAGTGAGATTGCAACACACCGAGAAAACTGCACAGTCATGCTAGGTCAGCAACACGGGTGGTCAACTGAATTTCAATTTACCCTAGTAGATATATGTGTGCCCCACTGATTGAATGTCTCCACCTGGCCTGACCCACCCTTGTATCTGGGTTTTGCAAGTAAGTTCCTCTGGGAGGGACAGGGTCAACCTAAGTTTACTGCATAGGGTCGATCTAAGTTTATTACTGCATAAACAACAAAATGGCTCCCTCTGGCTAAGTAGGCCCTTACACCTAAGAGTGGGTGCTCCGTGTCGTTTGGTTGTAACCTCTTGCACTGCTCCTAATGACCCCGTTTCCAGCCCCCTTCCAGCCAGGGGTCCCAGGGGCTGCGACAGCCGTGTGGGCCACAGGGGCCAAGGACACCCCCTCTCCACCATGGGGGAGCTGAGGGAGGGCAGCCCCGGGGCTGGGGTCAGGGTGGACTGCATCCAGGCTTGTCCTGTCTCCCTGGGACACCTTGGGGGTTCTCAGGGATGCTGATGGCAGCACCCTGGCATGGGTGGGTGGTACTTCCTTCCCAGGTGCCCCTCAGCCCTGGCTTCCTGCTGTGCACTCTTCAGACTCTGATGGGATCCCCTCCCCCACCCCCGAGCTGGCCTCTGACCAGCAGACGTTCCTGCTCACCATTTAGTGGTCCTGGGAGGCTCTTGTGCTGTCAGCAGGGTGCCCATGCTGCAGCCCGCGTGGTCTAGACCACTCTGTCCGTGTTGGCCTGGAAGTCTGCCTTGGGCTTATGAGAGGGAGGAAACCCCTTTCCCCGGGAGGGGAGAGGGAAGGCTCCCCAGAGCTCTGGACAGCCCCGAGGGACCTCGTCTCACCATCCCATCTCCCTGGGCAGACCTCTGGAGTGTGTGACTCTGGGATCACCCCATGCAGACCCTCCCGAGATGACCCAACGTGTCTTTGTAGCGAGCGCCCTGTTCTCATCCTGTGATGGGACACGGCATCCCAGCATGGACCCAGTGAGCCCCCTCCATGAAGGCACGCAGTGCTCTTCCCACCCGAGGATGGATCTTATCCCCTCCTGTAGCACTCGGCTGCCCTGCAGTCTTCTCAGATGCACAGAATGTGCCAGAAGCAATGCCAGGTTTTTCAGGGCTGGCCTCTGAGAGGCCGTCCCATGTTCCCACTTCCCCACCATGCCACCGGGGGGAGGGGCCGCCTGCAAAGAGAGGCCCCTGGGGAGGACAAACCACAGGCCGCTCCTGCCGGTCCTCTGCCCAGCACGTGTGAGCGCTCCCAACCCCTGCCACCCAGCAGAGGGCTTCTGCAAATGTGTCCCACCTTGTCAACCCACACTCACAGGAAATGACATGACCCTGTGGTTCGGCTAGCCCCCAGATGCTGGAGTGGCAGCGGCAACTGGAGCCGGGAGCCACAGCAGATTTTAGAGGGAAGGGGTGGTGCCATCGACTTGGGTTGGTGTTGAGTCTCCGTGCGTGACCTGGCAGGTTGACAGTGTGTCCCGAAGTGAGAGGCAGGGGAAGGGGTGTTGTGAGGGGAGACTGGCAGGGTCGTTGGGGAGCCTCCCTCTGCTGGGGACACGGGCACTGCTTAGATCCCAGTCTTCCAGTCCCAGGCTGTGGTCTGCTGGGGGGTGAGCTGTATGTCCCAGCCCTTGCCGCAGGCCTGCTGTCCCACTCTCTGCACACATTTCTGCGCCCGTTGCTGGTGTAGGGTTCAGGCAATGCCCTGCACCCTGTTCTCCCATGGTGGATGTCCGAGTCACCCAGATGGTGGAGACAGAGCCCCCTGGGTGCAGTTGGAGGCCAGCATGCCACCTGGGGGCCTGCTGCCATAGCCCAGGGGTTCCAGGAAGCACGGGCAGATGTTTTCTGGCTGCAGCGGGCCAGCAGTCCTGCTCACCCTCAGAGGGGCCATTAACCCCCTCTCACGGAGGGAGGGGCATCACACATTTGGGGACCGGCTATGGAACCATCCTGGAGGCACTGAGTTCGTCCACCACTGGCTTGGCTTCTGTTTCTGCCATGAAAATGCTATGTCCCAGACAGGACTTCCCCCTCCCCGGACGCTGGGCCCTGTGGCAGGAGAGTGGCCGTGCTGTGGTTGCCTTGGGTGATGGTGGTGGTGATGGTGATGGTGCCGCCAGGCTCTGAAATGGGGCCTGCTTGTTAGTGCAGCAGAGCCAGGTGCGGCCGGCCAGCTGGAGGTGCAGGACGTGGGGCAGGACAGTGTCAGCCAAGACATGGGGAGCTATCTGTAAGGCAGAAGGGGGATGGAAGGTGGAATGAGGAGGGCCTGGTGGCTGATAGGCTGAGGGGCTGGGTGGGAGCCATCTGGGGAACCCCAGGAGCCCCTGCTTTGGGGTGGGGCTCACCCTGAGGCCAGCCGGCCATCAGGCAGGGCTGAGTAAAGGAGGCCCAGAGGAGCCAGAGGAGTCTTCATGGAGGGCAGCTTGTTGGGGGGGTCCTCGAGGCGGCCTGCCTCGGGTGATCCCCCACCAGAGTGCACTGGACTCCCAAGGACTCAGCCTTGAGCTGGTTCAGGGCCCTGTGCATGGGAACTCATTCATTCATCGTTCCTTCAGCCAACTAGCATGTTCCGAGGACCTGCTGTCTGCTGGGCGCGCTCCTCCAAGTGGGAAGTAGAGGGATGGACAGGACAGAACGGAGCCAGCCCTCAGGAGTTGGAAGTCCGGTAAACAGACGACTCTGGCCTCCTGCCCACGCCCTGCGTCCCCAGGGGAGGCGGTCTCTCCAACCCCCTCTGCCAGGACGTCTGCCGGGACCTTCCTGGCATCACTCGCGGGCTTACCCGGTGGCTACGTGCCACATTTGGCCGACGGGTTAAATCTCTGTTCCCACTCCCACTTGCCCCTCTCTGCAGCAGCCTTTCTCGTCTGTCCCGTGTAGACATGGACCCTCGTGTGAGGATGGAGGTGTGCTCAGAGGAAATCCTCCATCCCAGGGACGGGGAGGACCTGGCCCTTGGAAGCTGCAGCTTCTGACACTGGGGCCCCTGGTGTCCTAGTGCAGGTGTGACCTTCACAGCCCCAGCAGTGATGGTTCTAGCTGCTGCCCCCAAATCCAATTCCAAAAATAACATCTATTAGACTCTCACGGTCTCCGTCTCTAACTTCTGTCCCCACAGCTCCTTCACGCTCCCATTGACAGCATCTCCGTTCCCCAGGGCGGTTGTAAAACAGAGTCAGGGTCCATCATGTCTCCTTCCCAGGGCTGATAAGTGCCGCAGAACAGACATCCTGTTTTCATTTTTATTGTTGAAGAATGTGTGCCAGATTTCCACAACACGGGATTCTTGTTATTAGTGAGGAGCTTTTATTAGGAGGACTTTTTCCTTGCTAGCAGAGTGGGAACCGGTAAGAGTGTTTTCACGGTTGGGCAAAGGCAGTTCAGACAGAGGTCAGGAGGTCTAGGGGACACTTGTCGCTGGAGGTTGTTGCTGGCTGAGCAGCGCGAGAGGTGTTCCTCTAACCCGTCTCAGAGCCATGCTGAGGGGCGCACGCATCTTGGAGCCGAGAAAACTGAGCCTCGGACCCGTGGCTGGCTTGGTCACCATCCCTACACCCTGTCCTCTGCTTCAGGACGTCCAGGTGGGAAGGCGGCATCCTCTGGCCTGTGGTAGACCCTTTGTCACACGCTTCCTGCCAGCCCTTCCCGGCTTCCGGCTAACAGCCCCAGCCAGGTGGTCCTTTCTGGGACCCCCGAGGGCATCTTTCCTCTGGGAGGTCCCGTAGAGCAGTACTAGTGGAAGTTTTTATGTGTCGTGTTCTGAACGTCACACCCGAGTTAAATCTGTGCTGATTCAATTAGAACACGTAAGCCGAGGGACTTCTTCATTGTCCCACGACTGGGTCCTGGGTGAGCGACTTCTCTCTGGACACAGTCCTCCTCACCGCTGGCCTGCAAGCGGCTGGCTGGGCCCTCCCTGGTCAGCCTGTGTGCCTAGCGATCTTGCGGCAGGACGGCAGAACTGGAAGCCCACTGCCCCTCTGTCCCCATCCCGCACACATGGAAGACTGAGGGCCGGGCAGCCGGGGTGGTACACTGCTCGGAGCCACGCAGATGGGCTTCTGTCCCAGGGGATCAGCCCGAGGCCCAAGGGGCTGTAGAAGCTGCACCTGAGGAGCTGGGCCAGATGGAGTCCCGGGCTCCAGAAGATGCCATGTCCTGCTGCCCCCAACCTGGGAATGTGTGACCTCACCTTGCAGGAGGGGCTTTGCCAATGCGACTGATTCAAGGTTCTCACTGGGGGTGGGGGTGATCCTGGACTGTTGGGACATGCCCCAGGTCAGAAGAGGAGCCTCCTATGTGGAGGCAGGTGGGTCTGCGTCGGATGAGGTGAGACAAGGGGGGCAGAGGTGTGTGTGTGCGCACATGTGTGTATGCTCCCATGTGCGTGTGTGGAAGAGACACTGGGAGCGGGGGAAGCAGGTGGAGGTTCGCCGCCGCTGCTGGAGGTGGAGGAGGGCCCTGGGGCCCAGGGCTCAGGTGCGTCTGGATTCCATGGAGACAAGAGAACGCACTTGCCCGGGTCCTCCAGGAGTGCGGCCCCAAATTCAGACCTCGTGGCTCCAGAGCTGCAAGAGAGTATGTGGTGACTTGTCCCAGTGGCCGCGGGAAACCCACTGGAGGCATGACACCCCGCCTCTAGTTCAGGAGGGAGATGGGCTGTGAGCGGTGGGTCTCGGTGCGGACTGTGACCTCGGGGTGACAGGGGTGGCGGTGGCCCGGAAGCTTCAGGCCATACACGCACAGTGGCTTTCTTGGCACCTGGAAGACGGGCTCATACAGTTTTAGGCAATCAAATCAATCAAGTTAAAGAACAAAAACAGCTGAAGAAGAAAAAAGTCAAGTGTATATTTTGGCACACGATGGAACTTGTAAAGTCTTCGAGCAAAGTTTTCATGCAGACGCCACCATCCGCTCTGCATGTTCAGAAATATCTTTCCACTGTGCGCTCCCAGTTTCAGTTTTCTGGAGTGAGGAGCAGACAACAGGCTTCAACAGACGCCTGCCTTCCTTGGCTGGCGGACTGTCACGGGCCAGCCTGATGGGGTTCTCCCCCACGTGGACAGTTTCCATGAGTCTGGGGGAACGGTTCTCGGGGGCTGCCCATGCCTGGATCCCGCCCCCCACCCCGAGCCCTTCCATGCTGGTCACCCGCCGGCCTCCACCACTGGAGGCCCAGCTTCGGGAGCCCCGTCCCAGCCAGTGCGGGGATGGAGGGTGTGTCAGCCTTGCTCAGGGAGGGGGTGTCCCCATGGTTTGGCCACAGTGGGTGACCAGCCACCAAGGACCTACTTCCCTGAGACAGGAGGGTACTCCATTGGTCACAGACTGTCGGTGATCTCTGCTTGTCCAGGTGCCGAGGCCCTGCATCTCGGGGAGCAGCACGGAAGGATCTAGGGAAGGTGGGGCACCCACCGTGTGAGCTCCTGCGGGGGTCTGATGGCACGTGGCTCCGCAGCTCAGGGCTTGGGACCATGTACCTGCTGCAGGCCATGCCTGGGGCTTACCAAAGCCACCGGCCTCAGGGAACTCTTTGTTTTGAGAAAAAAAGCTGATCCTTGCACAGGTTGGGCTGCAGGCCCAGCTTAGACAGGTGTGGAGGATCACAGAGAAGAGAGCGTCGCCTCAGATCACGGGGGGGGGGAGCATCGCTGTGGACACAGGGGTCTCTCGGAGGAGCTGTGTCTCCCACTCAAGCAGGAGAACCAGGGAGGGGCTGGACACTGTGACATTCCAGTGGCTTCAGGGCCACGGGCTGGGGGCGCTCCTTTAGGCCATTCTTGCCCTGTGGACTGAGAGTCCCTGGGGACGAGAACTCTGTCTTCTGCGCCTTCTTGCCCCTTGCTCCTGAGGGGATGAGCAGCAGGCCGACAGGACCTGGACATGGTCCAGCACCAAGAACCTGGTCTTCCTCTCCGTCCTGCTTTCCCAGGGCTGGGTCTGGGCCTTGACGTCCAGGGAAGGAGCTTGCCCTGGCCTGGGGCTCTCAGGTGGGTCCTGGGGATGGCGCTCAGAGTGCTGGGGGAGAGGCCTGGCAGCATCTGATGCCTTCCTCCCTCCCTCCGTGCTCAAGGCCTGTGTCCCGACCGCACGCCCGGGTCGCCGTTCAGATGGTTTGGATGTGGGGACCGCGGCTTCCATGGAAGCCCTTCGCCTCTGACAGGCCACATCCTAGGGCCAGTGAGGCCGTGTTCTCTCTGACTTCTGCGCCATCTCGCCCAGATCTGAGCGTGCTCCCGGGGTCCAGGAGGCATCCGTAGCCCTGTCACTCCGTCTGCGCTTTGATGAGCTCCTGCTTTGAGGGCTGCAGAGGCTCCGTCACGGCCAAGAAGAGGACATCCCCGTCAGAAGGACAGCTGCCCCCGGCCTCCAGCCTCCTGGGCCTTCCTGGTTGTCCGTCCTTCCTGTCGCAGGAGGAGCTCAGAGCCAGCAAGTCGTCAGCTGCTGGGGCGCCGGCTCAGGTCCCAAGAAGGTGGTGTCTCTTTGAAGCGTGGGGCTGTCCTGGCCCCTGCCGCATGCAGGGCGAATTCTACGTCCCTCGTCCTGGTGGTGAAGACGCCTTTCTTCCGGGGCCGACCTCTTCTGCACACCCCTCATCCCTGCATCCCGGGTGCTGCACGGAGGGCTGGTCGGGCCCCCAAGCGCTGTGCAGTGTGGAACCGCCCACGTGTGCGCTGCTTGGAACAGCCTGACTGCTCCCGGTCAGAGCCAACCCCTGCTCCTCCAGGCGGGGCCACCCCGTCTCACACCGTGTCCCCCAGCGCTCTGCTCGACCCGAGTGCGAACAGGTCGCACTCTGGCGGTTTGCCTCACGGCCCATCCCCCACTGCTCTGACCCTTCCCTGAGGACAGGGTGCATGTCACGTGGGATCCTCGCCTGCTCCGTCCTGGCACAGGGACGCTCATGGTATCCCTGGGAAGAGTGGCTGGCACTCGGCGCCTGCTGGAGGGTGTGAGAGCCCGTCTGTGAGGAGCTGCCCTATTCCAGCCGAGCTCAGGATGGAAGAGGGGGCCAGAGGGAGACAGGGAGCCTTGGACATCGCTGCCGGTGGCCGGGTGAGGAGTTCCCAACTTAGCAGAGTCACAAGGCCTTGTGAGTCCCCAGCTCTGGTCCACACCAGACCTTGCGACTGCCCCACCCAAGAGGAAAGCTTTTCTCAGACGGTCAAGTCCCTGCTGACAGAGTCCACAGCATGGAGAGGATCAAAGTCTGGTGGAGAAGGTGAGCACCAAGAGTGGTTCATGTTATGACAGAGGGGAGCGCGGGCCCCTGTGGGCACATGCAGTGGGGCTGAGGACTCCTTTGACATAGAGAGTGTGAGAATCTTCAGGGTGACTCCTGAGTAACCAGGGAGCGCTTCCTGGTGGAGGTGACCCGAGAGCAGTCTCAAGGACTTCATCATCAGTGGCAGTTGTGCAAAGGGAAGAGGCCGCTGGCGTGAAGTCCCCGTCCCGCATGGCGCAGCAGGGTGTGTGGAGAACTCACACGTCGTGCTGCAGCCAGAGCCCGACATGCTTGCTGGAGGGCAGTGCAGGGGGGTTGCTGAGGCACCAGAGGAGCGAGTTGGGCAGGAGTCGGGGAAAACGTCCACCTACAGGAAAACGTCCACCTACAGGAATCTCGGGGCCTAGTGAGAGCTGACGCCCTCCTATGTTCCTCACTGAGCTAGTGGACGGGGCACACCAGGACCCTGAAGGACGGGCCTCATGTCAGGCTCCCTTCTGCCTTCAGGCCGTCCTGAGATCCCGGGGCACAGAGGGGCGAAAAAGGGGGTGGCCGACAGCCGGCATCGGGAGCCTGGTCAGACAGAGATGTGCACGTGCAGTCGATCGCGGATCGGCACAGAAGGTGCCCTGAGACGCTGGCTCTGACGCACAGCTGGCCAAACGTGCGGGCATTTTCCTCCTGGACGCTGAGGCGTGGTCATTTCAGAAGCGCAGGGAGCCGAGCCTCGAACCCCCGTCGGCCCGCAGGGTGAGGACGTCTTCCCCACGGTGTGCTCTAATCTAATTGCCGCGCTGGGCACAATCAGCTCCGTGGCCACTCATTACCATCCAGACATCAGCACATATGACCAAAGATCCCCCACTCGTGGAGGTTCCCATCCGTCTGGGCGTTCCTTCCCATGCGAGGTTGAAAACTGCAGGCTCCAACCCCTTCTGTTCCCGCAAGTGTCAGAGGCTCCCAGGTTAGCGTCAGTCTCGTTTGCTTGCACCTGTGAGCACCTACAGGCGGGGCGCAGGGTGGGCCAGCCCTCAGCAGCATCTAGACATCATGAGTCACCAGCACCGTGGCCTCCGGGAAGGGGAGGTCGGCCTGGACTGGGAAGACTGCATGGAGAGAAGTGGTTTCCGGGCTGGGGCCCTCGGGCCGGCTTTGGGAGCTCCTTCGTGCCCCAAAGTTATTTGCAAAATGGGACTTCAGTGTGTGTTTCTGTAAACAAGGACATTGTCCCACACAACCAGGACACAGCCCCCGACCCAGGGGGTAGCCATGGTGTGCCTGATCCCAGAGCCCACACCCTCCAGCTGTGCTGATGATGTGTGTTACCCTAGGACCACGTGCTGCCCTGAGTTCTCCTGTCCCCGTGACTCCCTTGGGCTAGAGAGGCCCTCGGCTTTACCCTGAGGTTGCAGAAGGCTATGGGACAGGAGTCTGGGTCCGTGTGGGGCTCCTCAAGAGAAAGGTGTGTTGATGCGTCCTCTGAAGGAATAGGGGACCTGTTCCCAAATGTCCTGTTGCTGGAGGCAATGGCTCCAGTCCCCTCATCAGGATGACATCTGTCACGCCTCTGCACTGAGACCATGCTTCGCGTTGTGTCAATATTTTACTCCTCGTCACATTTTCAGTTAATTTGTATGTGCACATCTATGTGGACTCACAGTTTCCTGTTTTACTCAGCAGGTTCTAACCATTGCTACCACCGTTTGATTTCATAGTCATGTTATCTCCTATTTGGTCAGTGGGAGCTCTCTGTGTCCGTTGATCCGTCCTGGCTCTGTCCCCATCATTCTATGAACACCTCCTTGCTTTAGGTTCACCTCAACCTCCCCAGGTCTGGGATTAGTCCCTTCTCTGAGGAGCCGTTTCTTCTTTCAGTGGGAAGTGGTACGTAGAAGCCCAGACACAGATGCTGGACATGCTCAGTGCTGTTGGGGCGCCCCTGCTTTCCGGCTCACTGAAAGGACAGAGCTGAGATGTCTGTGAGATACTGTGTTATGCTACATTACATGTTGTTGCTTTCTGCGTGTAGCTTACATATATTGTATGTATGACCGTATGGTGCATATCCGAACATACCGTCAGTCCCTGTTACGCACACACGCTGATAATTCTGCATTCGTCTCCAGACACCGGAAGCCCTGAGTTCACATTGGTACACCTGGTTCAGATTTGGGTTTTCTCCCTGTCAGTATTTGTAACTCCCTCCCCATGATGACCAACTTGGTGCGTCTGAACACAGGGGTATGAGCAGCAGAACTAGCTCGCGTCCCAGTTTTGGAGGGTCAGGGTGGCGGGACTGGTTCTGGCTGAGGCTGGGAGGAGAGAGTGGCCCAGGCCTCACCCCTGTGACTGTGGTCACCAGCAGTTTCTGGCGCTCCTTGGCTTGTAGACGCTCACCCATGTCTCTGCCTTTGTGCTCTCCATGTGTGGATTTCTCTGTTCAAATTTCTCCTTGTAACGATGTCAGTCAGACCAGCTTAGGACCTGCCCCGCTCCCGTGTGACCCCGTCTTAGCCAGTCAGGCCCACAGCAGTCCTGGTTGGAGGCTGCCATGTGGGCACTGAGGGGCCACGAGCTGCCTGTAGCATGGCCAGGACTGCGGGTGTGGAACATGTGCAGAGAACAGGAGTGGGCTCCAGCCGCCCACGTGGCTCCAGCCACCCACGGAGCGATGTCCAGCAGGTCGGTGAGTGCACCAGTTTGCAGCTTAGGGCTGAGGTCGGGGGGAGGGTGCACATTCGATGTCACTGGTGTTAGCCGTGACGTGTCACCTGAGCAGAGATGCCGGAGTGGGCACAAGGGTCTGGTGGAGGTGACCACCGTCCGAGTGGGGCTGGGACAGGCTGCAGGCCGTCGCTTGTCAACCCCCGTCTGATGGCGCCTTGCAGGAGGGGGAGAATGTGGACGTCCGGACTCGAATCTGTCCCAGGAAAGTCAGCCCCCTGTGGGACTTCTGCTGGGCCCATGCCGAGGACCCCTGTGTTGAGGAGTGAAATTCATACCAGGTGGATGGCAGGTTCAAGGCCCGACTCAGCCCTGGACCTCAGAACCTGCCCATCGCCCTCCAACGCGGGGACTCCACAGCACCACATCTGCTGCCCGGCAAGTGTGGGGCACGTCGGGGTTAGGGGTTGTGCTGGTGTCCTGACCCGTCTGGTCCTCACACACACGCTCATAGGCCCGGAGAGATCTACAGTCAAGGAAACGCAGTCCTAGGCTGGATTGATGGGACTGGATGGAGGGGTGTGGAGGGGGCCCAAACTTCTGGAGCCACACACCTCCAATCGTCAGACTCGCGCAGCCCCCACCGCTGGCCGTGTCCACTCCCCCCAGCCCCGACCCCTCTACCGTGGATGCCGTGCTCTTGCTGACCAGCTGGCTTCTCTGTCTGTCCTGCTCTCTCGCTGCCCTCAGCCCCTCCTCCGCTGGCCTCTGATTGCGCCCGCCACGTGCATGGCTCTGGGCCCCCACCTCCTGGGTCTGCCCCAAGCTCTCTGGCTCTCCAGCCACTCACCTCCAGGGAGGCCTCCCTGAACCAGCCCCACCCCGTGCGTGCGAACACACTGCTGAACCAAGCACTGTGTGTGTGAGACGGTCCCCTTTCACCTGCCTCGTCTGTAGCGACCTCGGTCTTGGGGTCTCCAGGGTCCACCTCATGCTCTCTCCTTGACCTGAGGGACCCGGCTCTGCTTCCCCAGACCCAGCAGAAGCAAATCAGTCCACTGCAGATGACGAGGCACAGGCTTTCATGGACCTTCGAGGTCACCTACTTCCTTGGCCGTGCTGGTCACCAGGTGTGCACAGACTCTGTCGTCATCAACTTGTAGGAAGTCCCCAGAGCTCTGGTCCACACGGGGAGGTGTGCAGGACCCAGGTCTTGGTGTGTCACCCTCGCCCCTGCCTGGCCCCAGAGCATGTGGGGCCTGGTTCCCCAGTTCTGGCAGAAGCCTCCGAGGGGACCCACGAGACATAGGGGTGGGTGTGCTGGGAGGCACTGCTCTGGGCTGGGTTGATCATTGTCTCCGTCAACGTGGCTAACTCCTCATCTGACCACGGAATTCAGAAATCGTGCTTCTACAGTTTCCCCATTTGACAGCCGGCAGAGAATGCTAATCCCCCACACAAGGTTATGTTTTATTTTTCTAGATGGGGAATGTTGCCGTCACTCACGTAATGACTGTCCTTGACACGGTAACGAGGGAATGGGAATTTAAAGCAGCCTGCGATGCGGAGCGATCGCTGTTCTCTGGGGGGCTGGCTGCCGACTGGCTGACCGTGTCTCCATTGAATTCACTGCTTACAAAGACTGGAATTTACCAAATTAAATTTTAGTGAGTTCTTTATGTTCACATAAACGGCAGAAATTAAAACTTTGTGGTAGAGGGACTGTCACCGGGCCGACCTTGCATGGGGCCATGCTGCAGAGTCAGACAGAGTCCGTGTGCTGCATGGGGACACCTGTCTACACATGGAGGATGTGAAATGTACTGCCTGGGGACACCTGTCCACACAGGGGGGATGTGTGACCCCAGATGACCCCCCCATTTCCCACTCCCTGTCAGTGTCTTGGGATGTGGACAGACCCTGTGCAAGCATGGGCTCGACATGCGGCTGTGCATCTGGCACCTGTGCCCTCACTGCCGCTCCATCAGAAGTAAACACAGAGGGAATGGACCAGCCAGCTTGGTGGCACGGACCACAGTGGGGGCAAACCCACAAACTGAGGCCGAGTGGCCAGCCCAGCCCAGGCAGCCCCAGCTTCCCTGTGGAAATGTGGACAAAATCACAGAGATCTTTGTGGCTGCCTGTTACACAGCAAGAACTGACTGGTACAAGGTGCTCTCACAGCCACTGGCCTGTCCAGTCTGCGGAGAAAGCCACGTGGTATGGACAGCCTAAATAATTTTATTTCACTCTTCCACCAGAGAAAACGGGGGCTCAGGGAAAAGGAATGACATCCCGAGGTCATAAGCTGGTCAGAGAGAGAGCTCAGTGTGCGATGGAGTGTTCTCTCCCCAGGGGGTCAATGGCTTCTCTGTGGGGCTTCTCTTCCCTTGGGGGGAGGGCCCTGTACCTGGTGTCCAGCTGCATGGGCTGCAGTGGGGCCATCTTCGCTGTTGCTGGGCATGGACGTCCTGTCTGCATGCTGGGCTGGTGCCTCTGAACCCCAACCCCGAGGCCGTGGGATCTATTGAGCTGGGGGCTGCGTTTCTCCAGCTGTGGTCTACATGGGTTTGATGCGTCCCCTGCCCCTCCTGCCCAGCACATGACCTGATTTGGGAAGAGGGGCTTGGCAGAAGAATCCAGTCAAAATGAGGCCCCCAGGCTGGGGGTCCAATCCAGTGTGGCTAGTCTGCTGAAGTAAGGGAATAAAGAGGAATTAGGACAAAGAGACGGCACAGAGAGAAGACCATGAGGGGACAGAGATGGCCACGTGCAAGCCTGCAGAGGGGCCAGGAGCAGACTCTTCCTCTCTGGCCGTGAACCCGAGACATAGAAGTGCCCTCATGCTGCCTGGCCTCCCAGTCTGTGGTGCGGATTTCCAGCAAGGTCCTGGCCCGGCACCGGTGTCCCACACCCACCACGGAGCCCGCCTGGGTGGGACCATTGCTTGGGCCTGGACCCATAGAGCATCTCACCTTCTGCCCACTCCTGTTTTCTCTCCTTGGGGCCGGGAGGTGAGGGTGAGCTCAGTAGCATAGCTGCGTAGACCCACGGTAACTTAAAGACAAACAATCGGACGCCTGGCCGTGTGCCCCTCGCACACGGCGTGTCCTGGGTTCCGCCGCCGACCCAGCCGCCCAGACCGTGACGCTGAGAAGGGCTCTGTTTGCTTGCCGTGCACGACATCCCGGGCCACTTGGCCAGGGGCCATGCCCAGCACTGAGCCACGGGGCCACGTTCTCTCCAGGTGCCCGTGTCGCTGGCTGGACACGCAGCCAGACTCTTGTTCCCATCTGCTTCTAAATCCAAAGATTTAGCTTTGTTTTATCATTTCTTTGTATAATTATGCAGAATATTCACATGTTTCCGACACAAAAACAGCAAAACCAGGTTTAGTCAAAGAAACGGACCCGTGGCCTGCAGTCTGTGGCTTTCCTTCCATTAGGAGGAGCATGCAGGTGCGTGGTTTCCTTCCCTCCCTCAGGGGAGCCGTGTACACTCGTTCAGCCCGGGTTGTTTTTACTGTAACACCGCACACCGTCCTCCCATGCTCCGAGTTTGGAGCCTGAGACTCTGCCACGAACACAGCTGTCGAGGGAGGAGGCCCCTCTCCTGCCTGCCCTGCTCCTCCCAGCACCCCTTGTGCAGCCAGACGGCCCCTCCTCGCAGACTCCCACCAGAATCGCACGTGGCCCTGCGTGGTTCTCCAGCTGGGGCCCTGGACCCAAGCCAGTGGCATTTCCTCTGCTCTTGAGGACACCTGGCGGGAAGGAGGGTTTCTGAAGCTCTGCTGTGACACAAGGGCCTGGCAGTCCTCTGTCATTCGCGTTTCCGGGCCGCCTCCTGGAGATGCTGGAGGGGACTGGGACCCGAGGAGGGCGCTGTGGTCATCATCGCTGCACGACGACAAGGGCCCAGACTCGGGCTGTGTGGATGGGTGGAGGGTTGGGCTCTGGGTGCCCCTTGTGCTCGCTGACCAAAGCTGCTCTTCTCGAACGGGGGGCCTGGAATTGCACTTCCTTCCCCATCCACTGGCGGAGGCCTGGACACAGGAATATTAATTGCACTGGGTCCTCGGGCCATGATGCTCTATGAATCCTGCCTTTCCTGAGCTAATGGGACGGCATAAATCACTCTGGGGGAGGACCCTGGCCCAGCAGCCCCCAAGTCAGATGAGTTCATCAATCCTTGGCCGACACATCGCCAGGGCTCTGGGGTTGGTCAGGGGTTGGCCTGTCTGGGCAGAGGCTGCTGCACAGAAACTGGTGCCCTCTGGCCAGAGGAAGGCCACCCTGGGGGGCTAGGAGTCTGGCCTTCTGTCCCCGGTGGCCCAGAGACAGAAGTCCATCCAGCTCCCAGAGTGAGCTGGGCAGCCACAGCCCTCCCTCCGGGACCCCAGTGCTGTCCCAGGACAGACAGGTGCAGGGGTCCTGCCCATCAGCCACCGGCGCCTGCCCCATCTCTCACCTGTGCAGCCAGGGCTTGACCCCATCCTCTGCTGGCTCTGGTTCTTGGTTTCCTCGCCTACAGGAGGATGACACTGCCGGGCCCAGCATAGGGCTTCAAAAGATGCCACGCATGAGTGCGGGTGAGCCTTAGCCCAGGGCGTGGCCCGCTGGGAGCGCTCCCGTCCGTGAGGACCTCATCTGCCCTTGTGCCCTGGCCTTCCACCAGTCTCCCAGGAGCAGGCTTTAGAGCCTTTGGGATGGCCATCTCAGCTGGGGTTCTCAGATCCCAGCCCAAGTAGGGGTCAGCCCCTCAGATGCTCTCAGATGGTGGGCTGCTGCTCTCCTTCATTGCTACGGGCAGGGGACCAGAGGGACTTGGGGGACAGTGGAGAGAAGGTCCAAGTGTGGGGCTGCAGGGTCTTTCTCACTAGTGGGTTAGACTTCACAGTCTACAAGCCCTGTTGCCCCTCCTTGAGACCCTCTGAGCCTGTCCAGGGCCCAGGGAGTCCGCAGAGCCCTCCCCGTGCCACCAATGAAGAAACTGTGGCAGCTTGCAGAGGGGACGTGGTGGGCACAGAAGCACACGTCACGGCGGGATCAGCCTCCCCGGCCTAGGGTGACCTGTAGCCCGGCAGCCTCTCCCAGCAAAGGCTGTGCCCTGCAGCCTCAAAGAGCTGAGCCCAGGCCGCTTGCTGGGGGCAAGGGTAGCAGGGGCCACAGGCCCCGAGTGGGAGCAGGAAGCCTGAGGTTCTGACACATAGTTATTTTCAGAAGTCAGTGGGATGCACCCAACTCCCAGAGATCTGGGTTCAATTCGTTAAGCTTAGATGATTAATTACAGGGCAATTAAATATCTGATTAAATTAATCCCAAGGTGTTTAAACATTCTTTTGTAAAGAATGTTTGCTCATTAATTAGAATGGCTAAACACAGAAGGAGGCAGGGATGGGGGTGCAGGGGGGTGGGGGACAGGGAACCTGAGCGCACCCCTCAGAGGAGGCTCTTTCCTGTTCTGTGTCCTCATTTGCAAATCTTTGTAGGTGGATAGAGCCTTCAGGAAGCCCCGGCAGGGCAGGACAGCATGAGAAAACCGGACATCCTGCCCTCCCTTGCAAAAATGTGAGATTCCAAAGGCAAGGAAATGAGGGGCATTGTCATGGAGACTGAGACTGGGCAGGGGATGGGAACTTCGAAGGGAAGGAATACAGTCTACAGGACGACAAACAGGACCAATGTTTGGTAGCAGGTGTCTGCTGGGCCAACGGGAAATGATGGGACGCAGGGGACTCTGATCAGACAGGCCTTCCTGGGCTCCTCCCGCTCCCCATACCTCGCTCACAGTACGACATAGCTATCTACCAAGAGAGCGCTTCTCTTGAGTTTTTCTAAACTTTCAGGCAGTTTGAGGAGGTCACAGTTTCTTCCTGAGTTTTTTGGGCCTTGATTGTTTCCAGCTCAAAATTATCTGTGTGGCCAAGGGGCCCATCTTGGGACAGTTCGTTCTGAATCCCAGCAGTGATCCAGACAGAGCAGAGGGCAAAGGCGACTCCAGGGGTGCCGGGACAGGAGCCAGGCCAGGATGGGTTAACCAGGGCAAGAGGTGAGGGCTTGGAGCTGCAGACAGCACTCACAGGCTTTGTTGGGGGGCCTGGGGGCAGAGACAGGGTGGTGGCTGGAGGGATGTGGGGCCAGGGAATGACGGGATGTTTTATTTTTATTTTTTATTTTTAGATTTATTTATTTACTTATTTGACATAGATCACAAGTAGGCAGAGAGGCAGGCAGAGAGGGGGAAGCAGACTCCCCACTGAGCAGAGAGCCCAATTCAGGGCTTAATCCCAGGACCCTGAGATCATGACCTGAGCAGAAGGCAGAGGCTTAACCCACTGAGCCCCCCAGGCACCCCGACAGGATGTTTTAGAACAAGAATCCCAGAGAGCCTGTTCATGCTGTCGGCAGATTCTGCAGGGAGTGAGGCCTTGGTGGGCAGGTGCACGTTCTGGCCCCTTTCTACAGATAGCAGCCACTCCCAGCTGCATTTCTTTTGCTCTCAGGGTCCTGGGGCCTCTCACTAATCTGGCCAGCACCCACACTGGGATGGGGTCGCCTGTGGGGATCAGCAGGTGGGCAGTTTGGAGCCCTGGACCTGCCCCGCCTGCTGGGGTGCTGCAGGTGTAGCTGCTCCAGCGTCCGTGGCCCATCCACAGAGCCCTGGCTGGGGGATGGGAGCCCTGGGTTCACCTGCTCTGCACCTGCGGCTGTGGGACCCTGGACTCCTCACTTCTCTAACTCTGGAGGGTTGTCCACTTCCCCTCACTGTGTTTTGTGAACTAGCCTCTCAACTCCGTCCACAGCCCCACCTTCGGGGCTGGTGTTCCTGCTCTTCTCCTTCATTCCCCATGGGGTTTTCCATCTGTCCCTCCCTCCTAGTCCCCTGGGACCTCCTCCCACTCAGAATGGAGTCTGCTGGGCTTCTCTCTCACCTGTAGCCCCTCCTCACCTGGCAGGCCAGACTGAGCCCCTCCCACCAAGTGCACTCTGTCCTTGAGCCCCTGGGGCACGCAGGCTCTCCTGGCTGGCCCTGAGCACCCGTGGGCACAGCGCTTTATAGTAGAATGCCTAGGCCACCCCCTTTCCCTCTGCTCAGCATTTGGGTCACTGAGAGGATGAGAATTGTGAGAATTAAAACAAAATGGGGCAAAGGCAGTGAGGGATTCCCTGTGCCCTCCCCAGCCTGGCAACCCCTAGGTTTCACACTCGGGAAAGTCTCAAGTTACTTAAAGCAAATCCACACTTACCTCCTGCGGTCGTGGTGTTTGAATTCTCTAGTTCGAGCTTGAAAGGAAATTTCTTGCAGGAAGACAGTGTGATATGGTTAAAAGAACTGGGGGTCTGGAATCCTATTGGAGTTCGCTTAGAAATTTCTGCCCTGCCATTTCTTAGCTGCATGTGTTTCGTGTCCATCCATCCATCTGTACAGTGAGGGCCTTAGTGGTAACCCCCGTCAGTCCGCCCCACAGGCTAGGCCTCGGGTCAAGCGAAATGAGATGTCTGTAGGGATGTTTTGGAAACCTGTGTCCTAGAGAGGGTGGGCAGGAAGGTGACTCAGCTCACCGCCAGCTGCCCACATAGCAGCAGGAACAGCGCTCCCCGGCTGTCCTGTGCCCTGCTGGATGCCAGGGAGCAGTACTGTTCTGGCTAATTGGAGCAGAACAAAGTCTCCCCCGGTGCAGCAGAGAGAAGAGAAGGCAGCCAGAGAGGGTGGGGGCAGGAGCTGCAGATTCCAGAAGAGGACTAGGGGCTGTGGGGGGGCTGACGGGAAGTCTGATGCCCTCAGAGGGGAGGCAGAGAAAGGGATCTGGTGCCGAGTACAGGATCTTCCTTCGCCACTTGTGCTTGGGCCTCCGTTAAAGTTTAGTCTAAAAAGCCTAGTTCTCTGTTCAGAGAGAGAGCATTTGCCATCAATTCTCTGGTCTTTGCAAGTTTTGTTTGTTTGTTTGTTTGTTTGTTTGTTTTTTAATTTAAAAGTCAGTGTCGTGCAGATGCCTGGTACTGCCTGTTTCACCGCTGCTGTTGAATCTAGGTGTCCTGACGTGCTGCTTCGAGGCAGATAGAATTCTGTCTAGAAGCACCTTTCATCTGCCTGTTCGCTGGTATTGTGGAGGAAGAATTTTCCTCTGCCCTTCGGGATTCTTCCAGTTGGCTTGAGCCTCAGGTCAATGTGAGACGGACCGGCAGGAGAAAGTCAGACACAAGTTTACATGTGTACCTCCTGAGTACATGGGAGGACCCAGAAAAATGGCTGAAGCCATCACCTTAAACACCATCTTCAGCTCAAGACAAAAGGGTTGGGGGTGGGGAGTCTGCTATGGGAGGTTGCCGGGAAAGCACAGTGAACAAGGGTGAGGCCATCATGCAGACTTAAGTCCATGCCTCCTCGACCGGTAAGAGTTTCTAGAGATTTAGAATCACCAGCAAAGCAATGGGGACACCCTTCCAAATGGAAATTCCCTTGTGCATGGAAAGGTCTCTTACAAAGGGCAACTTCTCCTTGATTTTTACAGTCCTCTTGGGTCTGCATTTTCTTAAAAACCACTGGCTTAAAATAATATGCTGGAGAGGCCTCCTCTGTGGTGGCAAAGTTTGCTCCCCTACACTGGTCCTCTCACAACTCTGAGCCACACTCCACCTTTGTGAACCAAAACACACCTTTCTAGAGGAGGGACTCCATCAAACCATGTGGGGGTGGGAAATGGGAGACCTGGGTGGGGACCCCAGCTCTGTCCCTGGGGAGAAATTTTCATGATTCATTCAACATGAAGGACAACGTAAAAGGCCTAAATTCGTCCTCACATCTACCTGAAAAATAAAGTGATGAGATTCAACCATTTCAAACAAATTAAAGCTAAAGAATGAAAGGACTCCTCGCTAGGGTGAAACACAAGGAAATAATCAGCTCCGGTAAAGTGGCTTCAAACTTAGGAACAAAATAAGTTCCTGCTATTGTCGCACTGATGATTAATGAATAGTAATTAATGAAAGCCCTCCCAGGCTCCTAAAACACTTAAGGTGGTTCACCCTGGTCTCGTTTGGACGTTCTAGTTAACTCAGAAGGCCGGACAAGACAAGCTGGAGGGAAACACAGTATGAGAACCTTGATGTGATCAGTGGATACAAAAGCATTGGCCACAGTTGAGCGTTTAAGAAAGAAGACGATTGTGAGCCACACACATGAAAGTTGTTGTCTTCCTGAGCATGAGCAGTAGCCAGAAAATATAATGAAAAAAATCCAGAAACAGATGATCTGACTTACTTAGGAATAAACATAATATATGCCTGACCTTTGTAAAGAAAACTGTAGCCCCCGCGGGGTGGGGACAAGGTGAGAGACATGATCTATCCCACAACGAGCACACGTCATCGGGGGAGAACACGTCACCAGCTTCATTTGCAGACACGGCCTCCCTCGAATCAATCCCAACCGTATTTTTCTGGATTCAGTGTGTTCTGGAGAAGCAAACATGAGGGCTTCAGAGGACACTTGAGAAATAAAAAGAGCAAGTCAGACAGTCTCACTTTTCTACGGTAGAACACTTTATAAAATAATAATTAAAAATAATTAAAAATGAATGATGTTGAGAAACCAGATAACACAGAAGAATTTTAATTTAGATCCGCACCCCCCACCCGCTGTGCTGGAACAGACAGCAGATGCCTCAAAGAGCCAAACCTCTTTAAAAAAAAAAGAGAACAGTTAGTGCATAATGAAATATTTATTATCCTAACGAAGAAAGACCACTCTCAACTTTGAAGCTGCACAAGAAGTCACAGAGGGAAGCACGGGCAGACGACAGCAAGAAAAAAGCCAAGACCTGTGTACAGGGGGAAACACCAGGGGGAGGGAGGAGGTTGCGCCAGCTGGGGTGTGCAGACGGGGAGTAGCTGTGCCCACGAAGGGCTCGTCACGGTTCACGAGAGGCAAACGGTGACCCGGTAGCCAGCAGACTCTGCGTTCCAGCCCGGCTGCTCACCTGGGGTGCTCCAGAGGGCCAGCCGCTCTGGGAAAACTGGGAGCCTCGCTGGTCGTCAGAGCGAGGGCAGTCAAAGCCGTCTTGAGGTGCTGCATGCTACCTGCTAAGCCAGCAGAAAGCGCCCCCCCACCAGATGCCCTGACAGGTTGAGGGGCCCAGGTCGGGGCATGGAGATGGGGTCACCCATGAACTCGGTTCCTCTTGGCAGTGAAGGAGACGTCGCTGCTCTGTACACAGGTGGTGTGCGGTACAGTCAGAAACAGCCGTCCTTTGGCTCAGTCAGTTTACCTCTGGAAAGAAAAAAACATCCCCTGGAGATATGCAACGCAGCCTCTGTCAGTAGTGACGGTTCGGCAGAAACCCATGCACCCAGGGACGTTATCTAGTAAGGTAGGGCCATCTACGCGGTGTTGTTTTGTGCAGCTATTAATTTGATTATGAAACCTGTGTGGAAACTTGACGAATGTTTATTACATATTGTTAAGTGGACAGCACCCCCCCCCGATGCAAAATGACATATTACATATTACACTTGCAGAGTGACAAGGACAGGACGAGGGCTGGAAGGAGGCCGAGACAAGTGGGAGCAGCTCTGTGAGGCTGGGGCTCGGGTGGCCTGGCTGTTACTGCTGTTTTCATTTTAAGCACCGGGGGGTGCCCCCCAAACCTGGTGGGGCTGCATCCCAGGCTCCTTCCCACCCACAGCCCCTTCCCTGGGTCAGTCTGGGCACCCAGTTCGCCGGTGTGGGAGCCCTCCTTGTCTTCTCCAACACGAGTGTGTGTCTGCACCTCCTGGATGGGCACAGCCGGGCGAGCAGTGTCCCGGGAGCCCCAGAGGCCCCTGTGCTCTCAGCAGCTGCGAGCCCTGCAGGTCCACCACTTCTACAGAACCAGACTGTCCGCCCCCCACACCTGGACATTTATTGCTGCCGTTCCCAAAGTCACCAGCTCAGCCACGGGGCAGAGCCTTCAGCCCCAGAGCCAGCAAGGAGCCTTCAGGACCAACCCAGGGCCAAACTCAGCTCCCCCCAAAAACCCCAGGCAGGGAGTCAGGAGCCAACGCCCTGCAGCTGTCCTGTGGGCTGGGACCACCCCCGAGAGCTGGGGGACCCTACCCTGAGAGGAGCACCAGGCCTCCCACCCCAGGAGCTGCCGGGTCCGGGACGCCCATGCCTCTACCATTCTAAGAGCTGCTGAAATGTGTGCGGGTGCACGGGTGTGTGTCTGTGGGCACGCGTGTACTTGGGGTTGTCTTCTCCTTCTCCCCCTCATGCCACAGGCATTTGCTGGTTGTCTCCCCTGTCCTGGCTCCGGGCAGTGGCATTTCCCCGATGCAGGACAGGGAAGGGGACGTGATGACTCAAGTTCAGGCACAGCTGCAAGTGTGCACATTCCGGGGCCTCCTGAGGGTCTGCAGCAGCTGATGGGGAGGTTGGAGTCTTCCAGATGGGCCCGGACCCCCTTCCCCCGCCCTCAAGGAAGGCACCACACCTTCTCCTGCCTGGCAGGTGCTTCTAGGTGGCCTGCATGGTTCTGGGGAGGGGCTCCCTCTGTCCTCACCCCATCTGGGAAGTCACCCCGAGCTCTGCGGTTGGTCCTTCCCAGCAGCTCCTGCCCCTATGCATCACCCACATCACCTCCCGGTCAGGTCCTACCCATCCCAGTTCTCTTGTTCTGGAACCCTCCTGCGTCCCAGCCCTGGTTCTGAGCATCCCACTGGCTGGGGACCCCTGCATCTGGCACAGGTGGTGGGGGCGGGCCAGCCATTCCTGGGGAGGATCAGGGCCTCATTCAATGACTGCCACTCCCTGGACCTGCGTCCTGTGCTGGGACCAGCGGGGTGGCTCCTGCCCCGTCGTGCTCTGAGCACATGTCCCAGCATCCTGCAGCGTTGCCCCAGAAGTGCCAGGGAACCTGGGGCCCAGGGGAGCGGAACTAAAGGTCCCGGGCTTAAGACCAGCTTCCTGGTCAGGACCCAGGACAGCGACTGTCTGACTGCAGACTTGCGCCAGAGTGGATGTCCGGGTCTGGCCTCTGCTTGGAGACTCCCCACCGGCTCCTCCTTCCTCGCACCCTTCTCACATCTGCTTCCCTGCCTGTCCATTTAAACACACACACCCCGGTTCCTGACCTTTCTCCTCATTCATGTGCACATTCCGTGTTCCTCTTACCCACAGCCGTATTGAGGCATGAGGCTCTGAACACATTGGAAGGGCACAGTTAGGTCAGCCTGACGCACACATGTCCATAAAGCCGTCCACACACTTGGAACAGTGAATACATCCCTCATCCCAGAAGCTTTCCCCTGCCCCCTCCCCACCCCCAGCCGTCCACTGACCTGCTTTCTTTCACTATAGACCACTTAGCGGTTCCTGGAGTTTTGTAAGCAGAATCCTACTCCTTGTTGCCTCCGGCTTCCTCGGTCATGAACACTCTCCATGTTTCCCCCGATAGGATTTCCCTCCTGTCATATGGCTGAATCGTACTCCACACCACAATGCCCACAGCTGGGTTCCCCATCCTCTGTGGTGGAACACTCGAGGCCTTTCCAACTTGGGGCGATTACAAATGACCCTGCCATGAATGTCGACTTGCAAGTCATTGTAAGACAGTTCCACGTTTTCCTTAGGCACATACACACCGAGGGGGCGGGACAGTCAGATCTTACGGCAGGTATGTGTTTAGCTTTCTTTTTAATTGAAATTTTTATTGAGATAATTACAGTTTTAAGAAATAACACACAGAGGTTCTGTGGGTCTTTACCCATTTTCCTCCAGTGGTAACATTTTGTAACATCACAATCAGGACACTGACATTGATACACCCACGCCTCTTATTCTGTTTCTCCAGGGTTACTAATGTTACTATGTTACCAATGTGGGCCAATGTCTTCAGTTACCCATGGCGGGTCACCCCCCCCCCAGACTGTTCCAACCACGTGCACCTCCCTCGTGCCCCCGTCCCATTCATAACCCCGTACAGCCTGTCCCCTTCTGCCCCAGCTCCCTCCCACAGCACAGCGCCCCAGAGAGCCTTCCAGGGGCTATGTCTGTCTGTCCTCGGTTCCTGTTTATGGCTGAGCCATATGCCGTGCTGTGGACATGCCTTCCGTTCGCCCGTCAAAGGACATCGGCTTGACGCCAGTTTTTGGCTCTGAGGAATCAAGCTTCTGTGAACAAGTCTGCAGTTTTCTGTGGACACAGCCTTTGTTTCTCTGGGACGCTGGTTAGTAAGAGCTGCACGTTTCCCTTTACAAGGCACTGACAAACTGTCTTCTAGAGTTGCTCCCCGCAGTGCATTCCTGTCTCCATCATCATGTCCGTTTCCGCCAAGCTGACGGACGTGCCGTGGTGTCTCACCGTGGTTTTTCCTTTGCGCTGTCCTGATGACTGCTGACGCCAATCATGTTTCATGAGCTTTTTTCTCAAAACTGAAATGTCTGATTACGTGTTTTGCTCATTTTCTGATTGGATTGCTCGTTTGGTTTTGACAGTTGGGTTTTCAAGGTTCTCAGTATATTGTGGCCATGTCCTCTGTAGGAACGATGGTTTGCAAACACCTCCTCCGGGTCTGTAGCTCGTCTTCCCATCCCTTTCACAAGGTCCTTCCCATTCTGCTATGCCCCAGCTCACCCGTTTTCGTGCTTTCTGGTGTCAGCTCTGAGAGCGGCTTGCGTAGTCAGGTCTCAGATTTTTTTCTTCCTTTTGTTGTTCTAAAAATGTTATGATTTTGCATTTTAATCGAATTCCCTGATGCATTTCGAGTTAATTTTTGTATCAGGCGTGAAGTGACGGGGCGACCTTCAGTTTCCACCTGTGAACGTCCTTCCTCCACAGACTGTCCGTGCCCCTCTGTCAAACGTCAGTGACCCACACTGCTGTGGGCTTGTTTCTGGGTTCTCTGTTCTGCTCCGTCGATCTGTGTCTCTCCCGCCGCGGATACCACAGTCATGGTCTTTATCACTGTGGCAGTGGTTTTGAACAGTGATCTCACCCCCTCCGTTCCTCTCCACCAAGATTGCTTTAATTATGCTGGGGCGGGGTGTCTGTGACTTTCCGAATAAATTTTAGAATAAGCTTGTCTACGCCCATAAAAAACTTGCTGCTGTTTTGACAGAAATTCCGTTAAACCGTACATCCGTCTGGGGCTCATTTCACCAGATTGGATCTTTCAACCCACGAACACAGCTCATCGCTCCTGCCGATCCTGGGCACACCTGAGGATTTCGTCCTCTTCGAGGTGGTTGTACATGGCCTTGTGTTTTTAATTTCGGTTCTGGCATATTCGTCGTTCGCATACAGGACCAAAGTGGATTTTTGTGAGTTGGTCCTGTATCCTAGAACGAGTCGAGCTCATGTACTAGTTGTAGGAGTGTTTTTGTTGATTTCTTGAGATGTTACATGTAAATAATCTTGTTGTCTGCAAATAGAGACAGTTTATTTCTTCCTTTCCAACCCACAGGACTTTTATACGTGCACCTATTTCCTGCCTAGTGCAGTAGCGGGAACATACAGGACTATGTCAGACGAGCTTTGTTCCTACTCGTAGGGAGGAACATTCCATTTTTAACTATTAAATATAATGTGAGCTGTTGCTTGTTTTTGTAGCTGTGCTTTATCAACGAGGTAGTTTCTTTCAATTGCGAACTTCCTGGTTTTTAAAAAAAAATCATGAATGACTGTTGGATTTTGTCAAGCTCTTTTTCTGCATTAATTGCTAGGGTTTTCTTTCATTTATTGAAGCAGTAAATTACATCGATGGTTCTGAATGTTAAACCAGCCTTGCACATCTAGAATAAATCCCACTTTGTCATGACACAGAATACCTGTTAGATTCCATTGAATTCTCCTTGATAATGTTTCGTTGAGAGTTTTTGTATCTTAACTCATGAGCGATATTAGCCTCTGTGTTTTTCATTCTTTGTACACAGTCTGCCTTTTCTTTCAGGGAAATCCTGGCCTCGTGAGATGAGCTGGCAAGTGCTTCCTCCTTTTCTGTTTTCAAAAAAGATCATGGGAAATTGGAGTTAATCTTGTCCCCAGCTTTACTGATGTATAATCGATGAAAAACATGTATACTGGCCAGGAACAGCGTGGTACTCTGCTGTATGTGCACGCTGTGAAATGCTCACCTAGTCAGGCTGTTAACACGTCCATCCCTGAGGAAGTTGTTTCCGTGTGTGCCGGAATATTCTAGAGCTTCTCTCCCGGCGTATTCCGAGGGTGCACTGTATCGGTGTTGGCCACAGTCACCGTGCTGCACGTCTGACTCACAGAACTCTGTCCTGCATAACTGAAGCTTTGTCCCTTTTACCCAACACCCGCTCACTTACTCCTAGTCCTTGGCAGCCGCCCTTCCGCTCTCTGCTTCTGGAGTTGACTTTTAGATTCCACACGTAAGTGAGATCATGCCGGGCTGATGTCACTGGGCATTGTCATTGTCAGTGTCCTGCAGGGTGTCTCCTGTTGTCCCAAATGGCAGGATGTCCATCTTTTTTAAGGCTGAGTGAGATTCCATTGTGTGGACAGCCCACATTTTCTCTACCCATTCATGGGTTGGTGGCACCAGCGGGTGATCCCACATCTTGCCTACTGGGAGTCACATTGCCGTGAACATGGGGGTACAGGTGCCTTCAAGATGCCACTCCTTTGGGCAAATACCCGGATGTGGGGTTGCTGGGATGTAGGACAGCTCTATCTTTAACGTTCTGAGGAACCTCCGTGCTGTTCTCCCGGGCAGCTGGACCAGGCTGCAAGCCTGCCAGTGGTGCACGAGGGTCCCCGTTCTCCGCTCCCTCGCTGACCCCTGCTGTCTCCTGCGCTGCTGATTCTTGCCGTTCTGACGGGGTGAGGGGTACCTCGTTGTGGGTTTGACCTTTATCTCCCCGATGCTGAGTGATGCTAGCATCTTTTCATGTGTCTGTTGGCCATCTGGATGTCTTTTTCTGAAAAAGGTTAATATTATTTTTTTTAATGTTTGGTAGAATTCTCCCACACAACCATCCAGGCCTGGGGTTTTCTTTCAAGGGTACTTTTAACTATGAATTCAATTTCTCTCATGGTTAAGGGGGATGTTTAGACTATGTCCTTAATCTTGGCTAAGTTTTCGTTAAGTTTTCTAGAAATTGGTCCCTTCCTTATTTGTTGTATTAGGAATCATTTGTCCTCTTCTCTCCTTATCCTTTTAGGGGCTACAAGCTCTGTAGAGATAATCCCTATTTAATTCCTTTTACTGGAGAACTCTGGCTCCTTCTTTTTTAATTCTTGTCAGTTTTGCCAGAGGTTTGTAAGTTTTACTGACTTTCATGCAAAGAACCAGATTTTTGTTTTATCGATTGTTTTCTACTATTTTCTTTCTTTTTTTCTAAAAGATTTTATTTATTTATTTATTTGACAGACAGAGATCACAAGCAGGCAGAGAGGCAGGCAGAGAGAGAGAGAGGAGGAAGCAGGCTCCCCGCGGAGCAGAGAGCCCGATGCGGGGCTCGATCCCAAGACCCTGAGATCATGACCCGAGCTGAAGGCAGAGGCTTAACCCACTGAGCCACACAGGCGCCCCTATTTTCTTATTTTCAGTTGCATTGATTCCTACTCTGATATCTATAACTTCCTTCCTGCTCCCTGCTCTGGGTTTAGTTTGCTTTTCTTCCCCAGCTTCTTGCAGGACCGACTTCGCTAACTGGTTGGAGACGGTCCTCATGTCTGGTGCACTTCATGCTGTAACATTTCCTCTCGGCACTGCTTTGAAATCATGGTTTTGCTAGTTTTTGGCATGAGAAGGGACTTCTGATCATGTGCTGGATGTGCCGTCCTTCATGCCGGGGATGTGGGGGCCGGTTTCATTTCTCTATTTAGCAGGAACCACTGTTGACTCTGCGGGCTGTGGTTCTGATGACAGCTTCACTGAAGGGCTTTGTGGTGTCCGTTTGCTCATTGCGGGTCTGCCTCAGGGCAACGTCTCCAATGGGGGAGATGCCTCTCTTCTCCCACCTCACCCCTATTCTCCGTCCTCCCTTATTGCTTGTAGAAATGGAATTCCCTCTCAGACTGTGTCTGGCCGCATGGTTGCCCCATGGAAAGTGCACGTCTCTGGCATCCCAGCACCCTCCTGCCCTGTCTTCTCTACTTTCCCACTGCAGGCTCCACCACGTGTGCCTGAGAGACATGGAGACAGGTGTGGAGACCCAGCGTTCTGACTGGTCCCCTGGTACAGAGCTGGCCACGGACAGTGCACAGGGACCGAGTCTGGGAGCAGACAATAGGCAGGCCAACTGTGGTGTCTTGTTGGTCATGGGAAGGCGACCTTCTTTATCCTGATGGTTTGAGAAGAAGCAGGTGACCGGACCCCATTTGTGCATTGTTGGGATGGGTCTGGTTGCCGCGTGAGGAAGGACTGGAGCTGATAAGAGTGTAGCCGGCAGGGGGTGGGGAGGGCAGAGCGGCAGCCATAGTTGGGGGAGCAGCTGATGAAGCCCCCCCCCCAGCGCCTGCGGCAGGAGAGGGACCCCAGCGCCCAGCACAGCACATTCGTCAGGACAGAAAGAAAGGCGACGTTTGGAAAGCAAGTTCCTGAGTGTGGTTCTGGGTTTGCTGAGTTGGTGGCACTTTGTGACATCAAGCAGACAGGGTGATAGACAGACACAGACAGGGCCCAGAAAGACTGAACATGCTCCTGAGGGATTTATGACCCTAACAGGTGGGGCTTGGTGTCCCGCCTGAACCCCACTGCCTGGGGAGAGAGCGTGGAGTCAGAGGACACAGCCCCAGAGCACGGCTGCTGCAGGGCAGGGATGAGCGCAAAAGAGAGACACAGACGCGTCAGAGGAAGAGTCAGGAAAAATGTGAACTGTGGTCCTGTGGGGGGGAGGAGTCCTGCCCATGCACATTGCAAAAGACAAAGGTGAAGATCCCCAAATCCCATCATAAGGAAGAAGACACAGTAATGGGAAATCAGACACGGGCACGGCACACACAGCCAGTGCGAGCCACACTCCTGGGAAGTCGGCGAGGAGGGCTCTCTGCCTGTCCGTCTAGCAAAACTTAAATACTAGATTTACGAGCACAACAGAGAAAAAGGGACACTTGCATCCTGTTGACAACGTGTGTTTGGGGGCAGTTTGGCAGAACACGTCGAAATTCACCAGCTGCGGAACCCACGGTGGAAGAAAGCTCCCACGTCCACGTCAGGATGCCCCGAACCAGAGGATATTTTGTCAGTGTTTCGACAGAAATGGTTAGAAAGGCCAAGGGAGTAACGGCAGCCCATAGACGCGCTGGACAGAGGACGCCCCTGTTTGTGTGGGCGCTGGCGGCCCTGCTGTGACGTGGGGCCGGCGTTCTCTCGAGAAACCCCTGCGTGGTCTGAATCACGAGAACACGCTCTTCATTAACTGGGGGTAAAACAAACTACCGGACAGAAAAAGAGAAATCAGAGTCGCTTGCCCAGAAGGGAGGCCGTGGCAGTCTCCTCCTGTCCCGCTGGCTGCAGAGCAGGCCCTCCATGCCTGAGGGACCAGCCCAGGGGCTCCATCTGGGGCAGGCGCAGAAGCCGGCGTGGGAGAGCGGCCGCGAGGGGGAGGCCGGCACCTGGGAAAGCGCTTTGACCTCCTGCTCAAAAGCAGGCTGTCGCCCGCATTCATTCACTAAGCTGGCAGAATATTTTCGAATAAATCATGAGCGCGACAGTTACATTCTCTAAACCACACTGGGAAAAGGATTATGGTATTTACTATGGGGACAGGAAGATTGATTCTCGTCCAGAAGATCTGCCAGGTCCTTGATTTAGGGAGCTGGTGATCAGCACGGGTTAGCTGTGATTTATTCCGGCTGGCTCTCCCCACAGCCTCCACCCCGGGGGGCTCGGGGACACTTGGGTGGGATGGCCCCAAGCATGTGCTGTCCTGCCGGGTCCTTGCGAGAGGACACACCCAGCCAGGCCACGGGCAGAGATCACTGCCCACTGCCGCCTCCTGCTGTGCCCCAGATCCCAAGCCCCACCTGGCCGCTTCCAGCACCGCTGTGTACCGTCTGGCTCCTTACCCTGGAGTTGCCGGGCCTCCTGGTGGGGCCTCTGCCACTGGCTTGTCCTGCTCGTGGCCCTGATGCCGGTCCCATGCATGACTGTCTCTCCCCTCAGGCAAGGGATGAGCAGAGGCCAGAGAGCATCCCTGCCCTCAGGCAGCTCAGGGTCCAGGGCTAGATGCAGACCTGTGGTCAGTCCCATGTGACAGGTGGCCTGAGGCCCATAGAGGAGGGAACGTCCCTGCCTCTCCACATCAGCCATCTGTGCACCCAGTGTCCCTGGGTCACCTTCTGGTCCCTGCACCTCAGTCAGTGCCCACGTGCTGTTTCTGCAGAACTAGCAGTCACCCTTGGGAGGGGGCGTCCAGCCAACCCGGGGTGCCAGGTACTTCCTTAGGGGCCACTGAAGAGTCAGCACGTGGCGTGGTCAGGACCACTCATCCTACAGGGCAGTGGGGTTTGGAACTTGTGGATTCATGTGGACTTAGGACCAGCCTTCCCCGTGCCTGGGTACCTGGAGGGGGCCCCACTCAGACCTGCTGTTTCCTCCCCCAGCTGGCACTTCCCCAGTCCTCCCAGCTCCACCAGATTCCATCCCGTTTGGGTTAGTTTCTGGCTCTTACCCTCCTTCATCCGGGGCCCCTGCCGCCCTGTCTCCAGCCACTGCTGCGTCTCTCCCGGGCCACCTCCCATGGTGGACGCTGCCCGAGCCCGCCCGTGCCCCGACCACGGGACACAGAGGAGAGGGTGATACATGTGTGTCCCAGCTGCAGCAGCATGTGACGACGCTTGTGTGGGGACGTCTGCGCGTCAGAGGTCACGGAGCGCGAGGGTCGGTGTAGGCGTCACAGCCCCGTGAAGATGCAAGCGAATCAGACGTGGCCCCTCGGGAAAGGAGGAGAGTCCTGGCCAGCCGGGGCTTCAGCTCTGGCTTCCCCCTCCCCAGTGGCCTCAGCTCTCTGTGCCTCGGTTCCTCCGTCTGTCAGGCGGTGTTAACGCTCTGCTTGCCTCCAGGAGTCGTGCAAACTACGGGGGCCCCGATCGGAGGAAGATTTGGAGGAGCTCCTGTGAGGGCCCAGCCCGTGTCGGCGAGTCAGAGACCGCGCCTGTTGTCACCAGCGGCGGGCGTGCAGGCCTGGCTCATCACACACACCTGTCAGGCATGTCTGTGAGCCTCCGTGCAGATGCCAAGCCACAGAATTCGGCCAAGCGGACTTGAAGGTCACAGTGGCTTCGCGGAGTGGTTCAGGGATCGGGCAGCGTCCTGTCCAGCAAATGCCAAGGAGCCACTGGAGGGGAAAGGGTTTTAGGAGCAGAGGGAATGGGGCAAAGGGAATTATCAGTAAGGAATGCAGTTTCAGGCAAGACTGCCCTCCCAAGGGGAATGGAAGGGGCCATCTGCAAACTCCCAAGCTGCCTGGAGCTGCCACAGGGTGGATTCAAGGTCAGGTTCCTGGGGGCTGGGAGCCGCAGTCAATCAGGTGTCTGGCCAGGGAGCAGGTGTGGGGCTCGTGGCACCTGTTTCGGGCCTGTGGTCTCCTCTCCGCCCCTGCTTCTGTGCACAGGAGATGCATAGACCTGTGGATCTGTGTGCATTTGGGGGGAGCTGGGGACTGTGCTGGGCATGTGTGAGCAGGTCAGGCGCTAAGCCCCCTCCTCACCTCCACTCCACACTGTCCGCCGCCGCCGCTGCCACCAGACCGCGTGGGCACTGGCTTGTTTTCTCGGGCTATCACTAAGCTGGTATGTTCACCGACACATTCAGTCTTCCATCGTTTCCAGTAACACTGTGTTTTACAAATTGCATTGTCCCTGTTCCTTCATGGCTTCTGCAAATCAAACCTGTTTTGCTGTTGAAAATGTCCAGAGGATTCAGCGGAAGGACACCCGAGATCTCTGGGGCTCTTGAAGCCAAAGCTCCTGGTCTCTGAGCCGATTCCCTAAAGTGGGAGGGAGTCCCACATCCCCCGGAGGAGAGAGATTTCAGATATGTTGTGGGACCAGGGGACCCGCGAGCCTGGGCGGTCACGGGGCATCACCCATGTGGCTTTGGGTGCTGTCTCTGCTGCCTTGTGCAAGGGGTGAGGGCTAGGATGACGTCCCAGATGACAACGACCAAGCCGCCCCCCCAGCTTGGGTGATGGCGCCCAGCACCAGGAGGGGGCGTTCCAGGACATGCAGTGGGGTCCGATCGCCCTGCTCCTGGCCAGCTGTGCAGCCCTAGTCCTGTTGCTTCTCTGGGAGTCTGGTCTGCAAAGCGGGGAGACAGTACCTCCCAGGTTGGCCCCCCTTCCAGGCCGTCGGGTCCATGTGTTGGATCAGAACTAGAGTCTACACCTAACCAGGGTTGGGCATGTGTGTGAAGAGGTCACAGGCATACAAGGTCACGCGTCTCAGGGACTGGGGCACCGGTTTCCCAGGAGTTCAGAGGCAGGGGGTTTCTGCGGTCGCCCCAGGGTACAAACGCAGATAGATGGGCCAGTTCCCGAGTTCCAGGAATCCACCGTGTGGGATGCAGGCGAAACAGGGGACCAGCTGCACTGGACGGAACACGGAGCGCTTCCTGGAAGGGGACACCTGCATTGTGCAAATGAAGGGCAGGCGCACATGGGGCTCACAGTGCAGGTGGGAGCATAGGCGGGAGCTGGGGCAGCAGGCAGGGGCCCCGAAGGTGAGGCGGGCACCAGTCAAGGGAAGGTGAGGCAGGGACCGGTCAAAGGAAGTGCAGGCTCGTCCAGGAAGGACACTGGTAAGTAGAACGAGTCGGGTCCCCAAGACCACCCCCCGTCTGGTGGTTTGCTGGGGACACTCATGGGGCTCAGCGTGTGGTCACCCCGGGCAACATATCTTTGGTGGATGGAGGCTCGGGAAGGTCAGCAAAGGACAAAGGCCCACGGCGCGCACTGGGGAGACAGGCACAAGCCTCCCAGGCCGTGTCCCCGCGGGTCCCTCGGTCCACCCAGGATGCTCAGGCACTGCAAGCCTCTCACAGCAGTTAGAGTGAATCCCCAACATCCGCCAGCTCGCAGAAGTAGACGACAGTCCAGGAAAACTTTCTTCTGAGATGAGAAAACCGGCAGCACGATGACCGACCGTGGGTTCTCCTGCCCAGAAAGTCCTTCGGCTCCTTCGTTGAGCCGTGAGACAGAGAGGCGGGAGGCCACGGCCAAGGGATGCTTGCCCCCCGCCATCACTGCCTACGCAGCAGTGAGCTCTCTGGGACACCGAGGCACAGAGACGGGGGGCTGGCTTGTGCTGGCGGGCCCCGTCCGCAGAGTCCCTGCAGCAGCCGGACACGGCAGCCGTGCTCAGATGGGCGGAGGTGCCGTCTGCTCCGAGGGTTTCCTCTGGCTGAGCACACAGGTGCGGGGGTGGGGCACAGCCCATGTAGCAGCCACGTGGGTCCGGGAGCAGCCACACTGGCAACAGCCACAAACTGACTTAGGGAGTCCGTGGGAAGGACACAGGGTACTTCTTGGAACTGAAGGGAGACCTGCAGCTCCGGGCTTTGGAAGGGCTCAGTCAGGCCAGGAGCTCCCAGCTCCCTCAGGCACCGGCGTCACGATACGTCCACTCAGCCACTGTCCGTCCTGGGTCCCTTGGTGATGATTTACTGTCCTGGAAGGGGGTCTCCCTGGGCTCTGTCAGGGCCTCCCGGTGGATGGCACACTGAGGCCACAGCCCCCAGAGGAGCGGGAAACCCAGGCTGGAGGACGGGGTGCCAAGAACAGCCCATCTTCCTCCTCCCTGGTTCCCTGGTCAGGAGATCTGGGAACCACTCTCTCTGTCTGTACCCTCCCGGCCCTCACGGCGGAGCGCCACACTAACCGGCCTGGGGAACAAGGCGATTTACCGAACGGGGAAGGCGGTGGTGGTGGTGGTTCTGTGACATTTCAGTTCTGGGAGGAAGCCCATTCCCAGCTACGTTCCTGCGAGTCCATGAGAGCAGGAGGTGCCCCGGTGGGACTGAGTGTGCACGAGTGTGAGCGTGTGCACGAGTGTGAACACACTCACAAGTGTGAGTGAGTGTGCATGAGCATGTGGGGAGTGTGTGCACAAGTGGGAGAGTGTGCACGAGTATGAGTGTGTGCAAGAGCGTGGACACATGCACAAGTGTGGGTGAGTGTGCCTGAACACGTGGGGTGTGTGTGCAAGTGTGAATGTGAGACCACTGTGAGCCTGCGCACGAGTGTGTGTGCAAGAGCGTGAACACACGCACAAGTGGGTGTGTGAGTATGGGGTGTGCACGCAATTGTGAGCATGTGCGTGAGTGTGAGCACACACACAAGTGTGGGTGGGTGTGCGTGCAAGTGTGAATGTGTGCACAAGTGTGAGCCTTGCACGAGTGTGAGCGTGTGCATGAGCGTGAACACATGCACAAGTGTGGGTGAGTGTGCGTGAGCATGTGGGGTGTGTGCGAGTGTGTGCACAAGTGTGAGAGTGTGCACGAGTGTGCACGTGTGCAAGAGCTGAACACGCGCACAAGTGTGGGTGTGTGAGGGTGAGTGAGGGGTGTGCATGCGAGTGTGAGCATGTGCATGAGTGTGAGCACACACGTGTGGGTGGGTGTGCGTGAGCACATGGGGTGTGTGTGCGAGTGTGAATGTGTGCACGAGTGTGAGTGTGTGCACGACCAGCGAGCACTCTGGGTCCTTGTGGAGGATCATCTCAGGGATGGCAGACTTTTGTGTTGCTGTCTTCCGGCTGGGAGCCGCTCTAGCCAGCCCCTCTTGCGCGGTTTCTGTCAGTTCCAGGGATCATGAGGGCTCATCCCTGGGGCTGGCGGCCCAGGTCCCCCGGCCTGGGGCTCGCAGAACCCTCACCAGGAGCCACAGTCTGTTGAGGAAGCCACCGGGCAAGGACTGGGAGGGCGGTCAATCTGTGGTTCTTGCCTGGGTTGGCCCTGCCTGGGAAGCTCCCAGTGATGGCATCCCCCATACTGGAGAAGCCCTGGGTCCAGGCCCACCTCCCAGATGCCAGGAATGGCTGGGTGATGCCCCCTCCCTGGCCTGTAAGGCGTCCCCACATACAAGGAGCCATTGCAGGCAGGGGTGGGCTTCTGAGGGGTCATCCCCACCATCTCTCTGCCTCCACCTGGCACCCCAAGGACCCATTTTGTGAGTTCAACTTGATTCAAGCAGCATCGGGTGCTCTGACGGCCATCGGACTAGGGTCACACCCCGAGCCCCCCAGACACGCCCGCCGAGAGCTTGACCAGGTCAGCCGCACTCGCTTGACGCAGGGGAGGTCTCGCTTCCGGGACCACGAGGTGCCCCGCTGAGGGGATCCAGGCTCATCTCTGGAGGCTTGGGCTGCGCTTAGGGAGTGGAGCTGTGCCCTCAAGAGGCCGCGGTGATCCTGGGGTCCAGGGTCCTCACCCTTAGCCCTAAAATACATGAAGCAAAACCCAAGGCCCTCGCAGGGAACTTGGCAAGTCAACAACGTAGCATGTGGTGCTCTTCCCCACCAGCGGGTCACAGGTCCTGAATGGTCGTGGGCGTGTGTGAGTGCACGGGCATGCCGTCACCCCAGGGTCTCCACGCTCATGCCGGGCTCTCAGCCAGCGCCAGCGAAGTGGTGACCAGCCACCCACAGACCTGGACGGGAGTCGTCAGTCGAGTTGAAAAGGGGAGAGTCACCCGTGCCAACCGGGGGAGGCTCTGGGGCTGGGGCCCGCCGAACGAGGGGGGTGCCGCCTAGTGAGGGGAGGCGCGGGGGTCCGCCATGGAGGAGGAAAAGCCCCTGGGGAAGGAAGCGCAGGTGGTCCTGACCTGCCGGTGTCCTGGGACTTCCCCCCGGCCTCGCTGTCCCCCTTCCGGACACTGATCCCTCCCGCTTCCCCAGCTGTGCGGTGCTGGAGCCGTGCACACAGACGTGTGTGTGTGTGTTAGAAGCAGAAGAGCAGCTTTGCGCTGTGGCTGTGCGTGTGGCACACGAGCGTTCTCCAGACGAGAGCCTGCTGGAAGCATGTTGCCCTCCCTCGGCCGGTCAGAGGCGCGGTCTCCTGGCCTGGATGCAGCGCGGACATCAGGAGCTCCTCTGGCGTCCTCCACCCAGGCCGGCTGTCACTGGTGGGCCTCGTGGCTCTGGAGGGTGCCAGCAGATGCTGCTGCCGAGTGTGCTTCCCTGCGGCCCCGCTCCGAGCACCCGCCCTCTGAGGATGCCGAGAACTCCGTCCGCATGAGTCTTCATGAATGTGCTGCGCCGAGTTAACATCCGGTCGGGGAGACCGGCCTGCTGCCTTGCGTTAAAGAAACTTTTTTTTTTTTTTTTTTTTAATTTTAGAAAAATCTAGGGCCTGCTGAGCCCACTGACCCACACTTCCAGGCAGCGCTGGCCTCCATGTTCCCCCTGGAGTCTCTTCTGTGCCAGGCCCTTTTCTCCACCGTGCTGGGTCTGGAAGGGCTGACGTGCGTGGGCAAGCATGCCCAAGGGGCACAGATCATCGCAGGGTGGGGGGCGGCAGCCAGGGGCTGTGCTGTGAGCTGGGAGCAGGTGCAGGCCAGGCGTCATGTCACCATAGGAGAGGAGCCATGTCCATCAAGCTGGGACTGGGAAGGTGTCACTGGGAGAGGGGTACGTGGGTCTTGAAGGGTGAGAATGAGCTTCCGGACACGGATGGTATATCCAGGCAGAGGCAGGGGAGTGGCAGGCTCTGAGGCAGGGGTGCAGGGGAGCCTGGCATGGGTGGGAAGCATTACGGGGCTGCAGGCTGGGAGGGGCAAGCCGTGGCTGCATAGGGTCTGCCCTGGGGTCAGAGGGCTGCTCACTGTCTGGACCAGGGGCCTGGAGAGGCCCTGGGACCACTGCCCGGGGGGCTTTGGTTGAGGATCCTGATGGAGGGCCTCGGTGCCACCACCAGCAACCCGCCGCCCTCCCCACCGACCCAGCCCGCCGCAAGTGTGGGTTGTGGCTTTGCCCAGGTGTCCGCCCAAGGCAGAAGTGCCTTGTGTGGTCGGAAGAGAGGATGTTTGTGGCCTGTCTCCTGGGTGTGCGCCAGGGCTGGAGGAAGAGTATGGGTTTCTTGCCCACGACACTGCTTGAAGCGGCCAAATGCCGCAGGGGTGTCTGAGGTCAGCGCGGGATCAGCAGGCCCAGCGGCTCTGTGGGTCCACGTGGGAGCGCTCACGGTTGTGGCAGAGGGGCAAGGACAAGGGGCACGCGAGGCGGGGGTTCAGTGGGGCAGGTCGACCGCCGCTAGGGGAGAGCAAAGGGCAAGCCGGGAGTGGGGGGACGACGGGTGCAAACTCCAACCCCGTGTTGAGCGCCGGCATCGTGGAGCTCCCCCACGGCACCTCCTCTGTCCGGGGCCTCCGTCCACGCGCTGTCCACCTTCCCTTCTGCTGTGCCGGCACTCACTGCACCAGCTGCAGACCCAGGACCTGCCGTCAGGGGTGATTCATGCCCTTGAGGGGAAGTCACCCCTTCTGCCTGCAGCAGTGAATCTGAGGTGGCGGCTGGGCCGTGTGGGTGGGCAGACGGACAGATGGACAGACGGTGGCCTGCAGCCACGCGAGTGACAGGGCGGGCTGGCTCTGCTTGTCTCCATGCACAGGACCTAGGGCTGCCTCGGCAGGGGCTCTTGCCAGCGGGGTCCGGGCTGCTCCGCTCGCTGGGATCCCGGGGCCGCCTGCCGCAGCCCTGAAGCTTAGTTAATGTGAAGATGAAGTGCTCTCCATGACGGGTCACGCTCAGTGGCCGTCTCCGTGCCAAGGACCCCGGCGGGGCCTCTGGTGTCGGAAGTCTCGCCAGCTTCTGCGCCGGCAGCAGCTTCCTCCAGGAGCCTCATTAGAATTCCTTTGGTAATTAAAACAACAGATGTTCTAATTAAAAGGCTCCTCATTAAATCACAAGTAACTGAAGCTCGAGGTGTGTCCTCCCTGAATGGTGTCATCCAGTCACCTTTGGAGGGAGGAAGAAGCACGCAGGGGCGGGAGGGGAGGGTCCCAGGCCGGCTGCCAGGTGCTGAGATGTACGAATGGAGGGAAGCACCCGGAAGGGGGGTGCTCAGGAGCCCACAGGGGGCAGTGGGAGAGCCGTCTGCCCATGAAGGGCTCCGTGGGGCTGGGATGGAGGACTGTCCCGCTGGAGGAGATGGGAGCGCCTTGTCTCCCTCATTCTTTCGTTCTCAGGGCCAGGTGCAGAGGGTGCTCGGACAACACCCAAGTCATGGGGAGCTTGGAGCGGGGAGCCCCTGAAAAGGGCTCAAGACACTCGGTTTCCCCCGGTGGGCCACTCATTCCCATGCTGTCCCTGAGCGAGCCCTGTCTGAGCTGCAGCACCCTCGCTGGGAAAGCGACAGGGGGTCCCCCACCCATGAGCTGCTGGGGCGAGGCATGTTCCTTCAGTGTGTGCGGGGACCAAAGCATCTGGGGTGTGAGCTGCGGGCTGTTGCATTTCTGAAAGACCCGGCATCCAGGCGCTCTCTGGGTCGGGCTGCGTCTGAGGCTGAGCCTGGATCCTGCCCCTGGGCATGGGATGAGCTGCCGGAGGCTCTCCCAGGAGAGTGTGGGGGTGTCTGTGGCTAGCACCAGTGTCCACCACACCCAGGAGAGGGGCACAGCCTCTCCCACAGCCCCACCCTGGCCACGCTGCCCAGCAGGGCTCTGAAGGGCTCTGGGCAGTGACAAAGGGCTTTCTTTGGAGGACCCCACTGCGCCCTCACCGCAGGAGCGGAAGAGGAGGCTCTGCCAGCTGTGCCTCCCGCCCCACCTCCTCCCAGCTTCGTCCCCAGGCAGCTGTGGCTCAGCCTGTCTCTCATCTATAAGCCAAGGGCCACGATACCTGGAATGAGTTGCCTTGAGCATCAAGGTGATAAACCGGGGAAAACAAAGGTCCTTGCAGAGCTTACCACATGCCAGGAACTTTCTAGAACTTCACCTATGTCAATTCATTCAGTCCCCACAACAGCCCTCTGGGAGGGGCTGGGAGAGGGAAAAGATGAGCTGGGTGTGGGACTCTGGGGCTGGGGGCAGGGGTGGGATCTGGCGCTGCCCCAGGAACCTCCATGTGGCTCAGGGGATGGCGCTGACTCTGGTGCCCCAGGCCCTGGCCAGCACCATCTTGAGCTGTCTCAGTCATCACTGAGGTCCACCTCAGGGCAGCCCAGGTCCGAATGCCTCAGGTGGGCAGGTACAGAGGGAGCCAGCACTCCTCCTCCGGGTGACCTGACCCAAGCCAGGGTGCCCAGGTCAGGTGGGGGTGGGGTGGAGGGGGCTGGATGGAAACCAAGGCCACTGCCTCAAACACCAGGAGCAGGAGAGGGAGCGCGGGAGTGAGGGAGCTACACAGCGCACTCTTGTCCCATTTACTCCCTGTTACATCACGGGTCTTCACCCTCAAAACACGCAGTAAATACTGGTGCGTGGATGGATGGATGGATGGACAGACAGAAGGACGGAAGGATGGATGATAGATGGATGGTCAATGGGTGAGAAGCTAGAGCAATGGAGGGGTCCTATAGCTACCATTGATCGAGTACCTACCATGTGCCAGACACTGTATACCTTTCTTATCTATTTCTTACATTAACCCTGCAAGGTCAGCTTTTATTATCCCGATTTTACATAGAAAACTGCAGTTAAGTGACATGCCTAAGTGCACACTCCCAGAGGGTGACAGCACAGCATTCGAACCCTGAGAGGAGGAGGTCCAGCGCTGTGTCCTTCCCACTGAGGCCCACAGCTCTTGCAGGACCAGAGCCAAAGTCAGCTCACCAGCTCTGTTTAGATGAGCTCTGGCCTTCCCTAGGTGTCCCCACAATGCAGCATCCCCCCCCATGCCAGGCCCTGTGATGAGCCCCAGGAGGACAGAGATGACTGTGACCATGGTCTCTGCCCTGGAAAGATCTGTGGTCTGGATTCAGTCCTGGCCACACAGTGGGGGGTTCTGGGTTTGAGGGATGTTCAGGGGCAGGGAAACCCAAAGGCGTAGACAGATTCCACCTGGCGTCTCTGTGAGACTTCTGTAGCTGAACTGGGTTTTGAGGTCAAGGCCGGAGCCAGGCAGATAAGGGAAATTGGGGAAGGGTCCCTCCAGGCAGAAGAAATGGCATGTGCACAATCAGAGAGGCCTGAAGCAGGTGGGCTCCTTGCTGGGGGCAGTGATGGGGTGGGGTGGCAGGGACAGGAGATGAGGCAGGAGAAGGGGAAGTTGAGGCCAAGCTATGAAGGGCCTTGAACGTCAGGTCAGGAAGAAAGGAGCCATCAGGGAGGTTTGAAGTGGGGGAGTACTGTGCTCAGGTGTGTGGTAGGGAAGCCCCAATGGCATTGGGGATAAGGACAGCCAGAGGTGGGGACACCTGGTGGGGACAACTGGGTGATTCCAGTGGTGCTGATAAACCACAGAACTGGGGCAGATTGGGAGATGACCCGCGGAGACCATCTCTGACTTCCCTGTTGTATAGCTGATGAACTCGAGGCTCAGAGAGGGGCAGTAACTGGTTCAGGTAGCTGACCGGCTTGGTAGTGGTCGGGAGGAGACGTCTTTGTCTTCCGTGACTCCTGGGTGGTGAGCAGAACCCAAGTCGTGGCTTCATGGATTGTAGAATCCCAGCACATCCGAGAGGTTTGTGTAAAATGATGCTTGTAATAAATTTTTCCCCTCGAGGACCATGAAGTACAAAAGGAGGGGGCGAGTGCTTCGCAAGGGCTCTGATTACAGCCAAACACAGACGTTTTCAACAATTCAGGCTGCCAGCACTGCCAAGAAAAGAATGACATGGAAGACAGCAGCTCCAGGCCCGGCTGGGAGAGAGGGGGTGTGGGGGGTTCCGGGAGACTGGGACAGGCTGAACGGGAGGCTGCAGGTGCACACCCGCCCCCCGTCTGCAGGGGACAGTCTGCTCCCTGCCCTGTGTCTGCACCCCTATGCTCCTCCCGCCACACAGGACAGGACTGGGTCATGCAGACCGTCCTCGAGGGGATGTGTCTGTGTGGATTCGTACAGAGGTGACACACCGAGTCACCCTGCGGTAGCGTGACTCTGTCCCCTGTTTTCAGAGCGGCTTCATCACTATGCCATTGGAAAGGAAGTAAGTTAAGTGACTGAAACTTATAAAAATCTAGAATTGTATAAAAGAAATTATAGCCTGCAGCCCAAACGCCTTCCTCCATTCTCCAGACCTGAAAGACCTGACCTGTGTGTCACCTCCTCCACAAAGCCTTCCTGGATTGCACCAGTCTGCTGTGCTGCCTGCAGAACAAGACTCACAGCCACTTTGGGCTCTCAGAAGGATGGGTCTTCAGTCCCTTCCTTGGCTGGCTATGCCCCTGGACAGAACCTGCCCGCCCCCACGCCCCTGAGAGCGGAGCAGAGAAACAGACATGGTCTCCCACCCAAAGCCTCAGACGTCCCCCAGAGACGCAGCTGGGACCCGGGTGAGGGGGCCTGGCTGGCACTGCGTGCAGGAGAGGAGAGCCCGGCCCCACCCAGCTTCCATCCTGCAGGTGTGAGGTCTCTCCTCAGGCGTGAGGCCCCAGAGGGCAGCAGAGTCCCAAGTGTGGGATGTCAACCGTGAGGACGTGGAGAACGGACTGGCTGGGCCAGCAGGGATGGAGATGCGCCCTTCTCTGCCTTCTTCCAGGCTCTGACTGCAAACACGCCGGTTCCACAGACACACAGGAGGAGGGAGACTGTGTGCTGTCCTCCCCGGGGGTCCTGGCTTTCTGCAGAAGTACCCTTTCTTAGCTTCAAAACAGGATGCCGCCTCCCCGTGTCCCCACGTAGGTTGAGGAAGTGCCTTTCTTCTGGAATGTTCTTTCCCTGACCTCCCATTCTGGGGTTCCTCCCAAGAAGGCCCACCAGCTGCGTCTGGATGCAACACATGTCATTCTCCGAGAGGACATTGGAAGGACACTGTCCCCTTGCAGGACGTCACCCTCCCGACCCTGTTGTCCCAGCCCAGAAGGCCAGCCCCCAGCGCTCACCCAGCACTTGCACCCACACACACCCCGGGGCATTGTCCTGTGTGAACACCCCAGGCTGGGTGGCCACTCAGCCTGTGGTCTGGCAGTGGTCACTACACCTTGTCACTAAGGAAATGACCCCGTTGGTTTGCTTCAGAGGAATAACAGGAAGGCGCCTCTTAAGAAGGAAGGAAGGGCTGGACCGTCCAGTGCGGTGAGGCCGAGCCCCGTGGAGATGCTGGGCAGCTGCTGGGGAGGGGACGCAGAGCCCTGGTTGCCTCACCAGCTCCAGCTCACTGGCCATGGGGCCCAATGTGCCCGCCCTGGACGTGGTCATAGCGCGTCCTTTCCAGGGGCTCCCTGCCTGTCTCCTTCCCTCCTGCCAGGTTGGCCTCCTTGCTCCTTGTGGGCCTGGACAGGTCTGGCCCCTGTCTTGGAGCAGCTGCCTTCTCCTGGGGGGGAACTGTTAGCAAACCAGGACGGTCCCATGGGCCATGGCCCTGATTTGGAGCATGCTGTGCTCTGCAGAGAGGCCTCTCCCAAGCCTGGAGGGCCCTGGGGGACTTCCTGGAGGAGGCAGTGTTAACACTGTCTGATGAGACTGGCCGGCTGCGAGGCCGTCCCATTAGGAGACTCTTAGAAACCTGGCACAATGACCCAGACGGCTCACCCCATGGGTAGGTCATTTCTGGGTGTTACTGTCCTTCAGATACAGCATTGTGATAGTTTCCACATAAGGTGATTCAGAAACACATGCATTAATTTCCCTTAAAATTGTCCACTTGTGCTGCTTGGCAGAGTGCAGCCCGGGACCTGAGGAACGGGAGGCAGCAGAGACTTGCATGGGATCCTGGGCTGGGAGGTCGCAGGGGCTGGAGTGCCGAGATCCAATCCCCCAACGGCCATGGTCCGGCCACGGGGCTCAGCACAGTCCCACCATGAATAAACTGGCACCGGCCGGACCCATCCTGGCTGAGGAGCAGGCTCCGTGGAGAAGCCCGTGACACTCTGTGTCTCTGAATTCGCTTGTTCAGGTTCATGTTCATGTTCATGCGTGTCACCCCCACTGCGCCCGTCCAACGGGTTCCCTGTGTGGCACCAGGTGGCTGGGGTCACGGCCAACCGTCTTGGAGGCGGATGCTCATGGAGGCCCTTGACCCCTGTCCGGGTCACTGGCAGAGGCTCCTTTGCCCACGGTGGTTCCACTGGGATTTGCTCCCCCCCTGGGACTGAGCCGTGACTTACGGTGTGTCCGTTACAGCCGTCGGGCTGAGCCTGGTCCCTGAGACCTGGTCCCTGAGACGCTGCCCGCGGACCTGTCATCCGATGTCGGCAGGGCTTGGGGACGGGCCAGAGCAAAGGAAGTCGGGGAGGGCGGGAGGCCGACAGGGCAGAGTGATGGGCTGGAGTCAGGAGGCCTGCGTCTTCCGTCACTGGACCCACTGGATGCAGGGGGCACAGCAGGCCCTGCCAGAGAGGAGTGCGGAAAGCGGGCGTGCGAAGGTTAAGGCAGTACCCGGGAGTGGGGGCAGGGAAAGCACACACGTGAGGTTGGCCGGAGTCCCCAGGCGGGGACAGACACGCAGTCTGCACAGAATGGGGACGGCTTGGAGCCTTCAAGAGGAACGGAGAAACCTTGTGAGATCTGTGGCTGGGGCAGGTCCACAGTGCCTCAATTTCCCTGGTTGTAAAATGGAATAACAATAGCACTGTCCTCCCGGCGCTGTTATGAGGACTAGAAGAGGCGTCTGCAGGACAGAGCACAGGGCCGGCCCACCCTAACCGCCAACCAATTATGATTATTGATGTTACTGGTGTAGCCACAGAGGCTCTCAAAGGCCGACACTGTGGATGGCTTCAGGGTGGAGGGGAGCCGTGGGAAGCTCCAGGGTGGGGGTGGCAGGCATGCTGGAAGGGAGAGGCGGGCTGGGGCCTGAAGGACAATGCCAAGACCGATGGACACAGTAGTCGTATCTGGAGGAGCCCACTCCTAATCACAGCTGGCTGGATGGGAAACCGGGTCTTTCATTAGGTGGTGAGTTCCCCGTCACTGGAGGTGTGCGAGTTGATGGCGAGCAGTCAGTGGGAAGAGATGCAGAACATGAGTGTGTGGGTGGGTGGGCGGTGGGCACACATCTTCTTCCCTGAATCCCGGCCACACGAACCCTTCTGTTCCTGATGGTCTGTTCTCTAGAGGCCTGGGGCTGGGCACCCCACGGCTAGCTCAGGCTGGGCTTCCAGCTTCAGGGAAAGTTCACACAGTCGCCAGGCTCCTGCCAGCCTCGAGGGCTGTGGGGACGCTGCCCCGGACGGGCTGCAGCTCTGGGAACGGAGGGGCAGTTGTTAATCACAGTGCCAGTCACGGGTGTCTGCGCTGGCGCTCAGAGCCGCTAATAGAGCTTCGTTACGCTGTTTCGCTGGGAGAAGGTGATATTGATCAGGACTCCCTGGCCTGGTCACCCCGAACTGCAGTGGCTGGTGACGGCGGAGAAGGCCATGTCTTTCCCTGCTGCTGGGGGAAGTGCCACAGTGACCGAGGGAGGGAGAGGAGCACGGAGGAAAAGAGGAGGAAGGGACAGGAGGCAGGGACAGGAACCCACGCTTTTTTCCGCCCCTGAAAAGTGGGATCTGACCAGCCAGCAAATGCCTTCACCTGGAGACAGAGGTGCATCCCTTGGGAGGCGCCGCACTCACCAGCTGTCCCAGGGTGCGTTTGCAGGACTGCGGTTTCCGTCTTATCCTCGGGGATGAGCCGCTATGAATCGCTCCTCTCTGCTCTGCCTCCCTCACCCCTGCCGCAAGCATGAGACCCTCTGTGATGTGCTCACGAGGGATCCTGCAGCCTCTGAGGGTGAGAGCGGGGTGCTGGGGGCGCCTGCCGCAGCCAAGGCCACAGAAGATGGGGCTCAGGCTCTCTCTGGCCATGGACGGAACCTGAGCTACTGGCAGGCAGTGCTCTCCCTCTGTGGCCCGCGGGTACTGCTGACTGCGAGCCTGGAGTGTCTGCCCCATTGCCCGGCGCTCAGCACTGAGAAGTAGGAAATGGCTGGAGAGCCACATGCGCTGTGCCGGTGCTGAGAGATAGGAGCAGGGCCAACACGAGGCCGGCCGGCAGAGAAGGGGGCACAGGACACTCCGTGGAAGGGCGTGGTGTGGCGTGGAGATGTGATTCATCTTCTGGAGAGCAAGTGCATGACTAGGCATGAAGCCAGGGCTGCACCATGAAGGGCCTCTAAGTTCAGCGCCATGGAGGTGTCCCGAGAGATAGTACAATGGGAAGTGACGGGCAGCGCGCGGATTTGTGGGCTGGGGACAGGGCTGGATGGCGACTCCAGCTACGGAGGCCGCAGAGGAGGCACTGGTAACCACCCCTGGGGCGGGGGCTGCTGAGACTCTGAACTGGGGTAGTGACAGGAGTGGTGACACCAGGATAGTGACCGAGGAATGCGTGAGTGGTTGGGCAGGGGACAGAGGAGGGGCATCCAGGGCCATGTTCCAGTCTCGGGTAACTGAGGAGACGGTGGGGAACATGGCTGTGCTAGATCTGCTCTCCCAGGAGATTCAAGGCACAGGTGCTTGGGGGGAAGTTGCAGGTGCTCATGGCACAAGTGCAGGTGCACAGGGGCTCAGGGCACAGGTGCAGGTGCATGGGGCGGTGGAGGCGGAGAGTGGGAGGCAAAGAGGGTTTGCCTGGAAGGAGCAGGAGCACAGAGCAAAGAAAAAGCCTCTGACCGAGAAACCCCTGTGCAACCTCTGGGAGCGAGCTTAATGAAAGGCAGCCCAGGACTTCCACAAATTCTTGGTTCTGAGAAGCGGGAGAGGGGAGTCCCGAGTTTTAATAGTAATTTATCTCAATTTAGGCTTTTAAACCTCAATTTATCATTGTCGTTGACAACACTTGGATTAATCTGCTGCCCAGCATCTTGTGGCAGCTGCGAACCCCAGAAGGATGAAGGGAATTAATACACATAAAGCGCTGGATTTCAGTGAATGCACACGCGTGCTAATTCCCCAGCACACAACCCAGAAACATTCACATTCATTTCGCTTTTGCCGTCCCAACCCTCGAGGGGAAACATGCCCAAGGATTTATTTATTCTTCCAACCTCAAATTCATCATCAAGGGCGTTTTGGGGAGAGGGGACCAGCTGGCCCTCACTCCTCCTAAGGGTCCACAATTGGATTTGCAAGGAAGGGACTGACTGCCCATTCCAGAATTTGCTAGACGTTTCCTGAGCACCTTCAACAATGCTGCAGCAGCTGGAAGTTGGCGCCCTGGATGGCTCCCCGTGGAAAGGCAGCATCTGGCACTGAGGCTGGCCAGTGTCTGCCTACCCCCATGCCCAGTTCCTGACTGCCTGGGTGGGAGCCACGTGGGGTCCCGATCCTAGAGCCTAATTCTGGTGCAGCAGACGGACTTCACCCTGGTGCGTGGGAAGAAGGCGGGACTCTGGGATGAGTGGCCTCCCACCCACCCTTCCTGCACCTGCCCCAGGCTACTCCATGTTTGCAGACCTCCCTAAGCTTGCCCGCCCTGAGCCTGTGCACCAGTGGGCCCCTTGCCCAGCCGCTCCCTGTACGCACTTGTCACCAAACTCACCCTGCTTTCTTTGCCCAGAGCAGCCCAGCTCCTGATCTGGAGTGCCCTCTCCGTCTGCGTTCCCGTAGCTGTTCACCAGGGCCAACGGCCTGAAGACAGAAACAAGCCACTCACACAGAGGTGTGCCCAGAGCCCCAGCAATGGCCCAGGAGCTGGAGGGTTCTCGGGGGCCCACTCTGCTCAAGCAGTCCCGTGTATTAGCAGGGAGAGGGCACCCCGCTGCCTTTGTCCCCAGCACTCTGGCAGGTGTTGCCCTAAGAGACTGTGTCTGCCCAAAGGGGCAGCTCTTGCTAACCTGTGCTCCCGGACGGTCCCCTTATTCCATCTGACACAAAGGGTAACCCTCACCAGGCACCTGCTGCCCTTTGCCAAAAACACTCAGGCGCTCAGGCCATAGTCCACGCTGGAGGACACATGGTCTGCATCTCTTGCCCTTCTCGAGCTGGGCCTCCCCGACACATCCTTACACGCTGAGGGCAGTGATCAAGGTCATCATGAGGAGTAAGGAGCAGCATTAAGGGCACGTTTAAACGGTATCTTTTTTTAAAAGTGGGTGGAGAGGTTCTCGGGCTTGGCTTTCTCACTTTCTTAGAATTGGGACTGCAGGGTTTGAACTCAGCTCTAGGGAGAAAGCCCTGGGCACCTGCCCCCCATCCCAACCACCTCTGCCCCCAGATGGCTGCTAATGGTGTCTCTACGCTGGGGGCACCTCCCCATCCAGTTGGCGGCCAGGGCCTCCCCTAACTCAAGCTCCCGCTCCCCGTGCACCAGGGGATGCCCACCTCCACCCAGCGGACCGCCTCCAGGCTGGCTCTCAGCCCTCTCCTCCTGTCACCTTCCCTTGGGCGGGGCCCCAGCATGAAGCTGGTCCTGTGAAAGTTTACACTCAGGAGGCCTTCCCAGGGAAGCCAGTGGTGCGGAGTGCTGAGGTGGGAAGGGAAAGCCAGCACGGGATCGGCCCCTGCTCAGCTCAGACCCCCCAGGGTACTTAGACCCCAACCCTTGCAATCAGAGGTTAGGCCACGGCTTGCCAACCATGTGCCATGCCACCGTGGTGCTGTGGAATGCTTTAAGTTTTGAGACCAGACATGGAAAGCTGTCAGACACCACACTCGAGACAGTTCACAGCTCAACGTTCGACTGTCCTACATTCCCTTGGATGACGTCACTTCTCTTCCATCTCCCTGCTGGGCGACAGCTGGGGGGGGGGGGGGGGGGTGGGAGGGAAGCAAGTTCTGTGTGAAAATCCACAGGAAACAAGGAAAGGAGGCCAGTGGTGTTGTCCAGTCCCAATCTAAGAACTGAAAAGTTGTGCAGTGCCCAACAGGCACGCATGTCCCATTAGTAAGAAACTATGGTTATTTATGAATGAGGCAAGAATAGTACTTTTTGTTTTAATTTGCATATATTGTATTTCCAGCCAGCTGCTCAGCTGCTAAGCTGTTAGGATATAAATATTTGTTAAGTTGTTTGGACCTTGTTACTTAATCATGGGAGCTATTGGGTATTTCTTTTGGGCTCGGAATGCTTGCTGTGAGGAAATCACTGAGCCATCAAGGGCTCCTTGAGCTGTGGACCTCCTGCAGTCTCAGGGTTAGGGCTGCCCTGGGGGGCTGTCAACTTCCAGGCCCTTCTGGCTGCCGGCAGAGGGGCCTCCAGCAGCCCCGGGGGGCGGCCCTCCAGCCAGAAGGCCGGTCTGCATCTGCTGGGAGGAGGCCCGTGGGAGCGGGCGTGGGAGCCCCGCGGTAAAGGGAACTGAGTGGGGACGGGCAGACGCGGGTTCACAGTATCACGGTATCACGGGTGCTTCGCGGGCGCCCCCCGGGGATCTTAAGGGCTGCCATTCTGGCTCGGGGTCCTGGGGTAAGGCCTGAGACGTCCCTGCCTAACATGCTCACAGGGGTCTGTGGTCCCCACGTGGCGCCCCTTCGGGGCTCACAGACTCCCCGTCCGCGAGGGACGCGGGTTCGCAGGGAAGCCCCAGAGCCCGACGGCCCCGAGCCTGGTTCGAGGGCCCGGTTCAGTATCGGCTGCTGGCAGTGCGGAGCCCCGCCCCGAGGGGCCGCGGCTAGAATCCAAGACTCGGACCATCGCCTGGGACAAGGAGGGGCGCGTGGAGACAGCGCCGGCGGATGCAGGAAGGGGGGACCCCACCACCAGAATGCTGGTCCCGGGGCCCCGTGCGCCCTTCACAGAGGAGACACAGGGCCAGATCGGCGCTCAGGACCTGAGACCCCAAACCGCCCCAAACCCGGTCGCTGGCGATCGCCCTGAGTCCATGCCCAGCGGAAGGTGCCTGGAGCCCCAGGAGCTGGCAGGGCCGCCAGCACCAGACTTCCGGGTGCAACGCTGCCTGCTACCTTACCGGCGAAATGGGTTTATTCAGGGACAGCAGCGCCTGGCCCAGCGGGTCGCAGCGGGCGTGACCGGAGCCCAGCTCCTCCGTGGGACCGCGCGGCTACTGTTACCCGAGAGCCCATTGGACCGCGCTGGGAGCTGCAAGTGCGCCGGCTTCTCATTGGCTGGGCTGTTGCTTGGCCGAGAGAAAAATCTTCCTTCCCGCTGCAGGGGCGGTGGCTCTGTCCCTGGGTCGGCGGTGAGCTGTGGGCGCCCCACTCCACCAGAGTGGTTTCCCTCCGTCCTTACTGGAATGTGGGGCTCGGTGCCCTGGCCCAGGCGTTGGGGCACACACTGGGGAGAGCAGCGGTGTCAGCGGCCACCCTGGGCAAGCAGCAGGTGCCCCCACTGAACCTGCTCTGGGGTGGGGTCTGGCTCCCACCGAGCCAGGTTTGCTGCAGTGAGCATCCTGCAGGGCCCCCTGATGCACCAGGCACCCAACCCACTCTCCTCCCAAGGGCGGCTCTGTCTCACAGACCCCTGCGTCCGTCCATCCCTGCTACCAACACCAGAGGGATCCCAACTCAGGCTGTGCCCCGGAAGATGGCTGGAGAAGGCAAGCCAGCTCTCTGGGGGCTTGGACATCGGAAGGGCCCGGGTCTGATCCTGGCCTCACCCACAGCTAGCTGTGTACTCGGACTGTGCCATGGTCCCCTCTCCTAACCCTGCTGCGGAGTGGTGCTCCCACTCCCGTCCTGGAAGCACCTTGCTGTCCCTGCCTGCTGAAGACCTGAACAGGAGGCGTGGAGTGCCTGCCCTGTAGAAGGCTCCCACTGATTCCAAGAAGTCCTTCTGTAAGTGCAGGACTGACAAACGGGTGCCCACTGCACTGCTTGGGGCAGGCACCATGGGGCATGGATTTAAAACCCTCTTCCTGTTACAGGATTCTTATTAGCTTCTGACTGATGAGGTGGAGGTGGAGTCCTCCTTCCGCACATCTCAGACCTCCCGGCCAGGAACTGAGCCTACATCCTGGCTTCGTGGGCCTGGGTTAACTGTCCTTTTTATGAGTTTCTCGGCAATAGACACAGCTTTACCAACTCCTGTCACTCCAACAAGAGAGCGAAGGTGCCGGGAGTTTCCAGGACACTAGTAACAGCAATGCTGACTCAGTGGTCCAGGGAATGTGGCTGGAGACCCAGGGTCCTCCCCAGGGCACCCCAGGTCCCCTCCTCAGACCTGCGCCCTTCTCTGGGGCCTGGGGCTCTGCTTTCCAAGTACATGTGATGATGAACCTCACTCTGTGACCTGCTCTGTGCGTGGTCAGTCCAAGATTGGGGGGGGGTTGCTCTCAAGATGGGCATTGGGGCCCTTCCTTGGGGCCTCCTTTGAATGCCTGTGAGTGGAGAGGGTGGCGGGTCAGTGTGGATCGTGTGTCAGTCTGGACCCCTGGCGGCTCTGGGGTTTGCTGATGCCAGCTTCTGTGATGCCACAGGTTGGGCCCGGGGTCGGGAGTGAGGCCAGGTGAGGCCTGGGTGATGTCCAGGGCTCCTGGGGGCGTTGGCGGTAGATAAAGGTGTGAGCACGCCAGGGACAATGTGAGCCCTTAAGCCCGGCCGTCTGTACCACAAAGGACGTTGTGCCCATGGTGAAAACGGCTTCCTCTGCTCAGACCTTGAGGATAATATGTATTTTGATATGTATATTATATTATTTTATATAACATATGTATATATAAAAATGTAATATGTATATTATATTAAGAAATTCAAATAAAAATATATAAAGAAGAAAAGGCAAAAAAAAAATCACACAAGATATCACTACCTAGAAAGGACCACTGCTAACATTTTAGTGAACATGATTTGGGCTGATTTTTCTTTATGTGTGTGTGTGGAGGGGTGCATGCGCATGTGTGACCTGCTTTCTGAGGAGGGTGGGTTTTGTTTAATGAAACATCCATGGGGAGCTGGCCCCGTGCCCCTCAGTGGGTTTGGATGCAAGCAGGGTAGCCTAGGTCTGAATTCAGTCCTCAAAGGAGAACGGAGTTGCGGTGTTTCATGAGGTGGGAAAGCACTCAGAGGTTTCGGGGCCAGTCAGGGGCTAGAGCGAGCGATGGAGCAGTGAGCAGGCCAGATACAGAGCCCAGCTGGGCAGGAGGCTGGACCCCTGGCTGCGGGAATGGCCACAGAACCTTTGAAAATCAGGTGAAAACACCAGGGACTGAATTTTAGGAGCTTTAACAGGCTTCCCCAAGCCTCCGACATGCTGGCTCTCCACATGGGAGTGTGAGTGTTGGGGGTGCTTGGGGGACAGGGTTGAACCCACAGCATGGCTGTCCTGGTCTGGAGCCACCACAAGGACACGGGGTAGGAAGGCCATCCTTCTGCACCAGGACAGGACAGGGAGGGGGACAGAGGTGGCCACATGAGCAAACTCCTTTGGGAACTCACTGAAGGATTGGGGTCAGGGGCTCCCCAACTTGTGGATGGGGGTTTAAGCCATGTTTCTGTGGATGAGAAGCGGTGGGCTCCCCCAGCCACGCGGGACATAGACTTACGCCCGCAGAGTTTTATTTGAAAGGTTTTCCCCCCACACTCGCTGTTTCGCATCTTTTCCCTCCGACCCATGCCCTGCGCTCCGGGCTTGTCAGTAATGGGGTGTCCAAGCCCCTCTTCCTGACGTCCAGCCGGAAAGTCCCTGGAGAGGAGCCGCCTGCGTGTGCTGATTGGCTTTCCGGGGATTTCAGACCCTTGTGAGGTTAACTCTCTGTGTGTGCCTTTCACGCCCATCGAGGCGGCCACTTAAGGGCTCGGGTTAGAATCTCAAAAAGCTAAAATCCCACTGTTGGGTTTTTATCTCTGTTTCCTTCCCGAGAATCAGTTGTCTGAAGGCAGGCCCCCGCGCCCAGACGGTCTCCACAGACTGCAGAGAGTGATGCCGATTTTGATAAAAAGCCCTTCGGGCTGTTGCTGATGCAGAAGTCCCCTGACTCTGCGCCCCCCCGCCCCCGACTTTGAGGCTGGAGCCTGCCTGCTGGAGCCTTTCCCACAGCCTCACCTCCCGGCCCTGCCCCACGCCCGCAGCTGGGAAGAGGGCAAAGCCTACCCAGGGGGGAAAGGGTTTCGTGTCCCCCGAGACATTCCCCAGTTCTAGCGGCAGAGATTATCAGCCACAGGCCACTTTGGAGCCAACCTGGTCTGGCATCTCCTCTTAAGATGGAGAAACTGAGGCCCACAATCGCACAGTTTGCAAGTAGGGCAGCTGCAGACGCTCTGAGTGCTGGAGACACTTTAGGTGACATTTTAAGAGACGTTTTAAGTCTTTCTACTTTCCATGGCACCTTTCTACTGCCGTTTTTCAGCAGAGACACAAGAGGCGGGAGAGAGGGGGTCTAGAGGTCACTGTGCCTTCGTGGCCCCCGAGCGGTCTCTGCCTTATGCCTGTAGGTCCAGGGGTCTGTCTGTCACCGCTGTGAGCCTGGGGACGTCCTGCTGGACTGCATACATGAATAATTCAGTAAAAGTGGATAATTTCCATGGCAACCTTGCTGGCACGTGACCTGCCCCGGCCTTCTGGGGCTGGGCTTGCCCCAGTAAAGAGATGCGTTTGTCAGTCTGCGAGGAGGGAACGGGGATAGGGCTCCCGCCTGCGGGACTGGAAGGAAAGTAGGTCGGCCGCCGCCGGACGGGAGCTCACAGAGCCTTGTTTAAGGCGGGGGCGGCCAGACAGATGGACAGGGCTGTGGAAGGCCCCATGCCGCAGTGTTGGGAGGACTGCCCTTCCAGGCAGGGGACAGACACGTCTGTTGGCCCCAGGAGCCCCCAAATCTGGGATGAAGACCATGCAAAACCCTTTATCACTTCCAGACCCTCAGCTGCAGAGCCGTTGGCACATCCCTTCAGGGTGAGACAGGGAGACCGAGGCCCAGAGCTGCCTCAGTGGCTTAGCTGGGCGGTGACCAAGCCTGGACGTGGACCCCAGCCAGGCAGCCTCTCTACCGTGGCCCACCGAGACCCACGTGTGGAAGCTACAGTCGGAAGGGGGAACGCAGTCCATCTTCCCATTTAAGCCAGTAACTCAGACGTCTGGGCCGCCTGGGGGGTCTGGGGACACCATCTGGGCACCTGTGAGGCTGAGGTGAGGGGTTGGCTTGGGGGGAGTGGGGGCTAAGTCTACAGCAGTTGGGGACTCAGACCAAGGTCAAGGTCAAGGTAAAGGCCAGAGTGTTCCAGTTGGGCCCGTCCTGGAGGAACGGGAGCCGTCCCTCTGTGGAACTTGCTCACGGTGCTTGGTCGCCCTCCCTGCAGCAGCCAGAGCCAGGCCGCACCTCCAGGAGGGAGAGGGCAGGATCCCCAGGGGCCTGCCGGAGTCAGGGGAGAGCAGACACAGGTGTGGCTGGGGTCAGGAGTGAGGTCACACCCGGGGGCTTCAGGAGATGGGGGCGGCCGATGAGGGGTGGGGGGGGCAGGCCTGATCAGGAGACGGCTGCCACCGTCCCGGCCCTGCTGCTCTCCCCGGTGGGGTGATGTGGCCTTGCAAGCCCCTGAGGGCCTCCCAAGTGTGCTTCCTCGGAGGGCAGGGAGACACAGAAGTCGGGGCGGCCCCTCCAGGTTGGTAGGCGGCAGGTCTCATCCGGGGTAAGCACGGGCATCGGGAGGGTCTGTGCTGGAGGAGGCCTTGCCCGGGCTCAGGCACGCAGACAGACCCTGCAGGCGTTCTCAGCACCCCCGCAGTCTGGGGGCCGCGTCCTGGGAGCAGCCTCTGAGAGCAGGAAGGAGAGCTGCGTGCACATCCCAAGGACGGGGGGCTGGTGAGGCGCCTCATAGGGCCGGGGGCCAGCTCTTCTCTATGACTGCCCCCAGCGGTGCCTGGGACCCCGGGCTCCTCGTGAGCAGCGAGGGGCAGGGTGCTCCCTTCACACCCGAGGTGGAGCGCTGCCCCTGTGCGGGGACCCTCGCTCTCTCCAGCACTGTCTCCGGCCCACGGGGTCTTGCCCGTCATCCCCCTTCCGGCTGCTGCTCTGTGCCACTGCCTGGGCCCCCATCCAAGCCCTGAAGGTCTCGTCTGCTCTGGGCGGAGAGCTCAGCACACGCTCTGGCACACCCCGGAAGTAGGGCTCTGGGCACGCCCAGCAGGTGGACCTTTGAAAGTGCTTCCTCCCTCCCCTCCGCCCTCCTCCCCAGAGGCCTTGCCCCCCTCTCCCCCCGCCCCACCCGAGTCAAGCCGCTCATCTCCTGCGCAGGTGGCCCCGTAGTTGGAGACCCTTCTCCTGGCGTTCTGGGCACTCTGGGTGATGACCTCGCCACACCCAAGTCTGATCCTGGGAAGTCAAGGGGGCTTTGGTGGATAGGACTGACTTTAGAGTCTGGGGATGGGAACTGACCCTGGATGACCTGGGGGACCCTCCCTCAAGAGGGAGGCAGAAGGAAATGTGCTTGTAGAGGAAACACATCCATTGAGGCAGGAGGCCGTGCCTAGAGAAGCAGGGAATGGGGCTGTGGAGGTTGGAAAATGCAGGAAACAGGTCAGGCCAGGGATGCTGGCCCTGTAGACGCCTGGGTCCGGCCAGCAAGGTTGCTTAGGATGTCCACCCTCCAGACTGCAAGAAAGCAGCGTTTGTGGTCCTGGTACTTGGGCGGGGGGAGGGGGTCCTGCTCGGTGCCCCACGTCCACCTGCTGCTCCCTCAGGCTCCCAATCTCATGCACACCGGCGTGCACCTGCTCCATCCCCCAGCCTGGCAGCCACGGCCAACTCAGGGTCTGTTGCAGAGCGGGAGTCAGGCCAAGAGGGAGCATGAGCTCCTGTGCTCCTACACAGGGACAGGGCGTGGTCATGAAGGACATCACTCTCGGACGTGTCTGGTGGGGGCCTGGGAGCCCTGTGCCCACTTTGTGCTGTCATGGATGTCAGCATTCGTCTGCAGTGTAAATGTCACCCTGGGTGGAGCTCCTTTGTGCAGTACACAACCGGAACAACCACACAGGGTGGCCCTGATGAGCTGCTTGGCCTCGGGCAAACTGACATCTCAAAGCCTCTCTCTCTTCTGTAAGATAGGAGTACTGAGAACAGGCCCTCAGAGTGCTATCCCGACTCGTGTGGGCTCTGGAATAAGCCATTAATAAGCAGGCGTGGTGTCATCGTGGCTGTCCTTGTCCTGCTCAGAAAGGTAGTCCAGGCACTCCCAGTCCGAGGTCACACAGCCAGCAAAGGGCAGAGCCGCAAGGACTCAGACCTCCTGAGTCTGAGGGACTTCATGCTTCCTCCCTTCAGCTTCTAGGCAGAGGACAGGGGAGGGGGAGAAGGGCCACCCTGGAGCTCCCCGGGGAGGGGCTGGCACCGCCGTGGATTGGACTGCAGCCACAGGAGAGGAAAATGAAGTGACAGTCTCCGAGCGTGGTCTCTCTTTTTCCGATTCAGCTGCGTCTGCCTGCAGCCAGTATCCTCATCACAGGCCGGGGGGACCTGGGTCTTTGGGAACCTCTGTCATAGCGACATAAATCTCAGCCCTGGCAGAGACACTCCTCCAAGTCACGCTGTGCACCCCCACCTTCGTCCTGGGCGCGTGCCTGTTATTTGACGAGTTGATTTGGAGGCTTTGCAGCCACTGTGAAGAGATGTCTCCTCCTGTGTCCCGTTACGGGTTCGCTCGGCAGGCTGGAACAGCAGGAACAGCCACGGGGCAGCCAACCCCGTGACAGGCAGATGGCTCACGTCTCATCGTGGCTTCACGAAGCACCTGCAGTCACCGTGCGGCTGGCGCCACTGCCCTGGGGGGTGGGGGGAATCAGGGACCTGTCTGGGCACCGCCAGCGTGGCCTGCCCACCCCCGGCCTTTGCTAACCATCTGCCAACTCCTGTGCTCCACCCGGCGCCCAGGCCTGCATCCCAAGCCAGCTGCAAGCTAGAGGCCTAGATTCTGAAGTCCTGGCCTCTCCACCTAGTAGGCTGTTCTCCACCAGGGCAACTGTGTCTCCCAACCTGGGCCAGAGGGAGCCAGGGTCGTTCTGCATGACAGGGAGCCAGGCCGGGGCGAATGCAGTACAAGGACACCACTCAAATCCCACAGAGCCCAAGACAGCCTCTCAACAGGGAGTGTCAATAGTCTGGCTGCTGGGAAACACATGCCGTGTGGTGGGGTGGACACAGAGTGGTGAGGGGGAGACCCTGCAGACCAGAGTTTGGAGCCAGGGAGACCCCGCGGACCAGAATGTATGAGCTGGAGAGACCCTGTAGACCAGAGTGCAGAGCCTGGGAGACCCTGAGGACCAGAGCTTATGAGCAGGAGACCCCACAAAACAGAGCACGTGAGCAGGAAAATCCTGCTTATGCGCCTGTGCCTGTGCGCATGAGCAGGGAACCCCGCAGGGCGCATGAGCAGAGGACCCCGAAGACCAGGATGGGTGAGCCGGGGACCCTACAGACCGGAGCGCGTGAGCCAGGAGACCATGCAGACTAGAGCGCGTGAGCTGGGGCCCCCACAGACGGGCAGTTACAGCAGGCGCCTTCCAAGCACATGCTGTGTCCCAGGTGGGCCCTCTCTTCTGTCCATGGGTCCATTCACCTGCACCCTTAACTCCACACCAACCCAGGGAGCAAAGGGTTGTTTTTACCAACTTTCCCCTCCATTTTACAGACGCAGAAACTGGGGGCGAGGGGTTAAGCACTTTGCCCCAAATCTCAGGGCTCCTGGTCTGCATGCTGGGGGTGGAATCCTGGTGAGCCCTGGCCTCTGGGAGCCCAGATTTCGTGCCACCCAGACACGGGGAGGCTGGGACTCTGCCCCCTCAGCACCCACGAGACTCTAACAAGCTGCCTGCTGCCCCTTAACTGTCCCTGGGGGATCCGGAATCAGTGGTCCTTCCAGCCCCGCGCAGCCGCTGTGGCTCCGATGTCCGTGGCTGTGGCTGCGTCTCTCCATCTGTCTCTGTGTCCGTGTGTCCTCTCCCCTGTGCGTGTGTGTCTGGTAAGGACACTTGTCCCTGGGTTGGGGGATGATCTGGGACCGTCTCCTGTTGAGATCCTTCGTTTAATTACATCAGCCAAGACCCGTTAAAGGTAACCGCTGCAGGTTGCAGGGTCGTGAATGCAGCTGTGCCTCTCTGGGGGCCGCTACTCAGCACCCTGCGGACTGCAACGCCTGCCGCAGTGAGCGTGGTCCTGAGAGTAGAAGCGCCACCGCCCACGGGGGACGAGGGAAGATCTTAGAGGAGGCACTTGTGCGCGTGGGAGGGGCTGGATGACCCACGGGAGACACTGCACACTTGGCTGGCCGTGGCCCGTGGGAGCGAGGGCGGGCCCTGCACTCTGGGCACCGGGGGCTGTTGGCTGTCCGTGGCTGTGGGCTAAGTGACCGACGTCACAGGCCGGGCACGAGGGGTGCTGCCCTTCCCACCCCTTCGGCCAGGTGCCGCCGTGGGACCGCTCAGCGGGCGGGTAGAGGGCACCTGATGTTGGGTGGGGGCCAGGGTGAGTCCGGCAAGAGCACGTTCACACACAGCGCGGGACACCGCAGCACACGGCGCAGAGAGAGGAGGAGGAGGACCCGGCTGCCCCAGGCAGGGTCCTGAAGGCATGTGCCCCGCAGGCAGGGGCGGGTGGGCTGAGGGACACGGAGGCTCCAGGGAGCCAGCGGGTCAGCTGGATGTGCAGCTGGCGGGGGAGGCGGGGGAGGCGGGGGCGGGGGCGGGGTCAGGAAGGGGAGGAGGAGGAGCCGGCAGGAGGGCAGGCTACCTGGGGCGCTGGGAGCAGAACACATGGCGGGAGCGAGAGGAGCGCATGGTGGGGGCTGGGCATGCAGGTGGGGGCGCGAGGTCTGGTCAGAGAGCAGATTGGTGGGTTTGTGGACAGTCCCCGGCTATGCTCGCAATCGCCATCCAGCGTGGCCTAGGGAAGGGACCGTCATGGATGGAGCCTGATTTAGGGGGTGTTGCTCCCTTGGGGGGTGGCAGGGTCCAGCAGACCCTGGGCCCTCCGCTCTCAGGCAGGCGCGGGCGTGAGTGCAGAGCAGAGGGAACTGGGAGGCCAGAGGGATGGTGTGCGCTGCGCCCCCAGAACTGGAAAGAGGAGCCTGACTCACAGGGGGCAGGGTGGGGCTTCGAACCCAGGGAGGCCGGAACCCAAAGCACGCGCCTGCGCCTCACACAGCGCCACCTCTTGGTCGCGGAAGGCTGCGGGGTGGGGGTGGGGGGGGCGGCCACCTGTGCGGATGTGCAGTGCCGCTGGAGGTGGGGTCTCGGTGCCCTGATGGCCCCGCACCCTCCAGACCCACAGAAGCATAAATGAGCTCGCGCTTTGACGCTGGCCTCGGCTCCCAAAGACCCGTCAGCTCCGGGGACACTGAGGAAGTGTGACCTTTTGTCTTCCCGTCACAAGGCAGGCTTCCCCGGAGCATGCTCAGGCTGGCGGGGCAGGCAGTGGTCCCCACCTCCCCCGTGGAGCGCCGTTGACCAGGGAGGCAGGGGCGAGGCCTACTTGGAGTCCGAGGGCCCCAGGCAGGGCATGCCCCCCCCATCCCGGTACTTTCCCCCAGGGGGTGTTTCCGGGCCCATTAACACATGCGTGCTTGGCTGGGTCTCCATTTGTCACGGCAAACATCGGGCATGTGGTAATGGTTCCCTTAAACCATGGCCGGTTGGGTCTTAATGTCTGTTTAATGACACCTGCTATGAAGGCTCCCATAACGGAGCTCATAATGGCAGATGAGGGGCTGTTAGGCCAGGAAGGACAGCTCTGGATGGTGGGCTGCCTCTGGGGGGGGGGGGGGTGGAAGGACTGGGGGGAGCCACCTAGAGCCTCCCTTGTTCTGCTGGGCCCCTGAGAGCAGGGGACACAGAAGTGGCTCTAGGGGATGTGGCCAACACCAGAGCCATCTGGGTTTCCTTTACCGACCACTAACCCACGCTGAGTGAACAGGAAGCACTTGGTTTCCCGTGTGGGACTGGGGGTAAGAAATACCAGGGATGGGGAGCTGGGGACACGTCCCTCCCTGCCAGGTCCCTCCCAGCGGCAAGTGGGTCCCTCCCTGCCCTCCTGCCCCAGCCTCAACCTCCACACTCGGGTGCGGGACAGAGACGGCTTGCGAGGGTGTGTAGAGACGTCACCAGCCATCGCGGCCGTCCTCAGACGCTCTCTTTGTCCTCATGCCTCCCCCCTTGTGGTACTGAGGTGCACTCAGACAGCTGGGGCTGCTTGCTCCTGGGGCACCTGCCCCCCTTGGGAGGAGGGGTCTCTAGGTGTGGGCGTCGTTGGTCACACACGAGTAACCGGAAGCCTTCCATGATGAACAGAATGTCCCCTGTGCTTGACAGGAGCGCGGTGGGACCAGAGGCCGAAGCGGTTAGCACGGCCGGCCTGCTGGGCGCTCTCAGACGGGAGCACACCCGGGAGTTTGCCAGTGGCCAGGGAGGACGCTCTGTGAGGAGGGGATGGTGTGTGGAACAAGGGGTCACAGGAGGCCACCCACGTCCCCCAGACGACCGGACAGGGAGCTCCTGCACGCCCTCTGAGGGGGCGCTCACAAACCGCGGCTGAGCACCCAGCATCTTCCTCGAATACGATTAATTCTTTCCATTGGCAGGAAAGTTAAAACATTTTTATATTGAAGCCAACAAAATATATCACAGTAAAAAAGCAAACATTGCATGATCTTTTTTTTTTTTTTTTTTTTTAGGATTGAATTTTAAAAAGTGAGGTGAGTTTTGTGTCTCCCCGGGCCTTGCTGAAATGTCCGTGGAGGGCAGCGTCGGCACTCGGGGCCTGGAGGACGGGAGCTAGAGGGGCTGTTGATGGCGAGGGTCACTCTGGGGAGGTTCTCATCTGGGGGTGAGCTGGGAGCAGACCCGCGTTGGAAACAAGTGAGGCAGACGGTTCACGAAGGACTGAAGGCAGGAGGCAGGCTTGGAACCTGCTGGAATGGCCAACATTAGAGGCCCTATGGGAGGGGACGATGGTTGGGAGGAGCAGCGGGGTCCGCCCGGGAAGATCTCTGAGGTTCGGAGCCCGCGGCACTCCCACTGGCTGGAACTGCAGGCCCCGTGAAGCACCTGGCATCCACACCCCACTCACCATGCCGCCATGCCGTGTGCTCATGACATCAGCAACCACACAGTGTGGCCCTACGGAGTGCTTCCTGCACGCTCGGCACCCTGCGGGCTCCCACTCTCTGGGGCACGTTCACCCGCAAGACAGCTGCTGAAGCCAGAGCTGCCTGGGACTAAGTAGACCGCGGCTCAGACAGGTGCCCAGGAGCACATCCGGAGCCCAAGGCCCCTCCAGCCTGTCACTGTCCCCTGGGTCCCAGGTGGTCAGAGGTTCCGTTCAGGTGTTTCTGGAGAGAAGGCAAACGAGCAGCGTCTCTCGAGAAACTTTGTCCTTTTACTCAGAAAGGAATGCGCTCACCAAAATTTCCATCCGTGCTCATGGACGGGGACCAGGGCGCGTGGCCCACGTGGCCACAGGGAGCCTGGGAAGGTGAGCTGTCATCAGGAAGCATGGCTACCCCGACCTGCGCAGGGTCCTCTCAGGGAATAAGGGGGTGTGGTGGACACGTGTCGGCTGACGTGACTATCTCCACCGTCCTGGGATGTGATTACCATTTCCTAATTTGACAGAGGAGGGGATTAAGGGACAGGCAAGCCAGGTCATCTTTTCTGAAGACTACATAGTAGACAGGGGAACCATATCTCTGTAGGCGACCTGAGGGCAGGACCGTGTGTTTCTCCTTTGCTCTGTGTATCTGTGACCCCATCGCCAGACATAAGTCACCTGGCTCGATGCCTGATCGAATGCCTCGTTGATGGCCCAGTAAAGTCCTGTGCACGTCCCAGAGGAAAGAGTTCCGGAAGCCTCCCCACCCCGGCATGTGGTTCCTCTGGGCCCAGGCAGCGTGGCTGTGCCAGGAGGACCAGGTTCGGCTGACCGCCAGCCCAGCCACGTTCAGCTGAGCTCACCAGGACCGAACAAGGTTCTCAAGCAGTGTTTTTAACAAGTTGTAAATAATATCTCACCAAGTCCCATCGCTGCCTAGAACTGATGCGGCTGATGAAACGCAATCATGATCCCGTGAATCACTTCTGTCTGTTTACAAGAACGTTTCATTCTCCTCCTTCCAGAAGGACGCACAGAACACGCTCTAAAAGAAGACGTATCTGGTGCTGACATACGGGAAGCCGGTGTTGCATTCCGATTCCTCACTGGCTTGTGCGGTGTGTGCAAAAGAAGGGAAGCTCGTGATTACTGGGGATTAAAAAAAAAAATACTCACAGATAATTTGTCTTAAGAAGAAACACGGGCATCTGCAGAACGATGAACTTACCTCCCCGTAGTCTGCTCCTAGGTCAGAAACGTGGCCGGTGCCCTGCGAGGTGATTACTGGCTTCTGGCCCTGCTCTCTCACTCTCAAAGAAAGGGCGTGTGTCTCGGCCTCCTGCAGAACCATCCCGCCCTTGCCCCCCATCGCCCCTGCTAAGGCTGACACAGACCTCCGTATGTTGGCACATGAACTAAGGAATAAACCTCTGGAATAAAGTTGGAATATTCTGGACGGGGAAGTCTTCCCTGCTGCAGCGACCGTCCGTATGACAGTCGGGCTTAAGGAGGAAGAGGGGGAGCTCAGACACCCAGGGTTGCATCAAACCGTGAACCGAGCAGCCGTGCCGCATAACAAAGCATCCCGACCTTCAGTGGCTTGAGACAAAGACTATTTCTTCTCATGGCCGGGGCTCAGCAGGTCGACCGTGCTACGGCTGATCTGGGCTACCCTCGTTCAGGGGCGGGTCAGCAGGGCATGGCTCCAGGCTCCTGGCTAGACTCGGGTCTTTTCCTCGGGTTTCTCCAGAGGCCACATCTGAAGTGGTGCCTCTGCCTGGTGCATAACCTTCTCGGGGATCCCAGGAACGTGAGCTCGCCCCACTCCAGGGCACAAGGACATGGCAAGCCTCCGGCAGCATTACATCTACGAATATCTTGTTAGTCCAGACAGGTCACTCCGTCCACCTGTGCACCTCCCTCCCAAGGGCAGGGAGCAGGGCCGGGCCCTGGGGCCCTGGGGCCCAGGGAGGGGCCATGGGGCCAGGGGAAGCCTGAGAAGTAAGTTCTATAATGAGGCAGCGAAGCCTCGGAACCGGGGATTCGATCTGTCCCAGAGGAAGCCATGGGGTGGTAGAGTGGTGGGGTAGGGTGGGGTGGGGTGGGGCGGGGGGAGCAGAGAAATGCAGGAGAAACAGAGGGAGGACATGGAGTGGGCAGCAGGTGGAACATGCGTGGGAAGGGAAAGGGCGAATCTGTCCTAGGTCCCCCGCGTCCAGTTTCAGCCCCAGAAAGGTGAGAGCCACAGGTATAGGTGGGGCATTCCTGAGGGACGCAGCCCACATGCTGCCAAGATGCTCTGGGCTGGAAAGGTCACAGCCGCACCTGCCTTCCCCTGCAGAGAAGCCGTGACCCCTAGTTTCCCCGCAGTCAGTTGGTCTGTTAGCAAATACCCGCCGTGGTGGAGGTCTGGATGGCAGGTGGGCGAGCAGACCTGCGCCAGCATGGGGCTCCTTCCCACCGCCCTCGGCTGCCACCCGACCTCTGCTCCCCGGGCCCCGCTTTTCTGACAGTCTCTCGCCCGGTCCCCAGATCGACTTCCCTGTTAGCGAGCGACACAGGCTGCCACTCCTTCATGAGACCTCCACTTTCCCCGAGATTCTGCTTTCTGGCTCTCATTAGCATTTCCCTCCTGTCCCCCTGAACATTTCTCCTCAGTGTCTTTTCCCGGCGCACTGAACGTTCAAGGAGGGGAGTGTTGGCGGCAGAGATGCAGAGAAGCACTTAACAGGAAATGGTCCAAAATCTTTTGCCCTGGAAGCGCCGGGAGCCTCCTGCTCGCAGCCTGTCCTGTGATGTGGGGTTGGGTGGATGACGAGCTCGTCTGACACCTGTGTGACCTGCTGTCCGTGTGGGCAGTGACCCCAGTGACCCACCCTGCCTCCTGTCATAAGTGGCATTGGCAGAGTCCTTTGCACCACCCTTCTGGGCTCCTGGGGGTTAGGCCCGCAGCCAAGGGAGTTGGACCACCCAGGGCCTGGCCGGGGGCGGGCTGCTCTCCTGACCACCCTGCACAAGGGGAAGGGGCTCAGGCTTCACCTACAAATTTCATCGCCTGCTTCTCCCACATCAGGGACCTTCAACCTGCCTTTCCGCTCCCTCCCGCACTCCCCCCTGCACTCTGCTAAAACTGCCCCGTGCTAGTCTGAACTCCTGCCCACCCTCTTCCTGCCTCTTCATCACGCTTGAATGTCACCTCCTCCATGAAGCTCTCCCTGATTCTCTGGCAGGAGTCATCCACGCCGCCTCTCTTCTGGGGCACTCATTGTGGTGCAACTTACCTCCTTCCCCACCTGACTGCTGCTTCCTGGCTGTGGGGAATTTGCCTCAGGCTTTGCTTTCCCCCCCAGTGCCCAGCTAATGATTCCAGTGGAGTAGTTCCTCTATGGCGAGAGACCATCAAATTGGGGTGGGAGTGGCAATCGGAGAAGTGACTTGATATGTCCTTAAGAGCTCTGGTCCCCAGTTTGCGGCTTCGGAAGAGAGGAGAGTGAAATCAGTTTTTATTGAATCGGCCTGCTCTTTGCAGAGTGATTTTGTGGTCTCTTTCATTGGGCCAATTACAGTTATGAAGATGAATTACGACAGGCGGCCCCCGCGTGCCTGCATTACTGTGTGCTAGCTGCGTAATTAGTGGCCGGCGTCTAGGAGGGGAGTTTGTTGGATGTTTCCATCAGAAAAAAAAAGAGAAAGAAACACACATTATGATCCATAAAAAACAATGAACAATGATAATTTCATTTTTATTGGTCATTTTAAAACATTCGCTGATAATTTCCCCCATGCTTAATAGGCACATGCTTGCGTCCTTCAAGTAAATCCATAAACTTGTCGCAGAAACGCAGTCTTACATGATTGTTCAGCGTCCTGCCGTCGTGAAGCCCAAATGAGCAACTTCCCAAGGTGCCAGATGTGGGGCTCCTGGAGGGCGTTGATCCGGCCTTACGGGTTACCGGGGGCAGAAGGACTCTCATGAGAGTGAGCACTGACTGTCCAGCTGTCCTCCAGCCAAGGGGGTTTAAACGTGAGAGCGTTTATCCTGTTTTGCATTTGATTTAAAACAGGATGAGCCCTTCTAACAGGTATAGGTACTTTCTGCAGATAATTAGGAGGAGTCTTGAGGTCCTTGGGGTGGGGGACGGAAAGCAGCACAGATAGGAGCGAAGCCTGGGCTCTGGAGGGAGGGGCCTCCGCAGCCTTCAGGATGCCCACAAGACCCCCCTCCTGTCTGTGCTGTGGAGCGGGACAGAACTCTGAGTAGTGCGTGTGTGTCTGTGATCATGTGTGTGTGAGCGTGTGAGCATGAACATGCACATACCCGTGCGATCGTGTCTGTGTGTTAGTGCATGGGGACATGCGTGTGCATGTGCACGTGTGTCTCCAAGTGAGCAGGTGGGTCGTGTGTGTACGTATGTGATCATGTGTGTCTGCCTGTGAGTTTGATTGTGTATGCATGTGAATGAGTGTGTACGTGTGTGCGAATGTGTGTACGTGTGCACAGATGAGTGTGAGCACGCATCTGCGTGTGATCATGTGTGTGGATGTGAGTGTGTGGACATGTGTGTGCATGTGTGTGAACACGCGTGTGCATGCGAGTGGGTGGGTGTGAGCATGTACGTGTGTGTGGGTGTGAGCATGCATGTACACACGTGATCGTTTCTGTGTTACTATGTGGGGAACATCCGTGTACGCATGCGCGTGTGTCTCCGTGTGGGTGTGCACATGTGGGTCATGTGTGTACATGTGATCGTGTATGTCTGTTGTGCGTGATTGTGTGTGTGTGAATGAGTGCCTGTGTGGGTGTGTATGTGTGTGTGCGTGTGAGCACGCATGACTGTGTGTTCCCATGTCTCCAGAATCCCCCGTGGGGAGTGAGTGGGGACGAGAGGTCAGGATGCGCTGCAGGGCTGGGACTCTGTGCAGCATCAGGTGAGGCAGGGCAGCAGCTGGCAGGCAGGAAGGCCAGGCTCCGTCTGTGTGTGCTCCTGGCCGCGCCCCACGGGCATGTGGCCTCTCCCTGAGCTGAGCGTGTCTGCCACAGCCCACCAATGCCCTGGGCTTCTCTGGGACCGACACGCAGGTCACTCCTCCCGCACTTCCGCTGTGCCCGCTGCTCTGCCCGCCCCCACGGTTCCCACAAGCAGAGTCGCAGCTGTGGCCCGGCGTCTGCTGGGTCGTGGCGGCTCTCCATCTGCCCTCACTCTTGCTTCCTGCAGCCTGCTTGGCTCTCTTTGGCTCTGCAGACGTTTCCTGCCTGCACTCTCTCTGCCACTATGTAGCCGTGTTTGAACCTGCTTTTCCCGGAGGCTCCCAACACCAGAGTTCCCACCCCGCGGGCCTGGGTCCTCCTCCAAGTCTGTGTCCCCCGAGACCATTGCAGGCCTGGACCCAGAAGGATAGATCATCCTTGTCTGTATCCCTGGGAGTGTGTGGGGTGGCACACGCTGGTGTGGCTTCCATTGTAAGCGGGGTTTTCCCAAGTGGCAGGAAATGCCGGGTCTCGCCACGTGGGCACTAGGTAATCCTTGTGTTAGTCAACAAGCAGGTAATTATTCTGTGTTTGTGTGATTTCCCCTCTCATGACTCATTTGCTCCTCCATGTGCTCGAATAGTCATTCAACAAACATTGAAGCCAGTGGGTCTGAGCCGTTCGTGCAGGAGCCGGGTTCAAATCGCAGCCCATCACACCACCCGACTGCTCAGAAGCCCGTTTGCTTATCTGTTCAGGGGGCCTCCTGAGGCTGATCAGAGGAACACCGTACAATTCCGTGTTAAAGGCCCCATAGTTCTCCGCTGCTGTCGCTGCCGTGGGTGTCCTCACCATTAAACCCTGCCAAGGCTCACAGTCCAGCAAAGGCCGGGACGAGGGTTCCCTGTAGTCTGTTCTGTCCCAGGGGATCAGGAGAGGCTGAGGGAGGAGGCACGTCCCTCCATGCTGGGCCTTGAAGGATAGTTAAAAGGCTACTAGTCAGTGGGGCAGGGGGGAAGCATCCCAGGAAGATGGAGGAGCACGAATGGCCAGGTGGATTGATGATGGAGGCCGTGAAGAGGAAGGTTGTGTGGCCAGATTACAGAGAGCCTTAGAGAGCCTCGAATGCCAAGCCAAGGGGGGCATCTGGGTTGTATTCTGCTGGCCGTGGGGAGGGATTCCTGCGTCTTAAACAAGGGAGCGGTGGGATCCGATCGGTGCCAAGGGGACAAGTTGCCATTATAAAAATAAATACGTTCCCCGGGACTAAGGAAGTTGGCAGGAATGCGCGGCCAGATTTTCAATGCTCCGCCTGTGCGCTCGCTTCCTGCCGCAGGAAAAGGGGCCAGGAAGGGGGGTGTCACGGGAGCTTCGAGGCCTCTCGTCCAGAGTAGGCAGCCAACTGGGCTTGCCAGGGACCGCGAGGAAGGGGACGTGATGCAGGTGGCCTCTGGCCCCATGCCAGGCTTCTTCCTGTCCTCGTCGCCTCAGCAGCTCCTGGAGACCCAGAGGAACCACAGGCGGGAAACGGGGGAAGGCGGGAGTGATGGGGTCCACGTGAACATGCTATGTGGCACTGAGACAGATCACTTCAGTCTCCCAAGACACTGTGTCCCTGTCGCTGTGGGAGCTCCGTGGCACCGGCCGTGGCTGTGAGGACTCAGGGGGACAGTGTGAGTGTCTGGGACGCACTGTGGGGTGCACAGCAGGTGCCCATCAAACAGCAGGTGTGGGGGGGCGGGGGGCTTCGGAGCCAAAGAGGCTCACACACCGGCTCCCGCCTCCCACCACCCCTGCTCCACCACCCTTCTCACCCAAGGGCCCTGCCGCAGGCGCACTGGACGGGACGTGGGACTCGTGGCTCCCACCCGGGAGGGGCTCACAGGGTTTCACCACCCTTCTCCCAAGCAGGCAACGCTCGCATCCTACGTCTTTTCTTCCAGGACCTTCGAAGTTTTCGCTGTAAGTGGTAAAACACATCAGTGAATTTCCCCATGAATATTTATTGAAATGGCACTTTTAATACAAAGCCATTTTAGTGAAACTCCCAGGAAATGCATTCCATGCAGCCATTGATCTTAAAATATTTACTACGAATATGCTCGTCTTGGAACTATTACACGCTGCCTCTTGTTATTTGTTCTGGATGAAATCGCAGGGATCTGGCACGCGTGGTTTTACAAGCTGAGCAGGGCTGGCGAGATGATCTGGACGGCATTCGGCTTCCTTTCTCCCTGGCCCCCAATGTGTGGGTTTCTGCCGCTCCTCCGCGACTCTCGGGCGGGGGGGGGGAGGCGCTGAGGGCTAGCCTGTGGCAGTCGAGCTCTGAGAACAGACGCCTCGAGAATCAGGGGCACAAGGGCTCATCTTGCTGGACGCCCCAACTTACCCATGAAGGTGCCCCTTCACGTGGGGCCACTTCCCAACCCACCCACTGCATCGGCAAAACCTGGAGAAGGTAGAGAAGCTGCGAGGTCCAGGAAGACACAGGGATGCCGGAATTTCATATGTTCTGGGGCGGGTGTGGATGCTAAGGCTTTTTGGAGAGGAGGCCACCAACATCCTTCACGACTAGGATGCCACCTATCCCCTGAGCCAGCTTTGACGCTTGGGTCCCACAGACCTCAAAGTACTCGTACGTAAGTGTTCATACCGAGCAGCCCTTGTTGCACGAGGCCAGCAGGGGCCCCAGCCACAAACAGCGTCTCTGGACAGCGGGGAGTTGTGGACAAGGTGCTTCCCACTTCCGTGGCCCCATGGCCTCGGAGGACCGCTGACCGCTCATGGGGTGTCAGCACAAACCTCCAAGCACAGACCTTCATGTGCATGTACGAGTACTATAAGCGTGGGATAGACAGACTGAAGAAGGAGGACTCAAACAGACGAGGTAAAAGGTTCAGTGTTTCCCTGGTGCCAGCGGGGTGCACGTGCTGCACGTTGGAGGTCCTTGCTAGAGAATGTTATGCACCGTCCCACAGCCTACAGCATGTCATCGAGTAGGGACCTGAAAGACGGAAAATTGGGTGCCTTGTAGGATCTTGTTGCAAAAACATACAGTGGCTGTCAGAAATCTCGTATGTCAGTCTGCAGACGGTGGGTAGAGACTTATGGCTACAGAGGGGCAGATGGAGACGCACGCATGTGTCTTTCGTAGCATGGCATGGATGGGGGATCCTCGGCCGTGTGCCCTGGGGCCACGGTGAGGACTGGATGGGGAAGGGGCTCAGCGTTAGGTACGGAGCAGCAGAACAGGGGACAAAGGTCGGGCGATGCCGTTAGGCCGTCTTCCCGACCATCCATCAACAGGGCTTTGGACAAAAACCCGCTGCTTTGTCCCCAGTTTTGCAAACAGGATATGGGTGGACCAAGAATGTGTGTCTTCCATTCGGACAACTCCCTGGAAAGCTCAGCACTGCGGTTCGTCCTGCCTGCCGTGCGGATGCCACATCTCACTTTTGTCCCCCAGCGTCTCAGCCCATGGGGGAGGGGGTTCACAGGTGTCATCAGCTCCAATCCCCCCCCCCCCACCAGCTCACAAACAGGAAGCATGAGGCAGTAGTTGCTTTCCCGGAAAACTTGAAAATCAGATGGTTTAGGATTTTCGTGCATCCCTACTTCCTTCCCCTGATAGTTGCTGTACCTCCGGCCTGCGAGTCCTGTGCCGGGAATGGAGGGTAGGAACGTCCGTACAAAATATAGCATTTGAGTGAATTGAAAACGGTGATTATCTAACTTAAAACATAAGGAATGGAAGGAACCCACAAAATCTGATTTAAGCATTTTTTTTTCTGTTTTTCCATGGAGCTGTCTGTTTTGGGGAAGACTTGACAGAGACTGGGCTCTCGGTGAAGGTCTGGCTGTTACGATGACCCCGCTGAGGTCAGTGTTTGGAGCAGGTGCAAAGGTGATGCTTTTTCCCCAGATTGTGTGGATGGCATCCATAGAACTGTTAGGGAGCCAAGACGGGTGAGGTCTTCGATCTTCTTTCAAATTTCTCGGGTTTGGTTTTTTTTTCTAATAAAGAACTTGAGCTTCAGAGAGGAGAAGATGCTACCCAAGGTCACACAGCATCTCCTGGCGATGCTCGTAGGTCATCCGATCCAGTCTCCGTGGTCAAGCGTCTGGTTCTCACGGCAGCTGGTTAGGGGGAAGCACTCGTTCAGCTTCTCCTTCCCTGAATCGAATGCAGACGGTGACGTGGTCAGGAAGGCAGAGAAGGGGCAGCAATGACAAATGCTGAGAAGCAGCAAACTGACGAGAAGGTCAGAGGTGGGGAGCGCTCAGCACACAGCTGGGCTCGTGCCGCAGAAAGGCAGGCGTGTCCCACCGGGAGTCAGTGGAATTGGGGAGCAGGAGGTGGCCCAGGCGTGATTCACAGGGTCGTTGACTGAGGTCCCAAACCTGGGCCCACCAGGAAGGTTGTCCGGACACCATTCTCCTCTCCTGGAATGAACACAGATCCTCTGACACTCCAATGAGGACCAGAAGCACCAAAGAGACCACAAACCCGACAACGAGAGAAACTCCCAGCCAAGGAAATAGCGTTAACAGCACCGAGTGCATTTAATGTCCGTCGGCAGACGTGAAAGGGCACCATCCACGAAACCGGGCAGACTGTGATAAAAATTAATTAGAAGTTCCAGGAATTAAAAAAAAAACATGTAATTATGGAAATGGGCAGATGGGTTAACGGGAACTGTACGCGGGGGAGAGCAAATGATCTTTTTTGAGGACAAAGTGCAGGACCCGCATGGTGGGATCCAAAGGGCATGTGTGGGAAACTGCCCGCTGTGTCTCCCAGATGCAGCCGGGCTCTGGAGTCCGGACACCAGCCAGTGAGGAATTCAAGAAGGACGTTGGGGGGAGGGGCAACATTCAACCCAAAAATCATCAATGGCGTTTAAACTAAAGAAGTCCAGATACTGAAAGGACCACCGTGCGCTGTGCACGATTAACTAAAAAGGAGTGCAGAGTGGCTAGTGTGGACTGGGGACATGGCTCTGACTCATGGGGACACGGGTGTAACTGGCCCCACGATGATATCCTCAAACACCCCCCATAGTCAGTGCAGACCAGCAGGGGACGGGAGCAGAAAGTACGGATTTCCAGAATTTTCCCACTTTGGTGGTGTGGCCGTCAGACCCCGTCTTGGTCCACAGGGATCCCCACTTCCTAGGGTTTGTGCTTTCATGGGACCCCTGCCCCTGAGTGGGGGTCTGTCCCTTGGGATGCGGCAACGGTGACCGGACAGTCTTCCTGGGATCAGGTAGGAGACGTGGGACCCTCCAGCCAGCAGCCGCTCTGCAGCGACCTTCCTGGGAGAGGCCCACATGTCAGGGCTGACTGTGGGTCGCAGGGACCGAGGACCTCTGTCCTACAACCACAGAAACTCAGATCCGCCAACAGTGTGGGGGAGCCTAGACGCGGACACGCCCATCAGGCCTATGGTGGGAACACAGACCGCTAACACCACCTTGATGGCGGGCAGCCCAGGGAGGTCTACCCAGACGTCCGACCCACGGGAGCCGGGGGAGGGTGCCTGGGGGTCGGCTTGAGCTGCTGGGTTCGTGGTAATTTGTCACGTGGCAAAGGAAAGCTGCCCAGCTGACAATGGTGGGGTGTGATCTCAACCGCGGCCAGTAGCACTGTCGGCCGGGTGCAGGGGGCCCTGCCAGGTGGGCGGGGGTCACTGGGTCAACTGGGTGCGGGGCTCAGACAGTGGGGACGAGATCAGTGAGTGACCTGATGCCAACGTCCAGGTGACCGCTGTCTCGTGGTCAGGAGGGCTGGCGTGCGATGGGAGGGGGCACCTGCTTGTCCTGTGGGTGAGCGTCCCAAGCTTATCAGTCAGCTCCCTGGGGAGACAGGACCCTCTCCCACCTGGGACACCTGGGAGAGAGCACGGACACCCCGGCATGGCAAGGTCCTTCTCCCTGCTCCTCGCGGGCAGGTCTTCAAGTCCTGGCCCTTGGCGCTGACCTCGGGCGCCCACCAAAGTGTGTTCCAGAAGAGAACTGGCCGTGAGATTAACGGGGTCACTTCCAGACAAGCTGGCTGGACGCCCCGTCGGCAGCGACACCCAAGAGCTATAGGGTTGAAGCAGAAGGGCAGCGGTTTTGTGGAAGGAGCCGCACTCCTGCCCGGGCCTTTGAGCACTCGTCCCTCCAGCGTGACCTCCAGGGTGTCCGGGTCCCTCATCTGTGAAGCAGAGGGCCGTTGCGTGGACCTGCTCAGCCCAGGAGCTAGATCTCTCCTCCGACAGAGGCGCCTGCGGGCCGAGGGCTCTGTTGTAGGAAAAAGGCTCCGTCCGCAACCCCCCAGCTCGAACTGGGCCGAAGCCCGGCCCCCGCCTGCAGCCGTCACGGAGACAGAATGACAGAACATGGGGCCAAGCCCGCGGCCGACGAGGAAGAGAAACCCAACTGCAGCCGAGGTGAACGAGAAGAGGGTTTATTGGCTCGTGTAACAAACCCGCCCAGAGCAGGGCGGTTGCAGTCAGTCTTGAGTGTACATAACGATGCCGAGTTCCTGGCTCCTGTGCCCCCCGATGGTCCCGCTGTATAACCGGTGACACCTGAGGGTGGGCCCCTCCGCAGGCCCAGGGCTGCTGCCTCCCCTCCCACCAGCAGTGCACGTGCTTCCCAATGTCCTGAGATGCCCCCCACGGCCACACCACCATAGCTCATGCGACCGTCCCCGAAACCACTCTAGCCAGAGAGATGGAAGGAGCCGCTGGCTTTGCCCAGCTGGGGCCCCACCCAGGAGATGACAGTGACCTTCAATAGCCCCACCCCAGAAACCAGGGCTGCTAGAGAGGGATACGGGGGCGGGAACAGGGGGCACGGCCTGCCCGGCTCAAGCTCTGGCTTCCACTCCATTTCGACCTCATTCAGGCCAACTGGTCCTGGTGGGAGCAGCGAGCAGGGGGTGCCCAGACCCATCAGTTTCCCACTAGACCCCCACAAACCACACTGCACAACCCCAGCGAGCTTCCAGCCGCAGGAGACACACCTCTGCCCCAAGCATTCCTGCAGCCATGAAGACCCCCCCAGCACTCCCATCTCCCCACTGAGGGCCCCCCAGGAACCAAGGAGCTCCTGCCATGTTTTAAGGGGAAAATAAATTCTGGTGTGCAAACATTATCACACATTCATGCACTCGGGATCTAATTTTAGCTGCAAGAGACTTCGTTACAAGATGCTCACATAATTAAGCAGCTTTCTTCCCGGGGTCTGGAAGCCTGTCTATTCTTCTGTTTCATTTACACATCACTGGGATTATCAGAAATGTGTTTTCGTTTTTTAAAATTATGTATTTTGGTGTTTCCAAATTGATCCACAACGGGAGATGAAAACCATGGAAATTACATGTCTTAACGCAGGTCTGTGTGACTTCATGGCCTCGCCATTAAACCTGGAATCTGCAGCAGTGGGGATTTGTCACAACTCTCCCCCAGATTCACACTGGCTTTTGCACCCTGGCTGCTTGATGGAGAAGCTGAGAGCTCCAGGAGGCCTCACTTGCACAAACAGACAGCCAGAGCCCTTCCCGTGCCTCCAGGCTCTCCCACAGGAAGAACCAGCCACAGGGCCTTTGCATGTCTTTGCTCATCAGATACGCAGGAGCACCAGCCCCCTGTAGGGTGCCCGACCATGTGGACCGACTCAGCGTGACCTGGGTGTACACTGACCCCATCTTTCTACTCATCTGCAGGTCTGGCTGAGGTGCCTTGTAAACCACAAGGCCATCAGAGCAACCGGCTCTCCCCCGGGAAGGAAGGGAGGTTCTCTGCACACCTGCAGCAGGAAGTGGACCAGGTACCGGGGGTCTGACTGATGCTGTCCTGATTCTGGGTTGGGCAGGAGGATGGAAGGCCCAAGGGTCAGTGGGCCTGGCCCTCCAGCCATACCTCTGCCCTTCCCAGCCTCCCCAGTGTCTGGGTCTTCTCCCCGAAGTCCGCAAAGAGTGAGGGCCAGAACTAGAAGCCAGGCTCAGGAGGAAGCCAGCATCCGGCTCTCCATTCTGTCGAGACTCTAGGCTTGCTTGGGGGGGTGGTGGTGGTGTGCAGGGACCCTTGGGCCATCTTCCACGGCAGGTGGGGCCCCCTGGCAGGCCTCACCTCTTCCTACGACTCCAGAGAAACAGTTTCGTCAGGGGCCTTCCCAGAGTGAACTGCGGAGCTAGGGCCGTGCCAATAAGCGTTGCCAGCATTAAGCTGAGAGCGGCTGTGGGACAGCCCAGGACAGGCTCAGCACCACAGTGGGTTCCTCACGGACGGGTGTGGAGGCCTCGCTCCAAGGAAGGGCAGCCCACCGGGCCCTCCACCCCACCTGCTCTCATATGGTGGCTCTCGGCATCCCGGGAACAGGGGGAGTGCAGGGTCGGGACATTCCAATGCTGGTTTCCCCAAATCTCTCACCCCGTTTTCTTCCCCTGCAGCAGCTTGGCTCAGGCTGCAGGAGAGCAGAGCAAGGGGCCCTGCCACCAACACCCCAAGCCTGTAAAAGCTGTCGAGGGGCCCATCCACCATCGTCCACCTGGCAGGGGTACAACCCCCCAACACACTGGAGACCTGGTAGCGCGGCCTCATTCTGAACCCGAGGTACCCCTGAAGGGAGCTCTGTCCCTCCAGGCTGAGCACCAGGTGGCTGAGGATGGTCCCGCTCTGTGTCCCCACCTCTGTCCTCACCCACCCACTCCGCCCCCAGCTGCAGAAACTCAGACACACACGCCCCACAGCCCATCCCCCTGTTCTCCAAGCCCCCGAGCCTTTGCACACACTGTTTTCTCTGCCTCAAGGTCCTTCCCTCGGGTCTGCTGGGGTAATTCCTACAGATGCCTCCAGACCAGCCTGCACGGTGACCCTGAGCCTGCATAGCATGCACAGTCCTCTGCTACTGGGTTTCTTCCCCTCCGTGACCACCCTCTTCTGTCCCGAGTCTGTGAGCTGAGGTGGGCAACTTTCCTACCTCTCCCCCCAGCCCCCGGCCAGCTAGCACACAGCAGCCCGCTGCGCTCCTGAGGACCCTCCCTCCAGGGTGAATGAGTGGGAAAGATGGCAGGCTCCCACAAAGACAGAGGGTGTGGCGAGGAGGCCCAGGGACCCAGCGGCGGGGGATGGGGTTGTGTGTGAACTCAGAGGGTTTGGCCATGGCCCCTCCCCCGACGGTTGTATGGATGAGGGACATGGCCAAGTGGGTGGGGCTACAGGTCCAAGTGACACCAAGACCCACCCCTCCTGGATCTCCCCATGTGCACCCCAAGCTCCCCCCGGAGGCCAGCCCTTCCCTGACCCATGCCCTCTAGCCCCACACCCTGCCTCCAGGACATGGGAGGAAAAAGTCAGGCAAGGGGGCTCCTCCAGGCGTGCTAATGTTGGACGGGGCAGTGGGGGTGCAAAGAGCTATGGCAATCCTGAGGTCAGTGTGCAGCGTGGGGATGGGGGGGAGGCTCCACCCTGAGCTGCCAGCCAGTCTGCGGAGAAGGGAGATGCAGGACTGTGGTCCCGGGAGCCTGGTGGCCATACCACAGGGGCTCACAGGGGGTCAGATGTGCCATGTAGGGTCACAGGGTCCAGCAGCCTCTGTGAGCTCATGCCCACACTATGGTACTCGCTGCCCACAGCGCTGACCCCCGCCCAAGGACCCTGGCCAGCAAGCCCGCAGCGGGAAGCAGGAGAGCCGCACCGGGGGCCCAGCACGCACGTGACCCGGCATGCCAAGTCCGAGGTGGTCCCCGCAAGCGTGCAGTGGTGCGTGTGGCGGGTCTGTGAGCGCGGGGGTTCTGCAGCGGCTCCGGCAGCCAGGCCCGCGGAGCAGCGTCCAGCGGCGCGGGCGGAGCCGCCGGGCCGTCATCTGGGCACGTACTCGCCGGGCAGCCCGGCCCCGCCGTGGTCGCGCAGCGCCTTGTCCACCGTCCGGATGTAGCCGTCGATCAGCGCCCGCATCTCGGGGGTGAAGGGCTCGGGGTCGTGCGGGCGCCGGCCGCGCCGTCGGAAGCTGCCCTCCTTGTTGTTCTCCACGCACAGCAGCCGCTCCTCGCTCACGGACACGTTGAGGAAGGCCACCATCTCCCGCAGCGTGGGCAGCAGGCTGTGCCGCAGCTCCTCGTAGTGCACCACCAGCAGCCGCTTGCCGAACCGCAGCCAGTCCAGCACGTGCGAGGACCACCAGGCCGCGTAGCTGCGCACGAAGTCCGGCCACTCTGCGGGGAGAGACACGCAGGTCGGCCCCGCCTCCCGGGCGCTATGGGTGGGGAGCCGGGGAGGAGGCCGACCAGGGCAGGTGGCCCCTCGGACCAGGCCCTCCAGACGGCCCACAGGCAGTAAGAGCGGCACCTCGGGGCCAGTCTGGGTCACCGGGCCACGTCTGCGTCGGTGGCCGTGCTGCCCCACACGAGGACAGTTGCGGCGTATGTGTAGGGAGCTGGTTCCCTCTCTCATGGACGGTGAGTGCCCTGACCGCGGGGCCCACGTCAGGGCAGGGAGATCCATGGGGCCCACACGGCACAGCGGTGTTCATCACGGGGTGGATGGGTGACCCTCATCCATGCTCACCTTGCCCCAGGTGACAGGGGACGAGCAGGGGCACCAGGAGGACGGGTGCAGGCCCGAGCGCCCGCCCAGGTCCTCCTGTGAAGCTAAGTGAGCGTGGTCCCTGCCTGATGCCGACCACGTCTCACGGGGGTGGCCAGTCCACCCCATGACACCGCCGGGCAGCCGGCAACGTTTGGGGAGGATCTATCCCTGAGAGCTCTGTCCCGGCAAACTGAGACGTGTGCTGGGGCTTTTGTCTTGATAGGGACGGTGTCAATATCCACAAACACAGCTTGTGACCATCCCGCCACCTCGGATGGCGTGGGGACCCTTCGCTTTCCCTGGTCCTCACGACCACCCTCAGACAGGGACTACCCTGGTGTCTCCGGGGGGTAAACTGAGGCCCCTGGGAGTTGAGGAGGAACCAGAGCTCTGCCTCCTACACCTGGGGCACCAGCAAGGGGCAGGGTGGGCTGGAGGCGATGGGGGCATCTGCCAGGGCAGGGTCTGCAGGGACGGGCCTGCCTGCCCGATGGCCCCACACCTGCTGCCCTCTGACCGCTCAGTGTCCCAACACTCGACACCTGGACCCATGTCCCGGCCATACTGTGGCAGGGCCGGGACGGGTGTCTCCGCACAGGAGAAGAGCTGCCCCCCCTTCTGCCCACCTTTGCTCTTCCAGTTCCGATCGGCCGCGTAGCCCAGGTGCCCAGCACACTTGCGGTTGAACTCGGCCACCAGGGACCGGTACGGGTTCCGGATCAGCAGGATGGCCGAGTCGAACATCTCGATCTCCCTGCGGCCGCTCTCGTGGGTCTTCACGCAGATGGTGCGCCGGCTGCGCCAGTGGTCCTTCTCGCCCTTGAACCCTGCGGGGAGACGGGGGGCCTGAGCACGGTGGTGGACCCCGCTGTGGCAGCCGGCAGCGCTGAGCACACCTCCAGGAGACCCCACAAGTCTGGAGGCGGGGCCTGACGCCCCTCTACAACCTCTGGAGCGTGCGTGTCAGTGTCTGCACGGCGATTTCCCGCCAGCATCGCCAACATCCCATGAAAGAGTCGTGGCCACAGGCGTGGCTCAGAATGGGCAGGACCCCTGCCAAATTCACACAGCAGCACAGGGCTCTGGGCACCTGGTGCAGGTGTCCCCATGAGGCCGGGCTTCCAGCTCCCGCCCGGCGGTGGACCCCGGGGCCCTGTGGCAGGGTCCCAGCCCTTCCCACCCATAACAAAGTCACACACGGGTCAGCAAGATGCTGTGGTCTTGTTCGGTGGAGGCCTTTATGCTGGGGATGGAGGGGCTCCACGTGCGGTCCCACGGAGCAGAGGGCCTCCCAGGAACTAGGAGTCGGGGACCGGTCAGGGGTGCAGCAGGATGTCACAGAAGGAACCCAGAGGGGTGCCCCGGAACCTAGACTCCGGCCACGTCCCACTAGATCTGGGGTCCGCTAGCCAGGGATCCATGCTCCATAAACGAGCACGCGTGTCTCCTGGGCTCTTGGGGACAGCGACAGTGACAAGCAGGGGCGGGGCGTGGCACGCAAAGGTGCAGCAGGTAGGGCCAGGTTCTTTGATGCTGGGAACAAGGCTCCTCTGAGGCGGGTTTGCCGCCTGGAACCCAACACAGTTCAAACGGATCTCTGGCCCAGGCCTAACAACCGCCAACCTTTGCCAGGGCTCCTACTGCCCAGCACCTGGGACAAGGGGAGGAGGAACCAGACCACAGGCTGTAAACGCGGGATCAGGATCAGCATTGGGTCCCCAGTGCCCCAAGACCTGCAGTGCCTTCTGTGTGCAGCAGGCTGTCCCCACAGCAGCCACTCTCTGTGTCCCATGGGCCGCAGTAGCCCAGGATAGATGGTGTACCCATGCGTGTCACTGGGGGGTTGATGCAGAGGCTAGCGGCCACCCCGCGCCAGTCCCACAAGCCTCAGAGGGGGAACCTCCAGGGCCATGACATGTGGCCACGCCAGCCACTGGGCCCCCGGGCCACTTGCAGAACAAGTCCACCAGCTGTGCAAACGGGTACAGCCCTCTAGACCAGCAGGTGACCAGCAGCCTGTGCTGCAGGACTCCACGGGCACCAGGCCACAGCAGGCAGGACCCTGGGACAGGTCATCTGGCCGCCCCACTGGGGGAGCCAGTAGCACTCAGGAATTAAGGATGAACGACCAGCTTTCCTGGCTTCTCCCGCCAGCTCCAGAGCCCCCCACCAAGCTGAGGACGCTGTGGACATGGGCTTCTCTTCCTAAACCGCAGTCCAGTCAGGAACCTGGACGCAACAGGGGTGACACCTGACGGCAGACCAACAGCCCCTCGCTTGGCCGGGTTCTCGGTCCTACTCCGCACAGGGAGGCCTCTCGCTTCTACAGGGGGAGACTAGGGGCCACACAACTCCCGGGGGCTTTGCACCATCTTGGAAAACACAGCGTTTTGAGGAGCTCCTTCTGGCCTCACAGAACATCCGACAAATGAGCCAGTGACGTCTCACCGAGTTACCGCGAGTTCTGACAACAGAGGAAATTCGGAAAGTGGTCGTAGCGTAGTGTGGGTGCGCAAGCCGCCAGGATGGATGTCCCGAGTCCCGGGCCGGCTGCACGGCTGGCACTGGGTCTGCAGTGCTGGTTCCCCGGCCCCTGGGGCCGGCCCGGGACTCCAGGCCCCGTGTCCCTCACTCACCCTTGTTGTACAGGGTCCCGTCAAAGTAGTAGCTCCCCGTGTAGAAGCCGGTGGCGTGCTCGATGAGGTGCCGCGCCCACGTGTTCCCGGCTCCCGGGAAGCTCGAGAGGGCCACAAACACCTTGGCCTTGGTGGGCAGGAACCGCCGGTCTGTGCAGCGAGTATCTGAAAGGCCAGAAGCTGACCACCGACTGCCCCACCCGGACCCACCGCCCGCAGACTCCTGTTTCACCCATGGGGAAACCAAGGCAGGCCCAGGGGGGGAGGGGATGGCCGCCCAGGCCCGTGCTCAGAGAGAGCTCCCGGGATGACGAGGCCTCCCACAGGCCAGGCAGCGAGCCCTGGCTCCCCACACAGCACAGAACATTCCAGGTTCTGCCGGACGGTGGTGGGGCCCCGCCTCACAGCTCTCCTGCTGTTCCTCAAAGCACCTCCGTCCCCAGACTCGCGGAAAGGCCCAGCGTCCCGTGCCCAGCCTCCAGGGACGGTGGTGGCCTCTCCTCCCCACCCTAGGACGCATGCAGCCGCACTCGTCTCTCCCAACGCCCAGAGAGCACATGCGACGGACATGGGGGAGGGCCCCACATGCCTCGTGCCCCAGGCACCGAACTCACCCTGCACGGGCGTCTGGTAAACCGCGCAGTACTCGGCCAGCCTCTGTGCCTTGGGCTCCTGGCCACACAGTGCACTGTCCACGGCATCCCGGAGGTTGAACTGAGGTGTGGGGTAAGCACAGTAGCACTCCCAGCCCCGCAGGATGGCCAGGGGGAACTCCTGCCAGGGAGCGAGGGGGGAGAAGCATGTGGGGTGCCCGCCGGGGCCAGGCCTCCCGGCTCACATCAGCACGGATGGTGCCCATCCTTCCCGCGCCAGCCCAGGGGAGGCAAGACGCACAGGACGTGACTTCTGCCCCCAGCAGCTCAGAGCGGGCCGGCGACCCGACAACGGTCAGCATGAGCCAGGCCCGGGGCTAACCTTGGGGGCCCGGCGGGAGTGCAGAGAGGACCGGGCACCCGGGATAGGGGCATCTGCAGGAGCCAGTGTGTGCGAGGGTCAGGATGAGGCAGGTGAGCGCACAGACTGTGTTGTGGGCCCACTGGTCGTAAGTCCCGAAGGGACCTCTGGCGTTCCCCTGGGGTTCCGTGGGGAAACCAGCCCAACCCAGCTGCGGGGGCAGGGGATGCAGGCCGGGGCATTCCCGAAGTCCCTGCTTCTCTGCCAGGATTAGGGGTGTGGCAGTGCTTTGCAGTGAGGCTGGCCCCTGACCTCCTCTGTGGGATTCGTTCCCTGCTCCCTCTGCCCCCACAGAGGAGACCGCTGGGTGCTGGGCGACCTCGGGCACGGTGCCTGCCGAGCCTCTCTGTGCTTCACCACCGAACACGGGCAATCAGGGACTCGCACGTCCCTGACGAGGGCGGCCCAGCACGGGGCACGGCACGCGGGTGCCCCCGGGTACCCAGCCCCGTCCTCCATGCCTGCCCCTGCCTCTTGCAAATGGAAATGCAGGGGGGGAGGCGGCAGGGAGGGAGGCGGGAGCCAGAGGCAGCACCACACAGACCTTTTTATTTTTTGCTCACAGCAAAAATCTCGTAAATAAATAAAGAAAAGAAAAATCAATAGCGTTTTCTGAGCGTGGCTTGGCAAAGTGAGGATCTCCGCGCTCAGAAAGTCGCCCGTCCCAGCCTCGGTGGGGAGTGAGAGGCGATGCAGAGCCTGTGGGGGGGCTCCTGTGCTCAGGCATGTGCCCCCCAGTGCCCTGCACCCCTACCAGAGCCTCTCCCCCCCTCCCTCCTCCTCCTCCTGGAGGCCCGCGGGCTGCTGCACCCCTGCCAGGAGCTCCCAGGGTCCTGGCCCTGTCCCTCTGCGAGCTGAGCTGCCGCGTGGGGACAGAAGCCTAGACCCTGCGCTGTTCTGACACTACATACCCCCATCACGCGCCCCTGCATGCCCCCCACGTGCCCCCACGCACCCCCACCATGCACCCCCATGCGCCCCACCATGCACCCCTGTGCGCCCCACCATGCACCCCTGCGCACCCCCATGCACCCCACTACCCATGCCCATCGTTGCTACAGCACCAAGCGCCCCCCCAAGGCAGGAAAAGCCCTTAAACAGCCCGGGGGCCCCATCCAGAATGCTAGTCTCTATAAAATAGACAAGTCCTTTGGCTGCTGGCTTGGAAGAGGGGGAGGACCTGGCTTCCCTCTGGCCTCCTCCCCAGCTTATCTTCTCCCCTGGGACCAGAGCCCCAGTCCCCAGGCTTTTTCTGGACAAGGCTCGAGACAGGGATTTTTGGAGGATGGAGGACGGGGGAGGCAGTAGCTCAGGGTGTCTGGGCTTCCTGGGCATAGGGACCAGGGAGGAAGCAGCAGGCATGTAGCCCGTCAGATCCCAACACTGACCCTGACACGTCCGAGCCTCAGTTTCCCTGTCTGCGAGCACCTTCTCATCTCTCAGGACTCCACTGCCCCCCCATGCTTGGGGGACCTGAGGGTTTGATGCTCTGCCCGTAGGCTCCTCTCCAAGGTCCCCATGCCCGGAAGGTTGGAAGCCCCACCCCCACTGCACCTGTCAGACCCGCCCATGGCCACAGCAGCCCAGCCCCCCACCAGCCACACCCTCGGGCACCGCAGCGAGGCCTGCATTGGCATGTAGGGCTGGGACTGGGACCGGGCCATGAAGCAGCACCGGAGGAGCACCCAGCCATCTCTCTGCACTATGTGGCCTCTGTCCCAAGCCCACATCCTTCCCCCACCTCAGGATGCGGCTGTATTCGGAGACAGGGTCTCTAAGGAAGGAATCCAATTAAAATGGGGCCATGGCAGGTGCAAGCCAATCCGACTGGTGTGGCCATAAAAAGAGATTCGGACACAGACACGCAGATGACCCTATGAACACACAGGCACAGGATGCCCGTCTGTGAGCCCACGAGGCCTGAGAAGAAACAAGCCCAATGACACCCCACCTTGGGCTTCTGGTTTCCAGAGCCCCGAGAAGTGGCCCTTTGTTCTGTGGCACTTTGTTCGGGCAGTTGTGGTGACCTTCTACGCTGGGGTCCTTACGGTCCTTGGCCATGCACCACTGGCACATGCAGAGCTCAGGACATTTGCACCTGCTCTTCTGTCTGGAAGGTCCTGCCCCCAGACCTCTCCCTTATTCAAACCCCTTTCCCTGAGAGACCTTCACTAGCCACCCTGGGTCACACCACCACACCCTTCGCACCCCCACGAGACCCCTATCCCTTTGCTGAGACCGCTGGTTCAGCCCATGGGAATCACTAGGTCCCGTTTCCTCCCGCAGTCAGCCACGGCTCCGACTTGCGCTCTGCGGTCGTCCAGCTACCCTAGAACATCCTGGAAACAGGATCCCTCGGTGCAGACTTTCCCTTTCCTCAGAAATCCGTGTGCCCACGCTGGATCCCCGTGGAGGAACCCGCAGCTGTGGTCCACGTGCAGACGCATCATGGGGCCTCCGTTCGCCCCACATGTCCGGGCTCCATCTGCTGGGTTCTCACGAGTGCCAGCAGGACCGGGTCCTGGAAGGAAGTGTCCCTCTACCAGTGGCCACCCCTGTGGGGGTCGCACCCCACCAGCGACCCGAGCCCCTCCTCTTCCTCGAGTGGATGAAACCATCAGGTTCCGGGCGCGTGCGGAGCACGGGGGAGCGCGGGCAGTAATGCAGTTTTATTTACAACAGAACAGAACTGGATTCTGAAAACACAGGACAATTTCCAACCCCTCGGGGATTTCTAGGACATGATTTCCATAAAAATTAAATATTGATGAAACTTTCTCTGCCAGCTTCCCTGCTGCCCCCACCCCCACCGTCTTCTCAACGGTTGGAGAAGGGGAGGCAGGAGGGGGACACAGATGTGAGACCGTTTCTATCGGAGGGGCACAGGGGGACGGGGTGGGGAGACAGGTCTCCACCCGGAACTGCATCCAGAGCCTGGGCTTGGTGGCTGCCGCAGGCACAGTGAGTCAGTCCAGTGCTGGGTCATGGCAGCAACGGCTGGGCCCTCCCGTCCCGGGAGTCCCCCTGCAAAGGCACGGTCGTGGCCACAGGTCAGGGAGTGGACGTCCCAGCAGGCCCGTCCGTCTCTGTCCTCTTTGAGCGCCTTCCTTGCGGTCGGTCCCCAGAATTATAGAGAATCACCAAAACGTCAGAGATCAGAACTCGGGCTTCAGGAGGGCAAACTGAGGTGAGGAGGGAGGTGCCGAGCAGCCCAAGACTTCAGACCGTGAGACTGATCAGGGGCAGAAGCAGCCTGAGGCTCTGCCCAAGACCACACTCAACTCCATGGACACACTCACGAAAATGGGGGGTTTTTGGTGATATCTGCAAACCAGCACGGAGCTTGCCTTCACCGATCTCCTGCCTCCCTTCACCCCGAGACCGCTCTGGACATGCACACCCAGAAGGACAGAAGGTGCCTGGGGGTGGTGGCTGCTGGGATGGGTGTGGAGGGCAAGCGTCACGGTCAACCACAGCCCGTCTGCAGAGCCCATCACCGAGCGCATGTCTTCTGCTGACACAACGCCCCTGCTGTCGGCCTGCAAAGTAGGAGCTGTGGGTCGGGGAGGCAGCCCTGGAGCCGGGACCAGCTCACGCTCCCCCCTGCCATGGAAACCCACGTCTTTGAACAGCATCGTGAGAATCAGTGAGAATGCCATGGCTCAGGGCCATGAGTCTGGCCGGGACCACAAGGCAAGGACGTGTCTGCACAGAGACACGCACCCAGGTCACGGACTCTGAAGCCACCTTCCGCTGTCTTTGGAATGAGGCCATGTGACTCACTTCTGGAAACGCACCTGAAATCTCACGAGTGACGCAAGAGACAGAGTCCCTCACACCAGTGACTCCACATGTGATGACATGAGAAGAGCATTACAGGCCACTAAAAGGCTGACCTTCGGGAATGTTCGTGGCAGCGTGGCTCCTAACCGCGAAGAAAGAGCCCAGAGTGGGCAGGACGGGGGCTCACCCCACGAGGGACACGGGGAACAAAGGAAAACGGAAGGAGAGATTCTTTGTTTTTCTTTAAGCAGCCTCCGTGCCCAACATGGAGCCTGAGGCAGGACTCAATCTCACCACCCTGAGACCATGAGCTGAGCTAAGAGTCAGACGCTCGACCGGCTGAGCCACCCACGTGCCCCAAAAGATTTAACGTTAAAGATGCGAATCCCACCAACATGCCCGTCGAACAGAGGACCTGAAGATGTGAGATGCCATTGGTGGTGTCCTCTGATGCGGCAACATCACTGGTGAGTTCTCATTTAATTTCACGTTTTCCAAACTTTCTAAAATAGTTTTGTGTTACCTTTAGAGACACCCACCCCCAGGACAATAAATTTTCAATGAAGACACACATGGTGTAACATTGACAGGTTTACGGCCAAAATCATGAGAAAACCCCAAGGCTGTGCCATGTGCCAGGTCGTCATCGGCCGACAGGACTGGTGAGCATTTTAGCAACGGGAAAAACCTACCGACGTCCAGGGGCTTAATTCACAAAACCCAGAGGCTCACTGCCTCCACCACTGGCCAGCTGCAGAGGCAGCGCCCCTCCCCCACCCCGGGACAGCCTGCACCTGCTGGGATCCAGGTGGGTCCGGCAGAACAGCCGTGGTGCAGGGAACGAGCCGGATCAGCGCCACGGGAAAGCCCGAGAAAACCCGCTCGAGCCATCAGCCGTCTATAGGAAGAGCTCACACTGTCTCCCTTCGTTATCACCCTCCGACAGACCAGGAGCAGGTGCAGGGAGAGGGGACCTCCGGCCGCATGCAGGATCCCTGTGGAAGTGTCAGGGGGCAGCAGCCTGTCTGCCCACGGTGCTGGAGTCCCTCACCGGCCCCACGTCTGGCGTGGACACAGGGCAGGTCTGTCCCTACAGCCACAGAGTATCAGACCAGATGGCTTCTCTGTGCTCAGACACACGTGACTCAGACACGCGGTGCCGAGCCCCGCGCCCGTGGTCAGAAGGTCATGGCACAGACAGTGCCCCGCCTGTCCTTCTGTCTGGCCACATCGCGGCGTTCCTGAACCATCACGACCAACCCACAAAGCACGGTGGAGACGTCCCTTCTGGGGCCACAAACGCCCCTGACGGTGCTCGTCCCAGACCGGCCCTCAAGAAGCCCAGCCCGACCCCAGCCTTGGCTCCGCGTGGGGGTCCGTGAAGTCGCTGCGGCCTCGCTTGCCAAAGCGGGACACAGAAAACCACGGAAGTGCTCCCCAGCAGGGGAGGGGTCGCGTAAGCAACAGGACGTCGGCGCGACCGAGCCCAAAATGGGGAAAGTGCTGCCCGTGCCAGGACGGAGCGGTCCCTGAGCCCGACAGAGACCGACCGAACGAGGAACAGGAGCTGCCCGTCCCCTCCCCCGACACTGCTCAGCAGGAACTGTGGCATCGTCCCGATGGCACGGGCCCCTACCCCCACAGCCACGACCCCCGCTGGCTTGGGCAGCATGTGGGGGGCAGCGTGTCCCCCTTGGAGCACCGGGAGAGTAAAGTGGGTCACCCGGCATGTGGGGCACCTCCACGTTTGCAGATGGAGCGGCCAGGTCTGGCGCAGCCAAGCTCCTTGGACTGGCGATGGCAGCAGGCGCTCCCGGGGCTGTGGACCTCTGGCAGGTGCGCGGAAGCCCTGGGAGGGCCGCATGTAGCAGGTGCACATGGCCCTCCACCCACAGTTCTGCTCCCACGTGGGGAGCATGGGAACACGGGCCCTCGCCGTATGCCCCAAGGACGCCCCAGACACCCCGAAATGCTAGAGCCACAGAGACCCACTCCAAAGGCTGCGGCTTAGGCTGGAAAGTGCAGGAAAGGCTCTGTCTCAGCCCTGATGGGCGCGACTCAAGAGACACCAGGGAGGGCAGGCTCCCCGCATCCCCAGAAGCCCACTTCCTGCAGCTCCGAGACACCAGCCAGGTCAGAACCAGAGGCCCTGCCTGGGTCCAAATCCCAGCTCCGCCATGTAGGGGATGGGTGACCTTGGGCAGCATGTGTGACCTTCTCCACCTCTGTTTCCTCACCTACAATCACAGCGTGTCTCAGCACCCACCAGGCATGGCCATCAGGAGGGCAGAGTGACTTACTATGTGGCGAGGAGTGTGGCCGCTGCCAGATCGACAAGGACATATGTCCATCACCAGGACGCTCCCATCCTAGCCCCATCCTGTTACGTGGCCTCCGGTCATAGTCCCCAGCACAGGGGAGCAGCCCTGACCTCAGCCTACTGCCATGCCCTGGGGCCCACACGTGGGGCCACTGGACCGCACGCCAGACCTCAGCACTCTGGGGGTTTCGTCGCTTACCAGCCCCACCTGGCCTTGACCACCGTATCCCACCTAGAGCTCCTGCACGAGGACGGGACGGAGGCCTCAGCGCCGCCCCCCTGCTCTCTGCAGAATCGTATCCACGCCCCGGCTGAGCCAAAGGCACGCGTGTGACCCTGGCCCTGACGCCGGGTTCAGTGCCCAGCCTTGTCCATGGGCACAACCGATGAGCCGTCCACTCTCCCCAAGCCCGAGCCAGCACATCCCACTAACAAATCCAGTCAGTCTGACACCTGCCATCGGGGAAGGCACAATCCTTCCAGCCTCGCGGCCCAGTGGACAGCACCTGGCCAGCCTGGGGTGCCCACGCAAGCATAGACCACACAGCCATCCCAAACCTGCGTCCAGCCCTGGCTCCTGGCCCGTGCAGTGCACGGCACAGGCGCACGCATCACAGGTGCCCTTACCTTCTGGGAACAAAACCCCGAGCACGCGTCCACCGTCACGTTGGCCTGTGCCAGGGAGTCCGGGAAGGTGTGGGTGCCGTTCTCCGGCAGTCGGAAGCACCCACGGTACGTGACGGTCCTCCCTGTGGGGACAGAACAGGTCTCCGGTGAGACACGGTGCCCCTGGCTGTTGGTGCCTGTCAGGGGGAAACGGTGGCTTCAGGGTCTGGAAAGTGGCAAATAGAGTCGATGGGGCGGGTTTCGAACCAGTGAGCAGCCATGGACGGTGTGTGGCGGGCCAAGCTCCTGAGACCCCGGGCACCCGAACCTCGCCACCACGTGACGGGGACCACGTGGCTGCAGCTGCTGACCTCAGGCCACTTCTCCTGCCAGCTCCGCGGGATGGTTTCTGCCCCCTCTCTGTCCCTCCTTCTTCTCCCACCAGCTCTACAGGATGGTGTCTGTCCCCCTCCATTCCTCCTTCCTTCTCTCGCCAGCTCTGGGGGATGGTGTCCGTCCTCACCCCGTCCCTCCTTCCTTCCACAGATCTGCACGAGGCCACCCAAGAAGCTGATATTCTGGAAAATTCTATGTCCCAGGCGTGAGGAGAAAAGTAGATCCAGAAGCGTGAAATTCCGCCACGGCCCCTCGCTGTGCTGCGGGGTCAGATCCGAACTCCCACCAGCCTCAAGAAGGCTCCCCGAGCCTACAAGCCGTCCTCCAGCCCAGCTGGAGTAGTACAGCCCCGAGTGGGGTCCTGGCTGCTGGGCCTTCTGGAATGTTCCAGCTCTGACAGCTTGCACTCTGGCCATACTCGTCAGGGCTGCTTAGGCGGCAGCCTCGCTGTAGTGCCCACTTTGCCCGCCCACCTCAATAGCGTGGAGACCCCGTCACCAGCCAGCACCCCGGGTGGCGTCTCCATGCACGACCATAGAACAGGACCAGGCCTGGAGTCTGGGAGCCTGTCAGGTGGGCCAGTGCTCTGCGGTCCCAGCGCCAGTGGGCCCAGCGAGTGCCCGGAAAGGACAGATATGTGAGGAGTGGTGTGACTTGCCATGGGCTGGTGGTCCCAGTGGCACCGGCTGCCTCCGTCTGTGCCACCATCACCGGGAGGGGCTGCCGTCCAGGCCACGGGGCCCCCTCATGCCCGGGGACAGCCCAGGGCCTCTGAGGCCACACAGCACGTGCGAGACGCCCAGATGAGTGTGTCTGTCCCGCAGGCCATGAGCCCATGCAGCCCTTGGCTGCCCCCGTGCCCACCACGTGAGCCCCTCCAGTGAGGCCGGCAGGGAAGGGAGGCCGCCGGCTCTTGCCCGTGTTGAGGACGCAGGGCTGGGAGTGGGAGACAGAGCACAGGGAGAGGCGGGCACACTCACGCTTCCTGGAGCCGGGTGGCAGCTCCTCCACGCGGTAGACGGACAGCCGGCCCACGCCCCCGCACACGGAGCCTTTCTCCCCTTTGCACTCGTGGTTACACGCCTCGGGCCCAACACTGGTCACCGGGAGCCGGTTCCCGCAGTAGCACTCGGCCCCGGCCTCCAGGCCCGCATACGCGTAGGACCTGCAGGGAGAGTAGCCCAGCTGAGTCGCTGCCCCGGCCCCATGGAAGCGATGACCAAGGTCGGGGTCAGGTCGGGAGGCCAGGGCCGCGGCGGTCAGCCCACAGCTGTCCGTAGGGACTGGTCTTCAGACAGACTTAGAGGTCCCCCAGCTGGCAGGGAGCAGGCCGTGCTTCGTGATAAACTAGTTTGATCAGCCCCACTTGTGCCCGACCGAGAGCTCTGACCCGAGGTCCCACCGCGGGAACAGTGGGCCCGAGGCCGTGGCGGGCTGTGAAGGGGCTCTCAGGGCCAGAGGACGGGAGCCCGAACTCGGGACACCTGTCAGCTCCTGGGACGCAGCACTCCCACCGTGGATGATTTCAGCACCGGGCTCGCATTGGTCCCCGCGGGGCCAGCACGAGTCTGGAACACTGGCCTCCAGGCCTCCGCCCAGGGTCGCTCCCCACCTGCGCGTAGCAGGCATGGCCCCAGCACGGGGGAGGAAAGATGGCGGACAGGCCCCAGGGCGGGCCACACGGACGCCAGCTCTGGAGATAGGCCAGCACGTTCATGCCCCCGGGTCCGAGGACTGAAAACCCCTGTGCTCCTCATCCCCGTTGGTGGCCACCGGCTGGCCATGGGGCGCAACGGTCACTGTCTACCTGCAAGGCTGTTCCCCGAACTGCTGGGGAGGTAGAAGGGGACCGAGCTGCTGTCACTTTCCACTCGGTCTACACTGCAAGGCTGAGCCGGGACCCATCCTATCTGTTCCAGACTCAGTTTCTCTGTAATGGATCATGACCAAGCCGGAGGGCTTCCCGGAAGAGGTGGCATTGAAGCCAAGCCTTCTACTAGAGTCTGAACACACAAGTAAATGGAGGCCCAGGGGAGGAAAACCACCCGCTAGCATGGCGGCCAGCTCCCCGGGCACTGTCGTGAGCCCGCATCACGTCCTCTTGTGCCCGGGGGGTTGCTGATCCATGCGGCTCCAGTCAGAGCAGGACGCCCCCCGCAGCCACATGCCCCCTCATCCAGAGGCAGACTCCGCAGCCCGGGGCTCTCACTCACCGCTCCGCGCATGCGTCCTGGCAGTGGGAGACGGTCATCTTTCTCAAGTCGAAAAACACGGCGCCCTTCAGGGTTCTGTCCCGGCCGCCGTCGCTGAAGCAGCCGACGTACGTGCCTGAGGATGGGAACACAGTGGAGGCTCAGGTCCGGGACAGGACGGTCCTGTCGCACGCCCGCCCTTGGGGGGACCCTCAGAGGGCCCAGGGCACCCAGTGAGGCCGCACCTGCCCCCGGCGCTCCCGGACGCCTGGGCGGATGGCCCACTGTCCCCTCACACACCTGCCAGGAGCCGGCAGTGGCCTGAACAGCAGCCCTGTCCTCCTCCAGCCCCACCTCGCCTCCCGGGACCCTCGTCTCCATCCCTGCCCATTCCCCCGCCCCCACGAAGGTGCAGACGGGGCAGGCCCTGTCACCTATGATCCAGAGAGAGGAAATCGGTTATGGACAGTTATGGAAAGTCTGACCTTCACTAGAATAAGGAGCATCTTGCAACCGGGAACAGGATCTCAAGAGAAGTCTGTGTTCCCGGGTCAGGGGAGGGGAACTGCCGTCGCTGGAGGCATGGACGCAGCGAGTCGGGTGGTAAGGGAGCCGTCCACGTGGGACTCCACAGTGCCGGGGACTGCTGAGCCCTTGCCCGTGCAGAAGGGGACGCTGGGGGACGGGACCCGCCAAGCGGTCCCGTGTTGGCCCTGTGTGACAGGTAAGCGCCCTCCCCGTCACCGACACAGAGGGGACTCCCAGACACGTGCAGGGAAGCCGGAGAGCACGAGCACAGCGAGCACAGCACACCGGGCCGCGTGCACACACCGCCACATGGCGCAGGAGCTCTCCCGGTCCCACGCCGGCAGCTGGGCCAAGATGTGGACGGGGCGCCCCTCGTGCAGACACTGCCTTCTCAGTAAGGCAGCACACACTGCCTCTGGGGGGTGACAAGCCCAGGGTGTCCCCACGGAGTGGCACCCTGACCCCCCAGTCCTGGTGCCCTGAGAGCAGACGACACTCTCTGTGCTCCTGCCAGGATCCCGGCCCAGAGCAGGAGCCCAGGGCTGCCCGCTGGGGGGTTTGGAGAAGCATGTCCCCCACCTTCATTCCCGGGGACAAAGCCGGGAGCAATCGTCCCGTCTGTGAACACCACACCTAACTCTGCCTCTGACCTTGGCTACATCATGACAATGTTCTGTGCCTCAGTTTCCCTAACTGTCCAGTGGATTTAAGGTCCACCACCTGCCCCATCCCGCCCAAGCCCCTTCCTCTTGCCCCTGGCATGGACCTGTGCCTGTTCCCCGATCATGTCCACCGTCTGCTTCCTGCCTATCCTCGTCGGGTGTCCCCAACCATGCCAGCCCGCCACAGACCACCAGCCCGCCACGGGCCACCAGCCCGCCACAGACCACCCGCCTGCCACAGCCTCTCCTTTCTCCAGATTCGGACATTCTGTATCTGAAACGCTCGATAATGCCCAAGCCCTTCTCAGTAACTGCTGCTGTTAGAACGCTCTTACACCCGTGTGCCCTGTGTCCACGGGGTCTCGCCGCACCCCGCACACGGTCAGCACCCTGTACCACAGTAGGTTGGGGCCCCCAGAACCAGGCTGAGGCTCCCCAAGGGTGGGGCAGGTGAGCAGGAGCTCGGACACAGGAGGGGCAGGCCTGCCGGCCCCCCGCACGCAGCTCCTGGGCCCGGAATAAGCAGCAGGATGTGAGCAGGTGCCCGGAGACGGGATTCCACCACAGAACCAAGGTCGCCAAGGCAGAACCCAGGGATGGCGGGGAGCAAAGGTCACCATCCTCACTGTCTGCCCGGGGGGCCGTGAGCCTCCGTGTCCCCTTGGCCCAGGACACCCGGCAGCTAGCCACGTAGCCACGTAGCCACAGGCATGTGCTCTCGCTCAGGACACCAGCACCCCCAGGGTCACAGACAGGTGAGGACCCCTGAGACTCCTCCCCCCGCAGCAGAATAGAGGGTTACCCTCGACCCGGTACTTGGTGGAGGAAAACTAACCTTTGAGAAATTTCCGGTGTGTCGCACAGCAAAGAAGAAATTCTATTACAACTTTCAATTAAGCTGCAAAACACAAGCTCACGGGTCGTTTTCATGGGAAATGAGCCAAAAATGTGTCGAGGGGCCCATGGCATGCGTGGAATGCAAGCCAGGCGGGAGGGGGCGTGACTCTGGGCCCATGCCACCCCCTCCCTGCCAGAGCTGGGCCTCCCCATCTGTAAGTGGGGACGGACGGCCCCGCAGGCTCAGGGAGGGTCGAGAGAGGGAGGTAACATGCAGCGGTGTCTGGCACAAGGTCCGGCCCACGGTGCTGCCGAGCGGCGGCTGCGTTGACCCCAACAACGATCAGGACGGGGACTCTCCAGTCCTTCGTCCCTGAGACCTGAGTCAGAGGGTGGGACCCGTGCTGGACGCCCACTGGGGTGCCCCTGGTGCCCTCATTGTGCTCGGCAGCCGGACGCTGGACCGGAAAATGGCAGCAGGAGACCTGAGCCATGAGCAGGAGAGGAGGAAGCACTTGGAGCCGCAGGGCCGGGCTCTCCGCCGGCCGCACCACGGGGCGCGCAGAAGGCCCGGGACCCACACGCCTGCAACGTCCGGCAGAGCTGCGAGCCCTTCATGCTGGAAAATCACCGACCGGCTCTTCCAGCTCTGACAGAGGCGAGGGTGTGCGGCGGAGAGAGGACGTCCGGCGGACACACTGGGACACAATCTGAGGCGGATTTACTGCTTTCGGCGAAAACGGAGGCGACGCATTATTGTCTGTGACTCCGCATCTGTTCATTTGCGCGTCAACACGGACGCGCCGTGCAGCTGCTAACGACGACTTTGGAGATATTGGAATGTCTTTGGAAATTACTATCAATAAAAAACAAACTGGCGAGGGGAAGTTACTATTTCTCCCCTAGTAAACTTACTGACATTTTATTCCATTATGGACGTTGTCCAAGGTATAATGAAATGCTCGGTGATTGATGGCCTCCTGCCGCTTCTGCGCCGCACAGGAGCCCCTTCCAGGAGCGTGGCGGGCTGCCCGGCCACAAAGAGCTGCCCTCTTTGTCTGCAGGCCCAGCAGCTGGCCCGCATGGGCCGCTGGGCCCCGTGACGAGCGTGGCCAGCCTGGAGGCAGGGAGGGCGCCCCAGGGGCTCACGGCGGTCAGCATCCTGATTGCCCCAGAACTGTTGCCCCATGACCCTGCGGTCCTGATTTCTTCAGTGGCTGCAACACCCCGTCCACCGCTTCGCCTGGGGGAGATGACGTGGAGACAAGGGGTGCCCCCGGCGTTCAGACTGGGTCACTCCATACCTCCTCTCCCGCTGGCCGGGTCATAAAGACCTTCACCTGGGCCTCGGTGCTGCTGTGTGGCGATGGTCCACCCCCAGACTGAGCTCTTCAAGTGCACGGAGAAGGGTAGACTGGTGCATGGACCCCCGAGGAGGGTGCACAGGGAGAAATAAAGAATTGACCTTTGGCCAATCTGCCCAAGGCCACAGAGTCAGCGACCAGCAATACCAAGAGAGAAACCCAGGTCTGTTTTCAAAACCTGTGCTCTTTTCCCTGGCTGCTGCTCAAGCGTTCTGTGTTGACTTTGTCAGTCATTCACACTTTAGTCTAAACGGGTCACGCTGGTATAGTCTGCATAGAGACCCGGCTTCCTAGGGCGCTGGGGCAAGTTTACAGAAGGCAGCCTGTGCAGTGAGCTGCAGAATCCATTCCTCTTGTCCCCCTCATTCTTAGGGGGGAGTCTTGCTAAGGAACTCCACAGCAAGTGCTCTGACCTACGTGACCTCAGGAGAAATCTCCTTCTGTGGAGACAGAAAGATACTGTCCTCTGGACTTCACTGACCGTCAGTCATCTCCCCAACGTGAAGGCCTCAGGGGATCCTCCTCTTCCCTGGATCATCTCACTATCTTGGCAGTGAAGCCAGGCTCCCTGGCCTTGCCCTCCTCCTGACCTGCCACCTCCAGGCTGTACTCCGAGATGTCTCCCGGTCCCTCCCCTGCCACTTGCTCTTCCCCAGCTCCCCCCTTGCTCCCTGCCAGTCTCCTGGGGTCACACCCCAAACAGACCACAGCTTCTGGGGAATTGCCAGGGGAGTGACCCTGGCAACTGACAGAACATCCCCACCTTCCTGAGTTTCCCCGCAGGATCAGGACGTCATAGTCAGGGTATTTCCATCAACGTGTCATTTATAGGTACACCACAAATGCCATATGATTAGCTGGTTTAACAATAAAAGAGCAGCCACCATGGACTGGTGCCGGGAAGCACACCAGGCCCCCGGGGCCAGGGGTCTCCACCTACGCGAGCCCCAAAATCACCCCGGACAGTGCTGTGCAGACACAGCCCCCAGCCTGTGATCGGGGGAGGCTGAGGACCTGCACGTGGGACAGGCTGCTGCCCTGGGCCCTCCCTGCTGTCCCATGCCATCCCCACACGAGCCCTGGGCTGGGTATGCCTATCTCTATGCCCCAGGGACCTGGGGACCTTAGGTCAGGGGTCCGAGGTCACTGTTAAGTCAGGACGCAAGCAGATGTGCACCTGAACCCAGAGGCCAGGCTCTGGGACCTGCCCAGCCAGTGAGTGGGCAGAACTCAGTGGTCTGGAGGCTGCAGGTGGGGTCTGAGAAGGGGAAAGCCACCCCTGGTCCCAGGCAGGGCTCCGGGGAGCGGCCCCGCAACACGCCAGGGAGTCCAGAGCCAGGCACCTACCTCGGCTGCTGGCCGCGGGCCTGGGGGCCTCAGGGCCCGGAGCGGGCGGCCCCTGGGGGTCCCCCATGAAGTGTTGGAACCAGCGGCGTCTCAGCTGCCGCAGTTCCGAGTTCCGGCTCCGGAGCCCGCGGGGGCCGGGCCGGGGTCGGGCCGGGGACCTCCGCAGCATATCCACGCCGAGCAGCAGCTCCGGGCTGACGCGGGGGGCCTGCAGTGCCCTGCTGTCCAGTAGGCCCATGCCCAGTGCCACGGCGGCCACGGGCAAGGCCTGCAGGGGGCCGGGTGCTCGGGGCCCTGGCGGAAGGGCCACGCGGGCGCGCTGCAGCAGCAGCAGGCTGCCAGTCATCAGGTAGGCGGCTGTGAGGAGGAACAGCAGGACCTGCGTGCGCCGCAGCAGCGTCTGCAGTCGGAAGAAGGGCCTGGCCATGCCCCTGGGCGGCGGGGCTCCCGGCTGGGGCCTGGGCACGGCTCCTAGCGCCCGGGCGGGAGGGAGGCCAGGGCACCCAGAGGCCTCATCTCCGCATGCTGGGGCCGGCCTCTGCTCCTTGGGGCTCCCGGTCCTCCCGGTCTGTCTCCAGCAGGGGCCCCAACAGCACCATCACGCGTCTCCGGCCACTGGGCCCCACGGCTGTGGCTCCTGCCCCAGGGTCACCAACTCTGCCATCGCTGGGCTCCGCCAACGCCCATGCCTGGCTGGGGATCTGGAAGAGGAGAGAGAGCACGCTTAGATGCTAGGGGAGGGGCACGGTGCCGCCACACCGGGGTCAGGAGCCCCTGCTCCAGCCTCTGTTTCCCAAAGGGGACACCTGTGCTGCAGGAGCCCCAGAGAGCAGGGCTCAAGTCCCAGCTCCATGACCAGCTGGCTGTGTGCCCCTGGGCAGTCCCTCAGGCCTCAGCTTCCCCATCTGTAAAATCGGAATGATGCCCCCTCCCCCTGAGCAGCCCTGGACATCCAGGGACAGAGATGGCTCCACACAGAATCCTCTCAGGCCAGGCCTGGAGCCGAACACTGACCTAGCATCTTGTTCGACCCTCAGGGCAGCCCAGAGAGGGAGACGGTGGAACAGTCCCATTTCACAGATGAGGCAAAAGGGGGCCAAAGAACTTTCCCACGTCGTTCCGCTGGCAAACAGAAGAACCAAGGTTTGAAACGGTCTGTTTCAGGGCCTGAACTCTAAACTAGTAACTTTCCCAGCCAGCAATGGACGCCAGCCTGCACAAGTGTACCCAGCCCTGGGCATGCGTATGCAGCAGGCGCTCCATGCATGCACGAAGTCTGCCAACGGCCTCCCCAGAGCGCCTTGGTCCTGGAAGTTGCGTTCTGGGAACTGCTTCGCAGAGCCTGGTGGCTCTAGCCTGGGAGAGGGTGAGGGGCCACGCACCTGCTGATGGAGACTGGGGCCCCTAGCGGGAAAGCCGGAGGCACTCAGCGCGGCCTCCCAGGCTGCCCTCGGCTCTCACGCTAGGCTTTGGCTCCGGGTAGCGGCGCCTCTGAAGTGGGCTGCTAGGGGCGCCTGGCAGGGGCTCTGCAGCTGCCAGGAGCCAGGCCGCTGCATGAGGGTGGCCCTCGGCACAAGGACAGTCTTGTCCTGGGAAAAAAAGCTCCCAGGAGCATGACTAACGTGGACCGGGACCCCCGCCAGGCCCACAGCCCCTCAATGGCTGCTCTGTGAGCAGGGCACAGCCGGCCTGGTGTGAGCAGAAAGACAATGTTTGGGCCCCCATGGCCTGGCATTCCCAGGGCAGAGATCCAGAGCGCCACCCCCGCCCCCCCACACCGGCCAGCACAGCCCTTTCCAGCTCAGCTCGCAGAACCCCTGGTCCCGAGGCCCCGGAGAGGGCTGGGTCTGGGATCGCGGGGGCAGGCCCTCTGTCCGCAGCCGGAACTGGATTTAAACTGTGAGCCGGGAAGCCGTTCGCACCGGTCTTGAGCTCTTACTTTCTTGTTAAGCTGGCGTGCGCCAGGCCCGCCCCAGCCAGCCTCGTCAGATTTGTAACGCTACAGAGAAAATCCCAAGAAATCCTGCCTGATCCCCTGGCCTCCAGCTCTGGACCTCCAATCCACCCTCCACAAGGCCGCCAGGGCGATCCTCTGAACACACGAATCTGATCACCGTGCTCCCCGGCTCAAAACCCCTGTCAAAACCTCCCCGTGGCTTTGGGGTCACACTCCAAGCTCCTCAGTGGGACGCACGAGACCCCTCCCGGGCTTCTCCACTGCCCAGCCCTTCTCTTTGGCTTCCCATCACACGGGTGTGCAAGCACGCATGCCCCATGCCCCAGGGAGCCACCGGCGCACGCCGTCCTGGCGCCTCTTCTATCTCTCCCGCTCTCTTAGCTCTGCGAAGTCCTGTGTATCCTCCACCTCTGAGCCCAGGAGTCACCTCCTCCAAGAAGCCTTCCCTGATATCAGAAAGCCACCCCTCCTGTGGGGTCTTAGAGCCCCGAGCCCTCAGGGAACACTAACCCAGAGCTGGGGGGCCCAGCCCGAAATGTGGGGAAACATGTATGGTGGGCCAGGCGCCGTCAGGGCCCATCGTTCAGGATCCCAGTGATCATGGACCCCACAGTGCCCTCTGGAGTCACCCCCTCCCAGTCTGGGGAGGGGGCCTGGGCGTGGAGGCAGGGCCGGTCGTTTTCAGCGTCCTCTAAAGCAGCCTGCCACCCTTGCGGCCAGCCTCACACCCCCCTTCCCCCCCGTCACCCCTATCTCTCCTTACGGCAGGCACCGAGCACACCTCACCTACTGGCAGGCACTGGTGGTGGATGCTTGCTGAGGCCTGGGGGTGGCCAGAGGAGGGGCAGCTGCACGGAAGCTCCCGGCCCAGCCAGGGTCAGGGCAAGCTGCCAATGCCTAGGGGTCATCCAACCATGGTCTGTCTGCGTGGGTCAGAGCCCATTGGCGGTGCCTGCGGCACCCCAAACCCCCATGGGGCAAGGCATGGCTCAGAATGGCGCCTCAGGCTCCTCATCTGTGAAATAGGACCAACAGCAAGGCCGTGGGATCTGCCCACAGGGAAAACTGCTCCCTACAAAGCTTGGTGCTCGCTGTCACGAACACCGAGGAGGGGTCCCCGGCAGCTGAGCCACGGGTGAATTCAGTCTCTGGGAACCCCTCGCCTCCCTCGTAGCCCCCGCTCTCTGGGGTGGGCCTGGCACCCCGTCCTTGCTCGAAGCCGCCCCTAGGCTGTTAGCAACAGCGTTCCTGTTGTGCCCCCTCCCTGAAGCACTCCTGGCGTGAAGGAGGAGCCAGGCTGGGCCGCGGCCGCCCCTGGCCCTGCCCCGTCCCGGCCTGTGGTCAGACCACCGAGCTGCCCCGTGCCCCCAGCCCAGCGACCTCTATGCAGCCCTGTGGGTGAGCTCCAGCCTCCTGGGGTGCCCCGTCCGCTGGGAGTCTGGGCCATTCTCCCCCAAGCTGCTCTCCCCCACGTGGCACTTACTGTCTTGTCATCAAACAAGGTGCTCCAGGGAGAGAAGAACGAGGGGACATGCTGCTGCATGAGGCTGGGGCCTTGTCGGCCGGGGGGTGGGGCTCAGCCCCCCAGAGAAGGGCAGGGGCTGGAGGAACGAGGGATCCCACGACCCAGGGTCTTCTGGGGTCTCAGGAGGAAGCAGGACCCTCTCGTGGGGGGGGGGCTCAGGAAACCTGGGTCCTCTCCTGGTACTGGGTTGCCGTCCAGGCCCCAGGGGGCAGCAGGTGCTGAGCCTGCAGGTGAGGGATGTTGGGTCCATGCCGCATGCTCGGCGAGACAGGGGGAGGGGCTCCCAGGGACTGAGCAGGTGGGGGTGGCGGCTGGGAGAGGAAAGCAACAGCCCCTGAGGCCTGGAGAAAGGGCTCTGAGGGCTCCAAGCCCAACCCCGGGGCCACTGAGTTTCGGTCAGGTGACTCTGCCTCCCTCACCTCCCCCCCAGAAAGGACAGGCAGTGACAGGTGAGGGGAGAAAGACTCCAGGAGCCCCCAGAAGCATCTCAGCCCTGTGACCATGGCCTGAGGACAGGGACCCTTGGGGTTCAGAGCCGCACACTCCTAGTGGGGCAAGAAGCTTGCAGACAGAGGCACGGGGCCGAGCATGCTGCTCGCCCCGCAGGAGATGGGCAGTGGGGTCCCCGCAGCCCTGAGCTCCAGCTTCCACGACGGGGGGACAGGGGGTTCCTCAGCCTAAGGACCTCCAGGAGGCTGCGCTGGGGAGCCTCCAGTGGGGCTTGGGGCTCTGAATTAGCTCCCTCTGCTTTCTCCCTCTCCTGCAGCCTTGCCACTGCCCTGCTCAGGGCCTGTCATTGGACACCCTGCCCCCTCCAAAAGGCTGGACCTAAGAAAGTGACCTTCCTAACACGGAACCAGTAACTGCTGCTGTTTGCAAGGGCTCCCGAGGTCCCAGCGGCCAGGCCCAAGTTCCCCAGCCTGACGCTCCGGCTCCCGGCCCCTTGCAGAAGGCCACGTCCCAGGTACCGTGTCCGCAGGCCCGTGGGAGCCGCACCACGCCCCCTCAGGCACGTTCTTCTGTTGGCCAGGAGCCCTGGGGCCCCTCGCGTGACTCTGAAATGCTCTGTGACCATCAAGGCTCAGCTTCCATGTCACATCTTCCATAAGCCTTCCTGATCCCCTGAGCCGATGCTGGGACAGGATGCTCCATGAACAGTGCCCGGGTGTCCTGCCCCAGGTCGGGGCCATGTGCTACTCGGTCCACTCCTCCTCCCAGCCTGGGAGCCCGCTGAGGCCACACACACTCAGGGCCCCTGACCAGCTCTGGGGTGAGCACAGGGCAGACCCGCTGGAGATCCGTGCCCATGGCTGTCCACGTCCTGGGGACCCCTGCCTCTGCACCTTGGAGGCTCAGAGCCAAGAGAGAAAGGACCCCCCTGAATTCAAATCCCCGGGCCCTGGGGCAGGACGAGGTCGGGGAATGGGAATGGGATCCCTCTTTGAATTTTGAAAAGACTTTGAAAAGGCAGATGCGTTGATCTTCTGAACGCAAAACTTACGTGGGAAAGTCTAAAATAAGAAATGCCATTAAGAAGGTATAAAGCGTAAGAGGAAGGTCAAAACTCCGTTTACCGTGGAGTCCAGAGAGGACGGTCCCTTCTACCCACCGCTGAGGTTCATACAAACGGGGCCTCCTGCGCCGCACCAGACACCAAAAGATGCTCTCACGCAGCATCACGTGCGCGAAAGGAGCAGAGCGGGCAGCGAACACGGAGGCTCCCCGTAAACCCGAGAGGCAGGGTCACCGCGGGCCGTCGTAGGGACCCGGCTGCTGTCAGAGTCGGGGCCACGGAGCCGGGCCACCGACGAGACATGAGACCCACGCTTTCTGAGGTGCCGCGTCACACGCCCCCCTCCGCTGGAGCCCCGGGCTGCAGAGACAGTGGGCAACCACCGCGAGGCCTGCCGCCGTCCCTTGCCCGTGCATGGATCTGGAGCCCAGTGCAGCCTTGGAATGGCCCAGCGCAGCCTCCTGGGCTGCCGCCGGCCCAGCTCATCCAGAACTCTGGCTTGTTCATTGGTTCGTGTGCTTCTCCCACTTGGGGGCCACCCCTGGAGGGTCATCCAAGGCCCTCAGCGATTCGGATAAATCCAGGTGAGTGAGCGGAGCATGCAGACTCAGCCTCGGGCCCCTCTGACTCCTGCAGCCGCTGGGATAGGGACTCACCCTACAGGAGGGGGTGCCTCGGGTGCTCCTGCCCTCCAAACCCTCTTGGCTCCCTCGGGCCAAGACGGTCGCCCTCTGGGAAGGACTCACATCGCCAAGGGGCTCCAGCGGCAAGAGAAGAGAAGCCCCGCGGAAGGAAGGGGCCTCGGCAGCCACAGGTGCGCCCTGTTCACGGCTCCCTAAATTAGCCTGTTCTCCATCCCCTTCTCACATCCACGCTGGCAGGCGGCTCCTCCCCAACCACGTTCTCCAAAGCGTCCCACTTCCGGTAATTGTGCGGGCGGCGGGTCAACGCGGTGATTAGGACAGGCACGGCAAGGAGAGATCGGGAGAAACAGTGTGAAAACAAGACTTTAAGGCCCGAGCAGGCAGCGAACACGGAGGCTCCCCGTAAAGGCAGGGTCACCGCGGGCCGTCGTAGGGACCCGGCTGCTGTCAGAGTCGGGGCCACGGAGCCGGGCCACGGACGAGACATGAGACCCACATATTCTGAGATGCCGCGTCACACACCCCCCTCCGCTGGGGGTGGGTAGGCGCAGCCAGATTCATGCGCTGGTGCCCCCCACGAGCCGGCCTGCCCTGCCGGCTGGGGTGAGGATCACGGGCCTCTCGAAGATAAAGGCCCTGACAGTCGAAACACCGTGCCGTCCCCACTGCCTGGGCCCTGACCGTGAGCTGGCGGGGCTGGTCCCCAGTCTGAGCCGGGCGGGAGGGGAAGCCGGGTGTGTCTGCGGGAGACCCGGCCCTTGCAAGAGCTTCCGTTTGGCAAGATTCAGTTCCAGCCTCCAGGCATGGGGAGCCCTTGCAGCCAACCCCCAGGGAGCCAGCCCCGTAGTCACTCCTCAGCACCGGGCCTTACCCGACCTGGCCAGGGACTCAGGCCGACCCACGGGTGTCCAGAGTATCCACTTCTGCCTGATTAGACAGATTGGAGGGAAAGGATGGGGTCTGGCCTCCTGCGTAATCCAGGCTGCCCTTCACTTCCTGCCGGATATGCCGCAGGCCACCGGCCACACCCCACAGGGCTCCTTCCCACGCTGCAAAGAGGGGTCCCCTCACCCCACACCAAGCGTTCCTCCAAAGGAGTCTGAAAGTGCTCCTGCCCAGACTTGGGAGAGCGCAGCCGTGGATGAGGGCCACGGGGCTCCCCCTGGGGAGGACGGGGCTGCCAGGAGCAGCCCCCCGGCCCAGCCGCCCGCCAAGCGGCCGTGATCGCAAGTGTGCGTGGGACACAGACACATGTGCTCTCGGACCAACCCAGCTGCTGCTCCTCACAGACCCCCAGGGCTCTAGCGACCCACTGGGACACCTTCTCCAAGGGGCTTCTGAGACCGGAGCCAAGGGAATGTGGTGGGGGAGGCGGTGGGGGGCAACCTCCCCTTGCCCCGTCTCCAGCATTTGCAAGGGGCAGGAAGGGACTGCTGCAGGCAGAAGGGCCCGCCAGCTTTTCCCTCCTCTCTCTCCCCATCAGCCCTCCCTTCTCTAACCCGCTGGCCAGCCCAGGCAATTTGGAAGAAAAACAAAAGGCCCCATCTGTGGGTCCCAACCTGGGACAGCCCCATAGCTCCCTAAACTAAAGCAGGCCTTTCCAGAACAGGAGGGGGTGATGGCGTGAGACGCTGCTGGTCAGAGAAGTACAGTGGAGTTCCCAGTCTGTCCGGCTCCGAGCAGCCGGGAAGGGCGCCTGGGCAGCGGGGGGATCCCGGATGCGGGGTCAGGGCTGTGGGAGCCGAACCTTGGTGTCCAGCCTCCCCCGACTCCGACAAGGACAGGCGCCCCTCTGCACCCCTGCCTCCCTGGGGAGAACCAGCAGCCACTGCCCAACGGTGGGGATGCTCAGAAAACAGACCCCCACAGGGCCACCCTGAAGCTCCGGACATACAAGAAAAACGCAATGAGCAGCCCCGGGTCCTGTCTCCGTCCCCACCTAGGGAGATGCAGAGCTCACTCTGGGTAATTTTGCCGACAAAATACATAAATACATACGTTCCGCCTTCGCCTCTGCCTCCGTTCAAGTTCACGGAGAGACAGAGCGAGCCTCGGCTGACCGGAAGCCTCTCTTAGCAGCGGAGCGAGGGGGAGCTGCTCGGGCACACGTCTCCTGAGCGAGGCAGCGCGCGCCCCAAACCCGGCGCTCGTCCCCCGCCTCGCCGGATCCACCGCTCTCTCCGCGGAAACGGACGGTCACCGAGAATTCCGGAGGGTGGGGACAGCGCGTCCAAAGCTGCCCTGCGCGCCCCTGGCCACCCCGCCCGGGCCCCCTCCAGCGCCGCCCCCACGCGCGCACCCACACCTCCCCGGCCGGCCGCCCCGAGAAGAGCAGGTGCACCCCACCCCCTGCTCACCCCGGGCCCCCTCCAGCGCTGCCCCCGCGCGCGCACCCACCCACACCTCCCCGGCCAGCCGCCCCGGCCCAGAGGCGCCCCCCCGCCAGCCGCTCCAAGCCCCCGCAGGTGCAGCCCCGCCGCGCTCCGGCCGCGTCTACACAAACTTGTTCGCGGCCGTCTGGGAAGGAGCCCGCCCGCCCCTCGCGCGGGGGTCCCGGCGGGGGTCCCGGCGGGGCGCCCCGGAGACAGCACTCACCCCGCGATCGCGGCCGGCTGGGGCGCCCGCTCCGGCGGCCACGCGCCCGCTCCCGGGCTCCGAGCCCGCAGCCCCGCAGCGCCCGGACCCCGGCGCCCCCGCGAGCGGCCCGACGCGCCCCGGGGGAAGAGGGCGCCGCCGCCAGGCTCCCGGGGCTGCGGGCGTCCGGGCGGAGCGGGCGGCGCGGGCGGGCGCCGGGCGGGCGGCGCGGGCGGCGGGGGGCGGCGGGCTCTGCACATGCTCACTCGCGCGGCCCGGGGACAGCGGCCGGCCGCCCCGGGTCCTAGAGGCGCCCGCGCCCGCCGCCGCCCGCCGCGTGGGAGGGGGCGCGCTGGGGGTCAGGGCCTCTCCGGGGCCGGCCCGTGAGGCCGGCGCGCCGGGGCAGAGAGAGGGACACGCGTGCGTTGCCCACGCGCGCACACGGCACCCTCGCGCGCACACGCACGGCCCCGCTGGTGTGGTGCACGCAGCCGGCGGGTGCATTGGCGCTCACACCCTCGCACGCGTGTCCACACTGCCACATCACCGAGACGCACGGGGACGGGGCACCGGCTGATGGAGACACACCAAGTCACTGCTTCCCAGCCCCGCGGACACCCACTCGCGCTTACACCCACCCACACACAGCTCTGTCCCACTCACAGACCGCTTGGGACACGGTGACAGGCACACACAGTGTCACACACTTGGTGGTACTCCGGTGCCAACACAGACACACACTGACTCACTGTCCCATCCGCGGCTGGACACGGACACCCACGTCCTCACGCACACAGACACATGGGCACAGCCACACACAGAGGCACCATTGCACGGACACATCCCAGACCCTTGTCCCCCACCGGCAGGCTCAGGGCAGCTACTACACTGCCCCACACCAACCCTCGGGGACTGACACACACCTAGATACAGTCACCCACGGAAGCAGTGCCACACTCCTGCAGAGAGTCACACAGGGCAGGGACCCAGAGGCACACGTGCACGCGCGTGCATACACACACACACACACGCACACACGTGGCAGCAGGCACCGATACAGACACTCGGGTATACAACCACAGGGCTATCCACAGTCCCCCCCCCCCGCCCTTTGCAAAGGGCTGGATCCAACCCCAAGGATTTCCCCTCCAAGTGTCTCCCCTACCCCTGCTCCTCAGAAACCTCCAAGCCACAGCAGCACCCCTGCGGGTGCATGGGGGGGGGGGGCTGTCCTCACCCAGGGCTGGCTGCTGAGATGCTCCCCGAGGCTGAGCAGCAGCAGAGGCTGCGGGAGCAGGTGGCTGTGGTGCGGCTCTGACCCTGGCTTCCTAAAAGGGAGTTTTGTGCGTCTCACGACCGCTAGGGGCAGAGCTGCTTGGCGAGACTCAGAGGAACAGCTTTTCAACAGGTGCAGGGCGGGCAAGGAAGGGATTGGACTGGGACCCGTCGGAGACCCGCTGTGTGAAGGACAGCCTGGTGGCACCAGAGCGGAAGGGGCTGGCTTGAGGGGACACATCCAAGCCCCATACTTAGAACAGAGTCGATCCCCTCTGGAGCTGTGGGCGTGCTGGGTGAGAGGGTACCGGGGTGAGACACACCCAGTGCTGCCCCGGTGTCCCTGGCTTGGCAGAAGAGCCCCTGGGCGCGTCCCTTACAGACTGTGAGTGTTTGCCCGGGGCTCACGTGGGTGACGCTGGCCCAGCTGCCTCCTGCCCTTTATCTCACTGGAGACTCACAGTAAGGCAGGGGCTGCCTTCCTGTGCCACCTTCCAGAGGAAGCTCCTGACGCCCCAAGTGGACGAATGCCCGACGGGCACAGCGCGTGGAGCCCAGGAGCTCTTCCAGGAGGGCTCATGGGACAGCACTTAAGCTGGGAAGGCCGTGTGCTCCTGCAAGGGTGGAGAGTCGTCTCGGGAAAGAGAAAGGTTGGCTGGGCATCTGTGCCTTTTGTGTGCCCAGTGCCACACGGCACCTGCTGTGAAAAGCCCTCCAGGGGGCACGGGAGAGAGGTAAGAGCAGCTGCGGTCTCCGGGAGAGACATGCAGGAGGAGGGAGACGGCAGAATCCAGGAAGTGCTGGAGAAGGGCTTGGAGACGGGTGCGGGCCGCCGGTAAGGTATACAGAGGGTCAGGATTGGGACGAAGCCTCCTCTGTGGCAGCGGTGACCCGTAGGAGGACCCAAGGAGGCCTCCTGGACTAGGCCTGACAGTGGAGCCACTCCCAGCCCCCATCGAGCTCTGCCTCACAGCTGTCCTGTCAGCACAGCTGGGACTGCTCGACCGCTGTCCCCATGTCATCTTCATCCATATCCCAGAAGGTTCGCTAACACCTTGGCGGTCCCACAGTGGGACTGACATGTCCAGTTACCACTGACCGTCAAGTCGCCGCCTCCCACTCCCCTGCAGGTCTGGAGTGAGAGACCAGACCCTCTGCTCCCACTCCAGTCCTGCCTCTGTGTCTGTCTCTTGACGCCATCTGCTTCTCTCTTTCTGGATCCGTGATTGGATTCCAAGTAGGTACATTGTCTCCTAACTGCACATCGGTCACTGGTTTACCCACCCATCCTTCCTCCTTCCTTTCACTTAATCACTGAGCAAAGCACCCATTGCATTAGATTTTGTGTTGAACTCAGAAGACTCTTTGATCAGAAAAGGCAGTCCCTCCAGGGAGTGTCCAATGTGGAGCCCTGGGCAAGGAAACACGCCCGAAGTGAGAACGTACCACAAACAAGGAGCCCTACTGCACCTGCTGAGGGGCTTGTAGCTTCAAGCCCGTCGCCACTTGGCCAAAACCATTCCTCTGCTGGTAGCGGAGCACAAGCAGCGTTTGCCTGCTGTGGGAAGGCAAGCAGCTGGGTATGCATATGTGGGCGTGACACTGAAAGTTTAGAGGAATTCAGGGAAGGCTTCATGGAGGAGGTGACATTTCAGCAGACTCTTTAAGGGGAAGTAGGCATGACCTGAGTTCCAGGGAGCAGGCACCATTCCAAGCAGGGGAGTTGTCCTGCGTGAGGGTAGGGAGGTGAGAAACACGCGGTATGTTGGAGGAGTTCCCGGTAACTCGATGTGGCTGGGGTAAGGTTGGCGGTGGCTGCAGAGGAGACCGGCCAGCCTCATTCAGGTTGCTGAGTCCCGCGGGTACACAAGGCTGCAGACCCTCACCACGGCCCTGCTCCTCCACAGGCGGCCACCTGGCCCTCCACCTCAGGAAATACCCAGTAAAGTGTGGGCCGTCAGCCCCCATTTCTGCCCTTCATCGACGGGGACAGCCTGGTGGTCACGGGCCGCAGGGTGAGCAGCCCGGGCAGGGGCTCGGGTCCCAGCTCCGCACCTCCCCTCCCACCTGGGGAAAGTCACCATCTCTCTGAGCCTCACCGTCTTTGCCTATGAAAGAGAGACGACGCGGGCTGTCATGAGGCTCGATAAAACGCGTGTGGCAGGTGCAGTGCGCGGCCTGCTGCGGAGAAATCACACAACACGTCCCAGCAAATATTGTGTACAGCGCTGTCTCCCCAACTCCTATGATCTGGAAACGCCACCTGTGAGTGCTTTCTGGACCGCCACCCCCCACCCCCGACCAGCGAGGTCGCCCTGACGTGGCTCGCCGACCAGCTCCCGGGCTGCAGAAAATGCATCACGCCATCGTGCCCCAGGGCACACGTGTTTTTGTCTCTCGTCTCCTTCCGGACCGTCACAGGCCCCCACACCTGGGGTGCCAGCCACCGCACAGACAGGGAACTGTCCATCTCGTTCACAGCTCTGTCCTTGGGCTCCAACTTAATTCCTGGCACATAGACACGCTCACTAAATATTTATTAAATAAATAATTGATTGATTTTTTAAAATGCAATAAGTCTAGCATGACATATTTTTAATGAATCCGAGCGGGTCCCCAGTGGTTGGCTACGGAGCTTCCCAGGAATTCAGAGACGGCTCCCACCCCCTCAGGCCATAGGCTCCTGCATCCAGCCCTCCCGCAGTCATCTGGGGGATTCAGCTGGCCGCCAGCAAGACCCCGCGTTGGGGAGAGTATGAAGGGTTCACGGAGCTGGTCCCCTGCCACCGGCCTCGGTGGGCTGATGGGGCACCGGCGCCCAGCAACCTGCTCTGACCACGGAGCCCTCGGCTGCTGGCCCACAGGCTTCCCTGCTCCCCACCCAGAGTGGCCTGGGAAGGCTGCCTCGTGCTCCCGTGGGGGGCCCTCTGGAGACATGTCTGTTAGAAGGGGTCATGATGGGGTGATGCCTTCTCTGCAGCCCAGGGAGCTGGCCGGCGAGGTGGGTGCCAGGACGTCAGGGTGGCCTTGCTGGGCGGAGGGCGTCCAGAAAGCACCCACAGGTGGCATTTCCAAATCATAGAAGTGTGGGAGGCCTGATACCAGCCTGGGGCCCACCAGGTTCTGAGGAATGTCAATCCCACGTGAGTGGCGCTCTTGAGGGCACGCCCCTGGCCCACTGGGCACCCCCAGACTGTGGTTGAGTAGAAGTCCGGATGGGGAGACACAGGGGCCAGAGAAGGAGGGCCAGGGCTGTGCCTGTGACCCTTCCCCTGCTCACTGCCCAGACAGCGCCGTGGGGCCACTGCCCCCCGCCAGCCCCTGGAAGGGAGGATGCCCAGGTGCTGGGCACCTCACTAGGCCATCATCCCCGCAAACCTGCAAGGCATATAGGCCACATTCCTGTCCTCTCCGACCCTTCCCGAGGGGCGCGCATAGCGGACCCTCCTCCATCCAGAAAAGCTTCTGGCTTCCTTCCCCGGCAGCCGCCTCACATCCACACGCACGTGCCATCCCCCATCTCAGGTAGGAGGGACTTTCATGAGAAGGACATTGTTGAGTCCCAGAGGATGTGGCTGATGTCACCGGCAGTGCCCAGGGGACTCGGAAAGGACAGGGGAAGAGGGCCGCCTCTCCGAGGGATCTGTGGCTGCATGGAGGGACCTGGGGACAGGGAGAGGGGAGAACTGTTCCATGCAGGGCAGGGCAGGGCAGGCTCACCGGGTGAAGAGCTCCCTGTGTTCTAGTTCCTTCCGTTCCCTTCCTCTGTGGTCCTACAGAGGATCCGAGGCAGGACCTTCTGCTGAGGAGGAGCAGAAACGCAGGGCTGAGGCTCTGGCCCTGCGGCTCTGCTTACCCCCACCCCCCAGCCTCGGTCTACCCATCTGGAGAATGGGGATGAGGAGGAGGAAGGGAGATGGGCCCATGCCCCAACCCTGTGTGTGACTTCCTCCCGGCATGTTAGGAACCTTTGCAGTTATGTCCTCATCTGGGTGCCTGTTGGGTCCGTGTCTGCTTCTAACACTAGACCCTGACTCCCGGACAGGGCTGAGGGTCGCGGGTGCCATTCCCCGGAAACTGGGAGGTGCCCACCGTCTTCTGTGCATGGGGTGCCAGAAGGAGTGTGTCCACTACAGGGAAGAATACCTGCATAGCTCACACACGGCGGCCAACCCCCTGCACCGGCTCAGAGGAGCCGGAGTGGGGATGGAGGGTGCTGGCGCAGGGGCGGGAGAGAGGTGGTCTGGGGTCACGGACCGTGCCGGCAGCTGGTTCTGGACGCACGTGCCCCTGGATGGCTCAGGGAGGCTGAGAAGTCCCTGGGCTGGCAGGTGAGCAGGGACGGGATGCCCACGGCCGTCTGACCTCTGTCCGGGGCCGCTGGAAGCTCTCCTCCAGGGGCTGGAAATGGGATGTGGGCAGGGAAGGGGGCAGGAGTCCTGCCCCCACAAGACCACAGTCCCCAGACCGGCCTCTGGTCATGGCTGCTGCCGTGGGGGCTTGGGGCCCTCTCGCCATGGTTCTGTGTGTATGAGTTTGACCCACAGAATCTCAGGCCAAGACGGTTTTCCCCGGCCTCCGACTCCCCTTGGACTCCCTGGGAGAGCCCCACGCACGTCACCACCCGTCCCCACCCACATCTCAGTCTGACCCCCGCCTGCCGTGGAGGGAGAGGTGGCCCGGCTCGGATGGGCGTCAGGATCCCCACCCATCTCTGTCCAGCTCCCCCCGAGCTCTAGGGAGCCGCGAGAAGGAAAGTGACAGCGAGTGCCCGGAGCCCCTAGAGCCGTGCCACCTCGATTTCCAGGCGGACAGGGAGGCCCGGGCCCCTCACCAGCCTGCCTCCCCTACTCCCTCCCCAAGAGGCAGGACCCCAGAGAGGTACAGCCTCAGTGGCCCCCACGCCCTCGCTCTCCCCCATCACTGGGGCTGTCTCCTTGGAAGAATCTATCTCTCTCCGGCGTCATAGAGATAACCTCTCCGAGTTCCGCTCCTAATAGCTCCCAACAGTCCTGCAGACGGCCTCCAGGAAATAATGAATTACTCCGTCTGTGTTCAGTTTCTTTGTTTCCTTCTGGTTTTTTGTTTGTTTGTTTTGTTTTTGTTTTTTTTTTTTTTTGCCAACAGATTGGGGGTTCTCCGACCACCACATCTTCCCAACAGCGCAGACAGTGTCCTGTTTGTTGCACAACAGACTTCCAGGGGAATATTTTCTGAGGGAAAAGGTGGAGAAAAATAATCTCATCTTAAAATGTGGGCCTTTACATTCTCTAAAATGTAGCCCTGGCCAAGTCCCCCTTCCTTGGGATCCCCCGAGGTCTTACAAGGCAGGGACTCAGGAGCCACAGCTGGCTTGATCCAGCCAGACCTGCTACCCACCTTGTTCCAGCCCCATCCCGAATGTGACCAAGCATCCACCCCCCAGGTTAAATTCTCCGACTCCCCCAAGCTGGGTCAGGTGCCTCCACGGACACACGCAGGCATGCCCCCACTAGCATGAACACACATTCGTAGAGTTTTGTCTGTGTGTGTGCTATGATCCTATAACTGGGGTTGCATTCTTATCAGTGTCAGGTTCCTCCAACAGTCCCGGCTCTCAGCAAGGGCCTAACGAGCCCACATAGGAGTGGGGAGGTCCTGGCTCTGCCCAGACCCTCTTTGGGGTCTCAGAGGGGGACCCTGCAGCCAGGGGGCAGTGGCCGTGGCCCGGCCTGGGTGGGCCAGGCCAGGAGTGTCAGGCGGAAGGCCAGGAGGCCAGTCTGGAGCCCCCACTGCAGCTGGGAGGCTTATTTACGATGCTTTTAGCTCCAAGCAGACCCATTTCCGAACTCCTCTCCGAGATATAAATTATCCTAAAGGGCTGATTTGTGTCGCTGTGGTTGGACAATGCCTGACCAGAAAGCACTCCTGCCTCTCTGCAGTTTCCATCCAGGGAGAGCTGTGGGTTTTTTTCTCCCTTATTGAGCACTTCAGAAAGGGGGCTGAAAACCTTCAATGGGTTTCGTTTTTAGGGAAAGCAATTTTGGCTTATTAGGCACTGCCGGCTTCAGAAATATGCTCACTAATGACTTCTATTTAAATATTTTCCTCCAGCTGAGACTTTTTCAAAAATACCGTGTTAATGGATTCAGCATCCCCTAAATGGGTGCTTCCCCAACTCGGCCTCTGAACTTTCTTGGCTGGATCGAATACACAGTCAGGAGGTCACAAGCAGCCGGCGACACGACAAGCCCACAGAGCTCGCCATGGAAACGACGGGTTTCCTTGTTGCACTCTCAGCCATTGGCACAGACTCAGAGGGAATCGCCCGTCCCTCGGAACCCAAGCCAAGCTCTGTAGCCTTGCACAAAAGGCCCAGCCTGCCCTCAGTGGGGCCACAATGTCCCCCACACTCCCCACTGAACCCCGGGGCTAGAAAGGGTGGTGCGGCAGCCTGGGCTCCAGGCTGCCTGGCTTCTGAGTCACTCGGCCGTGGGCAAACCACGCGACCCCTGGTGGGTTCCATTTTCCATCTGAGAAATGGGATGATGCCAGCCTGTTTCCCAGCAACGCCCCCCCCCACCCCCCCCGGGGCTAACCGGCAGACCCTCCGGGAGCACTTGGGAGAATGTCTGGTATTCTTTGCCCATGTTTGTTGCCGCCGGTCCTCCTCCGAGACGGGAATTTAACATGATCCTCTGCTAAGCTTGCCCTCCCCAGAGGCGTGGCATCCCCTGACCCTGGCTTCCAGGACGCCCGTCTTGTCCAACACACATCCAAATCAGCTCAGCACAATCGCGGTCAACCCCTCTCTCTGCCAGCATCAGAAGCCCGCTCGGGCTAGCTCAGGCTGAAAGAGGGTCTGGTTGTGAGAACATGGGGGCATCCTGCAGAACCCCAAGATTAAGACAGTAGCACAGCCTCAGGGGTGCCCAGAATCAAACCTAGAAATGCAGGAAGATCCCACTTAACTCCTGCTTTTATGTGGGAAAAGACCGTCCCTTTTTTCCTTCTTGGACCCTCGGTCTTTTTTTCTATCTCTCTGCAGACCAGCATGTTCAACTCAGCCACAGGGTAAAAAAGTATTTCCTCTCCTTTAGCTTTTCCTGATGGTTCCAGCCATGGCAAGCCTCCTGATTCAGTTCCAAGGCTCTGCAGATGGGGGTCTGACCAGGCCCTCCAGGGTCAGGTGCTGGTCAGTGGAGCCCAGACTACAGGATGACCTGATGTTCCCAGCACCTTGATCCCACCATGCCTGTCTTCCACACGGTCTGTGTTTCCCTCAAAGGCCATAAGGACTCCTCGAGGACCACACATTTCCCATCTTCACCTTCTCTGGTACCCAGTCCAGTGACTGGAACATAAATTTTGTTGCAGAAAGGAAGGTGTGAATGATGGAGGAGTGGCTTGCATCTCTAGCCCAGATCACCATGCAACCTCCTGCAGGTGGTTCCTCAGAGGGGCGCTAGGAGGCCCACCTGGCCCCCGGTCCCGCACACCCGGGCAGGGTTGCCTGGCCCTCAGCTGCCTCCAGAACGGGCCGCTTCCCACTCCTGCTGGCACCCAAGCGAAGCAGGGCTCTGTCTTCCTGAATATGCAGCGAGTGGCTCCAGGGTCTGAGTTGATTTCTGTGAGAGGGAAGCTGCTCACTCAACAGAACCCACACGCCCAGGAATTATTAAAGGAGCAGAATTAAATTCTCGGGGGTCGGAAGTCCAGGAACAGCAGAAACACAGCATTCCCAGCAGAACCTTAGCTTAACTGCCGCCGTCAAACTTGCCAGAGGTGCAGAGACACTCCTGTATTATTGACTTGGGTCCCACCACCGAAAGGAGGAGCAGCCCCTGTGCCGTGGCCGTGACCTCGCGAGCTGAGGGTTTGGTTAATTAGCTGTTGGTTACGGGGCTGCCCTGGGTTGCAGCCATACCGTGGGTTTCACGGACAGTCCTATGTTGGGTGTCACGTCTTCTCTCAGAAGACACTCACCTTCCGGGGACCAGGGCGGGCGGGAGCATCAAGGCACACTTCCTCCTCCGGGGTCTACGCACAGTGGCTTCCCCGGCATCGCCCGAGCTCGGAAGCCACCGACGTGTCCTTCAGGGGCTGGGGGCTGCACGGACGAGGATGTGCTCTCGGGCGTGAGACGACAGAGGGACCCCAAGTGTGTACAGCAGCCAGTCCGAGGAGGCCCTCACGGGAACCGCGGCCTCAGCGTGGCACCGTGGCCGCGTGGGTTCTTCTGCGGTGGCACGCGTCCATGTCAAGCGCGTGGTGGGTTCAGTCCACTTAGGACAAGCCGGGCCCATCTATCAGAGAACGCTCTGGAAACCCAGGGCCCGACTGCCACTGGGCCCGAGCTGGCTCGAGGGCTCCCCTCAGGAACCAGCGTCGAGCCCACTCTGCTGGCTCCTTCCCCACATCGGAGGCCACGCTCCATAAACCCTCTCGCCTCCCGGGAAAGCTGGCCCAGGCCTCCGGGTGTCTGTGGCTTCCCCGCTCCTTGCATCGCAAAGCAACCGGGAGGGCCTCGGATGCCCCTGTGCCCCTCTCCAGACGGCGGGCACCGCGAGGGCAGGGACTAGCATTTCATCTCTGAGGCCAGCACGGGGTCTGGTGCCTGTCAGGGACTGAAGCGTGTTCCCCCAATAAGCCAGTGACGGGAGAACAGGAACGCACGAGGGACCGAGGGTGCGGGAGAGACAGACAGACGACGGGGCGTGGCCGGGGCAGGTGAGCATGGCCAGACAGGAGCTCCGCCCACCCTGGCCACCAAGACAGCCAACGGCACATCCCACCTCCTCTGAGGTCCCCCAGGATCACGGGTCACCTCCGCACGGTGGCAGTGGCAGCACCAGGACTGGGGCAGCGAGCGCCCCATCGGGCATTTGGCAAAGCAGTGTGGGGGCCAGGGAAGGGTTAGAGAACTAGGCTCTGGGTCCCTGGGAGACGGAAGGTCCCATGGATGAGAGGCCACCAGGGAGAAGGGGGGCAGAGGGAGGCGTTGCCTTCGGGCCCCAGGACCCTGTCCCTGCAGGCACAGAATGGATTCCGTGCCTGTCCCCGGGGCTCAGAGTCCAAGGGCCTGGGCTGGCACCGGCCGGACCATCTGTGTGCGATGCACAAGGGCCTGAGGGCTGCCCTGGTGACACAGGACATGCCCTCCTTCCCGCGGACACCGAGGGTCGGTGGAATTGGTGTGCAAAGCGCCTGACACAGCACCTGCCTGGTGCCCGGAGAGCTGAGGGGTGTGACCGCATGCAATCGGGACTCGGTCTCCCCGATCCCTCGAGGGTTTTGGGGGGCCCTATCGCTTGCCACCCTCCACGCCATTTCGGTCATTCGGGCTCCCTGTGGCAAACACCTGCCAGCTCCCACCCACGTGAGACACAGTCCCGGAGACTTTGGGTAACCATGGCAACGGCCTCCCGAGCAAGATGACTGCAACTTTATCCGAAAGTTCTCTCTCCCTGCGCATCTGGGTGCCCCAGAGTCTACCGAATGTGGACACGTGGTTTGTGACCCGTTGGAGCTGAGTCTTTCCCAGTAGGAACATTTCCTCTGCTCAGTAACGCAGCTGGTGGGGAAGGGCCTGGAGGTCCCTCCCTCCACAGCCCACCCCGTGGGGCAAGGTGGTCTGGGCCTGTCTCTGTCCTGGGTCCCCTTCAGCAGCTGCATCCACGTCGGCCGGGGCTGCAGGGATCAGGGGCTCGGGTCCACGGCTGAGCCTCACGGGAGACCTCCGATTCCCCGTGTGGAGGGCATCAGGGGTATGAGGCCATCCATCCCGCCCAGCGCCTGCACGAAGACGTGCTCCAGGACGAATGAGTCAATGAACTAATGCCTCAATGTGTCTCTCTGGAAGCTCAAATAAAAGAATGCCTTTGGAAGTGTGTGACAAGCACACAGGGCTGCCGACGGGTTTAACAAGGAAAGCAGCTCAGTCCACACTCCCTGAGCCCTGCCTCAGAGACCTTCCGTCCTCACAGGGAGACCCCACCCCAGCTTCCAGAGGAGGGCCTGCTCCCTGGCTTTGACCCGTACCTTTCTATCCTGGACCTGCAAGGCCCAGACAGGAAAGCCTCCTCCTCCAGGGACCAGTGAGGTGGGAAGCACACATCAACCACGGGGTCACAGCTCACTCCACCGGTCACCATCAGGGGGATAAAATCCTGGGGTTTCGTCCATGAGTTAACTTGCCCCAGCAAATGGCCCATCACCCCTCGGGCTTGGAGACTGCACGGAGGCCATCTGCTTCTCCAAGGGCTCAGGGGGCCATGTCCTTGGCTGGCCAGGGAGAAAACGGAGGTGCAGGAGTTGTGGGGGGAGGCTGATTCCCGCTGGTTCTGGCAGCACAGAGGGGATGCTGTGTGCAGCGGACAGGCCCCCCGGCAGGCCTGCAGCATCCAACGTGATGCTGGGACAGAGGCCCTCGATCCAGTTAGCACCTGCTGGCCACCGCAGGCCAGCCATGGGGGAAGGGACACGGCAAAGAGCTTAAAGCATGGCTGCCTCGTGGTGGGAGCAGGGGGTGGTGGCTGCTGGAGCGCCCCACAAGGCCCAGGGTCAGGGAGCAAGAGCGTGGCCTGGCCAGAGCCCAGCTCCTCTCTGGCCTCCATCTGGGGCCCCATTGGGCTCCGGCTCTCCCGCCCAGGGCGCCGCCACAGGACAGCGGAGGAGAGCGGGCTGGGGTGGCTGGACGAGGCAGACGGGAGCTGCCCTGTGCCCAGCGCACCACAGGTGCGGCAGGTGGCAGGTGGGCTCTTTGGGCCGTCTCCCTGGTGCAGACTCTGCCTGGGGGATTGTTGGGACAAAGGCCAGAGAAGGCCGCAGGCGGGTCCTGTCCCTGGGCCTGGTGGGCGGCTCCCTCCCCAGGGCTCGGCCTGGAGCCGGCTTTAGCAGAGCCTGGGAGGGGGGCTGCACGTCTGGTCTGGTGAGCCCCGGGGAGGGGCCGGGCACCTGGGCACCAAGTTCTGGCCAGATGGGAGTCTAGACCTGGATCCCGTGGCCGCCGCCTTGAGAGGGACCTCTTCTCCCGGCCCACTCCGCGAGGACAGCATGGATGCCCAGGCCCGGCCCTGAGCAGACGTCCAGTAAGGCCGCACTCCGCGTGAGAGCGACGTGGCCGGGAGTGCGCTCTGGGGCTGGCAGGGAAGGCTGCCCTCCCAGTGTTACCGCTGACGCCGTGTCTACAATCCGCCGGTCGGTACTATAAATGCTCCTGAAAGGTCAGGCCTCCCGCGCCCGCGGCGGGGAAATCGGTGCCCAGCAACTCTGGCCACGTGAACGGACACAGCTGTTTGACCCTGGAGAGCTGGCAGGGGTGCACCGTGCAGGATCCCTGGGGGCTCAGTCAGTACCCCCTTCCCCATGTCGTGGCCCCTGGACGTGGCTTCTCGAAGGACCCGCAACTCTCGTTAAGTCACATTCACTCACCTCCCAGCAGTGCAAGCCCAACACCCAATGCCTGGCCGCCTGTTCCATCTTGTGTCCCCCACATGGTGTCCAGAAACTGGCCTCTGGCCGCCCGCTCTGCTCCGGCGCCCAGACCCACGAAGTCACCCTTATCTTGCCCCCATATCATTGCCATTGGGCTGGGCGTGTGCTTGTCTGCACAGTCACTAGCCGCAGTGCCCAGAGTGACCCTTTTAAAACGTGAGGGGGGACCCATCACTGTTCTGCTCAAACCGTCCCGTGGCCGCCCCGTGCGGGTCCGAGTGAAGGACGAAGACAGGACCGCGTCGCTGTCCCCCCCTCCCTGCGTGGTTCTCCCCACCGGCCGCGCTATCCCCGGGCTCACGGTCTCCCCGCTGGGAGTCTCCGTCTCCTCATCAGCAAAACGGGCATAAAGATGTCTACCTCGCAAGGTACCGGTAAGAATTGAATTAAATGGGCTACCACATGCTGGCTCTCCTCCAACAGCAGCCCCCCGGCCCACCGACCGCCCAGCTCTCTGCACCCCAGCTCCTCCGTCTGCGTACCTGGGCCGCCGCCAATGCTCGGGGCTTCTCGCAAGGATCACACGTCGGCAGGCGGACGGGGACTGTGTTCCACCTGCCAGTGTTTCCCAAGGGTTCCCGCCCCGTCGTGCCTGCAGCCTCTGACTGCATTCGCTGGCCTGACCGCCCGCCCCTCCTGCCCCTCCCTCCGCACGCGCTCAGTCTGTTACCCCAGAACGACTTGGCCTGTGAGCCCCGGGGTGCAGGGGGGCGGCCCCGCGGCGGGAGGCTGCCGCTCCCTACCCCTACCTGCCCGTGCGGGTGCTCTGTCAGCACTGGCTGAAGTGGATCCCATCCAAGCATCCGGGCGAGCAGCCCCAGCCCTCAACTCCTCCCGGACCAGATGCCTCCCTGCTTCTCCGGGTGGGAGGTGATGGAGACGAGGGCCATGTATGCCCGGAGAAAAGAAGGCAGTTCAGGACGTTAGCAATAAATGCAGCTCTGGGTTATGTCCCGTCTGGGGAGGAGGGGGCCTCTGGACAGACTCACAGCCAGCCGGCGGAGTGTCGCCATCACGCTTGATAAAGATGTGCGAGGTCTCGTCAGATCCCTTACGAGGTGCCCCCCTGCCCGCCAAGGCTCCCCCGACTGCCATGCCCAGCCGGCGCAAAGCCCCAGCCCCTCACGGTCTCCAACGGGGCCTTCGCCCCGCCGTTCCCCTCGCTGCCCAGGGGCTCCAGGTCACCGGCGTGTCCCACCACCCCCTCTCCGCCCACCTCCCAGGCCCTGCATCCCCGGTCTGGTACCGTCTCCCTGCTCCCCAGGCAGCCTCCGTCCCTCCACTGGCCGTGCTGGGATCGTTCTGGAATATGCACCTGAAACACCCTGCCCTCCTTTGCCCTAGGAAAACTCTTACTCTCCCTTCAAAACCCAGGCTCTGGGGACACCTGGGTGGCTCAGTGGGTTAAGCCTCTGCCTTCAGCTCAGGTCATGATCTCGGGGTTCTGAGACTGAGTCCCGCGAAAGGCTCTCTGCTTGGCAGGGAGCCTGCTTCCTCCTCTCTCTCTCTGCTTGCCTCTCTGCCTACTTGTGATTTCTGTCAAATAAATAAAATCTTTTTAAAAAATTAAAAAAATTAAAAATTTAAAAAAAAAAAAAAACCCTAGGCTCTGTGTTGCCTCGTCTCTAAAGCCGTTCGCTGGCCTTTCTGAACAGAGACCTGCTCCGTAACTCCCGCGTCTCTGTCGTGGACACTCACCAGATGCCCAGGCTCGTTCCCACGTGCCTCTCTCTCCTCCCATGAGCCTGGGAAGAACCCGGACGATGGTCAAGGACTTCGCTGCATCTCCGGAGCCAGCGGGTATGAGAGGCTGGAGGGAAGGAAGGGGGCCAGAGCCCCCATGAGGATCTTGTCGCCACTCCGACTCCCTGGCTTGGGGGTTCCACCCGTAAGGGGACCCCTCCTCATGCTTGTGCCAGGAAACCAGATGCACCCGGAGGGACCTGGTGGGAGACGGGGCACAAGTCCGTGGACGCTGGGCCCGCCGGGGCTTACCCTGAGCAGGGCGGAGGCGCCCAGCCTTGCCCACCCACCCACGGCCCGAGTCAGGCAACCCACCAGGCCGTGAGCCCCGCGGGGCAAGGATTGGCAGGCCTGGGTCATGCGGCAGCGGCGCCTGGCCCGCCGGGGACAGACATAGGCCTCGGGAGCCCATCCCTCCCCAGTTCTCAACACCAAACACCCTGCACTCTGCTCTTCAAATTGGGCTGATTCCCGGGGCCCTGAGGTCCGTCCACCTCCCTGCAGTGACTCTCGCTCTGGGCAGGTGACGTGCAGTCTTCGATGCCCACAGCAGGCACGGGCAGCGGCTCCGTGTCCCATCTGGAGCCTGACGCTCCCCAGCTCCGGCCTGGGCTCCGGGCACTGGATTTCCAGAGTGCGTCGTCAAGGACAAACGGAGCACAATTCCTGGAGGATTACCTCCGGATGACAGGTTTTCAGGAGAGTCTGACGGTCTTCCTTATCCTTCCAACATCTCCCTGACACAGACGACATGTCCGTAGTATGTGAACTCCAGAAATCGTCACAGCAAATATGCTCATGCCGCGTGAGGAGGCTACGGCGAGAGCAGTGCGAGAGGGCATGGAGTCGCCAGAGCCGGAGTGCTGGGGGGGTCGGGACGAGGTTAGGGTCTGGAGGCCTCGTGACAGCAGAACACACACGTGTACACACGCTCATGTAGGTCCTACGTTGGCGTCTCCTGACTCCCTGCCCTCGGCCCCAGGCATCCGGCCCTCAGGAGGCCCCTTGCTGGAAGGTGCTAGAATCCTGCATGTGGCCCCCGTCCCCAGGACTGTGGGGGAGAGAACAAAAGACTTCCCGGAGGGTCACGCTCTGAACCAGCAAACCTCACACTTGGGAGCTGGCCCACGTGTGACATAAGGGTCATGCAAAACGACATAGTGGCATGGGGAGGGGCGATCACAGGGAGGAGGGGGGTTCAAGGGCAGTGAAAACACTCTGTATGACATGTGTCCTCCCGTGTTCACCCAAACCAGGGGATATACGACGCCCAAGTGAGCCCCAACAGGCCTATTACCTCCTGAGAGTGATTGCGACGCGTCAGTGCAGGCTCACGACCTCCAGTGAGGGGGACGGAGGGAGGCTCTGTGTGTGCAGGAAACCCTGAACCTCCTCCTGGTTTTTCTGTGAACCCAAGACTGCCCTGAAAAAGGACGTATGTGTATATGGTTAACGGCAAAAAAGTAAGCTCGTCAAACGTCATCAACAATAGCCAATGAGACGTCGAGAACTTCCAGGGGCCTCAGGAGTTGGGGGCACGAAGCTGGAATTCGGGCTACACCGACGTCACAAGCACCCCAGGTCTCCGTCCAGGCCGCATCGAAGGACAAACGGGTCACCAGAACAGACCCAGCTTCTAACCGCTCGAGCAGGTTCAAACGGCCACGCGGGCAGAAGTCGGGAGGAGGGTCCATAGTCGTCCCGGGAAATGAGAAAATGCGTACGGAATCCCGCGTCCACGCTGACTGCGGAAAGGATCCAAAGACACTCCCGGGCCTGATGAATTGATGGCAAATATTACACTTAATAACGACACAGTACACGCTTTTCCCCGGAGTCTGGGAACAACGTGCTGTCAACAATGCTATTCTGTGAGGAGGTCCTCACGAGGGCAACGAGGAAGGAAAATGTTCCTAAATGTAGGGATTAGAAAGAAAAATACCAGCCCGTCGTTTCCCACCAATGACGTGATTGCATACTTAGGAAAATGGAGAGAATCCGCAGAAAAATTATTAGATCAAACACATGAATGTACCAGATCGTTAGGCACAAGGTCAATATAGAGAAATCAATCACGCTTGCACATGCCACGAGTAGGAGATGAGAAAAGTGTTTACATCTACCATTTGTAATGGCGTAAAAACCAAATACATATATATAAAACCCAACAGAAAACCGGAGAGACCTGTGCTCTAAAAACCACAACTACAAACTATAAAACTGATCGACATAAATTCATCAAGACCTAAATAAACGAGGGGACGTACTGCACGTATGGGCCAGAAGACTCAAAACTGTGAAGACACCGATTTTCCCCCAAATCGATTTGCAGAGTCAACATAACACCAACAAAAATCCCAGGAGGTACTGCCAGTGTATGGAAAAAGTCTACTCCAAAATTCATACAGAATTAACAGGGCCGAGAACATACGAGATTTATCTTTATGCTCTCAGGCCTCAAGATTTTTTAAAAGCCCATTAACACCTTGGTCCACTCCAGGTCCGAGAGAAGGAGGCATGAGATCCTGACGAAGACGCGGAGGGGCGGGGTGAGCTTAGCACAACTTTCCCCTGTGGGCATCTGGCCAGCAGACGTGTCCCCCGACCACGCTAGCAGATACGACCCATGAGGTGCAAACGTCACACGCAGCCCCGAAGCCCACTAAAACAGGTACGTACTGTTCTGTGCGTCCTGCCGGGTAACGAAACTGCAGCATATGCACAGCGCGAGGCAGTAACTCATAAGGAAAGAGACACGCCGCGGCCGTCCGCGGAAACGCTGGAGACGTCCAGAAGCCGGGCAGAGCACCGGACGCGAAACACGTGCTCTGGGGCTCACACGAGCACACAAGGGGGTTTCTGGGGGCCGGCGGTAGAGCTGCTGTGGACACGCTTTCCATGGGAAATCGAGCTCAAATGCTCCGCGATGTGCCTTTCTGAAGACACACTGGACATACCAATTAAAGGAAATACTGAATTGATCTGGACGGGAGGCAAAAGAGCAAGGCATGGTCGCGGGAAGGTCCCAGCTGGTCCCAGGGCTGGTGCCGGCACTGGGAGCTCGGGCTGCGCAGGGAGGGAAAGTCGGGAGAAGAGGCTGGAGCATCTCCCAGCTTCTCCTCCACGTTCCAGGAGACGCGATCGTCGGTCGGGCTCTTACGCCGCTGGGACGCTTGGAGGGTCATGGCAGACCCTCCGTCATGCGTTCCTCGGCAGGAATAAACGTGGGAGTCCCAGTGAATTAAGGATGAGCTCGTCGTCTTGGCGTTGGGAGGGTGGCGTCTTGTTTCCGGCTTCCTTGACTGCATGTCTCATCACCGTGTCGTCCCAACGCAGCCACCGCTGGAGAGGAACAGCCTGTCGGGTTAGGGTCTGACCGCGAGACCCTCCGGCACTGAGCTGTTTCTAGAACTGGGATCTGCGGAGAGCAGCGAACGTGGGTGCACGCACGACCTGCGTACCCTTGCTCCATCTCCTCCACTCGCCACCCGTCTGCCCATGGTTGCAGACGCCTGTCTGTCTCAGCGCAGTCCCGGGACATGCACGTGGGCAGACGTGGCTTCACCGCGCTCCGCAGACCCTGCGTTTTCTGCACAGTGAAGGTCAGCAGCAAGACTGCGGGAGCCCGTCTGTCCGCACCGCGTATCCAGCGCATTTGCCCGCTTCCAGAAGGGCCCAGGAAACGTAGGAATGCTGCTTTTTGAAGCGTGTCCAGATATGTGAGAAGCACAGAGACATTCCCAAGGGGACGGGACCAGGACCCCCTCTGGAAAACCGACCGTGGGACCTGACCTCTCATCGCCGGAATTCATCCGAGAGAAATGAGGCACGTGTCCGCTGAGGGCATTGCGCTCGACGGACGCTGAAACCACCCTGGTACCCATCAGCCAGGGAAGGAGCCGATGTGGTCCAGTCACACGGGGGGATGTTAGTTGGCAACAACCTTTACAGACCTCTTGGTCTGTGCTGTGTCGTGGAATTTTCCCTGAAACAATAGCACACTAAAACCAAGGGAGCCGGACACAAAAGGCCGGCATCATGTGCACACATCGCTCCCTCTTCCCGGGAGGCTCACGGGGCAGACTGCAAACCCTTCCACCCATGAACGCAGGGAGCGCTGTGCTCCGGGACCCCAGCCCTGGCCACCCTGCGGCCGGGGAAGGGGGGTCGGACACTCCGTCCCATGATAATGACACACGCCAAGCACACACGGAGTGGCTGGGTAGTCAGAGGGGCGTCTTCCTGATCGCCAGTCCCTCCCCGCCCCAGAAGACCCCCTTCCTGGGATGACTTCTGCATAAAGTACATCCCGGTTCACGTGCACACCCCGGCACCATCCTCTTCTCCTGCTCCTGAAGGAGGCTCCCAGCAAGAAACGGGACGGGGCAGAGTCCCACCTGTTCAGGCTGGAAGTTACTAACTTTTTTCATTACAGAGGATTCTGCTTTTATCATTAGCATGTAATGAATTATTCTCAGGTTTCTGCGCCTTGGTAATTGTCTCTCTCAAGAACCTCATTAAACATCGCTGGATACTTTTGATCATTATTAATAAAAGTGATAACTTGGAATCGTCTTGCACTCCTCCTCCAAGGCTGCCGACTTGAAGCAATACAACAGAGATTTAACGACGACTGGAAATCTCCAGGGAGAAACACCAGGGGTGTCTTGTCTTCCTTCTTCTCCAAAGGTCGCCCCCCCTTCCAAGCCGGGGAAGCCCCCCACTCCCACCCACCCTCTCCTGGCGTTGACTCTGTGGACGCATTTCCTCCCCAAGTGCCCACTCTCTCATCTGGGCTGTTTTTTGTTGTTGTTGTTGTTGTTGTTGTTTTAAAGATTTTATTTATTAATTTGACAGAGATCACAAGTAGGCAGAGAGGCAGGCAGAGTGAGAGTGGAGAAGCAGGCTCCCTGCTGAGCAGAGAGCCCGATGTGGGACTCGATCCCAGGACCCTGGGATCATGACCTGAGCTGAAGGCAGAGGCTTTAACCCACTGAGCCACCCAGGCGCCCCTCATCTGGGCTGTTTTAACAATTCACGAGGGGCTGAATTTCAAGGCTGAAACAGAGAACGCTCCCAAAACACCAAGGTTTATTATTATCAGCCAAGAAATATGGACTCTGGTGTTTCTACTCCAAACTCACCACCACGAAGCCGTATTTGGAGGCTCCTGGGCTTGCCAACGTGAGTTCACAGAAGCCAATGGAGTCAGGAGTTCTCTGGGCCGTTGTCCCTCATTACATGTGATTAACACACGCCCTGCTCTTTGTAAGGGCCAGACGCTGCGCTAAGACCCTTCCTGTGAATGATCTCATCTGAAGCCGCGGTGGTTCCGGGATGCAGAAACCATCCATCATCCCCGGTTTACGGTTGGAATCAGAGAGGCTGCTTCATCTGTCCAAGCCACTCAGGGGATATGCGGCAGAGCTGGGATTCAAATCCATGCGCCTCCCCCACCAGTGTGCCCTACCCCTTCTCACCCATATTTCAGTCCTATGGGCTCCAAGCAACCTTCACAGGAGAGAGAACTAACGGTCTTGGAATCCACAATGTCCTACCTCCAGGGAAGATCCCCGTCCAGGTAGGGTCCTGTCTTCACCAGCCTGCATCTAAGTCTCGAGATCTAGGGCAGATTGTATTTTCTAAAAATAGTCCGTTGATCTATCCCATCCCCCACGCTTTCCCTGCAGTCCCATTGTGACCTCTCCCTGCTCAGCGGCGGGGTCCGCGTTCCCGCTCCTTAAACCTGGTGGAGTTCGTTGCTACGTGAATTCCAAGAGTGGGTCATAAACTTTTCTACATGATTCTCCCAGGGTCTTGCTCTTGGACCCCGTTGCCATGCCGTGAGGAAGCACACACGCCCTTTAAAGAGACCCCTTGTGCCTGGGTGGCTCAGTGGGTTAAAGCCTCTGCCTTCGGGTCAGGTCATGATCTCAAGGTCCTGGGATGGAGCCCCACATCGGGCTCTCTGCTTGGCGGGGAGCCTGCTCCCACCCACCCCCTGCCTACTTGTGATCTCTGTCAAATAAATAAATAAAATCTTTTTTAAAAAAATAAAGAGACCCCTCCCCAGGCTTACCTGAAACCCAGCCAGCAGCAATGCCCCCACCCCGGCCCCCGCCCCTGCCAGCTGGGCGTGTGAATACCTCCGGCTTCAGTCTGAGCCAACGCGGCTGATGCTGCACCAGTGTAGACAAGCCTCCTCCCCAAATTCTGTCTACACTGCAGACCCTTGAGCTAAATAAGCAGAGTTTGGGATGGCTTGTTATGCAGCCGTGGACAACTAGAATGAGTTCCAGCCTTGTTTTTGCTTTCCAGACTCAAATAGTCAAAGGCCCCCCAAACACACACTCACCTGCCTGTCCCCAACCACTTCAGACTCAACGTGTGTGGGGAGTTCTGCTTCCACTTTGCATCTAGAAATCCCCCCAGACATGTCCCTCCCAGCATCATTATGTGAGAAAGCCTGATGACAGACTCGTGACTTTTCTGGAGCCCTTCAGAGAGCTGAGCTTGCAAGGCAGCCATGTGGACTGAGTCCTGATGAGCAGCGAACCCTGTGAGAGGCAGTGAGATGCTTCATCTCAGGGAAGGTGTCACCTTTGGAAAGTGTGGGGAGCAGACGGGGCCGTCATAAAGTAGGCAAGAACAAGGCAGCTAAACTTGTGACGGCTCCTGCAAGGCTGGGCTGAGGCAGGACAGGGTGACAGGGGGAGTCGAGGGCCCCAGGGACGCTTGCATCCACGGGCAGGCTCTTCTCCGCAGGTGCCCGCAGTGTGCTCACCAGAAAAGCAGGAAGGGGGCAGGAAGTGTGACAATGCTCAGAGCAGTGGTGCAGGCAAGCAGGTGAGGCACAGCCACAGCTGGGTCATAGCCCGAGCCCTCCCACTCCCACAGTCCTTTCTTTCCCAAAGCAAAGGCCACAAACTACTGGAGAAAGTAAAGAAGTGAGAGCAGGAGCTCCTCAGGCTTGAGCAAAAACACTGCGCTACTGGAGAAGTGGAAGCCAAGCCACCTGACCACGGGGGCTTGGCACCTGATGCCACAGCTTTCTGTCCTTGAGACAGGGGCAGGGGTGGGACACACTCTGGGCCCCAGATCTTGCTCTGACACTAAGCACGGGTCTGCTACTGCTCCTGGGGGAGGAAGAGGCCCGGGCCAGCCATAGACACCAGGCAGCATTGGGTTGCCCAAGAGGGGAGAAGCAGGACTGTTAACAAAATGCAAAACTCTGAGGCTGGGTGAAGAAGGTCTGCCAAAGATGGAGATGGTGGGAGACGGAGATGGTGGAAAAGCTCGTGTGCCATCTGAAGCATCATGGAGGATAGCAGCGCCAAGTGCTGGAGTCGGCGTGAGAGCACGGGGGAGACGCCTCCCACGGTGCAGGTGTGCAGGAACTGCTGAAAGCTGAGGAGGAAGCAGGAAGACTGAAAGAGCCTCCCTGGTGCTCCCAACCTGATGCTGAGCAGGAGACAGCAGCCAAAGGCCTTCTCTTGTGGGGGGGTAGGGGTGGGTTGAAGCTTGCAGTGCTCTGTGAGGAGGGCTGGCTGCACAGACCACAGCCCAGCTCGGTCCCTCCCAAGATGGACTCAGCTCCTAAGCCAAGACTCTGACAGAGGAGAGAGCACAGCCACTTCCAGGAGTCAGATCACTGCAGTCTCCACTGTGCTTCTACATGCAACGCCTGGCCGTCGATAAAGATGAGTCACACACACAAAACAAACGACCCATTATCAAGAGATAAAACAATTGATTGAACCAGACTCTGAGATGATGCCGGCTTGGATATATTCACCTGGAACTTATCACTGTGACTCAGATGGTAAAACATCTGTGGGGAAAGGTGGAGACGGTGCAGAACCTGCTGGAGAATTTTGGTAGAGAAATGGAAAGTCTTTTAAAAATAGGAAATTAAAGTGATATAAATACAAAAAGAGGTTGTCAGAGATGAAGTATTTCTTCGAGGGGCTTATTAGTGAGTAAATGCAGCTAGGGGCCAACTGGTGGACAGCAGAAACCATCCAGACGAAAACACGAAGTGGAAAACAGAGGAGAGTGTCCAAGAGCTGTGAGACGATAGCCGTAATTAAAGTCCAAGAAGGAGGAGAAAAGGAAAAACGTGGAAGAATACATGAAGGGATAATGGCTGAGAACTTTACAAATTAATAAAATACAGCGAACCGGAGATCTGAGCAGTTCAAAGAACATCAAGTAGAATAAATGACAACACACACACTCCTAGACGTAGAGAAGAATAAAATAGTGAAGATAGAGAAAAAAGGAGGCATTACAGAGAGAAAAAAATGTATATAAGAATTCAGCAGACTTCTCAGAAGAAAATGGTGTGGCCCCTCTAAAGTACTAAAAAAAAAAAAAACACCGTCAATCTAAAATTCTGTATCAAGAGAAATGTTTTTGAGAAATGAAAATGAAATAGAGATTTTTCAGAAAAATGAAAGCTGGAAGAATATGTTGCTGGCAAACCTGCCCATAGCAGCGTTAAAGGAAATTCTTCAGGCAGAAGGACGGAGATACCAGATGGAAATTTGGATCGACACAAAGGAATGAAGTATAAACCAAAAGTGTCAAAATGTGAATATTAAAGACATTTCAAAACTGACTTTTAAATTGCTTTGAAGTGTAATTGACTGAAGCAAAAAAAAAAAAAAAAGAGTCGTAATGTATCTGGGGTCTGTAGCACACGTAGAAGTGAAGAGTATGTCAACCGTAGCACCCACGACGGGAATGAGGACATGGAGATACACGTTGTCAGGTTCACACACTACGTGTAAAGTGACATAACATGAGGGAAGCCTCTGGTGAGCCAACACTGTATTATAAACCCTAGAGCGATCACTTAGAAGTGAAGAACAGATAAAACAAGTAAAGCAGTAGTGGAGACAAAAATGAATCATGAAAACATCCAACTGATCCAAAAGAAGGCAGAAAACAGGGTGAACAAAAACACAGATACAACAAGTAGCAAACCACCAGCAGGATTAATAAGAACACGTTTTCCCCTTAACCTGATGCAGTACTGGGGGTCTTCAATCAGCACCTCATGTTCTGTGGATTATTTCTGAAGGTGCCAAAGCTACAGCGGGCTGGGGCGGGGGAGTACTTCTCTTCTCTTTCAACCATTAGCTCACAGCAACAGAGAAGGACAAGCTGTACAGAATCTTTATGAAAGGTTATCGGCTAATCAAGGGTGGATGGGAGTCAAGCCCGTCCATGAAGATAGGCCCGTTCAGAGCTGCTTAGCAGGCGAGCGGCCTGGGAGTTGAGGACCTCACGCTCTCCTTCATGCATTAAGCTTGGCTTCTGCCCCTCATCCTGCAACCCCCACGTGTTTGTTTTCAGGCTGAAATGGAATTTCGAATATAGATGTTTTCAGGATAAAATCAGGGGTTCTGAAAAAGCAAAAGAAGTAGAAAATGAGAAAGTCACATATTTCAATATTGAATACAACTAGATCAATAATTGATTTAAATATAAACAGTCTCAGAAACTCAATTAAAAATAGGAGATTTGAGTAACAAAAAGGAAGAACTAACTCTATGCTATCAAGAAAAAAAAAACAACACTTGAAATATAAAATCATTAATAGATTTAAAGGGAAAGAATGGGAAAACGATATGAAAAAGAATCAAAAGAAAGATGGGCCAGCTATATTAATACCAAACCAAGTATACTTTAGAACAAGCTGTATTACCAATGATCAAGAGAGTGATGACATAATTAAAAAATCTTCAATGTGTATGCACTTAGCAACAGAATTTCAACATAAAACAAAAATTGATAGAACTATAAGAAGAAATGGTCAAATCCTCACCACTCTCTCAGTAATCAATAGAGCATGTACACAGAACATTAGTGAGAATATTAATGACCAGAACATTACAATCAGAGGACATGAGCCTCCCCTCTCTTTCAAAAGATAGAAGAGAAGACTTTATGAGACCACAGTTACTCCAGTACCTAAGCCAATTAAAGATATTATAAGAAATGAAAACTATAGACCAAAAATCCTTAAGAAAATATCACCAAATTGAATTTAAAAAATCTATTAAAGGGATAATACGGTATGATTGAATGAGGAGTACCCCATGAATTCAAGATTGATTCAAAACCCAGCCAATGGAATATGGTAACAGCAAAGTGAGAAATAAAAATTATATGATCATCTCAACAAATGTTGGGGAGGAAACTTGGAAGTAATACATATATATAATATTATATAAATAATTATATATATTAATATATGTAATATAAATATATAATTTTAAAATACCCTCCACAAATAGAAATAGAAATAGAAGAAACTTCCACAACCCAACCAGAGACATCGGTGAACAAACATACAGCTAATGGCTAACTCATGCCCAGTGAAGAAAGACTACATGCTTTCCCTCTAAGACTGGGAATAAGCAAGGATGTCTTCTTTCAACCACCTCTTTTGTCAATATTGTTCTGGAAGTTCCATCAGTGTAAAAGGCAAGAAGCAGAAATAAAAGGCATATAGAAAGGAATAACTATAACTCTATATTAGTAGTTGTGTTATTGTCAACATAGGTCAATCTCAAAAATCTGAAAAATGGGACGCCTGGGTGGCTCAGTGGGTTAAAGCCTCTGCCTTTGGCTCAGATCATGATCCCAGGGTCCTGGGATCGAGTCTTCTCTGCCTACTTCCCCCTCTCTCTCTGCCTGTCTCTCTGCCTACTTGTGATCTCTGTCTGTCAAAAAAATAAATAAAATATTTTTTAAAAATCTGAAAAATGTTCTTTTTTTTCCCCAAGATGTTCATAAATGAATTCAACAACACTGCTGGCAGAATACTCTAAAACCGGCCAAATTTTTGTTGAGGAAAGGGGAAGAGAAACTAAATGAATGTGGAGATATACTATGTTCATGAACCAAAGACTCTGTATCATTAAGACTTCGGCTTTCCTAAAATTCGTCACAACCTTAATCAAAAAATCAGGAAAAATTCTGATGAAAGATTAGCAAGTTGGTTATAAAATTTATACGGGAAGAACTAAAATAGCCAAAGTAAATTTGAGGAAAAAAAACAATGAAGGAGGCAGCACACAATCTGATTTCGTACCTTCAAAATCATAGTAATCAAGACAGTGGCCATCAGCACAAGGAGAGATGTGTAGAACAATGGAACATAAGACTAGGAAATTTAGAAATAAGCATACACACATATAGCTCATTGATTTCCAAAAAGTGTCAAAGAAAATACAATAGAGAAAGAATACCCTTTTCCACAAAAAATGTTGGAAATATTGGGCATCTGAATGCAAAAATATATAGACAGACAGACAGATAGATAACAGACAGACAAACGTACATCAATCCCTATCACACCATATGCAAAAATTATTCAGAATGGATCAGAGAGTGGTGCCTGGGTGGCTCAGTGGGTTAAAGCCTCTTCCTTCAGCTCAGATAATGATCTCAGGGTCCTGGGATCGAGCCCCACATTGGGCTCTCTGCTCAGCGGGGAGCCTGCTTCCTCCTCTTCCTCTGTCTGCCTCTCTGCCTCCTTGTGATCTTTCTCTGTCAAATAAATAAATAAAATTCTTTTAAAAAAATGGATCAGAGAGCTAAAGTGAAAATCTAACCCTTTAAAACTTGTGGAAAAGGCAGAGAAAAAAATCTTTGTGATTTTGAGTTAGCCAAAGATTATTTAGGATAGAAAAAGGAAAACCAAAAAAAGGAAACAAAATCAATAAATGGGATTTCATAAAAATGTAAAGCTTCTAGCCTTTGAAAGATCTCGTAAAGTAAAGTAAAAGACAAGCTGCAGAGACTGGTGGAAAATATTTGCAAACATCTGTCTCACAAAGGGCTTGTGTCCAGAATATATAAAGAACTCCAATAATTCAATAAGAAGAAAACAAACGATATTGACAAAAAGTGGACAAAATGCTCCATCACACAAAGAAGACATATTACAAGTAGCAGATAGGCACAGAAGAAGATGCCTGATATCATTAATCACAGGGGAATGCAAGTTCAAACCCAACAGAAACATAAGACCTCCAACATTCTAATTCTTATTCTGAAAACTTGAGGGTTAATACTGAAAACGTACACTGCCAGTTGTTTACAAATTCATGTTCCACAAATATCTGCAAAACACTCAAGTTTGAATACTCACCACTTAACTCTCTGTTATTCTTTCAAAGAAAACTTGAGTTTCGTGAGTAAAGGGGTTGGCTCAGTGCGTGACCCAAACAACTGTACAAGGACGGCCTCTCCAAACGACCATTGTACTTGGGTGCATGGCAGACATGCTGTCTGTTCTTCCCACTTCATCACACAGAATGCTGAGAGGTACAGAAGTTCATCAGATAGATGCTTTTTGCTGTTTTTTGAAGGACGTTTGTAACTGCAACAGAGGCTTTATTTCAACATGTGTTTGGTGAGGAAACAGGGACCCCTAGTGCAGTTTGGTGCTCTGGCTTTAATTCACGCCAACTGATTTCACCCACCATCACTTTGACAACGTCATCATAAGTATCTGACTGTGAAAAAGGTAAATCAGGTGTTACCATTTTTAGGGACGTTGTGTTGACCCTACTGATCTCCTGACATGGTCTCAGAGATTCCCAAGAGCCCTGGAACATATTTTGAAATTTGTTTCTCTGAATTTTAGAATCTGAGGGGCACCTGGGTGGCTCAGTGGGTTAAAGCCTCTGCCTTCAGCTCAGGTCATGATCTCAGGGTCCTGGGATCAAGCCCCACATCGGGCTCCCTGCTCGGCAGAGAGCCTGCTTCCCCACCTTCCCCTCCGCCTGCCTCTCTGCCTGCTTGTGATCTCTCCCTGTCAAATAAATAAATAAAATCTTAAAAAAAAAAAAGAATCTGAAATTTGGCCCGTGGGTCTTCCTGAAATGCCCACCTGTTGTCCTCCATGTCTGAAAACTGCATCCTTCTCTCAAGACCCTGCTTCAACTGTCCCCTACCTGTTGTCCTCACCTCGTCTACCCCCTCCACGGCCAGGGCTGGAGCTGACCTCCAAGGGGCAAAACGGTCCTCCTCAGTGGGCAGAACTGACCAGTAGGAAAGCTCCTTGGGGTGGTTAGCAGAAGCAGAGCAGATGAAACCAGTTACTTCTCAGGAACATGGACAGATCTCTAAAGCCCTATAGACAGACAAAATCAGGAGGTAGAAATTGTAGGATTTCTACACTCTTCGGACCGGAACCACAAGATGAGTCCAGAGCACAGAGTTTGACGGAGTATGGCTAGGGCTTCACAGAGCGAGGCACTGGTTTCTTACTACTCCCAGAGTGGCTGGGTGTGGGGGGGCCTTCCCTGGGGTCATCGTGCTCTAATGATGGGGCTGGGCGGGGATTCCCAGATGACGTCAACAGCAGATGCCGTCTGGTTGGCTTTGCTGTCAGGGAGACCCAGGGTTAGAGGTTCAAGATCAAGGTGTCGGCAGGGCTGGCTGCTCCTGGAGAGTCTGCCCAAGGCCCTTCTGTCAGCTCCTGCTGCTGAGGGCGATCCTTGGAGTGCAGACCCGTCCCCTTATCCCCGGCCACCAGTCGTGCTGCGTTGGATGCCCCACGCCAAACCTTGACCTCTTCTTAATTTGGTTACACCTGCGAAGATCTTGTTTCCAAGTAAGGTCATACTCACAGGTACTCGAGGTTAGAGCATGAACGTATCCTTTGGGGGACATAATTCACCCCATAAGAGGCCTTGGCCACAGAGGGTGGTGAGTCCAGATGCAGAAAGGGACCGTCCACGAGGCAGCTGAGCGACAGCGGAGCTCAGTCATCCAAGCAGGTGTCAGCCCCACCTGGTGACCCCAGGGCCATAGGTTCTGCCGAGCAAGGCGAGCAAGACCAAAGCGGGGAACCGCCAGACCTTAATAAGCCAGAGAATGAGATGAATCACCCAGGTCGGATGCCGGGGAACAGTGAGGGGACCAACAGCGGGGCAGCTTCCGAGCGAGCCCCTCCGCCCGGCTCTGGAAGCCCTGCCTGCCTAGTCTGTGTGCTCCCTTAGGAGGCAGCTCGAGGTCCCTGCTTGGGGATGGAAGAGCCGAAGCGGGCAGGAGGGTCAGGGATCCGGGCAAAGCTGAGTGCCCCCACCCCAGTGAGGAAACCTTGGGAGGAAATTATCTCCTTGTAAGCCCCCTCTCAAGTCCAAGTTTTGCTCGCGGACTGGAGACAGGTTTCCGCCGTACACCCTCATCCCCCTGGCACTCTGCACACTCATCGGTCTAGAGAGGCTTCACCCCACATCAGGGATGGGAATCACGGACCAGACCGCGGTCCAGTGCTCCCTAGAGTCACCGGTGACCACAGCAGACGTCGCTGGGGGTCGACAGTAAGTTGGGGACGAAAATGATGCAAGCTTTTAAAACGGGATAATAAGGTAACTTTCCTCCTCCTGCTATGAGCTCATCTAATTGTAAAGATCCTAATAAATTCAGCCTGATTAACTCCAACCTTGTGGGGGAAGGTTATTCACTGCTGCGGGATTAATTTTAAACAGAAGCAAAAAAAAAAAAAAAAAAAAAGGCAGAAAACATGCAGCCCAGGATGAGGGAGGTGGGAGGTTTACGCACAGGAAGCCAGACCGGGGAGGGGGGTGCTGTCTGGGGGTGCAGACGGGCCATTTCTGGGGTCACGTGGTGGCCCCGATGAGTAATTCACTCTCGGGGACTGGGGGAGCCTGAGAAGGGAGGGGAGGCAGGTTCCCCCCGGGACCTCTCCTCTGGTCTCAGGCTCAGGCCCCCAGATCCCATGCCTGGGCCCCCTCGCACTCCTTCTCCAGGTCAGCCCAGCCCTGGACAGGCACATGCGAGGCTGACACAGGAGGCCAGGGAAGAAGAGCCCAGAGGGCGTGTGGGCAGAACTGCAGAGCCCGGCAGCTAGAGGAACCCTCGCGCCCCTGCCCGACAGGCGCTTCCGCGGCAAGAGCCCCTCTCCTTTCCCGTCCTCCGGAGCTTCGGGTCACCACAGCTGGGAGGTCACGCTCGAGGACGGAGGCAGGGGGGCTGGCCCGGATGAGTCCTGAGTCCACTGGGGAGGCTCCTGTCCTCTTCCATGCTCCTACGGGAGCCGTGTCTTGGGGATCCGCAATCCATGTGCTGGTGCTGCCCTGCCCTGGGGCCCCCCACATCCAGCCTCGCATCTACACCCCTACCATGACTATGGCATCCCAAACCCACTCCCCACGCGGTACTGTGGCCTCCCCCCTCAGACCTCCCCGCGTGCCGCCGTGTAAGCACCTGACCCTCGGCCTCTCACCTGCTCTCCCACCTTGGGGCCCCAGCCAGGCCAGCATGTCCGTCTCTCTCTCCTCCGTGGAGCCTGCAGAGGGCTGCTTCTGCCTGGCCGGCGACGGTCCTCCCTTCCGTCGGCTCAAGTGTCCCCTCCCGGGAGGTCTTGCCCAGCAAGCGTCAAGGGAGCTGCAGGAAGCACCTTGGTCGGGGTTGGTGGTTTAACCAAGGCTATACCCCGCGGGCAACCGCGGAATCCATCAGGGCGTAACCAGCATTTTTATAAAAATACAAAGTTGCACAGAGGAGGAAACGGTCTGAGGGAATTCTGCTCTGCGGGGAAGTCGTTTGGTGAAATTGTTGAGACCCTTTGTGTGTGTATGTGTGCATGTGTGCATGTGTGCATGTGTGTGTGTGCATGTGTGTGCACATGTATATACATGTGTGTGCTGTGTGTGCTTGGGTGCATGTATGCCTTGGATGCACATGCATGTGTGCCTGGGGTGTGGTGCACAATCGGCTTCCTAACTTGGACGACGGTCCAGACGTTGAAGATCACGGCAATAGGTGACTCCGTCCCCCAGCCAGACTGAAGGTCACCACTGCGTCTTTTCAGGGCTCCCGGAGCCACAGGACCGGTGACTGGGATAAAGGCTCAGAAGGACAGGAAGAGAGGCAGCGTGACATGCTTTGGGTCCCCGTGGAGTTGAAATGGTCCCGCCAGGCCCAGATTGTGTGTCTCGGTCTCCTTCCTCCCTGCGCCACGGCAGGGAGGCCCTGCCGTGTGCCCCCAGAGCTGACATGTTGCGACGCTAAGCCCCGACGGGCTGGAAACAGGAGATGAAGTGAGAGAAGGTCAGGCCGGTGGAGCCCGCGTGCTGAGACGAGTGTCCCTTTAGGAAGAGAAAGGGACACCAGGGCCGGCACTCTCTGCCCGGTTAGGCACCATGAGAAGTTTGCCATATTCGAACCACAACGCAGACGTGCCAGACCCTGGATCTCGGACCCGTGGTCTCAGGCACTACGAGGAATCGGCGACGTTTGTCATCCAGGGTATTTGTGTGAGAGACGCCCCGCAAACTGCGACAGCCGCCACGTTCCCAGCCCTGCCCTCATGCACCCGGGAAGACTTGTGTCACGGGTGTTCGTGGCCGGATGTGGGTCGCAGGATAGCCACCGAGAGACACCAGTGAGTCTGGGAGGCTGGGGACAGAGGCATACGGTACCCCTGCCCCTACCATGAAGCTCCCATGGGACCAGCCCGTGGCAGGTGGCACCTGCTTGGCCTTCGTGCTCCCCCCGCAGCCTGTGTCTGCCGGGGACAGTGGCGAGCCAGCCCCACGCGCGCACGCCCTGCTCAGAGCAGACCCGCTGGCCCCGGAGAGCGGCACTTAGCCGACTCCCATAAACAAGGACATCCGTCTGCGTCAGCCCTAATGAACCACATTTGTCAGACGGGATCCGGGGAGCAGCCGTGCCGGAGGAAACAAATCGCTTCCTCCACGGCTCCCGACGCGGCCGCCCGGGGAGGGGGAGATCACAGCATCTAACCCTGCAGGGGGCTGGGGGCCCCCGGGGGCTGGCCGGCTGCCCTGGGCTGTTGGGGTCAGGGGACCCTGAGCACGGGCGGGTGCTTCCCTCTCCAGACTGCCCCGGTCCCGGAGGCACACGCCCTGCAGACGCCTGGGTGGGAAGAGAGGTTCAGGGCAGCTCTGTTCACAGCAGATTCAGACGCGGTCATCGGGGGGCGCAGACGTGACCCATGGCCTCTGCTTTCTGGCCGTGGCTCCCAGGCGTGGGCCTTTGTCCTCTTGCAGACAGGCTTCCCCGTCAGCGGGAAATTTGGACATGACTGTTCTCGGGTTTACCTTTTGAGGCTGCCACTCCTGGAGATGGATCAATAGAAGGTCCCAAACTGAAAAAAAGTCCAAGACGTCCCAGGAAAGAGCTGTGACTGGCCAGTGCACGTAGGCAGCACTGTCGTGGACGGTGGGAGACGGAGGCGGCACCATCATGGATGCTGGGATCCCCGTGGGGGTGCCTGCTGGACGCCAGGCCCTGACCCAGGCTCCCCGTGTGTGACCCGAACTAACCCTCCCATGAATCCTGTAAGACTGGAGCTACTGCTCAGTCACTCAGACGAGGCCAAGGCCCGTGGCTGAGTGCAGACGCCGGCCATGTTCTGAGTGCAGTGGCCACAGTGAGCCCAGGCCATCAGAAGACAAGCCCCGACGCCAGCCACGATGCACGGCCCCTGCGACACCAGCTGGGACCCCGGCCGCCGTGCACTGGACAGGACCTCTCGCGGGCACCAGGACTCACAGCCCCTCAGGTCCCAGATGCCGTCTGTCCCTCCCCGTCCGTCTGCGTGGTCTTCTCGGCCTGTAGCAGAGTGGGACAGAGGTGTGGCTCAGGGCGCATAAGGAGCTCACAGCTCAGGAGGGAGGGCACCACCCTGGGGCACCTCACAGAGGCCTGTGTGAGCCCGTGGGGCCCGGCGGGTGCAGCCGTCCGCGTCCTCGGGGAGGAATCCCAGGGCCCGAACCACACCAGGCCTCTGGCGAGGAGTGAAGATGGTGTAGCTGAGCCCATCCCCAGCCCCGGGGCCCATGTGACGGTGCCAAAGGGGCCACGCGCTGCCTGTGAGGACGACACCGCCATCATTGGCTTGAGTGTGAGCTTCCGGAGCTGCGGCCGGGAGGCCCCTGGGAGTGCTGCCTCCTCTCCCCGCAGCTCCGATGGGCTGGCAGAGGCTCGGCCCCTCCACGTGCGGAGGGCAGCCCCCCAGCGTCTCCCCTCCTCCGCCTCCGGGCTCCGTGACTCCCCTGCAGAACCTCTGTTCCCTGAGCCCGGAGCCTGCGCCCACGGCTGCCCCGGGAGCCTCATCGGCTCATCGGCCCAGGGGTCGGGGGCCACTCCGGTGCCTTCCACCTGGGACAGACCAGGCACAAGGAGGCCGCCGGCCACGCTGGGCACGGGAAGAGGCGTAAACAGCAGAAAAGCATTTCCCTGCATTTCTGCGTGAGCCGGGGGCACCTGCTCAGCCGTCTGCAGGGGAGAAAGCCACCTTGAAGTTAGAAAGCTTTGTGACACTCAGACTCCAGCACAGGCGAGGGGAAGAAACTCCCCTCCTGAGAGAGAGTGCCGCAGGGGCAGGGGCAGCGGGGCAGGGGCAGGGGCAGGGAGCAGGGGCCGGGGGTCAGGGGGTGGGGGGCAGAGGAAGGCAGCAGAGGTGTGAGAACTGCGTGTCAATATTTACTCAAGTCAATAAGGTGTTGAGCAACAGTCCCTGCCTAAAAGCCGCAGTTAGAATTAGGGAGCGGTTCATCCTGGTCCAACGATACGGAGTGATTAACTCCTGCACTCGTGAGCGTTTCCCGTACACAGCAACTGCAGAGGACCACGGTGTGGCCGCACCCGCTGCTCCCTCTCGGCCACCATGCGCAGTGAGCCCAATCTTCGGTCGGCGAGAAAGGACGTGCGCCGGACGCCGTAGGACGTCAGAACCCTCCAGCCATCCCCGGAAGCGAGCGAGAATCCCGAACGACAGCCACGTGGGGGGGGGGGCGCCCTGCGAGGTCCCCACGGCAGGCGGGGTGTGCGCTCCTCCGAAGGGTCGGAGCCTGCCCTGGGCGAGGACACCACCGTGGACGGCTTGTCCCCTGCCTCCTGTTCCGGCTTCTTCCGCCCCGGCCTGAATGCTTGCCCCCGAGAGTGGCTGGGGAAGCCGAGCGGGTCAAGTCCAGCGGCTCCGGGCCTCAGGGGGACCTCAGCCTTCCCGGCCCGTGCCCCCCACGCTGTCAGGGGGCTTCAGCCACAGGGACCCGTGAGGCCAGGCTGGCAGAGGCTGGGAGTGGATGTTTGCTGGAGACTTGACAATTATGCGTGGCCCCGGCATGGATCTGCTCTCCGCAGAAACCCCAGCAGGGATCCTGTTGCCGCGGCCGATCCCTTGGGACACAGGATCCTGCGTGGCTCTCTGTGCCATCCACGGGGCCACCGGCAGCGTGAGCTCCCCTCGGATAACCCGCTTCCGTTTACAAAACCCGCCTGTGGCCCAGGTCAGCCCTTCCACCCCTGCAGAGGGGCCGGTGTCAAAATAATGTAAGCGGCCTCCAGTGCACCTCTCAGAGAGGACCGCAGCTGGGACTGGAGGCTGCAGGCCCTGACCCTTGGCTCGGAGCCCGTTTCCTGGACATGGATGCCCCGTTGATTTAGCTCCCGATGCACCTCGGGTCCCCTGGGCCTCCGCATGCCTGACGGTACACCTGCACACGGGCGCGTGTTGACCCTGCCCTCTGTCTCTGGGGCCAGGAGGCCACTGTCCTCTCCGTCAGACGCGCGGCCGTGGCTCAGATGAGGTGCCCCACAGCGGTTTGTGCTGGAACATTCTGGGGCTGAGACCCCCTTGCGATTTGCAACTTCTACCACGTGACTGCTGCCCGACCCCCCAGAGACACAGGGATGGGGGATCGAGCCATGACCCCCATCCCTAGCGATGGATTCCCGGGAGCTCCTCCAAGAAGTGACGTTCAGGTTTCCAGAAGAGCTGAGAGGCTCCTCTGCCGTGTGGCCAGTCCCTCAGGGAGACCTGTTCAGGGTGTGGGGAGGCCCCAGTCCTGGAAGCCAGGCGTGTCAGTCACTCACATGGTGCTCAGAGGGGCACCGTCTCTGTGACACCAGCCGCCCACCCCCAGCTCTGTAAGGTCCCGCCCTCTGGTCTGGCTGAGCACGATTTTTTCTCCTGACTTCAGCCCTGAAGCCCTCATTCTTCCCGTGCCCCCAGAGCCGCCCCTGTGGTGCACAGAATCGCAGCCCCCAGAGATGCCCACGCCCCGCTCTCTGGATGCACAGCACAGGGGAGTCATGGATGCTACGCAGCTCATCGTGCAGGAGGAAGGCTCTTCTGCACGTTCTGCATGGATCCAATATGATTGCGGGGTCCCGGAAGGCAGACCGGGACCTGGAGGAGAGAACCAGAGACATGGCCATGTGGGAAGGACACGAGCCCCCATCCTGGCTTTGAAGACGGGGGGTGGGGAGCTGCAGTCTTGTCATGTGCCATTGCCCCAGGAGCGGTCTGCAGCACGGACCGAGGGCTGCTCGCTCCTCCCATCCTGCTGGTGCCCCTTGCTGATGCCTCCCCCATCCCATACCAGCTGGGGCTGTGCACAGAGCGCTCTGGGGCTGGGTCCCTTGGACTCACAATGGCTCGCAATGTGTCCTTTGCACTCCAAGGAAGCAGGGCAGGTGAGGTGGAGGGATCCTGGGTCATTCCTGGTCTGGGCAGGTGAGCACTTCGGGCAGCCAGTGGCAGGCAGAGCCATGAACCGTGTCCCAGAGATCACTGGGGCCACATGCAAGGGACCAGGCTGTCGGCAGGTCCCGAGGACTTCGGGGGGCTGGGGGGGGACCACGAGTGAGGGAGGAGAAGCTTAGACAGACTGGTCCTGCTAAGCCTTTGTTGGGAGAGGGAGTCCCCTCCCCTGAGTATTTGCAGGCGGCTGTCTGCGACCCCAGCCCCTCTGCAGACACCCCCCGCCCCGGGGGGCCCCACCATGGCACCTGTGTGGAACTGAGGCTCCGTCTGTGGCTTGAATGGAACTGACTAGCTTGCCCACCTCTGACGGCAGAGCTGACCCACTTTGAAAGTTTGCCGTTCCCAGCACCAGGGCACGGCCCGGTGGGAATGACGTGGCAAATGCATTAAGAATCTCAAATATATTCAGATCTCCCGACTCGGGTGATTGTCCCTGTGGGAACCCGGCCTCAGGGCGTCGCCGGTGATGTGCACAAAGACTTTGCTCAAAGAAGTTCCTCACGGCACAATTTCGAGGAGAAAGCCACCAGCAGACTGCTTAGATGTTCAACAAAGGAAAAACGCCTTTTAGGGGACAATCCCCACAGTGAAATATTTTGCAGCCGCTGAAAGGGACGGCAAAGGCGTTTTGCAGGGACAAAAATACCCACGATATAAAATTGCCTTCACGAAAGAAAGATTGCCCGAGTCGGGGAGTTTGGATGCCGGCTACTTTCTTTGTTGCGTTTTTCTCAATTTCTGTATTTTCCCCCACGAAAATGTGCTTCTTGTAGAACCAGGAGGAGGGGGAGAATGGCCTCTTTCTTCGGGCCCTGAGGGTGCCGGTGTCCCCAAGCCCGGGTCCCTCAGCAGCCCGGGTCCCTCAGCAGCCCGGCTGGGGCTTCTGGATCCGCACGCTCCCCATCAGCCCTTGCTTGGCACACCCAGGGAAAATGTGTGTTTGGCTCTAATTCCAAATCCCAACGAAACCCACAGCTGCTTCTCTGAGTTCTCGTCTCTGCAGCAGAGAACCCACCCCCCGAACCTCTGATTCTCCCATGCTGCCAGTCTCCCTTTGCACACAGATACTAAATATACTCTAATGGATGCCGGCTGTTCCTGATGCAGCCCAAGATGGGGACGGCTAGAGGCACCGCCAGCTGGGTCCTCCAACTCCGAATTCAGTGCTCTGGTCTCTGCAAAAGGGCAGACGTGAATCTGGTCCAGGTCTGAGACTCATCCCGGCTTGCGCTAGAAAAGCTAATTCAGACCGGCTTCAGCAATAACGGAGACTCATGGTCTCATCAAAACAAATTTCTTGAGGCACAGGCTTCAGGCAAAGCTTGATCCAGATGTTCTTGGGGGCATCGGGGTCCTGGCGCCATTTTCGCTGCTGTCCCTTGGCTATTTCAGCCATGGGGCGGCTGCCCCTATCCACAGCACCCTGTTCAGATAAAGAGAGGAGCTGTTGTCCCCACCAGTCCCCGCACAGCCACTGGCATTCACTGTCCCTGCAGGATTTCCCTCACCTTAACCCCGGGAACCGTTCACGAACGTTCAGCTCTCGTGCCTCGTTCAGCAAACGTGTACCATTGACTCACAAATCCAGTTAAGTAAAATACTTGAACTCTCTGCTGTTTCGGGCACTGGAAGGAAATTAGTGCTTGAACATCAATTCAGAATACGTCCGTGGTTCCGGGAAGCAAAGATCGGAAACCTAATTACAGCTTTCTTTCTGGAAAGGAAGGAACAGGGGAATTTATTCGACAGATGGTGAATCCGTCCATGAGGACAGACTCCTTCTGGGACCCGCCAGCCTTGCCTCCAGCTCTCCTATTCCCCCTCCAGCACCCTTCCCCTTCCTTCTCGGTGAAAAATCCTCCCCAAACGTCCGTAGCCCTGTCTGCGCCTCCTCCAGGAAGCCTGCCTGACTCCTCTCCATCTGGTAGACCTGGAGGTTTGGTTCCCCCACGCCAGTGCCCCCCACTTCTGACATGCCTTATAGGGTACTGTGACCCCATCTGCCACCCCGTAGGATGTAATGTCTCGGGGGAGGAAGGACGGTGACCACGGAGCATGCTGGTGTGCAGCAGGCCAGACCATCAGCTGGTCCTGACACATGGAACGCTTCCCCGTGGAGGGCCTTTCGGAGAAACGTTGCACCTGCACCGCAGAGGGACAGACAGAAGGAGCCTCACAGCTGAGAAAGCCAAAGCCTAAAGGAGGAGAATCCTGGTCCCCTCGGAAATCCCCGCAAGTCCGCCCCATGTGGCAGGGCTCCTGGGGGCCGGTCCGCCACATGTCCCATGCAAGGGTGGGAGACTGGGTATTAGACACCCAACATCTAGATCTTTTCCTAAAAAAATAGCAGTTTGCCTTTAAAAAAAAAAAAAAAGCCCCATTTCAGCATCTGGAAGTTTCTTTCCACTCTAGACCCAAGCAAATGTTTCTGGAGCAGAAATCTCCAGCTCGGTAAGGAAGGGTGGCCCGCAGCCCTCTCCCCGTGCTCTGGGCCTCCCTCCTGCTCTCCCCCCTCCTGAAAGCCACTCTGGCCTGGCTCCAGTGGCCAGGACCAGCACCTGGGAAGCCCCTTCCTCACGTAGATCGGAGGTCTGCACCCGGGGTCCCCTCCAAGAGCTCATCGCCTGCATCCGTACGACCCACGATAACAGTGTCCACATTTTTTTTTTTTTAATGAGAAAGCTAATGCTTTTTTTTTTTTTTTAAGATTTTATTTATTTATTTGACAGAGAGAAATCACAAGTAGTCAGAGAGGCAGGCAGAGAGAGAGAGAGGGAAGCAGGCTCCCCGCTGAGCAGAGAGCCCGATGCGGGACTCGATCCCAGGATCCTGAGATCATGACCTGAGCCGAAGGCAGCGGCTTAACCCACTGAGCCACCCAGGCACCCAATGTGTCCACATTTTTAAGTGTTGGCCAAAGGGGAAGAAAAAATCAAAAGAGTATTCCTGACGAGTGAAAATGATCTGGAATGCAAATGTCGGGTTCTGTCGACGGTCCGTGAAGCTTTATGGCTTGCGGATTTGCGCGTCACCCGCGTCAGCCCGAGCTGCCCAGAGAAGAGCCACGGCAGACGCCTCCGACCCGCAGAGCTGGAGAGACTGACCCTCTGGCCCTTCCCAGACAGTGTTCGCAAACCCCGGCTTTAGATCCTTCAACGCGGCTCTGCTCTGAGAAGTCTGACGAATCTGCGACCTTTGTCTCTCAGGCTCCAGAGGGGACAGCCTCGGTGTGCAGGAGCACACGGCGTCCTGCTCTCAGCCTGCTGGTGAGGATGGCCTCCCCGCTGTGCCTCCCAGGAGGGGTTTCTGCCAATCCTACAACCCCAGGACCCAGTGATGGGAGCCCCACCTCGAGGAGATTGCCCCAGCAAGGCGGGAGGTTCGGAAACTGGTGCACGCCCTGGTCCGCCCTGAGAGGCCCCAGCATCCTGGCCCGAAGCAGCCGCCGTCCTCCCCACTCGGGAGGCAGGAAACTGTCCGTGCACCCCAGAAATTAGGGCTCCTCAAGACTGACATGCCTCTTACAGCTCCTGGGCACCCCACACACTCCGGCCACCCACGGAAGCCACCTGCTTTTGAGAACTCATTTGAAATTGGACACTATGGACGCAATCACCCCATTTTTGCCTGAATGCTTTTCTTTCTTACTGAATGAAGCAGAATGTTGACGTTGCTCCTCCTGAAAGCCCGTCTCAACACGGTTCACAGGAGAGGACGTGGCTTGGAACATGTTCCCCTCCACCCGGATTCCCAGGAAAACGGCTCTCGTCTGCGAGGCGTCCCGGAGGGCGTGGGGCGCTGCTGAGGCTTCGAGCCGATTTCTAAGCTTGGAGTCCTGTCCAGGGTTTTGGGAGGCGTTCTCAGACTGTCTGGGATTTGAAGCCTCCCAGGTGGTCTGGGGTCGCTCCGGAGAGGGACCTGGGACAGTGTAGACGTGCATGGACCCCGAGTGTGACCCCGCGTCAGCCGTGCAGGCTCAAAAAGGTCACTGCCCTCTCTGAGTCTGGGGTTCTTCCTCAGAGGGATGAGGACCTGCCGAGGGTACCTCCCAGGAATTCGGGGTTTGGAGTAAATGCTGGAGAGTTCACGAGGGCACGGGTCAGGAAACGACCGTGCAGGAAACACCTCGTCTCCCTGTGGGATGTGAGCCCTCTGGAAATAGACACATCAACTTTGTGTTTTCTTAGCACCTTTGTTTAAAACTCCCCAAGACTATCTGCCAAGCTTCCCCCGACACACACGGGAGATGACAAACAAGAACAGAGCAGTTCACGGGCACGGAGAGCCCCCCGGGTGCCGGGACGGCGGCTCGGCAGCCCCTGGATTCTCACTGCAACCCTGCAGGCAGGTGTTAGGACCGTGTCCTTCCAGCTTCCAAGCGCAGGCCTGTGGTGTAGACAGGTGAACACCACTAGCTAGCGGGTGCTCAAGACAGGATCCGAAGTCAGACAGTCCAGTCCGAGCCTACAGCCCAGCCCCTGGGCTCTATGCTGTCTGTAGTAAATGCACAGACAAAAAAACAGGTGCACAGAGTGTGGACAGACGAGGGAAAGAACCGTGAGCACGTGACTGCCTCCTGCCCGGCGTGCTCTGGCTGACGGCAGGTGCAGAGGCTTCGGGGGACCACAGCCAGGGGCTGTCTGCCCCCCGTGTCCGTCCAGGGCATCAATGGCATGTGGTCTTCACCGAGCCCTTGAAGGCCGATGTCAGGGTGCCAGAGAAAGGTCCAGATGGTGAGGGCTGGGAATGGGGTGCTCGGAGCAGCCCAGGAGCTCACCCCAGCTCGCTGGCACCAGCCCACTTGGCCCCATGCCTGGAGGTTCTCGCCGCAGCTGCCCGATATCATTCCCACCCAGGGGAGCCTGCAGGACCCATTGCTGGAGACCCCCATGTGGACAAAAGAGCCCTCTGAGGTCCCCGGGGGCTCCTGCACCACCCACACCCACCCACAGGGCCTGGAACTCAGCTTCTGCCCCAACACTGCTGTGGACACACGGGAGGCTCTCGGCGGCAGCGGAAGGCTGACAGCATGCAGGCAGATACCTCCCCAGTCCCAGGACATGGGGGAGAAGGAGCAGCCCTGGCTCACCTGGGATGAAGGGGACTTTGCAGGGGAGGCATCTCGGCAGGAACGTGGCCGTCCGGGCCTCACTGCCGGGGCCTGGGGCCACATCCTTGCCCATGAGCCTCTCAGGGAGAAAGGAGAGGGACTGAGAGAGTTTTTTGATCATCTATGATTCAGTCTCTGAGACTAGCATCTTATAACCAGGGAGAGAAGTAAGAGCCCAGATTGGGGGCCAGAAGACGAGGGTCTGGGTTGCGGCTCTGGGAACGACAGGTCTGTGATCTCGGGGGATGGTTGTTGTGTTTACATCTGGGTCCGCTCCCGGCCTCCAGACCGCACCAAACTGATGGGCTTAAAACAAGAACAGCGCAGCTCGCGCACCGAATCGGCTTCCAAGGGGCCGCCCCCGCGGCTGACCGGCGGGAGTCTGGCTGAGGCAATGGGCCAGGGTCCCCGTCACTGCCCCTGGGGGCCTGGCCTGAGTTTCCTCCTGGCAACACAGGAAAGTCCCAAGAGTGAGCCACCCTGCGAGGGGTGAGCCCTTCACCGCCCTCTGGTCCGGGCCATCATCAGGGCTTAGAACCAGGTGGTCCTGGTCTCCTCGGCGAGCCCCTTGAAAGAAGGTCCCACGGTCGGAGTCACCTCCTGCATGGTCGGAGTCACCTCCTGAGCCTCCCAGCTGTAGGAAAGGGATCCTGCCGTCCGCTGGAGGACAGCCACCTTCCGTGAGGCCCAATACCCGGACCGAGGCTCCGTGAGGCCCTGAGTGGGGGACCCGGGGAAGCCAGCCCGGCCCAGGCCCTGCTGCCGGGAGCCGTGTCGTCCTCAGTGTGCGCTGTTCCCACTGTTCCAGGAGTGGCCGCTCCTCCTGCAGACACGGGGACCATCCAGCTGCCGGCCCGCCCGCTCCTGCCGGTTCGTCAAGCCCCTCGGGCAGCCTCGCTAAGCTGGGCCGACACCTGCACCCTGCCCTGACCCTCGGCCCTTGATCCCTCTCCCTATGTGGAGTTATCCCTTATCCCCGACTGAAGGGCCAGGCCCCTTGCTGGTCAGAGATGGGGCTGCCGGCCCGTGTAGACCTGCCCCTCGAAGAGCTGCTCCAGGCTCCAGGCCACCCGCCGGCCCTTCCGCTCTCCAGCCCGAGAGAGGCCCTGCTTCCGCAGCCGCCCACCCCGGGCCACCCCCGCACCTGCCCCATTGTCCTCGGAGCCTCTCCACGGCCAGGCCCTCCTGAGTTCACCTGAGTGAGTCTCAGCTCCCGGCAACCCGGCACCTTTGTCCACAGCAGAGGGGTGGGGACCCGTCCCGGGACCGTGATGGGCGCAGCAGAGATCTGACTAAGCAGGTCCAGGCTTCTCGCTCCAAGACCGGCGCCCACGATCCCACCCCGGGATGGTGCAGACAAATACCCAGACTGAGGCTCCTGTCAGGGCTCCCCCACCCCCGACACAGACAGCTCGGTCTGCAGTTCCCTCTGAACTGAGAGCAGAGCTCGGCACCTGCCTTTCACTGGGAAGCTTCGTCCCCCAGCTGGTGACGGCGGCCGACGAGAGGCCAGGTATTCTGGCCTCTCTCCACCACCTGTCAACGCGACCCTGAGCCGCCCTTGGGTTCTGCCTCCTGCTTGGCCGGCTCAGAACGGAGCTGCCAACACCTTGACTGCTTTCCCCGCCACACGCTCCCACAACCCACTCACACTCCCGCCTCCTGGGGGAGGCAAAGGGGTGACATGCCCCTGCCAGCTGAGCATGGATCGAGGGACGTGGCCGGAACAGCCTCGGGGCCAGGTCTCTGGGACTCTTACTACTCTGTGGGCTTCTGTTCCATTGTCTGCCTCATTTAGGGCCATGAGGCCTGAGCCGGGCTCAACAAGACGGCCCCTTATTGATGCACAAATTCGACCTGACAAATTCAACAGACACGCCTGTGGAGACTCAGGAAGGACCCAGAGCCCCTCACGGAATGGGGTCCAGCATAGAAGCCACAAACGCTTTCCCTCGGATCCGCTCAGGAGAGACCACGGGGTGGGGGTCGCCCCCCAGCAACCCAGCCCAGCCAGTGATGCCCGCACGGTCTCTTTTGGGCGCTTCTGGAGAGAGGAGACATAGTCATCGCTGTCCGGCACAATTACTCCTCTTTGAGCCGTTTTACACCGCAGACCTGACAAGAGCCGAGAGAGGCAGGAAACCCAATCCCTTCTGATGTTTCCACAGAAGATTAACTGCTCCAAGAAATTAGGGAAGCGTCTTCGCCACAGTGACTTGAAGACACTGTGATCCAGGATGTTAATGAAAAATCCATTGATGTTTGGCATTTATCAAGTGTCAAAAATTAAATTTGGCCGTTCTGTGATTTTAATTAGCACGAACCGGGTTAAGCCAGCAGGTATCTGCGGGACTCGGACAGACACCTCCATCCCTGCACAAGTCACGGGGGTACACGCAGGGAAGGAGTGGGCGGCACGGAGGGGACTTTGAAGGAAGGGGGAGCCCGGGAGGAGAGGGGCTGGTTCAGCAAGAGTGTGCAGGGGGGCCGGGAAGCAAGCAGTCCAGTTTGCCAAGAATGGCGAAACAGACGGAGTGTCAGGGTCAGAGTGGAGCCCGCTCGGTGGGAACCGGGGGCGGTGAGAGGCTCTGGGGCTGCACAGAAGTGGTTTGGGTTTTAGAAAGAGAATCCTGCGCGGTGGGCGGAAGGATAGGCGGAAAGACGCAGGAAACCACGGTGGGGGCTTCTCGCAGGTTCCACACTGGGATCCAAAATGTCGTAAGTTCAGGGAGACAGGAGTGAGTTTTCGTGCCATTTCTCCAACAGGTGGGTCAGATATGACGGTACAAGTGACGTCAAGGGCTGGACGATGGTTTGGACACACTGAAGGAGGCCCTGCGGCTTCTGTGGCCTTGGGCACAGCGTCATCCCACAGCAGAGAAGGGACGTTCTGAAGGACACAAGGCCAGGAGACCCAGAGCCAGTCGTCCCCGGCCCCAGGGAGGGAGCAGGACAGGGGTGGGGAGGTCGAGACAGCGTACACGTCCTCCTGTAAGTTACAGAACATCTTTGAGAAGAGCAAAGGCTTCAGACTCACAGGGTCAGTGCGGCGGTTTTAGAAAGTGCCACAGATTCTTCAAAGTAGCCTGAATGTCCATCCCGTTGGGTGCCGTCCAGACATGGCGACTTACTTCTCACGAACAGAGTGCATCACTTTCGAATCCACGTCCTCGAAGACGGTGTTCTCTCCCCCAACCACATGCTCCGGCAGAAGCCGCAGCCCCTCACAAGGGCTGAACTCCTCGGTCGCAAATCCTGGGGCAGCCGCGGCCCCCGCCAACAGCTGCTCTAGGAGCCACCCTGGAAACCAACCTACGACCCCAGTCAAGCCTTCGGATGGTGCAGCCTCAGCCGACATCCCAACTGAGACCCCGTGACGGACCCTGGACCACGGGCAGCTAAGCCACTTCCCGTTCCTGGCCCACAGCAACTGAGACAACAGGTGTTTTGTGGTCTTCAGGAGCCAAACTTTGGGCAACAGATAAGTAGCACATTATGGGCCCAGAATCAAGCCCATCACACACTGGGGTGATTGTAGGCCTCAGTTTCCCAAATGTAAGATGGGAATAATGTGACACACACCCAAGGGTTGACACGAGGACTCCGTGAAATGAACCCAGGTGGTGTATGTAAAACACTCTGAGGAGCCCAGGAGGTCACACCAAGTGCAGCTGACCTCCGGCCCCCAGGTTGGCCCGGAAAACACGGACGCATCTTTGGGCATGTAGACAGACTATGGAAAGGACCACGGCCGGGGTCTGCATCCAGCGTCCAGGCTGCCGATGGCTCCCTGGGGCCCCGGGGAGATGCAGGGGAAGCAGAAGTCTGAGCATCTGTGTTGACATTCAGAGGGACCACTGTAGCGGCCTTTGGGTGTGACCAGCCTTACGGGACAGCCTGTGTCCTATAGGCAGGTGAGTGGCGCTCTCTTTGGGATTTTAGCTACCGGTTTCCTCTGCCGGTGGCTTCCTGGGAGCAGGGACCCCCGGGTGCTGGAACCAGGAGGTGACACATCCAACGTCTTGACTGCCACCCTCCCGGGTGACCATGACTTCAGCCCCGAGAACACAGTCTAACGTGTGATGATTTCGAAGAGCCGCACAGTGGTGAATCATTACTAAGTCACCGTAAGTGGCACCTTCGCCTCTCTGGTCCGTCAGCTTCGCCTACAAACTTATCCCAATTGAAAAAAAAAACAAAAAACAAACAAAAAAAACTTATCCCAATTTTCTCTGCCAACGGCAGATGCCAAGCTGAGCCACGTCGAGAGTTTTATACAAATGATATGGAGGTAAACTGAGGCAGATCCCAGCCAATGTAGACCCATCAGCTCCCAAGCCTCGCCGAGGACAAGGGATCCAGCAGCGAGGCTAGTGGGCAGCTTGGCCACCTTGGGGGCTTCCAGATAGGCTGCTGCCTGGCATGGACTGGGCTGTACCCCTACAGCCATGTTTACCATGTAAATAAGCATGCCCAGGCCACAGACTTACCCAATTCTGTTCAAATGTACCAAAATCCCCACAGTTTATCTCCTTCTTTACGGCCGATGTACTCTTCCTCCCCGCCCGGCGTCCCTCGGGGAACCCAGGAGGAACCGGGCGGACGTTAAACTTCCTAATCAACACTGTCTCTGCCCCTGACAGGCTGATGGTCGCTGCTTTCCGGAACACCGTTCCGTCTGATTCCTTCCCGCGGCCTCTGCTTCTCTCCGAGATGGTGTCCGAGTGTTTGGGGCTCGTGTGCCCTGGTGGCGGAGCAAGGAGGGCTTTGGGCCTAGCGGGGTCTTCCGGCTCATCCCTGTCTGTCTTGGAGTGGCCAGCCACGCCGTCTGGTCCTGGGGGACCAAGCTGGCATCTCCCTGGAATCCGGGGTCCCCCCATAGGCACCCATGGGTGTCTGCCTCCTCATCATGCCACTGGCACGTCCTTGGCAGCTGAAGAACTTGTGGCTCCTGCCCAGCAACACAGCCCGTGGGGACCGGGGACGCCGCCCCGGCTCATGCGAGGGGCTCACCCTCAGCCAGGGTGCCTCCTGTACCTGGGCTGTGCCCAGGGAACTATGGATCTCTCCACATGCCCCCCAAACGGAGACATGAACCCACGTGTTCTTACGTGAGCCGTGAGGTTTTGGATAGTGATTTCTAACGAGGCCGAGTCCCAATCCCCGAGGCCTTTGCCAGCACGAGCCGTGAGCACCCGCGTGCCTGGTCGCACCTGCCTCCAGCCTGCACCCGCCCCCGCAGCAGAGCGCTCCCATCTTTCCCTTTGTCTCAAGCAGCAGGTTTCTGCAACGGAAAACACCTCACTTCCCAGCCCCAACCGTGCGGGAGGCAGCCTCGCAGAAAGGAGAAAGAGGCTGCAGTCCCCCAGATGCCCCTGCACGATCCTCAAAACTCAGCCCCCAAATCACCCTCGTTTCCATCCCATGTGTGACACCGGTCAGAGGAGCAGCACAGCAGGGACCCCTTCCACCCTTCCTTGTTCCCCCAACGTCAGGCAGGCAGCTGGGGGCTCTGCCCCTCGTCCCTTGGAAGAACAACGGGACGGCGTTTTGGGCTGAACGATGGCTGAAAGGCAAGAGGTCATGTCAGGCATCAGCCTCCTGTGCTCAGAAGCCATAAAGAGACGGGGTCAGGATGAACACAGAGGACGGGGGCCCCTCACCTCCCACCTGAGTCTGGGACGCCTGTGCCACAGGGTCTGCAAAGGGAGCTTTGTTTGCTCGGGGGTCGGAGCAGCCGGCGATGCTAATCCAATAGCGGGGACCCTGCCTGTGGCTTAGGAGTATAATTTTCCTCCTGTATCCGCGGCTCTTTCTGTCAAAAGCCATTAATCTCTCCTTGAAGTGACGGGTGGCTGGAAGTCTTTCACTTTCAGCAAACCTACACAAGGTCCAAGAAGCCCCATGCACAAAGGAAGGAATTAGTCTAACGCAACAATGGAGAGCTAATTCCTTAGCAGCTAGACAGGAATCAGGAAAAGAGGCTCAGGCTTTCTGAAGAATTCCTTTTATGGCTTCCAGAAAACCTATCTCAAGTCAAGTCCCTCGCTTTCACTTGCAAGTGACAGAAAGTCCGGAAAAAACTCATTAAGATAAAATGAAAAGAGCTAAAGACTCTGAGCGTCAGGCATGAGCTGATCCAGCGGTCAAATGACATTGTCGGGAACCTCTCTCACTGTCTTAGTGTTGCTGTCTGTGTCTTGACCCCCTTCTTACTTGGTTTCTTCCCTTGTGGCTGAAAAACGACCACCCAAAGCTTCAAAGTTCAAGTCCAACGGGCAAGGGGAGGCAGAGGCGTCTTTGTCCTGCGTTCATGAGAGTTTCTCTAACTGCCTTGCTCCATCAGGAGACTGCTGTGAGCCAAACCTCGATGTCTGGAGGTGGTCGTAGACCACTGGGCTGAAGCCTGTGGGCCATGTCCTTGCCTGACACATAGCCGAGACCAACGGCAGGGGACAGTGCACAAACATGCCAGGAGCTGCCGCCTGGGAACCGGGAAGGCTGGCATGGCAGCAGGAGGAAAGGGCTCCTGAGTGGCGCAGGCTGGATTTGAACTTGGGACTCCGAGGCTCTGCCTCTAACAGCAACAGCCTCTGCACAGGCTCCCAGAGCCCCACCGTGAAGACTTGCAGACACCTGAGCAGGGTTGGCCATGCCCAACGCTGGCTCCAGCCACTCCAGTCACGTGGCCGTGCGTTCGTGATTTTTGGTTAATGGGTTTAATTTGGGTTTTCTGTCCCCTGAAATGGACAAGTCCTAAGGGACGTGGTGATCCCAGTTAGTACTGCTGGTCTGCTTCCCAGAAGGTGAGTTTGCACGGGGTCACCAAGAACTGAGCCCCCGCAAAGCGCAAGCAGCCCGTCTTCCCTGGTGTCTCCACGCCGCCAGCCCCGGACACACCAGCAGATCCGGACGCATATTAAGAAATAATCATTTATTTTCCAAGTCAGCCCCCTCCACCCCCATCCCGGGCTCCTTCCCACTGACCGCAGCACAGACCCTCCCTGTGCCTTCCTTCCTGGGCTGAGTCCGGAAGCTTCTTATCTTATCTGAACCAGGTGCAGACCCTCCAGGAGCTGCGGGGCTGAAGTCAGCAAGCCCCCTGCCCCAAGATCTGGCTCCCCGGTACATTCATCTTCACGATGCACACTCGGAGGTCATCTCGGGGAGTCAGGGAAATCAATACGGGAGCAGAGATAAGCTTCTGGGTGAGTGGTGGGGACCGGTGCAGCGGGCAAGGCTGCTGCAGATGTCCAAGCAGGTTTCCAAGCCAGGCAGAGATGCTGGAATCCAGCAGCTCCAGCTGAGGCTGAATGTGAGTGAGACCCTCACCCCTGACCCCGGAGTTAATGGCTTGAGGCAGGCTACACCCATTGGCATTTGGGTCCTTTCCATCTCACCTGGTCTGTCCCCAAGCCCCTTGGTTCTTAACCCTGGCTGCTGGTCAGATTCACCTGCGAGTGTCCCGTGGATTTTTTTTTTAAGACTTTATTTATTTATTTGACAGAGATCACAAGCAGGCAGAGAGGCAGGCAGAGAGAAAGGGGAATGCAGGCTCCCCTCTTAGCAGAGAGCCCGATGCAGGGCTCGATCCCAGGACCCTGAGACCATGACCTGAGCTGAAGGCAGAGGATTAACCCACTGAGCCACCCAGGCGCCCCTCCCTTGGATTTTAATACAGCAACTAGTCTAAAGTCCTTCCAGCTGGGACCCATCAGAAGAAATACATTGTATCCTAGCCCAGGACCACACCTGAATGCAGGAAACCACATGCGCCCGGCTTGCCAAAGGGTCTCCAGTGTTTTCCGTACTATTGTTTTGTTTTGTGCTGACGCCGGTGATGATCTGCTCTGAGCTCACACAGATGGGAAAACATTTGTTGGGGATATTAATTTGTCCCGCTTTTTCTCAGTTTCTTCCTCCTCCAACTGCAAGTTCCTAACCCGATTCTCTGCTGTTTCTTGCTTCGGGGATTTTTTTTGAAGGGCAGAATGTAGACACCGCTTGAAATAAAAGGATTTTTCAGACTTTTGTTAAAATCTAAACTCTTTGATGAGGTTAGGCTTGATGTCCCCAGGAGGAAAGGAAGAACAGGCTCAGGGCATGACATTTCCACTGGGCTGGAAATAGGAAAAATATTGTGGGTCCCGGAGTAGAGGGGAAGGAGCTGGCCATGTCCCGGAATGGGGGGTGGCACGACCTCAAGGGTGGGGGTCCTCTCCATGAGGCTGAACTCTAGGAGTTCCCAGGTGTGGCAAAAGCGTGCATACCCCAGAACACCTAGAATCAATAAAACAAGAAACATCAGGTGTCGGTGAGGCTGTGAAGAAAAATGTACGCTCTTGCACGGTTGGTGAGGATGCAGACTGATGCAACCACGGTGGAGAACAGTACGGAGGGTCCTCAAGAAGTTACAAATAGAACTGCCTTAGGGTCCAGCAGTTGCATTACTAGGTATTTACCCAAAGAATAAGAAATACTAATTTGAGAAAATACATGCACCCCCACAGCTATTGCAACATTATTTCAAGAGGCAAAGTATGGGAGCAAACCAAATGTCCGCCGACCGATATGTGCGTCAGGGAGATGGGTGCGCCCGCACAGAGGAATACAACTTAGCTGTGAAAAAAGAATGAGATCTTGCCATTTTCCACACGGATGGAGCTGGGGGTGGGTGATGCTAAGTGAGGTGAGTCAGACAGAAAAAGACAATTATCATGTGATTTCAGTCATACATGGAATAAAAACCAAAACACACGAGAAGCAGAAACATAAGTGAGAACAGGTGATTGCCGGAGGGGGAGGGTCGGGGGGAGGCAGAACGAGCTGAGGGCAGGGAGAGGTGCCGGTTTCTAGAGATGCAGCGAACACGTCATGGGCCGGAAGGGTCAACGTGCGGCTTCTACCCGGTGGTATCACAACAGCGTCGGGTGGTGGCCAGGGACAGAAAGACGCATAGAGTTGTCGAATCACAATGTCATAGCTGGCACTAGCTAACGTTGGGTGTCAAGCACACTCAGATAAAAATACATCAATGAAAGACCAGCGTCCCCGCATAGGACCAAAGCTCACACCTGATTCCCAGAGGGGTTTAGAACCCTCATCCGTTTTAAAAGCTTGTGCCAATAGAAATTTTCTAGAAAACCCGTTCTTTAACACATGTCCTTCTACCTTTTAAAAACTGCCTTTCCGAAAATCCTCCACGATTTTCCATCTTCCCAAATGGACGCTCTGTCCCCATTCAACGCCGACCCCCAGGCCCCGGCACCTCCGTCCATTCTCCGTCTCTGTGCATCTGGCTGTTCCAAGTTCCTCCTCTGAGTGGGGCCACACAGAACTTGGCCTCTGGGACTGGCCTTTGTCACGCATCGTGTCCCACAGCCACGCTGCGACGGGTGCCGGAACGCCCTTCCTCTTCTAAGTGAGACCCCAGCGTTTAGCTGCTCCTCTGTCCACCGACGCTCGGGTCGTCCGCAGCTTCCAGCTACCGTGAACAACGCTGCTGTCAACACGTGTGTGCAAATACCTCTTTGAGACCGCGCTTGCAATGCTTCTGTGTGTATACCCAGAAGGGGGACTGCTCGGTGAAGGGTCTGCCTTCGGCTCAGGTCATGGTCCCGGGGTCCTGGGATTGAGCCCTGCATTGGGCTCCTCCTCAGCGGGGAGCCTGCTTCTCCCTCTTCCTCTGCTGCTCCCCCTGCTTGCGCACACACTCTTTCTCTCTGTCTCAAATAAATAAATAAAATCTTTAAAAAATAAAAGAATCTGGGAATGAAACTGACTTTCACCTGTTATTCTGATTCAGAAAGGATTTACTGCTTGCGTTTCTAGAAGGTGACTAGAAACTGCGTCAGACATTAGCGCAGGAGGAGGCACTGGTCTCCAGCTGCATGGGGGCCTCCGAAGCCCCCTTTCCCTCCCCCTGCACGGGCTGCCTGGACCTCAGAGCCACTGCCACACCTCTCGGCGCCTCAAGGCCTCAGGGCAGGAGTGCTGGATCTTCACAGAGCTAAGCGGGAGGGGGAGGAAGGGGTTACCATCCTGGGTGCCACGGTCAGTGGTTTCCCTGGAGCTGCACAGAGTTGCAGAGGGACAGCCCCCCCCAAAGCCTGGTGTGCTGTTGACAGAAGGGAGGCGGGGGCTGGGCGGCCATAACCAGACATTCCCTGCACTCCGTGCCTGGCTGACGGTGGCGTGCGTGTGTGCACACAAGCATGTGCACTCCCACCCGTGCACACACACATGCACACGCGTGTACACATCACGCCTCCACACACACGCACACATGCAGATGCACACACATGAACACACAACCACACTGCACGCACAAACACACGTGCACACACAGCCGTGCACACCCACAGATACACGCACACACACATACATACATGCATGTGTGTCCGCACACACATATACACGTGCACACTACCGTACAATTTTTCTTAATGCCAGGATCCTGGAGGAGCATCAAGTGAAAAATCCGCCATGAAAACACCATCCTTCCTTCTTCCCCAAAAGCGTCAACCCGGAGCCGTGCGCAGATGCTAAATCCACTCTATTTAAAGTCTAGAGTCTCTGGAGAATGTCCCTTCTTCCCCAGGTTCTATCCCAGGCCTTCTGCCTCGTCTTCTGCCACCTGTGAGCCCTGCGGTGAATTCAGCTGCCAACCCCACATCCTATACATAGTAATGAGAGAGAAAACTGTCTTCCGAGGAAACAAAGAAATTCAAGGAAAGGCCTTTGTTTCCACCTTCGCCACAGGGCACAGCCCACAGATTATGGAGATTCTCCCTCAGCTACCGAAATCGCTAAGCAGACGTGAGGACAGCGAGGCCACATCACGAAGGAGGGTCCTCGGCGGGCGCCCCTCCCACCCACACAGGACGTTGGCACGAAGCACCTTCCACACCCTGGGAGGCGGGATCGCAAGCATACAGGCTCTTCTCTCCCACTAGGACTGTTTCTCGGGCTCATTCCCCCGTCGACCACTGGAACGCTCCTAGCGGCAGTTCCCTGTTGAGACTGGGGCACGACATGAAGCCAGCGATGCTCGTGGGTGTCAGTCCTTTGTTTTGCAGTAACATGACTTTAATGGAAAGTGGGGCCGTGCGAGATGCCACGTGCTGTAAAAGCCATTTGGCGAATCCTCACCAGCCCACACGTGTGGGGGAGCAAGGAACAAGATCCACCTGCAAACGGGTGTCTCTCCTGGGGAGGCCGGACAGGGAAACAGCCCGGGAGTGACCAGGCAGCTGCTCAGTGGCCAGCCGTTCCCGCCAGAGTGTGGCACAGTGCACAGCCCAGACTCCCGCTCCCACATCTGCCGTTTCTGGGTTCATGCTCCGCTCCTTCCTTCTTTCCCATCTGTAAACTGCAGGAAATAACGGACCCTCATAAGGGCTAGCTGAGCCGATGCGAGTGACCAGGGCAGCCGGCATGGGCAGGTTTGGGAAGGCATCCTTCATCGCTAGTACCGTGACCGTGTGATGTCAGGAGACCATTCTCATGTGTTTCCGTGTGTCTTCTGCATACAGGCATGACTGCTTTTGTCCTGGGCCGTCTTCCCTGGGACATCCGTCTAGCAAACAGCCCTGAAAGATTCGGCAGCTCTCTCCGGGCTGGAGGTGGGGTGGTCGCTGTCCAAGGTAGCCAAGAGCCCGCCCCACCGCATATTGACAAGTTTGCCGGCAGCTTCCCGGCGAATTATCGGAGGGTCCTAACTCAGATTCTTCCAGTGTGACCCAACCCGCTGCACGTGCTCCACCCAGCTGGGTACCGTGCTCCACCCCAGGTGCCGCAACAGGTCTCTTGTCTCTGATCCCGGGCGCTCATGTCTTCCCCTAAATCCAGGCAACTGTAACCAACCAAGCTGTCGGCTGGCAAGCAAGGTAACATCTCCGACCTTCCGCGTTCTCGACAACCACAAGCTCAGCGCCAGCTGCTGGGAAGGGGGGCCGCTTGCCACGGTTCCTGCATCAGTCGCTGGCTCTCTCCAAAGCTTTCTCAGAAGCTCGTCTCTCCGGGGACCGAGCGGGTCTGCACAGGGCTCCTCCCCCAGCAGAGACGTGGCCAGCGGGTTGCTCATCAGCACGTACTTAAGCCTCCAGCAGCCACAGAGGCTCCCGAGCGGTCTCAGAGCAAATGAAGTACTTAACCCCCAGCAGGAACCCCCACCCCAGGGCTGGGGCCTCTGCACCCGCTATCCAGCCCGTGAGGCTACAGCCATCCCACCGGTCTCTGTCTGTGTCCCCTCCTTCCACGGGATGCGCAGAAGTAAACCAGATCCGTCTCCGCCCCTGCTCTCCGTCTTCTTAGCCCGAGGCAGTTCTGAACCATCAGGCTGCATCCTCCTGCTGGTAAAAGTCTGTGTGTGAAGCTGGCACCGGCTTTAGGCTGAGCCGTGACCCTGGCCCCAGGTGGCAACTCAGCGTGGCTGCCTGGTTAGTGAATATTGTGGGCAATGGTATTTCCCACATTCTCACGGCCTTGGGGCGGCCAGGGAGCTGGGGTGACCAGAGATGCTCCGAGAGCCCGTGCGTCCCGCCTGCAGGCTGCCCTGGCCCCCCGGGCCCCCGTCCTCCCTCCAAGGGCTCTGTCCCTCCCTCAGTCTCTGTCCTCCCGATGCCAGTGCCCTGGGCTCCTCCGCCAGGGAGCAAACACCAGACAACCCTGTGAGGTCCCCGCCAGACTCAAGGTGGAGGGAAACCCTCCCAGTCACACAAGGACAAAGCTAACGGGATGATCCCTAAGCTTCTGACCTCCTCAACCCACTCTGGCCGTCACCCGGGTAATCGAGGAGCTGGGCACCAGCGTGACAACACCTCAGGGACTGCCTGCCCCCTTTGCTGCTCTTTGAGTGACACCGACGCAACGTGGAAGTGACCATTTTAAAGCACACGATTCTGTGGTCCTGGACACAATGACTTCCCAGTTCTGGAACATCTCCATCACCCCAAGAAAGACCCTACAGTGAGCTGTCCCTCCCCACCTCCCCGCCCTCGCCCCTGGCAACCACTGGGCTCATTTCCGTCTGTGCTACAGACTTACTGATTCTGAACGTTTCTCGTAAACGGGATCGTAGAACACGTGACTGCTTGTGTCTGGCTTGTTTCAGTGCACGGGACGTGTCTGAGGTCCGACCAGGCTGCAGCGTGGGACACTCACATGTGCGCACCGTGCACAGAGGGGTCAGCCCGAGGGTCCATCCACGGCGGATAAACGGATGGCGGCGGGCACGTGGATGGGATATTACTCACCCGGAAAAGGAATGACGTTTCAAAGAGGCAGCAAGGAGGTGCCAGATTCCAGGGCTGGATGGGGGGTTCGTGTTAGTGGGGACTGAGTTTCCGTTTGGGAGGATGGGAAAGCCCCTGAGACAGCTGGGGGCAGACGCCCTCAATGCCTCGGCCCCGGGCATTTACAGATGGTAGCGGCAGTGGATTTAGTGAGACGTGTTCCTCCAAAAGAAAGGGAAGAGGTAGCGAGTGGATGCGTGCTTCGTGAGGGTGCGCGGCAAGCCGGATGCCTGCTTCCCCGTCTCCCTGCACCCCACTTTCGTTTCACGCGTTGTTGTGATAAAGACCTTTGAACACAACGTCTTTCCAAACAACTTCAGGAGACACCTGTGGGAGAATTTGATTTATTTACTTAATACGCCGCAGGCGGACCACCGTGGATACCTGAAAGCAGGGGGTTCCGCGAAGCTCCCTCCATAGCCGCCGAGCGGCAGGGGTGGGCACCGGGTCTCCCGGAGCGGTAATGGTCCCGATGGCCAGAGCGAGGCCACGATGGGGGAGCACCCGGGCAGGAGTCCCGGTGCCCAGCTCTGGACAAGTCCTTTTCCACTCACCACTTCTTTCCGGCTCTAAACGCAAACGCACACCTTCTGCTTCTCCGGTCTGCAATGTGGATCTGCGTGTCGGGTGCCAAGAGCGCTCCCGGCCCAGCGTCAGATCTGGAGACCCTGCTGCTAATTCAGGCGGATGTGCCTGGTGCCAGGAGGAGCCCGCGGCGCTCCCCGCCTGCGGAGACAGTAATGGTTTATGACTCTGAGCTCGCCGGAAGGTTAGCTGGGTCAGAGGGAGCTCGAGCATTTGTTTAAACCTCAGTCCAAGATTCTCCCCACTTGCGGCTGGAAGGTAATGAGTTCTGAGCTGCACCGGAGTCGGACGCCCTGTGAGTCTGACACAACCGCTCTTTGAAGAGAAATCCGTGCATGTTAATCACTGGGAAGGAAAAAGAACGGCCAAAGCACCACGGTTCACCTGGCAAATGTTTGCCAAGCACGGCCGCCTGCCAGGCAGCGTGCCGGCTGCTGGAAGTAAAGCAGCGGTAAACAGAAGGGTCAAGTCCCTGCCTCAAGGGGTTGGCCTGCTAGTGGGGGTCCTGCCGGTGAACCAGAGCCAGAAAGCCAGGGAAGGAAAGGATGTGAAGCGCGTTGGGAGTGCTGCCTTGGAAAGGGCAATCGGGAGGGTCTCCTGGAGGTTGTGATGTGTGAGCCAAAGCCGGAATGGATGGAGTAGCTCCAGAAAGAGCCCCTGGGCAGGGAAAGCCAGCATCCGGTGGGGGGTGGGGGGGTGGAGTTGCACAGGGGTCCTCAGGGCACAGGTTGGAGACGGGGCTCCGTGACGCTGGGCAACCAGCCCAGCGTCTTCATAGGAGCTCAGGGCTCGTCTCACAGCTGCCCTGCTCCATCCTCTCAGCCCCACTAAGTTTAGGTTGGATTTAGGAAGGAACCTCAGCCTCCCCGCTCTTCAGCCGCCTGCCTACCCCTTTGGTGCACTTGCTTGGTCCTACCCCAGGGCCTCCGGGATAGCCCTTCCCCCACCTGCAGCCCTCCCTCCCGCTCTCTCTGACTCCTTTGTCTCCGGGCCCCAGCTTCAGGGACTCCTCCTCAGAAAATCCTCCCTGACCAACAGCCCACACATTCCTCTTGATGCCAAGATTCTGCTGGGGTCTCTCCAGAGCCCATCGGCCTCCCCATAAGCGCCCTGTGTTCCCAGGAGAGTGTGGACCCCACGGAGAAGAGGGCTTGTCCGGGACATCACCTCTGTCCACGTGTGCAAAGCCTGGAACAGATCCTGGCACATGGGCAGGCGCCCAGGACCGATCCAAGGGCAGAGGGCTCAGGTTGGGGAGGGGATCAGGGAGAGCTGGTTTTGAAGGATGACTAGTTCTCCGCAGAGACGGCCTTTCTAGAGAGACGCGACTACATCTGGACGAGCCAGGGGCTGTGAACCAGCACGGACACGCCGGCAAGTGCATCCGATGCTGGGTTATTGGTGCCGAGCAGGTGGCAGGAGGACTGACCCAGAGGTCACCTGGCAGGTGACCAGCTCGTCCGGGCTGGAAAGCCGGGGGCTCAGGGCTGACGGTGCAGCTGACTGGGGGGCAGCAGAAGAGTCTTACACAGACAGGAGACACGGGGTCGGGTGTAAGTGGAAAAGGCCATGTGGGGGGCCATGTGGAGGACTAACTACCGGAGCCCCTGGCCCATTGGGGAGCTACTCATGTTCTATCAAGGCAAGAAACGGTGTGGTTGCTGGTGATGGTGGACAGAGCGGGGCTTAGCGGGGAGCGAGTCCTATTCCCTGCTCTGGAGACACTCCTGCCTGGAGCCGCCATCCTGTGCTGTGGGATCCAACCCACTTCCTCCTTCCCTTTGCAGAGGGACGCAGACCTCAGGGTCCTAGAGACAGTTGTGGGGCCCCCTCTCCGTCTCTGTTCTTCCTCCTCTAGCAGGAAGGGAGGCCCGGGCACTAGTGAGGGAATCTCTCAGTCCAGGCCAGACATCGTGTTCCCAGGGCTGTGCTGAGCCCCTCCGCCCCCCCCCCCCAGCCCTACCTGCGTTCCCAGCCCCATGAGACGCACCAGCTGCCAGAACAGTAGCTTTTCCTCCCCCGCCTCCACTCTGGGGACCCACCCTCTGTCCCCACAGCCTGCATTCACTGTGACTGCAGCTCACCGCCAGCCTGCGTCCGCTTCCCTCCCTGCACTCGTGACACTCCTCTCAGCGCCACTGCCTCCAGGAAGCTTGCCGGGATGCTCCACGCATCTCTCATCACACTCTGACCTTATGTCTCTGTGGGCGATTTTGTCTTCTCCCCGCAGCAGAGCACTGAGCCTGTGGCCAGCCCACGAGCACGGGGGTGAGGACCACCATGGCTGACCACAGCCCCCCCCACCCCCAGGGACAGAACAGCCTTTGATAACGGGAAGGAACCGACTGACCAACCGGCAGAGAGCAGGACCGGTGAGCCTGGCCGGTTCCTTCGTCTATTTAATGGGTCTTATAAATCACATAAAATTTTATAAATCATATAAAATCACATTTTTTATGAAGCATGGAAATCACCTGTAAGGACAACACCCGTGGATGGCGGGGAGACCCTGATCGTTCCAGGACGTTCAGTCCCCGTGCCCGCGCCCTACCCACGTACCTGCCCCCACGGCCGTCCCCAAAGGGAGGGCAGCGAGAGGTGTTCCCGGAGTGCTGTGTGTGCTCGCGGGGGCAGCGGGCGAGGGTTCCGGATCTGGCAGAGAAGCCGCCGCGGTCAGGTCGGAGGCCCCACGTGCCCCGTTGAGATGGCCCCAGTCCTGCAGGCCAGCAGCCAACAGTGAAAATCTCACTCTCATCCCCAGGAAGCACCAGACAGACCCAAACGGAGGACGGTCTGCAGACCCTCCGGCCAGCGCTCTTCCCAAGTGCCCGAGTGGCACCTGGTGATTGAGGGCTGTCCCAGGTTGGAGCAGTCAGGGCGGGGTGGGGGTGGTCTTCCACAGGCGGCTGGAACCTCCAAGCATGCCCGGGGATGAGTCCGTGGTGCATCCGTGCCACAGCTCCTGCCCCAGCTTGGATCCCGACACCCAGGGCATGGGGGTGTCCCCAAGTGAGGACCCTGGTGGCAGGTGTAAGGGAAACCTGCCTCTTCCTCAGCGTCTTTGTAGATCCAAAATTACTCAAAAATTGTGAACTATTTTAACGTTAAGGAGAGAGAAGACAGAATTCAAGATGGGGACCAGGAGGCGGTCCCCCTTCATGCCCCCATGGGGCCCAGGACTTAGAGGGAAGGGAGGTCCCCACTTTCCGCGTTCTTCCCAAATCAGGTCCTAAAACCTCCCAAGCCACAGTCCCCATGAGCCCTGGAGACACAGCCCAGGAGACACAGCCCAGGCAGGAAACCCCAAATCCAAGCCCTGCTGGCCATGGTGGACGGCAGCCCAGGGGGCCCTGGACGCGTCCTCTAGTCCCCAGGGCCCAGTGGTAGGGACACCCCACCTCCTCCCTCCAGGCAAGCCCCTCACCCCCACCCACCCTGGGGCTCAGTCCCCAGCACTCAACATCTCACCGTTTGGCAGCCATTTCCTCCCAACAACAAAATCTTGGGGTGCCTGACAGCTTAGCTGTTTCAGCATCCCACTGTCAGTTTTGGCTCAGGTCGTGATCTTAGGGTCATGAGGTGGTGCCCCAGGATGGGTTCAGCTGAGTCCCTGGAGTTTCTCCCTTTCCCTCTGCCCCTCCCCACCCCGCCCATGCTCTTTCTCTCTCTCTAAATAAAATAAATAAAAGCTCTTTAAAAAATCTCTCGGAGTCCCACAGAATTAGAGTCAGTCCTTTGGAATCCCTCCTCTAAGAAAATACGTACTTTCAAAAAGAAAAGCAACTGTGCTGACCTTTTAAAAATAAAACTCTATTTGGCCCATCACCAGAGAGGAGGCACATGTTTGGGAGAACGTGCAGGAAGCCTGGGTTCCCAGGACTCAGGGGGAGCCAGTCCCTCGCTTGTGGGAGTACAGCTCCACGTGGCCAGCCCCCAGCCTGCGGCCCCAAACTTACAGACCCCCCAGGACCTCAGGACCCCCAGCTCAGGCAGAGCCTGACCACACCAGAGTCTGAGGCTTCCCAGGGCGTAAAGTTAGTGCAAATTCAACAAACAAGTAACATGACTTTATATAAACCTCTACTTTGTTTCCATCGGCCTCTAAGCCCTGGAGGTGGGCCGGTGAGCATCAGATCTTCTGGTTGTACAGACACGCAGGGTTTTTACTTAAAATGTTGATGTTTTGTTCATTACGGAATTTTTGCATTAATATAGATTTTTTTTAACTTGCATCAAAATATTCCTTATTTGGATTATCAGTGGTTTGGGGGGAAACCTCTTGAAATTTCATTCTGGGCATGAGGGCCTCCCTTGGCCAACCCTGGCCAGCCCTCCACGTCCGCCCCTGGATCCTGCCCGTGCCTCGGCTACTGGAGGACCCCCGTTCTCCCAGGTGTTGGGTATTACAGATGGTGGGAGGGGAACTCCCTCTCAGCCCCCTCCTCAGGTCTGTATGGCCCCTGCACCATGCAAAGTCAAAGAGAGAAGCTGGAGCGAATCCAGGGGTCCTGCAGGCCAGGGAAGGACGACCAGCTGGTGCTAAACTGGCCTCACCTGCAGCAGCGGAAGGTACCGGCTCACGCCGACCTGGATAGGAACCCCGGCTCTGCCTCAAGCAAGCGGGTCCGCCTCCAGCTTCAGATCTGAGCTCTGCATCCGTATAAGGACTCCGGATGCTCGGAAGGCAGCAACGCACGGTGTGTGGCGCGGCCCTTCAAGCACACGTCTGTGGACATGTGTGGTGACCAGGGTCCCAGTCCTCCACGTCCCTCCCGTGTCAGGGACGACGAGCAGAGCTGTGAGGGACACCCACACAACGTCCTGCTAATGCCAGCTGCTGCTTCCCTCGCGCTTTCTCTGATGAGCCTCGATGTCAGGGAGCTGGGGAGCCCACACCTGCCCGTCCCTCTTTGGCTTAGGCTGGGGCTCAACAGACTTTTCTTATAAAGAGTAAGAAAATAAATACTCGAAGCCTTGAGGACCATTCAGTGTCTGTCACAACTCCTGGGCTATGAACTGGTATGGCTGAGCCCCAATCCCACTTTATTTACGAAACAGGGGCCACAGCCTAAACTTGCCAACCCCTGGCGTGGGTCACGCGCACCTATTCCTCCGAGAGGATCTCCATCTCTCACATAGAATCTCTTCTTTTTTTTTTTTTTTTTAAGATTTTTATTTATTTATTTGACAGAGAAAGAGAGAGCGCACAAGCAGGGGGAGTGACAGGCAAAGGGAGAAGGAGAATCAGGCTCCCCGCTGAGCAGAGAGCCCGATGCAGGACTCGATCCCGGGACCCTGAGATTATGAACTGAGCCGAAGGCAGAGGTTTAACCCACTGAGCCACCCAGGCGCGCCCTACGTTGAGGTACTTTTTATGCAGAGCAAGAATTCACTTTTCTATAATATTCATCTTCACTACATTAGCATCTTAACCACCTTTCATGGCTACAGAGCAACCCATTCACTGTGTGTGTGGTGGTTGGATACATTTCTATACGTAGTTAATGTATGTGACGGCGAAACCACGGACAGCTATAACGGTTAATTATACAAAAATGTGTATTACTCAAATGTTATTCATTCTTTTATTTGTCACTATTTGCCCGACCCTGGAGCAGACACCCTGCTGGGTTCTGGAGGTGCAGTGAGTGATGGTGAGTGACAGAGAGTGACAGTGAGTGACACAGGGAAGACATGTCCCCACGACCACCTTCCCCAGTCTAAGCAGGGTCAGTAGGTGTCACACATTCTCTGGGTCCATTGTTCCCACCAGCTCTCAAGAGGAATGTACCAGACGCGTGTCCCAGGCTTGGGTTCTGAAACCAGGGCCATGTAAGTGACAAGATGACCCATCCACCGGCGGTCGGCAGATTCTCCTCTTCTTCCTGGTAATGCCCCTCGGACAAATGCCCGGGCGTGGGGTCGCTTCTCCAAAGGATGTGAGCCTTCTGGGGACTCTTGACCCACGTCATCAAATGGTTTTCCAAAGGGGCTGTGCCCCAGTCACACCATAACTGTGTCACTTCTGGGTGTGATAATCCTGTTTCCAAATGTGCGCTAATTTAATGGGTGTAAAATTGGATCTCATTTTAATTTGCGTTTTTTGATCGTTATGAAGGTTGAACGCGTTCACTAATATGCACACACTTGGGTTTGCTCCCTGCATTTCTCCGTTCATGTAAAAGCACGACACATTAACCCCGTACCACCTGCCAGACACCAATGCAAGGCTGAAGACTCGGGGATACACAGACGCGGTCCCTGCCCTCAGGGATCGTGTGTCCAGTGAGGAACGCGGAGCAAACGGACAGTCCGAATGCCGCAGAGTGGATCATGGTGCAGAGGGAGGCCCAGAGCACTCCGGGTGGACAGGAGGGATCCAGGGAGGTCACGTGAGCCTTGACTCTGCCCGGGAGCAGCCAGGTGGCTCTTCCCCAGGGCTCCAGGGTCACTCACCTACAGCAGCTATGCCCACACTCGGTGGCTCAGAGCAGGGCCCACGTCTCTGGTACGGCTCCCAGTTCAGAGGGTAGGAGGGCTCTGTTGGGCACGTCTGCTCCATACCATGCAGCCAAGCCCCCCAGCGTGTGCCCGTATCTGGAGGAGTGGTCAGGCGGCGCCAGAATATCCAAGACGACGTCCAGACTGGCGTCGGCGTAGAACAGATGAGACCAGCGTGAGACCATCTGTCCACCACAGCCCCCTTCTGGGAGGTGCCCCACCCTGACCTGTCACACACAGACCACTGACCACACACAGCCTCGGTCCCCATCCCAGAACTGTCATGTCCACGGCTGCACCCGAGACCGATTCTGCCCAGCCCCTCAGGAGTCGGTGAGGGTGAATCATGAGAATTTGCGGAGAGAAAAGTCAAGGTTTAGTCTGATAAAGGAAGTTGTTGGAGGTGGCCAGAGAGGACGCAGGCTGCCTCAGGAGGGAGCGATGTCCTTGTCACGGGGGTTATGTAGGGAGAGTCAGGGTGCCCTGTGAGCACTCTGTGAGTTCTGTGAGTGTGGGGGTTCAGGAGCAGAATGTGGGGGACTTCTAGGCCCTACAAAGACCCCACCAGGGCAGAGGAAACCGCAGCCCTTCAATTCCTTTCTCACCACTGAGTTCCGTGGACAGGGAGAAAACAGAGGACAGGGAGCCAGAGCCCAGGGACCCAGCAGCTAGGCCCAGGAAAGAGCACTGGACCAGAGCTCATCCGGACTCTGGCCACGAGCTCCAGTGACTCCTTGGCCTTCCAATCAGTTTCCTACAGAATAAAAAACAGTAATCAATTCCCCACCCCACAGCAATAATTTTTAAAATGCAAGTCACATCCTCGAAGTCTTTCTGTGGCTCACCATCTTCCCTGCAGCAAATCCCAAACCTCTTAGCTCTTCCTGGACGGGTGCGGCCTTGGCCCCACTGCCTTTCCCCGTCGCTGCCCCTCGCTCCCTGAGCTCCAACCCCAGGGACAGAATTAACATTCCCCAAACCTCAAGGCCTCCCATGGGTTACCCACATCTAACCCTGGGTTCTACCACCTGGGATGGTCTTCTCTTTCTAGGCAGGGTAGGGTGGGCGGGAAGATGGGAGGAACCGTGGGGGGTGGGGATGGTCAACCCGGGGGAAGCCACGGACAGCAGTCCAGGACGGCTCATGGTAATGGTGAGTCCTAATTTTCTAAGTACTTCCAGAACATGAGACATTTTTCTAAGACCCTGAGAGAGACGAGGGCCCTCGCCACACTCAGACCTGGAGCACACACATCACATCCCTCTTTTCTCTGTCTTTTGCTCACATGCTATGTGACTATGACAGAGGATTCCATATTTTCTCTCTCCTCACACCTACCATACCCCTTTCATCACCCTCCTGCCAGCCGAATCTCTACAATTTTCTCCCCTCCACTGAGAAACTAGTCGTTCTTTTTTCCATTCATTCCAAAATGTTCACTGAATACTTATTGTGTTTTTCTTATGTGCAGGATCACTCCTGACTCATCCCTGACTCGCCGCATCAGGCATAGCCCTCACACTAAGTGAGCGCTTGGTGGAAGTGTGTTGCGTAGACGGACACATAGATAGATGAGTGGTGGGTGGTGGATAAATGGTTGCATGGATGGATTGAAGGGTGCGTAGATAGACTAACAGATGGGAAAAGAGACAGGAAGATGGGTGGATGGATGGCGGTGGGTAGATGGGTAAGGATAGAAGAGGGTGGTTGGATGGATGGATGGATGGATGGATGGATGGAAAGAAGGATGGGTGGATGGATGGATGGTGAAGAGATGGGTAAGGACAGAGGAGGATGGATGGTTGGATGAGGGAAGGAAGGAAGGAAGGATGAATGGATGGATGGATGGATATGTGGATAGACAAATGCATGAATGGATGGAAGATGGATGGATGGATAGATGGGGAAGGATGGAGGAAGGTGGCTTGCTGGGTGGAAAGATGGGTGGATGGATGGATGGATGGAAAGAAGGACGGGTGGATGGATGGATGGTGAATAGATGGGGACAGTTAGAGGAGGATGGATGGATGGATGAATGGTGGATAGATGGGTAAGGACAGAGGAGGATGGATGGTTGGATGGAGGGAAGGAAGGCGGGATGAATGGGTGGATGGATGGTGTATAGATGTGGAGGGTTAGAGGAGGATGGATGGATGGATGAATGGATGGATGGATGGATGGTGGATAAATGGGTAAGGACAGAGGAGGATGGATGGATGGAGGGAAGGAAGGAAGGAAGGCGGGATGAATGGGTGGATGGATGGTGGATAGATGTGGAGGGTTAGAGGAGGATGGATGGATGGATGGACGGGTAGATAGGGAAGGATGGATGGAAGATGGATGGACAGGTAGATGGGTGGATGGAAGGGAGGATGAATACACAGGTTGACAAATGCGTGGATGGATGGCACAGGATGAATGGGTAGCTGACGGTAGGGGTGGGAATGGGTAGGTAGGTGTCTCTATGAAATCCCAGTTTGGTCACACTGATTGGGAAACCAGCCTGTAATGCCCAGGAGCCTCCACGTAGGCCCTTTCCAAGCCCGAGCAGCCTTTCCCTCTGTTTCAAGAATAAATGGGATTTTCCCTCCCCATCGCCGAGTCCCCATGGCAGCCATTTGTTTTAAGTGTCTAGGGCAGCCCCGTGGTGGAGCAATTAGTCCTCGTTAGCGGCCCCCGTAGCCGGCCTGTAATCTCCGGGCTGTTGGCTGGTGATTGCACATGAACAGCTCGGCCAGACCCGGCACCTGTAATGATGCGCGGAGGCTCTTCCCCTCTCCACACTGCTCCGAATGCCAACAAGCAGGTGAGCTCCTGATGCCGCATTAGCACAGGGTGATTTTCATTACTAAATGGCTCCAGGGCTGTCCAAATGAGGAGAGCAATTAGGCCGATCAGGGGAAGACAATGCGTCCCTCGATGACTGGCACAGGCGGAATGATGGCACAGGCGGAATCGCTCTGGTCCGAGGCAGAGAGTGAAGTCACCGTTGAGGGCCTCTCCGTGGTGCACACTGGCCACGCACAGTCCTCGGGGCCCACCGCCTGTCCTGGGCACCCACCCCGGCCTCCGGGACCTCAGCCCCCTCAGGGAGGAAACACCAGCCCTTCCACGTAATTAGAAGAAATTGCGTATCCAATAATCCTTACCAAAATGAGCTGTTACGGGATGACTTTTCCAAGAAAAGCGTTAGTCACTGCAGAGGGATTGAACTGGGGAAGTCCATGTGCCTTCCGCACAGCGACAGCGACCCTCCCTGATCTCACCTCCGCCTCGCGCTCTGGCCATCGGATCCCACAACGTTTGCCAGGACACCAGGCACAGTCATGCGTCAAGGTGTGTGTGAATGCTGTTCCTCTGCCTAGAACACCCTTCCCCTCGGCCACCAAAACCGACTCTGGTGTCACCGCTGAGACTTGACCTCATGGTCAAAGTCGGCCTCTGTGGTCATTTGGGGTCTGCAGACAAACCTCCTCCCCCAGGCTGAGAAGTCTCTGCGTGTCTGGCCCCCGGAAATCAGAGACTGTCCCAAGCAAAGTGCTGCAGACTGCCATGGTTGGGCGGAGTCCAGCCTGCCTCCCATTCCTGCAAATAAAGTTTTACTGAGACACGATACTTCCATATTTTCTGCCGCTGCCTTCTCAGCATGGAGGCAAGGTGCTTGCCATGGGGACCCTGCATCCGCAAAGACATCCGCATCTGGGCCCTTCCCAGAAAAATTTGTCAATGCCTGGCCCAGGGCAAGAAGCCAGACCCCTCGCCGAACTGGGGAGACGTGGTCTTGAGCAGAGGTGAGATCAAGTCCCCGGCCTCCTGTCCTCTTGACAACCACTGCCTCCTGGGGCCTGGGGAGGATCTGCACTCCTACCCTTGGGGGACACTCCCCTGACGTGGGAAGGAGGAGAAAGGTGGAAAATCCAGAGACCAGCACAGAGGGTGCCCCACGAAAGTTCAGAAGGTGGCCAGGCCTTGGCCCTCATCGGCGCAGGGAAGCCAGTGCCCAGACGGTCTGCCGTGAGCAGTGGGCACGTGCCTGGGACCAGAACCAGACAGTCGGGACTTTGGGGACAAGTGACTTAACCTTTCCAAGCCTCGACTCCCCCATCCATGCAACAAGGAGCAAAGCGGTTACCTTGTGACATGTCTTGCACGGTGCTGGGGACAGGGCCTTGGACACACGGAAGGAGCTGGCACAAAGTGGGCCATTGGGGGGCCTCCTCTGTGGCCCCGAACAGAAAGGAGGGCTCACGTCAGCTGACTGGGCCACCCGCCCTGGGCACTATGACCCGGCCCCGCCGGGGAACATGCCGGTCCCCAGCAGGTGTGTCTGTCACTCATCACCGGTGCCCTTCCTGGATCTGAGGCTTCCCTGCTCCTCCCAGGCCCAGGGCTCGACCCCGTGAGCGGAGATGCCCCCGTTCACGCACCGTGTTCTCTCAAGGCTGCAAGAACCCAAGTTAGGCACACACCTTGCGCCCCCTGGGGGAACCTGAGCGACCTCTGTGACCTCTCTGAGCCCCCAGGGTGCTCGTCCATGAAGCGGGGAGACGCAGCCAGGCAAGCTGGACGCTCCGAGGGGCACGTGAGCTCACGGATACCGCCGGCTCTGAGGAGCCTCTGGCTTACCAGCCCGGCTTGGCCACTGCCGCTTCCCTCCAGCTCTTCTTCATCCTGTCCCCTCCCCCACCCTGCTGTTCCTTGTCCCTTGGTCACTTATTGACCAATCCAATATTTCTTAACGTTCAGTTAGCGAGACCTCCTTTGTGGTGTGTTGTTCCACGCCGGGGCCGCCACGAGGCCTGTCCGTCCACCCTGGATGGCTCTGCCCCTGCTCACGTCCCCACCGCGTGCGCCCCCCACCCTGTCCCCCTTCACGAAGGTCGTGACTGGACAGCAGGATGACCTCGTGATTATAGGCTCCCCTCTGCTCTTTCCACTCTCGTCACCGGATCTTTCCCTTTTCCTAAGTTTGAAACCAGAGCTCACACCGTCCTTGTGTCTTAAACAATCAGTTCAAAGATACTGTTCCTGGGCCTTTTGGCCCCTGATGCTTCTGAGAAGTCAAAGGCCAGTCGCGTCCCTGATACCCCATGTGGGGTTCCCTCCCCCTCTGGCGGCTTTTCAAGATTCCCTTTGCTCTGTATTAAACAGCTTGAGGACGACGTGGGGACGTGTGGATTTCTCCCAGAGACCCTTTCACCTTCTTGGAGCTATAAGTTTGTTTTCCCCCTTTCAAAAATCAGTTTTGTGGGGGGGATTGTGAGCTACTTGTTTCTCCAAACATGTGTCCTCGACAGTCTCCACAGGGACTGCTCACGTGTCCAGCTGGTGCATGCCACAGACTCCGGAGGCTCCACTCCCGTTTCCCCGATCCTTTCCCTGCCTGCCGTCCCCAAACTGGGTCATTCCTTGTGATTTATGCTCATATTCACGTATTTGTTCTCCTGGCACCTCCCACCTGCTATGAAGCCCAACCTCTAAGGACCATCCTTCAACTACAACACTTTCTTTTTGGTTGGAGAATTTGCATTTGGTTCTTTTCCAGTCCTGTGCCCCCCCCGCAGACATGCTCTGTCTGCTGACTCACCATGACTTTGGTCTTTCGAGTGTATTTATAGAGCTGCATTAAAGATTTTACTTTTAGGGGCGCCTGGGGGGGGCTCAGGTCACGATCCCAGAGTGCTGGGATCCAGCCCCGCCCGGGGCTCCCTGCTTGGCGGAGCACCTGCTTCTCCCTCTCCCATCTCAGAAGAGAAAAGAAGACATTTCTCCACTGAAAACCCCATTTCCTGGTTATGAAAATGATTCAGAGATTTTTTTTTTTTTTTTCATTTCTGTACTGATGCCCAACCTTCTTGTTTTGTTGTTCGATCCCAGACCCCGGACCCGGCCCATATTACCGCACAAACGCGGAGGCGTCTCCTCCCCGGGCATTGCTTACAGCCCAAGTGCTGGGCCGCGCTCAGATCCCCAGTCCAGAACAAAGGCAGCAGGTGACCAGAAAGCACCCAGGTCCTCTCTCTCTGCAGCAGGTGCACAGGAACTCAGAAAGCCCCGAGGGACCTCACATGGGGCCCGGGGTCCCGCGGTGCACGGCGGGGCTGGCTGCGCCCTGGGGGCACAGCTGGGCCTCCAATCCTGCCGCACTCTGCCATCATGCTCACCACCACATAAGGGGGCTCCTGGGGCCCCCACGGCGGGGTCCTAATTGTCTCCTTGGTGGAGCCCCGTGCTCCCCCTCCCAGCACAACTAAATGACTGCCTAATAGCCCCATAAATGGCCATCTGATTAACCCGGTCCCCAAAGGAGGGCTACCCGGACGGGCAGCACAGCAGGGCACAGCGCAGGGACTCCCATCTATCTTTGTCACCCGAGGAGCCCACACTCATTTGTCAGCCCTGACAGGCGCTGCTCGTCGTCAGAAGGGCAGTAACACGTGCAGAACTCTTCGTTCTGCACACGTGCAGAAGACCCTTTACCCTCCTTTCTCCCGACAGCATGGCAGTGGGTCTGGCCAGGCCAGCCAGGTCCTTGGTGGAAGGAAAGGACCCGAAACCCGGGAGACAAAAGAGGCCATGCTGAGGGAGGAGAACAAATGGATAAGTCCCAAGGCCCCCGTGCATGAGTCTGATCTGTACTACGAAAGGGGACAGTCATGTCCGCCCAGCCACGGGCCAGCGGCCCACGTCCCCTCCCCCAGCTGCAGGAGCGTTATGGGGGCAGGGAAGCTAGGAGGAGGGAAGGCCAGGCAGGGGGCTCTCGTCCATTCTGCGGAGATGGGGACAGACAGCAGACCCCAGGCTTGCCCCGCTGATACCCTAGAGCACAGGGCGGCAGCCAGCCACGGGAGGACGCTGGGTGCCGCTACCCCTCGATGGAGCCATCCACTACTCTGACAAAGGGTTGCCCCGCCCTCTGCCCCCCCTCCTGGCCTATAAGTCCCTACTCAGCTGTTCTTTCTCTTGCAGGGACACCCCTCGAGGAAGGGGCTCTCAGGCCAGCCCAGGCTGAGCAGAGACGAGACCAAGTAGATCCCCGGCCTCTGGGTCTGCCGTGGGGTCTTGGCTCACTCATACAGGAGAGAACGCCTCTCCTGGTGGGCCCTGGATGCAGTTCCATCTGGGGAGCCTTGATGGGATCCATATGGTCCAGAAGTAGAAGGGTTGAAAGCAACCTCAGACCGTCAGGAACTCGCAGCCCTTACTGTGGCAAGCACCCTGGGCTTCATGAGAATGCCTCCAGCTGTCTCCGTTAGTTTGATGTGAGCTCAACCTTTTAAATTATGCTTAAGAAAATACTGGACTGGATCAAAGTGTTTTCAGTTGTAAGTCATGAAAGGCCAACCCAAGTTGTCTTAAACCATAAGGAGAATTTGTCAGCTGGCGTGAAAATACCCCCAATGAGAGTATGAGCTTCAGGTGTGGTTCGATCAAGGCTCCAGTTCCTTTTCCCTGAGATGCCGAGCCCTGCACACCTGCCTATGGTCTGGCTGGTTCCTCTTAGAAAAGTCAACATATGCCCACTGTACACCTGACATTTGCACACCATGTAGCCCAGAAGGAAAAGCTTTCTTTCCCCAAACTGCAAAGAGATGAAACGCCTACTTTAAGGTGCTTATTCTGGTCAGTGAACACTAGGACTCTCCTCGTAGTTGAAGCAATCATAATGGCCAAGAATGTCACTTGGTATGTTATTGCCCTTCCTTAACCATTGCCTGTCGGGCGGGGCTGCACGGAGGGTTGTGGGGCGAGGGGACCCCTTCGAAGCAGGGCATGTCCAAGCCACTCCAGCCTGGGCTGCTGGTGGTGGGGAGGGGGCATAGTCCATCCCCTCCCTAAGGTTAGTTCCTCAGCTTTGAGTGACGACTGCGTATTGAATTCGGTTGAAGTTCCTTCTTCACTGGTATGCCGTGTCTTCCTGGGATACGTTACTGTATCACGTTAATAGATTCATAATTTCGAAAGGCGAAAGGCCTTAAATTGGAGGGAGAATCCCACTTGAAGGGGATATTTTATCTTATTCTTTTCATAGTCTGTGCAAGTTTCTGCCATTATTTTATGTAAGGTTTTTTGGTGTTTTTTTTTTTTTTTCATGGTCATCCTGAGTGGAGATTGGTTTAAAGTTTTCCTATCTTTGTGCTAATTTTGTCAGATTTTGGTAACCATGTTACGCGAGTTTTATAAAAGGAATTTGGAAGCCATCCTTCTCTCCCTAGGATCTGGAAGGGTTTAAATAGAATCAGGTTCATCTGTTACTCGAACACTTGAAGGAGTTTACCTTTAAGACCATCTGGATTTGGTGCTTTCGTGGAGAAGTTGCTTTTTTTTTTTATAACTTTCTCAATTTCTTCCATTGTTTTGAGTGTGTTGAGATTTCCCATCAGTTTTGGAGTCAGTTTTGATCATGTGGATTTCCTGGAATATGACTTACTTCGCGGATCATTTCCAATGTATGTGCACTGAATTTTGTGCAAAATCTTCTTTTGTTATTATTTCCTTTGGATCTGTGTTATTTTCTCTCGCCTGTTTCTAAAGCAGCGCATTGGAGCTTTCTCCGATGAGTTACCGTCTCATCGTGTGTCTTGCTGACGCCAGCTGCATCTCAACATCATGTAGAACCCCACCAACTTAGCTTGTCTTTCTGAACTTGTTGAATTGGATGCTTAATTCCTTTGTGCTACTCCTTTCTTACGTAACACCCTCCTAAATTGCTGGGTTCGGCGGAGGAGACGAGATATCTTACCTCCCAAGCAAGGGGGCCAGGAGGTGGTTGGATGGACGGTCGCTGGTTGAGTAAACAGTGTGCAGACCGCACCCGAGAAGACCATTTACTGGGGCAAAGCTGTGCTCGAGGAAGACCCGACTCCAAGGGGGCCACGTAGGGGGAGACCATACAGTCTCCGGGCCAAGCTGGTGAATGAGCAGAGGGGAGTCGAGGGTCTCTGCAGCTGGGACTCAGAGACCTGGTGCCCGACCCTCCCTGAGCTCAGCCGGCTACACCCGCCAGATGAGCCCCAGAAGGCAGGGAGGCCGGACCGAGATCTGGGCTGCCCTTGTCTCCCCCTACCTGCTGGAACCCTCAGAACCGTCACAGTACCTTGTGATCCCAAGGGTTTTGTGACACTTACGACATGGGTCCTGGAGATGCCCGTGTCCCTCCTTTCTGGAAATTGTTCATAAGCTTCTCCCCTCAGCTTTCTTTGCTATTTTCTGGAACTCGTGCTGGAACCCGGGCCCCCGGTGTGCCTTCTGTCCTGTTCCCCTCCCCTCCCACTTCCTTTACGTGCCCCGTCCCGCAGATTCCTTCGCTTACGACTCCACACCTTCCACTGGTGCAACACGCGGAAGCCAGAGACAGAAGATAGGACGCTCAGGGAAAGCAGCCAGACACAGAGACCATGTGTCGTAAGGAATTTTGTATTACATGAAGCTCACCTCTATTAAAAAAAATAAATAAATCTTTCCAAAAAGCAAGGGAAGGCGAGTAACAACAAAGCAATCAGCCACCGTGCTCTAATTCCCAAGACCTCCGTCTGGTTCTCTGGGTCCCTGGCGTCCGTGGCATCCACTCGGCTGGCTGTTGACGGAACTGCGCCCCCTCCCCGAGCCTCCAGGACACACTCTCGGGTTCCCCTCTCCTGCCTGCACTAGCCCAGCCTTCTCTCAAACTACTTGTAGATATTTGCTCTACACTATCTTCTGTTTGAGGCTGTGGCTGTTGTTAAAGAGGGTCACACCATTTTTCGAAGTCCTTCCCTTCAGGACGCCATGTGCAATCCCCCCTCCAGTCCACACCCTCTCCCGTGAGAGTGGACTGGACCCAGGGACTGCTCCAACGGAGGGAAGAAACGTCAGGGAAGGGTCGCGGCATCCTAGACTCAGTTATGAAAGGCCACCGGTTTGCGGCTCTCGGATCAGTCTGGCTGGGGGAAGCCAGCGGTTGTGTTACGACAACACTCAAGCAGCCTGTAGAGATCCACGGGGCAGGGAGCTGAAGCCTCCCAGCACCGACCAGCACGGAGCCCAGGCCTCCTGTCCACAGCCACGTGGGCGGGCACCTTGGGGGTCGTCTTCCTGCCTTCACGGCTGAACCTCGCAAGAGATCTTGGGCCGGAACCATCCAGCCAAGACACTCCCAAGCACCGGACCCACAAGAACTATGGCACATAAACCACCATCCTAGGCGGCTCGTTTTAGGGGTGATTTGTTACTCAGCAGCCGATCGTGAATACAAACGCTTTCCTCGCGTCTTTGGTTATGATTCATCGGACTGCGTTTTCCAGAACGAGGACCTTCAAAGTGGGGATCCGCTCTATCTCTGGGCAAGGCTTCCCACTTACAGGTGGGGTTTTAGGATGCTTCGGGAGGGAGGCGGCCTCATCTCTGGGGTCTTTCAATGTGTTTAAAAGAGAACAGTGATTTGCTCCCAGAAGAGGGGCCGTTGCTGCCACTGAGATGCAGAGGGGACAGGAGAAGGAGGTGACCGTGCAGATGGTGGGCTCAGCCCCACCTCGCCGAGACCCCACATCCGCCTGGGTTCCAGGGGACACACGAGGATCCTCACCTGTGCCCCTCCACAAGCTCTGCACAGGCAGCAAGAGTGCGGCATAGACATTCGTAGACGCGCAAGCGTGGCTGCCTTCCAGCAGGATTTTATTTACAAACACAGGTGGTACAGGAAAGAGAACAGGTGGCTGGTAGGATCTGGCCCATGGGTCTTCGTTTGTCTGCTTCTGCTCCAAAAGATGAGAAAATTATCCCACCCTTCTTCCTGTCTTTTGTGTTCCCTTTGTCTGCCAGCGGCTGTGATGATAGCCTTATTTTAAGTTATTTCGGTGATTCACTTTATCACAACAAAAAGAATGAGGAATTGCGAGAGGCAACATCAAGAGAATGAGAAGACAAGCCACGGACCGGGAGAAAATACTTGCACAGACGCGTCTGATAAAGGACCCTCACCACAAACACACCAAGACCTCCTAAGACTCGACAGTAAGAGAAGCGTCGGCCTTCAGCTCAGGTCATGGTCCCAGGGAACTGGGATCGAGCCCCACGTCGGGTCCCCCGGTCCACGAGGACTCTGCTTCTCCCTCGGCCTCTGCCTGCCTCTCTTGTGCTCATGCTCTCTCTCTCTGTCTCTCTCAAATAAACAAATAAAATCTTAAAAAAAAAAAAAGACTCAACAATAAAAAAACAAACAACCTGATTTAAAAGACCTGAGCAGACACTGCTGGCGGCTAAGCACACGGAAAAGCATGCGTGGGAACAGCCGTGGCAGGCCACCATGCACCTGTGACACACAGAGCCCCGAATCCTGGCGAGGACATGCAGCCACAGGGCGCACCATCCGAGGCTGCTGGGAACGTGAAATAGGGCGGCTCCGGAAGACATGCTGAGGCTTCTTACAAAACCGAGCACTCTCCTGCCACGGGCCCCGGCGACCGCGCTCTTGGTGTTTACCCAAAAGAGCTGAACACTTTATCCACACAAAACCCCGCACATAGATGTTGCCAGCTGCCTCGTTCCTGATTACCAAAACTTGGACGCCCCCTGAGATGTCCTTCAGCAGGTGCGTGGGTACATGAAGCACGGACCGTCCGGAGAACGGAATATTCCTCAGCACGAGAGAGAAACCCACTATCCCGCTGCTGAAAACGTGCCAGGGTCTCAAACGCAGTCTCCGAGTTGAAAGAAGCCAGTCTGAAAAGGCTCCGAGCTGTGTAATTCCCACCATATGATGTGCTGGAAAGAGCACAGCCAAGCAGACAATAAAAGACGGGCGTGTGCCAGGGCGGGAGGGAGGGACTGGCGGAGGGCAGGGGAGTCTGAAGGCAGGGAAAGGGCTCGATGTGACACTTTGCATTTGCCCAAATGCAGCGTGCACGCACCGGTCGGGAGCCCCAGCGTAAACACTGGACTCCGGGGGACGATGACGGGCCAGCGCGGGTTCCCCAACGGCTCAGACACGCTGAGGGGGAGATGGGCGCTGGGGGAGGCTGTGTGTGCATGTGCCGGGCAGGGGGAGAGCTGGAGGCATCTGGAAATCTCGGACCAACCTCTCCCTTTGCCGTGAATCTAAATCTGCCCTAAAAACATTAAGTCTTCTTTTAAAAGGTTTTATTGATTTATTAGAGGGAGGGAGTGCGTGGGGGGAGGGGCAGAGGGGGAAGCAGGCTCCCTGCTGAGCAGCAAACCCAACGAGGGACTTGATCCCCGGACCCTGAGATCATGGCCTGAGCTGAAGGCAGAGGCTTCACTGAATGGTGAAGGCATCCCCCCCCCCAAATTAAGTCTTTTAAAAATAAGTGAAAGGAAAACTTATAAAAATACATGTGTATAGTGGAGCTTTATGTCTCGCAGCCCACCCTCTGCCGCAACACTTGGCAGGTGCTCCTCCCCCGGTTCCATAGCCGAGCGCCCTGCATGCGCCCCCAAGGATTAACCATTCTCCGTGGGGGACGACCTTCCGAATAACGTTTGCCAGTTTCTGTGTTGATAATACTGCCACTGAGGCCGAGCTCAAGCCACGGACAGGATGTCAGTGGCCAGCGGAAGTTCTGAGAATTCAATAAGGGGCTCTCGCGACCCTCCGTGAGCGGTTCCGGCGGGTCTCTGGCTGCGGTGGGCGAGGACAAGCCCAGCCCCGCTCCCTCTCCCGCTGTAAGGGAATTGACTTTGCTCCCCGGTTGCCAGGAGTGCCTTCTCTTTGGAATTCTGGCCTCGCAGCCACCACGTGGAGCCCTGGTGGGTTTGCTCTTGTCCAGGGCCACTGACCTGAGCTGTGTGTGCCCGGGCTCGGCTGGATCTCTGAGGCAGCAACTCTTGACACGCCCCTCCCCGGCCGAAGAGCCCCACGGCTCAGGGGTAGAAACGTGGGCTTTCCGGGGGGCTGCAGTTCCGTGGCCCGCAGTGGCTGTGTGGCTGCTCTGGGGAGGACCCCCGTGCTCTGGCCAGTCCCAGAGCTCTGGAGATGGGTAGTTTAGAAGATCGGCCCAGGCCTGCCACTGTGTGGGGTTAGAGCATTAGGAAACCTCGAGTAACCCTTCTGTCCTATAGATGCACAGTGGCAGAGAGAGTGGGAGGCCACGGTGGGTCGGGACTCCACTCGGAAGAGATTTCAGCTCCTGGGTTTTGCAGCAGGAACCCCTGCCCTGCATCCCCCCTCAACTGTCTCTGCCGGGAGGGCCCTGCATGGATAGGTCAGGGATCCCGGCCTTTGTGTGGGCACGACTCCCTCTCACGTCACCTTGACAAAGCCCGGGGCACTGAAGCTGAGCAGGATGGGGGACGCCCTCCAGGGAGAGGCATGTGGAAGAGCAGGACCCAGAGTCTGAGGGGCCAGGAGCTGCGAGGGGGTCCAGCGCCCTCCAGAATGCACCTGGTTCCCAGCGTCCACGACAGGCCCTCCATCAGTAAGTCCAAAAACATTTGCTGGGCCCCTGCTCTGGACCGCCGGAGACCAAAGCACAGGCCATTTTGATTGTGGTACGAGCCGGTGTTAAGGTAAGCATTGCTCCCACGCTATAGATAAGGACACTGTAAGTGCCCCAAGGTCACCCAGCAGGCCAGCGGCCAGGCCCAGGCTCCCCCACCCCCAGGCTGTGCGGTCCCGAAGCCCAAACTCACCCTGTCTGATGTCGTCTCCGTCAGCGGACGCCCAGGGCCCCACGTCAGGGGCGCTGACTGTCCTCCGGCCCTAGCCCCTCCACAAGCACCCTCATCAGGGCCCAGCCTGGTGCCAGCTGCTGGCAAGAGGCTGCCAGGCCTGTGCTCTCCCGCCGTGGGCCCCTCCAGCATCCTGGAAAGCCACCACACGCAGGAAACCTTCAACATCCAAATCTCCAGACCCCGTGATGCGTCGCAGTAGGATTTTTGTCCGAGAAACGTCCCAGCGTGCCCAAAAATGTCCCTCCCAGCATCGCTTCTAACAGTACAAAAACGGAAACCAACCTGCTGTCCCCAACAGCCGGCATTCAGGCCAAAAAGTTGTAGTAACATCGGCAGACAGGAGCGCGCACGTCCAAAACTTCGGCTGCGAAGACTCGAGGGACATGGAAAGCAGCTCTGATGTGACGTGCAGAACAGAAAGGGGTTAAAAAGGGCTCAGATTTAGAAACCGGATGGAGATAAATACAGAAAAGAATACGCCGAAACGCGAATTATAACGGGTTCCAAGGGAGAACTTTGAGGGTTCTGTTCCCCCTCAGACACACCTTCTCTGCACCAACATTACAGCACCTTGTGGTCCATCTCCAGGCACAGAAGAAGGGACGTTTTAGCTGCAAAACTTATTTATAAGACCTGAGCCAGATGATGAAGACTCTTGGAACTACATCCCATAAATGATTCAGGTGCTGGGCAGACGGAGGGGGTCCCTGATATCATCCTTCAGTCTGTGAACGCTGTCTCACAGGAGAAAAATGAGCCTCACTCCGTGGGACAGCAGGAAGCAGAATGGGAGGGGAAGAGGAAGCGTCTTTTTGTTCTGCCAAAGAAAAGACTCTCTAAGAGCAAAATTTCTCAAGAATAGACAGGGATGCCCCTCAGGTAGGGAGCACACCGTCCCTAGAGGTATCCAAGCTGAAGTCAGAGCTGCGGTCGTCTGATTCCAACAAGGGGGTTGAAAGAAGAAGGAAGAAAATCAAGACGTGGCAGACCACCCTCCCTGCCACCACCCAGCAGGCCTTCCTGTCGCCCCACCACCACCCCTGGACACGGGGACAAACCTGGTGAGGGCAGTGACTGGCCGGGAGAGAGAACAGAGAAATCAAGGCAGGACACAGAAGTGACAGCCCCTTCAGGGACCATCCAAGCTTGCTGTGTGTATCATACACACACATGCATGCACATGCTACACACACACACACACACACACACACCCAGACATGCACACGTGCGTGCTTGCGGCCACTTTCCCAAGAAGAAATTAATGACCCCTGGGCTGTTCGTTGTTCCTTGACTCTGGAGCCAGAAAGCACCCCAGTCACTCCGGTCCCATCTGAACCAGTCTCTGATGGAAGGTGGTGTTTGTCGAAATAATGAAATGTCTCTGGGAGGTGGGGCCCCACACGGCCCAAGGGAAGAGGGGAGCCCACCTCCCTCCATATCTTATTCCGGGAAGGGCCGTCCAGTAATGAAAACCTTCGTGTCTGCGTTGCTGGCTGGCGCAGAGGATGCCACGGCGTTTCCCAAGGGCGCCCAGGGAAGGGTCGATCAATGAAACCCATCGGGCCGCGGCTTTCTCAAAGCCACCCTGGGCGTGATCCTGGGCCTGGGAGTGGTTATGTCAGGCCCCTTCTCCTGAGGACAAAAGTAAAACAACTCTCCACGCCAGCTCTCTTCCACGGAGCACGTTGGTTTCTTCTAACGCACATTTGCTGCGTATTTTGGGTTCTGGGGCAGCCCGGGGGCCATTCGGGATGAGACATTCCTAGCATACGAAGGGTGGGAAGGGTCCTGCTGAAGCCCTCAGCACCCTTAAAAACATCAGTTTATTCAGATAATCCTAGATTCACGGTAGCAATAAGCAGCAGGGCAGGGACCCGGGAGTGCGTGACTCGGTTTCCCCAGGGACCACACTTGACAAAACAATGACATGGCGACCAGGACGTCGACGTTAACACAACCCACCGAGCTTGTTTGGATTCCTGCCTGACTCCTACTCGTGCTGCATGGGCTCCACGTAACGTTCAGGGCCCACGGACACAAGCCCATGGGTGAACCTGGGCACCTTGTGACGCCTGCCGGCAATCATGCTCACCTCCGTCCAGCCCCCAGCACACCTCCCCTCGGCCCCCACGACTCTGTTCTCCGCGTCTGCAGTCTTGTCGTTCTGCAAATGGTAGGCAGAGACAGTGCAGCATGGCACCCTGGGGCCTGGGGGCCTTCAGCAAGCGTCCATGTCCAAAGACGAGACGTTCCCTTCCTCCTCACAGCGGAGAAGTGTCCCCTCATGTGGACAGAGCAGTGCTCACCCACCCACCCGCCAAAGCCCGCCGGGCTGATCCCTGCTTGGACTATTACAATACGGTGGCCGTGAAGACTGCATGCAGATTTCCATGGGAACGTGAGTGGTTGTTTCTCCAGGAAAAACGCTTAGGCATGCACTTTGCTGGGCTGTTTGGTCATTGCGCATCTTGTTTTTGGTTTTGGTTTTTTAACTGACAAACTGTTTTCCCTAGAGTCTGCACCGCTCTGCATTCCCACCGGCCTTGGACGGACCATTGGCTTCGCAACATCCCGACAGGTGCGTGCCAATGTCTCGTGGCTACAGTCGGCGTCTCCCTGACGGCCAATGCGTCTGACGCCTTCTCTTGCTACCAGCAGTCCTGACCCCACAAGAAAGGTTCGGGGCTGGCCTTGCTGGGGGCTCCTGCTCCCCCTGACCCCAGGAGCAGATCGCAGAAGATCTGGAGGGCAGCCCCAGGCACGTGAGGCCATAGGACCAAGGCTCAGCTGAGGACTCGCTCTGTCTTGAGCCGAGCCAATGTCTCTTTCAGCCACTGGGTTTCCGTCACTTGCATCCAAAAACCTCGGTTGAGTACAGACGGGCTCCAGACACCCTGACATTTCAGAGTTGTTCACGGGTCTTGGTTTGCTGGCGTGAGAACCTGCCTTTGCAACGGCCCCCGGGCATGCTTGTGGGTGTGGGCACTGTGGTTCTTTCTCCCTCTTGCTCTATTTCTTCTTAATGCCTGAGGCCTTGTTGACATGGAACTGATGCAGGAGAAACGCACCTGTTTGGGTCCCCACTTTGATGGGTTTGGACCTATGAACGCGCCCGTGACTCCATCGCCCCGATCAAGGTACTGAACACGCCCAGAGGCTCCGACAAGGTCCGGTGCGCTTCCGTGTGGCTTCTGTTGTTTTGTGTGTGTGGTTTGGGGTTGGGGTTTTGGGGTGGTGAGCACACAAGACCGATCTGCACGTGGTTAACGTGCACATTTCTGCACCGGCAGCCTGCACGCTGCATGGAAGCAACACTCCCTGCCCGCCCCACAGAGTGCCAGCCGTCCTCACGTGTGGACGGGGAGGAAGGGCCCCTGCTCTTTCCCAGCAAGGAGCCATCCTGGGAGGGTCTCGGGACGGGGAGCAGACCAGGGTCTGTGTGTGCAGTTGGAAGCTCCGGGAGAGACCCAGCCTGTGACCACCGTGCTCTGTGACCCGCACCCCATGCCCCTCGGGTGCACGGATGCCTCTTACATGCAGCTGCATAGGACAGGCATGGGGACAAGTTCACTTGGGGCTGGCATCTCTCAGCTGGGCTTCAGAAGAGGCTTCTGCCATCCTTTGGCCACAACTCACACTTGCAACTCTGTCCGGCTCTCCGACCCAACAGTGGTCCCTGGAAGTCGGGACATCTATCTGCCCACCCCCGCACACACAGCAGAGCCTGAAGCCACCCAACGCCTGTTTGTGGCATTAGCCAACCTTGACTTACCAGTCTGTGCAATGGGCACATGCCTGGCTTCCAGTGCCGATTCCATAAGTCCGAGGGAATCCCAGACCCTCTGTGTGTGTCCCATCCGCTCAGCCCAGAGAGCGGCCTTGGTGTGGGAAGACAGAGGGCTCCGGAACTCTGCGCGCTGGGACAGAGGCAGCGGCCAGGTTGGTCTGGGATGGCCCAGCGCGGTCCTGCTTCTCTCGCTGGCAGTGTCCTGTTCAGGCAGAGACGGCCCGCGTTAGCACCGGTTTCTACCCTCCGAGCAAACTGGCAGACTGCGTCTACCCCAGAGAGCAGAGTGGCCGGGAGAGAAGCCACGAGGCCGCGAGGAGGCCAAGCTGCTGAGGGCGACAAAGGGAAGGCCCCAACTCAGTCTTGGCAGATTCAGGAGGGCTTCCTGGAGGAAGTGACGTCTAAGAGGAGACCAGAAGGACGAGGAGAAGCCAGTGGGAGGTGGTCCATTACAAGGCCCAAAGACAAGAGGCGGCTGGTGGGAACTGCGAATGCCAAGTGACTTTAACTGTGCGGCTCTCGCCGCACAGACGGCAGCACCAGGGAGAGGCGGCCCGAGGGCAAGGGGGCCACAGCACGGGCCAGGCTTCAGGCATCAGCCGAGGGCGTGGGAAGCCGCGGGTCTGTCCAGACTGCCCTTGTTCCTTGTTCTCACACCTGGGAACGTACTCGCAGCGCCTCCGACACAGGTAGGCCGGGGAAGGGAACGCCAGCTGGGTATCCGCCTGGAGACCGCAGACCCCATGCAGGACCGTCCCCCTCCGGATGCCGCATCTGCAAGCCCAGGTTGTCACAGGTGCCTCTGACCCGGGCTGGAGATCCGAGGTTCCCACCACCCCCTGCCTGGGTTCGGCTGGTGAGTGACCGTGGCTCACGGGACTCGGGGAAACACTTGCTCACAGTTCCCGGCTTATTAAAGGACACGATGAAGGCCACGGGTGAGCAGCTGGAGGAGGAGGTGCACAGGGCGAGGTCTGGCAGGGTCCTGAGAACGGGAGCTTCTGTCCCCATGGAGCTGGGGTGCGTCACCTGCCCCTCCCCTGGTATGTATTCCCCAGCCCAGAAGCCCCCCGTCCCCAACTATTGTCCCCGGGAGGCATCACACGTGGGCAGGATCGATTTTAACTGTTTCCAGCTCCTCTCCCCTCCCTGGGGAACAGGGGGACAGGGCTGAAAACTCCAAGCTTCCGGTCCTGTCCGTCCTTCTGCCGGTCAGCCCCAGCCGGGAGCCGGCCAGGAGTCCACCCAGAGTCACCTCGACAGGACAAACGAGGCTTCCTGTGTTCTGGCCACTCAGGGGTTTACAAGGGTTTCAGGGGCCTGTGTCAGGAACCGGGACAAAGACTGAATATGTATTTATTATTATAAACCACAAGATCACCATCCCCAGGTGGTGCTTCTAGTGAGGGATCTGGTGAGGGATCTGGTGAGGGACCAGGGGATCCTGATGAATGGGTGGTGAGGAACCAGGAGAGGGGTCTGTGAGGCTGGACAGAACGCCCAGACGGGGCTGGAACCAAGGTGGGACGTGGGCTGGAGGGAAGGGTGTGGGGTCGAGAAATGTCCAGGGGAACGTCTACCAGGATCCTGGGTCCCCCCAACATGACAGTGAGGGTGTTGGGGCTCTCGGCCCAAACCACTGGGCGCCATCTCCCGGGAAGCTGGTGAGGACCCTGTGTTCAGGTGTGAATTCCAGACGACCACAGAGTGGGTGAGTTAAGGGCCAGTACGGAAAGCAGGATCCTCGCCTCAGGGAACTTATTACAAGAATCAGCCTCATGGGTGTTAGAGACACCAGAAACACCCACAGGAGAAGGCGACGTGGCCCAGGGACTTCCCACGGGGGGGAAGGCCTTACCCCAGAGCGGCCACAAACGTGTTGTTTCCAGATCCCCGGAGCCAGGATCCTGGGAACCCTGAGACCACAGAGGAGACTCAGACATGGTCAAGGACAGTCCGGAGACAGGAGGTAAAGCCGGGGCGAGGGACACCCACCTCTCCCCTCCTCCCCGCTCCCCTCACCTGCCAGCAGTCACAGGAGAAAAGTGGCCCATGGCTCGATCTGAACGGGACCCAGTAGGTAAGGGAGGCTGGAATGTGGTGTTTGCGAGGGCTGGCCAAGCCCCAGCCCCTCTGCCCTGTGACACAGAGAAGAGCAGGGGAAGGACAGGGAATAAATGTGAAAGCAGACAAGGATCCCTAACCACCTCGGAAAGGGATCCTTAACCAGCTCCCCGAGCAGCTCCCTAACCAGATCCCTAACCAGGTCTCTAACCAGATCCAACCTGACCCCTAGCCTGATCCCTCACCAGACCCCTCACCAGAACGACTAACAGCAGGTCCTGCCGCCTGCATTAAAGCTGCGGTTCCGGTCACCGAGCCAGGATTTGAGAACGTGCTCATGGTCCGTTGATCCACATGAAACTGCCAAGCGTTTTCAGGTCAGATCTGTGCAGTACAGGTCACACCGTGAACCGTCTCTGGAAACAGCACAGGGCCCGGCGGCAGGGACCGGCTCAGGACAGCGGGGGTTGAGGTGGGGACAGCGCTCTGGGCTCTGAGCTTCTGTGTTCTGGGAACTCTGCAGCTGCGCGCACCCATTCGAAAAGCGAGAATACGGATATTTTTAAGTGATGCCTGTGGTGTGGAGCGTTCACGCGTGGGTTTCACTTCTGAGGTTAGCGTTTTGGCAGTGGTGCGGGGGGAGGGCAGAGCCGGACCCCAGAGGGAGGCGGGGAGGCCGCGTGAACGGTGGACAGGGGCAGGCACCCGGGGGGTGTCTGCGCCCCCCCAAGCTCAGCTTCTTCCCCGTGGTGGGGTCTGCTCCCTCCACCAATCCGTTGTGAAGCCCGGTGTTGGGTCCCTCCAGCAGCCCGACTGCAGGGTTTCAGGGAGAGGGAGAGGGCGCCGCGTGGAAAACAGGGCAGCCGGCCGGAGGTGGGACGTACGGGACAGACGGCACATCCAGGTGTTTCACGACATCGTCTACTTCCCTTCCGGAGTGTGGGTCTTTGCAGACTCAGCTCCAAGCCTGAGGCATCTCGCTGGAAAAGAGGGGTGACTCAGGGTCCTGGAGAGCCGAAGGGTCAGATTGTTCTTGCTGCCCCTCGGGGATCGGCTGTGTGGTCTCGGGTCCGTGATGCAGCTGCTCTGAGCATCTGGGGTTCTCTGGCTGCAAAATGGAGCTATTGTTGCTGCTTGCTGGGAAGACTGACATGCGGGGACTCAAGGAATTCCTTCGACGTGCTGAATCTGGAAAGCATGCAGCAGAGTAACAACCTGCTTATTCCAACACGGTTTGGGGAAATTCCAGTCCGCTCGGCCGCCTTTGGAGGCTCGTGACTTCCTCTTACCCGAATGCCTTCCTTAGAGGCCCAGCTCCAAGCACAGCCGTCCTGGGGGTCCGGTAGGGGACCCGGGACCCCACACTCTGTCCACAGCCCTGCTTTGGGCTCGATGGCCGGACAAGCCGAGTACGGAGGCCACCGGCCCCAACCCCGCTCCTTCCTGCGGTCCTTCTGGAAAACCACCATGTCTCCTCACTGCAGAGAGACACGCAGTATTGAAATCGCTCCCCTAATCTTTATGCGATTGCCTTCTCGCTGATAGAAATATCGCCTCTTGCGGAGTATTTATTGTCTGCTTCTCTCCAAAGTATTGACTTTATGTAACAGTTTGATATACATCAAATCCTTTGCGGATTTAATAAACTCCTCTGGTCAGCCTTCTGTTGTGAACACGGTGAGATTTATGGTCGTCTTGGTGTAAAACCCTTTTTCCTTGAAATTTTCTACTTCCAGATATCAAAAGATAAGAAAGGAAGCATTTATCACCTTGGAAAACGCACCCCACGCCTGGCTGCTGGGTGTGAGTCACAAATGACGAGTGGTTTAAGGACTAAAATATGACAAATGCGGGGCCGTCCCATGGCGGAGGCCCCAAGGAGAGCGGGATTTAAACAAAAGGCCCTCCTCTTCCCCTCAAAAGGCATTTGTCTCTACAATTAATCAGGCGAGCTTCCGGGGCAGAGAGCAGTCTGATTGGAATTGGATCTGTCACCTCGGCGGGACTTGGCTGGGACGTTAGCAGGGGAGTGCTTGGGGAACCCGTTTACACGAAGCCAATTTCATTCCCGGCCGGTCCTGGGCACCTGCAGACAGGAGCTGCTGAGCTGGATGTGCTCATGTAGGTGTGTGGGGGCAGGAGAGCCCCTGTGTGCACCCTGACTTCCCCTGGGGTGCTCGTGCAGGTGTGGTAGGGGACAGACCCCCGAGTACACCCTGACTCCCTCCAGAATGCCCTTGCTCCTTCCAGGACCATCCTGGGTCTCCCACGCCAGGGACCGAATCAGCTGTGTGCACCTGCTGCCGCCTAGACTGAGTCTGCCAGGAGATTGAAGGACTCTTTGCCAAGGAAAGAAACATGTGAATGAATGAAGGCATGAATCGGGTCCAGATCGCCTAGAAGAGATAAAGGAAAGCCAGCCTGGGAGGCCCTGGGGTATATAGGTATTATTAATTCCCCGCGGTCAGAAGAGACACTCTGCAGAAGGAAACACCCCCTCCGCGAGCCGTCTGCAGGGGTCGAGACGGGAAGGCCCCCGGCCCTCTGGGTGCTTCCGGGAACAAAGGGTGGGAGGGGGGACGTGGAGGAGAAACTGAAAGGGGGGTTGGTTGCGTCTTGAAGCCTCCCGTGAAAACTAAATGCGGTGAGGAAAGTGGGTTTCCACATTTAATAGTGTTTCTTTTTTTTTTTTAATTTTTTTTTAAGATTTTATTTATTTATTTGATAGACAGAGATCGCAAGTGGGCAGAGAGACAGGCAGAGACAGAGGAGGAAGCAGGCTCTCGCTAAGCAGAGAGCCCGATGCGGGGCTTGATCCCAGGACCCTGGGATCATGACCTGAGCCAAAGGCAGAGACTCTAAACCACTGAGCCACCCAGGTGCCCCTTTAATCATTTCTCACTGTACCTGGGGGTCAGCCTTCTCTAAGAGCCAATTAATTCTGTGCTCTGGGGCAGCAGGAGAAGGGGGGCGGCAGGGGTCGCATGGGTTTCCCTCCTCATTGACTGACGGTCCTCCCACGAGGACATTAGGGCTGGTCTCTCCTCGCCCGCTCAAAATACCCCCCAGATTTCAGAGTTTTATAGTCAGCTTAATAATTTTTTAAAAATCGCGTGCCCATCAGTTCCCGAAAACGGGGTCCGTGACACTGTACGTTATGACTGTAATTACAGTCCCGAGCGGGACGGAGATGACTCGGGGGCCCTGCCGAGCCGGGGGAGCTGCCCTCAGATAAGAAGGTGATTTACTGATGCAGCCCCCGATCTGCCAAGCCATGCGCCTGGAGCATCCGGTAAACGGCTGGTGTCGCCTTGCCCCTGCATGCCCGCTCGCAGCGGGAACCCCGCAGACTATGTCTGGTCCCGTGTCTCATTAGGACCTCCGTCGGGGCAGAGACGGGACGCTCGGCAGCCCAGGGCCGGGGGCAGGCGGGCAGCAGGGAACTTGCGACGGCGCAGGCGGGGCTAATGACTGTGGGGCTGGTGGCAGGGTCAGGAGCAGCCCCTCGGAGGTGCAGAGAGCGTGAGCACTGAGACCCATCAGTAAAGACTGTTCCACGTCCTGGAGCTGCTGGGGTCGCTCTGACCTGCGCACTCCGCATGGGAGGGACAGAGCGTGAGACCAGACGCCAGGGAGGGCTGCAGACCCAGATTCCCGAGGCCTTTCGATCTCAATCGTGGAACTGGGGGATTTGGGCTGAGCACAACGAGGCCACGGCTATCCGTTGTGCAGGCTTGGGGTTTGGGGTGTCCTTGCTTGTTCCGGGTTTTTTGCTGTGATTTTTGTGGGGGCCGTATACCGAGGGTGAGCATAGCATCAACATTGCAAACACTGAGTTACCCCCCAAGAGCTCATCTTCCCTGTGACACGTTCACTTTCTGAGTCTGCTAGCAATGTGTTTCCTAGGAAAGATTTAGAAAAATGCAAATGCATGGGAGATTTAAAAAAAAAAAAAAAACCTCTCAGACATTGAGTTTCCTACGTATCATTCATCACAGTTAGAGACTTCCTGTCGCACTGCACCCCCTCCTCTGTCCTCCGCCACCCTGCGGTGGTGAGCACTGCTCAGGCTGTGTTTTGGTGGGATTGCTGGGTCACAGCCCAGACAAGCACTTTAAAAGGGGTTTTTGTAGGTATTGCCGAGTTACTTGGCAGATACGACATCATTTTACCAAGAGCTGATGGGCTCGTCTCTTCTCTGACATCCTCCTGAACTCTGAATGTTACCTACCTTTTCCATTCTGCTCGGGGGTGTAAACCAAAAATGCTGTATTTGCACGTTTTTAATTATTAGTAAGATAAATTGGCATCTTACACTTGTGGCTTTTCCTCTGGCTTTCTGAGGACTAACGGACCATTTATTTCCTTTGTCCCTTTGTATGCGTGTGTTTTGCTGGCGGATTTCTAGGAGCCCCTCCTATATTAGGCAGGTTAACTGTTTTAAGTTAATTCATGGATTAAACAAGCTCCAGCACTTGCACACAGCAGACAACAGACAGACGTGATTTTTGCAGAAGAAATTAAAATTTGCACGTATTTACTTACACGGCACTTGACCACGTGAAAGGTGATAGAAAAATAATCTGTCCAGCGCAATCCCAGATATGGAAGCAATGTGCATCAGGGAAATGCAGACGAGGGACAAAATAAGAAACACCATATGCTAAATCGTAAACAGTGGTTCTGTTTAAGGAGTAGGGCTGCAGGTGACTTCCATCTTTTAGGATGTCGTCGTTTTTAACCTATAAAAGGTATTTAGAAGGATCTATACACATACACAGGCGTGTGTGTTTTAACCTGTTATATGTGCTGCAAATATCTGCTTTTGTCCTGGGGTGGCCTTCGGATCTTACTTGAGGCTTCTGCTCTGTTGGAGCTTAGAGGATCACATGGCGAACGGCGTCCGCCTTCCTCTTCCCCGCTCTGAGGCCTCGTGTATTGCTTGGAGAGACATATCCAACCCGAGATTATAAAATCATTCTCCTAAACTTTTTTTTTTTTTAGCTCTATTGTGACTTGGGTCTTTTTTTTTTTTAATCCATTATGAATTCGTTTTTATGGAAGGTGCGAGATACGGTAAGATAATAAAATTTATTTTCTTCCAGAGCCGTCCCAAATGGCCCAATGCTGATTTATTGAACAGCTGACCCTTTTTGCCCTGGATTTAGAACAACTCTTTTCCTGTATGGAACATTTCCTTACAAACGTGACTCTGTTCCTAAATTCTCGATTCTGTTCCATTGATTTGTCGGCCCGTGTATGCTGATGTGTCTTAATTGTTCTCAGAGCGTCACAGCACAATTCTGAAGAGCCAGGGTTGTGACACATCCTTGCCTCCGAAAAGCTGGTGGGAAACAGCGAAGGGGAAAAGGAAGAGACAGATAAACAAGTGCTCAGGAGAAGCCATCTGGGGAAGGAGCGCCGCGCTCTGACCCGTAACGGTGCCGGCAAGCTGGTCTGTGAGTTGTTGTTTACCATCCCGTGTTACAGTCTCGTCGTATGTGTCGATTATTTTGTTTTAACAGGAAGAAAAACGAGGGAGTGTGCCTTGTCCCTCGAGCTCGTCCCTCCGCCTGCTTCCTCCTGCGTGACAGTGGGGTGCAGCCGGCCCTGCTGGTCAGGCCGTGAGGAGCATCGAAACGCCGAATCCACGCGAAGCCCCTGGGCGGGGTTGGGGCTGGTTCTTGACCATTGTAAGACATGAAGAACTGTTTGCTTTACGAACTGCATTTACTTCTGCCATTGGTAAGACTTTTCTTCCAGGCAACACAGGACCCCGGGACCCCACGCGATAGTGGCTGGGGATGGGGAGGGTCTCCTCTGGGAAACAGGAGAGGACGCAGGCGTCCGGGGGCTCGTGCACGTCCAAAACCCCGTCTCCTCCTCACGACACCTCGAGGTGAGTCATGGTGACATCTTTGCCCAGGGTCCCCAAGCAGGGACGCAGAGGAGCCAGCGGACCCCCATGCCCCGTTGGTAGCCCCCATGAGATGACAGACCCCAGGGGTGGGGGAACACCGAGATCCGGGCCCTGAGTCTGTCCTAGGACTTCTGCCCCCAGAAGCGCCTCGCCTGGCCTCGGAAAGCAGGAAGAAAGGAAGCCCTCGTGATTTCTTACGACGGCTTCGATGACCGACACGGCATTGGGAAGGACACGAGGTGTCTATAATCTCCCCTGACAGGTCGTTAAGTATTTATAGAAACGTTTTCTCCTGGCCACGCCTGAGGAGAGTGCCGTGTCTGATTTCCTCCGGAGACCTGCGCTGGGGCAAATCCAAAGGATAATCTGTCATCAGAAATTGCAATAAACACTCACCCTGAGAGAGTTGCTTGTTTAGCAAAGTCGCTGGGATATTAACGGCTTTTCCTTCATCGTTCCTTTGTGGGGATAAGCCTGCGGTGGAGCAGGGATCGTGCATTCGGGGGGCGCTGAGCTCCCGTGTTCCTGAGATGGGGGAGCTCCAGGCACCCCAAGCTCACAGGACTGGCACTGGGAAACCACGGACAAGGGGAATGTGTGGTCTCTCCCGGGGACGGGGCCCTGCGAGGACCACAGGGTCCAAAGACACGTGGGGATCTTCAGGGTGTCCCTCTGAGGGGACAGGCCATCTCGCTGGACAGGAGAAGCACACGATCTAGACTCTCGTGGTTTCCTCCTCTCGACGACATCGGCTGACCCCGTTCCCCTCCGAGGGACTCCGTGGTCCCGTGAGGAAGATGGAAGGGGAGGTGGAAGCGGATGGTCTTCCATCCAGGGGGTTTCTGCTGTGACATTCTCTAAGGAGGGGCCCCGGGAAGAGATGACAGTGGGCGGGACATTGGTTCTGGCCCTGAGGTTCAGAGACAAGGGGGACGGTCCCGGTCAGGTCGTAGGATGGAATCTGGCGGGGGTGGAGGAAACACTCCCCCTCCCTCCTTGGCCAGTAGGCGTCACTGGCCGTTTCGCTAAAGGCATTCCAGAGTCTGGGCGGCGCTGGTCGTGCTTCCCCTGTGTGCATCAGGCCAGGGTGCATAATTGAGGTTTTCGGGGACTCTCGGCGGTAAAGACAAAACTGGAAGCTCCCTCTGCTCCTGCCCCTCCCCCACCTCTCACTTGCTCTCTCTGTCTCTCTAAGACAAATAAATATGTATGTTTTTAGAAAAAAAGGCAGTTTCTGGCTGTGGGGCCATGTGGCCTGGACACAGTGAGGTCTGGTGAGCGGCAGACCCAGCCAGTAGGTCTCTGCGGGGCCGAACCAGTGGCCCCAAACGTCAGGGGCAGGCAAGTGGCCCCTCGAAGGAATCCGTCTCGGTTCAGGAAGGGGGACAAGCGGATGCTGTTGGAGATGTCCAGAAACAGAGGGAACCACGTCAATGGGTGAGTTCCCCATCATCTGGGCTATGCAAGGAGAGGTTCACTGACCACATCTTGGGCGTGATGGAGCAGAGGTTCCCCGCCTGACCGGGGGCAGGCAAGGAGGGGGCGATGAACTAACTTAAAGGACCTTTCTCCTTACAGAACTCTGACCTTATTTCCATGATTTCCTGTGATTTCAGGTCATCTTCACGCTTTAAGGATGTAAACTAACTCTTCGTGCTCCCAGCCCTGACAGGCTGGGGGCAGCCCCACCTCCCACAGAGGCCAGCAGCAGCACCACGAGGCCTCCTGCCTCTGGACCCCCCCTTCTCTCAGCCCCACCAGCTAATCAACGTCCCCCGTGAAAGCAGAACCCCACCTGGGAGAGCCCTGTGGGAGCAGAAGACACACAGGGCAAGGTGACTCGGGTAAAAGAGACCTTGCCCCCCCACGCACCTGTCCAGGGACAGTTTGAAAAGCCTAGAGGCGTGAACCCCAGGACATGGGCGAGGCACGGACCCAGCCACACGAGGATCCCAACATCCCAAGTCACGGGAAGAGTTTTCTCAGCCTGATTCCAAGCAGTCTGGCCCCTTGTCCCAGAACCACAGGACATCTGGCCAAGAAGGTGGCGGGGGTCACCGTCTTCAACTCCCCGCTTCCCTCCCGGGGACCCTGAGACCCAAAGGGGCTGACTGTCCCTGGGTTCCAATAAACACTGCTAAAATTGCAGAAGAAACCACCCGGCCCAGGGGCTGGGTGTTCGGTCAAGGACATGTAAGCAGCTCAGGCCATTGACAGGCATCACCGGGCGCCTGGGCTGAGGGAGAGACGAGCTGCACCCCTGAAAGGTGGCTCGTTTTCCAGCAGGAGCTGCCAGGTGGCAATGCAGGCTCCTCCACCCGGCGGTGAGATCCGTCTCAGTTCCTTGGGACCAAACAACGTCTCAGCTCCCCGGTCGTACGTCCCTGGGACTGGAGTTTATCAAAAAGCCATCTGTCCACACAACACAATGACTGAGCTGTGATCTGACCCAGCAGCTCGGGCGGGAGCTCTATACACCTGCAAACACGGAGCTCTGATCTCCAGAGAGCGGAGCGCTAGGGGCTGTGCTGGGGGTGGGGAGGGGGGCAGCAAACCTGTCCCGTCCCCGCCCTGCCCCCACACAGACTGCACAGGGCTGCACCATGCCCATCAGAGAGTCAGGGACTCAGGGTGCCCTCCTGAGCCTGAGCATGGGGAGTGTCTGACCTGTTCACTTGACGATGCCCAGGACTGATGCATGGGAGAACCCGGTGACCAACGACACACAATCAGGGGGGAGCCCATGCCTGTGCTTGGCTGAGCTAACGGGAGTCTTTCCCTGGGGCGGGGGGAGGGGCGGTTAAATTAGGATGCACGGGGGAGCACCTGGGCGTTTCTGTGGGTTGACCCTCTGACTCCAGCCCAGGTCATGACCTCGGGGTCCTGGGATGGAGTCCCGCATCGGGCTCCCTGATCAGTGGGAAGTCTGCTTCTCCCTCTGCCGCTCCCCCTGCTTGAGCTCGCTCTCTCAAATTAATTAATTAGTTAAGCTAATAAATAGGACACATGCTAGCCAGCCGCCCGACACCTTGATCATAGCCCATTTTCGACTCTTCATCTCTGGGACTGTTGGTAATTAAACGCGCCGTCTCGCAAACCACTGTGCCCCTGCTGATGCGCTGCCGCAGCCGGGGGAAACCGATGTGCGCGTTATACCAAGTAATTCTGAAACACTCCTAGTGTTGGGAGTCGTACACGCACAGACCAAACCGGAAGCGGTGCTAGGAGGAGAGACGCGGGGCGGGTGCCAGGGTATGGAGGGCGATGGGTTTTGACTGGAGGAGAGCCAGGATCTCCTTGGGTTTTCACGGGATTTCTCCGGCAGCTGTTATCAGACAGGCTCAGTGGGGCAAGGGCGCCCGCACTCATCCAAGTCCGTGGGACTTGCACGAGTCTACCCAGGATCTCCTTCATCGTGGCGGAGATGACTCAGTCAGAGCAAAGCAGAATTGGCAGCCAGCTTCTGGTCTGTGGGTTGGGATGATCTTGGGGGTGGGGGGACCAACATCTGGGACAGCCATCCGCTGGCCCAGCACGGCCACATGCGCAGGTCAGCCCTGTCGCTCCTACAATCATGTCTGCTTTTGCTCGGTGCTCCTGGACGGTCGGCGAGAGCCAGCTAGACCCTGTCATGCAGGGGTGATCCTCGCAGGGGTAACATCAGGAGTAATGGGAGTCTGCAGGTGGCTGAGGTCACCACGCGCCAGGCATGAGGTGAACGGCTTCCCAGCTTGTGTTTCCTCAATCCTCACAAGAGCCATGGGAAGTGGGGGCAGCTGCGTCCCTGATGGAAGGCTAACAAAGCAGGCTCAGAGGGGTCCCGGGTGTGCCCCGTCCCACTGCCTCTGTGTCCCTGGCTAGTGTGCCAACCATCATCCCCCTCCAGCCACTGACTCCCCGATGTCCGGTCCCCGTCTTCTGCTCCTCACTGTCCTGTTTATGTAAATATAACCAGGGATCTCAATGGACCCACTGAGCCTTGGGGTGTTTCTCAGAGCCCATCGCCAGACGGGACGGCACCCCCCCTCCCCTGACCCTCAGGGAAGGCTGCCTCCTGCTCTCAAGACCTTCTGGAGCTGGAAGTTCATTAGAAATCCCCCAAAGTTGTCCCCACGATGGCCAGGCCTGAGCCCTCCCCACCGTGGCACTGAGCTGCCCCAGCAGATGGGCACGCTCTGGACAAAACCCACCAGCCAGTCCCAGGAGAGGACATCGCGGGGCGCTGAGTCCCCTCACCTCACCAAAGAGTGCCCACACTGTGAATATAGATCAGTGCAGAAGTCTCAGAGCAGGGAGCACTGGCGTGAGCACATAAGCTCTTCTCTCCCTCCCAGCTCCAGCTCTGCTCTGACGTCCCCAGGCTCCCGCCCTGGACCCATGTCCTTCCTTCCGCTGCACAGTCACAGCTTGACCCTTGCCCAGGAAAACACATAAGCAGCCACTCCCTGCCTGCTGGGTACATCCCACCTCCCACTAGCCCCAGAGGTAGGTGCTATGGGGGACAATAGACTTTTATTCCCAGATATGAGGACACACCCAGAATTCATCAGGGATTCATGGAAGAGTAACGCTATAAATTGAAAGAGATGAGCCTGGCATTGGTGGCCACCTCAGTCACAAATCTAGAAGAGGTGACATATCAGCCCAAGAGTGCCTCTGAAAGCTTCCTGAGGCAAGAGGACCAAAGTCGGGGTCCAGGTCTTGGACAGAGACACTAATACACGACGCACACTAAAGGCTGAGATGTCAGAGAGCTACATCCTGAGAGTGAGGGTGAGCCCGAAGCAAGTCTGCCCTCACACAGACCACCACTCTCAATTTCAAGTCCCCAGGTGTTCCAGGATATTTCACCTGAAATTGGGTGAAGGTGACCCAAGGTTGGCAGCACCTGGTGAGATACAACATGTCAGAGCAGATCTGAGAAAGAACCAACTTGAAATTCTAGACTGGTATGTACAATGATTGAGATTCAGAACTGAAGACACTGCGGAAAAGAGAATTCGTGAATTGAAATCTATATCTGGAGAAAATACTTAGGATGAAGACCTGCATGGGAGAAAGATGGAAATTACGGAGGCAGAGGATAACCTAGCGGATGCCGTGCACCCAGACTAACATGGGTTTAGCTGGAGTCCCAGAGGAGGAATAGAGAGAGAGAGCATGTCAAAAGCGATATTTGAACGAACAAAATGGCCTTAAGACCTCCAGAGCTAATGACAGGAATCAAATCCATGGATGTAAGCCGCAGTGACTCTAGCAAAATAGATACATATAAATATACATTTCAGACATATGGTAGTGAAACTGCAGAACACAAAAGACAAAGAGAAGGTACTAAACACAGCAGAAGTAGGAGCTCACAAGGTCGCTTGTAAGAACCAATGTGCACTGAAGAAAATACCGAACAGATGGGATGATAGAGAGGAAGAAGGAGGAAGTGTTTTTTTAAAGGATAAATGTGTAGATAAACCAGTGAAAATCAATTATGTAGAATACTAATAATATTGCCAGGGAAGGGGGTATTGAAAGATGTTTAAAGTCCAGATACAACAGCACATGAGCCAAGAGCAGAGGAAGGAGACCAGGCTGCTCTGAGGCCCTGACCTTGTGCAGGAGGAAAATAAATGTAGAGTCAGGGACACACGCTGTCACCTAGGGAGGCCACTGAATGATAACGGGAAGGTGTGTGATGTCCAGCGGACAGAAACACGGAGGTGCACTGATGTGTGTGTGATTGTATCTAAGAAAATCCTGAAAAATAAAAACGAGGAGAGATTTATCCAAACAGAGGTGTGGAGGGGGATATTAATGTGATGCTTGTTTAAATGATGTGGTGTGGGCCTAGGAATAGTATATCATAGTATATAATAGAATAAAAGTAAGATTAATAGGATTAATTAATTAGGACTAATTAATTAAATAGGATTAATAGGATCTGTGCTCTGCCCCCTCCAAATAATATTCCTATGTTGGAACCCTGATTCCCAAAGTGATGGTATTTGGAGGTGGGGCCTTTAGAGGTAATTGGGACGTGAGGGTGAGGCCTTCGTGATGGGATTAGTACTGGACTAAGAAGAGATACAGAAGAGCTCGCATCCTCCCTCTGCTGCACCTGCATGAGCCCCAAACAGGGAGACCGCCAATCTCAGCAGAACCCAGCACGGTTTCTCTGGAAATCTGAGCCACCCAAACGGATCGCCAGGGGCACCCCCACAAGCTCGTGCTTGGCCCCTTGGAGCTTCGGTTTCTGCCCTGGGGCAGGTGATTGGATCCATTTGTTAAACACACGTGTCAAAGTCAAGGTAACAGAGACACACACTTTCAAGATCCAGCGACTGAGAAGGGTTTCTAATGAGAAGCACCCCCACCTCCCCCCACCACCCGGGGCACATTGTAGAGACTTGGGAAATAGGAGCTGGTTGGGATTTTAGCATTCCTCTCTTCTTAGAGCCCAAGGGGTAGAGACGACAGCTCCTCCGCACTTCCCCACACCGCATCCAACATCTACGCCGGACGTGCACTGCCTTCTGGAGCCGGGGGCATGGACGGAACACAGTTCAGTCTCACACGCTCCCGCCTTGAAACTATCTCTGTCTGGAGGGGAGGGGAGCCGGACACTGGACCAAGCATCTGTAACGCCAGAAAGAAGGAAACCACCAGCAAAATGAAAATACAAGGGAGCATTTCAGAAATCCAGGGAGAAGTCTGTCCAGGGGCCCGGGGCGGGAGTCGGGGAGAGGGACGGGCACGTACACCTCCACCGAACAGGAAAGACAAGGGGGCAGAGACGAGCAAACTCTTGCAGGTGGGGAGTTGCTGGATGTTGAGGAGGAGAACGCGGTGTCCAGACCGGGAAGAGCCAGAAACTCCATGGCCTTCATCCTGCGGGCCCCTGGGCACCCCTGTTTCAAGGGGCCTCCGTTTGCCCATCTGTAGGATGTCAGAATTACATGAGGTAATGCAGAGCCTGGAAAATAGTGAACTCGGCACCTCTTAGCTAATAATAGCACCCCATCCCCGCCCGCCCCAGGCACCCCCTCACCAGACAGTCCGAACCGCTATCTTGTCTCTTGCATCCACGGACTGAACACCCAGGGCTGGTGAGTCCTGCAGTGGGACCTAGTCTGATCAGTGATGGGAAGCCTCACCCACGGCTTCAAGATGCCTCCCAGGAGTTCGACTGTGTCTGCTGACATGCCCCCAACGACAGGGGTCTCCCCACCACTCCCAGCATTGCCTTCCATCAGGGGTGGCTGAGGCTGAGAGGAACCTTCAGGGTGTGCTGAAATGCATCCTTCTTGGGAAGGGTTAATGAGATGGCCACTAGGCCCCCACGTCTGGGCCTCCACCTCCCACACTGCCTGGAAGTATTAATTCCATTATCAAATGGCCAGCCCTAGGGAATGAACCTTTAAAGGCTTAAAGCGAGGTAGGTTAATTAAAATCTTTGATCGAAACCCCATAAACAGCATAAAACTTCTGTCTCTTAATTACCCTGGATGGTCTCACAAGCACGGAGCCAGGGGAGGTGATGAAGGGCTGGGTGGTGGGGGTGGGAGGTGGGGCCGGGAGAGGCAGCAGCCAGCAGGCTGGGAGCCGCTGCACCAGCGCCCCCCTCGGCTCTCCACACGGGGGCTGGGGAGGCAGGAGGCTGGTTACGCACCAGCACCTCCCATGTGGCCCCACGAGAGGCTGGGGTTCCAGAAGAAAGACCCAGATGTGCCCCCGAAGAGGGGCCAGACCCTCGTGGGGACACTGGGAGTGGATACAATGCGGTGGGACAAGTCGGCATCAGGATGGCGGCAGCACCAGCCCCATGGGGGGCTTCCCAAGATGTGGCCTTGAGCCCAGACCAGAGGATGAGTCAGAGACAGTCGGGAGAAGGCAAGGGCACGTTCTGGCTGAGGGGCGAGGCCTGGAGGGGAAGACGGACAGGGTTTGAAGGCCAGGCAGTAGAATCTGGGGCTCTGCTGCCAGAGGAGATCAGAGGGCGAGCGGGGGCCCAACCCCAAGGACCGCTGCTGTGGGCGGTGGGCAATCGTCCTGTGGGTAAAGTCAAGCTATGCAGCGGGGGAATGGGCTGCAGGGGGGAGGGGCGGGGCAGGAAGCCCAGGTTGCTGACTATCTAAGTGGCAGAAGGTACTGCCCCATCTCAGGCAATGGCAGAGGAGGGAGGCAGAGGGATTTGAGGGACGCTGGGATGAGACCAAAGAGGGCAGGGTGGCCAGTCTGACTGGGTGTCTGCATGGGCGACGTGATGCCCGCTGAAGGTGAACATAAAAGGGAGCGTGGGCTGGGGGGGCCATGCAGTCCAGTTCGGACCCGCTGAGTATGAGTATGTCTATGTGACCTAGTCCCAGCCCCCAGCTAAGTCCTCAGGGACTCTCCACGTGTCTCAGGGTGAAGTCCCAGTGCTTGAGGACCTCTGCGTTTAGCTGCACCCAGCAGGGCTCTCCCCAGCTGCTCCCTGTGCACTCTCCCCCGTCAGCCACCTGCCGGACACCTGCTGGACACCTGCCAGACACCTGCCGGACACCTGCACTGCTCTCCAGTGCCCGTGAGCCCCAGGCTCCTTCCCATCTGTGGGTCCCTGTCCTGGGGTCTGGAATGCTCTCCCCAGGCCCTCCGTCCTTCCTTCCTGGTGTCACCACTGAGGAGCCCTGCCATCCCCGGCCGGCAAGGACTGGAGGGACTCAGGCCCCGCTCCTCCCCACACCCAGATCCAGACACAGCAGCTCACGGGGACACCCAGCAGTGCATTTTCGGCAAGCGTGAGGGCAGTCTGTGGGTCAGATCTAGAAGCCTCACGCGGCTCCGTCCCGCCTCCCCCAAGCTGTCGGATTCAGTGGTCCACACAGCGCGAGGGCCTCACCTGCATGGGACACCCCGCACACACCCTTGTTCCCCGTCAGTCACTAACATAACCTGTGTGTTCTATTATATATCATATATTATTTCATGTAATACATATTGTGTATGATATATCATATATCATATATAACATAGTATATGTTATAAAATAAATTTATAACAATTTTTGAAAACGAAAATTCATGTTTCCATAAACTTTTGTAAAATGCAAGTAACAGATTCCTTAGGAAACTGCTATTTTTTTCTTGATCTTTATTATATAAAATCTAAGTATTAAAGAATTACAGCTTCAAGGAAGCCACCTGGTTTCACCCCTTTAGCCAAGTGACTCCCCTTTAGTGTCCTGCGTACAGAAATTCGGGTGTGACAGTGTTGAAACGTGTCTGGGCCCCCAAACAGCGGCAGCGCAGGACCCCGCACCCCGATGCCCTGTGTCGGCTCCTTCCCCATGTGATGGAGACTAGACCGGATGTGCCCCCCCCTTGTCCACCTGTGAATTCCCGCGTGTTGTCTCGTAAAGGACCAGCTGACTGGCTCGCCCTCCTGGACCAGCTGGGCTGAGATCAACGCCTCTGACGGGGAGACCCCCCCCAGTCCCAGCTATAACCCCCCCGCTACACTGGGCTCCTCCCCCTGCCCAAGTCCAAGGTGAGACCTCCCGGAGAAGACACTCACCTGCAGCCAGAAAGCCATCCCGATGGCATAATTAAAATCGTCTCCTTACCTTCATGGTTTCGTCTTCGACAAGTACAAGCACTGTGAGTATCTGTAATTGGGCAGTCGACTGACGGCCATGGTCAGAAAGGGGTCTGGGGACGAGGTTACAACACAGAGTCCAGTCGGACCACCGGGTATCGCCCAGGAGACAGGCTTCAGTGAGGGGGTGTCCTTCAGTCTCGACTTCCTGACCTTGAGGCACTCACAGGCTTCGCGTCTGTTTTGCTGATGCACACTCCAAGCCAAGAGAACCGTCTCGGTCTCCCAGCGTCCCATTTAATGAAGGTTTGACTCCCCATGTTCTGCCTGGGTTTGTCCTGTTCCCTCCACCAAGGAGAGGTGGGCTCCCCCCCTTCTCTGCAGTCTTGCTCACCTTTCTAGGAATGATTCACATGCCTCCCCTTCCAAGAAGCCCTCCCAGCCCGTACTCCATCTGAAATGCAGGCACGACTCCTTCCCTGTGCTCAGCTCTCAGCTGTGCTGCAGTCTTGGAACCAGGCTACAGGTCCCACTCCCGCTCAGCTGCTGATTATCGGTGGCTCTTGGTAGGCCGCGCAGTTCCCCCTGGGCCACTCTGGTTCTGCCTGTAAAATGGGAATAATGATCTGGCCAGGGAACCCCGTGAGAACCTTGACAGGAGGCAGACTTAGAGGCAGGGGGTCCGGGGTGAGCCTGGTGTTCCGCATTCCTAGCAGAGTCTCGGGCGATGCCTTCATTTCGGGCCCACAACCACACTTGCAGCAGCAAGATCTACCATAAACTCAGCTCCTACGAGGGATAGAGAATGTTCTAGAGGTCCAGGCCCATATTAGGAGCTCAGTAAGCCGGAGCGACACCGTTCTCTCCACCACCAGTGCCAGACGTGCAGTAGGTGCTGGCGATGCTGGGAGCTGCTGTCGCCGTGGCTTACCTCCCCCACCCCACTCCACCCCTGCACGCCCCTGACTCCTCCTTGGAAATGCCTTCCCCCGCCTCTGCTGTGAAGGACAACAGAGTCATTCCTCTCAAGCCTTGCAGGGGTGGGGGTCTGTTCTGAGGAGATCAGGCTGTCCTGGGTTCTGAGCCTAAATGCAGAGAATCCTGGCCAGCAACCTTGTCCTGCAGGAGGGCTGCCAGCTTTACCCCGAAAGCTTCCCTCCTCTGAGGCCAATTTCGGGTGGAAATGAGCTCCCTGCCTCAGCACGTCTGTAAGCTGAGGGGAACAGTTGGCTTCATAACCTTGGGGCGAAAAAAGACAAATAAAGGAGTGTGGGGAGGTTTATCAGAGACTCCGGGAAGGTAGGAAACATATGTTGTGACATTTCAGTCCTTGGTCAGGAAAGCCTTTCCCTGGGTCCTGACTCGGGCCGAGTTAATAAAGACCTGCTCCCCCTCCCGCCCTGGGCCGCAGGTGAGTCTCCCTCCTCAGCCCTGCAGGGACCCATCTGCAAAGCCTCCATCCCGGGCCTGTCAAATCAGCCAAGGAAGCTTTGCACCTGCAGCATTCAGCCTTTCAGACCCCGAGCGTCAGGTGCAAACCCGGGTGTTGACAAACCCTCTTGTCCCCCAGGTGCCTGGAGCCTTTCCACCTCCAAGGACAGGGAGGTTAAGCCACTGATTGGCCCAGGAAGGCAGCTGCTGCCTGCAACAGTGGTTCTCTGTCCTGGTTACACATGGAGCGGGGGGCAGTACAGACATACAGATGCTGGGACGCCCCCTCAGGAGTTCTGAAATCTGGGGTGCTGCTGAAGCAGTAGGTGTTTCAGAGCCGCTGGGTCACCCCGTGAGCATCCAGGGCCGAGAAAAAACTTTGTTCAGATTTAACTTTTGAAAAAGGGGCTTTTAAAGGTGGCATCAGTCAGAGCATTTTGATTGGATTTGCAACAGAAAGTTTTTCTCTTTCAGTAACACCAAGAAAGCTCGAACGCGGGAAGACCAGGGTCACGAAGCAGGAGGATGTGGGACAGGAGGTGAGGGCAGCGTTTCTACCCCAAGGGAAATAAAGCCCCTCAGGAGAAGACAGCAGCCTCATGGGGATCAAGCCAGGGAGATGTGGGTGACTCCTCGAGCCCCTGGAGAAGGCCGGTGGGGGTGAGGGTGGGGGTCTTGCGTCTTGGGTCTGTTTCCCACCTGGAGCCCCGGTGGCCACGTGGAGGAGTGGGAATGACGTGCATGGGATAGAAGCAGCCAGAAGAGCCTTGCCTCCTCCTCCTCTCATCTCCATGTGTCTCGAGCCGGTCCCAAACCGGCCCCCGAACCTCGTGGGTGGCTTCAGCAGCGCCTGCTCCACCAGGGTGGGGTCTGGCCACGGGGGATGCCAGGGGCAGGTGCAAGGGTGCGCCCGAAGAGCAAGGTGCCTGCGAGGAGTGGACAGGCCAGCCACCGTCCCCACGGAGGGAGACAGGACGGGAGGGGCAGAGGCGAGAATGTTCACCCAGAAGTAACAGAAAAGGAAGATGCTTTGAATCAAAACTTCATCTAAAAAGTTACTTGGCATCAAAAGTCGCTACGATGGTGGCTCAGTCAGTGAAGCGTCTGCCTCAGGTCATGATCTCCAGGTCCTAGAATCAAGCCCCGCCTCGGGCTCCCTGCTTAGCGGGGAGCCTGCTTCTCCCTCCTCCTCTACCTGCCTCTCCCCCTGTTTGTGCTCCCTCTCTCTCTGTGTCAAATAAATAAATAAAATCTTTTTAACATTTGTAAAAAGTCGGTGCAGTAAGTTACTTTGAATCAAAAGTTGGTTTGTTTCAGCCCAAGAGCCGGTGAAGCTTAGTTTAAAAAAAAATGAACAAAGTTCTGCCCTTTTGTGGGTGGTGGTGAGTCTCCCGCCCGCTGTGAGGTCTACTCGGAAAAGAAGAGATTCGCGCCACCAATGAGTAGGGAGAGACCGTCGGCCTCAGCGGTGCTCCAGCACACACAGATCCACACAGCCGTGACACAGCTCGGACGGGAGCTGGTTTAAAACCTAATACTCATGTCAGAAAGGTAAAGAAGCCGGCCTCTGCCAGAGCAAGAGGGACGCCCGCGTGATGAGAATTAAAAGAATTACAGTGAGCACACTTTGGGTGCAGTGGTTAGGAATTCATCCTTAGGACACAATCCAGGGCTCACAGGAAGTTCTGCAAATAGGATTGCTTATTAGAGTTTTTACGATGATTCCGCAAAACCGGTAAAAAAAAAAAAATACCCAACAATGTAGAACTGTACGTGCGTGCGCGCGCGCGCACACACACACACACACACACACACACAAAATATGCTACATTAAGAAATGTTTCATGAGGGGCCACCTGGGTGGCTCAGTGGGTTAAAGCTTCTGCCTTCGGCTCAGGTCATGACCCCAGGGTCCTGGGATCCAGCCCCACATCAGGCTCTCTGCTCAGCAGGGAGCCTGCTTCCCTCTCTCTCTCTGCCTGCCTCTCTGCCTACTTGTGATCTCTGTCTGTCAAATAAATAAATAAAATCTTTAAAAAAAAAACAGGTTTATTGATTCCCAATCATTATATGCATACCTAACATTCATGTATTTAACAGTAGAAGGAATGACTACAATGTTCATGGAAGTTTGGGGTAAAGGCACGATTACTCTGATGGTATTCTTTTTCTTGACCATTTTTCTAGTTTTCCTGCCGTAAACACGCATTATTTGTAATTTTGTGGAATGGCCTCCTTTAAAGACCGTGGGCCGAGGGCACCCAGTGGGGAGTCTTCTCCCCGCCACGCCCCCAGGCTTGTGCGTGCCTGCTCTCTCTCTCAAATAAATGCATAAAATCTTTTTTTTAAAAATATGATGTCAGTGGGAACAACTTGGAAGAACTGAGACCCAGCAGGGGAGGGAGAACTTTATAAAAAGAAAAAAGTAGCGATGGGTCATAACAGGGAGGAGAAGGCTCGTCAAACAGGGAGTGGACCCGCAAAAATGACAGAGAGTTCTTGGAAACTGAAATTACACAGAAATGAACAATGCAAGAGAGAGGAAGAGGATAAAGGTGAGAAGACGCTGCTGGACAGCAGAACAGAAGACGGAGAGACACAGAAAATACAAGGCGCCAGAGGACTTGTCCAGAAGATTTGATGTGCAAACAACGGGACGGAGAACTGAGAACAAGAGAGAGAGAGGAAGAGAGAGAATCATGGAAGAGAAAATCGGATGCGTGTTCAGCACTGTGGTCCAGCCGACGGGGCCACCGGGGGCCCACCCAAAGGATCAGGACATCATGCTAAGGCTCACGACTTCCAGGCAACAGAATGCTGGGAACAAAGATTTCCAGAAGGTTCTGGGCTTCATAAAAGGGTGGAGAAGCAGAATGACCTTAACTTAGCAGCACCACTGGAACTGAAAAACAGCGGAACGATGCCCTAAATATTCTGCGGGGAAGTAATTTCCAGCCTGGAAGTCCTCACCCAGCCGAATTATCAATAAAGTTCAAATTAAGATACTCAAGATGTCAAATCATGTCCCTCCCTGGCACCGTTTCTCAGGAGGGCCCTGGAGGCACGTCCAGTGAACACGGGAAGCCAACAGAGCCAGAAGTATGTGGACAGAGTGGGAAAGGAGACACAGGAATCTCTGGGACAGACAGACAGACTAGAGGTCCCAGCTGACAGCAGAGCTGAGAGACACAGCACAGACACCTGTTGCTGAAACGTGCAAGTCAAGACAGGTGTGAACTGTGTGGGAGATAAAAGGACGGGCAAGGGAAGAAGCAAGCTTGGGACATGTTATGTCCTGCTGAGAGGTTCCGGCCAGGGCATCAGACCCTTGACTTGCGAGCCGCCAGGAGGAGGAGGATGGGGATACCCTCAGACCCCCCACAGCGGGAAACCAGTAGATTGTGCCACCCACCAGAGCCCCCAAAAGCATCAATGAACTCATTATTTTTTTTTAATAAAGATTATTTATTTATTTATTTGACGCAGAGAGAGAGCGAGAGAGGGAACACAAGTGGGGGGGGGGGAAGCAGGCTTCCCGCTGAGCAGTGAGCCCGATGCGGGCTCCATCCCAGGACCCCGGGATCCTGACCTGAGCCAAGGGCAGACGTTTAATGACTGAGCCACCCAGGCATCCCTACAAGCTCCTTATTTTAAGATGAGAGATAAATACCAAAATTATGGGCTGTGGAGTTGAAAATTGTTGCAATAAAGTCAGCAAATAACCTCAAACTACATCTTCATAGTCCTGGGGGTAATGACATGTTTTACAACACAGATCTACTCTCCCCCACAAAGGGCACCCAAAATATCTTCCAATTCGTTATCTTAAACAGGAAACTCTGAAGTTTTGAGGGTGTCACTCAAGGCTGAAGCACGACATAGGTCTCCCCAGGAAGAAACCTGAAGGATGGGGCTGTGATCTGTGTTTACTCTTCTGTTCTTTACCTTTTTTTTTTTTTTTAAGATTTTATTTTTAAGTCATCTCTACAGCCCAATGTGGGGTTCGAACTCACAACCCTGAGATCAAGAATCACATGTTCCACCGAGTGAGCTGGCCAGGAGCCCCTATTCTGTTCTTTTTGAAAACCAACAGTTTCCTGTTGAAGATGGGGAGGGTTGAATATGTGTACATACATCTCCTCCCTGCCCAATTTCCTTAAAAAAAGGTAGAAAAATAAATACAAGAATAAGTTCATTGCTGAACTGGTAAACAAGGAAGAATGCCATTGATAAAAAGTAGCAGTTGTGACCTTACACACTGACAGCAGAAAGTCAAAATATTCTTAAAAAAAAAATACAGAGACGAGACTAGTAGCATAGTGGGACACATCAATATACATCTCTTATCAATTATCCCATCAAGAGTGTCCCCCAAAACACAATTATAGCTATAATTAACAAACATAAATCAGATATGTATATGATTTCATCACCTACTAACAAGCATTGTATATTTACACAGACTCACCAGACTACAAAGGAAAAAAAAATTTTTTTAAAGCATTTAACAACAGAGCATTATTAAAAAAAAAAAAAAAACTAGCCACAGAAAGTTTTTCCAAAGATTTCCAACAAAATTCAAAAAACACAGATCACGTAAAAATTAAAGACAGCAAAGTCCCGTGGGATGAGGACCAACTCTGGGAAAACCTGATCAGCGAAATATTTTATTAGGAAATAAGAAAGAAGAGAAACAAATCAGCTCTCAGCTTAGTAAGTTAGATGCTACACTATGAGATTTTTTTTCTTAAGGTGGAATGAAAGATTCGATCTTTGCAGCTTAAAGCGAAAAAGAATGAGTTAGGGGGAAAAATGCTATGGACCTGCATAAACGAAAAACTGGCCATTTAAAAATTCTGATTAATCGGACACAAACCTCTGGCAAGCCTGCAAAGCGTAAGAAAGAGAAGACACTCATGTACTTGATACTTTGAAGACATGAATGGAGATGGAAAGGAGATGTGAGAGGGCAGAATACAGGATACAATGTTGCCCATGAGTCTGCAGTAACTATTCTACTAGAGAATAAGAATTTCAGGGGCGCCAGGGCTGAGGGGCCGCTGGGTGGCTCAGCCGCTATGTGTCTGGCTCTTGGGTTTCGGCTCAGGTCCTGATCTCAGGGTCCCGAGGTGGAGCGCCACGTGGGGCTCCACGCTCCGTGGGGGGTCTGCTTAAGAGTCTTTGTCTTCCCAAGCCCCTCCCCCCTGCTGGCAGCACTCTAAATAAATAAATAAATAAATAAAACCTTTTAAAAAACAATTTCAGGGACGCCTGGGTGGCTCAGTTGGTTAAGCAGCTGCCTTCGGCTCAGGTCATGATCCCAGGGTCCTGGGATCGAGTCCCGCATCGGGCTCCTTGCTCGGCAGGGAGCCTGCTTCTCCCTCTGCCTCTGCCTGCCTCTCTGTCTGCCTGTGCTCGCTCGCGCTCTCTCCCTCTGTCTCTGAAAAATAAATAAAATCTTAAAAAAAAAAAATTTAAAAAAAATAAAATAAAAATAAAATAAAAAACAATTTCAAATGTGACCCAGGGCAAGGCAAGAATCTGAGATTATCAGAGAAGCAGAGAAGCAGATTAGATTGTCCAAAAACCAAAATATAAAGGCACCCAAGTCAAAGGCTTTATGGGGCTCGTCTACGATGCAGTCAAGGGATAAATGTGTCCCATGCCACTGACACTGCTCTGTAGCGTCAGAAAAAGTGGATGGCCTCTAGAATCATTCCCTGGGGTGAGGCAAATCCTGAAAACGACAGTCTGCAAGCACACGGTGTGAGCCCGGGTGCACACGCCTCATTTCGTAAACAAACTCATTTTATGAACACGGATGCAGCAATTCTAAGTAAAATATTAGCAAATTAAATTTAGGAGTGCATTATGTGAAGACGTTAAGCCTGTACACGTAGGATTTATTCTAGCAATACGAAAGTGGTTCAAGACTAGCAAAATATTAATGGAGTGTGCTATTATAAGAAGTCATTAAAAAAACCCACAGGGGGATTTCTGCTTCCAGAAAGATGGAGTGGATGTACTTTTGCCCATTCCTCCTGCTAGGACGTTATGTGTGAAAAAAGCACGAGGGCCGTCAGGAAGAGGAAGACAGAGCGTCTCGAAACTTTGAGACCCGAGGAACAATGCGGTAGTGAGATCCCCAGGCTTCGCACGTTCCAGGAGTGAAGCTGCAGGTGGGAAAAGCCGACAGAAGCTTGCTCTCTCAAGCCAAGGGACCAGAATAGGAGCAGCCTGGCGAGGCAGAAAACTTTTAAGTAATAACTGCTTTGCTCCAGCAGAACACAGCATAAAAATTATGTCCCTCCCACCGCCACTCCCTCCAAGGCTCAGCAAAGGCCAAATGGAGAGTCTAGACTTCACCCCTCCAGATAATCCCCGGGCTCCCCGCCCAACGGGGGGATGTCCCAGAAGGCTGAGTGGAGAACCTGGATGTCCACCACCACCCAGAAGTAACAAGGACTGTGCCCCTGCGGTGTCCCTGGAAGGGGGCACTTCTGCTCCCACTGTAGCTGGGGAGGTATCAGTGGAGGCCTTGTGGGGAACCAGGGAGCCCACAGCCCCAGGGATAGAGAGCCCCCCACCCCCGCCTGCCACACCAGCATGGGGGGAGCCTGCCATGGAACCAGGACATCTGTCCCCACCTGGCAGTAATGAGGCAAGGCGCCTCCCCCTGCTGGAGAGGGGTCAGAGGAATCCACCCAAAATCCAAGGTTGGAATAAGACCCAATCTAGGCTTTGACCCAAAGTTATTGGGTGCACCAGGCAGGACAACCACAAACTGGGTGGAAACACAGAATCAGTAGGTGGCAGGTTGGATTGCATCCCCCAAAATGATATGTGGAAGTCCCAACTGCAGGACGTCAGAATGGGACCTGGTTTGGAAATAGGATCGTTGCAGGTGTAATTGGTTAGGGTGAGGTCATACTCCAGACTCCGGATCCAACAGGACTGGTGTCCTTACAATGAGAGGAGAAGAGATGCAAGACAGACAGACAGAGAACACCGCAGAAGGACAGACGCAGAGACAGGAGGGGTCATCCACAGGCCAAGGATGCCGGCTGTCACCGGAAGTTAGGAGAAGCGTGGGGAGACAGGAGCAACGTTGGGTCTTCCAGACAGAACCTCGATTTTGGACTTCCGGCCCCCAGAACCCAGTAAGTCTCTGTTGTCTTTCACTAGTCTCTGTTGTCTATCACAAGAGCTCTGGGGAACGGATACAGATGTCACCTCGGGTCAACAGAGATGCTGGAATCGTCTGATAAGGATTTTCTATCAGTCGTCACAAAATAATATAATGAGCAAATATAGACACCATAGAAACTAACAAAGGAACAAAAAGCAGAAAAACCAGCAAAGAAATAGAGATATAAAAAGCCGAATGGAAATCTCAGAACTGAAAAAGAGAGTGACCAAAATAAGACCCATGGGGAGGTGGGGGGCGGTGGAGGAGGAAGGGATGGAGGAGAAACCTGTGGGCTTGGATACGAGCAACAGAAAGTACCCGGTCTGAGTGACAGAGAGAAGACAGACTTAAAAACAAATTCACAGGAACTCAGGGACCCAGAGAACCAATTACAACCAGCAAACACTCGTGTCCTCAGATCCCAGGAGAACAGGACGAAGAAGGCGGGGCTGATGCACGGCTCCGAACACGACTGAAGACTTCCCAAATGTGGCAAAAGATGCACAGCCACGGATGCGAGACGGCGGGGAAATCCCAAATCAGATAAACCTAAAGAAACCCATGCAAAGACACATCACAGTCCAACTTCTAAAAATTAAAAACAAATTAAAAAAAAAAACTTGAAAAGTAGCAAGATAGATGCTGGGGGTGGGGGACGGGCAGGGACACATTGTAACCCTTGAAATGAATACGACACGGCACGTTAATCACGCTTCAATTTAAATGGAAACTTTAAAAAGAGAAAAAGTAGCGAGCCGGACACAGCACCTTGCCGAAAGGGAAAAGGTAGCCATACATGGGGGACCCCGGAGGCCAGAGTCAAGAAGGAGGCTCTCCTCCAGCTCCACCCAGAAAAAGGAGAGCAGAACAAACCCAGATCATGTGGGAGGAAACAAACAAATCCGAGAACAGAGATCGATGAATTGAAAACAGAAACACGGCAGAGAAAACCAATGAAACAGAGAGCCGGTTCTTTGGAAAAACTCAATAAAATTGACAAGCCTCTAGCAACAGTGGCAGAAAAATGGAGAAGATACAAATTAACGATGTGGTGACAAATGAGGGAACACAGGGACCGATTGTAAATGTGACACCCGCACAGGGCGTCCGTCGGGGACAGCTCGGATAACAGGGAGAGACCGACCATGGGTGCGGGCAGGCGAGGGGCTCCCCCAGCTCCCCACAGAGGGGTCGGCCGAATGGTGAGGACACAGGTGGGAGCGTGAGACCGTTCGAGCCTATGGAGCATGTGTGTGAGTGGACGTGTGTGTGCACACGCGTGTGTGTGTGTGTGTGTGTGTGTGTGCACATATGCACTTGTTCGGGTGACGGCGGGTTGGCAGGGAGAATGATGCCAGAGAGGTCTGACATCCTCTACACCCAACGGGAGTCACGGAAGCCTTTCAGGAGGGAGACGGATGGTCGAATCTATTTAGAAAGGTCGCTTGGAGGGAGACGGCCATCAGCAGAGGAGTCTGGGGACACAGAGCTCGAAGAGTGCGTTCTTGCGGGCACGGGAACCCACAGTGGCAGCTCCCAGAGGAAGGGCTGGAGGGCGGGGTCCCCAGAGCCTGACAAGGACAGGCTGCTCTGTATAATGGCCCCAGGGCTCCAGGGCAAACTCCACAGCCCGTGAGCCCACGGTGCCCACAGAAGCAGCGGACAAGCGGGGCTCACAGACACCAAGGGTGCTGATTCAGCCGGACCAAGTTCAGCTCAGCACGGCCACCCTGCAGCCCTCCCGGATTACTCTAATCCCATGCTCCAGCCACTCCCTCTGAACACCCAGCCTGGGATCACAGAATTTCCTAGCATGTCTACCTAGTGCCATCAGCCCTCCCAGGAGCTCCTCACCCAAATGGGCTCCCATCTAGCCGTGCGACTCCCAGCACAGTTAGGGGGACTAAAACCCCCACGCCCCGGGTGCTGAAGGTTCACTGACTGCTTGCTGGTCATCACTCACGCAAGTTGCCTGAGGTTTGATGGTCTCAAAATAGGAGAGGGGGGTTTTCCCTTTCATTCCCTTCTTTTGCTGAAAATAGCCGGAAAATAAAATCAGGACGCCAGGTCTGCTCTCCCAATGTCGGAAGAAAAACCTACAGTGCCTCCTAACACACAGTCTCTTGCGCACGGAGACAACGCCCCTAACCTGTCCCGATTCTCAGGACCGGGACCCAGCCTGGAGTTTTGTTCGAAGCGGAGACCGAGGCCACACAGAGCTGTGTGCGCTCCCGCGTGCGCACAACGGAGCAGGGGCCCCCAGCTCTTGGGGTGCCTCTCGGAGCTCTGGCTGTGGATAGATCAGGGCTCTTTGGAGGCCAGAGTCACCGACCAGATCGAGGCCAGGGTCAGCACTCAGCCCAGCGTTGGTGGGGCTGCATGCCCCTCGCCGGCATCCTGGGACAACTTGGTGTCCTTGGCCCCAGGATCCTCGCCAGGCTCGGGCAGCAGCTCTGTGGATGGCACAGGGACAGCAGGGGACAGGGAGACGTCGAGGGGACTGTCTCTAATCAGAAAGCTGCGTTTTCATTTTCCAACATGGGAATTGGGAAACTAGGGCCCTCAGACCAAATCTGTTAGCTAAGGATGGTTTTCACATTTTTTTTTAAATTTTATTTATGTATTTAAGAGAGAGTGAGAGAGAGAGAGAGAGAGCACAAGCAAGGGAGCAGCAGAGGGAGAGGGAGAAGCAGACTTCCCGTTGAGCAGGGAGCCCAATGTGGGACTTGATTCCAGGACGCTGGGATCATGACCTGAGCCAAAGGCAGATGCTTAACCGACTGAGCCACCCAGGTGTCCCCACCTTCCACATTATTTTAAAGAGTTGTTTTTAGGAGGAAGGGAGGGGAAGGGAGGGGAGGGAAGAGAGGAGGAAGGGAAGGAGAAGGGAAGGGAGAAAGAGAGGCTAAGTGTCCTCTTACGTGACCCTCAAAGCCCAAAACAGTTCCTCTGGCCCTTCCTGGGAAAGTTTCCTGGCCCCAGCCTAGAGCAGGGAGCTGGAGTTTCTATCCAAGCTCAGAGACTGAGAAGTGGAAAAGCACATGTTGATTCCTTCGTGATTGGATCTCAAGCTCCCTTTGAAGGCAGCAGAGACCCGTCCCAGGGGCACCTTCCTCTCCCTGGGATCACGGTTACGTGACTGAGGCAGCTGGACGAGGCTGGGTGCTGCAGGGTCACCCAACCGCACAGGCGTTCCTCTGCCTGTGAGGGTCTCCACAGCTGGGGTCGGACCCCTGGCGAGCTCGTCCAGTGACCCAGCCAGGGTTCGGCACTCTGGACCACCGCTGGAGTAGGGGTTTCTCCGCATCTGAGCCTGCTTTCTCCCTGCTTCCCCAGCACCCTCCCTGCTCCAGATCCCCCAGAGTCCCCCAGGACGGTCCCAGGAAGTGGGGACCCAGGGGTGGTCTAGATGGGATGCACATGCAACACACTTAGCCTTTCCCCCACTGTTTCGGGGTTTTTTTGGTTTTGTTTTCCTTCCGCCAGTATTTGGAATTTTTTCTGTTCCCAAAACCAGATGGCAGCTATTCCTCTAGACCTAAACATTTTTGTCTAAATGTCCAAAAGAGTTTTCTGTTCTAATAGCGTTATTTTTGGACCAGAAAAGAAAAAAAAAAAAAAAGAAAGAAAGAAAGAAAAATCCAGGCATAGAATCCACGATGGTTTCTCTCCCACCCCACACGCCTCTGCTCGGAGGCAACGCATGCAGAAGGACGGGACAGCAGGAAGGTTCTACGAGGAGCACCGGAAAGGTCTGTGGGACCGCGAGGCTGTCTTCCTGGCGTGCTAAGCTCCTCCGTGTTAATGCATTTGTTTACTTGCATGTTTGCTCACGGGGACTCTGGGAGCCAACCGTCACGTTACTCGTAGGAGGCTCGCCAGCCGATCGTGAATCTGCTCTTAGCTTGCCATCGGCCACCGTGAAAGCATTTGCAGCATGAAGGAAACCACCAACACTGCAGATCAGGGCGGCCCCTCACCCCCCATCCCCCGGGGTCTGGTGTCCCACGTCCACCAGCACACACCTGCCAGACTCTGCCGCACTCCACCACGGATCCAAGGCAGGTTTTCGGAACGCCGTGTCACGAATGTCATCACGGCCAGGTGGGCGGGGGCTCCTGGGGGCTGTCCGCGTCTGGGTAGCCCCCCCCCCAGGCATTCGCACTCCCCGTGCTCCAGACACAGGTTACCAGGGGGACAAAATCACTCCAGTCAAGAACCTCCATCCTAAACAGACTGGAAAAATGGTGGTTTCACGTGGCCTCCCTGCAGATGACCAGCCGTCCAAGAAGCCAGCTGGCCGGGTCCGGCTCAGCACGCACCTCTGCGTGTGCCCTGACTCTTCCCTGCCTCCCCTGTCTTCACCGCTGCTTCCTGAGGTCACACTTCCCAATGCCACGGGAGCGTTTGTCTTTGGCTGTCTCTCCTAGAGAAACCAGGCTGATGGGATTCCATCCCGGGATTTGGACAGGGAGACAGGGAGGAATGTGACCCCCTGGGGGTAGAGGGTTCTGCTGAGGTGCCCGCAGATAAGCTGGAGGAGCCGCGTGGGGCAGTGTCCGCAGCGCAGGACTGCGAGCGAGTCTGCCACGAGGAGGCATGGGACGGAAGCCCAGAGCAGCGTGCCTGCCGAGAGCACGGACCAGAGTGGGGCAGAGCCAGGTGCCCTCCCTGCAAACGGCCTCCGTGCAAACTCCCTCTCCCTGTGCTCACCCACGTGGATGCCCATTTCTGCAACCAAAAAGCCCCGATGGAAATATGTACAAGGACCCTCATCTCCCAGCATCTCGTGCAAAGCCTGTGGCAGCCCAGCCCCAAGAGGAGCATCTCAACGATGAGAGTCATTCTCTCTTGGGAGGGAGGCAATGAACTCCTCCTCTCCCACTGGGGCCATTCCAAAGGGGGTGGACGACCAGCCTTTCGTCGGAAATATGGCAGGTGGGTGGATGACCTCCGCTTCCCTCCCCTCTCCGGGCTCTGAATTTCCATGATCCTTGGACTGCGAATTGGAAAAACTGGGTTCTTTGTGCCGATTCTGTGGCCTGTTAGCTGCTTGCCCCTTAGCGAGGCTTCCCTTCAAACCGGGCTTGTTTTCCTCCTACATATAGAAAGAGGTTTAATGTCATCCTTGTGAAATATTTGAAAACCATGACGTTCACAGGCCAGATGTCAGAATTAGGAGCCCAGGTAATACTAGTAGGTAAGAACATAAAGAACTCTACAAAGAACAAAGTAAGGCCCGGCGTGTGGGTCCAGCAATCTGCATGTTAGCACAGGAGGCCTAGAACACAACTCCATAACCACGGGCATAGGGGAAAACAAAAAACAAAAAACAAAAAACAAAAAACCTCGGAAAAAAAATTTGTTAAATAATTTCATTGAATTAGCAGGGTGACATGGCTAGCAAGAAATGAGTACCATCTAGGCCGTATCAATAGAAGTATAGTGTCCAGAATATGGGAGGTGACCGTGTCACTGTCCTTTATGCTACTCCAGACTCACCTGGGACAATGAGTCCCCCAAACTCGCAAAGGGACACGACATGAGAGTGGCTTAAGGTAAATGAAGGTCCAGAATCTGCGTCCCTGGAAAACATATGAAGGAGGCAGGGGTGATCCTCTTGCAGAAAGGAGGATAGAAGGGGATGGGAGCACCAGCCTCAAGGGCCTGAAGGGCCGTGGGTCAGGGCAACAGTCCTGCTCTGTGGCTCCATTATCCGGACCTCGTTCAAAGAACCCCAGGGGGTGGGAGCTGCAGACAGACTGATCACACAGAGTCTTAGCAGAGTGGGGCCAGATGGCTCCTGCAGGTCCTGGACAGAAGGACGGCCGTAACGGTACCAGCGGCCACCAGCGAGCTTTCTGCCTGCCGAGGACTGAAGTCAGTGCTCTACCCATATCCACATTTGCAGAAACCCTGGGAGGCAGGCACTACCCTGTCCACAGTGTACAATGTTACACAGCTATACAGTGGAAGTTGCGGGAATAAAGCCCCTACCCTCGGACTCTGAGAAGTCCTGGACTGGACTTGGGGGAGGAACCATGAAAAGGCAGGAGCACCAGCTGAGAGCACACTAACACAGTACCAGAGCTCGGGCGGCACACAGGACGGACCGGCGGGCCCAATACCAGGCGCTTTGCATACATCACAGCCCATTCCACGGCACGGCCCTTAGAGGCCATGACCTCCACGCCCATCCACGGAAGGGGAAGCAGAAGCAAGGACACTGGAGGAACTTGTCCAAGGTCACTGGTTAGGAAGTGGTGGTGGAGCTGGAGGGTTCTTACTTGCTACCTGTCCTGCCCCCCACACGAACAAGGGCTCAGTGGCCTTCTGGACCCCAGCATCTGCTCTTCCCCACCTTCAAGTCTGAGACACAGACAAGCCCCTTTTCCCCAACACAAATTCTTGCCAAAATAACTGAATGGCAGGAGGGTCCCTCGGCCCCCGCAGCAGCTGGGCTCCATCCCACACAGTGGTGACGCATGCTGTCCTCGGACACAGACTCTGGCCACCCCGTGGCCGGCCCCTCCCGGGACCCCCCGCCCCTGAAGCCCGGCTCTGCCTCTCCGCCACTTTCCTCCACACCTCCAACAAGGGCGGCTATTTTGGGTGAGAAATGGGGCAGGCAGAAAAAATTTCATTCGAGCAATTAAGGAATCACTGCATTTTTCATGATTAACTTCATGTTCGCAGATTGAATGCAGAAAGCTGTTAGCAGAGCATTTCCATTTCTGTACCTGACATGAGCAATGGGAATATTTGTTCTGCCCGGGAGGATTACACCTTCCATTAATCTCCGTTTTATTGAAAGTTTAAATAACAGACAGACACAATGTGATCAATTAGCAGTGTAATTCCAAGGAGATGTCATAGTAAAATTAAATCTCGAGCACATTCGCACCAGAGATGCCTGCGAGTTCTCTCCAGCCCCCTTCCGCCACCGCAGTATGTACATTTTAATTGAAAGTTTATTCTGCTATGTGCCTCGTCTACTAAATTTTAATTTAACATTGTAATGAGAAGGGTGTTTCTGAGCAGCTCTGCAAAGACAAGTGGAGGAGGTTTTCACAAATCAGGAGAACAAGTAAATTTGCAACACTTTCCCGGCAGCTATGGGAGGACAGGACACACCCCCCTCCGACCCGCTGAATCCTTCAGAGGTATCCCCGAGCCTGGAGAACCAGCCTAGGGAACACTGGACACCTGTGGCAGCTGGAGTCCCAAGAGAATGGGTTCTCAGGTCAGGACACGCACAGGAGAAACAGGCAAAAACAGAGGCAGGCACCTCTTCTCCCCAGTCCCTCCTCTGGTATCCCCCTAGAGCCTCCTGCTGGCAAAACCCAGGGGACCCTCCACTGGCCAGGTGAGAAGAAGGTTCGCAGAGTCTGGCCTGGCTTTGCGGAGCCGAGCACGGAAGGGCAGGTCTGTAGCTGAGGGGCGGGCGCTCAGAAACAAGGATAATACTTCTGGGAATGTCACTCTGCCTCCCTGACCCTTAGCTTTTTCCACTGTAACACGAGGACGGCGGCAATACCCAGTTCTCGGTATCGCAGTGAGGATCCAGCCAGGTGGGGGCTGGGCGGGGGTGGGACGGTACCGGGCACAAGCAGGAAGATTTGATCTTTTCCACTGCCCCTGAGAGGAATCACAAGGGAGCTTGTCCAGGAGGATTGACCCTTTTGTCTTGAAAGGTGACCTCAACCGAAAAAGTGATTCTGAGGGGGCAGAGGTCGCAGGAAAGCTTGACTGCGCTGGGAGGGGGTGTGAGGCTCCGGCTGCAGGAGGAGAAAGATGAGGGACGGAGCCTGCGCCGTCCCCATCGGCAGGACAAGGGCAGGGTGAGCAGCAGCCTGGCCTGTCTCATCAAAGCCAGCGGCCAGTCACCGCAGGGCCCCCAGCCTTGAAGCTCGGCACCCCCAGACCTCCTCTAACCTGCTCCCCACGCACCTGTCTGGGGTTCAGAAGGCGCAGGGGCGCTAGTGGCCACTGCTGGTGAGAGATGGTGTTGCACCCCAGCCTCAAGGGATGCTGTTAGTGGGGGACCCAGCAGTCCCTGAAGGGCGACCCGCCAACGTCCAGGACTTAAGTCGTTCTGTGCAAAGGGGACGAAGGAGTCACAGCTTTGCCTCCTGCTTCTCTCACTTCCGTTCCAGCCCCACTGCCTTCTCACACACCGCCAGGCTCCCCGGGCAGGTGTCCCTCCTGATACACCAAGGGAGAGGTGTCCCTGCTGCCTCCGTCCCTGTCCCCTGCCTCCCTGCCCCTGCTCCCTCTGTCCCCATCATTCCCTCTGCCTCTGCTTGCTTCGTGGTCCCTGACCACATGTCACCTCCTCGGGGGGGCCACCTTCACGGCCCCTATAATGGCAACAGTCCCTCTCGCGCTTGCCTACTTTTGGTTACCACACGTGTTTCCTGCCTTCCTGGTCTCTGTCTCTTCGTGTTTTCCTTCTGCATCTCTAGAATGTGAATCCCGGAGGGGAGGGGGATGTGCTCACCATCTCCGTTCCTAATAGTCACTCAGAAATTATGTGCCGCATTAGAGACAAAGAGTGTGATGTGACTTCACGACGGTACTTGGAAGGTGATTCCCGTACCTCCAAGCAGACTTGCTGTGAGTCGTGCTAAGGCTTTTCTCAGCGGGGACTCAGCCAGGATCCCCATGAGCAAGGAGCCTACCGTCTGGAAATCAGGACTCTGTCGGTGTAGCGGGTCCTCCCCGATCCCTCCTGAAATGCCCCCTCTGGTCTCTGTCGGCAAGGATCATCCCACAGCCAGGAAAGGCCGCTTGTCTACAGTGGAGGCAGGGCGGGGGTCTCGGGCACCGTCCGGCATAGGAGAGAAGCCAAGAGGCCGTTTCCCCACCTGCGCCACCCCTGCAGAGGCCAGCCATCCAGGACAGTCTGTGGGACATGTGGAGGCGCCCCGTGCTCGTGGCATTGTTATCCTCTCCCTCTGTGTCCACACGGAGAACATCTGTTAAACCCTCACAATGACCCATCTGCGACTTACTAACAGATGATAACGGGGAGTTAGGGTTCCCCTCCAGAAACTCCCTGTGCCACCACCTTGGCTATGATGCAACTCACCCTGTAACACGACAGCCCCCGAGCCCACTGCCGTCAACCCAAGCAGCGTATTCCCCGACCAGCCCCAGCCACTAACAGGCAAGTAATTGGTAACTTGGCAACAGGAGATTTTTCCAACACTTACAGCAGGGGAGCCCTCGGAGGCCGGCCAGCCTCCCTCCTGAGTACGGTGTTCATGGAGCCCAAGAGAAATGCTGAAGATCGCAGCACCTTCGATGAGAAACGGCAGTCAAAGCCAGCTTCCCCGGCCGGCGGGGTCCTGGGCGGGGGGCATCTCCCCACGGTGCCCGCGGCGGTGCCTGCGGCTGGACGGCGTGTCCCAGCGCCCGGTGGGTAGGGCGGCGGAAAGACACAGTCCTCTTTCTTCCTCCTCCTCCTCCTCCTCCTCCTCCTCCTGCCAGCAGACCCGGTCATGCCTCACCGGGGACGTCTCTCCCCCCTACCCCCCCCAGAACCTCCTGGATCTTGGATTCCTTCGGCTGCTACACGACAGCCTCCCAGAACTGTCACCTAGTGCGGGAGGGTGCACTCCCAGGGACTCCCCCCCCCCCCACAGCACCCGCCGGCCTCCTCCCGTCTCGCAGGCCTGGCAGACCCGCCCGTGTCTCCGTCCTGTCTCCGTATCAGCCTTAATTGCTCGTGTTGCGATTCCGGCCTCGAGGGCAAGGTTTCCCACATCGGAATTCCTCAACAGGTTTCTGGTTTTCTTATCAGAAATGTCACTCTGGCATCGTAAATACCAACTGTGTCTCTCCGTCAGGTGGTTGCGCTCGGGGCCTTCCGAAAGCAGAGGCCACACACAGCCCCCTCTCGGGAGGTCCCCTGAAGCCCCACACGGCCGGTCCCGAGGCCTCTGCCTCCGGCCTCCTCCACGAACCTCTCATCTCCCCAGCCTCCTGCTCACCCCCTCATCTTGCCAAGAATCTCCCCAAGGTCAGAGGCAACCACACCAGCCCCCATCAGAGAAACAGAGCCGCAGCCAGGACCACAAGGGTCAGGGACGGGGAGCCCAGTGGGAGTCAGCCCTGCCGCTCCGAGTCCAGCTGAAGTCCTGCGACGGAGAAGCTGATCTGGAGGGGCGGCTCCCAGCGCTGGGAGCCAGAGCCCAGCCACAGTGGGAGGCGTTACCCCCCACCTAATGGGGCAGACGGGAGGACGTGGGGCCACAGACGCCCATCAGACAGAGCACGGAAGGATCCAGCAGCTTCCAGGGAGGGTCTGAGGAAGGCACACCCGCCCCCACCCCTCATGCCCTCCGGTCTTCTCCTGGAGCTTGCTGACCAAGCACAACATTACCAGTCAGCAAGGAGCCCTCTGGCGGGTGCCCTCCCAGCTGGGCCGGCCTCCTGGCGCATGGAACGGGGCAGGAAGGGCAGAGTTCGGGTCTAGGGTGTAGGGCCGGGTCCAGAGGTGGGAGCCCCAAGGAGTGAACCCAGGTAAGTTCTGGTTATAATTATCTACTGCCCTCCTGCCCCTGCCACCTTCCTGAGACTTCATGCTCTCTTCCCACCAGGCAACCTGCTTCTGCCGCGTTGGTCCGTCTGTCCCAGCTCAAGCCCGCAAGGCCACCAATGAACGCGAGAATGCAGAATCCTCCGGTCTTCTCTCCTTCCTCTTACAAATGCCATTCTCCGGACAGACCCTCTCGTTCCCTCCAGTGCTCTTTGCCCCTGAGTCCCGGTCCACGGCAGCTTTGCAGGACCTGGAGCCCCAGGGGGGAATGCCGGCGAAGCAGCAGGAGGAAAAGCACAGGGGAGCCGCTCCTAAAATCCAGATCTCGGGGCCCCACCTGGGCACCGGACCTCACAATACCCCCCGTGCCGTCGAGCCAGGACCCGAAGCTCTGAGAAGCTATGCTCTGCGGCTCTGGTTCTGGACAGCCACTTGCGCCCCTCCCGCGGGACTAACCCAGCATGCCCACGTACTGCTCGAAGGAGCCTTCTTCTAAATGCAGGCAGCGAGGGGAGACAGGAGGCTGGAAGGAGCTGTCACGGTTCCCCTAGATAAGCGGGCAGGTGCAAGCCCAGCACAAGGTCCTTAAACACAGACACCAGGAAACCTGCCCTGAGGGTGGGTGCTGAGCTCTGCGGAAATACCACGGGGCCGACGCCTCCTCTTGTCCTGTGTGTAGTTCCGACTGAACTCACTGCTCCCTCCTGCTTGCAACGGGCCGTTCCAGCTGGCTGGGGTCCCGCAGGGGCTCGCCTGGTGGTCTTGCCAATGAAAAAGGGAGCCTCGCCGTCCATCCTACAAATCCACAGCTTTGCCTGACAGCTCACAAGACTCGTGGCCAGGAACGGCAACTGTGGGGAGGTCCAATTACAGCAGAGGGGTTCCTCCCATGAAGGGCTCAAACAAGCTAACAAGCTGTTTGGGAAGGGCGGGAGCCCCCAATGCCCTGCCTGCTGCCAGAGAGGCTGCTCCCAGCTGAGCCCGAGTCTGTCTTGTTCATCAGTCTCGTGGACCGAGAGAGAGAGAGAGAGAGAGAGACAGAGAGACAGAAAGAGAGAGAGGAGGTGGTCAACCTCACTGGCCAAAGAAGCAATTTCTGCAAAGCACAGTTCTGGATAGCTTCTCCTCCCCATGCTCAAATACCTTCCGTGGCTCCCACCGCCCACAAAATAAACGACACACTTCCCCCTGTCCAGTGACCAGAAAATTCCTCTTCCGTGCCCCTGGGCCTCTCAGAGGGCAGTCTGTCGGTCACGGGATCAGAATGGGCACCCCATGGCCCGGGCAGCTGCTTCGAAGGCAAACGTGTGTGCCCACTCCCAGTTCCTGAGTTGGGATCTCAGAGCAGTGTGGAGGCGAGGGATGGGGTCCCAGAGTCTAACCAGCTTCCTTGGGGGATTCTCAGCACAGTCACCCGTCCACTGGCCCATGCGGCTAACCAGAAAGCCGGCTGCAGGCACCTCAGGGGGCTGGTGGGGGAGGCAGGCAGGAGACACTCACCCTCTGCTCCCTGGGGGAGCTCCAGGCGAAGGCCGTGGGCCACACAGGTGAGCACAGGTGGACGCTCACATGATTAGTGGCGTCAGTGCAGCTGGGGCACACACGTGGGGCCTGGGCAGGCAGCACACATGGGGCTAAAAGCTGCCTGAGTCCAGCTGGGCCCCTGCCGACTGCACCCTGACGGTGTGGCCCTGGGTGGGTCTCCAAGCCTCTGTCACTCTCTATAAAAGCGGCTGATCATACAGAACTCCGACTTTGGAGCTGCCTTCCCCGAGCCCGAACTCAGCTCCCCTGGGCAGATGCACAAAGCCCTACGCCATGGAATAAACCTCCCAGGGGAGTAGAAACAGTTTAAGAAAAAATAAAGAGTGGGCTCATCCTCTGGGCAGCCTCTATTCTGCACCAGAACGTTCCTTCCAGCGGCGCATGCGCCTGAGGCAGCTGCTAGCTGTTCTGCTGGGAGAGCCGGCCAAGGCGGCAGCGTCCCGGGGTCCGGTTTCGAACGGAAGCTCTCTGCGCAGCAGGTCTGGGCCTCAGCCTCCCCTGGAAGCCTGAGTGGGGGCGCCTGGGGTCCGGAGCCCTGGGTCCGGGGACCTCACCTCTCGTCACCTCATCTCCAGCCAACATTTGCTGAGAGCCTCTGCTATGCGTCCAGGGCCCCCCACTCCAAGGGAGTCCAGAGCCAGGCCCAGAGGAAGGACAGCTGCTGCGGGGTAGGGACCTCGGCCAGCGTTCCCAACCCCAAGGGGCTCACAGGGCGAGGGGCTGGTCTGGGCAGGGTGAGCCCGTTAGCAGTGTCCCCGCTGAGCTGTGACCCTCCCTCACTCGGGGGCAGGCAGGGCAGGGGGCCGCATGAGCCCCCCGCCTCCGGTCACAGAAGGAAGAGGAAGGACACAGGGTCCCCGTCTGCGCCGTGCTGGGCCAGGCCTCTGAGGGCTGCGTGGTGGGGAACGGTGGGGTTGGGGGGGGTGGCCTGCAGGGGCTCCTTGGCCCGTCATGCTCCTGCCTAGTACTTAGACGCACAGAAGCATAAAACAGGCAATTTAGACTTGACCCCAAGGTTACCCGGCTACGCTGGGAAGTAATGATCTGGCGGGCAGATGTAACAATCCTGTACGTTTGCCTACCATTACCGAGTTATGCTTCATTTCCTCTGGCGGGCACCTGTGGGTGTGATCAGTGTCCACACTCACCCCTGCAATGGCCCAGAATGACCCGCCGCAGGGCGGGGCATCCCACCCCTGCCCGGGAGTCTTCGCCCTCATGCTCTGGAGCCCGACTGGCCAGAGCCTCCGGGTTCGAAGCTCGGTGGGCAAGACCCAGGTCCTTCCACAGGAGACAGGGCCACCCTGCGTAACCATAGGGAAGGGCCTCGGGCAGCACAACGGAGCTGCTGGGGAGCATCTCAGCTCCAGACATCAGTGGCGTGTGCGGTAGAAGCGAGTGGCGCGGGAGGCAAGCTGGACCGGGAAAGAGAAAAATGACAAGGAGCCGAGGAAAAAAGGCTGATGACCCCAAACGTGACCATCGATCTTTCTGGCAGAAATGGAGACCCGCCAGGCTCAGGCACCCAAAAGAGAGGGATGCGGGTGTGGTGACGAGGGCTCTGGGACCCTGTGCTTCACATCCCTGTGGAACTTGGCATCTGAGTCCCGTCCGAAGACCTCACGGGCAGAAGTTGGCTGAGGAAGCCTGTGGCCGCACCATGGGGCCTTGGACAGTAAGGTGGTCTTAGAGAAGCTTCCCCAAGGGGGTGCCCAGCAGGGCATCAGGGCCCCAAAAGACAGACTGTCGGGGAGGACATCTCTGGGAATCAGAGGCCAAGAGAGGGCCATAACTGCCCCCCTAGGGAGGGGCGGGGGAAGGAACCCCCAGAGCTGGAACGGGGGAGACATGTGGAATTCCAGGTCCCTGTGGTTCACCCCCTCTCTGTGGGACAGGCGCTCTCTCCCTGGCCACACCACATGCTGCGCACGGTCCATGTCACCCCCTCAGCTCTGGGGCGGGCAGTGACTTGCTAAGGCCAAAGGTGTGTAGCCTGAGGGATTGGAAAATGCGCTTGCTTGGTTAGGCCTGGACCCCTGATCACCCCGGGGACCCACCACAGGAATGACATGCTCGGGCGTCCCCCGAACCCAGGCTTCCTAAGGAGGAGCCGTGAACCAAACCCACAGCCTGGAGCTGACCCACCCACCAGCCACGGTCTAGACGAGCGGACCCACATGCCCCTGCCGGCCCTGACCGGGAGATCACACGCTGGGTCTAGGGCACTGAGTTCTGGGACCCTTTCTCATGTGGTAACACCCCACGAAGGTCGGCCCTGGAGGTCCAAGACTCCTCAGAAGCGCCTGGGAGAGGAAGAGTGGGCAGCGAACAGCACCGGTGCCCACGGGAGTGTCGCCAGATGCCCCACGAGGCAGACCGCTCCTGCCCTCTGACTTCTTTCTCCCTGCCCTCCCCGTGGCCTGCCCTGCAGTTTCCGCCCCTGCCCAGGTGACCCCACAACCACGGAACCTCCCAACACAGGTCTCCTGCCAGCAGCGTCCCTCTGACCGAGGGCGCTGTCCCACGCGGACTCTGCTCTGGAGGCAGGCGCTGCGGTAACAGGTACGCAGAGCAGGGAGGTGGCTTTGGCACCGCTCAGGAAACACAGGTCTGCAGGAAAGGGGGTCCTGTTCAATGAGGGCAGACAGCGCAGCCGACGGGAGTCTGGCCATCCTGTGCTGACAGGGCTGCGAGCCACGGGCTCGCGTGTTTAGCTGAGATCTGCAAGCCTAGCGCTGGAGGGGTGGCCTGGTTTCCTCTTGCTGCTTGTAGTAAAATGCAAGAGCAAAGAGAGAAATTGAGGAGAGAACCAGTGAGAGAAGGGATGGGGGAAATCTCAGCCTAGTCACATTGCAAATAAGAGGCCAGACATGAGGTGGTTCGCCGCCGGGAGAGCGTGCATCGGAGGGGAAGCACGACGTGGGGCAGTCGGAGCGAGACACGGCCACGAGAAGGGGAACCAGGGCCAGCCCCAGAGGCTGCGGGAGGCAAGGAGCGAGCTCTCCCCCAGGCCCACCCCAGCCACGCAGTCCTGCCAGCCCATCTCAGACCCCAGAACTGGCAGATGGTAGCCGTGTGTGGTTTCAAGTCCCTCTGTCCAAGTGATTTGTTACAGCAGCGACTGGAAACTCAGAAGGAAGGTGGAGGGCACAATCGGCCCGGACCACCGGGCTTCCCGCTCCGTGCACTCTCTCCATCTTTCCTCTGGGCCGTGCTTTCCACAGCCCTCCCCCACGCCCCTCCCGGAGCCTCTGGACCTAGGTCCCCCCGGGTGGGGGACGAGTCAAACCAATTCCTTTGCGTCCCAGAGTTTTGCAGAAATAATTCACCAGCATCCCAATCCAGGGCTACGTGGAAAAGGGACGCCTTGGGGCGCCATGGATGGCACCTTAGTGGTTTCTGTAACTCAACAAGACCGACCTCATATCCAAGCTCTGCCGTTTCCTAGGTGTGTATGTGGAATAAGAGACTGACTTCTCTGGACCTCAGTTACTTTGTTACAAGGAGTATATGCCCACCTCGTGGGACTTTAGGAAAGTTCAAAGAGAACACTGGACAGGAGGCAAATCCTCAATAAACAGTATCCGTTATCGCCATCATTGTAATTAACATGGCAATTGGCTGGTCCCCTGCACCTGCACCTGCACCTGCATGTACGCCTGCACCTGCCCCTGGCATCTGCACCTGTACCTGCAACCACCCCCACACCTGCACCTGCATGTACACATGCACCTGCCTCTGGCACCTGTACCTGCATCCACCCCCGCACCTGTACCTGCATGTACACCTGCATTGGCCCCTGGCATCTGCAGCTGCACCCACTGCTGCACCTGCAGAGTCATGGCCACCTCTGTCCCTGCTGCCTTACCGGCTGTCACCCAGCCCCATCCCACAGTGACCATACGGACTTTCCTCCTAAGAGCCCAATGGCCAAAAACAGTTCATGTACTTATTGCATTGAATACAAATGTGCAATACCTTCCTCTCTCTGATCACTTTGAAAGTGTTCCAAATTCCTTTGCTGCGTGACTGAAATCAAAGCGGGACCTGTGAAGGCAGAGACCCGGCTGCCAGCGCCAGGTGGGAGACACAGAACAGTCAGGTGCTGATGGGGAGAAATTATGTCTTTCTTAATTCCCTTTACCCTGTAATTACTAGGCACAACCACGTGGGTTAATAGCAAAAATAACTAGCACATAAAGACATCGTGTACAGAATCCTGGTTTGCATCCTCGTGGAAGCCCCTCAGGCAAAAGCTTGGATGCAGTCCCCACCCCAGGCATCCGCACGGTGACGCCCAGCTTCCTTATCAGCTGTCCGAGGCCACTGGTCACCAGGGTCTTCAGAAGGCCTCACTCTGCTGCATACCGACATCCTGTACCCTCAGCCCCCCTTGCTCGCTGGCTCCTCCTTCTCACCCTTTCCTGGCCTGGCGCCCGAGCGACAAGGGGCTCTCTGCCTCCCTTCTGCTTCTCAGCCTCTACCCTCAGCCTCCCTTGCCTGCCTCCCTCCTCCTCCCTGGACCCCCGACACTGGTGTCTCTGGGGACTTGCCCCCAACCCTCCCTCAGGTCCTCACGCCTGCCTTCCGGAGGTCTCATGCACCCCAGGTGTGAGTATCGGTGGAAGCATGCGACAGGAGCAGCTGAACCTTGCAAAGCCAGAAGCTCATTGACGAGGGTCCATCCAGACTAATTCCAAACACTCATTCCCCGACACCCCAGGTTGGGGGTCTAAGCAAGACGAAGGCCCCCAGGATGCCTGGGTGCAGAGCATATGGCTCCTCTTGGCACAACTGGGAAAACTCCCCCTTCCCAGGCGTTGGGGTGTCAGACACAGCTCCACGGACACCCCTCCTTATCTACGCCATCTCCTCTCTCACCTCTAAACGAGGTGAGCCTCTGGAGGAAGAGAGCTCTAGGGGAGACCTGCACGAGCTTGAACACGACCTCCCGCCTCCCTGGGGCGAGGTCCTTGCAGAACACAGGGGCTGACAACCCGGCGGGCGCACGTCTGGGGGCGCGGCTCCGTGGAGGGACCGCAGCGCCTGCCAGAGGGAAGGGTTAGGGCTTCTATTGCTCAATCCATAAGAAACAGATGTACGTGTCTGTTTTTCCCTAAAAAGGGTTTATTTGCTATTCACCGTGGAAACCCATAGACCCACAGCTGCAGAAGGACGTGGCTGCGTTTCTTGCTTTCTCTTGCTTTTTCTTGCTTTGGAGAAAAAAGTCGTTTTGAAGTAAGCACTTCTCACCTGTGTTTGGCACCTCGGGGCTCCCTGACCTGCTAAGTGAGTTCCCAGCCCCTGCCCTGCCTGGGGTCTCCTTCCCGCTGTCCGTGGAACCTCCCTGTCCTTCCTCTCCACACACACCACGGTTCCCAGGCCCACATCCTATGTCCTGCCAGCCCCCCAATTATCTGTGCCACTGGGCTTCGAAGTGTCTTTTTTCTTAATTGTGGTAAAACACACATCCCACAAAATGTACCACCTTCACCGTCTGTCTGTGTCCAGTTCGGGGACACCGAGCCCATTCCCCGTGGGCGGACTGCACCACAGCTCATCTCCAGGGCCTCCCATCTCTCCAAAAGGATGCTCTGTCCCCGTTCCACACTGACCTGTGACCCCCGGGACCCTCCGTCCCCCTGAGACCTCACAGTATTTTTCCTTCTCTGTGACTGGCTTATTTCACTCGGCACAATGTCCCCCTCCACACTGTCGCGGGAGTCACAGTGCCCTCCCCTTAGAAGGCTGGATGCTACCCCTCGTGTGGAGGGACCACATCTGCTGATCTGCTCATCCTCTGCTTCTACCTATCGGATCGTGAATAACGCTGCTGTGGACGTGGGTGTCTAGACACCTCTCGGGGACCCGTGTTCAATTCTGTGGGGCCTGGAAGTGGGATTTCTTTCCCCCATTTTGTTTGACATCATGGCTAATGGTTACACACATTGTCTCTGCTCACCCTCCATCCCCAAAACGGTAGCCCCTTCACATGGTGCAGACCACCCCCCACTACCACCACCGAAACACGACCTTTCTCCTTTGCCTGCACCTGGGTGCCTGTCTGTGACATTTCCTCCTGGGCTGGGTCCCCCTCCCCACTGGTCTTGAAAATAAAACCAAACAAAGATTTGCACATTTTTCTTAATTATCCTAAACACTCAACCCCATCTGTGATGCTTCCAGGTACAGTTTTTCCCACTTAGCTGGAAACAGTCTGTCATTTCAGCCCCTGGAGGTCTGCCAGGGAGTTGTGCTTGCGGAGAAAGCACCCATTTTGTGGGGCCGGGCAGCAAGGACCGCAGAGTGGGTCAGAGGCCCGTGAGGTAAAGCTGGGGCATCCCAGAGCCAGCCCTGCCACCCCCCCCTCCCAGGCCAGCCGTGCAGAAGGTGGAGATGGATGGTGGCCCAAATCCACAGGGATTGGCCGTACTTCTACCAGTAGAACTCGGTGCAAGAGAGATCCGCGCCAGATTTGGGCTGGCCCCTGAGCAGAGGGTCTGCTCTCACCCAGTTTCTGCCCTGAGACCACCACGGAGCCCATCTTGCTGAGGTGGAGATGAGAGGCCACATCCCGGAGCCTCCGCTGCCGGCCAGAACCCCACCTGCTGCCTGACCCATGAGCCAGGCCAAAGGAACCTCCAGTGAGCGCAGCCCCATGCGCGAGCGCAGCAGAACTCACAAAACCCACCATGCTGCGAGGAACTAAGTCAGGGATGTACTATGTTGCTAAGGTTTGGTGAGGGGCAGTTGTTACAAAGCAGTCGTCAAGAGGAGCTCGGTTTGCAATCCGGCCCCACTGCCAACCTGCCACATGGCTTCGGGGACGACATTCCTGTTCTCTGGGCTTCCGCTCGTCCTGCCACAAAACTCCGGGAGTCGGGGAGTGCCGAGCAGTAGGAAAGTCGAGTCAGCTGGAATCCCGGCTTCACTGCTTACTAGCTGTGTGACCTTAGAGAAATGGCTTACCCTCTCTGAGTCTGGATTTCCTCATCTCTCGCAGAAACAAGACCGGGTTAGATATCAGTGAGGATCAGTTGAAATAAAGTGCTCAGCAGTAAATATAGAGACTTAATTAAGACACCACCTACAGATACGGAAGCCACATTTTCTGGGTTCAAATCCCACTCGAGCCCTTTGCTAGCTGCATGATCTTGGCAATGGGGCTTAACGTCTGAGGCTCAGGGTCCCCATCCGTATGACGGGGAGGAGGGTGAGAATTTAAAGGGTTAATATACATAAGGTGCTTGGAGCCCATGACCAGTGGCTTGGAGCACACTTGCTGCCGCTATTTTCTGTCTGAAAAGCCCATTCCCCACACCCCATCTTCTCGACCTCCTTCAGGGCAAGACTGGAGATGAAGACTCCCCAAGCTCACAGAGCTAACCAACAGCAGAGGGACGGTTCCAACTCAGGCCTGCAGGACTCCAGGTCTGATAGGGCAAAATAATTCAGCCACCTCTCCTCTGTGCACCTGCTCCGTGCTGGGCGCTGGAGCTGCGGGAAGGAAGGAAGTTCTTCCTACAACCCCAAGGCGTTTAGGAAGGCAGACGTGTGCACCTTCACAGTGCGGTACTGGCCGTAAAGAGAGTGGGAAGGGCCACTGACCTCGGAAGGGCCCTAGCAATCCCAGGGGAGGATTCCCTGAGCCGGATCCCAAAATACGCACCCATAGGTTTGGGCCATGTGCCCTTGCGGGGGAAGGCGCGGCGTGTGCAGGATCCCTGGTCCAGGGAGAAGCCTAGCGACAGGACACCTGTCCTTCCCTGCCTCGAATGACATCCCAAGCCAGCTTCCGAGGGGCTACAGCACCCCGAGCGCCAGCCACAGCCTCGGCACCCACGGCCTCTGCTCCCACGGCACCTGCAGGCAAAGTCAGAGACTCCCTCATGCCCTTGGGGATGCCTCTGCAAGGGTCCCTTGGAGAAGAGAAAAGGAGGCCAGCAAGCTGGTTCTCCAGAAGCCCCCTCTTGCCTCACCCCAGACCCTGACCCTGACCAATCCCACCCACTTCCAGGCTCCCAGAACCCACATCAGAGACACGGACTAGAAAGGTTTGCACTTAAATAACGAGCTGGCAGCTGAACCCTGAATCCCCACACCTCACGGGATTGGAAGGACACTTGAAGGTCGCCTGGCTGGCCTACTCTAAGCAGTGGTGGGGGTGGAGGGGGGACCAGGATGAAGTGTGTCAACCCCAGGAGTGAAAAGCCCTTGACTTGCCCACCCCAGGTGAGCGGAGGGCACTCCACTTACAGACGGGCTCTTGCCCACTCTTCTGGGATTTGCATCTGGGCAGACCCGTCGCCTCCAGAGTGAGCATCCCCAAAAGGCTAAATGGACGCCTCTGCCTGTCCCCTGCATCTTCACAGACAGCCCCGGATAAATCATACTTCTCGACAAGTGCGCAGCCTAGGGGGAAAATCCATCCCAGCTCTTGAATCCCCGTTTCTAATGATCCTCGAGAAATTATAGAGAAAATCAAAACACTGTGTTTCAAAGGGCTCTTCAGGACTCACCACAGTTCAAACGGTCTCCATAAATCTGGAACGCAAAAGGCATTTTTCAAGGTTTACTGTTCCCCAAATGACAATAACGCCATATTGACTGACTTCCGGGGAGCTCTGGGAGTTTGGGAAAAAACAGTCAAGCAAGCAAGATCTTTAACTGAAAAAAAATTAAAATTAGAAAAAAAAAAGTTGGTGAACTTGACAGTTTTGTTGACGTTCACAGCATTTTCCTTTCTCGATAGCGCTTTTGCAGGTTCTGACGCCGCCGGGTGTCGGTAACACTGTCCTCTCCTCCTCGGAGCTCGGGCCGCCAGCCTCCCGCTCCAGGCTGTCCTCCAGGGCCCACCGAGCTGGAGCACAAATGGAGCATTCCTACTGGAAAGCTTGCCACCATTTCTAAAGCATTTTTTCTTGAAAGAGACCAGGAGGGTCCCCCAGCTTCTGCAGGGCTCCCCACCCCCGCCAGAGGACAGCCAACACTGGAGACGTTGAGGTTCTGAGAATCGTTACCTAATCCTGCAGTCATTCTTCCAGCAAACGTTTTACTGAGTAGCTGTTACGTACCAGACCCTGGAGACAAGGCGGTCAGCAAAGAGCCCACGAAGCCACACCCTCGTGCGGCTTATATTCAAATCAGACAAATTAGTGACTGGCCAGACCTCAGTTCTGGACGGTGGAAGCAAAGGCGCAGGGACAGAGGCCAGGACACGGAAGAAGGGGGGTGTCCCCTCCCTCCTTTTTGACTCCCGCTGTACCCCGGAGGTGCACAGGACAGGATCAGCTACTTGGTGTGGTCCCTGCTGGTGCATCTTGGCTCAAGCTGGAGCTGTCTTGTTCTCTCAAAATATCTCCCCTCCAGACTGGCCCTCTTCCGAGGCCAACGCCCTTCTGGTCCCAGGAACGAGCCTGTCACCTCTTCCCCTGTTCAAGGCAACTTGCAGCCTGATGTGATAATGAGTCTTACAGCAGGAATGGGAGAGAGGGTCCCCGACGGTTTCCTAATGACACAGAAGGACTGAGCTGGGGGGAGGAGGAGATGTGGAAATGTCCAGAAGCAGAATCTGGGGGACCAGATGGAGTGAGCCCTGGATCCAGCTGGCCCAGAGAGGCAAAGGGGCTCGCTTGTGGCCGCAAAGCTTGTGAGTAGCAGAACCGATCGGAAAGTGTGGGTCTCCCGGGGAGTAGTAGGGTACGGGGGTTAAGAACTGGGGCTTTAGAGGCAGAGAACTCTGGGTCTCACACTTCATCCCGCCTCTCGCCGGCTGTGTGGACCCGTGTGCAGCATCTAATCATTCTGAACCTCCTCAGTTTCCCCGCCTGGAGAATGGGGTTGCTGGGGGGCTGGTGTCCCGGGAGGGTGTGGGTGATCAGGGAGGTGATGCCTGAGTATCTCCTGGGACTGCATTGGGTGCCTGTGGGTGCCAGTGATGTCAGCTCTGGTCATCCTCTGACCCCCCCTCCCCGCCCTGCTGCCCCTCGGTGACCCAGACCCAGTGGGCTGTGGAGTCACCCAGCATCTGCTTCCTGCTCTCTGTCTCTCCATCCCTGCTCTGCGCCTCTGTGTCCCTTGTTGTGTTTTCTCTGTAGGTCTGTGTGTGTTGGGGATTGTCAATCTCTCTCTCTGCCTTTGCAACTGTGTTTCTCTGAGCGTCACCGTGTATCCATCTGTGACTGACTCTGATGCGCCTGTGTCTGTTTCTAAATCCTTTTGTCTTTATGTTTTTTCTCTCCGCCTCTCCCTCGCTCTCTCTGTGCCCCTGCATCTCCCCGCCCCCTTCTCTTTCTCTCTCTGTCTCTCTCGATTTCTCTCCGTGTGTCCAGGCCTGTCGCTCTCATTTGCTCTTCTCCCCAAAACCAGGAGTGACCCAGCAGATCCTCACAGTTCATTACGGGGAAAACACCGAGCCATCACCCGCTGTGCTCGGCAAGAAGCTCGACAGCTGCAGCAAACAATGAGAAATTCAGAATTAATTGGGTGCTGATTATTTGCCAGGGGGAGAAATGGTGAGACACACATGAAACAGAAGACAGCCTAGCAACAGCGGGAGTCTCCACGTAGCAACGAAAGCCATCTCGCTAGAGGGTGACGACGCCAGCGCAGAGCCGGCCGCCGGCCACTGCACTTCGTGCCAAGACGAAGGCACACAAATGTCGGTACCACCCAACGGCCAGGAGCGGCCCCCAGGGCCCCCCAGAGCCCCACGTTGAGGACTCTAGAGATCTCAACCCGTGCCCCGCACTGGAACTCCACTGACCCCATGAAGACATTCCCACAAGCACCTGCCTGGGCCCTGGAACGGTGACCTTGACCCCGACAGGGGCTCCCTCTGGGCGTTAGACACAGAACCATGTGTGACCCAGCGCTCCCGCTCCCAGCACAGACTCCCAAGAACCGAAGACGGAGACAAACAGATCCCGGTCCACGAGCGCTCAGGGCAGCACCGCTCACGACAGCCAAGAGGTGGGAAGGTCCACGGACAGACTATCGCATAAGCAGGAGGGGTACACACGGGCAACGGAACGTCCCTCGGCCACAGCAAGAACAAGGACGGACTAGGAAGGTCTGCACTTTCTAGTGCACGTGGAGGCATGGCACGGGATGGAAGACTGACACGAGAGCCCACATACCGTACAATCCCATCTGTGCGGGAATGTGCAGAGCAGCCAAATCCACAGAGACGGGACGCCGACTCGGGGCCGCCCCGGGGCTGGAGGAGGGAGGGACCGGGATCTAGCCGGTGTGGGGTTTCCTTTCGGGGTGGCAAGACTGTCTCAGAACGAGGTAGAGGTCGCTGCACAATGTTGTGAACCCACCACGTAGCCATGAGTCCCACGTTTTCAGTGGTTAATACTTAGTCTTACACTGTGTCACCGTTCCCTGCGAGCATAACACAAAACAGAAGTCGTAAGGTAGAAGAAAGGACAGAAACCGCAGCTGGGGACCGCCTCCGGGTGGGAGTCAGGGCAGGGTCAAGTCACCACGGGCTCAGCTCAGCCTCAGAACCTCGGGCCAGAGCGTAGCATGGGCTCTGAGGTCCTTTAGGACCGTCTCCCGGGGTGCCGATGGGAAGGGACAGTGGGACGCTGATGTCAGACAGGAGTGTTTGAAGGGAGGCAGGCATCGGGCGCATCTGAAGGACGGCCCTGTTGAGATGTGGGCTCAGACCCAGAAAACCCCTTCGGGAGCCTCAGGAAGGCAAGGTCCCTGACTGAGCTGCTGCCTGAGGGGGTCTCCCGGCTGGCTGTGTGCCCAGTCTCCCAGAGCTCTGGCTGCAGGTTTCCGGGTGGAAGCCGGGGCTGCTCGGGGCGGGAGGCAGCAGGTGCACGGCCGGCATCCCAGGCAGCTCTCCTAAGGAGGAGCGTCCCTCGCACAGATCTCCTCTGCCTCCGGGGCCAGCGTCTGGGTTCTGCGCTTTAAAGATTTGTTTTAATTAGGCCTGCCTCCATCAGAAGCCCTGAGCGTTATCTGCATCTCGGCGGGCTCCTCTCCTTTGCATCTGTCCTCCCGACTTTCAGAAAGGCTGCCAGCCATCCACGGGCTTTGATGATTTTTTCATAAAGGAAAAAGCAAAGCGAGATGTCTAGAGAGAATGGGGAACGGAGGGTGGGCCCTGGGCTGAGTCCTTCAGCAGTGTAAAACATTGCCCCATGCCTCCCCTACACTGGACCTAAGGCCGTGTGTCCCCAGCCATAAAGGACACTGCTGAGGGCACCTGGTCCAGGGCAAGGATCAGACACCAGCCAGGCCTGTCCTCATGCCCCCGGCAGCCAAGTGGGGCACAAGACAGAGGTACAGGGAGGGGCCGGGGTCTAGGGCAGTCCGGCCACTGTACTGGAGGCACCGGAGTGGGACCGAGATGGGACCCGGGGCCGCAGGCTTCCCCGGAGCAACGTGACTAGAGGAGAGGGCCGGGTTCCTCTGCAAGCTGCAGGTCACACTCAGAGCTCACAGCCACTTGCTGGAGTACCTGGGAAGGAGACACAGTAACAGGAGTCACCACCCGCCTGCAACCTCACCTTCCTGACGACTGCATCGTGCCCCTGCCGGGGACAGGCAGGAATCCAGTTCCCGGAAGGGAACTCCGGGGAGCAGGGCTGGGAGAGGACGGACACCGAACCTGCCGGTGGGTCCCACCCAGCCCCACTGTGCCAGGAAGACTTCCCCGAGAGCCACTGGGCGGTGGCCACGCAGCCTCCGGCTCGAACAAGCCCGTGGCCTCCATTCAGTGCACTAGTTCGGAGGCCCATCAACATGGCTTCCCCGGTTGGCTCTACACGTTCCGTCCTGCCTTTCTTCTCAAGAATATCCAAAGCCCCTTCCCAATCCCCCATATTCTCTTAAGACTCGGGATGTGGACGGCGTCCATACCCAGCCGTGGGTGTCTCCCGGTCCGTGGGCTGTAGCTCCACGATGAGCCAGGACCCCCGGCAGATTTGAGCTTCCCGGGACCCACTCGCGGTTACCCTGTACCTGAGCCAATGGTCATGGCCACACGGGGGAGTGCACGGTGCTGGGCAGGGGGACTGAGCCCCAAACCCAACCCTCAAAGTGGGGAAAGATGTCACCCCCACCCCTGGACGGAGACCAGCAGAGGCCGAGTGAGGTGTCACAGAGGAAGAACGGGAGGAGGGGGACCAAATGCCAGCTCTGCCCCACAGAGGGGGTCCCAGGTCAGGGTCCTGTCAGAGCACTGGGGCCCAAGTGGAGCTGAGACCTCCCCATCCTGGCGTGGTTTTGGTGGAGCCCGTGAGCTCACCTGCACTGCATGGGACCCCCGCGGCCTTGGCCTCTGACGCAGCCATCGGCTTGCCCAGGACGCCAGCAGGAGACGGAGCTCCCAGGCCAGCCCAAGCCACCTCTCTGAACAAGCCCGGACGAGCCACCAGCTCACCCTCACAGCCAGGAGGGCTGACCACTGCTGACGGTCAAGGGCACACAGGCCTATGCTCCCCCAAAGGGAAGGGGACGTCACCACTCAGGCCGTCCCAGCGACGCTATAGGAAAAGGGTCGGTGGAATGAATTACGGAGATGAAAGGAATGCCCAGCCCCACGCTCCGTGCTTTAATCACCAGCCTCTAATCCTGGGACATAAAATTACAAGCTCATTGATAACGATCAGTGATTTACCAGCGAAAGCCCAGCCCTAATTAAGAGCAGGAGAAGCTAACATTGCTTTTCGACTTCCCACCAAGGTCCAGCCAGGAAATTTCCTGGTTCTGCAGAGCAGATCACGGGAGCAGCACGCGGGGGGCCGGCTGGCTGGTGCACACAGACGCGGCCGCATCAATATGCAGAGAAAGTTGCTTCCCCGTGCTCGTGACTTGCTGGTAATTGGGGCATCCACGGCCACTGGGGGAAGCTTAGGCTGGTGCAGGAACACAGAGCTGCACTGTCGGCCCATGTAGGGGACGGAGGCTTCCAGCACCGTCTGGCTGAGTCCAGGATGGATCCTGGGGTCTCTGACCCTGGAGCCTCGGGGGGAGCTGAGCCGCGGGTGGCGGGAGGGCTGAGCCCAGCCGAGAGCTTGGGACACTTCACGACAGGACAGAGTCCAGGACCCAGGCTCAGAGCTCTGAGACTTGGCCTTACACATGGTCACCTCCAGCTAATGGCCAGCATCCAGCTTCCCGGGACCGACAGGCTCTGAAGCCGCCCCCGTGTCTCGCCTTTGAGGTCTCGTGTCTCAGAGTGTCAACAGAGCCCTGGGCAGGGGGTGTGGGCACAGCTTTCATTTCCTCCCCAAACCCAACCCTAAATGAACTAACGTCTCAGGTGCAATGCAGCAGACCCCAGCCCGAGGCAGCTGAACGTCTGGACATCCCACGGCGGGGCTATAACCGGACTGTGCGCCATGCAAGGACCCTGTGAGGGTAACAGGTTCGTACGCACGGGCGCGCCACCCTCCCCGACAGCAGGTCTCGCGCGTGAACACCGACGGCAGCACATTCATGATAATACTCGCGCCCATCCATTTCTGGTGAACAAAGAAGCAGAAACGCAGTTGTCAGAGGCAGAACCAAACCACGTGAGGGGACTGCGCTCAGGAAGGTTCGCAGACAAGAGCCGTGGACCCTCTCCCAGGAGCTGCCTGGGTCGGGGTGCGGCCCAGTCTGGTGTCTTGGTGGAGTCAGAGCTCGGGGGTGGCCGGGCTGTGCTGGGGGTTAGCCGCCGGTGGGACGCCAGCGGGGGAAGTCTGTGTCCACAGAGGGGGACCGAGCTGTCCCCTGCCTGGGGTGAAGGACTAAGGCCCCCCCGTCCCTCCCACCTGTCTGCCTCCCCCTGTGCCCCCAAAAGAGCCTCCTGTGTGCGTCTCATTTCTCGCTGCCTCTGCTTCCCTCTGACTCCAGACACAAGAGGACTTGGTGCCTGACCTCGCAGCCCTTGCCTTTACACATGCCAGAGGCCCCCCCTCCTCCGAGGACAGCCACTCTGTGGGGTGAGGGCCCCCTGTTTCGACCTTTACGGCCTCACCTAACGCTGCTCCTGTCTGCGATCTCTACCTCCACCGACAGTCACGCTGGCGCTGAGGGCCTCCGCGTGGATTTGAGGGGGAACTCACGCGCGCACACAGCTCTCTCCCACTGGGCACCTGATGTAATGGATGCCCGGAGAGATTCTGGAACTTACTCCAGGGCAGTGACAATTGCATGCAAAGCTTTTCAGACATTTTTCTATTATCTCTAAATCCTCGTGTTTGCAGCAGACTTGCCAGAGCCCTGGGCCTTCCCCGTGCTCCGCTCCCGCACTGGCCACTCAGGGGGAGGATGGGCATGTCCTGCTCCTGGCTCCAGAGGGCTCAGCACCCTGCCAAGGACAAGAACTGAAGGACACACGGCAGCTTCCTCGCTCCTCAGACGCTGACTTGAAACCATGCTCCTCAGTGTCCCCGAGCCGCCGCTGCCCACTGCACTCGCCTGCTGTGGGGACCCTCTGCTGGGGTTCCCTCCCCTGCCAGCCTCTCCTCCCACCACCACCGCAGGCCACCCCCTGCCTGAGATCCCCACCCAGCAAACCCCCTGCCCTCCAGCCATTATGCAGCGTCTGCTTCTGGAGAAACACAATCTACGGCAACATTTCCGCGCAAAATTTGGAAATCGTGAAAAACGCAAGAATTCGTCAATGATGCCCAGCAAATATTTTGAGGTGCCGACTCCACGCCAGGCGCTCTGTTGGGCTTTGGAAATAAATGACGAGCAAGAAAGACCAAAGTACCAAAGTATAAAAAGTCTCCTGTATGTTACGACGGGAAACAGCTCTCATTGCGTTTCCCCAGACGACAGCGGCCCCGCTCTCTGGAACTCCATGTGGTCCCTGCACGTGTGGCCACAGAGTTCGAATCCAGATTTCTTTTCCTCGTGAGGTGATTGTTCCATGTATCTAGTCTTTAAAAACATGAGTTTTAATGGCCATGAAGTATTTCTTCATTTCCTGATCTGTCGCCCAATGACTTCCAGCGTCCCGTGATCTCAGCCTACACCGTGACAGACGAAGCACGATCCAGGTGGCAGCGACGCCGTCCATTAGCATTTCAGAGAAATATGCCGGCATCTCTGTGGTGTGGCGGGACCATCAGCCAGCTGGAATCTTCTGGGTTGCAGACGCCGAGCCCAATCCAGGTGCCTGGGAAGCAGGTGAAGCAGGGGAGGGTTGACACGGGATGGAGCACCCCCAGGGGCTTCCCCACGTCCCTATAGCCCCTAGCACCCAAGTCAGGGTTCCATGTTCTTTCTCTGTCCCCGCTCAGTCTCAGCCTTGCCACTGCACTGTCAGTCCCTTGGGGAGAAGCTGGTCTTGTCCTCCAGCGTCCCCGTGAGGTCGAGGACAGGTGTAGACGTGTATTACTGGAGTGACGTCCCCTTCGTCCTTCAACAAGAATAACTCTGGGGACAAGTTTATGCCTCTTAAACTGGACTTTAGGTTACAGAAATGACCTAAAGTCCACCGATTTGGACTGACGTACCCAAGGGAAGCTGGTGCATGGGGGTACTGAGAGGATCACGGAGCAGGAAAGGGCTTGATCTCTCTTTGGACCCAAGATCCGTCAATCCTCTCTGCTCTGCCAATAGGCCATGGTCCAAGCCTGCCCAGGGGAGGCCGCAGCAGGCATTTGGAGAGAGATGTTCCTGGGGTTGCCACCAGGCGATCTGGCCCCAAGGTGGTGGGAAGGGGTCAGGCAGGGGCAGGCTTTCCAGAGCCTACCTTGAGGGGGTCCCGGGGAGGCACAGAGCCAGCAGTGAGCTAGCAAACCCAGAAGAGAGGAGATTCTCCCCGACGGAGCCCAGGAGCTGAAGGGGTTTGCCCTGACGGGGAAGTGGCGGTCCTGTGGGAGTGGGGGGATGTCCAGAGTCCACCCAGGCACCACTCCGTTCCTGGCAAGGACATGGCATGCCAGGCACCTCCCTGCAAGCGATCTCAGTCTGCTCACAACCATCCCGTGCAGCAAGCAGCGTGCCAGCTCCCGTCACGCAGGTGTGCAAGCGGAGGTCAGGGAAGCTCAGTCAAGCAGCCAGATGCCCAGGTGCCGCTGAGCCCAGAGTCCTCCGGGTCTGTCCCCAGGGACAAGCACCGCAGCAAGGCCACCCCACCACATTCTCCACTACCTGCCCCGAGACGCCAACAGTGTTGATGTGGACGAACGCGGGTCAGCACGTGTGCCATAGACACCCGGAAGCAGGGGCGTGAGTCCCCTGGAAACTCTCAGCCCGTCTGTCCAGCGAAGCCAGCTCCAAGCCCCAGGGCAGGCAGTCCCAGCAGGCAGGGCACCAGCCCAAACCCGTGTGAAGGGCGGACGGGCGGACGTGCCCTGGATGCCAGAGCCCCAGACCCACGCAGCCGGCAGGAGGGTGGGGGGAGCCTCTGGACGGGCCGGCCCCGCCCCCACACACTCTGCCCCCAGGACGCAGGTCCTCAGAGACATACTCATCAGCGCCTTGAAGGAAGCGAACACCGACAGACTCAGAGCCGCGCTCTCCCTGGGCGACACTGAGCTAATATTTGTTCTAACAAATGGCTGAGCCGTTCGTCTTCTCATGCTGGGGATCTGTTCTCCTCTCGGGAGCTCCCTGGGATTCTAAGTCGGGGAGGCCGACGTCTGCAGGGCAGCGTCTCCTCTGAGGCCCGCCGCACAGAAGAACGTGCCCCGTGACAAGGGGGTGGGAGCCGGGGGACATGGAGACAATGTTAGCTGGGGCCCCACCGTGCCCCGGGTTTTGTACATACCAGCTCCTTAGTGGGAGCCCTGAGAAGAAAGGGGTTGATCCTTTATTTCGTCCCATTTTACAGGGAAGAAAACTCCAACTCAGAGAAGTTAGGTGACTTTTCCAAGGCAACACAGCGGCTGAGGGACGTTGGTGGGATTTGAATATCCGCGTGCCCCTGATCGAAGTGCCTGCACAGGCAGGTCAGTGACCCCACCAGCGGTGCAGCTCAGCCAGCGGGCCAGAACGCTGTGCACCCCTCTGAAGGGACGGGGCGGGGAACCAGTCAGCAGAGAGCTCCACAGACCCGCAGCCCATCAGGAATCTTTGTGTGGCAAGTCAAGAAAACCAACAATCCAGCCCAAACAATCCAAGGTTTATTCCCTCATGACTTGGGAAGTCAAGTTGAGCAGGTTGGATTCGGTGGCTTAGCGACATCATCAAGGACCTGGTATGACCCGCTCATTCTCTCTGCCTGCTTCAGCATCAGCTTCCCTCATGAAGACAAAATGGCTGCAAATGCTCCCAGATTTCCCTTCTACATTCCACCCTATGGAGGGAGAGGGGTTCGCTCTCAGTCCGTCTTACAGGACAGTGACGACCTTCTTTCTCATAACCCCCTGAAAACTTCTCACACCTCGGTGGCCCTGTTGGGGTCCCATGTCTATCCTCAAGCTAATTCCTTTGGCCTAGGGAGGGTCTTGCTCTGAGCGAACTCAGGCTGGGTTAACCACAGGACACTGCAGCAAAGGGGGTGAGACTACGAGCTCGACTGGTTAAAAAAAAGAAAATCAGGATCAACTCTTGGAACAGGGTTGGAGTCAATGCCCTGAAAATGATATGCTCAACTGAAGCGGTCTTTTTACCCATGAGGATGGGGGGGGTGGGTGGCGGGGAACCACCTGCTTCTGTTTGGAGTCAGACAAAGCATCAGGAGGCTGGAAAATATGGCTCTTACATGAAGTCTGCTGAGAGGGTCTGCTCCATTGGCCAGGAGAGCAGCCTGTAGTGAGAGGCACGGTGAGAGTGGAAACGTGGAGATTTGCAGCTGGCAAATGGGGAAGTCGCTTCTCCCATGTGACAGAAGCAAGATCCCTTTATGTCAGCCTGTGGAAGGGTTCAGCAGAAAGAGACAACGAGGGCTGTTTCTTCAAGGAAGGGCAGTGAACCTTCCTATGAATGAATGATTTTTATAAACCTACCAGCTCTGTGAGAGCAGGGAGTGAGGGTCTCATCTCTGAGTCCCTGAAGCCCAGCATAAGGCTGGCACCGAGGGGACACTCATAAAATACGTTGAGTTAGCAAAATCAATCAGTCAGAACTTCTGGATATGTATATCAAACCTTATTATATTCTTTTTTTTAAGATTTTATTTATTTCTTTGACAGAGAGAGATCACAGCAAGAGAGAACACAAGCAGGGGGAGTGGGAGAGGGAGAAGCAGAGTTCCACCTGAGCAGGGAGCCTGATGCGGGGCTCAATCCCAGGACCCTGGGATCGTGACCTGAGCCGAAGGCAGATGCTTAACGACCGAGCCACCCAGGTGCCCCCTCAAACCTTATATTCTGATGAGAGCAAATACACTTTCCTCTTGGGCACACTTGAAACGCCCACAAAAACGGACCATTTATTGAGTCACAGAGAAAGCATCAGTAAGTCCTTAAAGCAAAAAATATTACTAACAACACTCTCTGATCACCATGGAATAAAATTAGGAATTAGAACAAAATCAAGAAACAGGAAGACTTTTTCATCTAAAATTTCAAAACTCTCTTACGAGTTATAGATTCCTACATAAAAAGTTACCCCAAAAGTTACATGGTGGGTGCAAACGACAGGTGTTTAATACCTTACCACACATGTGTTCTCTAGCTCTGCCTGCAGAGGGCCTAGAAGTGACAGCACCATGTCAATAATGACATCCAGAAACCAGATTGTGGCTTCTAAATACCATTCTCCATTCAGTGGAGCCATAGCTCCTTCCTTCCTTCTTTCCATTCTTTCTCTCCATTCTTTCTTCCTTCCTTCCTTTCTTCCTTTCCTTCTTTCTTTCTATTTTTTTTTTTTAGCCATCAGAACTTTTATTTTTTAATTTTTTAAGATGCACAATGTGAGGGCTCCTGGGTAGCTCAATCAGCTAAGTGTCCAACTCTCGCTTTTGGCTCAGGTCATGATCTCAGGGCCCTGGGATCAAGCCCTGAACTGGGCTCCTTGATCGGCTCAGAGTCTGCTTATCCCTCTGTCTCTGCTCGTCCCTCTGTCTCTGCTCCCCGCCACCCCACACCCCTTACCTCACTTGCACTCTCTCTCAAATAAATAAAATCTTTACAGAAATAAAAGGCTGGGGCGCCTGGGTGGCTCAGTGGGTTAAAGCCTCTGCCTTCGGCTCAGGTCATGATCTCAGGGTCCTGGGATCAAGCCCCATATCGGGCTCTCTGCTCAGCAGGGAGCCTGCTTCCTCCTCTCTCTCTGCCTGCCTCTCTGCCTACTTGTGATCTCTGTCTTTCAAATAAATAAATAAAATTTTAAAAAAATTAAATTCTAAAAAAAAAAGAAAGAAATAAGAGGCAGCATGTGTTGACAGAACACACATATTCTTTGGGAGATATTTCCCCCAACCAAGGTAATTAACATGTCTCTCACCTCACATCGTTACTTTTTTGGTGAGACAGTAATTAAGACCTGCTCTCTTTTCAAATGTCAGGAGTACAGAGCATCGTTATGAACTACAGACACCATGCTATGCACTGGAGCCCGGAACTCACCCATCTTACAACTGGAAATCCGTGCCCCAGATCCACATCTCCCCGTCTTCCCACCCCCAGCCCCTGGCAACCACTGCCTTGACCTCTCGCTCTGTAAGTGATTAAACAGGATTTGTCTTCTGTGTCTGGCTTTGTTCACTTCCCATAATGCCCTCCAGGGCTGGGCTGGAAAAATACAAGATGGCCCTGGGACAGCTTGCGGTACCAGAAAATAAGGAAATGCACGGCACTGATAGAGCATACCTAGGACGTAAGGGCTGACTGAAGAGGTTCCCCAGGGGCCAAATCTAAGATCATTTGAATAAGATAAATAAAGACCGTAATGGACTGTGGTCTGTAGGACAAAATGCATGTCCATGAGCCAATACTAATACAAATAAAACACAAAGGAAGGAAAGAAAAGAAAGAATGATGTAATTCCAACCAATAAAAAGAGAGGAATGATGGAAATAGAAAAATCACCATTTGGCAAACACCACAGTAATAATCTTTCACTCAACAATCATCAATAGATGCCAAAATTAGGATGAGAAGCAGGGTATTTGCATAGTCTCAAAGTATCCTGGTTTTTATCATCATTCCGTGGTTGTGTACCATGTTCCCATTTGGGAAATCAGGCTGAAAGGTGCATGGAAATATTTTGTGCTATTTTTTTTTTTTTTTTGTCGTTGGCAGTGTTTTGTAAGTCAGGAATTGTTCCAAATGAAAAGTTTTCTAAAATTTAAAAAGAAACCTCCCCAGAAGAGCTCAGAAGTAGGGAATGTTCGAACTTAAGTTGTTTGCTACTCAGGGTTACAAATGAACGCTCCCAAAATTTGATTGAAATGCTCTAACCATGGGTTACTGCCCCAATGGCTCCTCGGGGAAACCAGGTTTGGTCTGACCGACAGACATGAGCATGAGATGGACAGTCGGGGGCAGGAAAAATGTAGGATTTTGAAGAATTCCTGGAGATCTGAGGGCATGGCATTGGGTTCCCACCAACCCTGGGATGGAGACCAGGTTCCCCATTTTTATCAGTAAAGGACAGAGTGGCCCCAGGGGCCTGTAAAGTTGGCAGATCAGGTGGCGACACTCTGTAACACAGGGAATCACCGGCGATGGCAGACGGGGAAAAGCCTGGCCCGGCTATCTCTGTCGCCGTGACCAGGGGCTGAGCAGGGCTAACCCAGGCAGGACTGCCCACTGCTGGAGAAGACCCTCACCCAGCTGTTGCGTGGTCCCTGCGAGAGGTCACCGCTGGAAAACAGAGCGGGAGGCAAGAGCCTGGCAGGGGACAGGTCCTCCACCGAGACGGAGAAGCCACATGTCCCAGGATTCAGAACGGGGGGAGTCCTGCCGGGCAGGCGCAGAGAAGGGCACAAACCAGGAAGGAAGCGGCGCTGAAGAAAATACTCCCCGGGCGGTCACCTCAGGCTCCAGAGAGGGGGAGACACACCCATGCACGGACACATGTGCATACACACATGTGAGCACGCTACACGGGTGAGCGCAGATCTGTGTGCGAGCACATGCACACGCATGAGCACACACGTGTGCACGCACACACGCAGGCACACATGTGGGGAGTGCACGTGGTGCGTCACGCACGAGCACATACATGCACACGTGCACATATGAGCACACGTGCAGGTACACACATGTCGGGTCACGCACACACGCAGACACACACCTGGAAAGTGCTGTGTGCGTGTCTCCTTCCCTGTCTCTCCCCGTCTCCCCCTCCCAGGTGTTCTTCCGACGCGTCTGCCGATGAGATATTTCAGGAACTGTAAAACCGAGATTCTCCCTGACATCAGACCCGGAACAGCCGTGGCCTCGCTCCAGACGGTCCACGAGGAGGGGGCAGCCGAGGAGAATCAGCAGACCCACAAATGCCCGCCTCAGAGCCGATGCCCTCGGGCACGCAGGAAGCTCTCCAGCCCAGGCTCCGGCTGTGAGGGCAGCGGGTGCCACCTGGGGCAGTGGCTCTGGAAGGCGAGGGATCGGGGAGAACCCAGGCAAGGCAGCTGGCTTGGCTGAGGGTCCCTGTAGGATGAAACTGAAGTCCAGAACCAAGGGACCAAGACCCTGACTCCTCACCCTGCCAGATGTCCCTGAAACCCCCGTCGTCAGCTTCCCCAGATGACTAAGAACCAGGGACAGGAGCCATGACCTCCTAGGGGCCTTGCAGCAAGAAAGCCCATGAAAGAGAGGCAGGCACACACAGAGACAGGAGAGATACAGACTGATAGAGAAAGACATACAGGGACAGAGAGAGACAGAGAGGAGAGACACAGAGACAGACAGAGACACAGAGACATAGAGGAGAGACAAAGATATAGATGACACAGAGAGAAACAGAAAGGAGAGACACAGAAAGACACAGCAGAGACAGAGGAGAGACAAAGAGACAGAGAGAGGACGCAGGCAGAGTGAGAGTGACACAGCTAGAGACTAAGGGGAGGCAGGGGCAGGGACAGATGTCAGGGGAGGGAGGGGGCCGGAAGGGAAGAGGGCACAATGGGGACTTGGCCTTGTGGCGGGGGAAAGCCAGGAGGAGGTGGATGCACGGACAGGGACAAAGGCTGTGGGAGTGAAACGCAGAGGTAAGGAGGGGAGGCAGACACTCTCTGCCGGGGGTGAGCATGGGCTGCAGCTTCTGTGGGGCCCGTGAGTCCTCAGAGCAGGAGGACAGAAGGTCGGAGACAGGGATGAGGGGAGGAGAGGCCGGGAAAGCGGCAAGAGAGCAGGAGGTGAGCAGAGAGGGGGAGGGACTCGGCCCTGACTGAGCAGGGAGCCTCGGGAGGGGGCAGCACTTGGCTGCAGGGTCCCTGGGACTGAGAAGCCCTGGTCTGCAGGGAGCGCTGCTCAGCCTCCACAAAGGACAGGCGGTGCCTCCGGGGGATGTGGGGTCCCCCAGGTGGATCCGGGGGTCCGCGACCTGAGCTGCCCTCCCGAGGGCGGCGGACCAGGCGCCGCCTTCACTCCTGACTCCCGTCTTCAGCCCGCTCTTCCCCACACAGCTCAGTCTAGCACTTATTATTTTTAAGTGAAAATGTACTAAAATTAATTTTATTTTGAGAACTCTCTGAGAATGTCACAGCCCCTCTTGGGAACATCAGTGGTCCCCTAGGGGAGCCACAGAAGGAACCGGCAACCCATCTGAGGCACACATGTGCCATCTGCCGGCTTCCGAGCTGCTGCTGTTGCTGGCGGTGAGGGGCAGAACCCCTGGGGGCAGGAAGGTCCCCCGAGACAGGACGACATGTTGCCAGAGATGACAGCCAGCCTGTGGCTACAGCAGCTTTGCCTGTGGCCAGGGCCCCGCAGCTCCCACGGTCAGACAGAGCTGGCCCTCAAGGTCAAGCATGGTCACAAGGATCCCTAAAGGACACCTGGGGGGCTCAGTCAGTGAAGCCTCCGCCTTCCGCTCAGGTCATGATCCTGGGGTCCTGGGGTTGAGTCCTGCATCAGGCTCCCTGCTCAGCAGGGCGTCTGCTTCTCCCTCTGCCTGCCGCTCCCCCTGCTCATGCTCTCTCTCTCTCTCTCCCTTCTCTCTTTCAAATAAATAAATAAAAATCCTTAAAAAAAGAAAAAAATCCCAAGAGGAGTCCCATCCAGCCCAACCCCCACCCCCTCCCTATCCATCAGGGCAGGTGCCAGGGCTTGCCTCCAGGTCAGGGTCACACGGCCACCAGGGACCACCCCCCCAGACTACATGCCCCCCAGTCCCCACCCCACCTCTGCCACAGGCCTCCCAGAACTTCCTTAGTCTTACGCCGTCAAATATACCCAACCCAGGCCCTGTCAGCCTCAGAATTCAAGGATCACCTGGTCCCTGTCTCTGCCCCGGGACCCACACCATGGCAGGGATCCTCCTCATGGTCCAGGCTGAACATAGCTTCAAGGGCAGACCAACTGACACATCAGATCCGCCGCAGGATGGACGGCCCCTCGGGCGCTCCATTCCATCCCCACAGCAATGCCAGAGGCAGACACCGGTCTCCCTTCCAGACCAGAAAGCAGAATCTCAAACCCAACCATCTATGACCGCCAGGACCAAAAGCATCGCTGACAAGAGGAGAAAGTCATAGGGGCGGGGGGTGGGGGTCATGAGTTCTCCCAAGGAGAAGTCTTTGTTCGGAAACACAGCTCCGTGCGTGCTCAGTTTTGAAAAGGAGGCCTGTGTGCATGCCCTGCCGAGTCTGCCGGGATGAAAATGTGGCGGGACAGCCCGGGGTGGCTGCTCCCGGAGCATGAGGGCCCGCAGGATGGAGCAGAGATGGGGGGAAGGCGATGAAGCCTGGGGCCCGGCGGCTCGGGAATACCCGCGGAAATCGCTTCTATCCAGTGATAACCTCGTGCCCAGGGGTTCCCGCCACCCCATATCCCGTTATGCACTGTGCTGTCCGGAGAAAGAAACTTCCCTGGCCCCGAGCCTTTCATGGGCTGTGGCTCCCACACTCTGGCACTCCAGGGGAATGGAGAAATCGGGGACGTGAGGTGATCCCCGGAGAGCCCAGAGAGTGGAGCAAAGGGATGGAACATTCGCGAACTCAACAAGGCAGGGCTGGAACCTGAACCCAGAGGTCCTCAGCATATGGGGAGAGATGCTGAGTCTCCCAGGGCACATGGGAGGACCTTCGGGTCTCATGATGGTAGCTCAGGCAGCAGACCACCCCCACCCCAAAACCAGGGTAAGGAGCTCAGGCAGCAGACCATCCCCCACCCCAAAACCAGGGCAAGGTTGGACAGGTTATGGAAGTAGCTGTGCAAGTGAGGGCACGGGAAACTTCGGGAACGCGGCTTCTCTCTCGGTTTCCCTAGGAACCTAAAACTGCTCTTTCAAAAATTTTAATAGTAATAAATCACAAAATGAACCCAAGCACACCGTCCAGAGGCACACTTGGAGACCGAGCAGGGGTTTCTGAAATCGATGCTCTCCAAGGGCACAGAGGGCTTTCTCCAAGAAGGAACGACACACAAGGGATCTTCATCTCTAATTTGCAGAGCGAACCAGATGCTGGTGTATACGGCGGAGCAGACAGAGAGACCACAGCACAGGGAGGGGGCGCGGGGCGGCAGTCTCCATCAGCACAGTGCATGTGAGGGCTTGGGTACCGATGGCAGAGCCCGGGGAAGGTCGGCGGGCCTCAGAAGACCAGCCGCTGAGGTGCCTGCTAGGGGCTCGACCGCTCCAGCGATCCACTGGGCTCGCTGTGCCCAGTCCTCTCCTTGCACTCTTCGTGTGCGCTGCCCACGGACATCGCGGCTGTGAAAATAAACATACGTTGAATCTCAATCCACATGCCAAGGAACACAACAGACCCAAATTGACTCAAATCTTGAAGAACAAAGCAGGACTGAGAAGCAGCCAGGGCTTCTAGAACCATCCTTCACTGCTATTGGCAGAGGTGGACTCCATGCTGAACATCCTTGAGGAGGATGAGGTGGTGGCCTGGGGTGACACGTGCCCTCTCTTCCCCAATGTCCTGCCATCTCCTCCCACCCTGGGCAGAGCTCCCCAGATGAGTTCTTCCCAGTCTCAGAAAATTCTTGGCATGACCTGGCGTCTCCAGGTAGCCTGAGCTGCAGAGTAAAATCGGGGAGCCAGGGAAGCCCAGTTTCGACTCCTTGGAGGTCAAGATCTGTATCGAGGACAGAACGCACAATGTGGTTTGCTGAAGTGCTTGGTTGGGGACCGTGCCCAGCCTCTGCCTGAGCGAGGCCCCGACTCCTGCGCTGGGGGTGGCATCACCGGCCACGCCTGCCCCCCCACGAGGGGGAAGGGAGGAAGGCACCTCTCCTGACTTTGCTCAGTGACCTCGAGCTCCCAGGCTGCCCCAGCAAAGCAAAGGAACCTGAGCGTTTTCTACAGGCTCCCTAAACCACCGGCTTCCATCAATGCAAACGATGTTTCTAGCAGGAACTGATGGACACCTAAGGAGCTCTTTGAACAGAAAGTGTTTGCTCAGTCAAGAAATACTACAAGTATTGCTACCACCATGTGGGAGTCCATAGCATGTTTGGACATGGCCAAGGAGACCCCGTATCCCCAAAGATGGCATCTAGCCCCCCCTCCCCAGCGCCGTGCCCAAGACCAATTGGGTTGGAAAGAAACATGAGGAATGGAGTCTGGACAGCTAAATGCAGTGCAGCTGTGTGTAGACACAGCAGGTGTGGTGGGCGGGGAGAACAGGCAAGGCGTGCGTTGGGCATTTCAAGGAGCCGAGCGTACGGCCAGAGAGACGTTATGGGGGCAGGAGGGGCTCTGGATGGGAGCGCACCCCTCGTGGGCATGAGTGGGTGTGAACGGGTGTGGGCCAGTGAGTGTGAAAGGGCTGAGTGGGCAGACACACAACATCCCACAGCACCCCAGGGACTCCCCCACCTCCCAGCCACACCTTGCAAGCTCGGCAGGACCTGTGTGACTTGTGCCCCTTCTGTGCCGAAGCTCGGGAAAGCCAGCGTCTGTCCCTCCCTCTGTCCCAGCACCACCGTGGTCAGCACCCTTTGGGATGAAGCAACGCTCTCACTTCAGGTCCCTGAGTGATCACGTGAGCACCAGCCCACCCCACGCCTGCCCTGCTAAGCGGGGCTGGACATGCAGCACGAATGAGAAATAAGTCTGCGCTTTGTCAAACCACTGAGATTTCTGAGTTAATTTTCCAGCAACCTGTCCCAGCGAGCGCAATGGCACGGACGTGAGCGGTGAAGGAGAGCAGGTAGGGGTTCGTTAATTTATTCCATTTATCCAAAGGATTTTCGCGAGGTGAGTCCTGGAGATGCATCCGTGAACGAGGCAATCGAAACGCTGGTCCTGGGGAGCTTATAGTCCCACGGGGGAGAGACAAACAAGAAACAAAATTAACTGAATAAATAGTATTTGGAAGGTGATGAGTCCTAGCTGCGATGCATGCTAACGACGTAGGGTTAGGGTTTGGCACAACAGGACCGGCGCACCTGACCCCTGTATGGGCTCGGGCCCTGAGCTCTCTCCTGGCCTAGCCAGGACAGCCTCTCTGCCTGAGACCCTGAGGGACTGCCCCCCCCCCAGTCAATCATGAGCTGAGCAGGGATGGGGCACTATGGCCCCATGTGCCTGATGCACTCCTGCCCAGCAAGCAATGGAAGTGCACAGACTTTGAACCCTTCCTTCCTCTGGACTCTCTTCTCCATCCTGGGTTTGGGTCTCAGCATCTGGGGACCTTAGCCCCTGAGAGAAGGCAGTGACATGACTCTGTTGTCCCTTCCCTCTTCTGAAACCTAAGACTGGGGGATTCCGTTCCTCCCTCCTACACACCTCCCAACCTGGTAACCAGCTACCGCATCCCCTCCCTGTGCCCACTCCCCTCCCAGAACCTTCCATGGTAAACAGAGAGAGTATCACCCCGCATTGCCTGGCTCAGTAGCAAAAGAGGAGGGTGGGAGCCGGAGCAGGCTTTCAGGACACAGCACATGTAGCCTGGGAGGAAGCTGCACAAGAGCAGTCTCCCAATGGTACAGAAATTAAGTACAATTCATTAAAACACAATATTTAGGTGTTGTTAGGAGCAGCTTTGAATAATTGAAGATGCATTTAATTCATAGTATTGCTCAGCTGTGAATACTGAGAGTGATACAATAGCGGTTTTTAAAGTGGAATAAATATTGATTAATACATTTTCAATATGGAAGTGTTATGCAACCAGGCATAATTCCCGGTGCACAGAGCCTGGCTCATGCGCTTGGACTTTCAGTGACCGGGTCCGTTTGAAGCTCCTCCAAGCTCCCCGGGGTTTTATACTCAGCCCGGCCAGGCCATTAGTTTCCACCCACCAACCCCAGACTCTGATCCCTCCCTTCCTTTCAAGGCATATCCCAGAAGTTCCTAGAATCCATATGATTTCCACAGAATTTTTTAAATACCAGCTTCATAGCAATAGTATGGATAATCATGTTGAACACAAAGGATGTATTAGAGTTTTAAAAATAAATATTCATGTTTTCCTGGGATGCTAACAACTCTGTAAAATGACCACTCTGCCTTGGGATGCAGGATGATGGGTTGGTCCCAGGTCCAAGTCAACTGATGAGTAGCTCTGGGCTGTGCTCAACAAAGGGAAATTTTCTGGCAACCTAAGAAATCCCCATGTTGACATAACAGCATAGGTGGTACAGGTAAATGGACCTAAAGGAAAAGAAAAACAAGCCCTTGACCACATGTGGCATAGTAATTAGGTGAAGAGGGGTGAACAAGGTAAAATTTACAAGAAGTCTCACGGAAAGAGTCCCAGGCTCAGAGTCAGGTGAGCCGTGACCTCGGCAGTAACCTTGAATGTGAGCTCGTGCTTCTGCACTTTCACCTATGTTAAATTAGTTGACATTTCTTTACCTCCTATCTCTGCTCTCCCTCCACAGCGTTGCACACTGCAGTATAATTACATGGCGATGCATCGTAACACAAATTGCACCCTAAATTATACAACGTAACACAAATAGACAACGACAGGTCACGATCTGTGAGCACCGATAGAATTCACAAGACATGTGTCTGTGAATACCCTTTCATGATCACAGCACTCTTCAATGCCCAGCATCGGGTTCCAAGACTGCAAGCCTTCTTTGCAAAGGTACCCCTGTTCTTAGACTGGTGACTATACCTCCAGGACTATGGATGCACAGATGCAGATGGGGATATGGATACAGATAGAGACAGAGATGCACCTGGGGCTGTAGTACCAGTAGATACAAATACAGTATACACAGTATCAAACTGCACAGATGCTCTTTCCATGTCAAAGAAGAGTGGATCATTAGAGGTAAACAGAAGTTTCCAGCAGGTGCCCTAGGCAAGCCCTCTAAAGAGCAGCTTTAGCTCTTCCAGAAAATGTGCACGTCCTCCCTCCCCTCCCGTCCTTCTTCCTGCCTGGGAAGCAGTTTGGCAGCTGGATCTTGGACTGTTGAGAACAGCGTGTGCAAGGAAACTTCTCACTCAGGATGGTAGGACAGAAGCCTGGGACAGGTCGTGTTCCGGTGTCCATGCTGCTGCCGTGCCAACCCCGGACACAGCTCATATTTTTATGAAAAATAGTTCATTAAGCTTTATTGGCTAAATCACATAATAGGTTTTCTGTTACATGCAGCTAATCTAATCATAACTGATGCAGGTTTTTGATGCCAGAAAGGAGGTGCTCAAATAAAAGAACCCAAAATATGCGAAGGTCTGAAGGTAGGAGGTGAAGAGGCTCAGTTAGGAACTCAGATTCTGCAGGTTGGACAGCTGGTGACCCTGGTTATGAGAAGTAAAAATACTAGGTCAGCCTTTCACCTTCCAAAAGGAGGCCTCTTGTGACGTGAGACGAGCATATGAAAGGAAGTGATGCAGAAAATTCCAGAAAGTTCGAATCCGCCGATTCCTTCTCGTGGCTTTTATCAAAGCCCAACGAGATGGACATGAATTCAACCCACAAGCAGGAATCAAGAGAAGTGCCTCGTTGCTAAAGAAAACTGCCAGTGGCAGACAAAGTAGATGGAGAATCCCATCATTTAGAGCTCTCCAAGGTGGAGAGAGCTGGCTGCTTTTTCTGTCTCCAACCGAAGCAGTTAGAAGCTATAATTGAATAATTGCAGGCTTTGAAAGAGAAGACTAATGACTCACCAACACAGCCGGTGGGTCTGCCAGCACAGGTGAGATGGAGAACATTGCCTCCCTCATCCCACCCCCGTCTATTCTTTCGAGTGGCTTCTTTGAGAATCCTCCGGCTCTCAGTAGGGAGGGTAGGGTACATCCTAGTAACTAGGCTTGCAAGCCAAGCTTGATCAAGGTCTCCAACCAAGGATGCACTCCCATGACATCAACAAGAAACAGACCTTGAGGCTGCAAGCCTTGTTGGAAATTATAGCATTGGTAGATAGAGAAAGAAAGGAAGGGGAGGAAATATTTATATTTTAAAATAAAATATAGGGCGCCTGGGTGGCTCAGTAGGTTAAGCTGCTGCCTTCAGCTCAGGTCATGATCTCAGGGTCCTGGGATGGAGTCCCGCATGGGGCTCTCTGCTTGGCAGGGAACCTGCTTCCTCCTCTCTCTCTCTGTCTGCCTCTCTGCCTACTTGTGATCTCTCTGTGTCAAATAAATAAATAAAATCTTCTAAAAAAATAAAAATAAATAAAATATAATCATGACCAGCCATCAACAGCTTATGACTCAAATTTCTAAAGCAATTTCTGCAGAAAATGGGCTCTAAAAGTCATCCAGCCTCCACGAACAAACCCTCCAGTATCCACCTCAGATGCCGCCGTAAAGACAGTGGACAAACGACGCTCCTGGCCGGGCCGTGAGACGAAGCCCAGGTGCCCAGTTAAATACGCATTTCAGACAAACAACAGATGATGTTCTAGTATCTAGTGCAAGACTGGGGATATGCTTGTACTTAAAAATTACTATCAGAAATGCATATTTAACTAAATGCTCTGTATTTTTATTTGCGAAGTCTGGCAACCCTGTCCCAGAGAACAGAATGGAGGCACTACCGGACTGGGTAAACAAATATTTTACCTTGCTCCCCAAATAAGGCATCTTCGCCCTTCCCGCCCAGAGACCATGTATCAGTAACTTCTGTGTGACCCCTTCTCCCCTTTCCTGCAGTATCTATGTTCTTCCTTCCCCACCATGGTGTTATTGGGTCTACTGGAGGAATCAGTAGCCGAAATCATGGAAGCATGAGGAAAGGCGTCCAGGCAGGTTCTTGAATGGGTTAAGACAGCACAAGCATCCTGAGTCCCAGGCGAACCTGAGAATCAGGTCAGTGCACCGGGGAGCAATGTGGTCGGGGAGCCATGCTCGTCCCAGATGCACGTGCCCCTGCTCTCATCCATGTGAGGCACAAATAAGCAGGTGTTCTCTTGTTTTAACTATTCGTGTGGTTTTTCTGTTGTGAGCAGCCAAAGCTAACGTGGACTAACGGTCCCGTCCCTCCCCACTCATTTCAGAAGCCGTTTTTATCGGAGACTAAATTCCCGCGTGTCGTCTCTCTCTGGACTCTCTGTTCTGCTTCATTGGTTGATTTCTCTTTTTTTCCCCAATATCAACACCAAGCTGTTTTGTTACTAATGTCCAATTCTGTGTTTTGATATCTTATAGAAGGAGATACTGAACATCACAGACACCTTTTACAAATCTGTCTTGACCATGCTGGTCCATCAGCTCCTTCCTACGAATGTTAGAATTTGCTTAGAAAGTTCCACGATGGATATTGTTGGAAATTGCGTTGGGATTATAGATAATTTCGAGGAAATTGGTTTCTTTACAACTGAGCGCTCCTTTCTGTGGAGACGGTATCAGCTCTCGGCTGATTTAGGTTTTCTTTGGTGAAAACACAATCACCTTCATTAAGGTCTTCTGTGTTTTTTAGGGTTTTCTCGTATTTCCGGGTTTTTTGTTATTTTTTTCCTGAGATTTTCATTACGTTCTCTAATGTATTATGGAAAACATATACAAAATCTATTAACTTTTTTTTGCTGATCTCGTATTCCAACACCTTCCAAACTCTCTTACTCACTTTTTCCAGGCTGCTGGGGGTTTCTCATTAACATGTAGGTAAATAATCCTATGGTCTTGTCTCTTCCTCTCTGGCTTCTGTGCCATGTACTTCTTTCCTTTGTCTCATTTCTGGAGAATGGAGATTGCTTGGACTCCATGACCTAGCAAGCTCTGTGAGGCTCTACTTCCGGGCCCCACCCCCAGGGACCATGGGGCAAGTGCACAGGGGGAACCAGGGGTCACGAGAACCTTGGGACTCCCACATGATCCTGAGGGCCAGGGGATGTGACCCGGGGACAGCACGGAGCAGCGGCACCCTTGTCCCCTTCCTGACTTACTGGGTACCCCAGAAATATCGAGGGTTGTGTTTTGTAGGTCCCTCGTAAACACCCCTTATCAAATAAAGCAAGTCTTCTTCTACATCTACTTTGAGGAGCTTTCTTTTTTAAAAATAGGAATTGGGGGGAAGAAGTTTAAAAAGATAAAAATAAATAGAAATAGAAAGTGGACTTTTATTTTGTATTTGTGATTTTTTTCTAGCATCTTGGGCTGAAACATGAATTTGATTACAAACCCTTCCATTCTTATAAAAGTCTTTACAGCTACAAATTTCCCTCAGAATACCAGGCTGTCTGACTACAGATGTTAGCTCTAGGCATTTTTTTTTTATTGATATCTAAAGAGATGTCTTCTTTAACCCGAGAGTACTGCAAAGTGTGCATGTGAATTTCTAAAACTTTCAAGTAAGACTCTGATTTCCTTTTATTGTAAATATCGCTTTCTGCTGCATTTTGCAAGTACGTTTCCCGACCCAACTTGGTTTAATTTTTAATCTGAAACATAATTACAAGTAATATGATTAAAAACAGAACTCTCAGGGGTGCCTGGGTGGCTCAGTGGGTTAAAACCTCTGCCTTCAGCTCAGGTCATGATCCCAGGGTCCTGGGATCGAGCCCCACGTCAGGCTCTCTGCTCTGCAGGGAGCCTGCTTCCTCCTCTCTCTCTCTCTGCCTGCCTCTCTGCCTACTTGTGATCTCTGTCTGTTAAATAAATAAATAAAATCTTAAAAAAAAAAAACAGAACTCTCCTCTCTGTTGGGCACAAAACTAAAGGAATCAGAGTTTTTTATTTTTCTACTCAAATTCCTATTTTCACAATTGTTTTTTATCTTTTTGTCATTCCAGGTTATGAGTCAAGTATGGGGCTTTGCCAATCTTTCCTTGCATTTCTGTTTGGGTTTTCTACATGATGGCAACTTTGTATACTTCCTGTGTTTCCACTTGGGTTTGATTTAATATTTCAAATCTCTGGTGCCGGCACCCAAGGGTCCATAATTGTGGTCATTCTCAGACAAGTGGTTCCTTTTGTTTATAAACGATATTGCAATTTGCCCTTTAGAAGGCTTTCCACATTAAACTCTGTTCTGCTTGATATTAATATCACTATGCCAGCTTTATTTGCTAACATTTACTTTTATCCTTCATCTCTTTATTTCCAATATTCCCTTGTCATTTTGTCTTAAGGCTTTCTCATGTAAGCAACTTCTATCTGGATCTGAGGTTTCTTACTCATTCTGCGAGTCTCTTTTTATAAATCAATTGAACACATGGTTGTGGTTTCCTTGGATGCAAACGCCTGTCAAACATTTCATGTTTTCCACACTTTCTCGATGTTCTTATGTTTCCCTTGCTAGAGTTCGTTGAATTGATAAAATCTGCTTTGTTTCAATTTTCTTCTAAGTTTGGAATTCACATATTTATGTATTCTCCCACTGGTTATTCTTAGCTTTTCATCACACCTACCTACACTTACGTTTTTCTATATAATAATAATAATTAGTTACTTACCCCAAATTCACTGAGTTGCATGCATTAAGTCAGTACAGCTTTTCACATGCCAATCATGTGGTTTTTAACAAACTTACAGTCTTCTAACAGTATCCGTAGCATTATGTGAAAGAAGAAAAAATAGGGAAAATTATACTTGACATTGGTCTTGGCAATGATTTCTTTTTTTTTTTAAGATTTAATTTATTTATTTGACAGACAGAGATCACAAGCAGGCAGAGAGGGGAGGGGAAGCAGGCTCCCCGCTGAGCAGAGAGCCCGATGTGCGGCTCGATCCCAGGACCCTGGGATCATGACCTGAGCTGAAGGCAAAGGCTTGACCCACTGAGCCACCCAGGCACCCCTTGGCAATGATTTCTTGAATAAAACACCAAAGCAAAGACCACAAAAGCTAAAATAAACAAGCAGAATACAGTAAACTCAACACTTATGCGAAGAAAGCCATCCACACGCTGAAGAAGCAGCCTACCAGATGGGAGAAAACGTTTGCAAACCACATACCCAATAAGGAGTTAATACCCAAAATATATAAAGATCCCATACAACTCAATAACACAAAAAAGCAAGTAATCCCATTTAGAAGTGGGCAAAAGATCTCAGCATTTTCCCACAGCAGACATACTCACGGGTATACAGAAATGGGTTCAACATCCCTCGTCACTGGGGAAATAATGAAATCAAAGCCACAGTGAGATGTCACCTCACACCTGTCGGGAAGGCTATCACCAAGAAGACAAGCAAGAATGAGTATCGTTGAGTGTGTGGAAACCGGACCCTTGCACACCTCTGGCAGGAAAGCCGCCTGGTGTAGCCACTGTGGAAAACAATACGGCAATTCCTCCAAAATTTCAAATAGAGCCTCCCTACAACCTACCAATCCCCTTCCCAGGCAGAGACCCAAAGGAAATGAGTACCATATCTCGGGGAGACGTCTGCACCCCCGTGTTCAAGGCAGCGTTACTCACAGCTGTCGAGGTACGGAAATGACCTGCACGCTCTTTGACAGATGAGTGGATAAAGAAAGGGTGACACACTCACACTCACACACACACACACACCACACACACACACACGAATATTATTCAGCCATATAAGAAAAATGAGACCTAGCCTTCGTGACAAGATGGATGGAACTGGAGAACATTAGGCTAAGTGAATAAGCCAGAGAAAGATCCTGCATAGTATCAATTATCTAGGGAATTAAAAAAAAAAAAAAGAAAAGCTGATTTCATCAGAACAGAGAGTCAAGTGGTGGTTGCAGAGACTGGCTGGGGGTTGGGGAGATGGGGAGATGCTGGACAAGGAATACAAAGGTTCGATTATAACAAGAGCAAATACAGAGTATCCAGCGTTCGGAATGGTGATCACTCAAAGACATAGTGTCGTGCACTTGGAAGTTACTAAGAGTGCATCTCCAGCGCTCCCAACGCCCACACGCCGGGCTGAACGTGTGCCCTCCTCTTGCTCTTGGTAACAACCCACACTGTCTGCGTTTATCAAACCGTCACTGCTTTGTGCCGCTCTCAGCCCATCAATAACCGATCCTGTGCCAGGACCAGCCTTTGTGGGTCCTAGGGTGATTGCAAGATGCCCTTCTGCGGTAGCCATCAGGAAACTTGGAGAAGTTAGAACTTATGGCTTACGAAGGACCCGGAAATCACACAGCACAGCGAAACCATGGGTGGAGAGAGCATGGATGGCCGGGGTCTTTCGCTGGGGTCCAGGGTGGGAGCCTAAGGTTTTGTGGGCTCACTCTATTGGTGACTTTGAAACCTAAGAGCAGGAATTCAAAGTGTGGGCAGAGAAAACACAAGTGGTCCAAATGGTCACTTACCAAAATCATTCAGGGTCTCTGAAATTAAAGAGCTCTGCGAGAAGGGGCTCTTGATCTGGCCGCAGGGCGGACAGCCATTTTTATCCTAAATCCCAAGCAGAGTCCCCACTGAGCACAGCCCAATGCGGGGCTTGATCCCACGACCCCGAGATCATGACCTGAGCCAAAATCAAAGGGTCGGGCGCTCCACCGACTGAGCCCCCCAGGGTCCCCTGGCACATGTTTATTGACAGAGCCAGCTTGGAAGCCAACACCCAGACAATCAAGACGTAAGTCAGGTGCTCACCTTGCAAAAAAGAAAAAATTAAAAAAGCCTTCAGACTTTACACTATGATCACTTTGTACACTTTAAATACAAACAATTATATTTGCCAATTATTCCGTAATAAAGTTGGGGGGTTAGCATTTTCGCGAGGTTGAGTGTGCCGTGGCTACTACACGCACCCCTCCTCCCTGCCCACCTCCAGAGCTCTTCCGTCCTCCCGACCTGAAACTCGGTGCCCGTGAAACACCGACTCCCACATCCTCCTGGACCCCGGCGTCCGACAGCCGCCATCGACTCTCCGTCTCTGTGAATTTGGCCACACTGAGGACCTCATCCAAGAGGAATTACACAGTACCTGTCCTTTGGTGACGGGGACATGTCACTCGGCATCGTGTCCTCGAGGCTCTCCCACGTGGTAGCAGGTGTTAAAATTCCCTTCTTCCTGGGGCACATGTATGGATTTACCCCATTGTGCATTCGTTCATCTGTCAGGTGACACTCGGGCTGCTTCCAGCTTCGGGCTATCGTGGGCAGAGCTGCTGTGAACAAGGGCGTCGCTGCTGAGTGACCACAGGGCTGCAGAATCTTCTCACCTCTTACTAACAATAGCCATGAACATCAGCGTTCAGAGTCCTGCTCTGCTTGCTTTTCTAACCTTTGTTTACATACGAAAGATGATCTGCTGTGTTTGGTGTCGCGGGTGGTGCTGGTTCCCTCAAACGTTGCTGGTTTCTGGTTTCTGGTTGTGTGCTCATCTCTGTTTGTGAACTTCCCTGTGCGCCGTGCAGGAGAGGGTGTATCAGCCTTCAAGAGACCACACGGAGGAAGGAGCTGGCTGGTTCCCCAGCCTCCCTCGCGATGATGGGGAGATCAGTCGAGGGAGGATGTTAACTGATACGGACACGGGGGCTGTCTGGATTTTCTGGGGTGCTGTCTGCCACCCCAGCCCCTGCCCTGCCTCTCTGACCCTGAAACAAGACACGGGAGCTCCACTGTCACCGGATGAAAGGACCGCATCCCCATGGACCGCCCGTCAGGCGCCTGGAGGTGCTCCCTCCCTGGGTCACAGTCCCAAGGCTTGCCGCACTGAGGACCACCCCGTCCTCCGTGGGGTCTCTCCTTCGGGAGTGTTGTGACTGCAGCTGCCCTGCTCGGTCTCCTGAGAAGGGACTTCTCATAATTCCTGCCATCTCCTTCCTTGCCAGCATGGTTACGGGACCTTCTTAAAATAATTACTTCAGTCACTTCTCAGAATTGAGGGCAGGAGGAGGCGGCTGCCGGTATGCACTGTCTACCACCTTGAACTAGATATTTAGTTATTTTAAAGTTTCTTACTCTCAAATTGCCAGCACAAATCAGCAGAGGCTCTTACTTAGGGGAAGAGGACAGAGGACAACTAGTTCTATTAAACAGACAGGAACTGTTCAGTGGCTAAAGATTTTTGACAAAAGCTTTGCAATTTTCTTCTTGTACTCTCCCTAAGGGATAGGTTTTCTTGAACCCAGAGAGCCTGTCAATAGCAGTTAGCCCAAAAATGTGAAATTCCTTTGAGTAATTTGGACTTCTCTTAATCCCACCTCCAAAGAAGCTAGCTCTGGTTTTCCTAAACCTATGCAGAAAGAAGGACGAATTATTGTAGAATAGGAATTCCTGGTAGGTTTAGGAAACACACATTTGTGGGGATAATTCCTAGATAATCCCACCTGCAAGAGAGGCTGAGGCCCTGGAGGGAGGGCTGTGTGTGAGTAGCGTAGGGGAGGAAAAACTTTTCCTCTACCCTCTTAGGTTCAATGCTCAGGGGGCTGCTAATTAAAACGACAAGAGGCAGATAAGCGAGAGGAGGAGTCACGCAGCATTTATTTACCCGTACGATGCTCATATACACAGAAGGCTCAATGATGGGTCATTCAAACAGGTGTTTAGAATTTGGGGTTCATACGCTTAACCTAGTGGGAGAAGGGAAGAGAGAGCAGAGACTCCTATGAGAAGTACAAATGGGTCTCTTTAGGGAAGACAAATGAGATTTTAGGAGAACAAAGGAGAAGCGAGAAAGTTTATGACAACGTTTGTCATACAGCTGTGATTTTGAGCAGTTGGGTTACAGTGTGCCTTCATGTGCTTGAGGTATATGGAGCCTCTTGAATGTGGGTTCATAGTCTTAATAAAATTTGGAAATTTTTCAGCCATTCCTTCTTCCAATGTTTTCTCCACCCGCCCCTCTCCCAGGGCTTTGACGACACATTATAAAGAACTTTGAGGTGGCTGCATAGCCCACGGTGGGTGGGGGGCTCTGCTCATTTTTTAAAGTTTTCATCCCTTTGCATGCCCCGTTTTGCATACTTCCCATCGCTCTGTCTTGGAGTTCTCAAATCTCTTCGTCCACGACACACGGTCTGCGTTACTGCTGCTCAGGGGCTTTTACATCCGTGGCCACAGCGTCATCTCTGGAAGCTGCGCGTCGGTCCTCCCTTCCATCATTCCCCACATCCCTACCTGTTTTCCCGAGACGTGGAACACTGTTACAGTGATTTGTTCAATGCCCCCATCAGATGATTCTAGGACCTGTTTCCATTCTGGGTCAATTTTGACCGTCGATGTCCGTCCTCGTTATGCATCGGGTTTTCCTGAGTCTCCGTGTGGGTGATACCTTCATATTAGCTACGAGATTTTGTAAATTCCCCCCTTGTTGGGTGCTGGATATTTTGGAGTTCCCTGACTTGTCCTTGAGCTGTGTTCTGGGGGGCAGCTAAGTTACTTGGAAGCAGTTCGGTCCTTCTGGAGGGTGCCTTCCAGGCTTGCCAGGCAGGGACAGAGCAGTGTCATCTCCCCCCCTGCCCAAGTCAGAGCCTCCTGCAACCCGACACGGTGCCTTGTGGACCTGAGCTCCCAGCCTGGCTGGTGGGAACAGGCACTATCCTCAGCCCCGTGAAAGCATGGGGTTGTTGTCACATCTGATCTTTTGCACAGAGTGTCCCCAGCAGGTGCAGGGGTTCTCACTCAACAGTTGAGCTGGGCCCTCTGAGCTCTGTCTCTGTGGCTCTTCCCATGTCCCCGGATACCTCTCCACCTCTCTCCTTCCAGCTCCTCAGCTCCAGACCCCTGCTGGGCTCTGCCTCGGTTTCCCTTTCTGTGCCGCAGCCTGGAGATCCATGTTTCCAGCAGATGGATGGAATTAGTAATGAAGATAGCTGGGAGGTAGAGGCAGGGGTACAAGATGAGCTCCATGACACAGGATATGAAGCTAGGGAGGCCGTCAGAGGCCTGATAGCAAGGCGGGTAGGAAGCTTGGGTTTAACCTAGAGGCCACGAGGAGCCAGCAAACAATCGTGAGTAGCAGTAGGCATCCTCCGATTTACCCAAATAGCAGTAACATTAGGCAACATCCTTCCCACTTGCTTCGTGACTCCACACGACAACCCTGCACTTGGCTTATACAGAAAATGAGCCACAGGGAGATTAACGGGGCACAGGCTGTGCACACAGCTGGTTGGAGCCTGGGGCCCACACCACCACTCGATACAGAGGCAGTGACAGCTCCAGGGAAGGGACAAGCCTGGAGCCAAGGCAGTGGTGCAGGAGTGCAGGGGTGCAGCAGTGCAGCGGTGCAGGGTGTAGAGGTGGGGAAGGGAGAGCTATGGGGGAAGGACAGTCACCATGTTGTTATTTGTAGGAGTGAGAGAGAGAGAGAGAGTTGGTGCCATTCACTCACTGAGACGGGGAAGGTGGGGATATGGGCAGGAGAAGGGGCCGGCTTTGTCCAGCGTGCTGGGCTGCATTCCCAGGGTCACGTGGACGGAGGCATCCAGGAGACCAGGGGACGAGCTAGAGATCGGGAAGCGTCCAGCCGGATTGGAGAATCATCTATGTCCCAGAGTGAGTAGCTACCACGGGAAAGCCTGGACCACAGGAAGAGATAGACAGAATGGCCGGCTCCATCTAAGGACCCAGGTGGGGTTGGAGATACAGAACCAGGATTAGAGCCTCAGTCTCAGAACAAGCCATCCCTTCTGCCTTATTACAATTACAGAAACGTCCAAGAACAGCCCGCAGTGCCCCCCTCGGGACAGCCCATCACCGCCGAGTTGCATGTCAGCATGCCAGGAGGGAGACAGCATGGTGAGACGTGGAGTCAGAAGCAGACCCAGACAGACCTGGCTGCACCCACGGCCCCACACCCATTACCTGCTGTGGGTGACCTCAGAGAGGATGTTTAATGTCTCTGGCCTTCGTTTCCTTAAAAAACTGCAGATAATAAGGCCTACCTCCTAGAGTGAGGCTCCTTGAAAAACGCATGGAAAGCACCAAGGAGATAATCAAAACATGATAGATCGGTCATTTCTTCTCTGGTCCCAAGGGAGAAGTGGCTTCTGTCTTCAGGGCACTCAGAGTCATTCTGTCTCAGCATCGTGGGCATCTAGACCTGGGCCAGCTCTTCCTGTGTCCCGACGGGCAGCAGGAAGGCTACGGACCATGTGGGTAGAGGTTGTCCTCAGTGGTGCGCTTGGTGGGAGATATTTTCATCAGACGGCTCAGCGTGTCCCAGTCCAGACACTGACGCATGCTGGCTACAAGCTCTCAGGCAGGTCACCCAGCCAGCCTGGGACCAAGTTCCCCCACCTGTAAATGGGGGTGATCACCCTACCTCACAGCCCTGTCCTGAGGATTGAATGAGACCCCAAATGCAAAACATCCACGACAGGGTCTGGCACGAAGCACGAGCTCCATGAATGTTAGTTTCTGGCACCTCCCGCTTTCTTTCAAAGTCAGGAGAATTCCTTCCCCCATCTGGAAGCCCAAAGTCCTGCCCGTCTCCTCCTAATGAAATGCTCTCATTCTGCCTGTGACCTTTATTTCTGAGGAAATTCTGCCTTCCTTCTAGACAGGGAGCTGTCTTCAGGACAGAGGCTATGTCTGAGCCGCCCATCTTCCCCGACTGCCCAGCTCACGGGGGCACACAGTAGCAGAGCAGTGACATCAGAAGCCGTGAGCGAGGGAAATTAATCTGCAGATGGAATTATGACATTGTGGACCCAATCTTGCAAAACAATGAGGCATAGCTTGTAAGAGTTTCAAACTCTTTTTTCAGAAATTTAATTGGCAGTTAATTCTCCTGCAAAACACAATAACCTCTGTAAACTGAAGGCAGCAAGACAGAGCTCTGGGAACCTCGTCAGGCTCTGCCTGAAACTGAAGAGGCTTTTTCTGAGTCAGAAGCCTGAGGACGCAAGCTGCCAATTATCACCATCTCCGGCCATGAGCAGGCTTCGTTACCCTGATTCTTCTGCTCCGTATGTCCCCATGAGAGGGCATGGCTCTTCCACCTGTGACTGCAGATGTGGGGGTAACCTGCGCTGAACTATTACCAATCTTTCTCTCACTGTGTTGCCTTGTGATCAGAGCTCAGTCCGTGACTGTAACTGGGACTCAGTCTGTGACCACGATCAGGGATCATTCTGTGACCACGATCCAGGCTCAGTCTGTGACCACGATCTGGGGTCAGTCTGTGACCATGATCAGGGATCAGTCTGTGACCACGAGCAGGGATCAGTCTGTGACCACGATCTGGGGTCAGTCTGTGACCACGATCTGGGGTCAGTCTGTGACCACAATCCAGGCTCAGTCTGTGACCACGATCAGGGGTCAGTCTGTGACCACGATCTGAGGTCAGTCTGCAACCACAATCCAGGCTCAGTCTGACCACAATCAGGGCTCACTCTGTCATCATGATTGGGCCTCAGCGTGTATCCATGATCCAGGCTCAGCCTTCAACCGCAGCCACACCCCTACAGCAGCAGCTGAAATTAGAGACGGAGCAGTGGGACAGCCATGACACAAAGACCTTAGGTGACCGCTACATCACTTGATTAACAATTATCAAATTGAGTTAGATATATGCTGGTTGATTCCCCAGAGTCCCAAGATGAGGTGGGATGTGGGGAGGATGGGAAGGAATGGGAAAGAGGGAGTCGTCAGCCCTGGTGGGGAGGGGCCCAGAATTCAGGTACAGCAGACAGAGCTAAATCTTCGCCCTGACCCATTTAAGCAACATCTTGGCCAGGAAGCTGGATTGATCACCTTCAGCCACAGGGTAACCCATTTAGAGCCCACAGAGCCCAGAGCATGTGCCCATGAGCCAGCGGCAATCACCATCACCAGCTTGGGACCACAGCTGAAGGGGTCAGCACTTGCCAGCCACTCCGATGGCTAATAGCAAGGACAGTGGCTGTCTTACAGTGACTGGGGCTCCAGGACTCCAGCCTGGGATGTGCTGCCGTGCCAGCAATGAGCTCATCCCATGAGCATGAGCTGCCATGGGGCTTTGAGGTGGTATATGTCCATGGTTGCTTTTGTGGGCATTCATGACTTCCCTGCGTCCGTCCGTGCCCTGCTTAACCTTCCCTCCCTCCCGCTGCCCGTGTCCCATCGGAGGATGCCTTTGAAATGAGGGAGGAGACCTAACAAAACTAGATATAAATTAATCAGATCTGACATGAGAGCGGGTGTGGAACGCAACCCGTCCACACGCGAGGCGCCTTCTGGAGAGGAGTGCTTTATGCACCGTTAGCGGCGTTCGTGAAGGACTCGGGCCAGGAGCAGCAACCCTGGAGAGTACTTTCGGAGTGAGGACCAGAGAGACAGAAAACACTTGTAGGGAGGCCGGGTCTGAGACCTCCATGCACCGAGATTCTTGGAGGCTGATTTTCCTTGTTCTGACCCAGTTATAAGAAGCTCCTAACAACGGCTTCAAAGAGCTGGGTGGCCACGGTTGAGAGCAGAAGCTCTTTGCTTCTCCGTTCATTCCATCATTTAATCATCCTGTGCTGTTCTCTGGAGCCTCAACGCTGTGCCTGGACCTGTACTGGGCTCGAAGCAAGTCGGGCAAGACAACCATCTCTGCTGTTAGCCAACATTTGTTGAAAATTTACCATGTACGGCACCTTACGTCGATGCCCCCAGAAGCATCGCCTTATTTAAGTTTGCATGACCTACAAAGTAGCTACTATTCGAGTCCTCGACGTACAGACAAGGAAACCGAGTCATGAAGTAACGTGACCAGAGTTGATTAAGCCTGCAGGAAGTTCGTGGCCCAAGCAAGCCGTTCAGATCTTCCCTCCCCGACATCTGAACCGCAGGGAGAGTGACCATGAGATTCAAACACAAACTGAGGTTCACGTATCCTCTGGGCAGCATCTATGCAGGATAGCCCTGTTCTTCCGCCACGTGGGTCCTTCTCTACGCCAAGCCTTCAGCATCCGCCACCTTGTGGCAGCAAATCCCCCAAGGCTTAAGTCGTGCAGAGCTGGCTTCTAGTCGTCAGAGGAGGGGAGTCTGCAGGCACAGGTGGTAGGCAGTGAGGACGGGGTTCCCATGTGAAAGGGGGTGACATATGTCCTCTCCTGGAGCCTTGCCACTTCCCCATGGAGCCATGGGGTCAACGTTCCCTCCCCGCTGGACCTGGATGGACATCTGTGCGTGAGAGGACAGATACCTTGTGACCTCCATGCCTAGATCACCAGCGTGCCACGCAGTCTGTCTTGCCTCTCTCCGGATGCTTCCCATGGGGACGCAGCCGCCATGCCGTGTGTGATGTTGAACCACATGGGGAAACCCAGCAGAGGCACTCTGCACGCAGCTCAGGGGAGAGCCGCTGTCATCCTCACATGTGCGTGACGGCACGTCTGGGAGTTCCCAGCCCAATGCCATTGATGGCAGCTCTGCTCCCCCAACCTTCAAGTCTGCCCGACAGGGGTCCCTGATCACGGAGCAGAGACTCACCACCCCTGCTGGGTCGTATCCACATTCCCGACCCGCAGCATCTGAGGACCTAACGAGATGCCGGCTCAGTCCTACGGTGTTAGCAGCTGGAACTGACGCGTGTTTGAGACCCGACTTCTAGGAACGTGTCCCATCACATCAAGGCAGGGCTGCTCACTGCTCTGGGGACCCCAGCACTTTCCGGGTGAGTCTGAAGGCACCCTGAGCCCAGGATCTAAAAAACCAGGCCCACGTGCTCCCCAGACAAGGGATCTGCAAGAAGGTTCAGACGTCCGGGGGAGAATACCTCCTGAGCACCAGAGGGGAATTGCAAGTTCCTCTGAAGGGTGAATCCTGCTTGTCATTCAGGGAAGGATGCTTGGTATCTAGGGAACATCAAACAGACCAGCACGGCAGGCCATGGGCCGGGGAGGGACGGGGCAGGGGAGACAAACAGGGTATGCAAAACCACAGCATCGGGAAGCTGCCCAGAGGGAAACAAAATGTCCTGAGCAGACAGAGAAGCTCATTAAAGTCGTTGTTAGAAGCTGAGGTCTGTTCCTGTCATGGCCGCGACCGGCATCTCTCCAGAAAACCGAGCGGTGCTCATGCTGGGGACAAGGACAGTCTAGACGCTCTCTCTGTCATGCGTGTGTGTGCTGTCCTTGTCTTTGTGTGGTGACTCAGAGGACAGACTCCTGAGCCCGGATCCTGCGTGGCCTCCGGAAGGTTCCACGCCCTCCCTATGCCTCTGCTTACCCGTAAGAGAAAGCACGGCGGGAGCAGCAGGCATCTGGCAGGGCTGCTGTGGGTTTAATGCCCTCTTAGCTCCGTCCCCAACCCCTCAGGAATTTCAGCTTCACCGTGAACTTACCATTGTAACCGAGCGGTTTTCCTGCCTGTGCGGGCCGTCTGCAGGCACGCGTGTGGGCGCATTTCTGCACCTGAATGACTGTCACCTCCTTCCCCCACCTTCACACCGCAGACATGCAGCAATTCCTCTCCGTTCACAGCCCCGCGCTCTTCCTGCATACAGAGAGCTGGGAACCACGGCACGGCCACGGATGAGGCAGGAGAAGCAGTCAGGGATTAGCAACCTTGGAATCTCGGGGACTTCACAAAACATGGGAGGGTTTTCTGTTTCCGTGATAGCTGAGGCAAGCTAGCAGCGGTCTTCAGGGACCATCCTTCCACATGGGGACTCGGGGACCCAGGCTCCATCCCGGGGACGGGAGAGTCGTGCCGTCCGCAGACAGCTCACATCGTCTCTGCTCACACTCCTTCGGTCACAACCCAGGGGCCATAAACAGAATCGCTGGTCTCGCCAGAGAATCAATCCTGACTTTGCAGAGAAACATTACTGTAGGGACAGAAGGAACGTGTAGAGCCTCCCCTCCGCCCCGCCCTGCTGTTACTCACTGAGGACTGTTCTCAGCCGGTCCCCCGGCTCCATCTTAACCAACCCTCCCTCTGCAAAGCCCCCGGCCCCACCATCCCCACCAGCCCAACTCCCCGACTGCCCTACTCTGTAGAAACTGTTCAGTCTCCCCTGCATTTCTGGGGCAGAAACCAGTACATTGCACAAAAGCAAGAAAAATCAGGGAATGACACACGTTGACAAAGAATCACAGGTAACGTGTTTCTCATCTTCACACGTCAGCTTTAACATGCCCGTCGGCGCAAGGCAGTGACTCGGAGAGCCAGACTCCCCGTGAGCTGTGAGCTGCTTGCTGGGATCCCTGAAGCCCCCGGGATTGTCCGGAACCTTCCTGTTATGCAGACGCCAGAGAGAGGCAGGTGTTTTCATCTGGGTCATTGGCTTTTCTCCTCGGGACAATACCCTGTGAGGTCTGGCGGGGCCGGGGCTGGGGGTGGAGAGGTTGGTGGCGGCAGCAACAGGAGCAAGCCCCAGCGTCTGTCCCCAGCCCGAGCCGTGGGAGGAGTTCAGGGAGGACGGGGGTAAAAGAGAGATTCTCTCCCGATCGCCCAGGCATGAGCAGGTGCGATTCTCACTCCGTTTTCCTGAACCTGAAGGGAAAGAAAGTCAAACGGCAATGGTCTGACAACAGGTGGTGAGTGGGATCCATCGGGAAAACCTCTCCTGGGGTTGAAAGGAGAGATGGCCGAGATGCCGCAGTGAAGAAGTCCTGGCTCCCGCCTGCCCGGACGGCTGTATTTGCTTGCCTGTGAAGCTTCGTCCAAGAGGTCAAGTCCAAAGTGTGGTCTCGCACCGTCCGTCTGAGCCAGCGTGAGCGCCTCTCAGAAACCACGGCGACGGGGGCGAAATGGAGTCTGAGCTCTGTCACCTTTCAGGCCTGCACGGGGAGCAGGGGACGGGGACATGGACGCGGGTCCCCATTGTGGCCCTTGTGGAGCCCGGAGGTGAGGGACGCCCCACGCCAAGGAGGCTCACGGGAGGCCGGGTCTACTGTGCAGACACGAACCACGTCGTAAGGGCTACCAGGGGACAGACAGCTACCAACGGCCCTCCCGTGCCAGACACGGGGAAACGTCCCACGAACCGAAACAGAGCGACCTTCTCCCAAAGCACTGGCCTGCACTCTTCCCATGTATGATGGACTCGAAACTGCCCCAGGCCAGAAGGGGATTAAATCAGCCAGGTCTACACGCAGGTGGGGTCCCGGGCCGGAAAGGAGGTCTCAGAGGAGAACCTGCCAAGGGTCCAACAAGGCCCATGGGTGAGTCAGAAACTAACTCCAAATCAGTGTGAAATCTCCAGTCTCAGGGATCGTCCTCTGGTCACGTAGGGGTTGGCATCAGGGGAAGCTGGGGAAGGGCGTAGGGAATGCCCCGTACTGTCCTTACTGCTCCTCTGGAAGTCTGAAGTTATTTCCCAGAAAAGCAAAAGAATGAGACCACAACCTTCATGCACTGTTTCCCCCCCGCCAGCAGCTCCCCGTCGCTGTGAGAATTATATCGAACACTATTTATAAAGGGCCAGGTGTGGGGCTCGGCTCAGAGAGGGTGGTCAGTAACGCCAGCTGTAGGCACCAGCACAGTCCTTCCGTGTGGCTCCTACATGGGGGAAGGGGGCAGCTTTCTCACCAAAAAGCTCCATTTCCACAAGTGACTTCAAGGGACTGTTATCAGGAATATGGATTTTACCATAGGATTTCACCCCTATGTGGAACTGCAGAAACAAAATAAATGAGCAAAAGGAAAAAAAAAAAAGGAAGAGAAAGATAAACCAAGAAACAGACTCTTCACTACAGAGAACACAGTGATGGGGACCAGAGGGGAAGGGGTAGGGGTAGGGGGACATAAGGGGCAGGGATTAAGGAGAGCACCTGAGGTGAGGGAAAAAATAAATAAAATGAAATGGGAAGAAAAGAAAAATCAAAAGTTAAAAAAAAAAGAATACAGATTTTTGCTTATTACTCTTGTGTCATGATCTATTTTATAACTTCCAAAGTGGCTCCTTTCTTCATGAAATGAATTTCTATTTTCAAAGGAAAATTTGCAATCACCACCAGAAACGAAAAGCTAGGGTCACTAGCCGTGAAGTAAGTGAAGCGGTAAGAATGGACACAATGGAGGTGAGGTACCCCCAGCCCAGTGGCCCCAAGCTAGAGCCTCTTCCCTTCATGTCCACGAGAGAAGTCACGACGGGTGGACGTGTGTTCGTGTCCAACCAGGACTGTCCCCGGGATGTAACCAGAAGAGCAAAAGAGGTTTGAAAAGTGAATCATTTTCTCACAGAGTGATTCAATGTTACATCTGTGCCTCCTTTAAAATCATCTCTGGGATCCCCTAAAAATCACATACCACTTTGGGACAGTGCTGCTTTTTGGAAACCCCACGGTGAGGTCTGAAGACCATGGGGAATGCGTATGTCAGAGGCTTGCAGCAAGAAGGGCCCCACAGCATCAGTCCATCCATTCGGGATTTTTCTAAGGGGACGCATGTTAGTACCCATCAGCTAGTGCTGCGTAACAAGCAATCCCAAAACTCAAGGACTCAGAGCATCAAGCGTTTACTGTCAGGCTCACAGACGTGTGGACAGTGGGGCTGACTGCGGACACCCCAGGGCAGCTCTGACCCACACGCCTCTCACTTCCAGGGCCAGCCATGTACTCAGGAGCCCGTTCCTCCCGTGGTTGTGGCAGAAACACCAGCGGGGAGCTCAACCAAGGAAGTGGAGTTCAGATCAGGTCACACGCCCTCACACCCCATTAGCCTGAGCAAGTCACGGCCAGTTTTCCCGTGGATTGGGCCAGAGGGTATGCTCCTGGGAGGGGGGAATATTTGCTAACTGAATATTCCTGAAAACCCCAGAGTCATCTGTATGTGAGCTACATACGTATTGATAGTTACTATGTTGCATTTGCATCTATTCGACTTATGGAAAATCTCTAAGGAAGAACAGCACAGGAAAAGTTAATAACAAATTAACAACATTGCATCCTGGCAGCAGAACAAGGAGGCTGGGGTCAGGGTGGGAGAGAAGTTCCTCCCACCCCCTGCTGCAAAGTCTGAATTCCCTACTATGTGCATTTGCCATTTCACAGAAGAATCGGCTTTGAGATCCACTTTGAGATCCATGGAGCCACAGGACATTTGCACACCTATTATCTTATTTGGCTTTCACAATAGGGGTGGAAGGAAGCAGAAAAGGGATATGAGCCCACTCTGTGGATGAGAGACTTGCCCCAGGCCAGAGGCTAAGAGAGGGCCAAGCCAGGGTTTGACACCAGACCCATCCCACATCTTCAACCCAAACGTCGATCTCATCGAGCAACCTGCTTCGGTCAGGGCCCACCAGTGCCATCCAGGAAGGGTCTTCCCCTCGGTCCCAACACACAGCATGTGGGAGAGACTGTGCAGACGACCCCTGGGGGAGCCAATTGTCCAGCCTGGCTATCTGACAGATGGGCAAAGAGAGGCCCAGAATCACAAAACAGGTGCCTCCGTTTCCCTGGGTCTCAGATGGGACCCTCACGCCCACCTGGCAGGGTGCTTGGGAGATCAGAAGGGACCGTGTATAGACAGGGTTTGCAGCAGAGAGAGTGTGAGGCATGGTTCTAGGGACTCGCTTGCCCGCAAGAGAGCCAGGAGACTGGCCCAGGCACGTGCACATGAGCCTGCACTGCAGTGGTCCAGTTCTCCAGTTCTCGGAATGAACGCCCACTGCTCCCAGGAGGAGCCACGGGGCTTTGAGCCCCTGGGGCAGGCGTGGCCCAGGCCACTCTGCGGGAACAGGGTGGGGTGGGGAGCACGCATGTTCATCCTTGCAGCAAACATGTCCGAGAACAGGGTCCACAGCAGAACTCACCCCCGAGCTAGGACAGGGCCCCTGGGGGTCCCCCCGCAGCTTGACACAGAAGCCCCTCCCTCACCAAAGCACAGGCGTGGGGGACGCCGCGCTCGGAGCCTTCCCCTCCCCATGCCTGGCAGGGGGTCCCCTCATGAGTCCCCACCCCACGCTGTCCCTAGACGACAGGTTCCCTCTACTGCTGTGACCCCTATCCCCGTCCTCGTCCCTCAGAAGGCAAGACGCCGGCCGATGGGGCGGGGGAGCCAGTGGAGGTGCCAGATGGCAGCGAGCAATAAGACGTGAGCCCCCCGGGGTCCCCCTCCAGCCGCTTCTCACTTTGCATCAAATGGAGATTTCTTGCACGGTGCCGAGAGTTCCCACACCGACTCGTGTCGCCAGCGAGCTCTCGGAACAAACGGGTGCTAATTATTCTGTGGAAGGAAGACACGTGGAGAATTTAAACAGGGGGTCCCACTCAGCAGATGGTGGGAAATCTGAGGGCTCAGAAAGGCAGGGCCTGCCCTCCCCCCGCTCAGCCCCGAGGATCTCACAGGCCCAGGATCTGCAGACAGCCCTCCGCACGGCCCCTGGGCCCCCGGGTACCCCTCCCTCCAGCTCTGCAGCTGAGCTGGGTTTACAGAGCCTCCTTTGTGCAGCACGGAGGCCGGCAACCCCTCGAAACCCACAGGGAACCCCCCGCGACACCCCCTCCCAGCCCGCCCCAGCAAGGGCGGGGGGCACAAAAGGCGGGTATATCTGGTCTCCCAGGACAGGCTGGATGGTGCCTGGAGGCAGAGGCGTACCCTGGGCCTCCCACCTCCTTTGATGCATCCTGACCAAAGGGTCCCGGGTCACCCCCTCCTACAAAGCCAGGCCCCAGACCAGGTGAGGGCCGGGCGCTACCCCACAGCGGGCCGGACACCTGGAGAGCTTCAGGACTCGGCCTTGGCTGGAGCCAGGGCCCCTCCCTGCAGGGCTCATCCCTCCTTCTCCTGACCGCCTCCTACTGGATCCCTGTGACTCGGGCACCCCCTCCTCCTGAAGGCCTCCCCACGACCCCAGCTGGCCTAGGAAATCGAGGATAGAACAGTTTAGTAAGGCGTCCAAAGTCACACAGCAGAGCTGGTATTCGGGCCCTGAGGTCTGGCTACAGAGTCCGCACCCAAGGGACCAGCCCAGTCCTTTCTCCCTGTCCCGACGCAGAGCAAGGCCACGCACTCAGCCCCCTCCTTGGGGGTCCTTGCTCCACAGGGCCCGTCCCGGTGCAGGAGAGGTTGCCCAAGGGAAGAAGTCGCCTTTCCAGAAAAGGACTGACCCCCGTGTGTCTCCTGGAGAGCACAGCTCAGTCGTCTCTGAGGACAAGACACGCACCGGCGCCAGCCACCGTGTGCCTCCACTAAGACAGTGGCCCTTTCTAGGGACACAAGCACCCTGCTGCCCCCCATGCTGTGAGGCCTGGTGCAGAGAAAGTGCACGTGTGAAGGCAGAAGACCTGAGTTCTGGTGCCAACGGACGTCTGATTCTCGCAGGAGCTGTGTGAGCCCGGGAGCTCCCCGAACCTCTCTGAGTCTGCGATTTCTGCAGGCACAGCCGTAGGCCACGCTCTGCTGCGGGCTAGCAAGGAGAGAGCGGAGGGTGGCGTCATCACTGCACCCAAGGAGGGACAGACCGACAGGAGGGCTGGGACCGCATGGGAGCCAGGAGAGGTGGGCTCCCCTCGGGCAGGTGGGGCAGCCTGAGCAAAGGCTAGCGGTTGCTGTGGTGCTCGGAGGGAGGAGGGGGTGTGGAGGGACACACGGCCCCGTGAGCGCTGCAGAGCGGCCAAGACACCCCACCCCTGACCCTCTGACCCCCACAGGGACCCCTTGGCCATACTGCCTGCCCCCCCCAGAGCGACAAGACCATCTTCCTTCCCAAGACACACACCAGTCACCATGCGACTGGGTCCTCAGGTCAGGGGCGGGGGGACAGTCAAGCAACGGCCACCATCCTGTTTCTCTAGTGTTGTCTGTCTGCTGTGCTGGACTTCTCCCGGGGCCTGTGCGGGCTGGACACACACGTCCCCATCCCAGTGCCAAAGCCACGTCCGCAGGCCTCCTGGAGACCCATGGCCAGAGGAACCGACACCTGGGACAGAGGGGAGAGGCCGCCACTCACCTCCGGCCACCACAGACTCCAAATCTCAACCCCGGCCGGCCCACAACCTCGGCTCCTGTGCGCCTCTGTAAAAAATAATGAGAAGCCAGCATGGACAGTGGGAAGGTGCTTAAAACCACCCCCAAATGCCCCTCCCAGAGGAAGCCGCTATGGAAAGTGTCCCCTTCTTGCTTTTTCCAAGATGACGTGAGCATTCTGAACAGAGAAAGACACTAACGTGGGAAGAGAAGCTGGTTGGATCCGTTCACACGGGCACGTCGACCCTTTCTACCCGATGTGCAACCTGTGTTTCCCACGTTGCCGCTTTTAAACGATTTATAAAAGACTTACCAAGCGGATGCACCGCCGGCCTGTGTTGTGTCTTCACGGGCAGGGTATGAAGACTGAGTCTAATTTCGGACAGTTATGAGCAGCTCTGTCTCCGTCTCTGGTCGTTTTCCTGACCATCCTTCTAGAAATGCAATTCCTAAGACAAAGGGGATAAATATTTTAAAGGCCTCTGGAGACACTTGCCAAATGCCCCTGAAAATTTATTCTCCTCTCAGATGTGTTTGAGCATTCTTGTCTTAACACAACCTGTGTGTGTCTTAACACACAGCCAGAAAACAGTGAATACACAGACACACATACACGTGTACACACACACACACACACAGAAGAAATTGCAAGGGTCAGGGTTGCAATTCTAATGAATCAAAAAGCTAATGCAGTTTGAATTAAAAGGATGGTCTTTGCCCAGCCCTGACCTAGATGACACGGGGACCCTGCGTCTAAAGCCTGGGCCCGCCCCACGGTCTCCACCAGTGGTGAGGTGGGGAGCCTGATGCCCCCCTCACCCTCACTCCCGTAGCCCCAGCTGCCCGCCAATAAATGTCTCTGCCATGCCCCGGTTCCCGGAAGCCACTTCCTAGCCATGCGAGGGGCCGTCTGTCATTGTGCCTTGGAGCTCAGCTCAGCCAGATCCTCACTCCACTCCCCCAACCAAGGACTTGGCTCTGAGGACCGGCTCACCTCTCCTGCCCCACGGGGCCCTGGGCAGAGCTGTTGGGAGGCGAGGCCCCGTGTCTGCCTCGCTGTGTGACCCCCGGCCTGTTACTGAGTCTCTCTGGGCCTGGGTCCTCGTCTTGAAAGGAGGAAGCGGGACTCTACCACCTCTGCTTTCACTCCCTTCTCTCTCTCTGTCTCTGGGCCCCACACGAGACGATGGCCATCTCCGGCCTGCTCGGCCGTGGCCCCACCGGCCACCCCAGAGCTATGAACAAACATGGCTGAAACGTTCTGGTGGTCGTGCGGAGGCGGGTGGTGCGTCGCGGGGCCGAGGGGAGGCGGGGGATGCGGGAAGAAGCCGGGGAAGCTCCGGGCCGTTCTCCATGTCCCTACTGCGATGAAGCTGGGCTGGGGGGTCGGCGGGGGGCGGGGGGGCCAGCGGGTGGAACAGTGCAGCTTGAAGGGAAAGGGCTGACGGCAGAGGAGGCTCCCAGCCCCACAGTGACCCCAGCAGGGGCTCCCTGCGCCCTCCAAGAGACGGTCTCCGTGTCTCCGTCGGCTGGCGCTGAGAACAAAGCTGGGGCTGCTGTCTTTTCCATGGAAACCTGTGTTCCCAGATGTTCCTTTCCTGCTGAACATTTCCCAAGGATAACAAGTAGGAGGAGGGTTCACAGGGTGGGAGTGGGGGGTCTGCGGATTCAAGAAATCGAAACAGCTGGTTTCAAAGGCTCCCACCAGGAGAAAAAGAGCTTTTGTCCTGTGTTTCCCCCCGCGCTCCCGGGTTTAAATGAAAGCGCCGCCGGACGGATCAGCAGCGTCTGGGCGAACAGGTGCTTTCAAGCAGGATGCACGGGTGCAGCCCGGCCGTCCTGCCTCCAGGCGCCAAACATGGTCCTTTCTATCTCATGGTTTTCTGAACCCGACCAGGGACTTGGTTTTGTTCCAGCAAACTGCGACCTGCCAGAGCCCCGGGTGCCCGAGCGGTTCCTGGAAGTGAGGGACTCGGAAAACCGTGTGTTCCTGCTGCTCCGAGGGCTGCCTCCTGCGGCGGGGGGAGGGGAGGGAGCCAGGGAGCCACCAGCCCAGGGGGGATTCCCCACCCCAGGCAGATCCCTCAGGAGCGGGCAGCGGAGGGCTCGTGGGTGGGCCACCACCCCTGCCCAGAAATGAACGAGACCCACGCTGAGACCCCAGAGGCAGCCATACTTTGGTGGGACGCCAGCCGTGCTGTCACCTCAGGAGTGTAGCCCGAGTGGTGACCCCCTCCCAGCCCCTGCAGCTGCCAGATGGACCCCCACCCCTCACGCTCACTGGGCATGCGCCCTGACCCCCTCCACCAAGAGTCCCCACCCCACCTCTGCCGACACTGCGCCTCTGAAAACATTCTGCCTGGCTCTTGTCTTCCAAGAGTAGGGCAGAGGGAGGAGAGGGGGCTAGTCCACCCAGCGGGTGCTAAGTCAGGTCAGAGCTCTGGGCCCATCCCCCCGGGGACCTTCCTCACTCCTCCTCTCGCGCCCTGCCCTGGCGGCTGTGTCCACGCCCTTCCTGGTCCCCAGGAGTAACCGCGCTCCCTGCCGAAATAACCCCATCTCAGCGTCCCCATCCACCTCAGCTGGGGTCTGCGAATTCTGCAGCCTGGGAGCCTGACAGCTGGTGGCGTTTTCACAGCACAAGGCCATGAGTTCAGCTGTAAAGCAGGGGTGCCGGACCCCCACACACACACTTGTTTCCCAGGACTGCAGAGAGCCGGGGAGAAAGTAGCAAAGAAAAATGCCTTGAGAACTGCGAAGTGCGGTCCAGCCGTGGACGGGCTTACATGGTTCCGTGACAGCAGGGTTTCTCTCGGAGCCGGCGTCCCCCGTCCCTGCGCTCTCCTCTGTCACAACTCCGCTGGTGGGCTAGAAGTCGTCATCCAATCTGCTGACCTGGGCTCTTCCATCCACATCCGCACTTGGATTCCCATTCGGAATCGTGGGGTTTCGGGGAGAAGGTCTGCGGGTGAGGTCACTGGGTGTCTTGACGAGCCTCCACGATCCGCCCCTCAGGGGGTGTGGACCCGAGCGGAACCAGTGGGTGCCCCACCTGGACCGATATCAGGAAGGGACAGCAGAGTCAGATGGGTCTGAGGGTGACTCTGGATGTCGGGTGAGGGCCACGTGCAAATGTTCCCTGGGAGATGCAGGGACGCTTTCAGGACAGACTCAAGCTGGAATTCAGGCAGGGCTGGGTTTGCCCAGGTTCCGAAGCCCGTCCTCGTCACCCCACCTGAGTCACGGCCATCCCCAGATGCATCTCCGCCCAGCCCTGGGTGGAGACCCCCGTCCTCCTCTCTTCCGGGCCAAGCCCTCAGAGAAAGTGTCTCTCCTCGTGATCTGCAGACCCGAGCTGCTGCCCTTCCCCCTGCGCCCTCTGCAGGAGTGGGGGCTGCCTCTGCTGTGGGCCCGTGAACCCCTCGGGGGAAAGCCTTGCCTGGGACTCAGCCAAGTGTGCTCTCAGGAGAGGAGATCCGTCTGTTGCAGAAACAGCTCACGGACCAGCAAACGGAGGTCCAGGGGACAGCCAGCTCAGGGGCTCACACCCATGCTGCCCTCTCCTTACAGCGGCACCCGAGTCCTCCCCGGAGGATGGTAAAAGGGGAAATGAGCCTGTGTAACAGGGTCCCGCGGCAGCGCACTTACCAGCGGCTGCGATCAGACCGCCTGAGTCTCCACCCAACCATCCTGCTCCTCCTTACATGAACCCAACTCTGAGCCTCCACCTCTACGTCTACGTCTACGTCTACGTCTACGTCTACGTCTACGTCTACAATATGCAGCTCCTGATAGTCCTGGGGTTACGGGGAGGGTCACACTGAGTCAGTTAAAGGAACGGGCCTGCAGCTCGGCCCAGCCCCGGGGAGGCCCGCGGAAGCACCAGCCTGTCTGCTTGGCCAGTGTCCTGGGGATGGGGGTTCCCAGACCGCAGCAGCTGAGCTTGCCCACTGTCTGACGGCGCCACACCCCTCCATATCCCCCATGGTCCCTGCGCCCCCAGCAGCCACCACACCCCCCACATGCCCCGTGGCCCCTCTTCCCCCGTGACACCCTGCAGCCCCATGCCCCCTTGTCCCCCATGCCCCCCGCCTCCTCCGCGTCCCCTCTGCTCTGCCCCTAGCCCCCACATGCCTCCGTGGCTTTCCACAGCCCCCGTGACCCCCACCAGTCCCCCTACACCCCCTCCCGCACCCCTCCGCAGTCCCTCTGCTCCCTGTGACCCCTCACAGCCCCCCACAGCCCCCGCAGCTCCCACACCCCCATGACAATCTCACAGCCCCCAGCAGCTCCCCACACCCACCGCGGTCCCCCTTCAGTGGCCCGCACAGCCTGGCTCCCTGCTCCTGGGGAGACCGCAACCCCTGAAGACACGGAGCCGGCCGCCGTCCTGTGCCTCTGAGAGCAGGAGGGGCGTGTCCTGTGGCACAGCAGAGCCCGAGCAGAGACCACACGCACACACACATGCACATACACACACGCACATACACACGCACGCGTGCACACGCACACACACGTCTGTTCAGAAACAGGAATAGGCTCCACGGCCGAGGCCATGGGGCCGACAGAGCGATTTGCCCGCGTGGGGAAGAAGAGAAGACGGTGAGCGAGCCGGCAGCGTCTGCACGTGGCCGGGAGCTGATGTACAAATTTCGCGGGAGGATCCGTGCACTGGAGTCTTTGCCGAGGATACGCATCTCCATTTTCCACTTCATAGTCTTGGCGGGAAATAATGGCCTTTTTCTGAGCCACCACTTACCGCCCCGGACCCTGGGGAGGGCGCCCTGGGGCGGCACCAGGGGCGGGAAGGGGCTGGGCAGCAGTGCTGGGCTGCTCCCGGCCCTGAGAACCCCAGCCCTAGCCCCTGGGGGGCCCTGCGTGAGCAGATCAGTGTCCCCCACCGCCGGCAGTCACCTGTGTAAAGCAGGAGAAACCCAAGCAAACCATGCGATTCGGAGGGCTCCTTAATCGTTTCTTCCCTTTGCTCTTTTGGTCTGAGGGATGGGAAACGAGTATGGGAAACGAGTGGTTTTCCGAAAGCCGTCCCCAGCCCGCTGCCCTCCAGCACGCGGCTTTCCTCGGGGGAGCCCGAAGTCAGACTGAGGTCAAGACAGACCCACTCCACACCCACTGGAGGGAGCAGACGCCTCCCAGACTCAGTTTCCTTGTCTGTACAGTGGGGAGAAGACGCACATCTGCGTGAAAGGTGACCGTTCAGTGACTGTGAGGAGGGCAAGGTGAGCACGCTGTGGCCCTTTCCCACCTGGCTGTCTTGTCCCCGCTGTGGAGATCAGGCATCTCAGGGTCAAGGCAGCCCATGTCCCATGGGGCCCGCCTATCCCCTAAGGGACTCAAGTCAGCAGCCTCCCGAGGCCCAGGCTCCAGGACCCGCTTCCACCTGCCGGTGGGTCAGACACACAGCACATCCTGTCGGCATCAGAAAGACCCTGCTCCTACCAAAACCAAAAACGAGTCAGCAGCCGTTAAGAAGAGCTGGTCTCAGCATCCGAGGCTGCCTACCCTGGCTCTCTTCCCCTCTGTCCCTCCTGGTCCCTACAAGGGTCACAGTGTCGTGATCATCAGATCAGACGGTGACCCCGTGGGCTTGTTCCTCTGTAAGCAGAGAGACTCCCACTGGGGAGGAGGCCCTGGGGAGCTGCCCCTGTTGAGAGGCTGGTTCCTTTCCCAACCGGCACCTCCGTCCATCTGTCTAGCTGTTAGGACGGAAGACCCAGGCCAAGGAGGTTGGAGATGAACCCTGGTCACCACGAGGAATCGCCAGCCAGCGGGTCGTCCAGTCCTTGGAGACTTGAACAACACTGCCCAAGCACAGAATTGGGGTTACCCCAGCCAACTTCACTGCCACAAATAGCGTCAAACCCCGGGGACTTTTAACCTCAAAAATCACAGCAAGCATGCGCCGGGCTGTTCAGTGGGCCTATGCGTATCCAACCGTATAGATCTCCAGTTTCCTCAAGGTGGGAATTATGACTGTCCTCATCTCACAGAGAAAGGAGACAGACTCAGGGAGACTGTGATGCGTCTAGAACCCACGGCTAGAGAGGGACCCGCTGCAGCCTGGTTGCAGGAGGCCTCGCCCCTCCTGTCAGCCCTCAGAGCCACCCAGAGCCACATCTAGCCCAGGAAGGGCCACTCACCCATCCCCGTCCCTCAGCTCACCTCTGCCCTCCACGATGCCACACGGAGCCCCCGCGGTCCTGGAAATCTCAGCAGCAAGGTCCCTTCTTCCAGGAAGTCTGCCCTGATTCGCTTGCCGACTCAGCAGCCCCTCTATGTTCCCAGAGGCTGACACCTCTCTCACCACCCTTCCTCCTTGATTGCCAACGTTAGTGCGATCTTCACTCCTCCTGGGCTGTACCCCATGTCCTAAGCTCGAAATACACCTTAACCAGCAAAATACACCCTCCAACTCGCAAAGCCCCCAGGTCTAGGTGTCATCCCCCCTTTTCTGGAGGGTCCCCTTCCCAGGACTGCTCAGCCTTGGCTGGGCTTCAGGTCTGACTCCAGGGCCCACGAGGGCCTGGCAGCCTCCCCCACAGCAACCCACCACCCACTCCTGGCTGGCACGTCCACACCCCACTGGACACTCACGGCTTACGCTTCAGGAAACCCGCTGCGTCTGCAGACCTCCTCGCTATAGGCCACCGGGCTCAGGCCACCCCTCGCCCCAGCGCTCCTGGGTTTCCAGGGGACCACTCTGCCCTGCTCCGGGTGAGAGGGTCTCTCTCGGGATCCCACAGCGGGCCTGCCTTCCCGGGGTCAGACCAGGCCCTGGAAACGCTGAAACCCCACACTCTACGAGTGGGGGCCAGAGCGGGCCCCTCGCCCACACAGCCAGGCCACCTTTCCCACCGCCTCTTGCTGCCTTCAGTGAGTCTCATTCACGAGTATTAACGGGCCGTTCCCTGCGCACGGGACACGAACCTGTCGCCACTCCCTGAGTCTTCATGACACCCCGGGGAGCGTTACAGCCTCCGTCCCGTTTTACCGACGGCCCCACGCGGTGCGGACGGGCAAGGCTAGGGTTTGAACCGACGGTGCTGACCTCCCCTCCCACCAGGACCACCGCAGCCCGGGTCCGTCCTTCCTTCCCCCTCCATGAAGCCTCCGCCACTGACCCTGCCCATGTCCCCGCACTCCCTACGCTCAGCACCGGCCTTGTGGTCTCTGGCCCTGACCCAGCTGGCCGTGGGTGCTTGGGGAATATGCGTCCCCAGGGGCCTCCGGGGGCATGAGCGACGGGGCTGACTTTTCCCCGCTGGGAGGCCTCCCCCCGCCCCCCACCAAGACGAAGATGGTGCATTACTCATGGATATAAATCGACAGTTGCAAAGGCTTAATCCTTCCACGCTTACTGCAAACCCATCCACACGCGGACATAAATAAGTGTTTTTTCGGAGGAGGAGAAAGAAGGCTTTTCATAGCATCATAAAAACAACGCTTTATTTCTCATCTCGCAGAGCCTGTCTGGGCTTAGCGGTGCTCGGGGGCCCCGGGAAGACTCGGAGCTAACACGCTCCTGACAAACTGCCCCCTCCACAGCTGCCCGAGGCCCAGGCCACAAGGAGAGATTTCTTGCCGTGCCCGTCCGCCTGTGTCCGGCGGCCATCCGTCTCCCCCGGAACGAGCCTGTGTGGGCAGCGGGGCTCGGCAGCCACAGGAAGTGGCAGGGAGATTTGGCAAAAGAGAGAATATGAGGGCGTGGGGGGCTGTGAATGGCGGCGGGGGAGACCCCAATGCATTTTCACGGCCGTTAGGACCTGCAGGGCCCCCGTGCCCGGCACCGGGCTGGTTTGGGGTCGTCGGCGGCTGCCAGGCTGCCGTGGGCGTCCTCAATGTGTTCACGCTCACGTTTATTCCGAGGGGTGTGGAGAAGCTTCCTGATATTTCGGCTCTGTCCTCACGGCCCACGCGGGACGACGCCCAGGTCCCGGTATCCTGGGCAGGGTACCTGCTTGCTTGATCCCGGCCAGCGCGTAGGAGCAGAAATGAAGGTCGCTTCTGGGCAGGGGCACCCAGGGGCCTCTGCCGGAGGCTCCCGAGCTCCAGCACGTCAGGGACGGCGGCCTCTGTCAGCCTGGGCTCGGAGCGAAGTGTCGGGAGCGGTGTCGCCCGTGATGGACAGCGATGGGAGCAGGAGCACGGCTCGCCGAGGAAGCCACCAGAGTCCCCTTGTGCAGCACGGCCTCACCCCTTCCAAAGCCACGGGGCATCACAGACGCACCCGCCCCAGGGACCCCATCTCCCTCCGCGTCCTGCTCCCACTGGTGAAGGACGTCTGGGCAAGTTTCTGAGCTGCAGGCTTACGACGGGGCTGACCCGCCACACCTGTCTCCTGAGTGTCTCACGACGTGGAAGGCACGCCGGCCGTCCCTCCCCTCACGCGTCCCATCCCCCACCCCTCACGCCCTCTCTCCTCTGCGTGCCTGAGTCTCCAGGACGCCAGCAGCCCAGCATCCTGGCCCATGATGCAAACCAGAAAAAGAAACACCAGCCTATTTTCTGGCACCACCCTTCTCCGGCACACTCCGGCGTGACAGCGTCCCAGCGGAGGAGCCTGTCACCCGGCCCAGCCCGAGACACGATGCTCACCCAGAATCGGTGTTTGAGGAATCTTCATTGGCTGGGGGGGTGCTGGGGCCCTGCGTCCGTGACGTTCTGCCAGCAAGGGTGACGAGATGCACAGGCAAGCCTGGTCGCCCCCACGGCTTCCAACAGGTTCCCCTTCCCAGCCCCCGAGCCGGGAGGCAGATGGCATGTCTCGCCGCAGACCACCTCCCTAGTCTGCTGGCCCGACCCCTGCTCCTTGACCTGCTGCTCAAGAAAAGAACACGCCTCCCGCTGACCCAGATTCAGTGCCTTTCATGGTGTGCGGGGAGCTTGACTCTGCCCGCGGCGACGCGACGGAAGGCTTGCCAGACGCCCGCTCACAGCAGGTGCGGCAGCAGAAACAGGTCAGCGCCGGGGCCAGGCCTCTTTGTGGAAGGAGCCTGGGCCAGGGAGGCGGATGGGAGGCCTGTTTCGAGGTAGCTTGCTTTGCTCAAGCTTGACAGAGGAGTGACTACGAATCGCAGCCCCCGCCTTTCTTGGAACATTCGCTGACTATTCGTGTCCTTACTGAGGTGTGCGGCCACCGCCAAAACCTGATTTGGGAGCATTTCCCTCCCTCCGAGCGGTCCCTTCGGTTTCCCCAGACCCCCTTCCAGGCCAGGTGACCACCGACATGCTTTCCCTCTCTGAGCGTGGCCTGTTCTGCACGTTTCCCAGACAGGAGCACACGGCGTGGGGGCTCTCCAGCGGGCCTCCCTCGCTGAGAAACGGCCCGAGGTTCACGCGTGCCGAGGCGTGTCTCCGCACTCTCCCCGCCCTTGTGGTCCGACAGCGCCTTGTGCACGGAGGGGCCGCGTTTTACTGACCGGCTCACCCGCTGGGGGACAGGCGGTCGTTTCCACTGTTTGGCCCTGGCAAACAAGGGCGCGATGGACATTTGCATACACGTTTTGTGGACGTGTTTCTTCATTTGTCTTGAGCAGACGTGAACGAATGATCGGGGTCGCGTGTGGATCCGAGAGATGGAAAGGTGGCTGGAGGAGGAAACTGAGGCAGAGAACCGGCACGCACAAAGCACGGGGGCCTTGACAGCATGGCGGAGAAGGGGCGGAGTTAGCCCGAGTTCCAGGTCACACCGAAGTTTAATCCTTGCTCGGTCACTTACGGCTTTTTTGACGGTGGGCGCATTGCAGACTTCTCCATTCAGTGTTCTCATCCGTAGAGTGTGTGCAGCGATACCTTCCTCGCCGGCTGTTGTCAGGAACGAGAGACCGTTCCTGTTGAAGCAAAACTTCTGTGTGCACTGTGGGGCAGAGGGGGCCACGCACACGTCCCGTCGCACGCGGATCGCCCAAGGTCCATGAGCACCGGCTGGTGTTCGTCCGGGAGCCATGGATGCCCCAAGGCCCTGCCAGATGGGGCACGGCAGGGACGCCCTTCCTCGAGGCAAAGCCACGCAGGCCAGACGTCACCTGTTTCTCTGTGGTTCTCTCCTGTGGCCAAGTCAGAGCCTCTGTGTCTTCCCTCTGTCCTCAGCCAACATGGCGGCACAGCCCACGTGGAGACCACGTCCACAGTTGGCACCCGGGTGATAGGTCCCACGGGAGGGTGGAGAGCCGGGCCGAGAGAATGGACGGTCTGTTCCTCTGAACATACGGTGTGGTCAGGTCCGCACACAGTGGATGATGGTTAGGAGCAGTGACCGTGACCTTGACCCAAGTGCCGACGGCCCCAGGCTGCATTTTCCCATGATACTGGGGCTTCCATGAAAGGTCTGCAGTGGTTTTGCTGACCCTGGCGCCCCTGGCACCCAGCAGAGGCATATGGGCACTGGGATAACCACGCGTGAAGGAATGAGTCCCCCACGTGCACCATCCTGAAGCCCATCTCCCTGTCCTGAAATCGACGATCCATCTCCGAGCTCTGGAAGGTCGAGATCGCCGGTGATTCTGGAAATATATCCGGGCTGCAAAGGCCCCCATCACAGCACTTGCCACAGGGACAAGGCAGCAACTCTGCCTGTGAATGGGCTCCGGGGCGAGGCCCCGGGGATGCTGCGAGTGACCCAGAGTGAGCCACTGGCCATGCACCCGGTTCTCGCCACATAGGCTCAGTCCACGGATTAAACGACTCCGCGGGTGTGAGACGCTTCGCACAACGCCTGGCACAGCACCACTGTTCCTTCGAAGCTGGTTACAACCATCGGAGTCGTTAATATTCATCAAGAACAGGTGCTCAGGACAGGTTCGCATACCCCTGGGGGACACGGAGCACCAGCCTGTGTCCGAGCTTTTGTTGGAACGATTCCTTCCTTCCCTTTATGCAAAAAGACAGACTCTGTTCCGACTCTGCTCGACTGGCGCCCCAGGGAAGGGCTCTGTGGGAGACAGGAGGTGACAATGACTTCATTTTCATTCACCTTCCCTGGTCTCTTTCCTCCACTCTGACTCGTCCTGATTCATGACCCTGGGCTCTGCTGCACACCTGCCCCCGCCCTGCCCGCCCGCTGCCAGAAGCCCGGCTCCCCATACCCACCCCCACCTACCCCCACCCGAGAGCAGGCATCACCTGGTCGCCCTCTGCCGCCCCAGGCCCGACCTTGCCAAACCACTTCCTGCCCCACTTTGCTTGTCCTTCCCGCGCCCCTTGAGAACCACAACTGCCCCCACCACAGCTGACCGCCCGCAAACGGCGTCTGAAACCCCAGCCTGCTTCAGCTCCGCAGCCTGCAAAGCCCATTTCCAGCCCGGAACTGTCCCTGCTTGCTCTGGGCGCCCAGCGGAGCGTCAGACGGCGCTTTAATCATTATTACGGGAGCTGCACTGCGACTCTCGGGAGAAGCACTCGAGTGGATGGAAGGGAACTGACATAATTAGTCTGACACGGTTCGATAGGGAGCCACGGCTCCAGCGGTAATGAGCTCCTATGATATGTTAATGTTAGTGTAAGAAATTACGCCCGTGCAACAAATTGGCTGTGGGGGGCGGGTGGGAGGACACGCCGGGGACCTTCCCAGGCAAGAGGCAAGGGGGGAGGACACTGAGAAGGCTCATCACACCCCCTTGTCTTTGTCCCCAGGTCGCAGGTGGTCCCTGGGAGCCGAGGGTCTCTGACAGACGTCATGGGAAGCCACGGGGACCCTGGAGGCCGCACCGCTGCTGCAGATATGCGTACTGCCAGGATATTTGTTCAACTAGGAAAATAAAAAGCTCAAGGAAATTACTCTGAGCACTAAAAATCAATGAAGAGATCGTGTAATAACTGTCCCTTTCAGCTACGCGACGTGGCGCCCTTTGCCATGCATTTTCATGGCCCTTGTGAGAAGCAGAAAAAAAAAGTCAGGACTCTGCCACTTAGCACACGAGGACCCTGGTCAGGGAACAACATCTGTGAGCCTCGGCATCCTCGTCAACAGAGCGGTCGTGGTCGTGCCCACCTTCCGAGCTCGAACAATGGCCCTGAGCTCCTGGAATGGAATAAAGTACAGTTAATACTGTGGCAAATATTCCCCATTGCCTTTGCACGATGCTGATGAAGGCTACCTCTGCTGGGTGTCAGCCTTCACCAGAAACTGCCATCAAATGTCCGATCTCATAAGAGGGAAGGTGGGCAGCATTGTCCCCAAACCAGCAAATGTCAACATTGCTAAACCATGACTGACCACTTCCCAAACCCGAGTAGTGAACAAACCC